>NC_092808.1:145915988-147314321 GCF_040954645.1 Diabrotica undecimpunctata
AAACGTAAGCGTCGAAATAATTCTACCCTTGAAATAATTAATACCAAGAATGTCATGAAATTGGCCAAACCTTTACAGTATTGTACCATTTTTTAGGATTATTCGTAGTTTTTTCTTGATAAGTATTGTAGTGAACGGGGAGTGGAAAAATGTTTGCGTCGTTTTTGAAATGCTTTTAGAAATTTTGCTTTGGACCAGAATATCACAAATTTATCAATTAATCTTTTCGTTTTCACGTAGTAAATTATATATTGGAATCTAGCGACGATATAATTCAACCTTATGATTTTTCTTAGAGAAATATACCTTTTTGGAAACGTAGCGTCGAAATAATTCTAATTTTGAAAAAATTAACACTTTGGATGTCATGAAATTGTCAAACCTTTGCAGTATTGAACCATTTTTTAAGATTTTTTGTAGTCTTTCTTGATGTAGTATTATAGAAAACGGGGAGTGGAATAATGTTTGTGTCGTCTACGAATTGCTTTTAGAAAACTTTGCTTTGGATCAGAATATCACAAATTTATCAATTAATCTTTTCGTTTTCACGTAGTAAAATATATATTGGAATCTAGCGACGATATAATTCAACCTTATGATTTTTCTTAGAGCAATGTATCTTTTTGGAAACGCAGCGTCGAAATAATTCTACCTTTGAAATAATTAACACTTTGGATGTCATGAAATTGTCAAACCTTTACAGTATTGTACCATTTTTTAGGATTATTCGTAGTTTTTTCTTGATAAGTATTGTAGTGAACGGGGAGTGGAAAAATGATTGCGTCGTTTTTGAAATGCTTTTAGAAAATTTTGCTTTGGACCAGAATATCATAAATTTATCAATTAATCTTTTCGTTTTCACGTAGTAAAATATATATTGGAATCTAGCGACGATATAAATCAACCTTAAGATTTTACTTAGAGAAATATACCTTTTTGGAAACGCAGCGTCGAAATAATTCTACCTTTGAAATAATTAACACTTTGGATGTCATGAAATTGTCAAACCTTTACAGTATTGTACCATTTTTTAGGATTATTCGTAGTTTTTTCTTGATAAGTATTGTAGTGAACGGGGAGTGGAAAAATGATTGCGTCGTTTTTGAAATGCTTTAGAAAATTTTGGTTTGGATCAGAATATAACAAATTTATCAATTAATCTTTTCATGTTAACGTAGTAAAATATATATTTTGGAATCTAGAGACGATATAATTCAACCTTATGATTTTTCTTAGAGAAATATACCTTTTTGGAAACGTAGCGTCGAAATAATTTTACCTTCGAAGTAATTAATACCTTGAGATGTTATGAAATTGTCAAACCTTTACAGTATTATACCCTTTTTTAAGATCATTTTTGTAGTTTTTTCTTAGTATAGTATTATAGAGATCGGTGAGTGGAAAATGTATGCGTCGTCTTTGAAATGGTTTTAAGAACATTTTGCATTGGATCAGAATATCACAAATTTATCAATAAATCTTTCGTTTTAACGTAGTAAAATATGTATTTGGGAATCTAGCGACGATATAATTCAACCTTATGATTTTTCTTAGAGAAATATACCTTTTTGGAAACGCAGCGTCGAAATAATTCTACCTTTGAAATAATTAACACTTTGGATGTCATGAAATTGTCAAACCTTTACAGTATTGTACCATTTTTTAGGATTATTCGTAGTTTTTTCTTGATAAGTATTGTAGTGAACGGGGAGTGGAAAAATGATTGCGTCGTTTTTGAAATGCTTTTAGAAAATTTTGCTTTGGACCAGAATATCACAAATTTATCAATTAATCTTTTCGTTTTCACGTAGTAAATTATATATTGGAATCTAGCGACGATATAATTCAACCTTATGATTTTTCTTAGAGAAATATACCTTTTTGGAAACGCAGCGTCGAAATAATTCTACCTTTGAAATAATTAACACTTTGGATGTCATGAAATTGTCAAACCTTTACAGTATTGTACCATTTTTTAGGATTATTCGTATTTTTTTCTTGATAAGTATTGTAGTGAACGGGGAGTGGAAAAATGTTTGCGTCGTTTTTGAAATGCTTTTAGAAAATTTTGCTTTGGACCAGAATATCACAAATTTATCAATTAATCTTTTCGTTTTCACGTAGTAAATTATATATTGGAATCTAGCGACGATATAATTCAACCTTATGATTTTTCTTAGAGAAATATACCTTTTTGGAAACGCAGCGTCGAAATATTCTACCTTGAAATAATTAACACTTTGGATGTCATGAAATTGTCAAACCTTTACAGTATTGTACCATTTTTTAGGATTATTCGTATTTTTTTCTTGATAAGTATTGTAGTGAACGGGGAGTGGAAAAATGTTTGCGTCGTTTTTGAAATGCTTTTAGAAAATTTTGCTTTGGACCAGAATATCACAAATTTATCAATTAATCTTTTCGTTTTCACGTAGTAAATTATATATTGGAATCTAGCGACGATATAATTCAACCTTATGATTTTTCTTAGAGAAATATACCTTTTTGGAAACGCAGCGTCGAAATAATTCTACCTTTGAAATAATTAACACTTTGGATGTCATGAAATTGTCAAACCTTTACAGTATTGTACCATTTTTTAGGATTATTCGTAGTTTTTTCTTGATAAGTATTGTAGTGAACGGGGAGTGGAAAAATGTTTGCGTCGTTTTTGAAATGCTTTTAGAAAATTTTGCTTTGGACCAGAATATCACAAATTTATCAATTAATCTTTTCGTTTTCACGTAGTAAAATATATATTGGAATCTAGCGACGATATAATTCAACCTTATGATTTTTCTTAGAGTAATGTTCCTTTTTGGAAACGTAGCGTCGAAATAATTCTACCCTCGAAATAATTAATACCATGAATGTCATGAAATTGTCAAACCTTTACAGTATTGTACCATTTTTTAGGATTATTCGTAGTTTTTTCTTGATAAGTATTGTAGTGAACGGGAGTGGAAAAATGATTGCGTCGTTTTTGAAATGCTTTTAGAAAATTTGCTTTGGACCAGAATATCACAAATTTATCAATTAATCTTTTCGTTTTCACGTAGTAAAATATATATTGGAATCTAGCGACGATATAATTCAACCTTATGATTTTTCTTAGAGTAATGTACCTTTTTGGAAACGTAGCGTCGAAATAATTCTACCCTCGAAATAATTAATACCATGAATGTCATGAAATTGTCAAACCTTTACAGTATTGTACCATTTTTTAGGATTATTCGTAGTTTTTTCTTGATAAGTATTGTAGTGAACGGGGAGTGGAAAAATGATTGCGTCGTTTTTGAAATGCTTTTAGAAAATTTTGCTTTGGACCAGAATATCACAAATTTATCAATTAATCTTATCGTTTTCACGTAGTAAAATATATATTGGAATCTAGCGACGATATAATTCAACCTTATGATTTTTCTTAGAGTAATGTACCTTTTTGGAAACGTAGCGTCGAAATAATTCTACCCTCGAAATAATTAATACCATGAATGTCATGAAATTGTCAAACCTTTACAGTATTGTACCATTTTTTAGGATTATTCGTAGTTTTTTCTTGATAAGTATTGTAGTGAACGGGGAGTGGAAAAATGATTGCGTCGTTTTTGAAATGCTTTTAGAAAATTTTGCTTTGGACCAGAATATCACAAATTTATCAATTAATCTTTTCGTTTTCACGTAGTAAAATATATATTGAATCTAGCGACGATATAATTCAACCTTATGATTTTTCTTAGAGTAATGTACCTTTTTGGAAACGTAGCGTCGAAATAATTCTACCCTCGAAATAATTAATACCATGAATGTCATGAAATTGTCAAACCTTTACAGTATTGTACCATTTTTTAGGATTATTCGTAGTTTTTTCTTGATAAGTATTGTAGTGAACGGGGAGTGGAAAAATGATTGCGTCGTTTTTGAAATGCTTTTAGAAAATTTTGCTTTGCACCAGAATATCACAAATTTATCAATTAATCTTTTCGTTTTCACGTAGTAAAATATATATTGGAATCTAGCGACGATATAATTCAACCTTATGATTTTTTCTTAGAGTAATGTACCTTTTTGGAAACGTAGCGTCGAAATAATTCTACCCTCGAAATAATTAATACCATGAATGTCATGAAATTGTCAAACCTTTACAGTATTGTACCATTTTTTAGGATTATTCGTAGTTTTTTCTTGATAAGTATTGTAGTGAACGGGGAGTGGAAAAATGATTGCGTCGTTTTTGAAATGCTTTTAGAAAATTTTGCTTTGGACCAGAATATCACAAATTTATCAATTAATCTTTTCGTTTTCACGTAGTAAAATATATATTGGAATCTAGCGACGATATAATTCAACCTTATGATTTTTCTTAGAGTAATGTACCTTTTTGGAAACGTAGCGTCGAAATAATTCTACCCTCGAAATAATTAATACCATGAATGTCATGAAATTGTCAAACCTTTACAGTATTGTACCATTTTTTAGGATTATTCGTAGTTTTTTCTTGATAAGTATTGTAGTGAACGGGGAGTGGAAAATGATTGCGTCGTTTTTGAAATGCTTTTAGAAAATTTTGCTTTGGACCAGAATATCACAAATTTATCAATTAATCTTTTCGTTTTCACGTAGTAAAATATATATTGGAATCTAGCGACGATATAATTCAACCTTATGATTTTTCTTAGAGTAATGTACCTTTTTGGAAACGTAGCGTCGAAATAATTCTACCCTCGAAATAATTAATACCATGAATGTCATGAAATTGCCAAACCTTTACAGTATTGTACCATTTTTTAGGATTATTCGTAGTTTTTTCTTGTTAAGTATTGTAGTGAACGGGGAGTGGAAAAATAATTGCGTCGTTTTTGAAATGCTTTTAGAAAATTTTGCTTTGGACCAGAATATCACAAATTTATCAATTATTCTTTTCGTTTTCACGTAGTAAAATATATATTGGAATCTAGCGACGATATAATTCAACCTTATGATTTTTCTTAGAGAAATATACCTTTTTGGAAACGCAGCGTCGAAATAATTCTACCTTTGAAATAATTAACACTTTGGATGTCATGAAATTGTCAAACCTTTACAGTATTGTACCATTTTTTAGGATTATTCGTAGTTTTTTCTTGATAAGTATTGTAGTGAACGGGGAGTGGAAAAATGATTGCGTCGTTTTTGAAATGCTTTTAGAAATTTTGCTTTGGACCAGAATATCACAAATTTATCAATTAATCTTTTCGTTTTCACGTAGTAAATTATATATTGGAATCTAGCGACGATATAATTCAACCTTATGATTTTTCTTAGAGAAATATACCTTTTTGGAAACGCAGCGTCGAAATAATTCTACCTTTGAAATAATTAACACTTTGGATGTCATGAAATTGTCAAACCTTTACAGTATTGTACCATTTTTTAGGATTATTCGTATTTTTTTCTTGATAAGTATTGTAGTGAACGGGGAGTGGAAAAATGTTTGCGTCGTTTTTGAAATGCTTTTAGAAAATTTTGCTTTGGACCAGAATATCACAAATTTATCAATTAATCTTTTCGTTTTCACGTAGTAAATTATATATTGGAATCTAGCGACGATATAATTCAACCTTATGATTTTTCTTAGAGAAATATACCTTTTTGGAAACGCAGCGTCGAAATAATTCTACCTTTGAAATAATTAACACTTTGGATGTCATGAAATTGTCAAACCTTTACAGTATTGTACCATTTTTTAGGATTATTCGTATTTTTTTCTTGATAAGTATTGTAGTGAACGGGGAGTGGAAAAATGTTTGCGTCGTTTTTGAAATGCTTTTAGAAAATTTTGCTTTGGACCAGAATATCACAAATTTATCAATTAATCTTTTCGTTTTCACGTAGTAAATTATATATTGGAATCTAGCGACGATATAATTCAACCTTATGATTTTTCTTAGAGAAATATACCTTTTTGGAAACGCAGCGTCGAAATAATTCTACCTTTGAAATAATTAACACTTTGGATGTCATGAAATTGTCAAACCTTTACAGTATTGTACCATTTTTTAGGATTATTCGTAGTTTTTTCTTGATAAGTATTGTAGTGAACGGGGAGTGGAAAAATGTTTGCGTCGTTTTTGAAATGCTTTTAGAAAATTTTGCTTTGGACCAGAATATCACAAATTTATCAATTAATCTTTTCGTTTTCACGTAGTAAAATATATATTGGAATCTAGCGACGATATAATTCAACCTTATGATTTTTCTTAGAGTAATGTTCCTTTTTGGAAACGTAGCGTCGAAATAATTCTACCCTCGAAATAATTAATACCATGAATGTCATGAAATTGTCAAACCTTTACAGTATTGTACCATTTTTTAGGATTATTCGTAGTTTTTTCTTGATAAGTATTGTAGTGAACGGGGAGTGGAAAAATGATTGCGTCGTTTTTGAAATGCTTTTAGAAAATTTTGCTTTGGACCAGAATATCACAAATTTATCAATTAATCTTTTCGTTTTCACGTAGTAAAATATATATTGGAATCTAGCGACGATATAATTCAACCTTATGATTTTTCTTAGAGTAATGTACCTTTTTGGAAACGTAGCGTCGAAATAATTCTACCCTCGAAATAATTAATACCATGAATGTCATGAAATTGTCAAACCTTTACAGTATTGTACCATTTTTTAGGATTATTCGTAGTTTTTTCTTGATAAGTATTGTAGTGAACGGGGAGTGGAAAAATGATTGCGTCGTTTTTGAAATGCTTTTAGAAAATTTTGCTTTGGACCAGAATATCACAAATTTATCAATTAATCTTATCGTTTTCACGTAGTAAAATATATATTGGAATCTAGCGACGATATAATTCAACCTTATGATTTTTCTTAGAGTAATGTACCTTTTTGGAAACGTAGCGTCGAAATAATTCTACCCTCGAAATAATTAATACCATGAATGTCATGAAATTGTCAAACCTTTACAGTATTGTACCATTTTTTAGGATTATTCGTAGTTTTTTCTTGATAAGTATTGTAGTGAACGGGGAGTGGAAAAATGATTGCGTCGTTTTTGAAATGCTTTTAGAAAATTTTGCTTTGGACCAGAATATCACAAATTTATCAATTAATCTTTTCGTTTTCACGTAGTAAAATATATATTGGAATCTAGCGACGATATAATTCAACCTTATGATTTTTCTTAGAGTAATGTACCTTTTTGGAAACGTAGCGTCGAAATAATTCTACCCTCGAAATAATTAATACCATGAATGTCATGAAATTGTCAAACCTTTACAGTATTGTACCATTTTTTAGGATTATTCGTAGTTTTTTCTTGATAAGTATTGTAGTGAACGGGGAGTGGAAAAATGATTGCGTCGTTTTTGAAATGCTTTTAGAAAATTTTGCTTTGCACCAGAATATCACAAATTTATCAATTAATCTTTTCGTTTTCACGTAGTAAAATATATATTGGAATCTAGCGACGATATAATTCAACCTTATGATTTTTCTTAGAGTAATGTACCTTTTTGGAAACGTAGCGTCGAAATAATTCTACCCTCGAAATAATTAATACCATGAATGTCATGAAATTGTCAAACCTTTACAGTATTGTACCATTTTTTAGGATTATTCGTAGTTTTTTCTTGATAAGTATTGTAGTGAACGGGGAGTGGAAAAATGATTGCGTCGTTTTTGAAATGCTTTTAGAAAATTTTGCTTTGGACCAGAATATCACAAATTTATCAATTAATCTTTTCGTTTTCACGTAGTAAAATATATATTGGAATCTAGCGACGATATAATTCAACCTTATGATTTTTCTTAGAGTAATGTACCTTTTTGGAAACGTAGCGTCGAAATAATTCTACCCTCGAAATAATTAATACCATGAATGTCATGAAATTGTCAAACCTTTACAGTATTGTACCATTTTTTAGGATTATTCGTAGTTTTTTCTTGATAAGTATTGTAGTGAACGGGGAGTGGAAAAATGATTGCGTCGTTTTTGAAATGCTTTTAGAAAATTTTGCTTTGGACCAGAATATCACAAATTTATCAATTAATCTTTTCGTTTTCACGTAGTAAAATATATATTGGAATCTAGCGACGATATAATTCAACCTTATGATTTTTCTTAGAGTAATGTACCTTTTTGGAAACGTAGCGTCGAAATAATTCTACCCTCGAAATAATTAATACCATGAA
Organism: Diabrotica undecimpunctata; assembly: GCF_040954645.1. Lineage (NCBI taxonomy): Eukaryota > Metazoa > Arthropoda > Insecta > Coleoptera > Chrysomelidae > Diabrotica > Diabrotica undecimpunctata. Next base: position 145,924,177 of record NC_092808.1, read on the forward strand.
TGTCATGAAATTGCCAAACCTTTACAGTATTGTACCATTTTTTAGGATTATTCGTAGTTTTTTCTTGTTAAGTATTGTAGTGAACGGGGAGTGGAAAAATAATTGCGTCGTTTTTGAAATGCTTTTAGAAAATTTTGCTTTGGACCAGAATATCACAAATTTATCAATTATTCTTTTCGTTTTCACGTAGTAAAATATATATTGGAATCTAGCGACGATATAATTCAACCTTATGATTTTTCTTAGAGAAATATACCTTTTTGGAAACGCAGCGTCGAAATAATTCTACCTTTGAAATAATTAACACTTTGGATGTCATGAAATTGTCAAACCTTTACAGTATTGTACCATTTTTTAGGATTATTCGTAGTTTTTTCTTGATAAGTATTGTAGTGAACGGGGAGTGGAAAAATAATTGCGTCGTTTTTGAAATGCTTTTAGAAAATTTTGCTTTGGACCAGAATATCACAAATTTATCAATTAATCTTCTCGTTTTCACGTAGTAAAATATATATTGGAATCTAGCGACGATATAATTCAACCTTATGATTTTTCTTAGAGTAATGTACCTTTTTGGAAACGTAGCGTCGAAATAATTCTACCCTCGAAATAATTAATACCATGAATGTCATGAAATTGTCAAACCTTTACAGTATTGTACCATTTTTTAGGATTATTCGTAGTTTTTTCTTGTTAAGTATTGTAGTGAACGGGGAGTGGAAAAATGATTGCGTCGTTTTTGAAATGCTTTTAGAAAATTTTGCTTTGGACCAGAATATCACAAATTTATCAATTAATCTTTTCGTTTTCACGTAGTAAAATATATATTGGAATCTAGCGACGATATAATTCAACCTTATGATTTTTCTTAGAGAAATATACCTTTTTGGAAACGCAGCGTCGAAATAATTCTACCTTCGAAATAATTAACACTTTGGATGTTATAAAATTGTAAAACCTTTGCAGTATTGTACCATTTTTAAAGATTTTTGTAGTTTTTCTTGATATAGTATTATAGAAAACGGGAAGCCGAAGAATGTTTGCGTCGTTTTTGAAATGCTTTTAGAAAATTTTGCTTTCGATCAGAATATCACAAATTTATCAATTAACCTTTTCGTTTTAACGTAGTAAAATATATATTATTTTTCTTAGAGAAATATTCCTTTTTGGAAACGTAGCGTCGAAATAATTCCACCTTCGAAATAATTAACACTTTGGATGTTATGAAATTGTAAAACCTTTGCAGTATTGTACCATTTTTAAAGATTTTTGTAGTTTTTCTTGATATAGTATTATAGAAAACGGGAAGCCGAAGAATGTTTGCGTCGTTTTTGAAATGCTTTTAGAAAATTTTGCTTTCGATCAGAATATCACAAATTTATCAATTAACCTTTTCGTTTTAACGTAGTAAAATATATATTATTTTTCTTAGAGAAATATTCCTTTTTGGAAACGTAGCGTCGAAATAATTCCACCTTCGAAATAATTAACACTTTGGATGTTATAAAATTGTAAAACCTTTGCAGTATTGTACCATTTTTAAAGATTTTTGTAGTTTTTCTTGATATAGTATTATAGAAAACGGGAAGCCGAAGAATGTTTGCGTCGTTTTTGAAATGCTTTTAGAAAATTTTGCTTTCGATCAGAATATCACAAATTTATCAATTAACCTTTTCGTTTTAACGTAGTAAAATATATATTATTTTTCTTAGAGAAATATTCCTTTTTGGAAACGTAGCGTCGAAATAATTCCACCTTCGAAATAATTAACACTTTGGATGTTATAAAATTGTAAAACCTTTGCAGTATTGTACCATTTTTAAAGATTTTTGTAGTTTTTCTTGATATAGTATTATAGAAAACGGGAAGCCGAAGAATGTTTGCGTCGTTTTTGAAATGCTTTTAGAAAATTTTGCTTTCGATCAGAATATCACAAATTTATCAATTAACCTTTTCGTTTTAACGTAGTAAAATATATATTATTTTTCTTAGAGAAATATTCCTTTTTGGAAACGTAGCGTCGAAATAATTCTACCTTCGAAATAATTAACACTTTGGATGTTATGAAATTGTAAAACCTTTGCAGTATTGTACCATTTTTTAAGATTTTTGTAGTTTTTCTTGATATAGTATTATAGAAAACGGGGAGTCGAAGAATGTTTGCGTCGTTTTTGAAATGCTTTTAGAAAATTTTGCTTTGGATCAGAATATCACAAATTTATCAATAAATCTTTCTGTTTAACGTAGTAAAATATTTGGGAATCTAGCGACGATATAATTCAACATTAGAATCTTTTGCTTTTTCTTACAGGAAATATACCTTTTTGGAAACGTAGCGTCGAAAAAATTCTACCTTTGAAAAAATTAACACTTTGGATGTCATGAAATTGTCAAACCTTTACAGTATTATACCCTTTTTTAAGATCATTTGTAGTTTTTTCTTAGTATAGTATTATAGAAAACGGGGAGTCGAAGAATGTTTGCGTCGTTTTTGAAATGCTTTTAGAAAATTTTGCTTTATATAATGTCACAAATTTATAAATTAATCTTTCGTTTTAACGTAGTAAAATATGTATTTGGGAATCTAGCGACGATATAATTCAACATTAGAATCTTTTGGTTTTTCTTACAAGAAATATACTTTGTGGAAAAGTAGCGTCGAAATAATTTTACCTTCAAAATAATTTACACCTTGGATGTTATGAAATTGTCAAACCTTTGCAGTATTGTAACATTTTTTAAGATTTTTTGTAGTTTTTCTTGATATAGTATTATAGAAAACGGGGAGTCGAAGAATGTTTGCGTCGTTTTTGAAATGCTTTTAGAAAATTTTGCTTTGGATCAGAATATCACAAATTTATCAATAAATCTTTCTGTTTAACGTAGTAAAATATTTGGGAATCTAGCGACGATATAATTCAACATTAGAATCTTTTGCTTTTTCTTACAGGAAATATACCTTTTTGGAAACGTAGCGTCGAAATAATTATACCTTCGAAATAATTTACACCTTGGATGTTATGAAATTGTCAAACCTTTGCAGTATTGTACCATTTTTTAAGATTTTTGTAGTTTTTCTTGATATAGTATTATAGAAAACGGGGAGTCGAAGAATGTTTGCGTCGTTTTTGAAATGCTTTTAGAAAATTTTGCTTTCGATCAGAATATCACAAATTTATCAATTAACCTTTTCGTTTTAACGTAGTAAAATATATATTATTTTTCTTAGAGAAATATTCCTTTTTGGAAACGTAGCGTCGAAATAATTCTACCTTCGAAATAATTAACACTTTGGATGTTATGAAATTGTAAAACCTTTGCAGTATTGTACCATTTTTTAAGATTTTTGTAGTTTTTCTTGATATAGTATTATAGAAAACGGGAAGCCGAAGAATGTTTGCGTCGTTTTTGAAATGCTTTTAGAAAATTTTGCTTTCGATCAGAATATCACAAATTTATCAATTAACCTTTTCGTTTTAACGTAGTAAAATATATATTATTTTTCTTAGAGAAATATTCCTTTTTGGAAACGTAGCGTCGAAATAATTCTACCTTCGAAATAATTAACACTTTGGATGTTATGAAATTGTAAAACCTTTGCAGTATTGTACCATTTTTAAAGATTTTTGTAGTTTTTCTTGATATAGTATTATAGAAAACGGGAAGCCGAAGAATGTTTGCGTCGTTTTTGAAATGCTTTTAGAAAATTTTGCTTTCGATCAGAATATCACAAATTTATCAATTAACCTTTTCGTTTTAACGTAGTAAAATATATATTATTTTTCTTAGAGAAATATTCCTTTTTGGAAACGTAGCGTCGAAATAATTCTACCTTCGAAATAATTCTACCTTCGAAATAATTAACACTTTGGATGTTATGAAATTGTAAAACCTTTGCAGTATTGTACCATTTTTTAAGATTTTTGTAGTTTTTCTTGATATAGTATTATAGAAAACGGGAAGCCGAAGAATGTTTGCATCGTTTTTGAAATGCTTTTAGAAAATTTTGCTTTCGATCAGAATATCACAAATTTATCAATTAACCTTTTCGTTTTAACGTAGTAAAATATATATTATTTTTCTTAGAGAAATATTCCTTTTTGGAAACGTAGCGTCGAAATAATTCTACCTTCGAAATAATTAACACTTTGGATGTTATGAAATTGTAAATGTACCATTTTTTAAGATTTTTGTAGTTTTTCTTGATATAGTATTATAGAAAACGGGAAGCCGAAGAATGTTTGCGTCGTTTTTGAAATGCTTTTAGAAAATTTTGCTTTCGATCAGAATATCACAAATTTATCAATTAACCTTTTCGTTTTAACGTAGTAAAATATATATTATTTTTCTTAGAGAAATATTCCTTTTTGGAAACGTAGCGTCGAAATAATTCTACCTTCGAAATAATTAACACTTTGGATGTTATGAAATTGTAAAACCTTTGCAGTATTGTACCATTTTTAAAGATTTTTGTAGTTTTTCTTGATATAGTATTATAGAAAACGGGAAGCCGAAGAATGTTTGCGTCGTTTTTGAAATGCTTTTAGAAAATTTTGCTTTCGATCAGAATATCACAAATTTATCAATTAACCTTTTCGTTTTAACGTAGTAAAATATATATTATTTTTCTTAGAGAAATATTCCTTTTTGGAAACGTAGCGTCGAAATAATTCTACCTTCGAAATAATTCTACCTTCGAAATAATTAACACTTTGGATGTTATGAAATTGTAAAACCTTTGCAGTATTGTACCATTTTTTAAGATTTTTGTAGTTTTTCTTGATATAGTATTATAGAAAACGGGAAGCCGAAGAATGTTTGCGTCGTTTTTGAAATGCTTTTAGAAAATTTTGCTTTCGATCAGAATATCACAAATTTATCAATTAACCTTTTCGTTTTAACGTAGTAAAATATATATTATTTTTCTTAGAGAAATATTCCTTTTTGGAAACGTGGCGTCGAAATAATTCTACCTTCGAAATAATTAACACTTTGGATGTTATGAAATTGTAAAACCTTTGCAGTATTGTACCATTTTTAAAGATTTTTGTAGTTTTTCTTGATATAGTATTATAGAAAACGGGAAGCCGAAGAATGTTTGCGTCGTTTTTGAAATGCTTTTAGAAAATTTTGCTTTCGATCAGAATATCACAAATTTATCAATTAACCTTTTCGTTTTAACGTAGTAAAATATATATTATTTTTCTTAGAGAAATATTCCTTTTTGGAAACGTAGCGTCGAAATAATTCTACCTTCGAAATAATTCTACCTTCGAAATAATTAACACTTTGGATGTTATGAAATTGTAAAACCTTTGCAGTATTGTACCATTTTTTAAGATTTTTGTAGTTTTTCTTGATATAGTATTATAGAAAACGGGAAGCCGAAGAATGTTTGCGTCGTTTTTGAAATGCTTTTAGAAAATTTTGCTTTCGATCAGAATATCACAAATTTATCAATTAACCTTTTCGTTTTAACGTAGTAAAATATATATTATTTTTCTTAGAGAAATATTCCTTTTTGGAAACGTAGCGTCGAAATAATTCTACCTTCGAAATAATTAACACTTTGGATGTTATGAAATTGTAAAACCTTTGCAGTATTGTACCATTTTTAAAGATTTTTGTAGTTTTTCTTGATATAGTATTATAGAAAACGGGAAGCCGAAGAATGTTTGCGTCGTTTTTGAAATGCTTTTAGAAAATTTTGCTTTCGATCAGAATATCACAAATTTATCAATTAACCTTTTCGTTTTAACGTAGTAAAATATATATTATTTTTCTTAGAGAAATATTCCTCTTTGGAAACGTAGCGTCGAAATAATTCTACCTTCGAAATAATTCTACCTTCGAAATAATTAACACTTTGGATGTTATGAAATTGTAAAACCTTTGCAGTATTGTACCATTTTTTAAGATTTTTGTAGTTTTTCTTGATATAGTATTATAGAAAACGGGAAGCCGAAGAATGTTTGCGTCGTTTTTGAAATGCTTTTAGAAAATTTTGCTTTCGATCAGAATATCACAAATTTATCAATTAACCTTTTCGTTTTAACGTAGTAAAATATATATTATTTTTCTTAGAGAAATATTCCTTTTTGGAAACGTAGCGTCGAAATAATTCTACCTTCGAAATAATTAACACTTTGGATGTTATGAAATTGTAAAACCTTTGCAGTATTGTACCATTTTTTAAGATCATTTGTAGTTTTTTCTTAGTATAGTATTATAGAAAACGGGGAGTCGAAGAATGTTTGCGTCGTTTTTGAAATGCTTTTAGAAAATTTTGCTTTCGATCAGAATATCACAAATTTATCAATTAACCTTTTCGTTTTAACGTAGTAAAATATATATTATTTTTCTTAGAGAAATATTCCTTTTTGGAAACGTAGCGTCGAAATAATTCTACCTTCGAAATAATTAACACTTTGGATGTTATGAAATTGTAAAACCTTTGCAGTATTGTACCATTTTTAAAGATTTTTGTAGTTTTTCTTGATATAGTATTATAGAAAACGGGGAGCCGAAGAATGTTTGCGTCGTTTTTGAAATGCTTTTAGAAAATTTTGCTTTCGATCAGAATATCACAAATTTATCAATTAACCTTTTCGTTTTAACGTAGTAAAATATATATTATTTTTCTTAGAGAAATATTCCTTTTTGGAAACGTAGCGTCGAAATAATTCTACCTTCGAAATAATTAACACTTTGGATGTTATGAAATTGTAAAACCTGCAGTATTGTACCATTTTTTAAGATTTTTGTAGTTTTTCTTGATATAGTATTATAGAAAACGGGGAGCCGAAGAATGTTTGCGTCGTTTTTGAAATGCTTTTAGAAAATTTTGCTTTCGATCAGAATATCACAAATTTATCAATTAACCTTTTCGTTTTAACGTAGTAAAATATATATTATTTTTCTTAGAGAAATATTCCTTTTTGGAAACGTAGCGTCGAAATAATTATACCTTCGAAATAATTTACACCTTGGATGTTATGAAATTGTCAAACCTTTGCAGTATTGTACCATTTTTTAAGATTTTTTGTAGTTTTTCTTGATATAGTATTATAGAAAACGGGAAGCCGAAGAATGTTTGCGTCGTTTTTGAAATGCTTTTAGAAAATTTTGTTTTGGATCAGAATATCACAAATTTATCAATAAATCTTTCGTTTTAATGTAGTAAAATATGTATTTGGGAATGTAGCGACGATATAATTCGAATCTTTTGGTTTTTCTTACAAGAAATATACCTTTTTGGAAACGTAGCGTCGAATAAATTCTACCTTTGAAAAAATTAACCTATACCTTTTTAAAAGTAGCGTCGAAATAATTTTACCTTCGAAATAATTAACACCTTGGATAATATGAAATTGTCAAACCTTTGCAGTATTGTACCATTTTTTAAGATTTTTTGTAGTTTTTCTGGATATAGTATTATAGAAAACGGGGAGTGGAAAAATGTTTGCGTCGTTTTTGAAATGCTTTTAGAAAATTTTGCTTTGGATCAGAATATCACAAATTTATCAATAAATCTTTCGTTTTAATGTAGTAAAATATGTATTTGGGAATGTAGCGACGATATAATTCGAATCTTTTGGTTTTTCTTACAAGAAATATACCTTTTTGGAAACGTAGCGTCGAATAAATTCTACCTTTGAAAAAATTAACCTATACCTTTTTAAAAGTAGCGTCGAAATAATTTTACCTTCGAAATAATTAACACCTTGGATAATATGAAATTGTCAAACCTTTGCAGTATTGTACCATTTTTTAAGATTTTTTGTAGTTTTTCTGGATATAGTATTATAGAAAACGGGGAGTGGAAAAATGTTTGCGTCGTTTTTGAAATGCTTTTAGAAAATTTTGCTTTGGATCAGAATATCACAAATTTATCAATAAATCTTTCGTTTTAATGTAGTAAAATATGTATTTGGGAATGTAGCGACGATATAATTCGAATCTTTTGGTTTTTCTTACAAGAAATATACCTTTTTGGAAACGTAGCGTCGAAATAATTATACCTTCGAAATAATTTACACCTTGGATGTTATGAAATTGTCAAACCTTTGCAGTATTGTACCATTTTTTAAGATTTTTTGTAGTTTTTCTTGATATAGTATTATAGAAAACGGGAAGCCGAAGAATGTTTGCGTCATTTTTGAAATGCTTTTAGAAAATTTTGCTTTGGATCAGAATATCACAAATTTATCAATAAATCTTTCGTTTTAATGTAGTAAAATATGTATTTGGGAATGTAGCGACGATATAATTCGAATCTTTTGGTTTTTCTTACAAGAAATATACCTTTTTGGAAACGTAGCGTCGAATAAATTCTACCTTTGAAAAAATTAACCTATACCTTTTTAAAAGTAGCGTCGAAATAATTTTACCTTCGAAATAATTAACACCTTGGATAATATGAAATTGTCAAACCTTTGCAGTATTGTACCATTTTTTAAGATTTTTTGTAGTTTTTCTGGATATAGTATTATAGAAAACGGGGAGTGGAAAAATGTTTGCGTCGTTTTTGAAATGCTTTTAGAAAATTTTGCTTTGGATCAGAATATCACAAATTTATCAATAAATCTTTCGTTTTAATGTAGTAAAATATGTATTTGGGAATGTAGCGACGATATAATTCGAATCTTTTGGTTTTTCTTACAAGAAATATACCTTTTTGGAAACGTAGCGTCGAAATAATTCTACCTTTGAAATAATTAATACCTTGGATAATATGAAATTCTCAAACCTTTGCAGTATTGTACCATTTTTTAAGATTTTTGTAGTTTTTCTTGATATAGTATTATAGAAAACGGGGAGTCGAAGAATGTTTGCGTCGTTTTTGAAATGCTTTTAGAAAATTTTGCTTTCGATCAGAATATCACAAATTTATCAATTAACCTTTTCGTTTTAACGTAGTAAAATATATATTATTTTTCTTAGAGAAATATTCCTTTTTGGAAACGTAGCGTCGAAATAATTCTACCTTCGAAATAATTAACACTTTGGATGTTATGAAATTGTAAAACCTTTGCAGTATTGTACCATTTTTAAAGATTTTTGTAGTTTTTCTTGATATAGTATTATAGAAAACGGGGAGCCGAAGAATGTTTGCGTCGTTTTTGAAATGCTTTTAGAAAATTTTGCTTTCGATCAGAATATCACAAATTTATCAATTAACCTTTTCGTTTTAACGTAGTAAAATATATATTATTTTTCTTAGAGAAATATTCCTTTTTGGAAACGTAGCGTCGAAATAATTCTACCTTCGAAATAATTAACACTTTGGATGTTATGAAATTGTAAAACCTGCAGTATTGTACCATTTTTTAAGATTTTTGTAGTTTTTCTTGATATAGTATTATAGAAAACGGGGAGCCGAAGAATGTTTGCGTCGTTTTTGAAATGCTTTTAGAAAATTTTGCTTTCGATCAGAATATCACAAATTTATCAATTAACCTTTTCGTTTTAACGTAGTAAAATATATATTATTTTTCTTAGAGAAATATTCCTTTTTGGAAACGTAGCGTCGAAATAATTATACCTTCGAAATAATTTACACCTTGGATGTTATGAAATTGTCAAACCTTTGCAGTATTGTACCATTTTTTAAGATTTTTTGTAGTTTTTCTTGATATAGTATTATAGAAAACGGGAAGCCGAAGAATGTTTGCGTCGTTTTTGAAATGCTTTTAGAAAATTTTGCTTTGGATCAGAATATCACAAATTTATCAATAAATCTTTCGTTTTAATGTAGTAAAATATGTATTTGGGAATGTAGCGACGATATAATTCGAATCTTTTGGTTTTTCTTACAAGAAATATACCTTTTTGGAAACGTAGCGTCGAATAAATTCTACCTTTGAAAAAATTAACCTATACCTTTTTAAAAGTAGCGTCGAAATAATTTTACCTTCGAAATAATTAACACCTTGGATAATATGAAATTGTCAAACCTTTGCAGTATTGTACCATTTTTTAAGATTTTTTGTAGTTTTTCTGGATATAGTATTATAGAAAACGGGGAGTGGAAAAATGTTTGCGTCGTTTTTGAAATGCTTTTAGAAAATTTTGCTTTGGATCAGAATATCACAAATTTATCAATAAATCTTTCGTTTTAATGTAGTAAAATATGTATTTGGGAATGTAGCGACGATATAATTCGAATCTTTTGGTTTTTCTTACAAGAAATATACCTTTTTGGAAACGTAGCGTCGAAATAATTATACCTTCGAAATAATTTACACCTTGGATGTTATGAAATTGTCAAACCTTTGCAGTATTGTACCATTTTTTAAGATTTTTTGTAGTTTTTCTTGATATAGTATTATAGAAAACGGGAAGCCGAAGAATGTTTGCGTCATTTTTGAAATGCTTTTAGAAAATTTTGCTTTGGATCAGAATATCACAAATTTATCAATAAATCTTTCGTTTTAATGTAGTAAAATATGTATTTGGGAATGTAGCGACGATATAATTCGAATCTTTTGGTTTTTCTTACAAGAAATATACCTTTTTGGAAACGTAGCGTCGAATAAATTCTACCTTTGAAAAAATTAACCTATACCTTTTTAAAAGTAGCGTCGAAATAATTTTACCTTCGAAATAATTAACACCTTGGATAATATGAAATTGTCAAACCTTTGCAGTATTGTACCATTTTTTAAGATTTTTTGTAGTTTTTCTGGATATAGTATTATAGAAAACGGGGAGTGGAAAAATGTTTGCGTCGTTTTTGAAATGCTTTTAGAAAATTTTGCTTTGGATCAGAATATCACAAATTTATCAATAAATCTTTCGTTTTAATGTAGTAAAATATGTATTTGGGAATGTAGCGACGATATAATTCGAATCTTTTGGTTTTTCTTACAAGAAATATACCTTTTTGGAAACGTAGCGTCGAAATAATTCTACCTTTGAAATAATTAATACCTTGGATAATATGAAATTCTCAAACCTTTGCAGTATTGTACCATTTTTTAAGATTTTTGTAGTTTTTCTTGATATAGTATTATAGAAAACGGGGAGTCGAAGAATGTTTGCGTCGTTTTTGAAATGCTTTTAGAAAATTTTGCTTTCGATCAGAATATCACAAATTTATCAATTAACCTTTTCGTTTTAACGTAGTAAAATATATATTATTTTTCTTAGAGAAATATTCCTTTTTGGAAACGTAGCGTCGAAATAATTCTACCTTCGAAATAATTAACACTTTGGATGTTATGAAATTGTAAAACCTTTGCAGTATTGTACCATTTTTAAAGATTTTTGTAGTTTTTCTTGATATAGTATTATAGAAAACGGGGAGCCGAAGAATGTTTGCGTCGTTTTTGAAATGCTTTTAGAAAATTTTGCTTTCGATCAGAATATCACAAATTTATCAATTAACCTTTTCGTTTTAACGTAGTAAAATATATATTATTTTTCTTAGAGAAATATTCCTTTTTGGAAACGTAGCGTCGAAATAATTCTACCTTCGAAATAATTAACACTTTGGATGTTATGAAATTGTAAAACCTGCAGTATTGTACCATTTTTTAAGATTTTTGTAGTTTTTCTTGATATAGTATTATAGAAAACGGGGAGCCGAAGAATGTTTGCGTCGTTTTTGAAATGCTTTTAGAAAATTTTGCTTTCGATCAGAATATCACAAATTTATCAATTAACCTTTTCGTTTTAACGTAGTAAAATATATATTATTTTTCTTAGAGAAATATTCCTTTTTGGAAACGTAGCGTCGAAATAATTATACCTTCGAAATAATTTACACCTTGGATGTTATGAAATTGTCAAACCTTTGCAGTATTGTACCATTTTTTAAGATTTTTTGTAGTTTTTCTTGATATAGTATTATAGAAAACGGGAAGCCGAAGAATGTTTGCGTCGTTTTTGAAATGCTTTTAGAAAATTTTGCTTTGGATCAGAATATCACAAATTTATCAATAAATCTTTCGTTTTAATGTAGTAAAATATGTATTTGGGAATGTAGCGACGATATAATTCGAATCTTTTGGTTTTTCTTACAAGAAATATACCTTTTTGGAAACGTAGCGTCGAATAAATTCTACCTTTGAAAAAATTAACCTATACCTTTTTAAAAGTAGCGTCGAAATAATTTTACCTTCGAAATAATTAACACCTTGGATAATATGAAATTGTCAAACCTTTGCAGTATTGTACCATTTTTTAAGATTTTTTGTAGTTTTTCTGGATATAGTATTATAGAAAACGGGGAGTCGAAGAATGTTTGCGTCGTTTTTGAAATGCTTTTAGAAAATTTTGCTTTGGATCAGAATATCACAAATTTATCAATAAATCTTTCGTTTTAATGTAGTAAAATATGTATTTGGGAATGTAGCGACGATATAATTCGAATCTTTTGGTTTTTCTTACAAGAAATATACCTTTTTGGAAACGTAGCGTCGAATAAATTCTACCTTTGAAAAAATTAACCTATACCTTTTTAAAAGTAGCGTCGAAATAATTTTACCTTCGAAATAATTAACACCTTGGATAATATGAAATTGTCAAACCTTTGCAGTATTGTACCATTTTTTAAGATTTTTGTAGTTTTTCTTGATATAGTATTATAGAAAACGGGGAGCCGAAGAATGTTTGCGTCGTTTTTGAAATGCTTTTAGAAAATTTTGCTTTCGATCAGAATATCACAAATTTATCAATTAACCTTTTCGTTTTAACGTAGTAAAATATATATTATTTTTCTTAGAGAAATATTCCTTTTTGGAAACGTAGCGTCGAAATAATTATACCTTCGAAATAATTTACACCTTGGATGTTATGAAATTGTCAAACCTTTGCAGTATTGTACCATTTTTTAAGATTTTTTGTAGTTTTTCTTGATATAGTATTATAGAAAACGGGAAGCCGAAGAATGTTTGCGTCGTTTTTGAAATGCTTTTAGAAAATTTTGCTTTGGATCAGAATATCACAAATTTATCAATAAATCTTTCGTTTTAATGTAGTAAAATATGTATTTGGGAATGTAGCGACGATATAATTCGAATCTTTTGGTTTTTCTTACAAGAAATATACCTTTTTGGAAACGTAGCGTCGAATAAATTCTACCTTTGAAAAAATTAACCTATACCTTTTTAAAAGTAGCGTCGAAATAATTTTACCTTCGAAATAATTAACACCTTGGATAATATGAAATTGTCAAACCTTTGCAGTATTGTACCATTTTTTAAGATTTTTTGTAGTTTTTCTGGATATAGTATTATAGAAAACAGGGAGTGGAAAAATGTTTGCGTCGTTTTTGAAATGCTTTTAGAAAATTTTGCTTTGGATCAGAATATCACAAATTTATCAATAAATCTTTCTGTTTAACTTAGTAAAATATTTGGGAATCTAGCGACGATATAATTCAACATTAGAATCTTTTGCGTTTTCTTACAGGAAATATACCTTTCTGGAAACGTAGCGTCGAATAAATTCTACCTTTGAAAAAATTAACACTTTGGATGTCATGAAATTGTCAAACCTTTACAGTATTATACCCTTTTTTAAGATCATTTGTAGTTTTTTCTTAGTATAGTATTATAGAAAACGGGGAGTCGAAGAATGTTTGCGTCGTTTTTGAAATGCTTTTAGAAAATTTTGCTTTATATAATGTCACAAATTTATAAATTAATCTTTCGTTTTAACGTAGTAAAATATGTATTTGGGAATCTAGCGACGATATAATTCAACATTAGAATCTGTTGGTTTTTCTTACAAGAAATATACTTTGTGGAAAAGTAGCGTCGAAATAATTTTACCTTCAAAATAATTTACACCTTGGATGTTATGAAATTGTCAAACCTTTGCAGTATTGTACCATTTTTTAAGATTTTTTGTAGTTTTTCTTGATATAGTATTATAGAAAACGGGGAGTCGAAGAATGTTTGCGTCGTTTTTGAAATGCTTTTAGAAAATTTTGCCTTGGATCAGAATATCACAAATTTATCAATAAATCTTTCGTTTTAATGTAGTAAAATATGTATTTGGGAATGTAGCGACGATATAATTCGAATCTTTTGGTTTTTCTTACAAGAAATATACCTTTTTGGAAACGTAGCGTCGAAATAATTCTACCTTTGAAATAATTAAAATACCTTGGATAATATGAAATTGTCAAACCTTTGCAGTATTGTACCATTTTTTAAGATTTTTGTAGTTTTTCTTGATATAGTATTATAGAAAACGGGGAGTCGAAGAATGTTTGCGTCGTTTTTGAAATGCTTTTAGAAAATTTTGCTTTCGATCAGAATATCACAAATTTATCAATTAACCTTTTCGTTTTAACGTAGTAAAATATATATTATTTTTCTTAGAGAAATATTCCTTTTTGGAAACGTAGCGTCGAAATAATTCTACCTTCGAAATAATTAACACTTTGGATGTTATGAAATTGTAAAACCTGCAGTATTGTACCATTTTTTAAGATTTTTGTAGTTTTTCTTGATATAGTATTATAGAAAACGGGGAGCCGAAGAATGTTTGCGTCGTTTTTGAAATGCTTTTAGAAAATTTTGCTTTCGATCAGAATATCACAAATTTATCAATTAACCTTTTCGTTTTAACGTAGTAAAATATATATTATTTTTCTTAGAGAAATATTCCTTTTTGGAAACGTAGCGTCGAAATAATTATACCTTCGAAATAATTTACACCTTGGATGTTATGAAATTGTCAAACCTTTGCAGTATTGTACCATTTTTTAAGATTTTTTGTAGTTTTTCTTGATATAGTATTATAGAAAACGGGAAGCCGAAGAATGTTTGCGTCGTTTTTGAAATGCTTTTAGAAAATTTTGTTTTGGATCAGAATATCACAAATTTATCAATAAATCTTTCGTTTTAATGTAGTAAAATATGTATTTGGGAATGTAGCGACGATATAATTCGAATCTTTTGGTTTTTCTTACAAGAAATATACCTTTTTGGAAACGTAGCGTCGAATAAATTCTACCTTTGAAAAAATTAACCTATACCTTTTTAAAAGTAGCGTCGAAATAATTTTACCTTCGAAATAATTAACACCTTGGATAATATGAAATTGTCAAACCTTTGCAGTATTGTACCATTTTTTAAGATTTTTTGTAGTTTTTCTGGATATAGTATTATAGAAAACGGGGAGTGGAAAAATGTTTGCGTCGTTTTTGAAATGCTTTTAGAAAATTTTGCTTTGGATCAGAATATCACAAATTTATCAATAAATCTTTCGTTTTAATGTAGTAAAATATGTATTTGGGAATGTAGCGACGATATAATTCGAATCTTTTGGTTTTTCTTACAAGAAATATACCTTTTTGGAAACGTAGCGTCGAATAAATTCTACCTTTGAAAAAATTAACCTATACCTTTTTAAAAGTAGCGTCGAAATAATTTTACCTTCGAAATAATTAACACCTTGGATAATATGAAATTGTCAAACCTTTGCAGTATTGTACCATTTTTTAAGATTTTTTGTAGTTTTTCTGGATATAGTATTATAGAAAACGGGGAGTGGAAAAATGTTTGCGTCGTTTTTGAAATGCTTTTAGAAAATTTTGCTTTGGATCAGAATATCACAAATTTATCAATAAATCTTTCGTTTTAATGTAGTAAAATATGTATTTGGGAATGTAGCGACGATATAATTCGAATCTTTTGGTTTTTCTTACAAGAAATATACCTTTTTGGAAACGTAGCGTCGAAATAATTATACCTTCGAAATAATTTACACCTTGGATGTTATGAAATTGTCAAACCTTTGCAGTATTGTACCATTTTTTAAGATTTTTTGTAGTTTTTCTTGATATAGTATTATAGAAAACGGGAAGCCGAAGAATGTTTGCGTCATTTTTGAAATGCTTTTAGAAAATTTTGCTTTGGATCAGAATATCACAAATTTATCAATAAATCTTTCGTTTTAATGTAGTAAAATATGTATTTGGGAATGTAGCGACGATATAATTCGAATCTTTTGGTTTTTCTTACAAGAAATATACCTTTTTGGAAACGTAGCGTCGAATAAATTCTACCTTTGAAAAAATTAACCTATACCTTTTTAAAAGTAGCGTCGAAATAATTTTACCTTCGAAATAATTAACACCTTGGATAATATGAAATTGTCAAACCTTTGCAGTATTGTACCATTTTTTAAGATTTTTTGTAGTTTTTCTGGATATAGTATTATAGAAAACGGGGAGTGGAAAAATGTTTGCGTCGTTTTTGAAATGCTTTTAGAAAATTTTGCTTTGGATCAGAATATCACAAATTTATCAATAAATCTTTCGTTTTAATGTAGTAAAATATGTATTTGGGAATGTAGCGACGATATAATTCGAATCTTTTGGTTTTTCTTACAAGAAATATACCTTTTTGGAAACGTAGCGTCGAAATAATTCTACCTTTGAAATAATTAATACCTTGGATAATATGAAATTCTCAAACCTTTGCAGTATTGTACCATTTTTTAAGATTTTTGTAGTTTTTCTTGATATAGTATTATAGAAAACGGGGAGTCGAAGAATGTTTGCGTCGTTTTTGAAATGCTTTTAGAAAATTTTGCTTTCGATCAGAATATCACAAATTTATCAATTAACCTTTTCGTTTTAACGTAGTAAAATATATATTATTTTTCTTAGAGAAATATTCCTTTTTGGAAACGTAGCGTCGAAATAATTCTACCTTCGAAATAATTAACACTTTGGATGTTATGAAATTGTAAAACCTTTGCAGTATTGTACCATTTTTAAAGATTTTTGTAGTTTTTCTTGATATAGTATTATAGAAAACGGGGAGCCGAAGAATGTTTGCGTCGTTTTTGAAATGCTTTTAGAAAATTTTGCTTTCGATCAGAATATCACAAATTTATCAATTAACCTTTTCGTTTTAACGTAGTAAAATATATATTATTTTTCTTAGAGAAATATTCCTTTTTGGAAACGTAGCGTCGAAATAATTCTACCTTCGAAATAATTAACACTTTGGATGTTATGAAATTGTAAAACCTGCAGTATTGTACCATTTTTTAAGATTTTTGTAGTTTTTCTTGATATAGTATTATAGAAAACGGGGAGCCGAAGAATGTTTGCGTCGTTTTTGAAATGCTTTTAGAAAATTTTGCTTTCGATCAGAATATCACAAATTTATCAATTAACCTTTTCGTTTTAACGTAGTAAAATATATATTATTTTTCTTAGAGAAATATTCCTTTTTGGAAACGTAGCGTCGAAATAATTATACCTTCGAAATAATTTACACCTTGGATGTTATGAAATTGTCAAACCTTTGCAGTATTGTACCATTTTTTAAGATTTTTTGTAGTTTTTCTTGATATAGTATTATAGAAAACGGGAAGCCGAAGAATGTTTGCGTCGTTTTTGAAATGCTTTTAGAAAATTTTGCTTTGGATCAGAATATCACAAATTTATCAATAAATCTTTCGTTTTAATGTAGTAAAATATGTATTTGGGAATGTAGCGACGATATAATTCGAATCTTTTGGTTTTTCTTACAAGAAATATACCTTTTTGGAAACGTAGCGTCGAATAAATTCTACCTTTGAAAAAATTAACCTATACCTTTTTAAAAGTAGCGTCGAAATAATTTTACCTTCGAAATAATTAACACCTTGGATAATATGAAATTGTCAAACCTTTGCAGTATTGTACCATTTTTTAAGATTTTTTGTAGTTTTTCTGGATATAGTATTATAGAAAACGGGGAGTCGAAGAATGTTTGCGTCGTTTTTGAAATGCTTTTAGAAAATTTTGCTTTGGATCAGAATATCACAAATTTATCAATAAATCTTTCGTTTTAATGTAGTAAAATATGTATTTGGGAATGTAGCGACGATATAATTCGAATCTTTTGGTTTTTCTTACAAGAAATATACCTTTTTGGAAACGTAGCGTCGAATAAATTCTACCTTTGAAAAAATTAACCTATACCTTTTTAAAAGTAGCGTCGAAATAATTTTACCTTCGAAATAATTAACACCTTGGATAATATGAAATTGTCAAACCTTTGCAGTATTGTACCATTTTTTAAGATTTTTGTAGTTTTTCTTGATATAGTATTATAGAAAACGGGGAGCCGAAGAATGTTTGCGTCGTTTTTGAAATGCTTTTAGAAAATTTTGCTTTCGATCAGAATATCACAAATTTATCAATTAACCTTTTCGTTTTAACGTAGTAAAATATATATTATTTTTCTTAGAGAAATATTCCTTTTTGGAAACGTAGCGTCGAAATAATTATACCTTCGAAATAATTTACACCTTGGATGTTATGAAATTGTCAAACCTTTGCAGTATTGTACCATTTTTTAAGATTTTTTGTAGTTTTTCTTGATATAGTATTATAGAAAACGGGAAGCCGAAGAATGTTTGCGTCGTTTTTGAAATGCTTTTAGAAAATTTTGCTTTGGATCAGAATATCACAAATTTATCAATAAATCTTTCGTTTTAATGTAGTAAAATATGTATTTGGGAATGTAGCGACGATATAATTCGAATCTTTTGGTTTTTCTTACAAGAAATATACCTTTTTGGAAACGTAGCGTCGAATAAATTCTACCTTTGAAAAAATTAACCTATACCTTTTTAAAAGTAGCGTCGAAATAATTTTACCTTCGAAATAATTAACACCTTGGATAATATGAAATTGTCAAACCTTTGCAGTATTGTACCATTTTTTAAGATTTTTTGTAGTTTTTCTGGATATAGTATTATAGAAAACAGGGAGTGGAAAAATGTTTGCGTCGTTTTTGAAATGCTTTTAGAAAATTTTGCTTTGGATCAGAATATCACAAATTTATCAATAAATCTTTCTGTTTAACTTAGTAAAATATTTGGGAATCTAGCGACGATATAATTCAACATTAGAATCTTTTGCGTTTTCTTACAGGAAATATACCTTTCTGGAAACGTAGCGTCGAATAAATTCTACCTTTGAAAAAATTAACACTTTGGATGTCATGAAATTGTCAAACCTTTACAGTATTATACCCTTTTTTAAGATCATTTGTAGTTTTTTCTTAGTATAGTATTATAGAAA
The DNA here is from genome assembly GCF_040954645.1 of Diabrotica undecimpunctata. Classification (NCBI taxonomy): domain Eukaryota; kingdom Metazoa; phylum Arthropoda; class Insecta; order Coleoptera; family Chrysomelidae; genus Diabrotica; species Diabrotica undecimpunctata. The sequence continues at coordinate 145,943,222 of NC_092808.1, forward strand.
ACGGGGAGTCGAAGAATGTTTGCGTCGTTTTTGAAATGCTTTTAGAAAATTTTGCTTTATATAATGTCACAAATTTATAAATTAATCTTTCGTTTTAACGTAGTAAAATATGTATTTGGGAATCTAGCGACGATATAATTCAACATTAGAATCTGTTGGTTTTTCTTACAAGAAATATACTTTGTGGAAAAGTAGCGTCGAAATAATTTTACCTTCAAAATAATTTACACCTTGGATGTTATGAAATTGTCAAACCTTTGCAGTATTGTACCATTTTTTAAGATTTTTTGTAGTTTTTCTTGATATAGTATTATAGAAAACGGGGAGTCGAAGAATGTTTGCGTCGTTTTTGAAATGCTTTTAGAAAATTTTGCCTTGGATCAGAATATCACAAATTTATCAATAAATCTTTCGTTTTAATGTAGTAAAATATGTATTTGGGAATGTAGCGACGATATAATTCGAATCTTTTGGTTTTTCTTACAAGAAATATACCTTTTTGGAAACGTAGCGTCGAAATAATTCTACCTTTGAAATAATTAAAATACCTTGGATAATATGAAATTGTCAAACCTTTGCAGTATTGTACCATTTTTTAAGATTTTTGTAGTTTTTCTTGATATAGTATTATAGAAAACGGGGAGTCGAAGAATGTTTGCGTCGTTTTTGAAATACTTTTAGAAAATTTTGCCTTGGATCAGAATATCACAAATTTATCAATAAATCTTTCGTTTTAATGTAGTAAAATATGTATTTGGGAATGTAGCGACGATATAATTCAACATTAGAATCTTTTGGTTTTTCTTACGAGAAATATACCTTTTTAAAAGTAGCGTCGAAATAATTTTACCTTCGAAATAATTAACACCTTGGATAATATGAAATTGTCAAACCTTTGCAGTATTGTACCATTTTTTAAGATTTTTTGTAGTTTTTCTGGATATAGTATTATAGAAAACGGGGAGTGGAAAAATGTTTGCGTCGTTTTTGAAATGCTTTTAGAAAATTTTGCTTTGGATCAGAATATCACAAATTTATCAATAAATCTTTCGTTTTAATGTAGTAAAATATGTATTTGGGAATGTAGCGACGATATAATTCGAATCTTTTGGTTTTTCTTACAAGAAATATACCTTTTTGGAAACGTAGCGTCGAAATAATTCTACCTTTGAAATAATTAATACCTTGGATAATATGAAATTCTCAAACCTTTGCAGTATTGTACCATTTTTTAAGATTTTTGTAGTTTTTCTTGATATAGTATTATAGAAAACGGGGAGTCGAAGAATGTTTGCGTCGTTTTTGAAATACTTTTAGAAAATTTTGCCTTGGATCAGAATATCACAAATTTATCAATAAATCTTTCGTTTTAATGTAGTAAAATATGTATTTGGGAATGGAGCGACGATATAATTCAACATTAGAATCTTTTGGTTTTTCTTACAAGAAATATACTTTGTGGAAAAGTAGCGTCGAAATAATTTTACCTTCAAAATAATTTACACCTTGGATGTTATGAAATTGTCAAACCTTTGCAGTATTGTACCATTTTTTAAGATTTTTTGTAGTTTTTCTTGATATAGTATTATAGAAAACGGGGAGTCGAAGAATGTTTGCGTCGTTTTTGAAATACTTTTAGAAAATTTTGCCTTGGATCAGAATATCACAAATTTATCAATAAATCTTTCGTTTTAATGTAGTAAAATATGTATTTGGGAATGTAGCGACGATATAATTCAACATTAGAATCTTTTGGTTTTTCTTACGAGAAATATACCTTTTTAAAAGTAGCGTCGAAATAATTTTACCTTCGAAATAATTAACACCTTGGATAATATGAAATTGTCAAACCTTTGCAGTATTGTACCATTTTTTAAGATTTTTTGTAGTTTTTCTGGATATAGTATTATAGAAAACGGGGAGTGGAAAAATGTTTGCGTCGTTTTTGAAATGCTTTTAGAAAATTTTGCTTTGGATCAGAATATCACAAATTTATCAATAAATCTTTCGTTTTAATGTAGTAAAATATGTATTTGGGAATGTAGCGACGATATAATTCGAATCTTTTGGTTTTTCTTACAAGAAATATACCTTTTTGGAAACGTAGCGTCGAAATAATTCTACCTTTGAAATAATTAATACCTTGGATAATATGAAATTGTCAAACCTTTGCAGTATTGTACCATTTTTTAAGATTTTTGTAGTTTTTCTTGATATAGTATTATAGAAAACGGGGAGTCGAAGAATGTTTGCGTCGTTTTTGAAATGCTTTTAGAAAATTTTGCCTTGGATCAGAATATCACAAATTTATCAATAAATCTTTCGTTTTAATGTAGTAAAATATGTATTTGGGAATGTAGCGACGATATAATTCGAATCTTTTGGTTTTTCTTACAAGAAATATACCTTTTTGGAAACGTAGCGTCGAAATAATTCTACCTTTGAAATAATTAATACCTTGGATAATATGAAATTGTCAAACCTTTGCAGTATTGTACCATTTTTTAAGATTTTTGTAGTTTTTCTTGATATAGTATTATAGAAAACGGGGAGTCGAAGAATGTTTGCGTCGTTTTTGAAATGCTTTTAGAAAATTTTGCCTTGGATCAGAATATCACAAATTTATCAATAAATCTTTCGTTTTAATGTAGTAAAATATGTATTTGGGAATGTAGCGACGATATAATTCGAATCTTTTGGTTTTTCTTACAAGAAATATACCTTTTTGGAAACGTAGCGTCGAAATAATTCTACCTTTGAAATAATTAATACCTTGGATAATATGAAATTGTCAAACCTTTGCAGTATTGTACCATTTTTTAAGATTTTTGTAGTTTTTCTTGATATAGTATTATAGAAAACGGGGAGTCGAAGAATGTTTGCGTCGTTTTTGAAATGCTTTTAGAAAATTTTGCCTTGGATCAGAATATCACAAATTTATCAATAAATCTTTCGTTTTAATGTAGTAAAATATGTATTTGGGAATGGAGCGACGATATAATTCAACATTAGAATCTTTTGGTTTTTCTTACAAGAAATATACTTTGTGGAAAAGTAGCGTCGAAATAATTTTACCTTCAAAATAATTTACACCTTGGATGTTATGAAATTGTCAAACCTTTGCAGTATTGTACAATTTTTTAAGATTTTTTGTAGTTTTTCTTGATATAGTATTATAGAAAACGGGGAGTCGAAGAATGTTTGCGTCGTTTTTGAAATGCTTTTAGAAAATTTTGCCTTGAATCAGAATATCACAAATTTATCGATCAATCTATTCGTTTTTCCGTAGTCAAACATTTGGGAATGTAGCGACGAAATAAATCAATATCAGAACCTTTTGATTTTTCTTATAAGAAATATACCTTTTTGGAAACGTAGCGTCGAAATAATTCTACATTTGAAATAATTAATACCTTGGATGTTATGAAATTCTCAGACCTTTATAGTATTGTACCATTTTTTAAGATTATTTGTAGTTTTTTCTTGATATAGTATTACAGAGATCGGCGAGTGGAAAATGCATGCGTCGTTTTTGAAATGCCTCTAGAAAATTTTGCTTTGGGCCAGAATATCATCAGAATATCACAAATTTATCAATCTATTCGTTTTTCTGTAGTCACATATATATTTGGGAATCTAGCGACGAAATAATTTAACATTAAGGCCTTTTGATTTATCTTAGAGATACCTTTTAGGAAACGTAGCGTCGAAATAATTCTACCTTATACCTTCGAAATAACTCATACCTTGAATGTTGGTGAAATTGTAAAACCTTTGTGTTAATGTACCATTTAAAATTTTTTGTGATGTTTTCTTGGTATAATTTATAGTTTTTGCTTAAATAAATGAAGATTCAGTAATCTTAGAAATATAAACTATAGAAATATAACTTTTTGGAACCACAGCGTCGAAATATTATATTGTTAATTGTATCTTTGGAATAACCTACACCTGGGATGTTATGAAATTGTCAAACCTTTGTGTACCATTTAAGTTTTTGTAGTTTTTCTTGATATATTATGCAAAACGGACATTGGAAAAAAATGTATGCGTCGTATTTAGAATGTTTACTTTGGAGCAGAATGTCACAAATTTATCAATGAATCATTTATTAATTTCGCAATCTTTCGATGTGTTACCCAAATATAAAGAGATGTCGTTTTTAGCAAATATATTTTTGAAATCTAGTGATGAAATAATCCTACATTTTTTTAAGAGAAATATATTTGTTGGAGACAGCGTCAAAATAATTTTACCTAGTAAACACCTAGGATGTTATGAGATTGCCAAACCTTCATGCCAATATGTACCATGTACCATATAAGATTTTTGTAATTTTTTTATATAGTATTAATCAATCAATCCGATGAATTACGTTAGCTTTTCAATGTATTATTCAATTAAAAGGATACCTTTTCGTTTTTTCTCTATAGAAATATAATTTTGCGAATCTAGCGATATGAAATAATTCTACATTGGAGATCTTCAAAAAGTCAAAAATTTGTCAAACTTTTTTAATTAAAGTTAGAAAATGTTTATTTTCAGATTTTTTTTGTATTAGTAGTATTATTTATATGAACTGGATGAAATCATAAAATTTGTATTTTATTTAAATCTGAAAGATGTACTACAATATTAGAGCTTTGAAACAAAGTTTACCACACAATTCATAAAAGACAAATGTATGATCAAAGTAATAGTAACTTTTTTATTGCATAGGCACAATTGCCCTATTATTTCATTCTTTCGAATTTAAATGTTTTTTAAAGCAAATATAAGTATTGGAAATACAAGATTGAAAAAGTGAAGTTTTATTAAATGGACGTTATTATCACACCTACTACAAATTGCACATTGTTATAACAGAGCCAAAGTCCTACTGATATTGAAGAGTGTAAAAAATATTCAGTATAGAAGTCAACAAATCATGTTAAAAATAAAAAAAAATACTAAGAACAAATCAAACAAGTCAAGTACTTTATAACTTTAAAACGCAAGTTGGAAAGTATGTGGTAAAGTAGAATTAAATTAAAAAATGATTTAAAAAGTAAATTTGAAAAAGTTCCTCAAATCGGCTAAGCTTTTCGGCAGAGAAAACTTCGTTGCATGCGCTCTTGGCTTTATGGATGTTAATTATTGCTATGTCTGAAGAATCTAATCGCGAATATTTCGGTCTACACTTCTTGCGCATGTTTGTCGTTGTTTCGAAGAACTTAACCTAATGGCTACGATGGCCGTACTTGCAAAGCCTCTTCAAGGAACAATTAAAAAGTAAATCAGAAAAAAAGTTAACACAAATAAGTAAGTTTTATTTTAGAGTGAAGTTAAACTAATCAAATAAACAACTGTTAAGAAGAAGTAATTGATTGTATGATAATCATACATACTGATTACTGTATGTTTTTTACACTGTTGAATATAATGTAGAACAGACCACCCATAATTTAAGAAGAGTACAGATTCTCCGACTTATTATCAGAAAAATAACAAAAAAGAAGCAGCCAACGGATAAACTAATGAATTACAAAATATTAAAATCTAAAATCACACTCTTAATCAATAAATGGATGTCCAAAACGACGACACGTTTTTTTGAAGCTTTTTAAACACAAACTAGTTTACTTTATACAGAAAATTTTGACTACTGGCTGTAAACTCGAAGAAAAACAGTGATTTAGTACCGAATTCGGTACCTTAGATGACTAACAGAATGTCGTTTGGAATCACGAAATTGGTCTACAACAATTACGTGTTGTAGACCTGTTTGAGCTTTTAAACGAGGCAGTAAATACCTAGTTCATGAAAAGCGGTAGATAATCTTAAAGATCTGATTTTACTCAAATTTACGATAAACTACGAAAAACAGTTATCATGTAAACTCGAAAAATTTTATAAAAGAGACAAGTATATCAGTAAAATATATTTTTTATATTTGAATCGTTTGTAGACTGTAATTTCAAGGAAAATAGCACAAAATTTAAACAATTTTTTATACATTTTGTAAACTTTTTAACATTTAAATCAGAAGGGTATTTTTTATTTTTCTTTGTTAATTTTGAAGAACTTATCGTGAAAATAATTCTACTGTGGTTGCTATGAAATAATCAAGCTATTGTCTTAATACACAATCAATTAAGATTTTTTTGATCAATATTCTTTATCGATTTTTCTTGAAGAAATATAATTAAGAGGAATATAATCAATTAGTTAATTCTTTGATTAAATTATCTTGAGGTTTTGTTGATATAGTATTAATATATGTGTTTAAAATGTCTTTAGAATCGATTTTACTAAATTATGTAACAAAATTTGCTGATATTGTAGTTAATAAAATACGTAGGATATTATTTTATGTACTCTTTCATAAGCCACTACAAAAACGGCAATGCATTTTATTGGGTGCAATTTTTATATTAAATTGTTAATTGTATATATAAACAATAAGTAATAAGGCACTTTTGGTAAAATCATAATTTCGTAATATATATCCTATTTGAACGAAAGATTTTTTTGATAATTAATGTTTACATACACCAAACGTGTTAGAAATATTACGATAAAAATGAGAACTTATATTTTATTTAAATTTCAAAATCTATTTGTATCATATCGTATTGTTATGTGACTCCTAATTGCGGTCCTGTACGTCGCGAACCTTATCGCAGACAGTCACCTGCTAACTATTTCTAGAACATATTTTCATGGAAGATGAGAATCTCCCATTCGCCAATTGCGAATGTGGCGCTGGGAGACATGATGATTGCCGAAACTCTTTTGAGGAAATATGATAGAGACCTACTGGACTGCCAACGCGACACCATACGCTAATTAAAATTTATAATGTTACATTTAAAAGAAATTACAACAATACTTCTGACTGCTACCGTGTAGGTACAAAATTATCAATAATACAAATCACTCGACACTAACTGTATCGCACACAAACATCGAATTTGAAAGAAATTAATTTTTTGACATTTTTTGTAGATAAGGGATGTAGTTGGCGTGGAAAACTAACCAAACTAGTGATCCCTTAGAAACCAGCAGTTATAGCTGTTCAATTTTTAAGTATAATGATTACTTTCCGTCCAAGGGCAGACATAAACAAGAATTTTTTAGTGTCAACACTAGATATAAACAGTAGGAATTAAATTTTCAATCGAAAGAAACATTTCTTACGTACTTCTACGTACTACAAGGACTTACCCCTGATATTTTTTCTATCAATTTGATCCGTTATAAGTATACCCATAATTAAAATATTTCTTTTGTCTAACTTTAAACCCTGCCAAACCTTATTAAATTCAGTAATTACTGTTTCCTTACCTACTAAAAGGCACTTTTGGTGAATTTATAAAATAATTTGTATATTAATAGAATAACCAAATCCCATTATTACTATTATGTACAGTGTATGAAAAAAGCAGCGTAAAAATCTGAAGTACGATTATAGAAGAACAGGATAAAAAGATGAGTGGTGTTCCGTTTTGGAAAACTTGCAAGACAAAAACCAAAATCAAACAGAGCAGTATAGAAAACGATAGTATATGGCGAGAGAGTTAAAAAAAAGCGCAACTTTATGCAACTGGGGATTAATAGAGTTAATCACACATTTGGAATACTAAGCGAAATAATTTACGGGTCAAAACCAAAAATAACATGTTATAAAAGTTAAACGTGTGAGATAGAAAGCGTAACAGACAAAACATATATGCGTAACGGATGATTCGATAATTGTAGAAATACCACGTTATACCACCACTATAATATACCGTATTACTCTCATTAATAAAGAAATTTTTTAAAGTCTAGTTTTACAGTAAAATTAAAATTTCTCGAACTCTAAAGAAAACCTTTAAAACGAAGCAAAGCTCTCCGGTATTTTATGAATTACGATTTGCCCTGTATAAATCCTCTTGTCCAATAGACATATTTTTTATAATTCTTGTGATGAACTGTTTTTAATACAATGGAACTACCATTACAATGAGTATGCCACATTACCATATTTATTCCAGTACTGAATATAACCAAATATTAAATAGGGTTAAATTAAATAACATTTCTTAATTTCTTAGCACAATCACATATTTAATTTTTCGTTTTAATTGACGAGCCAAATTCAATACTTCCATACTTTATCATTCGGTCCTTCGAGCCGCATTGGCGAACTCTTTTAAAAGCGGGATAAGGTGAAAAAGAAACAAACGTAAGTAACATTATGTAGAAAGTATTCTTGGAGTGATTTCGAAGTATCCTATCTCGAAAATTCTTTGATAATTCGAAAATTCTTCGTTTACTTTAATTTGATGATTTATTTGGAATAACGAAAATGTCTTAAATTAAGTAAGAGAAAAAATGACCTTTTGAAGCTTAGGACCAGTGTATAAAGTGTCATTGAGACACACCGTAAACGTCATGTAAACTGGTGTCGAAGACAACACGAATTATGGAAACAAGTATAACTTTTTGGAAATGTACCGTAATCAGACATTCGAAATAACCTACACTTTGGATTTTATGAAATTGTCAAACCTTTGTATTAATGTACCATTTAATATTTTTTTTCTTGGTATAGATAGTATTATACAAAACAGGCATTGCAAAAATGTGTAAGTCGTATTTGAAATGTTTTTGGAATATTTCATTTTGGATCAGAATAATACAAATTTAGTAACCAATCTTTCATTAATTTGGTAATCTTTCGTTCTATTCAAGAGGAACCTTTTAATTCTTTTTTAAAAAAAATATAGCTATGGAAGGCGAAGCATCGAAATAATTCAACTTTATTATACCTTCGAAATAACCTAGACCTTGGTTGTTATATAATCGTCAAATTTTTGTTGTGGTGTACCTTTTGAGATTCTTCTGTTTATATTATTACAGTGAGAAAATGTAAGGGACGTATTTGTAATGTTTTTGTAAGATTTCAGTTTGGTTCATGGACCAGAATACCACAAAAATTTAACTTTGATGAATTATATGAAACCGTTCGTTGGATTACTCACTTCAAGGGTGACCTTTTTTTTTTAAAGCAACATACCTTTGGGGAACCAAACGTCGAAATATTTCTACACATTTAAGTCTAGTTTTTCGTTTTATGTTATAGAAAGGGAACATTGGAGACATGTATGCATTACATTTGAAATTATTTCATTTTGGACAAAACCATTCGTGGTAGATCTTAAAACAGGATGAAATTTTTTTATGTTTTTTACTAAAATGTAATTATGGGCAACGTAATTGTGGAAATAATGCAACCTGGGAAATTATCTAATAATCACTTATTGTCTTAATGTACCTTGTTATATTTTTATTAGTTGAATATGATATTATATATAGGGGATATATTGGAAAAATGTATGCGGCTATCACCTTATGCTTTGAATGACCTAATTATATAACTTGATGAGAATAATTTGTTTATATAGTACCCTAAATATTCTTCAACCTCGGCTGAATGTAATACCAAACTTTGAAATGCTGCAGCCATACAAAAATTAACCAATTCATACACCTACGTAGATCCGGAAATATCTTTTATATTGTATTGTAGTACTCCTCAGTTGATTCATATAGTTTTAATACTTTTCAACACCAGTAAAATTCATTACCATAACCACTGTTTTACGCCACTACCACTTTTAACCACTATTATCTCAAAAAAAACATCAAAAGATTCTTAAACCAGAAGCCGTACTATTCTATTTATTTTTTATATATTTTTTAACTTTTTTAAAATAGTAGTTACTATTTTATTGTAATTGCATTTAACATTATTTTTTATTATAAACTAATTAATTCTCCCAAATTGTATTTCAATAAATGCACCTGATATTATTTATATACGTTAATAATAAGTACTTGGACCATAATTAATCATTTGATATTTTATTCATTTTTTTCATTACTTTATTTATATTCTTATTCTGATGTATGTAAATCTATGAAGTGCATTGGTATTTTACCGTAAGAGGGGGATATATAATTCATAAAATTTGCTAAATATAGTTATTCAAACTAAAACCTATATTACCTGAGAGAAATAGAATCTTGTGATATAACGAAAGAAAATGACATTACATATAGATACCTAAATAAAGGGATCTAAACAAAATATTATTTGTATAAAATGGATTAGTAATACCCAAAAAAACGCAATTAAGTTTTGTGTAAAATCCCGAACAAGCACTCTCTAATATATATCAATTTACTCCCATGTACTGACACTTCCTATTGCCTACTATTCTAATAATTATAGTTATAATCATTATCATTCAAATAAGTTTCTTGAAAAGCTGAGCTACTCGTGTCAAGAAGTTCCAATATATAAATGTAAATGTCACTATCCTGGGTTAGATAACAAGTATGAATCCCCATATAAATATTTTATCTTTATAAAATTAGGATATTATTAGGAAAAAAAAAGGTGACTTAAAAAATTAATAACCCTAAGTAATACGTTTTTGTTTTTCAGCACCAGTAATTTTATCCTAATACATTTGACTTAAATAAAAAAATAAAATCTGTAAAACCTTTTTTTCGTTAAGAGTTATTTTTTTAGAGTTATTTTTTTAAGAGTTAGTTTTTCGTTATTAAACACATTTAATATCTGATTCGTTTCTAGAATGTTTGTATTATAAAAATTGTAAATTATAGATTTCTAAGATCTTAAGCTTTAAGAAATACGTATATTTAGTAAAACCATTTTTTAGTATTTACAAATTTATATCATTTTACAATTTATTTAAGATTAACAATTTTAAAATTGATGTCTTAAAAATTTTTATCTATTGATTACATTTAGCAATTACTTTTTCTTGGCATAATTATGTTAGTGATAAATCCAAGTATAATTTTATTGAAACTAAAGAAAATTGTGAAGTGTCTAGTAAAATATGTAGTGCGAAGCATATTTTTATTGAAAGTATTAAAAAGAAAATTGTTTAGTGCGAAACGTTTTTCAAATTTTAATTAATGCAGCTTTCAGGCTGTCGATGCGATGTCGAAGATCCAGAATTGCTTCTGCGCATGCACTGGAACAACTAATCGCGAAACCAAAACGATCTAACTGCAGCTGATTTGCGCTTATCGAAGAAACTTAAGCCTTATTACTACAAAAATTATAATCCAAAAACCGTTTGGAACTTTTATTTCTCTTTAATTTTGATTAGGAAAATATGTAAGAAATAGAAGAACGAAAAAAAGGAAAAATCAAGACAGTGTAGATTAAAATAAGGCAAAACTAAGATAAGACTCTTTATAAGAGAACTTATTTTCTTTCTTGTCGTTGGACAATCACAGAGACTATCAGTTTCTTTACTAACATAGATACTATTATTGTTTTTACCGTTTTCTTTGTCTTGCCTAATTCCTTCGCTCTGTCCATGTATAATTATCTATATCTATCATAAGAGACATTCGAGTATTCTGAGGTAGTCGAAATTCATAACTTGTTCTATTATGTGTTTGTTAATCAATAGTTTACATCTGATGGAGCTCTTGGCTATAACTATTGTTTTCGTGGGATATTAACATGTTTAACTTATGTACTGTTATGTTGAATCTGTAAAGTAGACGCTTCTATTATCTTTTTCCATGAAGAGATTTGGACATCTGATTCCTGGTGACACGTTTATTTCTTTAGTCCGTCCATGTTCCGTTTTTGTCCTTGTTCTAATGTGACTTAAGTTCCCTGATTATTGCTATATGTTTTTCAGCTTCATGATGTGGATTAAGTCTTCAGTTGGACTCTATCAAACACTATTGTGAGATCCACAAAGCACAAGAAAAGAGGTTTGTTGAACTATATGATCTTCTCTACCGGTTGTCATAATATAAAGAGCATGTCGATTGTAGTTCTGTTGATCCTGAATTCTGTTCTAATATATCCCTACGGTGTTTGTTAACTTTTGTGACCAGGTTTTTGTTAGCAATTTTGATGTAGACTGGAGAAGCATTGGTTCTCCATTCCTCTGTTATGGTACCAAATCTTAGTATTTTTTTTATACTTCTATTTCTTCCTGTAAAGCTCACTGGACTTAATTACCAATCCAATTTCAAATATTTTACTTTATCTTCAGCACGGTTTTAAAAATTTCAACGTAGTGTCTCTCTTCATCACAGAAATCAGTTAAATTTTTTCATAAAAACAAATCCTTCGTAAATCCCTATACATATTAATATTTTCCAGATACTATACGTTGAATAAGTTTACTGAGATAGTTTTATTTTCATACTGTTTACTTTCAGTTTATTTTATGTTTTAACTATTCATTAGTATTTGTTCTTTAATGATTTCATATTCAGATTTCCGGTTGATAATCGATCCTGTACTTGTCCGCTTCTTCTTGTGTTCGTTTTCAACTTCCATATTTAACATTAATCAGAACACTATCATTATATTCAGGAAAATCACAATCCAGTGAAGGAAAAGTCACGAAAATAGCGAGAAGACAAGAAGAAGAATAAGCGAAGAAAAAAAGCAACAAAAAGAATCGACATATACGTTTTGATTTAAATAAAATGTGAGAAATAACTGCTATATTTACCTAAGTATAGTTTGTAAAAATGGTAAAAAGAAAAAAACGGTGTAAATATTATAATTCTAAAACTGAATTCAAAAAAAGCATTATAAGTTCTCAAAAAAGTATCTTAATATTGTCAAATATAAATATTTTAATATTACTTTTAATTTAGTTTGATGATTAAATTGGCATTAAGCAACCATTTAGAAAATAAAACAAAAAATATAAATCCTTAAATCAACTAAGCTTTCTGGCAAAAAATAGTAAACTAATCCATGCGCAAGTTGTGATGAATGCTTCTTTTTTCGTTAATGTTACTTTTTTAAGTATGTGAATCTAATCGCGAAATATTCGATCTATACTCTTCTCTTTTCAGCGCATTTGCAATGATGTTAATAATATTATGAAGGCCATAATAACAAAGCTTTTTTAAGGATTACTAAATAACGAGGAAAACCATTTTGTCAAAAATATACAAAATTTCAAACGAAGAAGTCAACGTTTAGGGGTCAGATTATTAATGTTATTTTAGATTTTTAAATATTAAATTCAATGTAATACCGCTAAATAACTTGGTACCTAACTTATCGATGACTCTAACCATCATAAAAATACGCCTTGCTTGAACTATAATATATTATAGCAATAAATCCTAATGTAACCAATAAAATATATTTTTATTATTACTTCAACTTTAATGTTGATAAAGATGAGATTAAATTATTGTATGAAGCACTTTGTTATTGCCAAAGACCTTTAGGAAAACAAATCCCATTAAAAATTCTGGTCACTTACCCCACAAACTTCAAAAAAATCAATCACCCATAATAGATAACCTGATTCGAATTAGCTACATAGCTTGTACAAAAACTACAATATTTACACGCAAAACTGCCCAGAAAATTAAAAACGTGAAAGATAAAAAAATGTTAGTTGTATTAATAAATTATTTTCGAAAATATTAACGAGCGAGCAGTTTTACAAAACTAAGAGATCTATGGTCGTTAATGCGCATGCGTCGTGGAAAACTAATCGCGTTATTTTCGGTCTAAACTTCATCATCTTGGCGCATATGTTTATGTTCAACGCTTGGTGTTATTAGCGTGATTATTAGGGGAGGAGACACCAGTAAAACTGCTCTAATTTTGAAAAAAATATATATTAAAATCTTTAAAAACAACCATAAGTTTAGAAAACGCGACGAAAAAGTATTTTATACAAGTAACATTTTCTTAAAGGTGTTTTAATTTATGAAAAAAATGTTATGTGAGCTATCCCAAATGCATAAATTGTAAGTGTTGTCGGAAAAACAAAAAAACATTAACTTGTTCATTTTAATTGTTGCAAATATGAAAAAATTAAGTTGTTCTGAATACAAAAAATTATAATTGAAAGAAAAAAGGCAACGCCCTAAGGTATAATTAATAAAAGTGAAGCAATGTAGAACTGAAAAGCAAACAAAAATATCCTTAAAATTGACTTCGCTTTCTGACATAATCGTCGATGTATTTTGTTCTTTATCCCAAGTTAGATTACTTCTTTTTAAATGATGTAAGCTAATCGCGAAATTTCGATCTAAAGTTTTCTTGTAGGTACCCCATAAGTTTTTTTTATGATGGTCATAATAACGAAAGCCCATTTCAGGAAAAATTTCAGATGCCAGGGACCTAACAATTATTTATGTGTGAACATCTAAGTAAATTTATTCTAAATAACAAATTATTAGCTTTAAATGCAAATATATATCACCTACTCTTGCAAAAAATACTGATGGTGTCGTCATTTATAAAATAAATGCATAAATTTTGACTATTAGATATTCAAATGTTAAAAAAATAAAAACCAACCCATATTCCACAGTAACACTAAAAAAACTGGCTAAATGCAAACATTCTTAGCCATCTAAAAATTGTACAAGCATTGTTTTAAGCATTAATCTTTATTCTCATTCTAAAAGCCGAAACACTTATAAAATTTAGCATAACAAGAGCATTTTGTTAACTTTCGTTATTAAAATACAGTATTAAGCTGGAATTAAGCAAGAAGAATGATGGAGCTATTGGCGATAACTATACCCAAAGCTGATTTTCAAATAATTTTAGCAGCAAAGACGACATGGTTTACATGTTAAGAAAAAGCTGGATGAAGAATTTGAATTAACAAATCCAGGGTCAGATGAAACGGATATAATAAATAGAAGAAAGGAAAGGCAATAACACAATTATAATCGATTACATGGACCCACGATATTACAAGCAAAAGTAAACGATCTTTAAGACAATAGTGGAAAGCTGCTCAATGTATGGCTTAGAGACGTGGGTGGCAAAGAATGGAATTCTTTGCTAAAACAGAATCCCACTGGAAGAGATTATCGTACAAAGAATATGAAGTGCTAATAAATATTATATGAAAATTTAAGATGATAGTTTTGTTTTAAAAGAAAACTGTAATAGAAATATCGAAGTGTGGGAAAAACCTATTTTACGAACACCTCTAGAGAACTGTTCATCAATGCTATCGTTTTTGGCATGAAAATTGAAAAACTGTATCCAAATTAACACAAATTGTCGATAGGCGTAGTAAGAGGGATCCAGATGTTATTGCGCATGTTGTTGGAAAACTAATCGCGAATATTTCGGTCTAACAGACATCCTCTGTGCGCATTCTATATAGTAAACGTAGTATACTATATATCTATTTTATCGTTGTTAAAATATTTCGTTGAAAAGGGAAATATCGAGCAATCTGCAAAAATTTGAACACAGTCTTTGAATTTTCATAAAAAAAAACTGAAAGTAAATATAGTTGAATGTAAATTGAACAAGTTTTCAATAATGAAAGTAAGTTAAAAATAAATAAATGTTAGAAATTAAAAAAAAAATCCTTAAATTGGCAGTTTTCTGGCAAAAACAAAAAAAAATCGTTGCATGTGCTCGTCGAAATATGTATGAAGAGTTAACTGTCTTATGTAAACGTAGCTTATACAAGTATTTATATCAACGTAGCTTATAAAAGTATTGACCGTTTTTTATCAGCACATGTTTTTTCGAAGAATTGGTAATCCTAACAATTATGATGACCATACTAACAAAACCTTTTTTAAGGAAAAAACAAGTAAAAATATAATTTACATATTAAGTTAAAAATTCTTCAAAAATTATTTTGAACAGCTTTTAAGGTGTTTGTAACATAGATCGGAAACATTGCGTAGCACCTCAGAAAGGGCAACTAGAAAATTATGCCAAAAAGTTAACAAATTATAAGATCTGCCTTACCATTCAGTACAGTAAAGCAGTAAAGAATCCATCAAATTCGCCATGGAAAAAGAAATGATCAACATTTTATATATACCTTACACTACACTTGAGAGGTAAAAAAAGAAAACACAAGGAACCCTTGTTCATTAGAAACTATATGTAATGCAAGTAAAAAAACAAAAAGTGGGTTCAAGTTTACACAGCTATAATATACATATTAATAATAATACAGATAAAAAATCCAACACGAACAATGGAAAACCAAACAACATGAGGGAACTAAGTCAGGCAACTAAAAAAATATAAAGCGAACATATTTAGTTAAGTTACTTTCTATGTAAGATCACATTCAATTATGAACCCTAAAGCAATGTTAATCACAAAAGACAATAATGCTCTTCTTGTCATGCAATATATGGGACATACTGTGCACTCACATGAACATTCAGTGTAGAGATCTAAACATGTCATAAAATGAGCAAATCGCCCTCATGTATTTACAAAGTAGTTCTATTTCAAATAAAAATCAACCCACAAACTAAACTGCTAGAAGTAATAATTATTGTTTTAATGTTCATATACTTTTGTGTTAATTTGACCTGTCAGAAATTAGAAATACCTTTAAAAAAGTAGATACAAATGGCTGTTTATTGAAAATTATTAAAATGTAGTTATAGCATAACATATTTCCCCAGAAATATTTTTTTAATCAAAAAATGTAAGTGACCAGAGCTGTATACCTCAATAAGAAACCATAAAGGTCTTTTACACTATTTTAAAAACTTAAAAAAGAAATCATTGTTGATCAAAAACCAGACAACTGTATTTAGAATTTCTCAAAAGATATAAAATATCCAAATCTTATTATGTATAATGATAAGGTTTACCTAGCTTTGCAGTACTTGGAATTGTCACTGCTAAATAACCTCATTTAATTACCAGAATTGACCCAAACAAACTTACAATTTGTTTTTGTATGATTTTTTTATCAAATTTTGTTTATTGACTAAATTACTGGTGCCAAAATATACCTAACATATTGGAAAACATCTAAAATGGTCCTAAACATCGACAAACACACTACTCTATAGAAAACTATGCCTTCCACACTGGGATTTTCAATAGTGTGGATTTTTTCTTTCTAAAAAATTAGAATCTCAATTATAATAAGGGGAACCCATGATAATATTTCAATTGTGAACCTGAATTAATTTCATGTAAATTCTGTAAGTGTACGGTTTTAAATAACCAATCCAGAACCTATCAATTCTGCTTTATGCCTGAAATGCAAATTTTGTGTCCACTATTCAAATATAAATATCTTGTTGCAGGAGGAATTGTACATTTGACCTGCAGATGGAAATATAATAAATATACCAATACTTCAGTTATACACCAATAGCTAATATCAATACTTTGATAAGTTAAAGGGAAGCAAATCTTAAATGAACTCTTGGAAATAACCATTTAATAACTATTCCTGATAGCAGAAATGTGTCTAAAATCTCCCCATTTTGTGATAGTGTGTTTGCAAAATCTAGTACCTATATTTTGTGATAGTGTGTTTGCAAAATCTAGTACCTATCAAAAATTTGGGTTAGTCTAAACGTAAACAAAGGAAGAGACGCAAATGTAAATCGAAAATAAAAAAAAATGTTAAAAAGTCTAAATCTTGTACTTACTGTAATACGCCCTTAATGCTCGAATTTTTTAATCTATCTCCTACAGGTGATATCGAAGTCAGTTTTGATAAAGTAATATTCAGAATGTAAAATATATTCACAATATGTGACTGTTGAGATATTTTCATATATTAATATTTAAATTTTGAAAATTAGTAAGAATTTTGTAAAAAGTTAAATCAATTTTGAATTCACTGGACAAGCGTACAACTTTACATTGTACACTACCACAAAAACATATTAGTTTTTTTAAAGCTAAAGGTATGTACCAGTAACATATATGCATCTTGTAGCCTAGGAAGTTGTTATAGAAACCTAACTTCGAATTTATATTTTTACTGCTCAAATATACCAAAAAAAAGCAGTATATTTATATTTTTTGATAATTCAAAATGTAGCAAACTTATTCTTGGTTTTTTACCAAACTGCTACACATTGTATGCACAGGGAAACCCATAACATATGGATATTTTTAGCTCGGCCAATTTTCTTGTATTAAAACAAGATGAGTCATAATTATATAAGTTTCGGTTATAAATAAAGAAAATATTGGTAAGGAAGTTTGAAACTTTCCAACTTTCAGACAGATCTATTCAAACCCACATTATTGTGATTTCCTATACATTCTGACTAATATCTCGCTTTTAGAAAGCAGTAGGTAGTATTTAAACTGCAAGTAAGAATAACCCACAAGACTAATGATTATTTTAATATATTTATTGAAGATTTTTCAGTACAAATGCCAACTAGTATAAAAGTCCTATCATTTTAGTAGAAGGGTCTAAGAAAATGACAGCAAAAAAATGGTAAAATAAGTAGTACAGCAGGTTTTGAAAATAGATTTCGTTACAGTAAAAATGTAGATTGCTAATTTACAAAAAAAGTGTAAGAATATGTAGTTGTTTACAGTCCTTATATCAGAATAAAATTAGTACAAATTTATAAAACTCGGGTAGATAACCAATAAGTAAATTTTTTAACTCCAACCTAAGTTTGCCAGTAGTGCCCGTGCTATAAGAGATCGCTTTTAAAGGGGGCTCAATGTCTTCTGAACAACAAACGACCATCTTGCAACCAAATCTACAAAAGTCTAAAAGATGCCAACTAAATTGGCTTTAGGTCCTAATAGAAGCCAAAGCTTCCTCTAAATATTTTATTTTTTTTTAAATCATACCAGTTTTGGGTAAAAATATGCTTATTGGAAACCTCCGCAGAATAAAGTATCGATCGATCTATTACTACGTCTCGAATCTCGAAAAGATGGCGAACCGCACCCTAGTCGCCATATTGGATTACGATGTTAACGTCATTATGGTGCAATACTCTGAAATTAATTGAAATTTTTGGATCCCAATATCGACAAAACAACTTAAATGTGTGCAAAACTTGCTGTTTTTGCTTATATATTATTAATTATTACAAATGATTAAAAAATGTTCATATATAAATTGGAAATAAACCCGTTTACACTGGCCAGGTGTAACCAGGTTAAATATTTCATATTTCTCATTAATTCACAAAATTTCAGCAAGCTATTTTAATAAATTATGTAGTTAGACATAAAGTCTAAGAATTTTCAATAACTTTTGAACAAAATAAATCGAAAACAGTGATACTGTTATACAAACGTCATCCGTTGTTCTGATTGACCTTCATTACGTTACCAGCTCCTCGTACCCATCACACACAACACAAGCACAAAACTACGCCGAAAATTTCGAGATGGTGGTATTTATAGACTTTCCCCCTTCCAGTGTGCTTCTAGATTGTTCGAGAAGGTCTACGTGACGTTCAGCGCGCTTGTACACTGCGGCAGTTTGATCAATACCATGCCTTTCTCTATCGTTCGTATGGCAACGACGATCTACCTTTCTCTTTTTAGACGCCGCTGTGTTTTATCGATTTTCCGCTGATCTACTGCGTAGTTAGTTGTTTGTCTGGAATTTTCCATTCACTTACGAGGGTTATAAAATTTGTTGAGGCGTTTTTATTATTATTAATTATTTTTAATTATTATTTGTATTTTATTATACTTAAAAAATATATTGCAACGTAAAATATTAGCAAGAGAAAGTATTATTACAATTAAATTAAATTAAAAGTATAATTGCTATTGATTTCTGTTTTCTAGTAAGAGAAATAGTTTAATTCTGTCGTATTTTTAGTAAATTATTTATTTCGATGTCTTTTATGCATTGTTTTAGCAGATATTTAATCAAACAAAGGAATCCTTCTAGATTATAGGTACATGCTTTTTGTAAGAAAATGTCATTATGGTATTTTTACAAATAGTTTTAATGGCTATAGTATAGACTCTGTTCTTAGTATATACGTGGTAAATATACTCGTATAGGTACCTAATAAATTTGGTATGTGATGTGAATACTACGCATTAAACTAATCGTGGAAATGTTTTAGAAAGGAAAGTTTGTAATTATTAATACAGATTATATAAATAACTATAATGTTTTTATAATATAATGTTAAATAATAAACATCTAATGCTTTTCTTTTTTATGAACCTTGGTTTTATTTGATATGATGTTAAATTCTTTCAGTAAATATTAAAATTCACTTGTAAATTAGTTGGTTTGGTACTTATTAGTTATGCTCTGTTTATACATGCTCGCTATATTTTCTATATCGTTAAATACCTTTTATGTATTACTTTTGCACAAATATTTAATAAAACCAAGAATAATTCTGTAAGATACATGACTTTTGTAAGAAAATGTTATTGTATTAATGGCTTACCTATATACGTGGGATGGTGAATATATAGTAGGTAATATTATGTAAAATAAGCTGTGCATTAAACTAATTGTAAAACTATTTTAGAAAGAAAAGTTAGCACAGATTACTGTATGAATTTAATTTTAAACAAAAACCATTTAAAGTTTTACTTTTTTATGGACTTTTTCTAGTTCCATATTCGTTATGTGTTACGTTTGAAGATATTTAATCAAACAGGAACACTTTTGTAAGATATAACCAAAGAATGTCTATATTCTTTGATATAACTAAGATATTTATTTTATAATCTGGACTTAGTATATACGAGGGTTGGTAGATATTATATAAGGATGATGTAATCGCGGTAAGTAATTGTGGAAGAAATATTTTAAAAAGGAAGTTTTTAGATGGAGATTTTACCACTGATTTTTATGTTTTTTGACTGGCTGAATCCGAATCTTCAACATAATAATTTAAGAATTTTTGGGCAGGAATTTGTTAATAACAATTTAATTGTTTAAATGCTTATAAATAATTACTAATAAACTAATAAAGATGTACCTTTTTTCAAATCGTAATTTTTTTCTTTTAAAAAACAAACCAAACACACTTTTGAAAAATTAAAATGGGCCCTTTAAAAGCCGAGATATTGCCAATTTATTATTAAAAAATAACAAATTATCGACTATATTAGATATTTTTGCTTATAACTTTGCTTTTGCTCCACGTAAAAAGATTTAAAGCACCTCCTTTTAAAGCGATGATTTTAAGCTTTAAAATGAATTTGAAAAATTAAATTTTATCAATTCTTGACGAAGTTAAATAAGTTTAAATTATACAATTTAGGTGTAAAAGAATAACCGAATTTGTTTATACCGTTTTTTAGGCAAAATAAGATCAAAATACACGTTTTAAATTACATATTTTACTACAATATGCTTATTACCAATTTTTTTGTTGCATATTCCGTTATGCCAGTGCATTCATAAAATGTGGAAACTCATGACTTAATTATTTTCAGAGTTAAAGCTCTGACAGGTCGATTTTTATTTTGAATTTTTACCCTTTTTGAAAAAAAAACTTTTATCCCCACTACCATAGCAGATGTGACGTCATCGATAATCTTTTTAATTAAAAATGCATATTTTTTCTAAAAAATTAAAAGCGCATTTTTTCTGAGTACAACCGAACCAAACTCATCACATTCAAACTTCAGTAAACAGAGTGTAAACGAAACCAGTGCTCACATTTCTTAAAATTTACTTCAAAATTGATTTTACAAAAAAAATTATTAAAGAAGTCATTTCGTATTAAAGACAAACAAATACCATAATGTAAAAAAAATACTTGAATTAACAGTATCCAAGACGTCCAAAGAATTCTTGGGTTATGTTTGACAACATCACTGGTGTAATTTGTTGCATTTTTAAGTACGAATTCTTTGTTTGAGGTCTACCAAATTGGTAGGTCGATTTACATATGCCTTACTTTTCAAATAACCCTAAATAGAAAAGTCCAAATGAGATTCAAATCTGTCGACCTAGCAGGCCATTCAATGTGGCCGCGTCGTTCAATCCAGCGATTGGGAAAAGTCACATTTAGAAAATTTCTAACCACTACAGCATAATGTAAACTTGCTTTATCCTGATGAAACCAAATGGTCGGATCTATTTGACCAGGATTATTGATATCTGGAAACGTGGCGATTAAAAACGGAACTACGTAGGTTTATAACATATCTAAATACCTTTCACCCGTCACAATATCCTCAAAAAAACTTCGGTGCTACAGTGGTATTCCTAACAATCCAAGACCCATACATTTACTTTTTGGGGATATTGGGTATAAACTTCCAGTGTCCAATTGGGATTTTCTGTTGCCCAATAACGACAATTTTGCCTATTGACGGTACCATTTAAACAAAAAGTGGCCTCGTCGAAAAACAAGATATTATACTTAAATCCGATGACACAATTCTTGCATATTATCGCAAAACTCCATGCGTCTGCCAAAGTCGTCTTCATTGAGTTCATGTATAAGTTTAATTTTATATAGATGTAATTGGGCCTTTTTTAGATTTGTATGAACAGCACCACGACAGATCTCATTGTTAGTTAATAAAGTTGTAATTGAAGAATGAGGTTTTTCTTCAATTTCAAGTAATATATTTAATTGATTTTCGTCGGAAACAGTTGGTCTGCCACTCTTAAGCTTATCTCTAACATTGCCAATATCATTAAATTTATGCAATATGTTGCATTAATTGAACACATGCACGTTGCACAATGATATAAAACAGCTATGGGAAACAACTGCCGAAATAATAACCAAGACAGGGTATGACGACGAATGTCGGAAACAGCTGGAAAAAAGACAAACAGTAAGGAAGACTTGGATACAACTGCAAACAGACCAACGTGAAAAGGAATATGACGACTGCCGAAAAGAAACAAGAAAAATAATACGCACAAAGAAACGACACTATGAATAACAAAAATATGAAGCTATGGAGGGAAACCGGCCCAAACCAGGCTCCAGATAATTCTATAAAGCAATTTCCTCTGAGAAAAGAGGACATAGAACCAATTCCATACATACACTGAGAGACAATCAAGGCCGTATGATAATCGACGGTAAAGAAGTAACTGAAGAATGGAAAGAGTATTTTAGGGACCTTCTAAACATCATACAGGAAGAACAGCACAAAGAAGAGATCTATATCACAGCGGACATGCCCGTCAAAAATCCCTCCTTTGAAGAAACCCAAAAGGCCTTAAATAAGCTGAAAAATCACAAAGCGCCTGGTACGGACGAGATACCAGCAGAACTTCTGAAATATGGGAGAGACGCACTACATCGCCAAATCCACCAGCTAATAACGCACATATGGTTAGTAGAAAGGATACCAGCACGATGGAAGGAAAACATAATAGTGCCCATCCACAAAAAAGGGGACAAAACAAAATGCGCGAATTATAGAGGAATTTTACTCTTAAACACGGCATATAAAACCCTCTCAAATATCATTCTTAGTAGACTAATCCCTTATGCTGAAAATGTCCTAGGTGAATATCAAGCCGGTTTTAGGGCAAACAGATCAACTAGTCACGCTGAGACAACTTCTAGAAAAGGGAGTATAACAGATCCATACACAATCTTTTCATAGACTTTCGACAGGCATATGATAGCGTAGAAAGAAGTCAAGTATGGAATGCCTTGGCGGAGTTCTCGATACCAAAGAAACTCATTCTGATGACCAAAGTCTGTATGGAGGGTGGAATATCTAAAGTACGTGTAAATAATAAACTGTCTGGCAGCTTTGAAATCAACAGTGGACTCAAACAGGGTGATGCGTTATCTCCACTACTTTTTAACCTTGTATTAGAGAAAGCCTTGAGGTCGGCCGAAATAAAAACAGAATACCTATCGGTTCAAGGTCCCAAGCTATTACTCGCATATGCAGATGACATAGATCTCGTTGGAGACTCCATCCTATCCACGAAAGACATCTTCAACAAGGTGGAAGGAGCAACAAGTGAAGTAGGGCTGAAGATTAATGAAGAGAAGACGAAATATATGTGTATAAATAAAACGGCACGAAGAGACAGAATAGCACAAAATGTGATGGTCAACACCTTCAATTTCGAAAGAGTACAACGTTTTAAGTATCTGGGGGCCGTAATCACAGCTGACAACGATGTTACTGAAGAAATAAAAGACAGAATCCAATCTGCAAACCGCTGTCTATTCACGCAGGATAAACTCATAAAATCAAAAAATCTTACAAGAAGTTCAAAGATCAAAATCTATAAAGCCATCATCAGACCTGTAATAACATACGAATGCGAAACGTGGACCATGACCAAAATAAACGAAGAGAAGCTCAGACGCTTTGAACGAAAAATACTTAGGAACATTTTGGGACCTCACCATTACATCACCACAAACCAGTATAGGATCAGAACCAATATCGAATTAAAAGCACTCCACAATGACGCCGATATTGTCCAAGAAATTAAATCACAGCGACTAAGATGGGCAGGCCACGTGCACAGACTGTAAAACTGGTATGGGAGGAGATTCCCACAGGCAAAAGACCACTCGGACGTCCCAGAATGCGATGGAGAGATAAAATCCAAGCAGATCTCCGGAAAATGAACATTCCATTTGACTCTAGGTTGATGGAAGACCGAATAAATTGGAAAAATGTTGTACAGTCAGTCAAGACCCACCCAGGGTTGTAGCGCTACGTGATGATGATGAATATGGTGCTTATCGTCGTTTTACTTATTGGTACTCGATCAGGATATTTTTCATTAAAAATATCGCATACTTCCGCCATATTTCTTTTACGATCGCCGTAAGCTAAGATCATCAAAACTTCTATTCGCTATTTTTCTGAGAGCACCATCGAAATTTCAAATAATTTCTATTAGTGTAATATTTCTCAAAAAGATACTGGTGGAGACTTCTAAATCCATGTGACACAAATTAACTTAATATTGACATATCCAATGGTAACTACGAACTTACTGTCTGGTTGCTAAGGAATTTGACATGTCTACACAGCCTACTTGATTTTTGGCAATATTACTGAGTACAGTCGTTACCACTTTATTTTATTGTATTATTGATCTACAACCCATTACAAAGCCATTATCATTTGAATGGAATTGGTTATCTTTAATAGATAAACAATCTATCTTCTGTATCGTACAAAATTAACTCCATTCGAGCATTTGTTGTAATTATGTTATTTGTTTGTCTTTAATATGAAATGATTTCTTTAATAATTTTCTCTGTAAAATAAATTTTGAATTAAATTTTAAGAAATACGAGCACTGGTGTCCTTTACACTCTGTATACTGAAGTTTGAATGTGATAAGTTTGGTACGGTTGTACTTTTTAGGGCATATTTTTAGATAAAAATATGCCCTTTAACTCTGAAAATAATTAAGTCATGAGATAATAGACCGCTTTCACACTTTATGAACACACTATGCGTTATACCTAATAACAGCTGCTACGAAGGGTATATTTTTTTATTCAAAAGTATTTCCCACGAGTACAAGACACATCTGTCGACATTATGTGCCAGGTGAGCTAAAAAGTTCTGGTACAAGAATTTAATGTATAATACCAGCATATAAAACAACTACAATTGATTACAACAAAATAAATTGTATAATGCTGTAAAATTGTACGAAGTTTAAAATGTAAATAAATAAAGGAAGTTAAAATTTCATCGATAACAACAAATAATAGAACTATAGTTAATGTAAACTTTTTAAACCAAAGCGAGTAAAACCGTTGTCTTTAATTGTGTATTTAATATATCCCTCTATATTGAATAGAATGACATGAACAACGGTTTCAAAAGTTTCAAGCAATACACGATAAAACTTACATACAGTATAAAACAATATATGTACTACGTTTATTAGGCTTGTGATATAATAACCAGTTATCTTCTTAAAGTGCCCTTTCGTCAATGGAGGTTGGCTACTACAATTGCAAACTCCTCTCTGTTTTCAGCTGTTCAAAATTTAGCCCTGTCCATTTTTGGATGTTTCTTACCCACCATAGTCTTTTCCTTCCTAGTCTCCTCTTTCCCTCGATCTTTCCTTTACACTATTAATTGAGCATATTAGTACTTATTATTTCTTATGTATCTGACCTAGGTATGATATTTTGCCAACTTTTACTGTTTTAAAAAATTCTCGTTCCTTTTTTATTTTATGTAGCACTTCTCCGTTTGAGGTATGCGATGTCCATAAAATCTTAAGGATCCTCCGGTAGATTCACCTTTCAAAGGCCTCCAATTTATTTACGGTAGACGTGTTTAAGGTAGATTACTGTGGATGAGTTGTTGTAGACCCAAGTCGGAATAAGCAATCAATACCGTATCATCGGTGAATCTGATGCTGTTTATGCCGTTCACCCTGACTCCGTCCTTAGTATCCTAAAGATTAATAAACAGGGTGATAAAACACATCCCTGTCTAACTCATCTTCTAATTTCTATTTCAGTGGATGTGGAACTTTCGATCTTAATTCTGACGTTTTGGTTTCAGTCCAAGTTTTTCAGCAGCTTAATGTCCTTCTTATCTAAACCGACTTCTTGCAAAATTTCTAATAGTTGTTTGTGTTCTACTCTATCAAATGCTTTTTCAAAGTCTTCTTCTTCAGGTGCCATCTGCGCTACGGAGGTTGGCAACCATCATACTTAGCTATTTTAATTTTTGAGACAGTAGCTCTAAATAGTTGTTTGGAGCTACATCCAAACCATTCTCTCAGGTTCGAGATACTGTAGCTTTCTTTCTTTAATTGTAAGTTCAACTTCCTTCTCTTTGCCTATTCTTCTCAGTACTTCATTGTTCGTAACTCTATTTATCTATTCATAATACACATTATGCCGTAGTGGTTAATTTTCTTAATGCAATGTTTCCCAATCGCTGGATTGGACGACACGGCCACATTGAATGGCCTGCTAGGTCGCCAGAATTTAATCCCATGGGCTTTCTATTTGGGGTTATTTGAAAAGTACGGTATATGTAAACCGACCTACCAATTTGGTAGACTTCAAACAGAGAATTCGTATTAAAATGCAACAAATTACACCAGTGATGTTGTCAAACATAACCCAAGAATTCATTGGACGTCTTGGATACTGAGCATTTGTTGTAATTATGTTATTTGTTTGCCTTTGATATGAAATTACTTTTTAATCATTTTCTTTGCAAAATAAATTTTTAATTAAATTTAAAGAAATACGAGCACTGGTTTCCTTTATACTCTGTATACTGAAGTTTGAATGTGATGAGTTTGGTACGATTATACTCAGAGAACTATGGGCTTTTAATTTTTTAGATAAAAATAGGCCCTTTCTATAAAATTATTGTATACTAATTAATTACTAAATTACGAACAAATATGAACATTGATTTGTGAAATATTTCGACTTAAGTTACTTGTTTTTAAAATGGAAATGAATTTGAAATATTTCCGTCTTAAAAAAATTCTTATATGACCGTCTGTCAATTACCTACGTCTTAAATATTATTCCAAAAACACATCATCTTTAGAACGGTAAATAGACTCCCCAATTTTCCTTTCGACTATCGTATCCATATTCCCTCTTTAGTTATGGAACTTAAGAATATGGCCTGTAACCTAAGCGTTTTACTACGGCGAGCTGTAAATAGGATTCATGATCTCTGAAACTAAAAAAAAAGATGTTATTTGGAATTATTCTTTTCCTTTCGCGCTTGCTTTTTGAACAAATGCATTTTCAATACATTTTTGAATCGACTCTATTATAACTTCAAGCAAATCCCGAAAAATCCGGAAAATTTTTCGACCTCCACAATTTTCACCCACAGGTTTTGAGAATTTAAATTTGTTGAGTATCTTAATAAATTAATATTTCTCCTTATTTAAAAGAAATTTAATCAAGAAATTATTATTTTTCTTATTCTTTACGCGAATTTATTATAATATTGCGTAACATGTTGAAAAATTGCAAGATTATTTGTATGTTTCGTGAATCACGAAATTAAATTTTTTGATACAAAGTAGCTATGATCAAAGACGGTTAATTTTAATTTAGATTCTGAGTTATTTGGTATTATTAGCATACCGTGACAAATCTAGGTGGGTGGTTGAATACGGAATATTCCATTAAACTTGTGTATTGTCCATATTTCTTGCACAGTCAACCGGCTATATTTTTTTACCTTTTTTGTATGAGAATTCAATATTATTTAAAATATTTTTATATGCAGTCATACAAATAGAATAAGTATGATTAACTTTTTACAAAACACAATACTTACTGCGTATTTGTTAAATCAACAACAATAAATCTCTGATGCTGAAGTTTTAGAGATATTGTGTTCCTTAGGTAGGTACACTCAATTATTTCTATTATCCAAGGTGTTGTAGGGAAGAGGGGGGCAGCTTTTATCAATTTTTTCTAACAGGACCCCTTCACGCTTCTAAAGAAAACATTATTTTTCTTCATGTACCATGTCCTTTCAAAACTTTTGTCACCATTATAGCTACGAGAATCTTAATTTTATTCACTGCCACCCTAAATAGTATGTTTGTATCAATAACATACCAATCTCGCAGGTTCTTCGACAATGAAGTCTTTCTTAGAAAATGAAGTCTAGAAAAGCGATAGAAAATATGAAGATGGATATAAACGAAGAGAAGAGCATGGCTATTAATAATAAATCATCATCATTATCATGCAACCCCTTCTGTCCACTGCTGGACATAGGTCTCTCCCATTTTTCGCCACTCTTCACGGTTCTGAGCGTCTTCTTGTCATTTCTTGTATATTCGATCAATGTCGTCCATCCAGCGTGTTGGTAGTCGTCCTCTGCTGCGTTTGTCTTCTCTTGAGCGCTAGTTAATTAGTTTTCTGGTCCATCTTGAGTCTTTTAATCTTTGGAGCTCGTCTTCTGTCTCAGCGATTAATGCGGCGTCGTCTGCATACTTAACATAATATTTGGATTTCTTTAAAATATATGATTTAATTCGTTAAATATATTTACCAAAACCCTAACTTTAACCCGTAATCGCAGACGTCTCAAACTATGAACAACGAGTTAATGACACATATATTTATTTTATACCTAAAATTTAGCAAAGTGTTAAACATTATGGAGAACACAAGTGCAGTTTACTTACCGTACCTTTTTCTACAACGAAAGGTTTTCTGTGAATTCCGTTAATCGTTTAGAGGTGTAAGTTGGTTGAATGTACTGCATTTTAAAAGTTTTGTTTTCAAGTATAGGCTTTAAATGAATAGTAATTATTTTTTATATATATTACAGGGTCCAACTTGTAAATATAATACATTTTGGAGACGGCTATCGCCGTATTCCCGTTGTCCTCCGCTAATCCTCCCGGTCCAAGGTATGTTCCTCCTCCAAACCTTTCGATTTCATCGCTCTTCTAATTCCTTCATTCCATGAGCTAGTCTAGGTCTACCTCTTTTTCTTCTTCCAGGGGGCTCCATCTGAGAAGTTTTTGGGGCCAACGTTCGTCAGGCATTCTCAATAGGTATCCAAACCATTTTAAACCTCTTCTTTCTATTCTCTCAATGGTCGTTTCTGTAGCATTCATGTTATTTCTTATAGATTCGTTGGTCTTCCTTTCCAGCCTTGATGTTCTAGCACTTCTTCTCAAATAATCCATTTCGACTGCCAAAAATCTTCTCTACAAGTCTACATTAATTGTCCCCACTTCAGAGCCATAACAAAGAACTGATTCAACCATGGTTTGCCCTATTCTTTTTTTCTTTCTTTTGGAAATGTTGCAATCCCACCATAAGGAGCTCAGACATCCTACAATTTTACGTCCCTGATTAATTCGGTTTCTCCCAAGCCGTTCTTATCAATGAGTGCACCTAAATATTGAAATTTTTCCACTTGTTTGATTTCCACGTCCTCGTTTATCAACACTTCAAACCTTGCATCTGAATTGATAACTAAATATTCTGTTTTCTTCGTGCTGACTTGTAAACACCATTTTGCATATTCTCTGTATAGACTTTTTATCATAAATTCTAGATCATAAGAATCATGAGCTAGGACGACTTGGTCATCCGTAAAGTTCAGGGAGAACAGCATGTCATTTCCTATGGGGATTCCCATTCCCTGGCCGTGGTTTTTCAAATTTTGGAGGACTGCCTCAATATATAAATTAAACAGTAAGGGTGACTTTTATTGGCTCTGAGAGTCTATTTCCGTTTTTAGTTAAGTAGTGTTATCCCTTTATATTTCTCTGATTATTACTAAAAGGTATGTACTAAATACCGAGTTGTTGTAAAGCTTGCCACAATTTAAGTCTTGGAACTGTATCATACGCCTTTTCTAGGTCGATGAAGGCTAGATGTACTTCGGTACCAACCGCTATTCTTTTTTCTATTAATTGCTGGAGTATAAACAAGTTATTAGTGCAAGATCTAACAGGCGTAAATCCACTTTGGTCTTCGCTAATTAGATGTCCTACATCATTTTGTATTTTTCCATTTATTATCTTTCCAAACGATCTCCCGAAAGTAGGTAGGACGCTTAATCCTCTGTAGCAGTTAGGATCTTTTCCATTACCCCTTTTAAAGATGGACACTTGGTGAGCCGTTTTTGATTCAGATGGTACTTTAATTTGTTGGCAGCATTGATTCATTAGAAAAGTTATTCGTTCTATTAGGAATGGACCTCCTGCTTTAAGTAACTCTACAGCAATATTTTCCCACTTTTCTATAGGAATTAAGTTGCTTAAGAAGTTATGGGTGTTTTTCTTTAGATTAGTGATAGTTCTCCATGATTCCGTAGTCTGAGAACCACCAATTAAATTTTCAACTTGGCCACATTTTTGTTCCCAGAATTTGTTTTTTGCTTCTTTTATTTGACTGCGTATTTCTCCGTTTCTCCTTTGATATGTTACCCTATTGCTAGATGTTTTATTTGTTAGCCATTTCTTATATATTTTATTATATAAGATAAAATACCTAATAGTAATTATTTTTTCATAATTTATTTGTGGTGAAGTATATAAATAAAACACAACTTCCCTTCAACTTCCATATATTTTATTTAAACACATAACAAGAGATAAAATTTGAAGATATAAATTATTTCCATTTGAAAAATACTTGTGTCATAACAGTTATCTAAGAGTAAAAAATAAATAGCACATTTTAGTTTTCTTTTAAGGTTATAAATATCCTTTTTAGTAAGTATTACATTAGGGTAGATTTATCTACTGAAAAATTTAGACATATTCGTAATATATTTATTTGTAGAAAACGCTACAAGGTAATAATTTGCCTACACGATATTCATACAACACTTGCCCGAATGTAAACAAAGAAGCTGTGCATCATGCATTCAATATTATATTATAAAATGAAGTAGCCATATTTTAGCATCACACTATGTAGACTTTCTAAAAAACTAATGTAAGTATTCGACATTTTCTAATCTTTTATCTGTATTCATTATTCGAAAGTAACGTTTAATACTATAGAATAGAAAATTCTCAGAATACTGTTTCTATAATCCTCTCACTCATTGATTCAACTTCTAGGAACTGAATTAATGAAACAGATGAAGTGATTAGTGCTGATAATGTGTATACATGATAATGTTTTATCTAATAAAATTTGGAGATCCCGGTTTTTCGATCAAATTCATTTATTTCCATCAATCCGACGGTTTGTTCGCGAGAGTCTTCCACTATAACATACATATTTTTTAGACACTAACTTTTCTACCCGTTTAATATTGACAGAAATACCAACCTACAGTGATTAGAGATGGAAAACATACAGTACACAATATCGCGGAACAGAATGAATTCTGAATATCCGCACATTCGGAATTGGGCATGAAGAAACTAATAAAATTACTGAAATAAAATTGCAGCATATTTTTTTAGATAAGAAAAATTACACGACACATTTGGAAGTAAGTCGTATACAGAGCAATGGTGATGGTTCAAAGATTACTACCCTATTGTTTATAACTTTGTCGAAAATGCCGGTCAAATCTGATCGGTTGAATCTCAAGAACCACTGCTCATAATTTAACTTTTTTTGTTAAAAAAGCGTCTTGCCGAGTCTTTTCCAATTCTGTTGGAAAAGACCTGTTTATAAGCCAAAAAATTGTTTATAATTTTAAAAAATTCCCGAGGCCGCCCAAATAATCCGATTTTAATTCTATAAAGTACGTTAGACAGGTAGAGTGCTCTTTTATATGTAAACAAATTCGTAAATTTCTATATAGTCTAGTTTTTGTTCGAATTAATAAAGTGCAATCTAAGCGTGGTTGAAATTAATTGAATAAGAACAAGCTTGTTTCCTCCTTTTTTTATTTATTGCTATTTTACAGGAAAGAAAATAAATCAAAACAACTAGTCGTATCTAATAGAAAATTCAATTACCAATATTATTTTATTTCATTCCGACTTTGTTCCAAAATGATTCGCCTCGAATCAAGGAAAGTAAAAAAAGATGTTTTCAGTAATTTTTAAATATTTAAATTTTTTATCGATATTCCCGACCTATTTGAATGGGAAGGTAAGTCGATTATTAATACTGAAGTTATCAAACAACTTTTTCTGCAAAAATCAGAATGCCACCTCTTACATTGACCTCAAAACAGATCCCCTGGTCTATATAAAATGAATCTTGATCAAGAAATATTCTAAACAGTTACTGCGATGCATGCCGGTGGACGACGTTTGATGGATGACGTTTGAACGTTTTGAAGACAAAAATGAAACGAAGACCAATTGACAGATAGGACAACACGACGAGACGACCGGTGAAACAAAAGACGAATTGACAGACGAGACAATTGACGACAGTAGGCGTGGTTTGTCGGCAAATATCAAAGGGCTGCAGCCAAAAGATGAAAGAAGGCCGCTGTTTCCCACGGTCTTCAAAATTCTCCCATTCCCAAGCGGCCCAACCTGTGCATGTGGACATACAACTTCTAAAAAACCATTGTCGTTCTATGTGATCATGTAAATTTAATATTTGATGTTTAAGCTAATTTATTTACTGCAGAGAATGTTGTGTGAATATCTATTAAACGATTAGAAAATACTTAATTTTTGTAAACGACAAAAAAGCTAACTCACGTCTCGTTGCTGTTTAAGCAATGTATTGTATTCAAAAAGATAGTATTTAGATATAGTTATTCAAGTGAATGCTCACGATATTATAACATACATATTATTTAAATAGATCTCTTCGTAGAGCACTTAAAATCAGGTTACAATTAATTTATTTAGACTAAGATATGAAAAGGAACAATAGGCATTCTTATTGATTGCTTTTCTTTTTTTATACACCAAAAATTTCGTTGTAACTATGTGCTAAAGATAAAAAAATTAGCACTGAAGATGATAAACATTGCTCCCCATTTGATTCCATGCAGAGTGTATTATTTTGTTAGAATTGTTGCCTTTTAACACCGTTTCTTTTTTCATTTTCATTTTAATTGAAGGTCGCAGATCCATTTTAGATTGTATGAAAAATTTTTGATCGGTGTTTGACTCGAACATGAACCTAATAAACTGCTCACATCGAAGTGAGCCCGCTGAGCCATCCAGCCGGCAAACTTACGCATATCTCCAAAGACACATGTCTCTTCTTTAACTCGCGAAAATAAATATCTCTCTTTTCGGCCAATAAAAAGAAGAGAATAAATCATCTTATACTAAAATTGCTATTTACACATTTATTTGCAGTGAAAACTAAAATTTGTGCAGATTTTTTCCCTTTACACATTACTGATAATAATAATAAAAAACAATATACAGTGTGTAAAAGCCAAATGGAATAAATTCATTATTTAGGTTACTGTACATATTTATAAAAAATCCCGAAACACGTCAAATTTAAATTATAACTTGACATTCTTTAAAGTGAAAATGCAACCCCTACCTTCAAACCCCTTAGAATGACAGGTACAACCCCCAATTTTTAAAATAGGAAGTATAGGCTTGTGATATATTGTTTGAAAGGTCTTTTCATTCTCCATTCAAAAATGTTGCCGCTTTCAAGTTTATTAAGATTAATTAAGATAAAATAAATTAAAATCATGTGGTTGCCGAAATTCGCTACAATACAATCAAAAACTAAAATGTAATGCAAAACGTAATAAAATGTAGAACACGAAAAAGAACTATGAATGTTAATGAAGTAGATGTTCAAAATGTTTACCGCGAACGTCTTGGCAACATCCTAATCTCAAATAAAACTGTCTTCTAACATTATTTAACATAACAGGCGTTATTCGTTGTTTTAAGTCATTTAAATCAGAAGGTTTAGTTTTGTACACATGGCTCTTCATACATCCCCATAAAAAGAAATCTAATAATGTAAGATCAGGTGATCTTCGATCGATCCTCGCCTCCCTATCCACCGATTGGGAAATATTGTATCGAGGTACTGCCGGACATTAAGTTGGTAATGTGGTGGTGCTCCATTCTGCTGAAACCATATCGTATTCGCTGAAACTTGAAGGTTT
The DNA here is from genome assembly GCF_040954645.1 of Diabrotica undecimpunctata. Taxonomy (NCBI): domain Eukaryota; kingdom Metazoa; phylum Arthropoda; class Insecta; order Coleoptera; family Chrysomelidae; genus Diabrotica; species Diabrotica undecimpunctata. The sequence continues at coordinate 145,977,471 of NC_092808.1, forward strand.
CCTGGATCAGGATATAAATTTGCCAACGTCGGAATGACATCATTTTGAAGTAGTGCCAAATAATTGTTGCCATTCAAGTTGCCCTCAATGAAAAAGGGACCAATGATATTGTTTCCTACAATCCCTACCCAAACATTAACCTTTTGAGAGTATTGAGTGTGTTCTTCTCTCATCCAGTGAGGATTTTCCGTGGCCCAGTAGCGGCAATTTTGCCGATTAGCATGACCGTTAAGTGAAAAAGTACACTCATCAGAAAACATAACGTCTTCTAATTGGATAATATTGTTATCCAACATGTCCATCATTTGCTCACAAAAAAAGTTCTCCTATCAAAATCGTCTTCCATGAGCTCCTGAGTAGGTATCATCTTATAGGGATAAAATTTATTTTCTTTTAATATGTTTACTATCGATGTATGGCTAGCATTGAATGTAGTGGATGCCTGTCTACTCGATGTATGTGGATTTTCCTGAAACTCAAGCAACACATCCAATTTGAGTCCATCACTCAGTGCGTTGGCAGCTGCTTTTTTTATCTGCCTTACATGACCAAACTCGCGAAACTGCTTCTCTATTTTACTTATTGTTCCTTGGGATATAGGCGGTAAATTAGGAAATTCCGTTAATCTAACCATTTTTCAGAATTGAATTGAACGAACTTTTTACTTAAATTAAAATACTGACAACTTAAATAAAACAATTTACTAATGCGTGTTAAAATAACGTTGCCACGGAAATTCTTTAAAGTTTTTTAATGGTTACCATCTAAAAACCACATTGCTATGGTTTTTGTTCACTTTTTAATTATCAAGACCTAAACGGGAAATAAGTTTTGAGTATATTTTAGCGAATTTCGGTAACCACATGATTTTAATTTATTTTATCTTTATTAATCTTAATAAACTTGAAAGCGACAACTTTTTTGAATGGAGAATGAAAAGACCTTTCAAACGATATATCACAAGCCTATATTTCCTATTTTAAAAATTAGGGGTTGTACCTGTCATTCTAAGGGGGTTGAAAATAGGGGTTGAATTTTCACGTTAAAGAATGTCAAGTTATAATTTAAATTTGACGTGTTTCGGGATTTTTTATAAATATGTACAGTAACCTAAATAATGAATTTATTCCATTTGGCTTTTACACACTGTATACATAGAAACCTATTTTAGTACAAAAATCTAATACTTGGTATATAAATAATTGACAAACATGGTGAATATCGCAATTAATATAAAAATTACTAGTAAAAGGGGTTACATTTTGTTTTTAAACAATTTTACAACGAAAATAACGGAGACGAAGAACTAGATAATGCAAGTTAACATTATAATTAGCTAGTCTTCCTCGGAGTTCGAAAAATGTTTTTTTACTACTTACTTAAGTACCAATCCTCTCTATTTATACTCCTGGGATGTTTTCGTATTTCAACTACTTCACGAAGTCTTTTGATAGAAGTAGCGAATTTTTAAAAGAATATGGATGTGTCACCTCTGTTTATAGCCTCAGGATGTGATTTTCGAATTTCTACTGTTGTATGAATGCTTCTTTATCGAAATTTTATCGTATCGAACAGATTTTTTGGAAGAATTTGGATTTAAGAAGGAATACAGAAGTCTTCTAAAAGGAGCAGTGATTTTTAGAAAGAATATAGCTGTGGGAACGGAATTTTTTGATACAACTAGTGATTTTAGGAGACAATATGGGTAAAAAATTATAAGCAAGTAAAATCTAAACAATCCAGAAGAAATTTAAGGCTAACATTAACGTTACGGAAACAAAATAACAAAGAAGGATTATAGAACACTTCAAATGGTACATAATACGAAACAGAGATATCAGGAAGACAATATAAATACCTAAAATTAAGAAATTGTAGGAAATATAGTTAGTGTTGTAAATGAAAAGCTTGAACCACCCATAAACCTTTCAAATTTCTTGAAAGTTGGAGGTAGGATTACCGAGAACGGTAGGTCGTACTGCACAGTTTAATATTTGTTACTCGAATTACTATAAAATCAAGACATACAGCGAAAAACTTCCCCATTTTCTCTATCTCCGTCACTAATAATAAAATACAAAATATAAAAGATAGTACAATGTCTCAACCTAACTGTAGAAAAGGCACTAAGGATAAAAAATAAGTAAATAGTATAGAAAATGTAATTATTCATTAATCTGTCTCTAAATGAGGTTTCTTTAATACATTTCGTTCAAAACATTTGCCATTAACGATAAAAATGAAATTTTTAAAAGATATTGAGTTTCCCCTTTTATTCTAGTGATTGTAAACATTTATCTAATAACACTACAGCATTCAATTTAAAATATTACGCTTTCTCTTAATAAAAGACACCAATACTATTGTTTTCTTAGAAAAAACCACAATCAACTGGGATAAACAATGTTTGCGGGTCTTTATTTACAGAGAAAACCACCACATAAGCACCTAAATACTGTATGTTATTTAAAAATATCAATACAATGTGTATAAATAGTGTCTGTAGTTCTGAACAGTATGGACATTATCTATTTCTGTATATATTCGTTATTCCATTTTTATGTAAGTCATGGTAGCTATGATTTTAACTTTTAATATTAGTAATACGCCAAAAATGTAACAGCAGTCTACATTTCTTTGTAAACTACCTATAGATCTTTATTATAAGCACATTTTAAATCATTCGAAACTATTTTCGTAAGGTAAGTAAGCAAAGAACGAATTTGAACGTTTCTGAAAGGTTCAAATGAATATATATCTAACCTAACCTCAAAAATTTAAAGATTTGACGTCACTATAAGATATTTAGACTAAGTGTATATTAGATCAATCAAAATCACTGTATCGCAGATATTTTTGAAAATTGAACACACCGAATGTTCCCTAGAAAGTAAAAGTAAACAAAGTGCTAATCCGAAATGTTTCCAAAAGGGTTCAAATGAACTACTGTAAAAATGCCATACAAAAACATTCGTTAAGAACATAGACCTAACCAAATCTAAATAATTAAAAGTTTTGAGGTTTTTATTATAACTCAAACCATTTTTGCAATAATATTTTTGAAAACAGACAATGTCGATTAACATTTTCGATATTATTGAGTTTTGTTAAGTCCTAGATCATTATTTTATACTGATCTACTATTTTGTTATTATTCATAGTTAGCAAAAGTAAAAAAAGAACTAATCTGAAACGTTACAAAAGGGTTCAAATGAACTACTGTGAAAAAATTCATACAAAAACCTTCGTTTAGAGTCTAGATTTAACCTAACCTCAAAAACTGAAAACCTGATGTTCCTTCCACGAATTTGAGGCTATTATTAGAACTCAAACCCTTGTTATACTAAGTACAAATACATAAGGAACTCATCTGAAATATTTCCCCGAAGTGTTATTATTAAAGTCTTAATGTATTAAGATTTGTTTTAATTAAACCTTAAATTTTGTTTTTGAAAATCAGCAAATCGACTAATATACTCTTACAGTAGTGCCAGTACATATATACTGCTTTGTGGCTTTGATTTTTAAATCTTGTTATGACTATAATCTACTGCGAAGCCTGTTTTAGTCTATACAGACCTTGCAGTATTAATTGATAAGTTAAGCATCAGAAAAATCTCTTTGACCACATTTCATACGGTAAATAATATTTGGCGTAGGAGCAATGCGATCTGATTCCTTTTCCCTTAGAATAACATACATAGTCTTTTTATTAGAAAACAAAATAGTTGAGCGCTGGACTACTTAAAAAAAACGATTCACATACATCTCAAAGTTCGGCTTTCTATTAGAGCCTTCCATGACGTAGATAAAAGGAATAAAGATTAATATCGATTTTTTTTATACAGTGTGAGTTTTGAGTAGAAAACCCCAAAGCATGATAGGCGTTAGAACATTAAAAATCACATAGGCCTAATTTTACGATTATCTTCCACTTCTTCTAGACGTCATCCTCACTTTGAAGATTTTCATCCCAAATAATCCACCTGTGTAAATACTTCTCACATTACAATAAAAAGCCAAAATTCTACAAAGAATAGAAGTAGTTCTTGAGCTTCTAATACCATATCACCTGAGAATCCTGCAGACTCATCTCCAAAGCGAATCCTTAATAATAGAACAGTTCGGGGAAGTTCTGCTCGTAGTGGGGGACGTCTTTTCTTTTTTCCTCTGTGGGACTTCGGTTTTCGTTCGTAGTCAGCGATTTAAAGATTTCGCTTAGTTTACTCTGTAAAACATCATGCTGAAATAGAAATAGAGAATATTTTATAGAACCAAGAGTGTCTAAAAAAAAAAAGAAAGGAAATGTATGGTTTGTAAGACAATTGAGTTGTTTTAGTTTGTGGACGATATTAAATTCTGATTTGACAAACTATTTCCATGTTTTAATGTGTATAGTAGAGAAAAATATAAAAAAAAACATTGAAAATTTAGAATCAAAATATATAGCAGTAGAAACAAAGCAAAAAAATTAAAATTTGGAATTTAAAAGTTGAAAAAAGACAAGCAATATACATTTACCTTTGGCTGAGTCCTTCGGACTAATTCCGAGAATGTAGCAGTTCTAAAAGTATGGCTTAAGGCTTTTCGTCTTTCGGCTTCCGCTTCTTTTCTAACTTCCGGCGGTTCTGCCAACACCTTTTTCATGCTTTCAAAGTTTAAGTCTTCTTCGGTGTGTTTCTGGAAATCAAAATGTCTTAAATGTCAGATGCTTGTTTTAGTGTAAGTTATTTTGGGAAGTTTCAAGATTGTCCAACAAACGAACATTTTAAACATTTGCTGCGGGTTTTAAAATATCTTAAAACAACTGTTAACTATAAATTGTACTTTTATTATAATTCAAAGAACTTAATTAGTCGTAAAGATGCTGATTGGACTAATGACCAAGATAGACCTGTAAATGGTTTTTGTTTTAAAATTTACAATAGCTTAATTTAATTTAGTTCTAAAAAGCAGAGCATAGTAGAATGTAGAAAATGGGGCGGCCAATAGAGCCTGATACACTGCGACCTTTGCAGATCTATTGTGTTTCCCCCTTATTTTAAAGCACTTCATCTAGCTTGGTCCTCTTAATGAGACTCAACAGCCTTGATAGTGGCCTTTTCATGTAGCCTGGTACTTCCGGTTTTTCCTCTCCGAGTTCTAGAAACCGCATTCGTGCGAGACCTTCGTAATGGCACAGAACGTATAGAGCGGTTTCCTCTTCTTCCAGACAGAAACGACAGGTGTCCTCTTCTGTCAGGCCTATGAGACTCAAGTGTCTATTGAGTCTACAGTGCCCAGTGAGCAGACCCACTATCATTCTGACAGTCCTGCGTCTGTGCGAAAGTAAGTCTGAGCTGTAAATTTAGCCGAATGTCCTTTGATGAACTGTTTGGCCTGCCTCTGTCCTGGTGAGTTGTTCCACCACTCAAGAGACTTCTGTTGCACCCATTTGTGTATGGCTGCCCTTTTTATCGTATTTGCGATTCCAAAGAAGGGTTCCGGACCAACCAGTGGCGTAGATGCGCCTTCTCGGGCCAATTCATCGGCCTTCTCGTTGCCACGATGACCCTTATGTCCCGGCACCCAGGCAAGTGTCAACCTGTTTTGACTTCCCACCTGAGAGAGGACATCCAAACAGTTCCATACCAGCCATGAATCGACCTGTACCGAATTGAGAGCCTTTAGAGCCGCTTGACTATCCGAATAGATAACGATGGAGTCGTTATCTACATTTCGGCCGATTAGTTTCATAGCGCACCTGTGTATAGCAGCTAATTCGGCTTGAAATACGGTCGCGTATGTTCCTAGACATACCCGGACTTCCGTCCTTGGTTTTATGCCATATATTCCAGCCCCCGTACCTGTATCCGTTTTGGAGCCGTCCGTATACCATATTGAGTTTGCTGTTAGCGGCGGACCAGTTTCCCAGTCCTCTCTTTTTGGTATTGTAATTTGAAAATTTTTGTTAAAACTATACCTCGTAACCATTCGGTCTACAGGCATTCCTAGAACGGGGTCTGCCTTTATGTCCTGGTATAGCCTTAAGTTATCAGCTCCCTGCATCATACTTATTGGAGCTTGGCCTTGGATCAACCGATGTACTGTTGATCTGGCTTCACTCTGTATGTATATATGCAGAGGTGGTAGGTTTAGCAGAACTTCTAGCGCGTCCGTTGGGGCTGTTCTCATGGCTCCTGTAACACTCAAGCATGCAAGCCTTTGTGTGCTACTGAGCAATCGAATCGCCCCGGACTGTTGCGTTTTGTTCCACCACGCCACTGAACCATAAGTTATCATGGGCCTTATAACCCTTGTGTATAACCAGAGGTTCATTTTAGGATTTAACCCCCAATTCTTACCACACATTCGTCTACATGTGTTCAGGGCCATAGTGGCCTTCTGTGTGACTTTCTGAATGTGTCCATGTCAGCCTCTGGTCGAATAGAGCATAGTATCTTCGTCAAGTACAGAATCTGAATTTATTGCAGTTTGTGCGTGGACTACTGTATATAACAACTTGTTAAAATATCTTGCAGTTGAAGTATCTGTGCCGATTTGATTGTTAGAAGATGATCAAAGTATAATAAAGCTACTTCAGAATTTTCAAAATAACAAAATATGTAAACACACTGATGTAAGGTTTCATTTTGTAATAGATTTAATAATCAAAGAAATTTAAAGAAATTATCAGGTTAATTATTTGAAGGACTACAATAAAAGTTTGTTACAAGTTTGAGGAGGGTGTTAGTCTAAATCATAAATCAAGTTGGCAAACCTGGTTTATAGTGACTTTTATTTTGGTACATTGACAGGTTGTTACTGCCATTGATGATGTGAACGTTGTAATTGAATACATTTGTAAAGACGGAATCATAGTTTTATTAATTTTATTTTTAAGAAACCTCATTCATCATACTTGTAACCCAAGGTAATTCCTTCAGCCGGAAGATTTTTAATCCCATTTCTCAATCTATTGGACTCACTTATATTAAAAAAATTTTTACGATACGAGCAGTATTAAACTATTACATTTAAATACGAAGTCTTACATTAGCTACAAATATATACTATTTATTTTTTTCCTTGTCCTAGATGTAAGCAACATAAAAGGACATTTCCATATATTTAAGCTAATTCGTCACAAATTACACTTTTTAGACCACACTCCATACGATAAAGAGTAACATAAGCTGCCTAATGCACACGTCATTCTCTTAAACATGACCTTCAACAACACCAGTAATTTACATCTTTTATATCCAATATTAAATAATTATAGAAAAATTTTTAAATCCCAACACCTGGATTGCTGTTATCATTTTAACATCATCAAAGTTTTTTAATCTTTTGGCTGTAGTAATACTATGTTTAACTAATATTGTTTCATGGTACATTGACATTTTGTTTTTGACACCGTTCATGGGTATCTTCTTATCAATCAGTTACCAGCCGAAGTCCGTTTGAAGAGGTTTACTCTCCGGACACTGGAACTCACTTAAGCATGGGTGTATGTTACCTGAAGTAAAATTTAATTAAAATATTAAACATCATATAAAATTATTAACATCATGTACAATCTTTGGTAACACATTACATTTTAAAGGGTTTTTACCCAAATATTTTGGTGGCTCAGGCATGGTAACCTGTAAGTATAACCATTTTGTTTTTTAACCTTAGTCAAAATTTTAAACCATGTTTGCTGTAATTAAATGGTTTATACTTATTTTAGGTATTTTAACCTGATGATGGAACAGTTGTTCCGAAAATGTTCGTGCTTTTAATGTTGCCCTTTTAAGGGTTTTTATAAAATAAAATATACCCACATACAAAGACTAACCTCTTTTTGTTATACGTGGTATACAGCCAGCTGCAGGAATTATTTTCCTTGTGGATTTTATATAGTTAAAACTTTTAAAAGTGTCGTCAAAATTTATACAGTAGCATAACGTTTTCGATCTAATCAGATCATCTTCAGTGCCTTATGTACTTAAAGCTAACAATAAATTTGTGGCCTTGACATCCATATATGGGTTTACATCATTCCAAAATTAAATTATATGGTGACTCTAGGTCGATGACATTGGATAAAATTTAATATTTGAGGAGCTACGACATTTGGTCTGTGTCGTTTTAACTGACAAGAACCACGTGTTAAAAACCGAGCAGGGAGACATGTAGCCCCTCAAGTATTAAATTTTATCCAATGTCATCGACCTAGAGTCACCATATAATTTAATTTTGGAATGATGTAAACCCATATATGGATGTCAAGGCCACAAATTTATTGTTAGTTTCAACTACATAAGGCACTAAGGATGATCTGATTAGATCGAAAACGTTATGCTACTGTATAAATTTTGACGACACTTGTAAAAGTTTTAACTATATGTTTTTATATACCTAAATACAATTGTGAAGTGTTTTAACTTCTGTATGTTATTATAAAATATGTTTATTTTGACGTTTCCATTTCTGAAGTGGAACAAAACAACTGACTTCATCACATGATTCAAATCAGCGGAATAATTATCCACTTACCTTTTGTACTCCAGGAGAGCTAGCCGCACTATCTACTTCGGTAACAGCCATATCGACAATACTACCTCTAGCACCATTCTCAATCCAGCTATTTCTTTGGGAACCAGCAATAAGTCCTGGGCCTCCGGCTCCATATGGTGATGTCTGTTGCAGTCTTGAGGGATCTATTCCACTGGATTTTACGAATTCACAAACAGCCATCTACGTTTATAAAAATACTTTCGTTTAAAGCGAAGAAATAATTTAGTTTAGCATAAAAACATTCTTAGAAGTGGGGCAAAAATAATATGAATTGATTATGGCTCGGTGTTGTACATATTTACATAATATTGCTTAAATCGTCTAAGTATGCTTTATTGATTACAACAAAGCATTTGACCTCATGTATGATTATGATATTGTTCTGAAGCTATTTTCTGGTGGCAGTAATTCCCTTGTAAATCGATATAAATCTAATAAATTCCATTGTATATTGTCTTACATTTAGTTTACTCTCAATATTAACATATATATATATATATATATATATATATATATATATATATATATATATATATATATATATATATATATATATATATATATATGAAAATTACTGAGTTCTCGGGAAGAACCGCGTTGAGAATTTAAAACTCGACGTTTCGGCACCCATTTTGGAGCCATTATCAAGAGTGATACGGTTCGGTTCGAGTTCGGGTATATATTTATATATATTCGAGTATATATATCGGGTATATATTGATGATATATACCCGGGTATATATATATATATATATATATATATATATATAACATTAAAACATAAATAATGTATCCTTGATATGTTATTGACTTAGTAATATTGGTATTTTCTTTTTATTGATTTTTTTCTTTAAATATTGGTAACCAGATCCTACTACATTCTGAGAACAAATTTGCGACGCAGTTGGTTTCATTTAATATGCTAAGAGCAGCTTCTATGATTTTTCTCTTTTTACCATCTGTTTCTTTCAGAACTTTACATTAAACATTCCGTTGAATTCTGTGTTTATGATCCCATACATGCTTACATATCTGAGATCTATCGACTTCTCTATTTTTGACAACACTAGGCAATAAAGCGCTTTAATTCGTCTATACATACATATATGCATATATATATATATATATATATATATATATATATATATATAATTAATTAAACTTCTTACCTGATCAACCAATAAATGGGGAACTTTATTAGCCACTTCGCTATTTGACGCATAATGTGAGTATAAGTCGGGAAGTAAATGTGGTGCATCTTGTTTTCTCTGTTCTACAATCTGCGACGCGTAATCTGCCAGAGCTGGTATACTAACTACGGTCGGTATCAGCGCCAACATACTGATCACTATTGCGTGGAGGTTGAATTTTTGAGCATTTGACAATGACGTGCTATTGACAGCAAGGCTTTGGATACTAAAACAGAAAAACAAGTTGTACAAATATAGTTCTCAGGATTTTTCTCAAAGATGAACATTGTATTTTTATGTAGATAAACACTTTTGGATAAAACCAAAATTCTGTCATAAATTTTTAATTTTTTACGGTTGTAATGGTAGGATTAAGTCCTTAATTTTTCAACCTTATTAAATATTTCTTTGCTGACCTCTACAGTTCGAAACGTAATTTTGCAGTATTGATGTATGAATCCTCTGCTTATATAAAATCATAGACTTCGTCAGCAAATAGCTACGAAGATTGTATCAGAACTGTCAGTGTAAACTTTCACGTTGTCAAAAAGTCAAACCAGAAATTGTGAAAATTGAAAAATTGGAGTATAAAGCTATCATCACTAACCTGTATTTAAAGAGTTTAAGAGATATGCAGGTTCACGAATATATGCTTAATACCCTTGACGATCAATGTCTTTTGTATGTGTTTGGAAAAGTATTTAATGTTTACTTACATATTTTATATATTTAGTTTTAGTATTCTTAATATTTTGAACACAATACGACCAACTTTGGTAATATATTTTAATTACTTATTTCATTATATATCTGCATTATGCTTCCTTCGTTAAAATTGGCTAATTCATATGTTTGTCAAGTTCTGAGAACACCATTTGTCATTAATTAACCACTGAATGCTTGAGATAAGGGCGTTTAGAAGATGAATTTCTTGAAACCTTATATAAATTATGGCATTTCTTAGGAATGGGATACATACATGATTTTGTACTAAAGGCTTGAGATGACAACTTTAATTTATAACGTTGCACAGTAAGTTCGGAATATTCCCCGCACCTCATCGAGGTAAGAGGGATTTTGTCCCTACGAAGGAGGCAGATCTAAACAAAACATTTTAGCAACACGACGCCACGACGAGGTTCGACGCCGATTTCATCTTTCTGCCAATCAGAACATTTCATAGGTAAATACGTTTTTTCCTGAATTGATAACGATTTATGAGTTATGCTAATCGATTTTTTTTTTTATTATTTACAATCATATATTTAATTTTATTGTTTACTACTTTAATTAATTAACCAGCTAATTTCTGATATTTCCTACAAACAAAAACAGTATGCGAGTATGAAAAATGCTAAGTTTTAAAACAGGTACATTTTTCAACGAAGATGAAGACCGAGCATTTCTGTGTCCACACTCATAAATGTCGATGCAGTTTATGGCATGACTTCTTCAAACCGTTGAATTGCGCAAAAAAATATCTGAAGCACTGAATATTTCATAAAAGCGCTCTTAGGATCGATCATATAGTTCACATCGATTGGAACATGAGAAAAATTCTGCAAAATTGATCCCCAAACGTTGTCTGGAAGCTACTTTGTTTTTGCATAATAATGCCTCTGCAGACAAATCACTTATTATCATGCAAAATAGATCTAGCTCCATCCGACTATTACAACTGAAATAAATCATAAGAGATAAAGTTTTTTAAGGGTCTAGATGTGTTGCTGATTCGTTGTTATAAATCTATCCAATTAATATTTTTGGTTATTGCTTTTAATTTACTATTCCTTCTTTGAAAATACATAGTGTGAAATTACAAATAGATACTCACCCGATCGTCAATTGTAATAAGTCGATAACGGTTTCTGTACTCGCCAATTCGACACAAAGAAGAGCCAAAGTTGTATACACTGCTTCTATATTTTCGGGACTATTGGTATCCATCTGCAGGCTAGTGTAGAGAGCATCATATATTATAGGTCCGTGTTTGTTGATGAATATCAAATCTGGTCTAGAGGATTTTTCTAATACCAAATTCAAATCCGAGACATTTACTCTGTAAATAGAAATCGATACAATTATTATACACATAATTTGTACAAGATTATTTACTATTTTTAATGAGAATTACCTACAATTTCAGATGAAAATACGTTTAACCTGTTCTTTCGATTTCAACTTTGGATACCATCCACTTTGAGATATTTAAAATATTTTTAAGGCAAAATCCTGCATCAGTAAAAATAGATTTACAACAATATAAACACAAATCTTTTTCATTTTTACAAATAAAAAAATCATGGCATATTTGATGAATATTAATGATGGCACAGATCCAATACCAATTTTTCTGATGACGATCCCGACCACTTTCACCCGAGTTTTACCCAACAAAAAAAGAAAAACAATAGTAAAAAGTATTCTCAGCTTTTTAAAACAAGCTTTTCAACAACAAACTTATGTCGTTAAAAAAGTTAATGTGATAACAAAGTTGATGAAGTTTTTATTGAGAATTAACCACGCTTTAAGGTCCACTCAAGAAATCGTTCTCAAATAGAACGATTTCCGAAGCGAAATACAAAAAGGTTGTTAATTCTAAATAAAAACAGAAAATAATATACCCATAATATTGTGTTAATACAAAATAAAATGGACGAAAGACTTACGAAGTATTACTAAATGATTAACAATATTCTGGATGTAAAATCACCTTACAGAAAACGAACTTTGAGCTTCTGTGCAGTTGTAGTAAAAAAAAATCATTACTTATTACATTATTTTTTTTTTAATTTTAATTTTTCTGTCAGTATTTCATAATGCAGCAATAGCAACTTTACTTACGTGGGTTTAGAGAGCTTGTCAAGATTTTGATGTCTATCAATAAGAGTATGGAGGATCTTTTGTACCAGCAGTCTCATATCCGGATCTGGTGCTAACGACATTCGTAACAAAGGCTCCAAAAACGAAACTGGAAACGTTGTATTTAGATGAATTGTCTGATATTTTGTACCAACCTACAATAATAGAAAAAAAATTAAAAACAATACAATACCATCAGTAAATAGATCTGTACCTTCAGTAAACTTTTCAATAATATACTTTGTAACAAATTATCAGCAGGTGTTTGATTGTCTACTAACGGGAATGGAATCTTGCTCATGATAAACATCATGATTTCAATTTTCTGGTAATCTGGAAGGTGATTTGCGAATTCTCCTAAGGCGTTTATTAATGCTTCCTGGTATTGCTTTTCTTCAGTTTGGCTAGCTTCGTTTTTAACAGAATCCCTGAGGTGACTGAGTAAAGAGTTTATTATTTCTAGAACTGATGGACCTAAAAACAAAATATTTGATTGTATAGTGTAGATGTATAATTAAAGTATATTTCAATATTCCAGAACAAGTAGAGCAGACGTTTAAAAGCAATGAATATAAAATAGACCGTTGTGTGAATCCACGTCGTATTAGTCGACCAGCAGTTCTGCTTCACACACAACGCTTTGAGGATCCACAGCAAAGCATGGAATTTCAAATCCAGGTTCAATGAACTTTTCAGATTAGTGACTCAGCGGTATGTAACGATTATCTGGGTAACCAATCAACTATACTTTGTTTTAAGTTAAGAAAATAACATTGCGCTTATGGAGATCAGTGTTGCAAAAACTCCCAGGCACGTGTTGCTATTAGATTATCGATATAATATGATTCATTCTAATCAGAGCCCTATTCAGCACTGTGTAGTTGTAGTTAATTAATTTCACTAATAAAAGGATATGTATAGTTGAATACAAAATAATGCATTATAAATACGTCTTGTTGCTTTAATTTTAATATAAATGAACAGTTTTCCACTGTTACTACACCAAATGCATTTCTTATTAATTTTCCCATAGCGGCGGTCTTAAACTCTGTGTTGTGTGGGGCAATATGTCTTTTGACTTGACTCTATACCATTTCAATTGGATTTAACTCACAATAGTATGGAGGTAGTCTCAGAATGCCAATTTTTCTCTTTAAACATCTCGTCGATTTTATATTTTATGTATTTTTCTTTGTATGTGTTTACGACTTCCATGAGCTCTGATTTTAAATAATCTTCTTCAAGATATCTTTCTCCAGCAACCATGTCTTAATTTGATCTTTATTGAAGGCTTGTGTCGGAATCACTTCTCTCCTCGAATGGTACGAAGCGTTGTCCATAACCACAACAGTTTTCTCTGGAAGATTAGGAAGCAGCTTTTCCTTAAACCATTGTTCAAATATAGCAACTCATCATGATAGTCCATGATAAAAACCAAAAAGCAGCACCTTCTACAAAGCCCAATTCGCTACCCGCTTGCACTATAACAAATCGGAGGCCTCGTTGTGTCGGCTGTTTTATGTTGACAACCCCTTAACAAACGCATCCCTGGTTGAAGTCACAGAGAGGTCCTTCCATTCCTTGGAAACACTATGTCCAACATTCACCCAAGTTTCGTCCAAATAAACGACGGTGTATCCTTGAGAACGAAATTATTTTATCTCACGCAAATACGGATGCCTCCATTTTAGAAAATCGAGCCGTTCAATCATGCTTGACTTTACTCCTCGTTTGAAAAAAATAAAGTTCATTTCATGGAGTATTCTCCACATTGTTGTGCGTGAGATGTTTGCTAAATCTTTGTCTTTTTTAACCAGTGCAAAAACTTTGTTCAATGTCGGCGGTAAATTTTTAAAGAAAAAACTATGTACGATGGCACGTAGCCGCGTATGAACTACTGCATCGTAAGTGAACTTTCTGCTGTTCACTCTACTTTTGGTACGTTTTCTTGTTTTTTTATGATCCTTAGTCCTCCTTCCGCAGCTTCTTTGCGTATTTTAGAAATAATACTAATACTTACTCCCGTCATAGCACTTACTTTATCGGTAAACTTTTAACACTTTCACCACTTCTTAAATTTAGATGATAATTAAATACAATTAAAACAATTTGTTTTGCACGGATGTCAAAGATATTGGCTTAATTTTTGAATTTCCATTTTCAATTAACATTTAACTGTAAAGATGAATAACTACTATAGAACCACAAAGCCTTATTATCATTATGTAGTCAGAGAACTACATAAAATTGCTGACATACGCACACCGTATTATTTTAAGTTGCAATTAATAATTAGATATATGCATTCCAACGGATAGCTGGACAACCGCGCTACACAAAGCGATCCGTTTAATTGCTTATCTTTATTAACCGGCAAAATGCATGATTTAGCTAAGCAATATTTTCTACTAATTTCCATGATTCATGCGATATAGTATTCTCACCGAAAAACAAATAAACTGTCGTTTTATACTATAATTAAAATAATATAAAACAAAATTATCTTTTGTAAATACTATTTATTTAATTAAAATCATTTTCCCTACTTTTCATCTCTTGTTTCGAATTGGCACTTTTGGTCAATTACGTTAAAAAACATTAATTTTAATTCATGTCTGTGGAAACAAAAATACAAATAATACAACCCTGAATCGTGCTTGTGTTCGTCCTGGCATCGCCGCGCTTCTATCGTCCATAAGAAATACATGGCCCTATCTCCGCAATGTTATTTTCTTAACGTGGAACGCTCTATAGCAAAATTGGAGGATACACCTAACTTGATTCACTAATTGAGGGCTTTCATTTGGCATATACCTTGGCCCTAAATGACGATTATGTTTGTTTTATTAAATATAGTCTAATATGATGTATAAACATGAGGAGATTTATATGAAATATTTAATTGAAAAGTATATTAATTGTCCTTTAGTTACTTACCTACACTTTCACCAGCTGCTATAGCAATAATTTTGGATAAAACTCCAGCGATATTAGTTCGTATGGTTGGGCTAGATTTTGTGTTATCGTCAAGATGTGCCATTAGAGTTTCCACTACGGTATATGAGTATTGTGCCTTAAAAATAAATACTAGTTTAAACAATTCCGAGAACTTTTCTAGCGTTGTCTAATGAGGAAACATAATTATAAAAAAGTAAAATAAAATTGACCAATAAAACATTTACATAAGGTTTATAATTATTAAATGGAACAAATATTTTTACCTGTATTGAAAACATTATTATTCTAAAGGTGTGGATGGCGAACTGATTGGGTACCCACAGTTTATGTAGATCAAAATGCCTAAAACAAGAACGTTTGGTTAAATCAAAGTGGACACACTGAAATAATACCACTTATTAATTATTCAAGAAAAATAATAGTAGCTACAGTACTGTGAGAATTAATGGAATCATAGGGTGTTTTAATGAAAAAACAGTTTATTTAGAAAAAAATTATATTTTGACTAAACTTCAAAGATAAACTTACATCATTTGCTAGGAAACATGTCCCCTTTAGTTGCAATTACTGCTCTTACCTATTTTGGCATATATTCTACGAGCTTCTGACAGTTCCCAGATATCCTTTAATCTCGAAACCAAACCTGAATGATCGCTTCTATCATTTTTATTAAGTACAGTCGATTTTGCGCAGTCTAGCTTTGCAAATAGCCAATAAATTTTCAATGGAGTTGAAGTCTGGCGAATTACCAAGCCAATCTAAAACATTAATCTTCTTATTTTTGAAAAATTCCATCATTTGTTTTGACTTGTGACAGAGAGCAGAGTACTGTTGAAGAATCGCTCCTCCTTGGGGCTGACATTTTTGGAGTTCTGTGTCACAAGACTGTTCCAACATGGATTTGTATTTTTGGCTGTTCATCATGCCTTCCATTGGTACCAAAGATCCAACCCTCATGTATTAAAAACATTTTTTTGACTGGATGTTTTACGGTTTGATCAATATGAGATGGTGTAAGGTTTTTTATTTTTTTATTGCCAGACTTCCTGACGAATTTCGACCGCTGTCCCTGAACTATAAAGTGAGTTTCATGTGTAAATAAAACTTTTCTCCAGTCGTCTACAGTACAATTAGAGTATTTTTGGTCCACAATAGCCTTTTTTTTTCATTCGTTCAGTTAGAAGCTGTTTTTTCTGTGGACGCTTTGCCCTTCTACCATTCTCCAAAAGTCTGTTCCGAACAGTTGAGTCATGAATTACTATACCTGATGCTGCTAGATCTTGGGTCCAATTTGCTCTTTCGAAGTAAAAATCTTTTATCTGCTGGAGTTTTTTTCTCTTTCTTCCGCATTTTGTTTAACTTTTCACATCAATTGATCCCGTTTCTCGTTTACGCTTCAAAATCTTGCTTATACACAAGACAAGACAAAACAAACTCACTAATTCTGAAAACAACACAATATAGTACAAAACAACGCAAACTTACTGGGAAATGTCCTAAAACACCCTCAAATAAAAGGCAGAGAAAAGTAAGGTTATGTTTTCAAATGTTTGGTCAGTTGTAAATGTGTGGACAGTGTTGCCAACTGTGAATATTGAAAAATGTCACAATGATTCCATTAATTCGCACAATACTGTATTAATAGCAAGCAATGTTTAGACCAGAGCAATGGGAATAGCTCTGGGATTAATAGTGAAAATAAGATTTCTTTTGAAAAATAAAAAATACATTTATTTCCCCAAATTGAACAACATGCCAAACATGATTGAACAATATTGAAACCAGAACCCTCTGGCAGCTAATCAGAAGGCCATACAAGCGGTGGAATATTGGCAATGTTCAGGAAGTTGATACAAGTAAAAAATCAGGTCGAGAATAGAACAAGTCCGTAGTTCTTTTTAAACTGTTAGAAAGGTAATTTGTTATACCCCTGCGTTTAAGATATGCGCTTAGAATGCGTTGTTACGGTATATTATTTTTCTGGTTATAAGGGCAATCTAAAATGGTTGATGGACGGTCACGTGGATAAAAGTACTTCTAAACATTGAAATTGGTTGTTTGATTTTTTTGTGCCAGATAATTTTGATGATTTAAAGAACTGTGGATTAGCAGTAAAATTTGTCTTATTAATGTGTAAACACATTGATTGTGGAAAACACACACTTCAGTCAGTAAGGAACAACGCTAATAAGAATTTCAAGGATTTATACATATGTACCAACTTAATAGCTCAAAAATAATCTTGCGTACCGTAAAAACAACAGAAAAAAAATAGTCCAATTCTAAAATGATAAATCACGGTTAAAACTAGGTAAAAAACTATTCATTATAACCTACCTAAACACTGGTCTGAGTACGGCTCTAATATGTCCAAATGAAGCTCTTCCTACCAATTCTCTCATGCAAGTTTCTGCCAACATTGGCGGATCCAACGTATCTTCTGGACCAATATCAACAGTTTCAGTTTCCTTTTTGTGGAAACCTGATTCCTGGAAGATAAATAATAAATTTAATTGAATTAGAAAATTAAAAGCATCTTATGTAAGTACCTCCATAATCTGTTCGTATATAAAATACCGTTAAAAAGCACTAAAGTTTTTTAGAAAGGCATAAAATTTCTAATCGACATAAAATTTCTCATTTTCAATTATTTCAGTTGAGATTTACATTTTTGTGTGTTCAACCATGGCCGGAGCTGAAGAAGCAACTATTTATAGCTTTTGGAACACTGAAATCTAGGAATTATTATTGAAAACCCCCGGCAAATACAGCTGGTTTACAAAGATTGTTTTAACTTTTTATATAGTCATTAGGGACAAATTTTAAATTTTAACCACTGGATTTGATACAAGTTTGTAATTCGGTTTCATCATGTTTTACAGTCTCATAAGAAAAGGTGCGAGTACGCGTAATAGAAACTATTTTATAGAATGGAGACCATTAAGTGTAGTACGAGTAAACAGATTTTGACATCGGAATCCAAAGGGATAATTCACAAAGTGTTTAAATATATACTAACACTGTTTCCTGAAGATAATCGCACCAATATTAAACAACGTAAGTGAAGCTCCTGTAGTATCTGTACGCACACTAGAAAGGATAATTCAAAAAGGGAATATATTAACAAACGCAAATTCAAATAGTTCACAAGAATTTCCAGCTAAAACACCTAGTAAACGGAAAACAACTATGACAGACTACGACAAACAGTTCATTACAAATACAACTTACCATTTCCATGAGATTGAAGGTTGTCGTGAATAAATGATCAGTTCTCGTTACAGAATTGTAAAAGATTTCGGATCGATGTTTCAGGACGTACTACGCTCAACAGTTGGTCAGATGATGCTGGTAAAGGTTTGTTCAAAAACATTTCAAAAGGAAGTAGATTGGTTATCATACACGATGGTGAACAAATGGGTTTCATACCGAGTGTCAGGCGTTCACTTAAGGTTTGTCTACTGGATTAAACCCCCGCTTTTTCTAACACGTGTAAATATAGTCAAAGATGCTATGATGATCGTCAACATCCAGATCGGACAGGTGCTACAGGAAGACAATAATTTACGAACAAATGTTTTTTCTAGTTTTCTAAGAATCAGAAGTCAAAACTTTCAGTTCCACAATTTTATTTACTATGACATAATAATGCTGGGTCAGAATTAAGATCAGTGTTTTTCTGTATCTGTTGTAGTTTTCAACGCACTAATCCCCAGATGAAAACACAGCAGAAAATTAAAGGACCGATTTTTTAAAATTTTTATAACAGATAAAAGAGCAGAGCAGATAAAAAAAGTTAAAAATAACTTATTAAATAACTATAAACTTTATCTTACCTGCATGTTAAATAAAAGACTAGGCACGATCTTATCCATATGTACAGGTTCCCAAATATTCTCCACCAGTTCATCAGAAACCGTTTTCCTAACTACAGCTTGTAATCCTTTGATACCGGCAGTCCGTATTTTATCTCGAACTTCTTCTTTCTCTCCGCTATGACACATAGCTGAAAATTTACTAACGAAAAAATCATATCTTCTATGGTACGATGGTGTGTCTTCTTCTATATTGGCAAATTTCACAAACTAAAATTAAAACAGAATGTAAATCTGAAAGCATTACTATAAAATTATATAGTATTTCATTATTAATAATTAAGTAAATGGTATTTAACTTGGTGATAAAAAGATTCAAGTAGCTCTATAGATGCCATTGATTCCAAAACATCCGAAAAAGTTTAGAGAAGCATTAGCAGAAGCTGACCTACCAGTGACTACCGGATACCCTGACAAAACGTGGGAATACACAAAGAAATGGATCACTGAAGCCATCAACAATACTAATCCCAAAGATAAAACAGCTAGAAAAAAAACATTGGATGACTGAAGAGACTCTCAATCTTGTAAAAGAAAGACGAAAACTTAGAAACGGCACATCAAATTCAAAACAAAAAGAAATAGAGATATGCACCATAAATACAACTATAAAATACTTGTGCAGAAGAGACACAAATTATTATATTAAAAAGATATATGTACAACTAGAGAAACATGCTGACCGCCAAGAATCTAGAGAACTTTTCTCAAAAGTCAAGTATCTAGCGAGATAATTCAAACCGTAGACACAGATTATCAAATATAATGGTGGAAACACCATAATAAACTCAGGCGGTATCGCAGAGGTGTGGAAACATAATTGCGAAATACTATTCTCTAACAACGACCCAGACAATAATACAGAGAAAAGAAGTTATGAAAAAGAACCTCAAATATTGAAATCGGAAATTGAGGCGGCAATTAAAAAGCTAAAATTCAGAAAAGCAGAAGTAGAAGATGGAATAACAGCTGAAACACTCAAAGAAATGGGAGAAATGGGAACGGAAGTAATGCTTAGAATTTGCAATTAGATCTGGAATACCGAAAAGTGGCCAAATGACTGGGGTAAACTCACGTTTATTCCCATATATAAAAAAGGTTCACCGACAGATTGCAGTAATCACCGTACAGTAGCATTGATATTGATATCACACGCGAGCAAAATACTTCTAACTAACCATCATCAATGAAAAACTAAAATCAATTCTTTTACCACAAATTCCCCAAGAACAATACGAATTCGTCAAAGGTAGAGGAACAAGAGAACATATTCTTAATATTTGTCAAATTTGTCATATTTATGCTTTGTTGACTATTTCAAGGCCTTCGATACCGTAAAATGCGATAAAATGTGGCATATACTTAGAGAAATAGGTACGCCAGAACATCTAATCTATTTATTACAAAAACTATATGTAAATAATACTGCTAATGTAAGAGTTAATAATGTGGTTTCGAAAAACTTCAAATTAGAATCTGGAGTTCGACGGGGATGCATAATGTCCCCTATTCTATTCAATATATATAGTAAACATGTTATGCGTCAAATTTTTGAGGAATGACAAGGTGGAGCAACGATAGGAGAAAGAAAAATCAAATACGTTATGCTGATGACACTGATATATTGGCGTCATCACCAGAAGAACTGGAACACATTATGAATAGGCTAGGCACGGAATATGGTTTGAAAATAAATATGCAGAAAACCAAAGTGATGATCATCGATAGAATCAGAAACAACCAAGCAGAGATAAGAAACATGGCAGGTTACGAAGTGGTCAGGCAATTTAATTACTTAGGCTCCGTTATTACTAACAGTGGAGGATGCGAAGGCGAGATCCGTCGACGCACCACAATGGCCAGATCGGCAACAGCTAAACTCACAAAAATTTTGAAGAACACTGACATCACAAAAAAACACAAAATTACACCTTGTTCGAGCATTAATATTTCCTATCGCCACCTATTCTTCAGAAACTTGGACAATAAAAAAGCCGATTCAAAGCGTATAATGGCATTTGAAATGTGGGTCTACCGTAGAATGTTGCGCATACCATGGACCGCCCATCACACAAATATCTAGCAGAACTTAACATACAAACTAGACTCATCACAACTATCAACCAAAATATACTGAGATATTTTGGTCATATAACTAGAAGAAGAGAAGGCATGGAACGAATGATAGTTGAAGGTAACGTAGCGGGTAAAAGGTCCAGAGGAAGATGTCCTGTACGATGGTCGGACCAAATAAAGGACATGACTGGTTACTCATTCTCCAAAGCAAAACAACACGCCTAGGAGAGAGATAATTGGACAGAAATAGTCAAACAAATTACATGACGCCACTACATCATTACCAAGGAGAAAAGATAGAGGAGGAGAAGCTGCCATCTCTCTTCACTAGATTTAACTTAATGAACAAAACTGCAGTTTGCATTATAAGTTAACGGATTTAGGTGCACTTGAATCCTTTTACTACTATTTACTATTTTTTAGTATTCCCTAAGGACACGTGTTAACAGTGCCGACTTTTGAAAACTTAATCAAAGTAAAAGTTGTAGTTACATCAAGAATAACAGCTGGGTGACTGATAGTAAGTTAAATAAAAGTAAAATAATAAAAATTTTTGTATGTATAGGTCGTAATATATAACCTATATAGGTCATAACCTATACAGGAGAAAAAAATTATTTTATTTTAATAAACGAATAAAAAACGAGCCAATTAGAAATTAGGTACATAAATATTTTCTAAACTGAAAAACACTACTAAAACTGTAAATAAGCATTCTTGAAACCAAAAATATTAGTGTTTTGCCAGCTCCCTCCCTATTGAACATCAGTCTGACGTTCGATGTCCTATGAATAATTTAAATCGTAGAGTTAGTCTATTATTTATTTGTAACAATGTGTACGTAATAAAAATATAAATTAATTTATTATAGACGGGACAGATCTGTTTTGAGGTGTATGTGAGAGGTGGCATTCGGATTTTTGCAGAAATAGTTAGGTGATTACTTCAGTAATAATAATTGACTTATCCTCTTTCTCTCAAAGATGTCAGGAACCTGAACCTGAAACCTCTCACATTCAAATTTAGTCGTTTTTTCACAGATCCGCCCTATTATATTTTTAGTGTTAAAATAATTGTAAATAAAACTCAAAATAAAAATAGAATAACATTGCATTAGTTTTAAATTTCTCAATTTATAAGTACACTAACGAATTTAAGTTAATCTCTATTTATATGGGAGCAAACCAGTTAATTGTAACAAAAATTACATTTTACGTTTGGTTTTGATTTCAAATCGTTTTCAAAAAATATTATTTTATTATTTTTTTAAAAATTGACACGAAAAATTTATGAAATACTCATAAAAGATCTCTTAGAAGTAAAACTCCAAGAATTGTAGTTTTGTGCAGATAGGCAATAGGTTTTTAAAAATAAGAGGTCGATAGTAGATATGGTGACACAGTAAAAAGCAACAAATATAATGTTATATGCAACATGGCGATAAATAAGATGCACAAGGAAAACATTTTGACAAAAAACCAATAAAATTTTTCCAGATCACGGAATTTTTGAAAGATAAGTGTAAGTGAGTAAAAATAGATGGGATAGATAAAATACCAAAAATAAATCATAAAGGAAGAAGAAAAAGACAGATTAAGAAGATAGTTTGAAATCTGAAAGAAATATATGATATAAATAAGAAAGGAAGAAAACAAAACAAAAAATAGCATTATTACATATCGGTACTAATTTTTAAATGTACAAATATAAATTATATGGCAATAATGTATTTATTAAAAAACAATTTACCATAACACTTTTTATAATAAAAAAAAAAACGTAAATAAAAACGTACCGATTGTGTGGCTAAAATTTGCAGCTCCGGTTCTGTAGATTCCAACAATTTTTGAACCATTTTCAAAAAACTTTCTACAAACAAATTCAGCGTCGGTGCATGGCATGCCAAAAGTAGTTGGTCCATGGCTTCCATTGCAATAACAACAAACCTGAAATCGAAAGAACAAAACAATTTCAGTTCATTTACCCTTACTATTGATTTTTGATGTGAAAACATGCGATCTTAATAATGACTAATGTTATTAGTGTTGTGGGTGGACAAGCACGGGGAGCGTTTAAAGTTATTGATTTACTTTTGATAAACTTAGTTTTCTGAATGAATGTGTAGACGAATAGCATATTTACTAATATATACTCAGTTTTAATACATTTTGTAACGTGAATATGTTTCCTACTTTCCAGATATGTTTTATTTACTGTGTTTCTTCATTATTTCTTCATCTGCTATCTAATCATTTTTTTTACGTTTGTTTTTTGGTTTATTAACTATTTAACGGACATGTTTTAAAGTAGTACCAGTTGAAAAGTTGTATAAAGTCTACGTTTACATTTAAATCTTGATCTAAAGATATACTAAAGTCGCCTTTCATCTTCTTCTTCACCTTAGCAACTAATGTTTGTAGATTTTACATACTACGTACGAAGATTATTGTATCGTTTGCCTATTATTCAGACGTTCTTCACGTACTGAATTGCACAGTACTGAAATAGATAGGAGAAAAAATAAAGAGAAAAACTACTATGCATATACAATTTATTATGGAACAGAAAACAAACACCGAGAGAATGGTTAAATGCAATAATTACGAGGGCCATTCGTAAAATAAGGTTCTCATGAATTTTAAAAATAGATAGCTTAATTTTTTTCTTAGTATTATACATAATTTTAAAACTTAAAACCTACGCTATTATTCTACATAATCGACCTTTCTATCCAAACAATTTTGCAGACGATGCTCCAACTTTCCTATCCCCATGTTATATAATTCTACCGCCAATCGTTTGAGGAATCGAGTAACCTCTTGTTTGACTTCTTCATCGATACTGACGCATAGGACACCCAAGTGTTCATTTAATTTTGTGAATAAGTGATAATTACTTGGTGCTAGGTCCGGACTGTAGGGGGAGGTGTGGCACAGCAGTCTAGCCAAAATCTAGATTCAGTTTGATGTGAGACATGAGGTCGATCGTTGTCATGGAGAAGCCTCACGCCACTGGACATAAATTGTGGTGTGGGAAGTCTTAGGAATAAACAAAGCAAGATCGTTAATGGCAAACCTCTGATCTTGAAGCAATATTCATTCAAGCTGAATGAAAACTGAAATCCTTCCGCTCTTATTGTTATCGTGAATTTTCGTTCGGCCGTCACTGAATTCTCTACACCATTTGCAAACATGAACAGATATACACTTTTCCCCATAAACTTCGATTAACTTGCATTTTGCATTTAAAAAACGTATAATAGCACGAATATCACATTTGGCGGTAACAGCGATCGGTAGCTTCATCTTCGAAGGCTGCTAGGGCCGGCACTAAGCAACGCGGTGAGACGTTAGTAGTAGGGTGAGAGAGAGGGAGAGTTGATGCGTAAGGCAGTGTTGCCAGATTTCTCCCAGTACGTCGCATTCTTTCTCAGCGGCAACACATAAGATCATATTCATTATGTGCAGCTGACAAGAGGGGATATACGTCACGTTTAAAACGCTCATATCGGCCAAATTTGTCATCAATGTAAGGTTTTTATAACTCATAACTATACATTATAATTATTAATCAAAACGATAGTAGGAAATATTTGTTGCATCGCAAACTGCTACAGTAAAAGTAAAAGTGATTGCACTTTTTATCGATTTCCGAATCAAAATCACAAAAAGCATCAACGTAAACCGTGGATTGTTTATGGCGTTATAAGGTCTAATTTATATAGAAAGAAACTTTTATGTAATGATTACTGTAAATTAAATTCCACATATTGTTACAATCTAATAACTAGTTTTATAAAACGTTTCCGTAAATAATACTATTACAATAATATATAAATATAATTTATATATTTACAACAGTAGATAAATATGCATTTACAATTGCAAAAGTGAGGTTAGAATTAGGATCTCAAAAAATCATTATTTAAATAATTAGTTAAACACGTTTACGGATTTACGATTAATTCCAAATTTTTGATTTTATTTCTGCAGATTTATAAATGTATTCAATGGTGTAAACCTTATGGTGATGATATAATAACTTATAGAGGGCGATAGTTGTTCAGCTGCACAGAGCGAATACTCACATAATGATACAGAACGCCATCAAAAAGAATAGAATAATATATGACTTTTATTGACATGGAAAAAGCCTTTGACTCAATCAAAAGGTAAACTATATGTGATAGTCTAAAAACAAAACAACAAATCATTTTAAATAACAAAGGTAATAAGATAAGGACGGACTTTGAGCCCAATACTCTTTCTAAATGTACAGTGGATGTCATGTCAGGTGAGTTTACCAGCCAGGGCAGAACTGCAATATTTTCTTTGGACAGAAATGCAGTTACACTTCTAGCTTTGTGGCACGGTGCAGAATCGTGCATAAAAATGTAATTTTTTTGAACGGAGAACCATTCTTTGAGCTGGGGAAGTAGCCGAGTTTGAAGTATTCGCTTATACTGGTCCTGTCTCATTGTCCCTTCTATGGTGTCCACATTCTATTTCAGACCACACCATGACACTAAACGGATGTTTAATCCTCTCCACAATGCAATCTGGATGGAACTGGTCTCCAGGACGTACTTTTGTCCACCAAACTCTAGAATGTTAATTCTTCGGAGAAGCATACATGAAAAAAAAAATGAAAATATTCGCAAATGTTCACAAACTTTAGTCTTCAACGGTCATACTTCGGTGCTGCTTGGCCCATTGGAGTCCTTCTCTTCATGGCTTCGGTGAGCCGTGGTTTTTTCATAGACCAGCGACCTATCAGATTCTCTTCAGCCACTCTTCGTCGGACTGTTCTTCTGGAAATATTAATTCCTTCGGTATTTATCATCGTAGTCAGATGTGCCACACTCTTTTTTACGATTTTTGAGACAAATGTACCTGATTTTAAGGTAAGTACGAAGAGTAGTGATCCTTTTCCTGCCACATTTTCCAACACGGCCCGGTTCCAATGCAAATATTTTTAAGTCTCACTGCGATAACAGAACAGCCCATGACCAACTGAGATGCAACAGCAATTATTATGTCATATATAAGCGTCTACCAGTGTTGCCGCTTATCAAAAATTTTAATAATCATAGTAGAAAAACTGCCAAATATAATACAGATATAATAATTTGGCCCCCCACTGTAATATATGAGATACAGAAAAAATCTAAGAAAACATTATTAAAAAAATCGTCATTATATGGAATAGAATTCAAATGATAGATGGAGAGATACGCATATTTGCGATATTTATAAAAAGTTTTAATCACTTTTGCTGATATATGTCATTTTGATTTTAGTATATATTACATTATGCTAATTTACAACACAATTATTGTTTATTTGTTTTTTTGTAAAGAATGTGGTTAAACATTTCATACTCAAACAAAATTATTGTTTTCTAAAACAGTGTTGCATAGTTATCATAATTAAAAAACAACATATGTGCATAATTTTGCAATGAAAATGATATTGTTGTTTTAATGAGTTGGTTGCATATATTAACTTAATTATTTCCAATGTACTAGAAAATTATCTATGCATTAACAATTTTGCACTACTTCCAGACACTATTTTGTAGGTATAATCTTAAAATCATATTCATAAATCAATCATCATATTCGACATAAAAGTCATTTTGAACCGTTTTTAATTTTTTCAAACATGTTAACAATTGTCTTCCGATTGCTTGTACAACAATCAATATCTTAACACTATATTTGTGTACTCATAAACATGAATTATGTATTCAGATTTACTTAAAAACATAGTTAACATACTTTTTACTTAAATTTAAATATTACAATCAAATATTTAGAACAATAATGTTATATCTTTAACACACTACCCAGTTTTTCATGTAAATAATTTTGCAGTCAACATCAACTAGATAAAGAAACAAAGAATAGTCAAGCTGTATATCCCTATTAAGGATTATTACATTGCATTTACTATTTCAAAGCTATTGATGAATTAAAACATTAATAAATATAGAAGGGGAACTTTCAATCATACACAAAAAAATATTATTACCAAATGGAACACTATGAATTAGGTCAGAGAAATAAGCCTTTTCATATGACTCTGATCAGACCAGGTATTTCATTAGTTTTAAAGTAGTATGGATCTATAAGACAAAATCCAGTATTGTAGTTTTTTTCTAATTACCCAGTAGTGAATTATAGGATAGCTATTGTGAATATGTATCACTCCATATCCCACTCACATCTTTCGTAATTTATCCTTGTCTGGGTTCACATAGCTGATACTCATGGAGTATTTGGTATGTAGAGAAAGGTAGTGAGGGTCCTTGCTGGTTTGGGATTTAGGGAGGCCTGCCATCGAGCTTATAAAGTTAGGGAATTCTTACTGAACCAGCACAGTACATTCTAGAAAACCTTCGATTCATGAAGAGAAAAATCAAACCAGAATATTGACGTTTGAAAAGGTGTCAAAATGGACAAGGGTATTGGGCAATAAAACGTTTTAATGTTCTGCCTGATAATATCAGAAGTTCCCTGAAAAGGTATTTGAAAAAAAAAATCAAAAATATATTGATAAAAATGCCTTTTATACAATTCATGAATATTTATAACATTAATTGAGGTTTTGTACATATTTAAGGTGTGTAAAATTTTATATTTTTAATATAAATACACAGTATGTGTGTAGATACTGTTGTAAGTGTAAGGCAACTCTTTTATTTATTGCTTTTGATTTGAATATTGTTTTATTTAATGCATAGTATATGTTAGTTACCTTCCTTTATATTTTTGCAGTTTTAATTATTTTTTTTAAGTATATTTCTCCATTTATTAGAAACTGTGTCCCTAAGTAATAATATGTTTCTATTAACTCCAATTCTTTGTTGTTTATTTTGATTGTTTTATTCTGAATTTGTTTTTATTATTTATTATCATTATCTTGCACTTCCCTTTGTTTATTTCCACCTTCACATTTACTATTATTTCCTACCCAATATCTGTCCTTTAATTTTTTGTAGCTGTCTGCTAAAAGAACTAGGTCATCTCTGTACATTAGTGCTTTTAGTTGTATTAGTTCCATTCTATGATACCTTTCAGTTGTTTGTATGTTTTTTTGTTCATACTTTATAATTTTTCTAATCTTAATGGCCATGTATTTATAATTCTTCTGTCTACACTTCTGTCTCTTATTCTAATTTTTTATAAGGAAATAATATAAGTGTTCCTGTATAGCCATTGTCTAATAATAACATTTTTGCTCTTCCTGTTTTTGATTTATTTTGATTATATACCTTTTATTCTTGCACAAGGCATTAAAAAAAAAATATTGTAACTTTTTTTTGACATCAGTGATAAAAAATCGAAACCTTCTATTATTTTTATTGGAACTATTGCTGTGTCTTAATCAGCTAGCCATTCTACATGCTTCAAAAACCTAATTAATCAAAACCTTACTGCCTTTTAAAAGTAAATAGGGATATAGAAGGTTTTTGAGGACTGTAGAACGGCTAACTAATTAGAACTCTACAAAAAAAGAACTCCAATAAAAATTTACATAAGAGGTATCTGTTTTGGTAATGAAAAAAACATTGTCTGTGAAGAATAACTTAAATGATATCTAAAGTATGTGATGAATTGCTCTGAAATTTTCAACACAATGTACGATCAAGATAATCCAACATTTCTATAGTTGAGCCACTGAAAAGATGGAATGATCATGTGAATGGCACGCACTCTTAAATATTCCTCTTCCTATGTTATCACTTTTCCCACGTTTACACCGCTCAACAAAAACGAACTAACAATGTTGCTATAATATATTTATACCGTTTTTTAGAGGTTATTGATTTACATTAATTTTAAACATTTTCACAAAATTCACCAGCCGGCGAAAGTGAAACACAAATCATGATACATAAAACATTTAAGTTATAGTATCATAACACAAATAATGGCGGTGTAAACAGTTTCCCATAAGGTCTAGTTTCGAGCGCCTGTCGATGCTTGCATTGAGTGATCATGCGACCTTGGATTCTATGTTTTCAGCGGCCAGGGTATAGCAACGTTGTTTGTTGGTCTTTTACAATGATTAATAAAAGTATACAAAGTATACACAGTAAAATAAAAGATTACAAAAATTAAAAATCCTGACTTATTTTACAGTTTTCTAAGCAATAAATAAGTATATCCACATTCACAAAACATAGTTTAAAGCATTTTTCCATGAGTTGGAATTATATTTAAAAATTTCACTTGTAGGCAATCATAGCCAAAAAATGCATTTTGAACTTTATATGTTAATAATTAGAAAGATACAAAAATTAACAAACAGATTAGAGTTGTTCATTGAGTGGCAAGACCACCTCTCTGGAACAGTGGTTAAGGTTTTAGCTGGAACACAGTTAATCCGGCACTACCCTCGGGTCTTCTGGCCTAGTATCCTAATCAGCCGAAAGATGCCAGGGTGTCTTGTTCCGTGACATAAATTTTCAAAAAAGATTACCCCCACCGTTGCCTGTCATTATTCAATGGATACCTTCTTAGGCTCTTACTGGAATCTGGCAATACGGCAATTAAAAAAATGGAAAGGCAATGGAAAAAAGTCAAAGACATAATACAAACAGTATGTTCTTCAGCATGGGACTGGGCCTGACATGTGACTAGAAGTCAAGAAAGCTGGAGTGGAAATGTGACTAGATGGAGATCATGGGAAGAAAGAAGCAGCTTAAGAAGACCACAACAAAGATGGTACAATGACTTAAAAAGAACAGCAGTACTAAATTGGTACTGGCTAGCCCATAATAGAGAAAACTGGATAGCAAGGAGAGAGGCCTATATTGAAAAGATAGATAAGGACTGAAGAAGACGAAGATATGTTAATAACTATGTTTCTCCATTTAACTAAAGGTCTTTGTGTTGAATAAGTATTTAAAATTTGTTAATAATATTGCTAATGTTTATTCTTAATTTAAAGACAAGTACCTTACAGCATTCTATTTAAAGAAAAGTGATTGACAATAATAATCTTCTAGGCTTATTAATGTAAATAATATTAACATTTAACAACTTAATTTTTTCAAACACCAGATAATGATTGTAAAAGTAAATATGACATTTCTAATAAGGTAAAGTTTACTGAATCACCGGCTTTTTAATAAATTGATGAATGGAGTAGTATATCTTTTATACAATAAAAGAAACAATTAATTATTTCAATCCACAGAAAAACTTCAAAAGAATATTGTGTCACATTAACAACAGTTTAAAGTTTTATGAAACTCTGTGAAATGTTGCTATTATTCTTCTTGGGCTTAAGTTTTTTTAATATAAATGCCATGATATAAGGTATATATATTTCACTATTCTGCAAATTGGCTCATTATTTTATCTTTAGTCAATACAGAGTTTCAAGAATATCTTGTGCAAATCACTAAAGTAAGTCAACTTAAAAGTAAAAACAAATTGGACAGACTTGTAACACACCATAATAATGTTCCTCTAGTGACCATAAAACCAATTATACACTTTACAATTAAAATATTTAATTGTTAGCAGCTATTTAATTTCCATTGTACTTATAGAATGGTTTTGTTGTTTTTTATTTACATTAATAGATATCATGTGTAATTGTCATTTGTATTAATAGATCATTAATTGGAATTATACAGTTTTTCAAGGACTCTGGCGTAATTAAACATGCACTAAGGTGATATTGGGGTAATATACGTAGTTTAAAATAAAATAGATAAATATAAACTATGGTACATACCCGTATTTTCTCCTGTAAATATCTCTGGCGGCCCTCTGATACAAGTATTCCCCAATTCTGTCCAATTTTTCAGGAGAACTGAGTGAATAAAAAGTGAGTTTTTCCATATTAGACTTAACCAGTCCATCTTGAGGATATACTGGGAATATATTGTCAACCAGCCTCTTATATCTCGGTCTAAAAGCGCTACAACATCCGCAACAACCTAAAATAAAAATCAATATAGATTCATGTTAGAATTACTTAATTTGATAATTAATACTACCATTCCACATATTTACTAGTTATGATTACAAGTCCAAGGTAGAACTACGATTATATCATTTGAAAGGTAATATTTTTTGAACTATGAACGGATATTACAAGTTTCCTGGGTTGTGTTTAATTTGTTATTCATAACATCGAAACTTCAACTTCAAACTCTATAGTATATGTCAAGTGTCAAGTTTTAAATGGACAGTGGAAGTGTGACGTCACAACTGTCAATTACTTTCCAAACAAAAGTTGAAATCCCAATCTCAAGACTTTTTAATTTCTATAAAGTTAATAGTTTGCTTCGTCTGCTGCTTTTTCTTTTAAGTATAGTGTTTTTTACGATAATACCATCATAATTCAGTGTTCTATTTCTATGAAATATAGTTTAAAAGTTTAAATTAAAGACATTCTAACCTTACTTTATTGATACATGCATTTTATTGTTATTTTTATAAAATAACATGCTTTATTATTTACACAACCTTGTAAAATTATTGTAGTAACTATTAGAATACTTAGATATTGCAAAAAGCGGAAAGATTCTGTAAAAAAATGAAAAAATAACGAAAAATACAAATTATCCACACTAAACAAGGTTTGTTTGGAAAGTGAAACTGACAGATGTCAATAAAATCTACGTCATCACTTCCACGGTCCATTGACAACACAAGGCACCAAGGCATAAAATGCACATTAATTCCATGTTTTGGTTCTAACTTATAGAGTAGGGAATTTTTTGACGTGTAAAATTCCCTACTCTAAGGGTTCTAATGTAGGCAGACAGTATTACACCAGGGGATAATTTTATTTCAATAGCGTAGATTTAGTATTAGAAGTTGGCAAGATTCCTATGAATAATTATATTTTCGATGTAATAAACGCTTTGCTTCAATATGAATATTACGTTAAATATCGAGACTTATTAATGTAGATATACATTTGTTTAAGTATATAAATATCTTTAGGAGAATTTTTTGCTAATTTTAATTTAGTTTCTTTATGAGCAAAGAATCTAAGATCACTTAAAAAATGAAACTATTTCAGATCGAGCAAAGCAAATTACAATTTTTTAAAGTTAATAATGCTATAAGTGTTGAGCAGTAAGCTATTATTTATAATATAGTTTATTAAGATGCATCTACTTTGTAGTCTTCTTTATATTCATTGTTAAAAAATAAAATAAAAACAAGCGAAAACTGCTTTTTGAAACTGTCAAAATTTAACATATGCAAAGAAATCAAAAGTTTTGATTTTAAAAAAAGTTTCCAATATTTTAAAAAGACTTCAAACATTTTTGGTAAAAAGCGTACTTATTAGGCGAGGGATCTAAAAGGTTACTGAGTTCTTGAAAAATAAATAAATAGACGTGCTGCTTAATTGTAATGACTGATTGCCAGATGCTGGTTTGTAACATAAAAGAGAAAAAGTTCATACTTTGGCCATGTTATGAGAAGCAGTAGAACAAAGCTTTTGGAGTCATTAGAATTTGTATTATTTTTTCAGATCTTAGCGGTTTGTAAGAATTTTATGATTTTCACCTACCACGAAGTGTAGGTAGATCATTGATCAGTTTGCAAATCTCTTCATAACTATTTTAAAATCCTGGATTTATTGCGGTGATGAGTTTGTACTATCCACGAATGTATTTATGCTAATTCTGAGAAGACGATTGATATTGATATGACATAAAATAGAAACATATCTAGAAATGTAATTAGGGAAGCCGACTTTGCAAAAGGATAAAGGTAAAGAAAATGATGATTAAATTAATAAGAATGATCATTTTATTGATGATGAAAACCAATAGGATCAATTAATCTAAAAATTCTATAATATACATAATTTTGGAAGAAAACCGACGTATTCCAAAATGTGCCAATTTGCAGAAATACTATGTTGAAATATTAATCAATAAACAATATGGCAAAATATGTAGTATACAATTTTTTTACTACGGGTATATCTGACGTCATAGCATCACTAAGTGACGACAGATTGACGTAATTATCTTGACCTGGGTAAAATGTCTTGCTCTTATATTAATTCAAATATTACTACATTTTAAACCGACTGTTGTATGAAAAAAGTCATGATTTAAACTTAGTTTTAAGATATTGAGGATGTTTTAATAATAAATAGTACTTACATCCAGATTCTGAACACTTTTGCAAAAAAGTCTCCATAATATCACTCATTTCGTTTCTATCAAAACAGCACTTAACCAAAGACATTTTACCAATTATTGCACACTATCCGATATCAAACCACTTCACTAATACCTTTAAGATTTCTCTCTACTTCCAAGATCACTAAACCATAACGCGGAAGAAATTTCTTCTAGAATTATTGTGTTATTACATAAAGATATATACCAGTCTAATATTTGTTTTTGTTACTCGCAATCATCCTTATTTTATTAAATTATTCGAAGTGGTTTTTATTGTTTAACGGAGCCAATGGTTTTCTTTCTTTCGGACGTGTGGGACTGACGCTACCGATATTTTCCTCAGTTCATTGAGATTTAACCTATATTATCCTCCGAGGGTTTGGGAGACCTATTAGCCCAATTCGCGCAAGTCTGCCCTTGATACGGAGGCAAAGATAGGCCGATCTACTAGGGGAAAATATCAAATAAACATATAGGTCAACAAATTTTAATTTTTTTGTTAGAATATTAAGAAAATTCGTTTTTTACCAATACAATTTTTTTGTCGATTGGTGGTATAAAGCAAAATTTTTATTGCGTATCAAATACAGGGTGTTCCTTTATAAAGTGAACCCCGTTATGCAACAAGGAACCAATTGACATTAACTTAGTTGTGAAAAAATCAAGCAAATGTTTTATTTGTTTGAAGAAATTATTTGGATAAAAAATAATGATAAACGACAAAAAATAAACACTTCTATTTTTTGTCGGGATGGTCGCCAACACCCGAAACGGATAGGCCCTACAAGAATAAGGATTTGTGACTTTTGTGATTTTTTTACTGTTCAGGATGTTCTCTAAGGGATATTGACATCAATATAGTTTGTAAATTATAACTTCGAACACTAAATTAGTGTTTGAAAAACTGTTTTAGATTTCTAGCTTTCCTCTTCATAAGTAATGTTCCATATTGCTGTAAGTTTTTATTTTTCTTTCGTTTCTGGCTTGTTGAGCAAATTTTCTCTTTCTATCTTTTCTTAAACGACCCAAGAAAGACATTTCTGCATTTAAAGTAGATTGTTCTCTTAGATTTTGATCTAAACTTTTATCTGAAGATATGTTGCTGTAGGTTGGTTCGAAATTTTTATCCTTAACAGCATCCTCAGAATCTTTCTCATTACTGGCATCGTTAGTAGTCGATTTATCCTCTTTATGAAAATTGCTGATTGGTAATTTTGCACGTGAACTACTGCTGGTACTTGATCTAAACATTATATACCATGTTAAAAATGTTTTTTGAGGTTAGAACTTAAAAAATATAAATCAATACAATATTGCTCCTTGCAAATATAAGCTTCAGTGGAAGTTGATGGCATCAACTTTACATTTTTCATATTTTTTACACTCTTTGTGATATAAATTTATTTTGGTGAGGTAAGGATATAGACGCGTGTGCCTCTATATTCATTGATGGAACCAACTGTAGCATGTTACAAATATCTGCAACAAGGAACCAAAGTTACTTGGTTCGAAATTGAAAACCTGTACGACTGAATTGATTAATCTGAAATATGGTTCTATCGTCCAGTAGATGGTGCTGAGGTATCAGAACATCTGGTTCGCTGTTGCAGAACGTTATTTACAATATTATATTTTATAATCTATTTACTCTATTTACGAACCAATATCCATTTTCGAAAAAATCTCAGTTGGTTTCTTTTTGCATTACGGGGTCCAATTGCAATACTTTTAATACCTACCTACAACTAAAAAATATATTTTAAAATAAGCTCATATTATTAACGTTTCGACATCCATATTGGAAGTCGTTTTCACAATACGATTATTAAAATAAAACAGAATATTTTGTTTTTTTATGCTGCAAACAAAACAATAACCATAGTAATTTATGCAACAAGCGCATGAAGGCGATTTTTGAAGTGGCATTTTTTCTACAGTTCTATACAAATAATAAAATCAAAATCGAAAGTATGACAATTAAACATCTTTAGTAAATTGCATCTAAAGCCAAATACATAATGATTGAATTAGAAATTATAGACAATAATACATTAAAAAAATCAACAACTATTATAAATTATGAATATTTGTTTCATTTCGCTATGTGATGACTGAAAACGCAATTGTTTGATTGAACTTCGATCCAGTCACATTTGCCTCTGTTTGATTCTCATAACATTATACCTACTTATATGATGAATAAAATAGAAAACAATAGAATATAATTTATTTGGTAGATGTTGAAGGTTGTCTAAATGATGTCGAATCTTGATTAAAAATACTGCTGATATTCATCATCATCATTCTGGCTTTACAAACCTGTGTAGGGTCTAGCTTCCTCAAGAATCTCTCTCCAGTCGTTCCTATCCATCATCTTCATCATTCAAGCACTTATTCACATATTTCTCATGTCTTCATCGATGTAATCAAGAAACTTTTTCTGGGTCTTCACCTTCTTTTCTGACCAATAGGTCTTACAAGGAACGTTTTTCTGGCTGGGTAAATTTGTTTCATCCCTATTACATGGCGTACTCACTTCAGACATCCTATCTTAACGTATTTTACGATATTTGGTTCTTGGTATATTCTGTAAAGTTGTATCCTCTTCTCCATACTCCATTGTCATTCACAGCTCCGTAGGACCTTATAGTGTCTTAGTACTTTTAATTCGCAACATTCTAACACGTTTTCATTACTTTTTGTTAGAGCCCAGGTATCTGAACCATGTTATGAGACTATGTGTTATTCTTTTGTAGAGTTTTACCTTTGTATTTTTCGGTAACATTTAGGATTTAAAAAGTTTAGCCTAAAATAGCACCTATTAGCTGTGCAAATTCTGCGGTTTATCTCTGCGGTAGTGTTATTTTCAGTGTTGACAAGCGCTCCCAGGTATACAAATTTGTTAACTTCTTCAATGAGGTCGTTTTCTATAACAGGTGTGCGTAGGATTTGTAGTTGCGTGCTTATTTTCATTTATTTCGTTTTGTTAGTTATAATTATTGTATTGTGCAAGCCCATTTTTGTAGCCGCTTCTTTTAGTACAGCGTTTTCCGTTTTCCCAAAAATAATTGATATCATCAGCATAAGCAAGGATTTGCAACGACTTGTTATAGATTTAACTGGTGGTTGTGATTTGTGTCATATGTATTACTTTTTCCAAAGCCATATTGAACAGTATAAAGGAGAGAGGGTCGTAATTTCCTTCTTTTAAAAGGTTCGAACAGTTCCCTCTGAATTCGTACTCTACACTCAACATCTTCAAGGGTTAGTTTTGTTAAAGTTACCAACTGATTTGGTATTTTTAGTTTTTTCATTGCTCTGAACATTTCCTTTCTATTTAGAAAGTCGTAGGTTGTTTTTTCATTTTGACTGATTTTTAATTTCTTCTAAATGTTGATTTGCCTTGTTGACAATAGTTTTAAGATATCTGTACCGAGGTACCCCCTCAATAACCTGTCCATTAGATATAAAAGAGATAACTTAACAAGAAAATATAATAACTAAAATTTAATATACAATAATTTAAATGGTTTGTTCCTGAAAATGGAAACATTTTTCCTGTATATTAAAGATGGCGCCAAAATGGATTTCCAAAAGTTACTGCTCTATGGCGGATAGTTAATTTCTGGAACGGCAAATCTAAAATATAAAATTCGAGAAGGGTTTTATAAAAGAAGTGCCCTTAGGTGACAGTTTACCAGAAAAATCAAAATTCTTAATAAAAACACCGGCACTTTAAAAAATTATTCAAAAATTGGCTCTTTTTTCGACTTCTTTTAGTCACAAAACAAACAAAAGGCATCGATGTTTATTAAAATCGACCGACTAGATCCGGAGATAAAATATTTTGAGAAAAACTACGTTTTTTAAACTGGTGGACAGTTAACTTCCGGATCTATTCGGCCAATTTTAATAAACCTTGAGACATTTTGTTTGTTTTGGTTTTCTCTATGACAGTTTATTACAATTTAACCAAAACAAATAATAAAAAAATTTTTGCGACTGAAAAAAGTCGAAAGAAAGGTTAATTTTTGATAAATTTTTTTCAATGTCCGCCATTTTTTTTTAATTTTTAATTTTTCTGGTAAACTATCACGTAATGACACTTCTTTTTTAAAATACTTCTCGAATTTTATGTTTCATATTTATCGTTCCAGAGATTAACTGTCTGCCATGGAGCAGTAACTTTTAGACGAGAAATTTTAGGCGCCATCTTTAAAATAGACGACCAATGAAAAAAAAAACAGAAACATTTTTTTTGTAATCTTCAAGAGTTGTATACTAATTGTATTATATTATATTCTCGTATGATTATTAGCAGCGAATGTGTACCCATGCCTGTCTGATCTCTTATACTTTTTAACCATGCGCATTTTCTTCTTCCTGGACCCCTTTTCTCTTAATCTTTCTCTACATTATGAGATGCAGGGTGTATGTCTCTAATTTATAAATTTTACGTTTTTAAAATAATCTATAGAACTTCTTTATCATGTTCCATAATTTCATTGGTCTGTATTCTGTTCGTAAAATATAGTAACATTATTCCGAATACCCACATTTCGCAGATTTCCAATCATCTCATGTTATTTATTCCTAGTGTCTATGCCATTGACATCGAATATCCAGTGTTAAGGTAAATTTTATAATGCTTTTTTTTATTCGATTATTCCTTTTGATTTCTCTGTATTAATTTTTAATTAATTAAATACATACAGAGAAAGCATTTTATGTATGAAAATACAAATATTTAGGAACTTGGTCAATTGTTTCGTCAATAGAACGTGATTTCATGGAAGATGGAGGTGTATGTAGTTGGGGTATTTACTGAAAAACCTATTGTTTCATTCGTGAAAATCGAGGTCAAAAGAAAACTCCATAATGAAATCAGAATATAGTAACATACGCATAAGAAAACTGGATAATAAAACAAACAAACAAAAACTGGATTTATAACAAGTTAATAAAAGCGAGATTAGCCATTTAAGACAAACCAAAATCCAATAATAGAAATGGATATATTGGTCGATTTTCAATGCGTTTCCGTACGTATAACTCAAATAAACATTAAACTTTTTTGTGGTATACACGACTGGCCTAAACTAAATATAGGGCTTTACTTTCACTTATACGATTTCTTTTATATGTATCCAAGTAAAAAAAGTAATCGATACTGCCTATCAGTTCCTTAAATCGGATTACGTTAAAAGCAGAAATGTTTATTTCTGCTTATTTGCATTTGGCGGGAGGTTGTGTACTATATAAAGAAAACTGTAAAATACGAAGAGAATTTTTCAAATTGCTACTAGTCTATATCTACAAAAGTTGTGGTTTACAACAACTAAAAGACGTTATCCCTAGCACAACATGTTATGTTATGAACAAAATAACGACGCTAGCTTAACCTTAAAAATAGGACCAAACGTGTAAAATCAGGGAAATAATAGAAATTAAAAAACATCCTAAAAATTTAAATACAAGAGGTGATTACCAAAGACTGGAAACCAACTCTACAAAAAGTAGAAAATCAAACATATAAGTAAACTGGCTAATAAGACCCTATCCACTTGCATGTGAAGATCCTTCAAGCATCAATGTGAAGTTTTCTCCAATAAATTGTGCATATAGTACAACATAATTTTGTATTGTCTCATATAAGTATCTATCAGTAATGAATTCCCCTAGAGACAACATACAATTCTGTACGCGCCTCTGAAGATATACACACCCACACCGTAACTGAAGCGCTTTAAAAACTTACTTTAAGTTTAAAAATACATTAGGCATATCGTTATCATCTCTTCTCCAGACTCTTCCGCGATCTTTTGAGAAACGTAGATAAAATCTGGACTCATGGGTAAACATCATATTTCTCTAGTCGTTTATATTCCAATTGTGATGCTCCTTAGCAAAATATAATCTGACTACACGATGTTACCTGGAAATAATTATTGCTTACAATTCGCACTGATATCGCTTACAAAACAATTCGCCATTACTAATAATCTAATGCCGGCTCGGACGAATCATATAAAGACAACGCAATTTCGGCAACTGCTTACCGGCGACGAGAATATCTTTATCAATAGAAACGGCACCTTAAAGAAATTCGAGAAGCCTCTCTGTCGTGATCAAAAAATGATCTTAAGAATTGGTCTCAAGAATATCATGACGTACCCTGCAAAACAAATAATATACCCATTGCGAGAGGGGTTAGGCAAGGATGCGGCTTTCTCCGACGCTTTTCAACGTGTACTCACAGGTCATATTCAGAAAAGCCTTATGGGAAAGAAAAGAGGGAATAAGAATTGGTGAAGAAATGATAAAATCCATGAGATTTGCAGATGACACGGTAATTATGGCTGAGAGTATAGAAGAACTACAAACTTTACTAGATGCAATAAATAGTGAATGCATTCAAATGCGACTTGACATCAACACAGATAAGACCAAATTTATGATAGTATCAAGGAGTCCAATAAATAATGAACAACTAACTCTTGGTGGACAGCAAATAGAGAGAGTAACAAAATATAAATATCTGGGAGCTTACATCAACACAGAATTAGATCCAGACCAAGAGATCAGGGTACGAATAGAAATGGCAAGGGCTGCGTTCTTAAAATTCAAGCAATTGTTCTGTGACAAAAATCTGAATACTGCGCTGAGACTGAGATTTGTTGAATGTTACGTCTGGTCGCAGCTATAGTACTGAGTAGAAACATGGACATTAAAAGCGCAAATAGTTAAGAAGCTTGAAGCCTTTGAACTTTGGATATACCGGAGAATGTTGAGAATTCCATGGACTGCCAGGGTCACCAATGAGGAAGTGCTGAGAAGGATGGGTCGAAACAAAAAATTGTTGAGATCAATAAAAGTACGCAAAACTGCATACCTTGGACACATACTGAGGAATGATAAATATAGTCTTCTGCAGGTCATCATGCAGTGTAGAGTCGATGACAAGAAGGAAATAGGTAGAAAGAGGAAGTCATGGCTGCGAAATATTCGAGACTGGACAAACATGACTGTAGACGAATTATTCCACGTTTAAAAAGACAGAGAAACTTTTAGAAATGTGGTCACCGACCTCCGTTAATGGGGACGACATAGGAAGAAGAAGACCCTGTCAAAAGCCTTTTTGAATTCTATGAAAGAGCCATGTATCTCTCGACACGTCCAAGCATTGCTGTGTAAGCACATTTAGAGTAAACAGAGTTTCTTTTGTGTCTGTGTAGTTGATGTACTAGGATGTAGAAAAGGTACGTCCTTTGTAGTTTACTCTACGCAGAACACTCTTCTCCAAAGATAGTAGCTTTTGTTTGAGGTCTCGACTGAGCTAAGCATAGATGTCTTAGCTTGTGTCCATCCAATTTGTCCACATAGGGTTCTGAGAGGGCCCACGAGGAGTTATGTAAAATAACTTTCAGTTCTTCTTCTTAGCCTCCTTTCGTCCATTTTTGGACATAGGACATCTCCCAACTCCTTCCATCGATCTCTATCCTGAGCAACATACTTTCAATTTGTTCCGGCTATTCTTTTATGTCGTCCACCCATCTCATCTATGGTCTTCCTCTTGGTCGTCTTTAATGTTGTATTGTGGCATTCCAACGTTGGTCCTTTTAGCAGTGTGACCTGCGAAGGTCCATCTGAGTTTGGTAATTTTTGTTGTGATATCCTCAAATTTGTTTTTGATCTTACCCAGCCGTTCCTCGTTTTTTCAACGTTCCTTTTGTCATTCCAACTTTCAGCTGGTATCGATATAATGGGAACTTGTTACTCTCTTTGGTATATTTACTATATTTATTGGTGTCAATGAAAGCATCAATCTACGGCGAGAATCTCTTTATTTTTCAGTAATGGTTGGTTACGTTGACAGTTGATTGTTGCTATTTTGTTTAATAAAAATGTATTGTATGTTTTGTATTTTCTGCTAGGAATGATGTCAAATATCTGGATATCCACATAGACAATCACAATCACCTAAATTGAGAAAAATATTGAGGAAAAAACGACTGCAACTGGGCATGCTCTACCAAAAAATGTACTGGTTTATGAATCGGAAATTAGATTTAAGTACCCAAAACAAACTACTAACCAAACTACTAACAAACACAATACTACTACCGTTATAGATGTATGGTATTCAAATCTGGGGAACTGCCAGTAATACAAATTTGCAAAGACTATAACGATTTCAATCCAAAGTCCTTTGTGATGTTTGCAATGTCCCATGGTATGTGCCAAACGATGTTCTTCATCATGACCTGAATGTTAAAACTGTTAGGAAAGCAACCGCCAGTCAGTGTAAAAACTACTTTAAGAGATTATCATCTCATCCAAATCCACTCGCAAACGACCTCCTGACGCCTCCACTGCTTAGAACTTAAAAGGTTGGATCCTCTAGATCTCTAGGTTTGTTTAAATTGTAAGTAGTTGTTTGTATAAAAGTCAAACAAATTTGGTAATGTAAATTAAATATAGGTATAGGGTCATCAGGGTGTAGCTCCCACTGTGTCACTTTTTCTGTCTTTCAAACATATTGTTTATTGTTATAATAATAACAGATTACAATAAATAAAAGAAGTTAAGTGTGTTGTATTTTATTAACAATTTGCTCCTTAAAAAGTTTTTCTTGTTGTATTCTATCTAAAAACACTTGAGATCCGTAAAAAAAATAAATAATAATTTTTGACATAAATCAGAATGAATTTTTAATAGGTTTATATTAATCGTAGCAAATTAAATCATGAATTATACTTTAAAAGTTTTATTTTGATTTGCCAAATGATTTCTAAACAATAACAATAACATTAAAATTGCAAAGTGGGCCGATTTCTATGCACGTAAGTGTAATTCATTATCACTGCTCACTGCTCACTGCTATCATTAGATTCCAAATATCTTTGTAGAATTATTAATATTGTTTAAATTTGTAAAACTGCATTATTTAGTACTGTGTTTATTAAAAGTTATATTATAGTATAGTAAATAAAGGATCGATCGAGTTCATAAAATAAATGTAGAGAACAATTTTGTATCTAATTTGTAGCTGTTCCCTTTACATATTCCCATTCAATATAAACTAGTGGCATAAAAGCAATTACGATGAGCTACAGCCTCGACGGACATCGACGTAGCAAACACCAGCAACAATTTTATTTGTTTCTAATTGCTCGCCAGAAGACAACCTGTAGAGCAAGAAGTATTTCCTTTCATAAATCGCACGGTAAGATTCTAGTTTAAAAAAATGACATACGGGTAGTTATCTGAAAGAAGAAGAGCATTTCGCCGAGATGAGTTGAGTAAGGAAACAATTTTAAATAAAACGGTCGCGAATGAGGAATGTTGAAATGCGTTACGATAAATTACTAGATTTTATAGATAGCTCAAAAATTATCTGATTTATTTCAAGCTAGCACGTGAGAATTTCGTTCTTTGTTCGTGTGTAGTCGGCCATTTTATTTCATTAATAATACAAATTGGAGGAATTAACATCACCACATACAATGTTGAGATCGTACCCTTTAAATTGAATTAAAGGTGTAAATTTATCGAGTATATAGACAATTTTTGTTATTATTCTAGTAAAAACAATATCTCTTATCTGTATTATTTTCTCTCTGCTTATCTTTCGATGGGATTGGCTAGAGTGTATTACCTCTTAGATAGTCCTCAATATTTCTGTCATATTTATGATACATTTTTCATTCTTTTATGGTTTTCATATTTTGAATTCATATTTTAACAAGGGACAAAAGGAGCTAAGGTGAAAGTCAATAACGCTGCCGTCAGCCCAAACGCCAGTATCATCATCATCATCCAGCCTGTAATTAACACATCCACTACTGGACATAGGCCTCCCTTAAACTCATCCATTCTTTACGATTTTGTGCTCTTTGTTGCCAATTTTTGGTGATACGCCTGATGTCGTCAGCTCAACGTGTAGGTGGTCTTCCTCTACTACGTTTGTTTGCTCTTGGACTCCAATTTGTAATTTTGCTGGTCCATTGTGAGTCATGCATGCTTGCTACATGGCCTGCCCAGTTCCATTTCAGTTCCGCTATGCGTTCCAAAACATCAGCAATACTCGTCCTTTTTCGCAGATCATTGTTTATTATTCGGTCCCGCAATGACACTCCCAGCATAGACCGTTCCATTCGTCTCTGTGCCACTTTCAATTTCGAAGCCGTAGTCTTGGTTAGAGTCATAGTTTCCGCCCCATAGGTTATGACCAATAATACGCATTGGTCAAATACTTTTTTTTTGTTGGCCCTAAGTGTGTTTCGCAGTTTTCCAAGGGCTGTCCACGCTAAAGTAATTCGTCTTTGGATTTCGCATGTTTGGTTATCCCTGCTGTTTCTTATTTCATGACCTAAATACATATATTTCTCCACCAGTTCTATCAGTTTGTCTTGAATAGTTAAATGATTATTGGGGACCATATTTGTCATAAACTTAGTTTTGGTCAAGTTCATTCTGAGGCCCATCTTTGGACGTGCAAAGTCCAATTCATTCAACATATCGGTGGCTTCTCGTAAATTATCTGTGATAAGCGGAGACCGTGGCCGGTCTCCGCTTTCGTGGAGGAGGAGCTCCGAACTGAGTAGGGGCTCTTCTGTACTTCACGGAAGACAGACTGGGTGGGGGATATCCTCAACCTCGACACGGCACGTCCCATATGGCTGATAGGGAAAGTTCCTGCAGATATGCAGGACAGGTACGAATAAGGCATTGCCAAATAAGTACCCGCGGATCAACTGAGGATATGACATTAGGCAGCAGTAATATCATTACTGGATTAAGGCTGTGGGAAGTAAAAATCCTGTAGGCTTAATTCCAGATACTCACAGGCGACACTCACATCATGAGTTAAGCGGCTGTGATACTGCGATCTTAGGGCACTCTTTTGTCCTGGAGTTTGAGAAATCGGCTTCGAAGGCGGAGGAACTAAGACTTTTAGTGAACGGCATAAGGATGCAGAAGGCAAGGAGAAACCACTGCATTAAAGACTTCTTGTAAGTATCTCTAGTACAATTATCATGGTGATAAAAAACTTTAAGATTCCGACTACTGATCATGAAAATCGGAATTCAAGATCCGACAGGGAAGGTAAATCTAGCTCAAACCGTGAGGCCTTCCAGGTCGTTATCAAGAGAAATCCTCACGAACCAAACTACATTCTAGATGATGGATCTCTAAGAGTATTGCGAACAGCCATAAAGATAGGTACATGGAACGTTAGAACAATGTACGAGGCGGGAAAAATCTATAATGCCATTCAAGAAATGGAAAGACTCTCGATTAATATTA
Source organism: Diabrotica undecimpunctata (assembly GCF_040954645.1). Classification (NCBI taxonomy): domain Eukaryota; kingdom Metazoa; phylum Arthropoda; class Insecta; order Coleoptera; family Chrysomelidae; genus Diabrotica; species Diabrotica undecimpunctata. Next base: position 146,022,460 of record NC_092808.1, read on the forward strand.
TGGGAATAAGCGAAATGCGCTGGACAGATACGGGATACCGAGTTATCAAAGATCACAAAATATTTTACTCAGGAAATCTTAAGAACGAACATATAAATGGAGTGGGCCTAATTATGAATAATAAAATCGCCAACTCTGTCAGTCACTTTGTACCTGTATCAGAAAGGATGCTCTTAGTTCAGCTAAACACAACTCCCATAAAAACAAACATTATTCAAGTATACGCTCCTACAGCGGACGCCCCAGAAGAAATCATAGAAGAATTTTACAATGACCTTACTAATATTGTCAAAAGGATTCGGAAAAACGAAATAATACTAAAAATGGGAGACTTTAATGCCAAAGTTGGCAAAGGACAAAGTGGAAATTTAGTGGGATCCTTTGGTCTAGGGGAACGTAATGAACGCGGAGACCGTTTGATTGAATTTGCAACTGAAGAACAGCTCGTAGTGACAAACACCTTTTATGATCTTCCTCCAAGACGACTATATACGTGGAAATCTCCCCAGGATACTCCAGATAACACAGTACGAAATCAAATAGACTATATTCTTATTAACAAACGATTTAGAAACTCTATAACATCTGTTAAGGCGTACCCGGGATCCGACATAAATTCGGACCACAATCCACTTATCGCCAAAATGAAACTTAGTTTAAAGAAAGTTCGAAGACCAAAAATTATGAAGTACGATATTAACCAACTGAAAAATAAAACAGTAAAGGAAAAGGTACAATAACGCCTAAAAGAAAAAACGTGGGCTCGTACAGAAAAACCATGGGCCCGTACAGAAACAGATAACACAGATGTAGAACTAGAAAATTTGCACAAAGTAAGTCAAGAAATAACAGAAAAATACTTAAAACCTGAAAGAACAAATAAAAAGGAATGGATGACGGAGGAGATTCTATGTATGATGGAAGACAGAAGAAACGCTAAAGATAATAAGAATTACTACAACAACATAAATAACGAAATAAAAAGGGCTATTAAAATAGCAAAGGAAAATTGGTTTAGCTCGAAGTGTACAGAGATAGAGTCATTACAACAAAAACATGATTCATTTAACCTCCATAAAAAGATTAAAGAAGCGGCAGGCTTATATAAACACAAGAACACTGGATTCCTGACAGATAATCAGGGAAACATAGTACTGGAAATAGAGCATAAAAGAGATATTTGGATTAAATACGTGGAAAAAACTTTTGAAGATATACGAAGTAACACTGGTATTACAACAAACACCAATTGCGAATCTGGACCACCATTTACAGTCGAAGAAGTAAAATATGCCATCAAAAGCACCAAAGATGGTAAAGCAGTAGGCCCTGATAATTTTCACTCAGAATTCTTAAAACTTATGGACTATGATGGCATAAAATGGTTGACAAATATATTTAACAGTATATATGATACGGGCGTGGTTCCCCAAGAGTGGTTAGTGTCAACTTTTATAAATCTTCCAAAAAAACCCAATGCGAGAAAGTGCGAAGACTATAGAATTATAAGCCTTATGAGCCATTTACTTAAAACATCTCTAAAGGTCATCCACAAAAGAATACATACAAAATGTGAGGAACAACTAACCAGAACACAATTCGGATTTCGTGATGCTCTGGGAACACGGGAGGCCCTTTTTGCTGTACAGGTGCTATTTCAGAGATGCAGGGATGTGAATTGTGACATATACGTATGCTTTATAGATTACCAGAAGGCATTTGACACAGTAAAACATGACAAATTAATGACTCTAATGCAAGAAATTGGAATTGACAACAAAGATCTTAGAATTATCAGAAACATTTACTACAATCAAACGGCCAAAATCAAAATAGAAGACCAGTTAACTGATAAAATTGCAATAGAACGTGGAGTACGACAGGGCTGTATTTTGTCTCCATTGTTGTTCAATATTTATTCTAAATGGGTATCTAAGGAAGCTTTAGACGGTTGTGCGAAAGGAATACTAATAAACGGTGAATGGTTGAGTAACATTAGATATGCAGATGACACTATAGTTTTTGCCGATAATCTGAATGACTTACAGATATTAACAAATCGCATTACAGAAGTCAGCAACAGATAAGGACCGATAAGCTCTTAACATAAAGAAAACCAAATTTATGACAATTAGTAAAAAACCAATACTAAACGCTCAACTTACAATCAACCAACAGAATATCGAAAGAGTCGAGCAATATACATATCTAGGCACCAATTTAAATAGCCAATGGGACCACTCAACAGAAATTAAACAGCGAATAATAAAAGCAAAAGCAGCATTCGTTAGAATGAGAACTATTTTCAACAGTCGAGACATATCATTAAAAACAAAATAATGTCTATTGAACTGCTACATATTCACAGTTCTGCTCTACGGAATGGAAGCATGGACACTGACTGTTGCATCTATGAATCGGCTCGAAGCTTTCGACATGTGGTGTTATAGGCGCATCTTACGTATATCCTGGGTTGACAGAGTTACTAATGTAGAGGTCCTGCGTAGAATGGGGAAAGAATGTGAAATTCTCATGACCGTCAAAACTAAAAAGTTGGAATATCTAGGACATGTAATGAGAAATCAAGAACGTTACGGCCTTCTCCAGCTGATTCTCCAAGGGAAAGTAATTGGTAAGAGGGGACCGGGAAGAAGACGCATTTCCTGGCTTCAAAATTTACGAAAGTGGTATAACACGACTACCACTAAACTGTTCCGCGCTGCAATAAACAAAGTAAAGATAGCCGTGATGATCGCCAACATCCGGAACGGATAGGCACTTTAAAAAGAAGAAGAAGAGCTATGGAGACCTGGACAAATAAGTGAGAGATCAAGTACAAAAAGCAAATAGACAGGCAGGATGCCTTAATAACACTATATGGCAAAACAGACACATTAACAGTGAGATGAAGTCAACAATTTATAAAGCCAGTGTAAGACCAATAATGACATATGCCTCAGAAACAAGACCCGACACAGCCACAACGCAAAGGCTACTGGAAACGTCAAAGATGAGAGTACTGAGAAAAATTATAGGAAATACGCTGACAGATCGAAAGAGAAGTGAAGACATTAGACCCGTGTCGTCAAAATAGCAAGAGATAAGGCACCGATTCGCAAAAGAAGTATCGGTCGACCGCGCAAAAGATGGAGTGACAACCTTTGATAGAGGTATTAATCCGCCAATAAACAAGCAGAATTGCTTATAAAGCGACAGAAGAAGAAGAAGAACAAATAATTATTTAGCGTATTTGTATTTTATTGGATCTATCGGAATACAAAGCCGGGATACACGTCGTTGTTTAAGTGAAATGTAATATAAATAAAAAGACTTCATTAGAAAAGTATATCAGTGAGCAAAAAATGAAACAATGCCTTAAGTTATCAAGTAACGTTTTTATTGGCGTTCTATTTATTGAATTATGCAATTGCACGATCAGTCTGTTATTATAATATAACACGTACGACACATAACGGAGCCAAAAAAGAAGCTCTTGCGGTACCACACAGAACCCGCTGTACCAACACACAATTATTCTTGTTTCTACATTCTTAGATACGACAAATTTGTAGGCATGTTATTTTGCATATCCTGGTAGTATTGATGGTTTATTGATGTGGATAATAGCATGTTCTTACCATTCAACACATACTTTCTCTAAAAGAATAGAGTTGGGGCGTATCTACAACAGTAAAATGTATTAGAATATATTACATCAAGCTATTAAGAAAACTAAAGCTGTAAATCTATATTTAACTGAGGTTTCAACAATGTAGTTAAGTCAACTGTTCTTCACAATAGTTAAAAAAAGATAAAGTTTGTTCAGAAATATAATGCCCTAATTTTATAATCTCAATTAAAAAAATATCCACTTTTAAACACCCTATATCCTAACTTATTAGAAAGGAAATATATATAAATAAAAATTAATATCCTTATTAGACTCACACACTTTTTTATCTATTTATTTTATAGCCCTCCAAATTAATATCGAATTTGGTGGTTGAGAAAATATTTTTTTAATATTTATAACATAAACATTAATTCGTTATTAATACAGGTGAAGCTACATGCCTAACAAGGACAAGACAATTATTTCACCCCAGATATTACCTTTTGCTCTTCAGATTGTAGCATTTTCGCTTCAAACACCCAAAAAAATTTTTAATGTTTTTGCGTGTCTGATATTGATAATATAAACATTTTTAGTCTGTTTATAATAACACAAATTGCTGTTTCTTTTGATATTTGTTCCGCCTAGATATTACTCAGGAAATAAATCTTTCCACTTATGTTTATACTGATTTGGGAGGACGATATCACTGCTCAGTGGACCCGCTGCCAGAGCAATCGATTTAATTGTTGGAGTTCGGATTTTTTTGTCATCGAAAATTCGTTAGTGTAGTAAGAGAGCAAGTTAGGGAACGGTAAAACATCGTTAGGGTTTTAAAAACTGGCAAATTTTCACTTAATTCGATGAGTTTTGGTTAGAAGGAGGTGATTTGATCTCGAAATGCTATGTGGCAGTCTTTGTAAAGTGAGATAATTAAATGTTTGTTGCTGTATTCTGTGTCAAGGGATCTGATAACAGCGTTTCAGAGAACTAAGTGGGCCTACATGGTTTTTAGTGAAAAATAAAGAGGGGACTTTTGAAGAATACATATTGTGATCATCCAGGATAACCTGAAGCACAGTTTGATGTTTGACCTCTCCAAAGATTTGTCCAGCTTCCATTTTAGGACTCCCATGGGTCGGATCTAGATCGTTTGAAGTCTGTGTGAGACAATATTTTTTATTCAAATCTAAGAAACAAACTTCCTTAATACCTTAAAAAGAAATAATTAGCCAGTGAAGCTAAGTAGTTTTGTTAATTTTTTTTACATAAAAATTTATCTTTAATATACTAAGATTTGCTTTCACTTCAGTCTAAAAGTTTATAAATAAATATAAGTTTTACGAATCAGCTAATTGTCATATTTTGGTTCTCTTTTACATAAAGTTAACCTTGATAATTAAATAATAATTCAGAAAAGTTTGGTATTTCATTTCGACATTCTGTCATTTGCAACTCAGCTCTCCAACCAAAACACGAGTAACCGTTGCTTACCCTATCTCCAAGCCCAGTAATTGTTTAGTCCCCCCTTTTAACTCCCAATAAGCAAATTATAAATTGTTACAAGATTTATTTGCTCTATTAAATTAAAACGCAATACAAAAAATTGAAATAAATAAGAAAAAAGAAGAATAAAAAACCTTTATATGAAAAAATCCAGAAGGTCTTAACAAACTTAAAAAACCGCAAAGCACCTGGAACAGATGAAATACCAGCAGCATTACTAAAATATGGAGCAAAAGTAGATACTAGACGGCCAAATACACCAGCTAATATGGCAAAAAATTATACTCCAAAAGGATGGAAGGAAAACATTGTAGTTCCCACCGACAAAAAGGGAAAAAACAAAATGTGTTAACTACAGAAGAATATCACAAATTTACAGCGCATATAAAATCTTCTTGGTAGATTATCTCCTTATGTTGATTAATCGAAATGTTTTGGGACAAACAGGTTAGAAAACTTTATTTGTGCATACTGGAGAAGCTTATAAAATCCAAAAACATAACCAAAATCTACAAATCCATTGTAAGACTTGGTCAGATAATAATCAAAACAAATGAAACAAAGTTCAGTCGATTTAAAAGAAAAATACTTTTGGACCTAATCACGATATGACCACAAATAAGTAAAGTTAAGCAGGGTACGTAAACTAATTTATTAAATTATAATATATATTGGAAAGGTCTTTATATTAGTTTTATTATTAATACAGTTTTGTTGGTTTTTAATATAAATTAATTCAACAAATATATATGTTTTAATCTAATCTGATTTTTTAAACAAGATTACTTGTTAAACTGACAACAAAGCCACCTTATCAAAAAAATTACGTTTAACGAACTGTTGGTGAGAATTTAATTGTTTTCTTTTAAAACGATCCCATTCGTTTGGACAAGAAACGAAAAATAAAATATAAAACATGAACAAATCTTAACAAAAATTGGCATTTTGAAATAATTTGGCTGTAAAATTATTTCGCAGGGTACTTGAAAATAATGGCTATACAAAAAACTTTTAGTTAACTCTGAAGGATGACCAGAATGTAAGCATTTATCTAAAGACTTAACATGCAACCAAAATTAATATCATTATTACCTAGTTTTCGGGTTAAACCGCAGATTTATTATTATATAGATATTATTTTAAGCGATATATTAAACCAATGAGAAGTTATTAAAACCCAAATACCCTACAGGTGCAAAGAAGGGTACAACATTAAAGAGTCTTAAACTTAAAACAAAAAAAAAAAAATTTAAACCCACATACTCTATGGCAGTAAAATCAATTTAAAAATTGATATTAAAATATAAATACTGAAAAATCAAGGAATTTCAATTTAAACTAGGTATTTGAAAGACAAATAATTTAAACCCACTTATCCTATGGCTACAAAATCAAGAACAAACCAAGGATAAATAAGTATAAACCAAAGTTAAGTAATATAAATGAAATAACTCAATTTAAGTGTAAACAATGAATGTATTAAACATTTCCAATAAACGTTATCTTATCGTTGGATATCCGATATCAATTTGTAAAAATATTCATTTATTCCTTATTGCAATACGGAGTGGAAACACGGACTCTCGGAATTACAAGTATGAGGCAGAAGCCTTTGAAATGTGTGTTTTTCGAAAGAGGCTAAAGATTTTGTGGACATAGTACGTGACCAACAACGAGGTGCTGAGAAAAATGAGGACTGAGAGAAAACTCCCTTAATATTGTAAATAACAAAATAACGAGTTATCTAGGACATATTTACAGAGGAGAAAAATATAACTTTCTACGACTCATACTGGAAGGGAAAGTAGAAGGAAAACGAGGTCCAGGAAGAATAAAATGGTCCTGGCTGAAGAATGTAAGAGAATGGACAGGCATGGACACACATTCGATACTAAGAACAGCTCAAGATAGAGAGCAATTTGCTGTAATAGCCACCCTTCCGTAATGAAGAAGGATCATTAAGAAGAAATGTAAACAGCATTTTATTTAAATTAATTTATTAAAAAAAAACATATTATATTTTAAGAAAAGTTATTTCTATAATTAGGCATATTAGGCTATAAATGAGTAAAATATTTTTTTATTCAGTGTTGAAATTTTTCTCACGAATTGTCAGCAACAGCCGGCAACGAGTGGTAAATAAAAGTTCAGTGATTAAAAATACTATAAGAATAAGATAAGTAAATATTATATAATTGTATAAAATGTATTCTTTTTGCGTATCCGATTTAGCAAATCGCTCTATGATTGCATCAACATCTAGACAAATTTCAGGATGCACATTGATGAGTGCTAAACCAGTTAACCTTTCCTCCGAAGTTCTATTTCTAAGCCAAGTCTTTAGACGCTTAAGCGTAGAAAAACTACGCTCTGCTGTAACTGCACCGACTGGCAGTGTAATTAATATTTACAGAAATATTCTGATATTTGGATACATATGAATATTGCAGTTTTCTAATACTTCTCAAATAGAATCAGGAAGATTTCCATTATTTTGCACGACTCTTTTCCACTTTTGAATCCACAGTGAAAACTCTTGTTCTACTGTGGAATATGCAGTAGATGGTCCAATAATGGAAAGTGTCAACAATTTTTTTTAATGCAACTTTATCTTCTGGTGTGTTATCAGTTGTAAGTAAAACAACTCGAAGATTAAATAGATTAATAACTTCCATGCTGATTTCGTGCAAAAAGTCATGTCATGTACATTGAATGAGCAACAATGTGTGGGCGGTAATTCTATCTCATCGATAATCGAACGATTCTCTGGCACTCAAATGACGAACTGACAAAATTTGAAAATCGCGTGACTCTGAATTTGCGGAAGTCGGAATAGCGTTAGTCGAGGTATTACTGTAGGTATTCAGAATTGTTGATTTTTTTAAAGAGCGATGTAAAAAAATTCCGCATAATTCTACACTTACCCCTAGAATAAATGAGTTTGAATCATTTTAACTCTTGACTTCCTGCTTATAGGGTTGATGGGCTTTAAATTATTTTTTTTAGGATTATTTGGTTGATATTTATTTTTGTTGATGACCCCCGTGACCCCCCTTCGATCTGCCACTGTAATATATATATATATATATATATATATATATATATATATATATATATATATATATATGGAAAATGAAACAAGGTATCGTATCACTAAGACATGCTTTATATTAATAAGAATGTATTTAGAGAAAAACGTTTTATTCTTTATATATCCTCTCTCTTTAGCAAGTTTAATAAGATTTATTATTTATATTTCTCGTGCGGACAACAAACATGACCGCTAATAGTTATAAAGGAAGTGCTCCGGTAATTTTAACTGGTCGTTGTGCAAAACACGTTTTAACGCTTCATAAACGTTATATATGTTTATTTTTGAGAGACGTTTCCTCGTCTTCTGCAATATTAGTTTTTTTATTTGAGATAACAAAAAATCATTTTGATAATGTGAATATAATCATAAGCGTAATTGGTAAGAAAGTTCTGGGAGAGGCTATCAAAAGGACGAGTCCAAAAATCGGATGTAACTTCAATTTTAATTCAATATCAATCGAATAACCATATGAAATATTTTACATGAAAAAGTTTAGTTCACAGTACAGATAAACCTAACATCATCTTCTTCATCTTCAGTGCCTTATCTGGTCCGGATATTGGCGATCATCAAGGCTATCATGATTTTGTCGATTGCTCTGCGAAAACCTCCCGTTTGGGAGGTCATCCCAAACCATTGTCGGAGGATTTTTAACCACGAGGTACGATGGCGTCCTGGTCCTAACATCATCATCACGTCTAAAACTCTGTCAACGTTCCGCTTCTGTACCGCTTACTTTGTGAGAGCGCATCCTTTTTGGGTACTTTTTCTATGTATGTACGGTACGTATGGTACGTTTTCTATGTATCTGGACTCCTGGACGTTGTCCTTTTTTTGTAGGTACTTTTTTGGCACCGTACCTGCTTGTCCTAGCTGTCTTTCACAATCATCTAGCTAGACCCTGTTTAGATAAATTATCAATGGATGTTTTTAACGGTATATCATATATATTTGGTTTTTGTTAAGATGTCTCCGGTCTTTAGGAGCCTTCTTGTGGCCTGGTAAAAGAAGTATCTTGTTTTATTCCCGGTCACCTCATGCCGTTTCTGTTCACTCGAGTTTCTTCCTATTGGTCTCTGACATTAAACTCCATTCTAGAGTTGCATATAACATCACAGCTCTGACGTAGGCTTGGTATAATGAATCTTCTTGGTTTGTGATAGAAGGCTAGCCCTAAAAATGATAGATTGACGTAGTCTCTTTGCTATTGGTGCTGGTCTATTGATTACTTGGATGTTCCTGATGAAATCAAATTTTCTCTCGATGTAGACTCCGAGGTACGTGACGACTTCTTCTGAATGGATTCTGTTTCCTCTCATCTTTAATTCTACTGCTGATGGGTTTTGTTGCTGCGTAAAGATGATAAATTGCGTCTTCTCCGTGTTAATTTTTATTTTCCATTTCTTCGTGTAGTCCGATATTCTTTCTTCTAATCCTTCGATTATTCTTCCGTCTTCTTTAGCTGCGGTGTAGATTGCCATATCGTAATCATAGAGGACTGTATTTATTGTTGAATCAGTAGGCAAATCTGAAACAAAAATTTTATAGAGAATCGGTGATAAAATGCTGCCCTGAGGCATCTCTTCTTGAACTAACGCCTGAAATGTTTTGTTAGTCGAATATGCGCCGTATATATTGACCAAGTAATGAGGTAATCTATCTAATCTATTCCATCTTCAGATTAGCACTTTTTCCAAACTGTGTCGTAGGTTTTTTCTATGTCCAGTATGGCCATTCCTGTTTTTTTTAGTTCCTATTGAAGCAGATTTTTGTATCACTGACAACTCTTGCTAATTGAAGTTCTTTACTTATGCCTCTTCTGAATCCAAATTGGTTTTGTATTTTGGTATCATTCTTCGTCTTTCAGCATGTTTGATATGCCTTTTGAAGATGATTTTTTTCAATACTTTTCCTAATGATTCAAGTAGTTACATTGGCTTTCGGGTTTTCTTCCGTCCTTTGGTTTTGGTAGAGGAATAACTTTCGCATGTTTCTAGTTTTTTGCGAAAATGTACATGTTATAGGCAAAAATCTGTCGATCTAAAATAATTTTTATTTTATTTTTTATTATTCTATATCACTTATTTTTTTGGAGGTTTCTTCAGTGCAATATTATGTATATCTTCAATTCCTGGTGCCCTGGTTCCTTTTAGTTTGCTTATTATTTTTGACACTTTTGCTGGACTTCTGATTGAAGATTATATTTAACCGACTTAAAAAGTCTTGCAGCTATTTTTGTATTTTCTCCCATAGACGCGACATGTAAGGCTGCTCATTATGGCTGGAACGTGTAAGGCCATGGTCATCACGACCTGTTCACCTTATTTAATGGGAGTCTGTATATACAGGGTGGTCCTTAAGTAATTGTACAAACAGAAACCGTAGATTTTGCACTTTAAAATATTACGAGTTAAGCCAACTTGCTTTAATAAAATATTGATATTAAGAAAGATACAGGGTGTTAAAGTGGAAATTTAAAATTTTATTTTTCGCTATAACTTTTACGTTTGTAAATATTTTTGGACAAAAATTTACAATTAAACGCTCTTAAGTAGGATAAGTTATAATTCTATACATACATTAATGTAACTAATAGAGGGCGCCACATATGCCACATGTGTGGTAGAGATTTGAGCTTAACTTTTTTGCTCTTTAAGTTGGCTCTATTTGTGTTAAAAAATATTAAACATACATTATTTTTACAAAGAAAAAGTATACTTGTTAGTAACCTCATAATTTAACCGTTTTCGAGATAATCGCATTTTATAAGTCAGCTGCATAATAATTCTTAGTTGTGATATTTGTGCGGCAAAGCACTGAATACCTGTAGATAAGCATAACTCATAGTTTATTCTTTTTAAAACAACTCAAAGATGATAATGTAACATTATAAAATTTTTGTTATGGCTGCTAAATATCTTATCGGAGAACATATTCTTCATTTTCTTCTTTAAGGGCAGTGTCCGTATTCAGACGTTGGCCGTCATCATGTATACAATTTCCCTTTTCTATCGCTTCTAAAGTTTCTATACCTACTGACGTTGTATTACTTTTTCCCTATTGTAAAATGCTGAAAACCCAAAATATGTCGTTTATGTAAGATGGTACACCACCACATTCTAGAGAGAAGCCAGTGGGAACATAGTTAAATATACCTTTTCTGAACGTTGGATTGGTCGTAGGAGTCATATTTCTTGGCAATGTGGTGAGATATTGATATAATTATTTAATTTACAAAAAATCCCAAAAGAATACTTATTATTTATTACGTAAATTGTTTACCCATTTTTATTAGGACAATTAGAAACTAAAGTACAGATATTGAATAATACATATAAGTCTTGTTTCATAATACTTTTGCTACAAACCTAACCTTAAAGACTAAGCATTTTTACAAAAACATTATCGTTGGCCTAATAACCGATATTGTTATAAATATAGTAAACACACAGGCAATTTAGTTCAGCATAATATAAGTTTGTTAGTTAATCAAAATAGTCCATTTGTTCGATATGTAATTATAGTTCGTAAGCTGTAACGTAATCATATAAATAAGTAATGTCATTGATAGGTTATTCCGTGTGTATATAAGTAACCAATGAATGAGATACATCACAGTTTAATACATTGTTTAACCTCTGCGACAAATAACATGTAGTTACTTAATATACCATAAGATTTGGATATGTATCCAAAAGAATATATTCATCCATTATACATTATAGCCACCACGTAGCCCAGAATTTAATCCGCTTGATTTTGGTGTATGGGGCGTATTAAAACAAGGTGTTTATAAGAATCCCATAAACATTCGCAACCAACTATGGGAAGAAAAAAAATACTGCAGCAGAGTCTTTAGAACCAATGATGCTATTTAATATGAGATGATTTTTATGGAGTATATTGACAAATGAGTTAATGAAAATGGTGGATATATCGAACACTTACTTTAACAAAAAGTTTTGTTATTTAGTTTAACTATTTCTTAATTTGGTTTGTAAACAAAATGTTTTGATTATGACTTTAATTTAACATACAATGTTTGATGTAAAATTCTATTATTCTGTTTTTGTCAAATCCTATTATTAATTATCTTGCTGATATATTTATTTTATTTAATATTTCGTTAACTATTAACTTTAGTTAAAGGTATTTTATACCAAAATTTAGATTTAATAATGTTTTTGTCTATTTTTAATTCGTTGCCTGGAGTAATTGCCTTAAATCAGAATTATGCAGCTGATTGGTAAAATGCGATTATCTCAAAAACTGTTGAGTTTTGAAGTTATAAACAAGTATACCTTTTTTTTTGGTAAAATAATGTATCTTTAATATTTTTTATCACAAATACAGGTAACTCAAAGAGCAAAAAAGTTAAGTGCAAATTTATGCCACATCTGTGGCATATGTGGCGCCCTCTATCAGCTACATCAAAGTGTGTATCAAATTATAAATTCTCATATTTAAAAGTACTAAGTTGTAAATTTCTATGCATAAATGTTTATAAACATGAAAGCTATAGCGAAAAATAAGATTTTTTTAATTTGCACTGTAACACCCTGTATCTTTCTTAATATCAACATTTTATTAAAGCAATTTGGCTTAAATCGTAATATTTTAAAGTGTAGAATCTACTGTTTCTTTTTGTACAATTTCTTAAGGATCACCCTGTATACAAGCTTGTCTGTACATCACGGCAGTAGATATGATTTTATAACAAGCAGTTTTTGTTGTGGTCTTAGCCAAGCACTTGGTATTCGATCGAACTGTGTCTTCAGCTCGTCGAAGGCTACCCTGGTCTGATCGAGAGCATTCTATGTACCTCTGTATTCAACCTTCTACCTATGTATCCAGCCAGCTCGCTGACCATCAACTGTCGAATTCTGTTGTTACCGACAGAAATAAGGAAACGCGCAACAACATTTGCTCATATGAGTACCAAGGAAGATAACCTCTGGACTCTATGGGCAGAGTTAATAAGCATTTATGATTCCATGACGCCATGACCAAAGGCCAAATACATATATTTTATGATAAATATTCTAAAAATTTTAAATTTGTCTTATGATATGAATTAGTCCTGCCCAAAGCGCGACTCCCATGAAAAGTTCTTTTTCCTGAATATTTATTCCCTCCTTGGTTTGTACAGCTTGCCGATCTTCTACTGGCCATGTCCATTTATGTCTAGTGTAGTTTTGTTTATTTTGTGGTGGTCCCATTGCTAACTAACACCCATTATCCCGGCCTTCTAATGGTTTTAAATGGTCAATTTAATTTTTATTTAAAATTAAACAGGAGTATAATAAATATAACAGCTATATTAAAAAGACGGCGGCAAATATAATGTTTTGCCGCATGAAGAATATCTATAAAAAGAGAAAGAGAAATGGAGTAAACAAACCATCCGAAGATGGCGGTATCAGTATCGTGACAAAAGCTTCCACCGTAGAGTGCATTAATTTTGCCGGTAACTGTATGATTAGACCGCTCCGATTGAAAAAATAGTTCATTTAAATACCTCTTATAGTAAGTTGAGGTACTCTACGAGATTAGCAATCATTTCACTTGATAATTACTTGTCGTATCTGCGGAACAACAATTCCTTAATTGACTAGAAGAATATGAAACATGTGAGACCTCCCAGAAGATTGAAATAAAATTAAAAATATCCAGGAATCAGTATCACGTTCTCTAATAATTAAATCAATTATATTTGAAGACCCTGTCAATAGGCAACATTTCACATGAGATGAAAAGATATAATTTTATTAAAAAGATGTTTCTTCAAAAATATTTGTTTTGTTTTGATTTTTTTTAGATATGACCAATCCGAGAATGATAGCTGTGTATAATTGTTTAATTATTTTAATCCAATACCATTTTGATTATAATGAAGTAAATTTTATTGTATTAAATTTACATTTAAGATGAAACTGTTTCTTGTGGCATGTTTAAATTAAAATTTATCATGTAAAATTTAATTCTCATTACAATTAATTGTAATTGTACTCAAATATAAAATAAGATTTATTCCACTTGGGATTAAACCACAATTCACTGTAATAAAAATTACATTTTATATTTGTTTTGAAGTTTCGATTTCCAATCCAAAAACCACTTTTTCAATTGTTTTTTAAATATTACATTACTAAATTTAACCTGTAAATGTTTACCCAACAACGTTTAGGTAGAATTTTTTCAGCCCAAAACTTTCGTAAATTCCAAAATTTGTGCTTGACTTCTGGATGGCACTTTCCCTCTGTGGACGTGGACTATAATTTCAGTAATTTTTGAGATAAGCTTGTCTGTATTTTCAATAAGGCTTTTCCTTTAATTACAAACATCACAAAACCTGGACTACCAAGAGTATCCGCATATCTGCCAAGAATATACATTCACTACTTTACATCAAGAAATTTACTACCAATGTCTTTGTCAATGAATATATCTCCAAGTACAGAGGAACATATCTAAAACTTATCAAAACAGCTAAAAAAATGTACCATGAGAATCGTCTGCGAAGCTCTAAAAATGTTGCAAGGGAAACTGGGTCCATAATAAAGGATCTTCGAAATAAAACTAACACAGCTCAAACATTTTCTCTTCCAAACCCTGAAAATCTAAATGAATATTTCGTTAATGTGAGTAAAAATATAACATCAGCTATTTTGCCACAACAAGATCCTATTTCCTACCTTCCCAATTCAAAAAAGGTCTCCAATTCATTCTTTATAAGACCAGTTGATAAATCTGAACTGATCCACACAATCAGTAGTATCAAAAGCAAATCTTTCTGTAGTACTGATGGACTATCCATAAAAATTTTCTTAAATCTCACAAATAATATGTTGGAAGTCCTGATCTCACTAATTAACGATTCCTTTGAAAAAGGTATATTTCCAGAGTGCCTAAAGACAGTCATTATTGTTCCTCTTCATAAGGGTGGTGATAAATCTGATGTCTGCAACTATAGACCTATTGCCTTACTACCTGTCCTTTTCAAAATTATTGAGTGACTTATAAAAGCCCAACTTATGTCCTTTCTCGTTGAAAACAACATTTTGTCATAAAGTCAGTTCGGCTTTTTATCTAATAAATGTAACAGCGATGCCATGTTTTCTGCACCACATGAGGTCTATCAAGTACTAAACAATAATCTTTATACTGCCACTGTTTTTTTGACTATGCCAAAGCTTTTCATAGTGTAAATCACGACATTTTGATAAAAAACTAAATTTCTACGGAACTCGAGGTATTTCTTTGAATTGGTTCCAATCTTACTTGAGATATAGGAAACAACTAGTTAGAGCAAATGATACTGACTCTAGTCACACAAGTATTGTATGTGTAGTATCACAAGATTCAGTACTGGGTCCTCTTCTTTTCCTTATCTTTATAAACGACATCACTAATGTATAAACCGATGGAAGAATTTTTCTTTTTGCTGTTGATGCCAGTATTACCTGGAAGAACTCTAATATTACAACTCTTCATGCAATTATAACTTCTGATCTACTTAAAATAAAAACCTGGTCCGACTCTAATTTATTCTCTTATAACGTGGATAAGACAGTAGCATTATCCTGTAAAGGGGCTCTTCAACCCATGCTTCTTAATAGCAGCCAGATCAGTATAATTGATTCTGTAAAATTTCTTGGTATTTTTATAGTCAGTAATTTTAAATGGCCGGTTAATTTCGATTTGTTAAGCAAGAAACTAGCCTCAGCCTACTATGCAATAAGATCTGTTTCGAAGGAAATGAATTTAGCATCTTCCAAAATAACATGTTTTTCTTTGTTCGAGTCTTATCTTCGATATGGCCTTCCTTTTTGGGATTCCAGTACAGCTGCCCAATTTGATGTTATTTTTAAATTGCAAAAAAGAGTAATACGGTATCTTTTTGGCCTCAGTAGAATAACACATTGCAAAAGCTACTTCAAAAATCACGGGATTTTAACTCTTCCCTATCTATATATTCTAGAAACTGTTTGCTTAATTCGTAAATACCTACATATTTTCCAGCAAGATCTAGTCATGACTACTCCACTAGAACACCATGCTTTGATGTGTATTTACCAATCCCATCCACTGAGTTAGTAAAGAAATCTATATTATATTCGGCAAAAAAATTATACAACCATCTCCCCTTGCAACTTAAATCTACAACTTCTTTCCTTAAGTTCCGTAAATTGACAAAAGCCTATCTATCTTAAATGACCATATTATTCAGTGGAAGAGTTTCTTAACGAATAATTGAGAAAGTACAGTACGTTTAGGTACAAGCAACAAAGTATTTATATATATATATATATATATATATATATATATATATATATATATATATATATATATATATATATATATATATATATATTTGGGTATCACATGCAGCAGCTTAAACTTATTCGTAAACTAGTTCGTAAGGTTTTATTATGAAATTTGCAATATGGAAATTTTACTACGACTGGTCAATGAAAGTAATCAATTTTATTGATCTCACCAGAATCTTAAAAAATGACAAAAAAGTTTATTCTTGGCCAAACATAGAACTGCATACAAAAGCTCCACTCTTTACCTTTAAAACGAATCTTATTAATTTTTGTCGATACGACACTTGGATCAAAAGATATCTAATTTTTACCGTCGAATTGTTTCTATTAGAACGGTTCATTCTACACAAAAAATGCTTATAAAAATTTTTGTTTAAAATTATCTCAGCTACATTTTTTATTTGAAACATTTTTTTCTACAGTGTACAGATTCTTGGTAAATAAATTTTTTTGCGTTTTTACCCCCTGCGAGGGGGATTTTAGGGGAAAGCCGGGGAGTAAAAGTGGTAAACTTTTGTGCATCTTTTTTGGGGTCCCTTGTTCGTATGTTTTTTAGGGGTCAACTGTCGGACTAAACGACTGGACTAAATTATTAGCATATTAAGACAGTTTTTAGCTGTTCATGAAAAAAATGTTGACAAAACTCTTTATATAGAAATTTGATGTCTATATTTAGCAAATTTAAAAAAAAAATCAGTTATTTAAAGCATGGTAAATTATTAATTTCAAAATTTTTGTATTTAATCTTTTGAAGAAACATTAAAATAGTTATTTTTAAGTGCTTTAAAAATATACAGTGTTTCATTAAAAATAAAGATTATGGACTATGCTAGACTTGCATGAATCACTGTCTAATTTAGTTTTATCTTTAAAAATTGCACATTGGAATTTAAAAGTTGACGGGATCCAGCGTGTGTTTCCTAAAACAAGTACACAAAAAATTCCATACTTGGTTTCTACGTATTAAAATTTTTTTTTTTATTAGAAAAAGATGTCGCATCCAACAAAAGGTTATTAGCGACGGAACAAAATATAAATAACAAAGTTAAACACCTACAGATTATACAAAATGTTTATGGATCTAATATAATTCACTATATTGTCACAGGAACAGTTTTGACCTTGTGGTAGAGCGAGTGGATCTTGTAGCGCTGTCTTTCTTGGTCATATTTACTACAAATTGTTAAAAAGTGTTCGACTGTTAATCGGACGTTACACTGATCACACATAGGTGGATTTTTCTTTGTGAAAAGGTAGGAGTGCGTTAATCTGGTATGTCCTAGACGTAAACGCGCAACCGCAATTTGTTCTCGTCTATTGCGCGACGATGGAAACCACTGAGACACATTATTTTTGATTTTATTTAAATTGGAATTAGTTTGAGACCACTCATTTCGCCACAAATACAACACTTTTTAAAATAAGCTTTTAAGTCACTGGAAACACACTTGTATATCGGCTCCGACGAATCACTTAAAATTGCCTCTCGTGCAATCCTGTCAGCTTCTTCATTTCCTGTTATTCCGACGTGTGAGGGAACCTTACACCTGAGAGTTAGATGATACTGAACGATTGTCTACAGAAGAGTCACTATCTAAGTCAGAAATCTCTTTCCCTAAGTGGTTGTGTAGTTTCTTTTGAAGTTTTGTAAACTTGCTTTTTGTAGATCTATCATTTGCATATTGATAGCTGCTTTGTAAAAGATGGAGTAAACCAGCCATATCAGTTGTAAATTCTTTTACGACGCTAATAGTGTCGGGGGAGCCTTGGACATTATCAATCAGTAAGGACAATTGGTGGAAATTTAAAACGAATGGTGGGGTATGATTATCAATGAAATTTTCAAGAGTTTCCCGTCTAGATTGGACTTTAGATGAGCGTGGTTTTTTTGGTTTAGAGAGTTTGGGTTTTGCAAACAGATTTTCTGATGAAATTGCTGAATCTGAAGGAGGCGTGTCGATCTCACCAATACTGCGTTTTATGGAAGAACTTGCGTTTTCGCAATTGCTATTAGAGTTTTCACTTAGATGATGTGGCTTTATTACATTTGGAAGTACTGGAGCAAACTCATTGGTAGTGACAGAAGTCGAGCTTGTAGTTTTATTTGTAAGATTGGTTGAAATGGTGGTTTCAAAAAATTGTGGTGATGTATCAGTTTTATTAGAATTTTCTGCAGTTGTATCTAATGGAAAAGGAGCTGATAGATTGGAAAATATTGCTTCCGAAGTTTGTGAAAACGGTATTGCCGCTGAAGGAGGTTGATTAAAAGTGTTGCTATGAGTAGGAGTATTAATAGTGTCTTTGTCGTGGAGATTTGTAGGTGTAGGTGATATGCTCGGATTTGATAATGGATAACTTGATGACTGCTGGGTGTTTGGTACCTTGTGTAGTATACTTGTTGAAGCTGTTTGATTTGGTACTTCATTGTTTGACTCAATATGAGTTGATTCCGTTACTGAACTGGTTTTGCATTGGGATGATATGTGTCCTGCATTTTTGCAAATAAAGCAGGTGAGTGTACCTTGTGACAAAAATATGCGGTAAGGTGTTTGATCGAAATTTATTAGAATAGAATCTGGAATTGGTGATGTTATACGGCTTATATAAACTTGCCTCCGAAAGCTCAATATGTGACTATATTCGGGAAGAGTCGAGCTAATTTTCAGAAATGTTATTGGGAAAATAAGCTTTAAACCGATATTCTGTAATTCTTCAACTAATACTTGATGAGGAATTGACGGGCAGACTCCAGACAAGACTAGTCTTTCTGCTGGAGAGACAAGTCTTCTTGCTGTTACAACTTCGCCGAGTACTTCTATAGAGCCATGTTGTGTCATGAAGTTATCTACTACGGTTTTGTTTGCCAAATACATGCAGATTCTATTATTAGATAATCTAGATGAAAAAATAATATTTTTTGGGTTGATGATTGTACCCAAAGGAATGAGATAATCCTGCAGTTTAGCATTATCGATACAACTAAATACAATTGCTTGGTTCTTACTCGGAAAAGAATGTGAAGCGGCTGAAGCATAACTGTTTGTGATATTCGAACGTTGATTTACTGGACTGGTTAGATCGGAAGGTGTGTTTACATTGTGTGAAGTCATTTTAAGCTGCGGTGGCGAAGGCCTTACTCCGACTCTGGTAAATGAAAAACCAATCGCATGCTACTATAAGCTACTTATAGCAGCTAACCTCACAAAATGATTGTACGGTAGTGTATAGTTATTATTTGACGTTTTCTTTTCACAATAATAAAATAATAATTACGTATAGATGACTTACGTAGTAGTATCTAGTAGATAAACACTTTAATTTTAAAAAACTATTTAATAAAACCACTTGTTTTTATTAAAAACCATTAAAAATTTAAAAGTGCATATTTCGTAATTTATTCTGAAGTATCTCAATATTATCTTATCTCAGATTTATTGCAATAGTTTTAAATGATCACTTTAAATAATTCTAATGCGCAATAAATGAGACAAGTATTCTAGAAAATATACTATATACTTACTACGCAACATTTTAAAATTTTTACAAAACAAGAGCAAACAAGACCAACGAAGACAGAAGAACTAATAAAAAAGAAAATTTAAGGGACAACTCAATAAAATACTTATATCAAAAGAGGCTCCAGCAAAAGATATAATTAGTTCAGGTGGTTCTTCTTCTTCTTGTAGTGCCTATCCGTTTCGGATGTTGGCGACCATCATGACAATCTGTATTGTCCTGTTCGAAATTTCTAAGATTTTGTTATTGTTGTGTTGAACCACGTATGTAGATTTTTCAGACAGGAAATTCTTCGCCTTCCTGGTCCTCGTTTTTCTTCTACATCTTCTTGAAGAATTAATTGCAGCAACCTATATCTTTCGCTGTTCCTCATGATGTGACCGAGATATTTAATTTAGCCATTTTTTTAAATGCAGATCTTGCTTTCTCTATCCTAGATTTTATTTCTAGGGAATGGTCCCAATGTTCATTGACGTTCGTACCAAGGTAGGTGTATGTTTTTACTCTTTCTATTGGTTGACCATTCACACTGATTTTTTCAATTTGCTGTTCCCTCTTAGAGATCATCATACATTTTGTTTTCTTAATGTTTAGTGAAAGTCCGTATCTCTGACTCACTTCTCTGATTCTATTCATTAACTCCTGGAGGGCTTCATAACCGTTGAGCTCACGTTTGATTTTAATATCATTGGATTCTCGTGCTTCTGTGCGGATAGACCATGTTTGATTGGAATAAAAATTGCTAATAATTCTTAGATCACAGGTGTTTATTCCAATATTTGTTAATATCTCCATCGGTTTGTCGTGTTTTACTGTATCAAATGCTATATGGTAATCAATGAAGCGTACATAAATATCACAATTTACATCTTTACATCGTTGAAATAGCACTTGTTTGCTAAAGAAAGCCTCTCTCGTACCCACTGCGTTCGGAAAACCAAACTGTGTATGGCTGATTTTTTCATCGCATAGTCTATATATCCTTTGATGTATAATTTTTAGAAATACCTTTAAAATGTCTCTCATTAAGATGGTCCGGAAATCATTGCAGAATACGGATTTTGTTTTCTTTGGTAGAGCAATAAAAGTTGACTTCAGCCATGATCTTGGTATTACTCCGTTCAAAATTTATGTCATTGATTAAAGACTTCCTCTTTATTTTCTATTAGAAGTTCTTCTCTGATCTTGTTAAAGGGTTTACATATATTCTGAAGTGATTCTTCTGGATCATATTCGTGCGACTGTCTATTTTGTCTCCTTATCTTTGTCTTCTCATATCACATTTTTTGTTACTATTCTTTTTTGTAACTTTTTTAAATTTAAACCTAAATTTACCAATAACAGGAATATGATCTTCTGACGATATGTCAGTACCGGGGTAACTTTTAACTGATAGGCATCAATAACGAACTCTCTTGTGCATCATTATGTTTGATTTGATATGATATAATTTGATTCCTTATTATGTTTCCTTGTTGATCTTGCGGAGAGACTCGCAAGTATACAAACCTCTTGGTGGTAGTTTGTGGTATTTGGCCCATATACATATTTCTTGATTTTTATCTGCGATGATGTTTCCCTGTTGATCTTGGAGTTTGCTAGTTGTGTTAGATTTTTAAAAACCAGCTGCTTGTTTTACCTTTTTATGCGTATATTACATGACAATGTATCGTGTTTTTGTTCCAACATCTCTATCTCCTCACACTGTGTTTTTAACCAATTTTCTTTGGCCTTTCGTATTTCGGTTCTTGTTTGTCTCTGAATATTTTTGTACATTATTTTATAATCCTTTTGTTTTCTGCTTTCTTCCATGAGTTGCAGTATATTGTCATTCATCCAACTTTTCCTTTCCTCTTTATTTTCTATTAGAAGTTCTTCTCTGATCTTGTTAAAGGGTTTACATATATTCTGAAGTGATTCTTCTGGATCATATTCGTGCGACTGTCTATTTTGTCTCCTTATCTTTGTCTTCTCATATCACATTTTTTGTTACTATTCTTTTTTGTAACTTTTTTAAATTTAAACCTAAATTTACCAATAACAGGAATATGATCTTCTGACGATATGTCAGTACCGGGGTAACTTTTAACTGATAGGCATCAATTACGAACTCTCTTGTGCATCATTATATTTGATTTGATATGATATAATTTGATTCCTTATTATGTTTCCTTGTTGATCTTGCGGAGAGACTCGCAAGTATACAAACTTCTTGGTGGTAGTTTGAAGAACGTATTAGTATTGCAAAATCTTCTTCCTCTACAAATAATTTTAATCTTTCTCCAACTTTCATTTCTCTTCCCTAGACCAAAAGCACTAGTTAATTCACCCCTTTTCCCTTTTTTCCCTACCAATTTTCGCATTCAAGTCACCCATAATAATAGTTATATCTTCTTTTTAATTTGTTTAAGTGAATTCAGGCGGTATGTGTTTAAAATAACGATTTTTGGGTGTGACGCTTTTAATAGCAGTTTTTTGCATAAATCGCTTCAAAATATCACTACAATTGATAATTCCACTATTTCACTTACTGCGTGAGTTGTAAAATGTGGTCTTAACTTTTTATTAAACAAAATATAAAAATTTTTTTAAAAATTCGATATTTTTTCTCCTTTTTTCACATACATCTCGAGAACTATTAGTTTTAGAATATTTTGTATTGGACATAAAAGTTTTGTAATTAAATTTTATATAGGTCAGAGTTCGTTTTAAATCTTAAGAATAATTATTATTATTGAAAAAATACTCAAAAACACAAAAAAAAAACAGTTAAAAAAATGTTTTTTTTGTAAGTATTTTACGTACATTATAGCAATTTATAACAAAAACAAATGTCACTAAATAAAATATTGCATAATATAAAGATATTCAATATAGAGGGTAATCAACTTTTGTGACAAAATCTGTTATATCTATTATGATACAAGATACCAAAAGAAATTTGGGACACAAATAGTAGATTGCTGTAAACTTTATTTTTTAAAATTAGTAACAAATATACAGGGTCGTCGATAACACTGTACCGCATCAAAGATGTGTTTTTGCATTGAAACACTCTGTATTTTATTTTAAATTTAAAATCCACTTCACTTTCTCGTTACAAGAATACAAAGTTGTTTTATGATATACAGGGTGTTTAAAAATTCCAATGAAAATCGTAAAAAATTCAAACGTCCTGTATATTTAAAAAGGGGTAAAAAATAAACGACCCATAGTGAGCCATAGTTTTTTAATGAGTGTAAAATTCATAAAAAAAATTTATGATTGTCTTTCAATTAGATTAGATTATTTGTAAATATATTATATTCGTTTAACGAGAAAATAAAGCAGATTATTGTAGAATAAACTTCCTGCTGGAATATTCTTGGTTCATCATGTATCTCCTATTCTAGCACAAAGGTGTTATATCTTTGATCTTCAAACAATTTCCTTGTCCTAGATGTTTTTTCCATTAGAATTAGGTAGATTTTTTTCTGTCTCCATCTTAGTCCACCTGTGAGTTCTTTAACTCCGCTATGTACATTGTGACTACTGCACTTTAACTATAGTTTCAATTTCTTCGTATCTTGCCATTGCTTATTTTTTTCGCTTCTCTTATTTTCTTTCTTCTTGCTAGATTTATCGCGTTATATCTGTCTGGGTTATATTTGGTTTTTCTTCTTTTGTCCATTAGCTTCATGATCTCACCTGTCATGCATGATTTTTTCTTGATTAATTTATCTGCCTTTTTCCTTTACATTCTGCCATTTCTACAAATTTTTGAAGGAGGTCTCCTCCTTCGTTTCTGACTAATACAAATCCATGTGCTACGATGTATCTATCTCCAGCTACAAACTTGGCATTAAAATCTCCCATAATGATCAGAAATTTTGTCGTGGAATTTTCTGTAGCATTCCTTCTCCTCTTTGATTGCAGTATAAGTATACTTAAATATTGTTTAATAAATTGTTAATTAATTGTTAAACAATTTATTAATCTTTGTATTTTGAGAACGATTTCCGAAGTGGAAATTGAAACGTCCATAAACTTATTTTAAACTTCAATTGTGGTTTATTCCCATTAAAATAGTAATTAGATAATGTTTATATTGATAGCATTGGCTTTTACTTGTAGTAACATCACGCTCTCTGATAATGGTGTAAAGTCAGTAGCGCATTTGGCAGTTTTGGATAATATGGCTGCTCCGACTCCATATTCATGTAATCCATCACTTTTTCCCGAGTAGTATACCTTATGGCCTTTCACTTATGTTTCTGTAGAATCAGCTATTCCCATGATTTCAACGTGAATTCTCTTCATCTCCCGTATTGTATCATGGATTTTTCCTGCTTTGTATAAGGTTTTGACATTCCATGTGCAGATATTCTTTTTGCACTTAAATTTATTACCTTACGGTGAATTCAAAAATGTTTTCCCCAGAGATCCGACCTGAGGACTTACTCTGGTATTGATTTTAGTATTTAGCATTGACATGATTGATTAGCTAGGGCGTAATATTGTATATATGTAATATTTCAAAATTCATCAGTTACTTGCTGTTCTCTAGTATGGAGCGGTATAGACAGAATATAAAAGTCACTCTGTCTCTGTATCAAGGTTTATATAATTTTCTTATGAATCTTATAAGATTTTATATGTTTTTTTTTCTATTAGTATTACATATATACGTATTATCGAAGTATTACGTTTTGTATGTCATTTTCATATTTTGTAATAATTTAAATTATATCATTACTACGTCATCGAAACTTTTTACTAGTAAAGTAAAATTATAACAGATTTTCACTTGTTTTCACTGTCTTCTCTCGACAATCATGATGTTAACCGGTGTAGATCGCAAGTCCACCAACAGCCACCTTTGATCAGTTAGTTCTCTTGCGAATCTCACCTGCGAAGGATCGCAGTGAGTCGGGCCGTGACATATCTGTCCATTCGGTTACGAAGTTGTGGGTTTCGAGTTGAGTTTTTGCTGGTAATTGTTGACTTTTTGTGAATAGTGAAAGTTAATTTTGTTTTTACGGTGATAGTGCAGGTAAATTATGGTTTTCTTTATTTAGCATTACATAATTATTGATCAAAGGGTTACGATTTTTGATAACGGATGCCCGCAAAAGCAGCGACAAAAAAAAAGCAGAGACAGTATATGTTTATTTTGTTAAAACTTTATGCTATGTTAAAAAATTTTAATAAAACTCATTTGCGTTTCTCTGCAAAAAGAACAACTTTATTATTAGTTGTACAATATTAATATTACCTGAAGCTTTTAACTAATATTAAGACTCATTTGTATGGCCCCATCCTTAGGTTCATCTAACTTCTTTCTGTTTAGACGGTTTCCATTCTCCACATATACTAAATCTTTAACATTTAATTCAATTTCCTTATTATGTAGATCGAACCTCTTTTTATTATAATTGTGTGATTTTTTTGTATTTTTCAAAATAATTTTTTAATCTCTGATACTGACATCTTCTCAGTCTAATAAATATTTTGGTGCAAATTTTGTAATTCTATGGTCGGTCTAATTATATTTTTAAACACATTCTTGGACAATTATTGTCAATGCTGTTTTCTTATTACTTTCATTTATTTTGCATCTTTTTCATTTATTTTATTATCCAATGTTTGGTTTAGTCTTTCATTGACATCGTTTGAAAATGCTACATTAACAACAGTGAATACCATTTTAATTTGATTGTTCCGTAGAAAATCTTTTGAATTTATGCCAGGATATGGATCAGTCAACAGTTTTAATTTCGTGATCTCGTATCACCTTTTTAATTATTTTTATGAAGTAGTTAAAATTTTTAGTTTTCGGTGCCAAAATATAAGCGTATCGTGAGAAATGGCCTACTAAAAGGTGTAAATATTTTTTGGTTGATCGAGAAAACCACCAATGGTATCGATCGAAAAAATTTCAAATGGATATGTCGCTGATCCTAACTGCAATATATACATTTTTTGTGGATTTTAGTGCGGCTTTTGATACAGTTGATCGGCGGGCCCTTTTTTACAAGTTGAGTTACTTGGGATTATCTACTAAAGTGCTGAATTTGTTAAAAAGTATGTTCGCGAAAACAAAATCGGCGGTCTGGTCAAGGGAAGGTCTATCTGAATGGTTTGACTGTAATGTAGGAGTAAGACAGGGATGTCTTTTGAGTCCATTACTGTTTGCGCTTTTCTTGAATGACCTACATGAAGCATAGGGAGCCGGTTTGGAGATAAATGGTTTGATTATAAGACTTTTATTATACGCAGATGATTTGGTTTTGATGGCAATCAATCCGAAGGTACTACAGCGGATGATTAATGAACTGGAAAAATACTGCAGGATGTGGAATCTAAAAATAAATTTAGATAAATCCAAAATTCTTGTATTCAGAAGACAAGGTGGTGTGACCAGGGAATCTTGGAAACTGAATGATCGAGTATTAGAGATAGTGAATAACTATCATTATTTGGGAATGATACTAACACCCAAGTTGTCGTTTAAAGCTCATCTAAAAAAGCGCCATAGTTTGGCAAAAGTGGCGATTCACACAACTTGGAGCAGTTTAGTGTCTAAGGATGATATATCCTTTTTGGCTAAACTAACAGTGTATGAGTCGGTGGTAAGATCAGTTTTGACTTATGAGTCTCAGGTATGGGGTCTTTTTGAGTACGATAAGGTGGAAAAAATCAGAAGATTTTATATAAAAAAAAAAATGTTTTCTTGTCCAAGGTATTGTCCTAACTTTATGTTAGATTTAGAGACAAGTATTGCTAAAGTCAGCCTATATACGATGAATTTACATAAAAAATATGTTAAAAAAGTACTAGGATATTCGAATGATAGGTTGCCAAAATTTCTTTTAAAAGAAATGATGAGAGCAAGGTGTGGCTGGTGGAAAGATTGAATTGTTTCAAGTGCGAAGGCTTACTCAGTAGGATATACACATTTAGTTTATTCCTATAAAATTTATACAAGTATTTACTTAATTTATTTTTTATTAATTTTAATGACCTTGTTAGATATAATGAGCCTTAGTGTAATTTTTTGTATATAAGAGAATAATATTTGTTTGCCAACCCTCCTGATGGCATGTGCCAAGGAGAACAAATGTCACTAAAGGAGAGTATTGTATTGTATTTTTTTATGAGAAGTAAAAAGGCATTATTGATTTATTGATTGATTGGGAAGTATGTTAAAAAGCCACAAGATTTGCTATTCGGGTATTTGTTTATGTTTGCGAATAAAGCAAATAATTGAAGAATGTACCCTGCACACTTTATTTTATATGGTCAAATATGGTGCTTAACGAAAAACACATAGTGAAGTGTGGTGCCGCCATTATATGTTTTTTAAAAATTGCCGAATTATAAATTTTTTTATAACTATTTAATTAATTTGATATTATTGTACCGAGAATTAAACTAAGGGTTTGAACTATTTATGTTTATTTATTTACAAATTATTGCTTAAAAACTACAAACTTCATCACAAAAATCAGTCTGTATATATCACTGAAGTGAAGACATATCGCTCGTGTTTGAGTGTATGTAAGTCACGCCAAAATTGTAGGTCATTCATCCGATTACTTGACTGCAATGTAAACACTGGCTGCTTGTTTCGAATTTTTTTAATCGTTGAGGATTTCAGCTCTCTTCAATAAATTTTAAAATAATATCACCTTATTTAAAGTTTGTCTTAATCACCATATTATTAATATTAAAGCTTTGAGGAGAAACATCAAGTTCTAGTTCGAGATATCATATCTGATGATGGTTTTTTTTTATACACTGCTAGAATAAAGTCTCGAAGATTTTCGGTGTGGCTTTCGAAAAAAGACTTCTGAACTTGTTCTTCTAATCGGAAAATAATTCTTTTTTTTGCAAAATATTCGTTTAAAGTTTCTTTGACATTTAATTATTTGATTCCAAAATATGATTTTCAATCTAGTTGCGGTTATTATCCAAACCGATATTACTAGAATTAAAGCCACGCTAAGAAGTATAACAAGTTTATTTTCACAAACTTCTGTACGGCGGTTTGCATCTGCAGCTGTCTCTATCTTTACCGGTGCAATAATAGAGTTAGTCAGTAAATCTTTGTTTGTCGTTGTTCTTTCAAATTTACTAACAGAAGTCGTTTGTATATCTAAAACATCCGTATATATCTCTTTTACATTTGAAATATTCTTTTGAAGAAAATGCTCATCTAATAGGTTCTCACTTGTCGTTGTTCTTTCAAATTTACTAACAGAAGTCGTTTGTATATTTAAAACATCCGTATATATCTCTTTTACATTTGAAATATTCTTTTGAAGAAAATGCTCATCTAATAGGTTCTCACTTGTCGTTGTTCTTTCAAATTTACTATCAGAAGTCGCTTGTATATTTAAAGCATCATATGTCAAATCATCCAATGGGGTTTCACGTAATTTATCAAGGCACCCTTCTGCTTCAGAAAGCTTCAGTTGCCGTTCTATAACCCAGATATTACAGCTTGAATTTAATAAACTAGTTCTCAAAAAATACCAGTTTCTATTTAAATACCAATATAAGTCCGTAAAATTTGATCTAGTTGTTGAGTATACAAAATCATCTTTAAGAGTAAAGCTCGGAATATCGTCTAGTTCTTTAAATGGACATGAGGGATCATCTACTATATATGTAAGATCTTTTTTGCACACAGACGGCATTACTGTGTTTGTATCTTTACACAAAATTGAGTGTATAAGAATATTTGGTTTGTCTATCATAATTTTATAACGACCTTTTTGTATTTCCTTTTCATTTATATTTTTTTGAAAAAACTGTTCGTCGATGAGGTTCTCACTTAATTTATCAAGGCACCCTTCTGCTTCAGAAAGCTTCAGTTGCCGTTCTATAACCCAGATATTACAGCCTGAATTTAATAAACTAGTTCTCAAAAAATACCAGTTTCTATTTAAATACCAATATAAGTACGTAAAATTTGATTTAGTTGTTGAGTGCACAAAATCATCTTTTAGAGTAAATTCCAGAATACCGTTTAGTTCCTTAAATGGGCATGAGGGATCATCTCCTATATATGTAACATCTTTTTTGCACACAGACGGCATTACGGTATTTGTATCTTTACACGAAATTGAGTGTATGAGAATATTTGGTTTGTCTATCATAATTTTATAACGATCTCTTTGTATTTCTTTTTCATCCATAATATTTTTTTGAGAAAACTGTTCATCGATTAGGTTCTCACTTAATTTATGGAGGCACCCCTTTGCTTCAGAAAGTTTCAGTTGCCGTTCTATGACCCAGATATTACAACTTGAATTCAATAAACTAGTTTTCAAAAAATACCAGTTTCTACTTATATACCAATATAAGTAGGTAAAATTTGATTTAGTTGTTAAGTGTACAAAATCGTCCTTTAAAATAAAGCCTGGAAGATCGTTTAGTTCCTTAAATGGACATAAGGGATCATTTCCTTCATACGCAAGATCTTTTTTGCACATAGACGGTATGACAGTAGTGTTACGAGATTGAGTATATGAGATTGCATGTATGGAAATATTTTTCTTGTCCACCATAATTTCTAAGGCAAGTGCTACAAACGCCGGCTGTAGTATTGAAAATATTTGTGCTAGACAAATATAGTAAATAATGCGACTTCCTCCAGCCATTGTCGAACTATATCTGCAATAAAAAGAAACATGTTTAAGAATTTTTGTATTTTAGTATCTTTTAATTTATCTTAAACAGTTTGGAAAAGAAAGTTGATAAGTTTTAAGTTGGAAATGGAAGTTTAAAGAGAGTTGCGACAGAGGTGTATTTTTTCTCTTGTGCTGTTAAACCTCTATGTGGAGAATGTTTTTGCACTCGAAGTTTCTGAGTGTGGTATAAAGGTCAACGGATACTCGATAAATAACATTCGTTACGCCGACGACACTGCTATAATCACAGACAACGAACATGATATGCAGTTGATGTTAAATAAAATAAATACCAGAGATACCAAGATAAATGCTTAAAAAACTATATGCATGGCAATAAGAAAAAATGCACATTTAAGAGTGAAGCTGCAAGTAGATAATGCTCTAATCGAGCAAGTGAAAACGTTAAACCAATACTTGGGAATGATAGTGAATGGCCAATGGGATCCTCAACAAGAAATAAAATGCCATACCGAACAAGCAAGACAAGCTTCTATTAAATTTAAACCGCTACTATGTAACTGCAATATTTCCTTCAATCTCTGCTACAGCGTGGTTAAATGTTATGTATGGTCCATATTGTTATACGGCATGGAGACATGGATGTTAAAAATATCCTCCATTAACAAGCTGGAGGCCTTCGAGATGTGAATCTTGCGATTAATGTTCCGCATATCATGAACACATAGGGTGGGAAACGAGGGAGGCTCAAGAAGGACAACTACTGAGAGAGAATTACTCGATCAATGTACGAAAAATTGGATATCTGGGCTATATCCTAAGAGTAAAGAAATACGCAGTCCCTCAACTAATTATCCAAGAAAAAATTGATGGAAAGAGAGGAGTAGGTCACAAACAAATGTTGTGATTACGAAATATAAAAACTGGACAGGCATAAATAACACTGGCGATCTTTTACATGCCACAAAAGGCCGTAAAATAATTCGCCAACGCTCTATACGTGTACGGCACTATATAAGAGAAGAGTTTAGCATATAAAAAAGGTGAAATTAACTCTGGAATTTAACAGAGATATTTTAAGCTCATTTCACTTTAATTTATTATTATTGTTCCATTATAAATACAATGACATATTATTTGGAAGGAATAAAAACTGTAAGCTAACGTTAAAGAGAGAAACATCGATAAAAAAAGAACAGTTCGGATTTATGCAAGAAAGGAGGACCATGGTTGCTTGTTTGCTTTGAGACAGTTGATAGAGAAATACGGCTTTTCTTCTCGCCGTAAAAAATATACTCTTTTCTTTTATATTTATAGGTCTCGGGAAAACGTACGACACAGTTCCTAGATAAGAGCTATGGATATGTATGAGAGAGAAGTGGGTTCTTGAGAAGTACATAAGGCTCGTAAAGGATATGTATGAGAGAGCGTACCAAAGTAAGGACTTATGTCATATTGACCAATAGTTGTCTAGCGATGATTGGTTTGCATCAAGGCTCTTCACGAGTCTCTACCTATTTAATCTTGTTATGAATATACTGAGAAAGAAAGTAAGGGAGAGCGTTCCTTGGTCAATGTTCTTTTCTGAAGATATCGTGATAGTAGAGGAGGGCAAAGACATATTGAAATACCACTCGAAATGAAATCCCTACCACGACAGCTCTACAAATAACCACAGACATTTCTTAGCCTACCCCAGAAGTAATGGAATCAGAAAATGTACATAAAACAAGTTCCAAACGTAGTATTACAGACGTAATAACTCCTCCTCCATAATCACAAACTGAAGTTACCAGTACCAACTACCCAGAGAAAGAAAAAAACAAAAATTATTACTGAAGAAGAATCATGCGTGACCAAAACACATGAGCCAAAATCTAATGAAATATTGCCGTTACTGGAACCAACTAGGACAACAATTCGAAGAAGAATCGTTTAAACTTAGTTTTGACCAAATCGTCGATGTCTTTGAAAATTTTAATGGAAACAAGTGAGTTAAATTATATACGGAGAACGTGCATAATTTTTTAAAACTATTATCTAAAATTCACCCTTATTAAACTAACCGAAGTATGAAAAACAGAAGCACAAGAATAAGACGTAAGAGTATGAAACATCTAAAAATGGATCCGGTAGCAATGAAGATATTTCTAGAAAAAGCAATGACGTCTGTAATACAATGGAACGTAAACAGTTCCTACAGCCGCTTCTCAATGCTAAAGCATATTATCTTTGAAATCAACCCATTGTTACTTTGTTTACAAGAGACGAACTTTATAAAGATTAAGATAGGTAGTGGTGGGGTTGCTATTTACGTCGATAAAAAATGTAAAGCCCAGCAGTGTTAAGTAAAGACTATATGCCGACGATCTGCTTCTATTTGCAAAATACAAGAATATAAGAACCATTCAAAAGTACTTACAAGAATCCATTTATAAACTAGAGATATGGTTCACGTTAGTAGGCGTGCAATTCTCTCCCTAAAAATAAGATGCATCCTTTACTCAAGAAGGCACCGATATTCTCGGACACAATTAATTCTTGGAATGGTATTCGACCAAAAACTAACATGGAAACAACATATTTCAGCATAAAATAAAAAATGGGAGACCGAAGAAACTGCATTATAAAATATTTGTAAGTCACGCGTATAATTCTCTGCTAAAAAATATGTTACCAAGAAACTTGAAATTATTCAAAACACAGCACTTCGCATTGCCACAGGTGCATTTAGAATCAAGAATCTCCAATGCCTAACCACCTCTTACTCTTACCCTACGAAGGAAGTATTTATGCCTCTCACATGCATCTTCAGTCGCCAGTAACAAATTACACCCAGTGTTTCGAAATACATTTACGGACCGTTACCTAGAAACTTATAAAAAAAAATGAGTTCGATTCACCATTCTATGAAAGAGTCCGAAGAAATTTAAAAGATCTGCAACTCCAAATTCCTGACCTCTTTCTTTCAAATGTAAAAACTTCCCCTCCTTGGTTAATCATGATTCCCGAAATCAATATGACACTACTTCAATATCACAAATCAATGTAATCCGACAGTTATTTTTAAAGAAACTCGAGACTTGCGGGGAAAGTTCTTGCATGTATACAGATGTCTCCAAATCTGCAAACGGCGTAGCAGCAGCATTTGTCATTCCACATTCCTCGTCCCAATTTAAATTAATCTCAGCCTCTTCTACATACACAGCAGAATTATATGCAATATTACAAGCCCTCATGCATATCAAAAGTAAAAACCATTCTTCCTCCGTCATTATAACAGATCTCGTTAACAACAATTGGTCAACTATACACTAAGAATCCTATCGCCTTACTTGCCAAGAAAGAACTTATTGCCTTACAAGAATCTGGTTCCAAAGTCAAATTTATGTGGGTTCAATCTCACATTGGAATACAAGCAGACCTCCAAGCAAGAGAAGCTACCAATAACGACCAGGCTATAATAGTGTCAAAGACTATCTCCAAAGAAAAAGTGATCAGTGCGTGGCAAAATAAGAGGGATTTATCGGTATCTAAATTAAAAGAAATTAAATCGACAGTGAAACCATGTCACCTAGTGAACCTAAAAATAGCTCACCAAGTCAAAATTTCTGGACTTCGATTAGGTCATACCCATAAGTATCTAATGACTAAGGAAGATATTCCAGTGTGTAAATATTGTCAAGTCAACATTACTGTTAAACACCTTCTAACAGAATATGGAAAATATACAGTAAACAGACAAAATAACAATATCTCCAGTGATTTAAAAACAGTATTAGGTGAACACTTTTAAACACTTGTGAACTACCAAAAACTTAATTAGCTTTCTTAAAGATACATCTTTATATAATTTAATACAATGTATTAACTAATGTTGCTAATGACCCAGGTGGTTAAAGCGACTATTTTTTGTAAATAAAAAAAAACAAAAAAAAACACAACAAACAATCCTTTACCCTAAATACGGTATATTTAGTGAAGATAATAAAATATAATCATTGTGATTGATTATAATTATACTATTGCAGTATTTAGGAAAAAAATTAAACTAAAAAAATCTATAAGTAGAAAATACCATGATCAAAGAAGAGAAATAACAATGATCAAAGGCTGATCGAACTCTGCTTATCAAACAAATTAAAAATTATTCAAAAATAGATAAGGAAATAGTAAATTAAGAACAAAACAAACAATTAAGTTAGAAATTAATAATATAATCATACCTGCATTTCAAGTTACCCTTAGATGTTATGCGTAAACTTCCAAAAAAGACCAAGTATTGGTATAATTTTGTTGATAAAAGACACAAACTTAACACCACTATTACAACGAAAATCTAAACATATTTAGGTACTAGACTTTTCAGATTAAACAATTAAAACTAACATACAGAGATAACTATGAGAGATAATTACTGATGATACTGCATTTCTTGATCATCTGTGAAATGATCATCTATCACAATAGCTTAAGATAACTGATAAAACATCGCATCGTCTGATATTCTTAATATTAGCATTTTACAGATACAAGTAATCGAGTATTTCGGCGAAATGTGATGCATGTTTCCAGACCGGAAACACAACACTCCAAGAGTGTATTAACTGTAGCTTTGTCACTGAACTGACAATGTTGAACTACTCTTCCATAAAATTATCTACATGATTTGAAATTACAGAATGTCAAGCTCCAAAAGCGTCACTGATGACGCCATACAGTGCAACTGCAGGGGAATACTGGGGGTGGGGGGCCATAATTGGTAGGATATTCACGTGGATATTCTAAGGGTATCACACATTTTTTGACAGGAAAACATTAATTAGTGTCATTCCGATTCCATATTCGTGTTTATTGAGATTCAGGTAACGTATATTGAATGTGTGGAACGGTACCAAATTTATGATTTTTAAAAATGGACTAAAAGCGGGACATTTTGAAGCTGTATACCTCAGAAAAAATTGATTTTCGAGTCTTGGGGTAAAAAGATGAGCATGTTTCTCTCTTTCACTTTTACATAAGAAAAAAGCCGGGGTCCTGTACTTTGTAAATAATATATATATATATATATATATATATATATATATATATATATATACTTATATATAATTAATTTTCAAGAAAATTAACTTATATAAAAAATAAAGAAATTATTTACTTACCTATAGAATTAAATAGGAGTCAACTTAATGTTTGCATATAACAAGTCACGTAGAGGATATTTAGAGGATTTTTCACTTGATATGATTAGATTATATTGTTATTGATATCATAAAAAAAAAACAATCAAAAAACAATAAGGAGAAACTATAATGTATAAACGAAAGAAGTAACAATGTTCAAATCTGATTAAGTTCTACTCATTGAACAATTTTAAACACTGTACACTGAGTAAAACAAGAGGTTCTGATGGTTCGCCAAATGCTATTAATATCAATTGACACTCAAGTCAGCTATGACGTTATCATGTGTCAGATGCCAAAAAAAAACAAACCACAATTAATTGTAATGAAAATTAGTTTTTTATTTTCTTTTTGACGTTTCGAATTACAATTCGGAAATCATTTTTTCAAAGAATTCTAAAATAAAAATAGTAACAGCTTATACAATATATGTTGTTGACAACAAAAATTAAAAGTCGACTTTCTTGGTCTAGATCTTACAGTTATCAGCCATGTTTACGCTTTTCGAACTGAAAGGTTTGAGGGATGTTGTGCCCTCTGTTGATCCAAATTCTGATCTCTCTATGTTTGTGTTTTATGTTATAGTTTATTAGAGATGATTTATCTCTGACCTATAGCTATTTCGTTAGTATTAGTATATCCACAAGGTTCTGTATGTGTTGAAGATTTAAGAAAATGGTCAACAAAACAGAAAAAATCATTTAAATTTGTTAGTTCTATAATACGGAGGGAGCCAACAAGTCATTCTAATAATTTTTACTTTTTTATTGTTAATATTACTGGGTATAACTTAGAAAACAAGAAGTTAGTAAGCTATCCGAATCTTTTTTCGTCGTCATTTAGACACGGTGTAGACTGGCCGGTACCTAAACCTCTAGATTATTTTAATTCTCTTCAAACTGACTATTTTCTTTTGTACAACCGGATTAAGATGAACAAGATAATAAAGAATTTTAATGTGCTACCGAAAATGTAGAACCTACATTGTTTAATCAGATCGAACTGTACAACTTAGGTAGAGTTTTTGGCTTTAGGAAAGAAAATCCGAGTTGCTTGGCTCTAAAAGAAAAGAACTTGTTGGTGATTGTAATCAGTATTTATATGTATAGGAAAAGAAATTAACAATTTTTCAAGTTTTTTTAAAAACGACGATCATTTACTGTACTGCTTTTATATCTCTAATGAATGAGTTTGGTATTGAACGCAAAAAGAAGGAATGGAGGTTGTTTATTGATTCATCCAAAACTTTATTAAATGCTATTTTATTATAGTGTTAAAACCTAGAAATAGTGTTAAATAAAATGGGCTCTTCTACTTATGGTTGGATGGTATGTATTGATTTAAAAATAACGTGTCTGCTCTTGGGCCAGCCAAGTGGTTTTATCGAATTTTCATATTTGTGGGATGAATGGATTCCCCACATACATAAAAACCTAGATCCCAAAACCATGCTTCTACTACTTCTTTTTTCCTAATTAGTAGCGTATTTTCAAGTATCATGATTGTGTGATATCTCTTGTGCTGTCAGTTTTCATTTGTCCCGATTTTCCGCTCTTCCGATTTTTATGTATTGCGGTAGAGTTTTACCTGTGAATTGCATAATAAAATCTGTATATTTGGTTGGTGATCTTTTTCAACTTTTTTTTCCGTGGACCATACTCCCCATTTCTTTCCAAACCATTTCTACTAATAACAGTCACCTTGATTACTTTTCGGAAAAATTTAGGAGATGTTAGTGGGGAGCATGGTGAACGTTGTCACCAGGTCACTAAATTGATGGGGAATCACTACATAATATGCTCTTGGTCAATACAGCAAGAAGGTCTTAAAGCGACTAATCTTAAAAAACCCACACAAAAAGTTAGGAAAAATGGAAAAGAAGTTATAAGCTGTTTTCTCTACGATTGTATTGGACCGGCTTGTTTCTTTTAGTCATTTCAACATTTATTTGATACTCAAAATAGCCCCTTAAGACCCAGGGTATTTTTATAAAATACAATAATTATTATCAAGATTAACTAATTACAATTATTATTTTAAACATAACTTAAACTTAAGTACATATATACAAAATTCTTAACTACGCTGAAGGACCTGTGGAACAATATTTCTCCATTAAATTCTGATTTGTGCTTTATTTTTCCAGTCCCTCACCTTCACGTGTTTAAGGTCTGCCTACACTTTATTAATACACTTTGCTCTGGGCCTATCTCTTCTTCTGGGACTGATTAGTTTCCTGGTCATAACAAGTTAAGACATTCTATTTGATGCTATTCTTTCTACATGTACCAAACCATCTGATGCTTTGCGTATTAACGAACCTGGTGATGGTAAGTTCTTTGTACAAAGCCATTAATTTCTCCCACCGATCTTCTCCCTCTCTTCCTTCCTCCAAATAAGCGTCTCAATATTTTTCTTTCCCATCTTTCCAGAGAGAGATTTATTTAATGTCCATGCCTCGAGGTATATGTTAGTGTGGATGTAATAACTGTTTTATATATTCAGAGTTTGGCTTATCTAGCAACGTATTTTAAATTCATTTGGGCTCTTAAGCTGTCTAATTTTTTATTCCCTTTCGATATTCTGACATCGAGCTCCCATTTCTCTTTTTCATTTTCATCGAATACTACACGTAGGTATTCAAAATTGCCCAACCTTTTAAAACTATTACTTTTACCACTTATAGACCTCACACTAAAATATTCTTTTTTTCTTCTGGCCCTCCAAATGTAACACCACATCTTCTAATTTAACATAGTGAAAAAGTTTAGTTAGAGCTACAACGCATATACTTTCAGCAAGTTTGTTAATAATTTTTCCGTCGATGAATATAGTTTCTTTTGTTTACAGCTTAATCACTAATTACGGTTTTTTCAAGAATTTTATTGGCAAATATCCTTAATAGCAATTTAAGTGTGTGTTGACTAAGGGTTTGATAAATGCTAGGACTTTTTCATTTCCTTTTTTGTATTTTGGGTCCTGAGGTTTATTATTCCCTTTATTGGTTTTTGGGAATGTGCTAACAGTGTACCAGTATATTCTTAATTATCTATCCCTGATTTTTTTTTCGAAGACAATTGGCTGTTTTTGTGTTCAAAAATGTTTAATTATTTTTTGTTTTAAATTGATTTTTCAATAAATGAGATATAAGCAATATGGTTTTCACTACCTCCAAAGGAAAATATACTCATACCAAATACTTACGGTATTAAAATGATGGAGTTTTCTTAGACATCTGGATGTTGAGAGCAGAACCGCTTTCTGAATGGATTTATAGAGATGTGTACCAAAACCCACCTATTTTCTATGAGTTCTTGGGAATGACATCAGTAGTAGAGAGAATAATAGGTATTATTTATAAGATTTCAATAATGAATAACCTGATCAGTTTTGTCTGTCAAGTCAGTCTATTATCTAATGTGTCATATGGTTTATTATCTGTAACTAGTTTATTATATGTGAGCATAGTGTGGTCCCAGTAAAGCGTGAAGTTTTCATTTTCAAGCATACCGTCAGAAACGTATTAATGATAAGGGATATGGTTGGTTTGGGGAGGCCTCAGTTTGTTGACTAATTCCTGGTTCTTTATAATCAGTTTCGACAAATGCCTGACAACCTTTGGTAAAATGTTGGATGATTTCTTGGGTTTGACAGCCATATCGGCATTTACTATTTTGTACTCATACCTGAGTGATTTTAATAATACATTTCATGTAATGTCTCATGTCTTTTTCAAAAAACATCTTTCCTGATGTCAAACAAGGCTAACTTTATTGAAATTCATTTAATGAGATGTAGTCTCACTTTAAAGACATAGTTTCAAACCAATTAAGTAACAATATCAAATAAAAAGCAAAACGCAAAACATATTAATTTAATGTATTAAAAATTCTTTTACTATTAAGATATGTGTGATGTAGCTGTCTTACTCTTATTCGAACTCGAAAGTTTTCATTTGTTTACGGTCAATTTTTCTTGCTTGTTTTACTTCTAGATATTTCTGCATATTATTTTAACCCATGGTTTCGATGTTTTGGTTATTGTGCATATTGAATTTTTCGGGCTAAAGCTTTGCTCTAAGTATATTAGGAACAAATCACTTGCATAGTGTGAAATACTTATGTATATCGTTCGAGAAACTTTCTAGAGTTCTTACCATCTGATGATAATAATAATAATATTAATTTTAAATGGCCCATATATGTCAGATAATTAAGCATCGTCAATACAGTATTGTTATTTTTTCGTAGCAGCTATGATAGGAAGTTTATCGTTAGACAGAACCACATTGAATGACTCTCCTTGCAATATGTACCTACATGTTGATTTGATTATTTTCAGCTTTGGTTTTCTTCTAATTTATCGATACCGTAATGTCCGAGATGTAGTGAGATAAGAAAGAGAACGAATAATAAATTAGAATCAACATGTAACGAGAATGGCAGTAGATGGGATTGCAAAAATTGTACGAGATGGGAATCAAACGAAAAACGGCTGCCAGGAAGATCACCAAAGAGATGTCAAGACAGTTGGTCTTAAAAATCACAAATATAACTACACAATATTCATTAGCGTATCAAAAAGAAAAAAGATATTGTTTTTACCAGGTATTTGAATGGGAATTTTAGTCCTTCAATCTGTCATATGCTTTAAAAAGTATACAATATTATCATCGACTCTATAAATTCTTTATTTATCTGTAAGTCTAAGCCACCTATGCGGCACTAAGTCAAAGGCTTTCTTATAGTTAATAAAGGCAGTAACAATAATTGTACAAAGTTGGAAGTAATAGGCTGGTACTTGGCATAATTAAGCTGTTTTTAAAGTAAGAAGTTATGGTATGATGATTTTAATTATTAAATTTATTATAATTATTGGTATATTTTATTTTTAACTAACTTTTAAGTAAATACTTTCGAATCACAGCAATAACAAATTTTTCAATTTTTAATTTAACTTAGCCGCCACCGTGCGTCGGAGGGCACGTAAAGCCGTCGATCCCGGCTAAATAGTCTTTAAGTCACGTTAGGGGCACTTGCGCGACCTGAAAACCGTAACACTAGGCTTTAGCCAGAAGGTCACATGAACTTACTTAATTAACTTTTAATATAGGTACTATATATACTGACTATTTCCTGCTAAAAAGTATGTAATATATACTTTCATCGGAGAATATACTTTTCTTCCTTGAGGGAAAATATACATCCATATTGGGGGACTATTTACGTCTTTTTTGTTAATATGAGATTTATATTATTGTGGAATCTAAAACAAACATAACCTTTTAAACCAATAAGGTTTTATTAAAACAAAAAAAAAAGTATATGTACGAACAATTATAATTTGATGCATATTTTGATGAAGCTGCTAGAGATACTTCTAAATTTTGTTATGAAATACCTTTAACTAAAGTTATTTAAAAGTATATTATATTATTTATACACTAATATTTTTTTACATACATCAGTAGAATAATTAATTAAGTGTTATAGGATTTGACATCAAATAATTTACGTTTTATATTAAATTAAAGTCAAAACAAAATACATTTTATTTACAAACCAAATTAAGAAATAGTTAAACTGAATAACATTAAACCGTTTGTCAAAGTAAGATTCGTTATGTCCATCATTTTCTTCCATGCATTTATCAATACGTTCCATAAAAGATCGTCTCATATTAAATAGCAACATTGGTTCAAAAAAGAAACTGCAGCACTATTTATTTCTTCCCTAAGTTGATTATAAGTGTATCGGATTCCTGTAGACACGTTTGTTTAGAAAAGTTGGTATTTAAGTATTTTCTTACTGCCCTCGTATACTGTGTTGGTACACATCTTGCATAAACCACATATTTTGCCTTAAGTTTAATGGCAATCTTCCAACAAATCAATAAAATGATTTTGTAAAAAATGTAAATACCTAGTTCTTACCATTCAAATTACAAGGTAACTCGCATGTCCCTAAACTATGATTAAGAATGATTCCACATCAGACGTTTATTTGAAATTCATGTTGGAAGTGCCTTTCTCCCTTAACATGAGAATTTTCAGTGTTTCAGAACTGATTGTTCCTTAAATTAAAAACTCCACGACGTGTAAATGTAGCTTCGTTGGTAAATAACATTCTATCGACGAAGGAGTGGTCAATGTTTGGCCTGTTTTGGATATGATTTGCAGATCTGCATCTTAAAGGTAAATCTGCTGGAAGTAGATTTTGCACAGGTGCAAAATGCTCACGGTAAGGGTAAAGATACTTACCTTATAGTATTTTTAAAACTGAAATGTTGAAGATTCCTAACGCTGAAGATAAACGTCGTGTACTTACTTGAGAATCATGGTCAACGCAAACCATTTGGGTATCTTCTTAAATATTTCCTTTTCGCTGCACGCTTGTTAAAATATTGCTGACAATAAATAGCAATCATATCATATCGATATTAGAAAAATTATTAAGCCTTGGCATTTTCTGCTTTTCGTTAATAAACCAAAATAAACTATATTACAAGTCAATAATTACTCGAAACTTCTTCTTCTTCTTTCTTGTATGTAGGCTTTTAAGCCTGTTTCTTCTTCAATATTAGCCTCCTAAATTGTATAAATGATCTCACCATCTTTTTCTTGGTCTTTCCATACTTCTTTTTCCATTTGGTGACTTATCTAGTGCTAGTCGTACTATCCTATCTTCTGCCATTCTACTAACGTGTTCGTTCCACTCCTGTTTCCGTTTTGTCACCCATCCATTTATGTCTTCAATATTGCACGTTCTTCTTATGTTTTTATTTCTCCCCCTATTCAACAGACTTTTTCCTGATATTCGACGGAGTATTTTCATCTCTGTTGTTTTTAGTAGTCGTCTCGTTTTAGATGTATCAAGTCTTGTCTCCGCCGTGTATGTTAATATAGATCTAATTGCTGCTTTATAGATTCTTGTTTTTGTGTCTTATCTTAGATGTTTGTTCTTATAGAGTGTGCAATTCAGAGATCCTAATTAATCGAAACAATACTTATTTTTAATTGTGAAAAGCATTCGTGACATTAGCCTACTTTGTCTAGTAAGATTTTTCTGTAATGCATTAAACTGGAGTTGTCTAATTATAACATCCAATTAAATTAAATAACATTTAGCAGCAATAACAAAACATTTTGTGGAATTAAATTTTCTACAATTAAATCAACAACAAAGTATTGCATATGACACTTTGATA
Organism: Diabrotica undecimpunctata; assembly: GCF_040954645.1. Lineage (NCBI taxonomy): Eukaryota > Metazoa > Arthropoda > Insecta > Coleoptera > Chrysomelidae > Diabrotica > Diabrotica undecimpunctata. Next base: position 146,064,546 of record NC_092808.1, read on the forward strand.
GAAGCTGGTCAACATTGGATCGAAGGCGGAGGAATTGCAAATTTTGCCTTGAAATTACCATTAAACATACAAATTAATGAAACACCAGATTGCGACATCTCCAAAAATAGAGTAATGGCGAAGATTTTACAGGTACGAAAATTATTTGTTTGGGATGAATGTACATTGGCTCACAAGAAGACATTACAGAGACTGGGCAGAACTTTAAAAGATATTCGTGATAATCAAAAACAATTTTTGTGGAGCCCTTAGTCTATTTTCAGACTGTTCCTTATTTAATTATTTCCTAATAAATTGCTGCTGGTGAATCAAACGCATGCCTAACATCATCAAATTTGTGGCATGATGTAAAGACGCTCCAATTGACAAATAACATGCGAGTGTTTTTCCAACAAGATCAAAGTGCAATTGTGTTTTCAAAGCAGTTTTTAGATATTGAAAATCTACTTCTGTTACTTAACAGACTCGAAAGAGGAGCTTATTGAACTTTGATACATTATTTAATTTTTAGGCGGTACAAAGTTCGGCGGGTCTGCTAGTAAATCATAACTAAAAAATTGCTATTGCACGTACTTTAGAGTTGGTCCTGATATCGCCCTTTACAACACAGCGTAGGTATTAAAAATTCAATTCTCTAATTGTTGCACGAAATTGACCCTTTCGTTAACCACAGCTTGGTTTATGTATAGTAGATACCGTAATTACGTGATAGTTAAACAAAATTCACAAATACTCATTAGAGATATTAGAGCTATGAGAGGAGCAGTATGCGGATCAGATCACCACATGGTCAGGGCAAAAATTGTTTTCCCATATAGATTAAAGGACAGTGTCTCATCAAGCCAAGACGAACAACTTTTAGAAAGAATTGATCTTCCTCAATACAATCTGTCCAGTTTAATTCATAAGAGCACCCGCACACTATATAAGACTCGAATTGACTCCAAACTTGACGAAACACTAACAAATACCAAATACATATATGAGAATATAATATCAAGTATTCATCAAACAGCACAGGAGGTCTTAGGAATCAAACAAAATAAAATTAGTAACAAGCTTTGGTGGAATGAAGACGTCGAAAATGCGGTAACAGAAAAGAAAAGATTATACCATAAGTGGTTGAATACAAAAGATGACGTAGACAAAGACCGATACAATGAAATGAAGAAGAAAACTAGAAAGATAGTTATGACCTCCAGAAATGAGATGTGGGATAGAAGGTGCAGAGAGATAGAATCTTATATTGGAGGACGACAATGCACTGAGGCGTGGAAGTTTATAAACTCTGTTAAGAAGCCGACTAACGAGAAAGTGATTCTAAATCCCACAAATCCCGAGGATTGGACACATTATTACAAACATCTATTAAATGAGAACAGAGACGAATTTAAAGAAGATATGAATTCATCAAGAATCGAAATTCTGGGAGAGCATATTACCATAGACATCAACATAGTTCAAAAAGCTATAGCAGGGGTGAAGAATGGGAAAGCAAGTGGACCAGAGGGAGTAACTACGGAATTAATAAAGAATGGCTCAGAGAAATTACACAGAATGATCACGGTGATATTTAACGAATATATTAATGGACATCCAACACCAGATGAATGGAAAACAGCATATATGACCCCAATATATAAAAGAGGTGACAGGAGAAATTGTAAAAACTATAGAGGGATATCGGTCACAAGTTCAATGAGTCGACTATACGGTCGAATACTACGGGACCTGATAGAGGAAGATTATCAATCGTCTGAAGACGAAGAACAAGGAGGATTTAGAGCAGGTCGTTCATGTACAGATAACATCTTCTGTCTTAAACAAATTATAGAAAAGAAAATTGTGACAAATAGAGAGTTACATATGACTTTTGTAGATCTTGAGAAGGCATATGACACAGTCCCGCTAAATAAACTATGGGAAGTCCTGGGCACATCAAACATACATCAAACATTGGTTAGTGCTCTCAAAGATCTATATTATGGTTCAAATTCCCAAATGAAATTCGGAAACCTCTTAGCTGAAAAATTTGCAGTTACTAAGGGTCTCAGACAAGGATGTTGTATCTCTCCGACTCTATTTAAGATTTATATCTCTGCAGCTCTGAAACAATGGAAAAGGAAAGTCAAAGGAATGGGTATACAATTGAACGATCAGGATTACATATATACTTTACAGTTTGCAGATGATCAGGTGGTGATCTCAAATGACAAAGATGACATGGAATACATGCTTAGAAAACTAATTGAAGAATACCAGAAATGGGGATTAAATATCAATTTAGAAAAGACAAAATACCTCTCAATTGGAGCTGAAGCAGAACAACTCGATATCGATGACAATCAAAAAATAAATCCATGCAACGAATATAAATACCTGGGCGTCATCTTCGACCGTAGTGAAAAAGACGAACGAGAAATAGAACATCGAATTGTACAAGCACGAAGAGCTATAGCATGTTTGAACGGAATTCTATGCAGTAAAGAAATATCAAAGAAAAGAAAATGGAACACCTACGAGACAATGGTTAAAACTAGCCTACTTTATGGAGCTGAGACATGGAGAATAACCGAAAAATATAAGAAAAAGGTCGAAGCCACGGAAATGGATGCCATCAGAAGATCGATGAGAATATCAAGAGCCGACAGAATACGGAATGAAGTGATAAAACAACAAATGGGTATAGAGGGCACTATAGTTGAGGATATTGAGAGAAAACAGCTCATATGGTATGGGCATGTGAGCCGAATGGGGGACGAAAGATTGCCTAAAAAAACGATGATGTGGCAACCCCCAGAGAAGAGGAAACGAGGAAGACCACCACAGAGCTGGAACCTGGGAGTTAGGAAAGCGATTAGCGCTCGAAATCTGGACGAAAACCTAACTCAAGACAGAATACAGTGGCGTTTGGGAGTCGGACAACGTCGTAAGACGTTATAAAAAACCGAATATATATATATATATATATATATATATATATATATATATATATATATATATATATATAGATACCGTAATACAAAATATGTAATAAAAGTATCTTACCTTAGGTAAATTGGTCAAATTTCACCTGTTCTAGAGGATACCGCAGGGATATTGTAATATTGCGAATGCTGAGGTTGATATATAATTTCTTCGTACTGGTGAGGCTCAACTATGGTTGACTTTAAGTATCCGTCCCTCATTGTTCTAATATCAATATTTGCTTGAATATCTGGAGAACTGTAGATAAGTTCCTCATAGTGGGGCGGCTGAACTAGCTTTGGCGTTAGATATCCGTCACTAGTTGTACTAATTTCTCTATATATATTTATGTAGCCATAATGTTGCCTTTGCTTCGATTCAAAACGTTTACACATTTTCCAAATAATGTATACTAAGCTTATTATAATTATTATCATAAATATAAGAGCACCGGACAATAAAAAAACTAATGCATGTAGTTCTAATTTATCCCAATATAAAGTTGCGGTTGTGCTATGAGATAGATTCGATTCTGTAGAGGTCTGTTTACTAATAGATGGACTATAAGAAGTAGGTGAGGTATTTGCAACATTTCTAACAGTTTTGGTACTTTTGAGATGTTTACCTAAATTTTTGTCGTCATTTTTTTTCTCATATTCATTACTGCTAATATTCTGACTTAATTTTTCCAGGCATACGTTTATGTTTTCAGTTTGTGTTATTTCTAATGCCAGTACGTTACAAATATTGTTTGAATGTTTTATTAAAGTATAGTAACTGATATCGTCTCGCCATATAATATAGGTTATATTTTTTATTATTGTTTTTTGTGCAATGTCATTAAATGGCATTGTATTTTGTAATATTCTAAATGGACAAGCCTCGTCGCCGGTATAACTAAGATTATAGTTGTGGTAACAATATTCCTGAGCGCCCTCCAAATCTTGGATTAGAATTATAACTCTGCCAACAGCAATACGATAACGATTTTCAAAAATTAAATCTGATAACACTCTTTGTAATGTTATAAGCAGATATGTAGTTGTTATGGGATTAATGTATATCCAGCTTACTGACACCATCTTTGATCTAAAATATAAAAATAAGATTTAATAACAAATAAGAAAACAATATTTTTTTGGAAGCCGTCTATTATACATCGGCCATAATACAGTCAGCTAGTTTACTGTACATCTTTTATTAACTATAAGTTTTCCGTCAACACCCGATAACCTTTTTATTACTCTGCTGTGGTATACCCATGGATCTAGTAACATGCTGACATCAAAACTTATAAAATCAGGTCTGGAGAAGCTGCCCAATTGTGTTAAAGTTTTACTCGGAATCCTGATTGGGGTTCACTTGGATCAAAGGCAGAGTCAGCTAGCAGAGTCTCTTGATCGTACTCTTTTATTATCTCCGTGTTGGACACAGGTCTCCTTACCTTTTCCATCTGTGTCTATTGTCTGTGGTTTGCTCTAGTTACTACTAACCCGCTTCAGGTCATCGGTCCATCTGGTTGGTGGGCAGCACTGCTTTGTAGTGATTCTTGTCTTGGCCTCGACTCGATGATTATCATAATCTGTTACTTCAAATAATTCTTGCAAAAGAATTTGCTGTTTTTGTTCTAGGACGTATTTCTTCGTTTGAGATTCGGTCTCTCAGGGAGACAGCCAGCATTTGGTGCTCCCTCGCCACTTGAGTCACGTGAATCTTGTTAACTACCATTTTTGGAAGTGTTAAAGATTCGGCTCTATAAGTGAGTACAGGTAACACACATTGGTCGAAGATTTTCCTTTTGAGGCATATGGGTAGGTCCGATTTAGATCCATAGTTTAATTTACCAAACGCTGTCTTGTTATCTGTGCCTAACCAAATACCTTTTCATTAACAGCAATATTACGATTTAGCACCTGATCAGTTATAAGTTAATCTTTAGTCAGACCTTCAAGAAAGCGTGATATAATTGCACCATCCATACGATAGACTATATAAAAATAAGACATGAAAAATTATTTCAAATTCTAAAGACAAAAAACATAGACCATAGAGACTTACGAATAATAACAAACCTCTACTGGAATCGAAGAGCAGAAATCGTAATAGATAAGGAACCCAGCCCAGAAATTAAAATCAGAAGAGGAGTTAGGCAGGGATGTATTATGTCCCTATTACTATTTAATGTATATAGTGAAGCCATTTGTGAAAAAGCATTACTATCTCAAAGTGAAGGAATAATAATTACCGGAAGATCTATTAACAACATAAGATATGCAAATGACACCGTGATTATGGCAAGCTCTGCTGAACAACTCCAATTACTGCTAAACAAAACAAACAGTTTATGTAAAAAATATAGACTACAAATGAATATAAAAAAGAAAAAATACATGATAATAACAAAGAAAACAAATATACCACCAAAGATACATTTGGGAAATGTACCGATAGAAAGGGTTGATAAATACAAATACCTAGGAACCTGGATTTCAGACAATAATGATCAAACAACCGAAATAAGAGCAAGGATAGAAATAGCAAGAAATGCGTTTGTAAAGTTTAAAACAATTCTCTGCAACAAAGACCTTAGATTAGAACTGAGAGTAAGAGCACTGAGATGCTACGTGTTTTCGGTACTGCAATATGGACTTGAAAGCTGGACATTAAAGCAAGAACACATAGATAAGTTACAGTCCTTTGAAATGTGGTGTTACAGGAAGATGCTGAGAATAGCATGGACACAGAAGAAAACTAATACGGAAGTATTGCGAGAAATAGGCAAAGAATACGAAATAATAAACACAATAAAAATAAGAAACTTACAATATCTGGGACACTTAATGAGGGGACAGCGATATGAACTGCTAAGGCTGATAATACAGGGAAAGATAAGAGGAGGAAGGAGTATAGGAAGAAGGATAGTGTTATGGTTAAAGAAATTAAGGGACTGGTTTAAATGCAGTTTTATAGAACTCTTCAGAGCAGCATTAGATAGAGTAAAGACAGTGATGAGGATATTCAACTACCCATCGGGAGACGGCACCTAAAGAAGAAGAATACGATAGACTATAAGGACGATGTCATCTGAGAAGTTGCTCTTCATTTATTTTGAGATTCATATGTCTTTATATCGTTCAGATCTGCTTTCTTACAAATATGTTTTAAAATGGTCGTTGATAGGATTTGAGAGATGATGTCTCCTTGCCATACTCCTCACTGTATATAGAATTTATTTATATTTGGTTCATATAATCTTACCTTTTGGTAGATACTTTAGCGATGTTAGCGACTTTAGGTATAGTGATGATTTATTTAAGATTCTGTCAATGTTGTTATGATTTTTTATCGAATGCTTTCTCGTGGTATATAAATATCGATGCCAATGATTTGTTATATTCTGCAGACCGCTTATCTTTAGTAACACCTATTTTACAATTAACATTCTTTTGTGACTAGCTGTGTACTTCTACATTTATATAGAAGTAATATTGATAATACAACTGATCGTCCAAGGGAAAATAGACAGCAGAAGGGGTCCAGGGAGGAGAAGACACTCGTGGCTCCAAAACTTGCGGCAATGGTTCGGATTGTCATCTGCTGAACTATTCAGATCTGCCGCAAACAAAGTCAGAATAGCCATGTTGATTGCCAACGTTCGGAACGGACAAGGCACATGAAGAAGAAGAATATTGCTCGGCTCAATAAATAAATAAATAAATAAATAAATAAATATATATATATATATATATATATATATATATATATCTACGGCATAAAGTGGACTCCGCCCATGTTAAAATTCAGGTTTAATTGAGCTCCGTGGTCAAGTGGATACCGATATACGGAGCTCACTTAACCATTCCATAATATTGGTTCTGTCGATTCATCAACATGTAGAGTTTAATAATTTATAAAAATTTTTTGGAGCCCGTAAATACCCCTGTATCATAAATGTATATCGTTTAGTTCACGAGTATATATTATAGGGGTCGTTCAGATCTTTTTCATTGTATATTTGAACCATACGTTTATCGGTTTAAGTAAGCTCTGAGAGTTTGGCAACTGTGCGATTATACCGTATATTTTCAACATATACCCTGAACGGTTTATATGGGCTCCTTATTTTTATCTACTATTTGTAGACAGTGTAATGTCATATGCATTACACTGCGTAACAGAGGATATCTTATTACCTGGTATAACTACGTACTAAAAGGTAACTGGTTCTTTAAAAAACAGGTATATAGATACAAAAGGATTTCGGCTTATTATTTAATGGAATGTTCGCTTGCATAGAAAATTTTATTTTTTCTGCATTTTTAGAAATATTGTTTTTTTATTTAATATAATTTATTAGTTCAATGCCGAATTCGATGTTTTTTTTTATTACAGAAATTTCGTAATGTATTTTGTTTACGTGAGTATGTCTTTGTACGTTTTATGTAAGCACCCGATTAATAAAAACTACTTTTATTTCATCTACTCTTCTGCGATATCTTGTATAAAGCTTTTTTATTATTTTAGTTCTGGTCTTATTTGTATACTCGATATCTCGTATACTATATCTCGATAGAAGGTTATCTCAAAATAAATATGGTTAAGTGCTGCAATAGATATTTTTGTGTTAAAATGGGTAGTAGTGTTGTGCACAAAACGAAAGAATGGTTAATTTGTCTATCAAGGTATATTCGGCAGCAGAAGCATATAGTGCAAGCGTCTATGTTTTAAAGGCGGAAGGACGTACGCCTCATTTTTAGCTGACAAGCTTGCGAAGAATATTATTTCTGGTCCTCAATTTACCTTTTAGTTTTAAACAATGATCTGTGACTGATCCCGTGGGATACAAACTATTTTCAAGAAATTTATAGGAAGTCTACAGTTCAACAATTTCATGACATTATTGGATGTTCAGTTTGTGAAAGCGTCTATGTTAGGGAAATTGAGGAGCGCACATGAGTTTTTCAGGGGTTTTGGCTGCAAATTGATTCATAGTTTATTTTTATTGTGCAATAATAGGTGTATCGTCTTTATAATATTAGTCCTATTATCTACTGGTATAAGTTGATCGTTTGGGTAAATGTTATACAGTGTAGGTGCTTTTATGCTACCCCAAGCGAGACCGTTCTTCATCTGCTATTCTTAACATTGAGTGATACAAAAAATATTCTCTTGTGTAGGCATACGCAAATAATATAAGTGAGTTTGTTATCTAAGGGAATATCATATAGTTTTTCGAGAAATATTTGGTAATTTAAGGTGTCATAAGCGGCATTTAGATTGAAAAATACCACCCCTGATACCCGATATTTTTCGTACCCGTGTTTGATGTGTTGGGTAAGATTTAGCATTTGTAATGTACATGATCTTCCCTATCTATAGCCACTTTTGTCTTTTAATTTGAGATTTTCTTAAAATATCGGTGAAATCATATTAACGATCTTGTGCAAAAGTATTTTAAATAGCTGATAAAATAAAGATATTGGCCGATAGTTTTTGTGTTCGTTAGAGTTTTTGCCAGGTTTAAGCGAAGTAACAACTTTGGCTTGTCTCTAGATTTTGGGTGTTTCCATAATTTGAATACAGTTGTTCATCATCCGGATAAGCCATTGTGGTGTTTTTGGTCTAGATTTCGTAATAAGCTTTGTGCTCAGATCCTCAATGTCGGTAGTTGTATTATTTTTCATTAAATATGTAAATGGTGGATCCAAGCTCAACATCGTTGAAAGGTTTTCTGAAAGCTGACTGGTGTTGTCCTTTTTTACTTTGAGTTATTCTTTGCTTTTTTTCCGACAGAGATAGCATGTCTATAATTATAATGTGGTTTTCAGCGATAAGCTTTATACCAAATACCCTACGTTTGGCCCTATATGTGTTTCCTGCACTATAAATAAGTCAGATTCGTGTTTAGCGCATATGTCTGATAAGTTTAAGTAAAGCAAAGTTTCTTGATCTCTAGATATACCCTTAACAGTTATAAACATATGTTATTAGAATAGTTGGTCCTAAAAAGGACCAATTTAACAAAAGCATATTAAAGGGGTGACTGGAGAATTAGCCGATTAATTATTTAATCATTACCCTGGGTATGCCCGATTGTGGTGATCTTCTTAGTACTTAAATTTTCGTAAAGGCTCGTTCTTTGAACCCCATAAGTAATGCCTAATATTTTACTTTTTATTGAAAATTTAAATTTTACATGCCGTGTATTACTTTTTGACGATATTTCGAATCAGATTTGTATAGTAATAATTTAAGGTATTAAAGAGCCTATTTGTGGTAAATAAATAGGTTTGTGATATCGTTCGTAACTCATATATAGATAATAAAAAAATAAACAGTTAAAATAGGTGTAAAAAATTTCAACTTCATACATCGGCACCATTGTTCAGGTGATGAATTTATCACAGATATCAAAGGTTACATTTTAATTCAAGGTTCTATTTGCGTATTTTCAATATTATAAGAGTAGGAAAAGACATGTTTATGCTTTTATTTTTTTTTAAATCTATTCTATTTTCTTTCTAGAGTTCCGTCTTTTTTGAACGACCTGTGGTCTTTTTTCAATTGGACACTTGTCTAAGGCTATGACAAATACTCTGTCCTCTGCTATTCTACATTAATATGACTGATTCATTTTCTCTTTCTTGCAGCTATTTTATTGTTTATCCTGTCAATCCTGTGTATCTTTTTCTTCTTCTTCTTCTTCTTTTTATATAGACATGACTCTGTCTGTTTTTCAATGTGTCTCCAGTAAGTTGCCGTTCCATGGTTTTCGTGGTCTTCTTACTGATCGTCTTCCTATTGGGTAACCGTCTCTTGCCATGTTTACTACTCCATTTGTTGTCATTCGGCTTATATGATCTTTCCATTCTACTCTTCTATTTCTTAACCAGTTCTTGATGTTCTTCACCTTGTATCTACATCTTATATCTGTACTTCTAGCTCTGTCCCATAGTGTCTTACCATCAATTTTTCTAAGTGTTTTTATCTCTGTTGTTTCTAACATCCTTTTTGTTCTCTCTGTGTCAGGTATTGTTTCTGCTGTGTATGTCATTATTGGTCTGATAACTGTTTTGTAAATTCTGCCTTTGGTTTCTTTCCCGATATTTTTATTTCTTCATATTGTTTCATTTAGGCAGCCTGCGGCTCTGTTGGCTCTATTCAGTGGATCTTTCACTGAAGTTTAGAGTTTTCCGTAGCTAGATAATATGATACCTAGATATTAAAACTCCATCACTTGTTCTATTATCTGACCTTAAAACTCCAATTAACATATTAGTAAACTTGCTGTTGTAACCATGCATTTTGTCTCTTTTGAGGAAATTAACATGTTAAATTTTCTGGCGGTTATATGAAATTGGTGTAGCATACGTTGTAAATCATCTTCACTTTGAAAGAATAGTATTGCGTCGTCTGCATAGCAGATTATTTTAATTTGTTTTTCTCCCATTTGGTATCCTCTTTTATTTCTTACTTTTTTAATATTTCATCCATAATCCGGTTGAACAATAGAGAACTCATTAAATCTCCCTGTCTTATCCCATTACCAGCTTCAATAGGGTCGGTTAGTTCTTCTTCTACTTTTACTTTTATTGTGTTGTTTTGGTATATATATTCGATTGTTTTGATTATTCAATGAAATTGACATTAATTTGATAGTTTTCATTTTATTAGTACTGATGGTATATAACTAGCATCTGTTGGTACTATATATCAATTTGAACATGTGGAAGTAAGAGAACTCTCTTGTTAGTAATTTCGGTGTAAATTATGATGAAACCAGAAATAACCCATAATATTATCCCACACCTCAAAGGTCTGCCTCGCGGTATCTGGGAGACGCAATAATTCGCTTTTGATAGATAAAAACAAAAACCCACTAAGACGAACACAACATAAATCAAAAAAATCCGTCAACCTGTCAATAGGGACATACAATATTAGATCAATGTCTACGGATGAAAAAGTACATGAATTGGAAGAAGAATTAACAAACATAAAATGAGATATCATAGGCCTATCAGAAACTCGACGAAAAGAAGAAACCCGAATACAGCCTATGTCATACTTAAAATAAGAAGAACATCAATTAAAATTATCCAGGTATATGCCCCCATGACAGCTTATGATGACGAAGATATCGAACTATTTTATGAAGATATATCAAAGGCTATGGAAGAACATAAAAATCGTCTTATACTAGTAATTCGAGATTTCAATGCCAAACTGGGTAGAAAACTAAACAAGGAAGAAACTAAAATAGGAGATTTCGGGTATGGTCAGAGAAATGATAGAGGTGCTACTTTGATGAACTACCTAGAAGAAAAGCATCTATACGCAATGAACTCCTTTTACAAAAAGAAGCCCCAACGAAAGTGGACATGGATCAGCCCTAATGGATCCACAAAAAATGAGATCGACTACATACTGTCCACGGAACGATATATCATTAAAGATGTAACAGTTCTTAACAGATTCACAACAGGTAGCGATCACTGGTTGGTCAGAGCAAAACTTAGTATTGACGGTAACTATGAAATGAAAAGAAAAATAATTAAAAACTGGGATCTAGTAGATAGAAACAAACTAGGGCAATATAAAGAGATATACAAAGACCTATTAAAAGAACAACTTACTTAAAAATTAGACAGTGATGACAAAGATATAGATGAAATAGACAACATACTTACAGCAACGATGATTACTTCAGGAAAAAAAATAGCAAAAAAGGATCTAAAAAAGAACAACTATATATCAACAGAAACAAAGAAGCTTATGGATAAAAGAAGGACGCTATAGAATATGTAGAAATCAATAAAACAATAAGCAGAATGATAAGAGAAAATAAGAGAAAAGAACAAGAAATAAAAATAGAAAAGGTAATACAAAACAACAAAAATATGAAATGCTTAAGACCGAAATTAGGTAAGTGTGAAATAAACAAAATAAAAGATGAAAACGGACTAGAAACAAACATTAAAGATGACATTATAAATATTATCCACCATTTCTACTCAGAACTATACAAAACAAAAAAGGAACCACCAGAAACAATTAAAAACCAACTTAAGGCTAAAGTAAAAAATGTCAACTCAGAGCTATAGCCAGAAATAAGCAAATCAGAAATAAAGAAGGCATTGAAAGAAATGAAAAACAACAAATCGCCTGGAAAAGATGGGATAACTGCAGATACGCTGAAATATGGTGGAAAAGTGGTAATTAACACTCTACATTCCCTTTTTAACAAGATATTAAAAGAAAAAAGAATCCCAAACAACTGGAAGGAATCCGTAACCATTATCCTACACAAGAAAGGGGATAAAGCAGACATAAAAAACTACCGTCTCATAACACTCCTCAATGTAATGTATAAACTCCCAACAAAAATTTTAACCAATAGATTGACGACAAAATTCGATGGATACCCAACAAGCTGGTTTTAGAAAGGGATTCAGCAAAAGTGACCATTTACTAAGTATGAAAATACTTATAGAACGAGCAAATGAATACCATATTCCTCTATATATATATAGCGTTCATAGATTTCGAAAAGGCTTTCGACAGTGTCGAACATTGGGCAGTGAAAAGTTCTTTGATTAACAGCAGAATTGACCACAGATAAGGAAGCCAAAACAACAATTAAAGGATATGAATTAACAAAATCAATACAAATAAATAGAGGCGTGAGACACAATATCACCGAAACTTTTCAATCAGGCTCTGGAAGATATTTTTAAAAGATTAGAATGGGAAGAAAAAGGTATAAAAATTTGTGGACAACGCTTGAACCATCTAATATACGCTGATGACATCGCATTGATAACAGATAAATGAGAAGAATTATTTGAAATGATGAAAGAACTGGACGTAGAAGCTGGAAAGATAGGCCTTTTTATGAATTACAGCAAGACCAAAATTATAACAAATACAGATGAAAACATCACAATGAGGATCGGACAAGATGAAGTAGAACAAGTTCAGGATTATATATATCTGGGTCAAACTATAAAACGTAACAAAAAAAACCAAACAGCAGAGATAAAAAGACGAGTTAAACTGGCATGGGCGGCATTTGGCAAACTAAGCTACATTCTTAAAAACAAAAGATATCCACAGCATCTTAAGACTAAAGTATACAATCAATGCGTACTCCCTGTTCTAACTTATGGTTCTCAAACGTGGACATTTACAAAAGCAAACATGGACATAACCATAAAAACCCGAAGAGCAATGGAAAGACAAATGTTGCACATAAGACTAATTGATAAAAAGAGAAACGAGTGGATAAGAGAGAAAACAAAAGTGAGGGATGTTAGACAAGAAGTTGCAAAATTGAAATGGAGATTTGCCGGGCACAATATAAGACAAAAAGAAGACCGATGGAACAAAATTCTTATAAGTTGGAGACCGTGGGAATATAAACGAAGCAGAGGAAGGCCCCAAATGAGATGGGCAGATGATATCAAGAAGCACGTGGGCTCTAGGTGGATGACTATACCGACAGACAGAGAAGAATGGAAAAGGATTGGGAAGGCCTATGTCCAAAGATGGACCGAAAAGGGCTAATTAGATAGGGACAGATTCTCCCCGTGTGATCTTAGTATTTCCGTTGATTGAATAGTATAGGGTATCCAATATTTTAATTAACGGTATGTCAGAGTTTTATTAATTTTTATATATATTTGCAAAATGAAGAAGAAAGTTCAGTACAGGCAGTTAAACAGCTGATCTGTCGATTTAGAAGTAAGAGCAAGTACCAACTTGCTGAAAAGCATACCATACACAAAAGGGATAATAAAATGTACTGCACAAACTATAGCGATATAAGCTATATATAAGCTATATATCTATTAATTATTAGGATATACAATATTTTTTCTAATACACCTGGAACGATTGAGTGAATAATCAATTATTGACTATTAGGCAGTATGAAATACCATGGCAGAACTTACTGTCGACTTATTTTCAAATGTATTGCAAAGAGCTTTAAAAAATGTGAACGAATTATTAACAGCTGTTTTGAAAACTAAATATTATGAGACGAATTGGGGATATTATATTACACAAACTAAACCGCTTGCCTACAAAAATATTAGGAAAATATGATACGACGCGAAAGACTAATGACTTTACAGCTAATTGCCACATAAGTATCAATGTAACTATAGCTCGCAAAATGGGTTCAATTACATTGCAATTTTTAAATTTTTCGTGATAAAATGAAGTGATTGACTGTTGTTTTGAAAAGGTAAGTTGTTTTTTATTTTTGTATTCCTATCATCTGATATTGTAATATCAACAACATTTTTCATAATATATTCTGAAATGCGCTTTCTCTTACTGATAACGAACAAAAGTTTTATAAACTTCTCGTTAATATAATTATGAAGGAATTTAGATTTTTATCTTGTTCTTACTATAGTTCTAAAGCACAAATGTAGTCATAGTCTACCGTATATTTTTCATAGTGGTCATAGTTTTTAATTGTAGTATAGCTTATGTGTTTATAATAACTAGCGCATAGAAAATAATAACAATTTTTACCCTGTGCTTTATGTTTATTATCCTTTATTGTATTGGAACATCTAGAAGTATAGCAATACATTTTAATTGTTGAACAAAAGAGAAAATAAAAACACTTTTTGTGGTGTGTCACTTAACCATACACAAAATTGTACACAAATAGTCAAATGGTAGTAAAAGTTTCCGATATAGGCCGCCAAACGGCAGAGGCACCGCCGCGCTCTATGTCTATACTATGAGATGTTTTTCATACAGTTTTCGGATCAGATTTTTTCAAAACATCAAATTACATCTTCTGTTTGCCTTTCTTTATTTAGGCTAACCGCTACTGTTTTTTTCTTCAGCGTTTCTTCTTAATCTACATTAATGTTTATATTTACAATTCTTTCTGGAACGAGCTATAATTTTTCTCAAATAACCATTTTGTGTGGTTTAGTCGCCTTAAGGTTTAGCATGCTTTATCAGATGCTCTTTAAAGTGCCTTTTAATATTAATATCGTTTGAGAAATTTTTCCCAGATACTTATATTTCGTTTTGATTTTCAATCTTCTTTTAATGTTAGTTTAAATGGTCCAGTAGTGTGTTCGTACAGTTCAGTTATAAGCAAAATTAGGTGTTGTTGTACACCTAATTCTTTTAGTATCAGTCATAAGTGTATCCATTTGACTCTGTCGAACGCTTTACGATAATCTATAAAACAAATCCATAGTGGGATATTGAATTCCCTAGACTTTTATACTTTTTTTTGGACTATTAGAATAATAGCTTTAAAATTAAATGTTTAGTGAAAATCTCTACGCGACTTTAATGCATTAAATATTTTAATTAAAAATCGACATATCTATTGAAATTAGGCAGTAAAAAATTATGTTATTAAAGATAGATTTATAAATTATTGTAGTTTAAATTCAACTACGCTATAAAACAAACATTGCATGTCTTAAACTGCAGGAATCCAAAAATTACAAAGATCTTCCTATTGTTTGAGTTTTCTTTAATTATATTAATAGGAAAACAAGCATTATAGTCCTACCAAAGGGGCTTCTACTTTCATAAACTGTTACACGATTACTCTATCCGATGTACGTACATTTATGAACTAAATGTTTTAGTGACAATGCCTTTTAATAAAAAATACTAATTAATAAAAATGGAAACTTAACTTTTCCACGTTTATAATAGACACTTTCTTATGTTTAAAAATATATAAAACAAGTAATATAAATTACCGCCTTGTTTATTAAAACTAAAAAGTAAAATAAAGGTATATGTCGGTTAACAATTTATATTTAACTACATAAATTAGCCAAATAGTCCTCAAATTCCTCCATGATTAAATTAATGGATATTTAAATAAATTTCCAGTTCCAGAATGTACCTGCTGTAAAATTTGAAAATCTACTACTAATACAATTATTGGCAACATCGCAGGAGTTTAGAAGTATATGCAATATCGTAAATACGGATCCCACAAATGGTTTATCCTTTTGTGGAGTCCACTTAATCCTACGTGTTGGTCGGAGTCTACATAAAGCGCTACTCAGATAATAAAATACACGGTGTATATTCTACTGGAGTTAGTATAATACCGTTTTAGAACGGAGCTTACATTAACCGCTAGATGTATATATATATATATATATATATATATATATATATATATATATATATGACAATGTCAAGCAATAAATGTCATTTAACATTGGTGACCTCGCTAATATAGATACGTAAAATAAGTGATATAGTAGCCTTTTTAAATTACGATTTTTTTTCGATCGCTTTATAAAACCAATGACAGCAAATTATCTATAACGGAAAACTAAGCTTAGACATCCTAATTGGAGTTATTAAATGCTACGTTTGGTCAGTTCTTCTGTATGGAGTTGAAGCCTGGACATTAAAAGTAAATACCATGAGACGCCTAGAAGCCTTTGAAATAGGGCTTTATCGCAGAATACTCAGAATATCATGGGCATAACACATTACGAATCGAACAGTGTTAAATACCATATTTAAATAGAGAGTTAGAACTTATAACAACGGTAAAGTAAACAAAGACCAAGGAAAAGAAATGACAAATATAACCTGCTACGAATAAGAGAAATTTCATAGCTTCGCATGTCAGAACTTGGTCGGACATGTACGTTCAACAATTACTAAGGGTGGCGCAGAATAGAGAACATTGTGATTTGATACAAACGAATGGAATGAAAATATTTACCATCTCAAACATAAAGCCCATGTCAAATTTTCTATGTGATTAACTTAAGTTATCGAATAATTTTCCCGTACCTGTAATTTGCTGACTTTCCATTTCACTCCTGGATTTTTTTTTCTTTTTGTAATTTTATTTTCCTGTATTTTTTTTGTTATACTATTTTATATTCATATTATTATACTATTTTCTTGTTATTATAGACCATTCTCGTTCAGTCTACATATGTTACGCCAAAGATGTTAGAAGTAACAATGGTCAAATGGCTACTCTACTTATTCAACAACTAAAAAATTACTCAAAATAGATTAGGTAATAACAAATTAGGTATACAACGAGTAAATATTTTATAAAGTAATAACATACCTGTATTTCAATTCGTAAAGTTTAACTTACTTGAAAAATATGTTTTCGTAGATAAAAAATACATACTTACTAATATTATTGCAATCAATAAATAAACGCTCTGTTTCAAAATGGGTATTTACGTTCAGGATTATAATATTTATGATAATTAGATCTCTCAAGATTATCAATAAAATATAAACAAAAAATAAGATAAATATTTACTATGTATATATATGTATGTATACATATATATATATATATATATATATATATATATATATATATATATATATATATATATATATATATATATATATATATATATATATATATATATATGTACACGTAGAATGAAATAATTAAATTATAACCAGCAGCAGTAACAGTCCCTGCTTGAGCAGTGTCATTTTCAAAGAAGTATGTTCTAATAATTGCTCCAGCCTAAAATCCGCCTCAAACAGGAACACGATATGGATGCATTTTTTCTTCGACTGTCAGACGTGAGTTCTCAGAACCCCAAATGCTGAAATTTTGGTGATTAACAAAGCCATTAAGGTGAAAATATTCTTCATCATTTAGGATGGTTTGTACATTTTGAAATTAGTATCCATTTGTTGATGTTCAATAATCCATTCAATGAACTCTCTTTGATGTGCATGGTCATTAGGCTTTAGGTGTCAATTGAGCTTTGTAAGCATGGAGATGCAGATCTTTAGTGAGTATACGCTGTAGAGAGCTTCTTACAATTTGTAATTCTTCTCCACGAATTGATGTTCCTGGACTTTCACCAACACTCTCATGAACTGATTCGATATTGACAATTGAGCGGCTTGTTTTTGGACGGCCAATATATTAAGCGTTAAGAAAAGCACAGGATGAGAGATGAATTTACTGAAATCGCCAATCTCCATTAGAGTTAGTACCTACAGAAGAAAAAAGTATTTAAATACCAATGGATAAAAGTTTTTTTTGTACCATCTTGGTTAAGAAATATTCCATGAATAGAACTTAATATCTATTCAAATACGTGAAATACCTAAAGTACTTTACATTAACACAATGATCATATAATTATTTACATGTCAAGGAGAAAAATATAATAAATCTAAGATTATCTAATCTAAAAATTAAATTTTGAGAAACAAACGCAGATACTTAAAAATAGCAGATATCATAATTTGTCAAAAAAAAAGATGATTTTGTGTTTATGATTTTTAAGTTTAAATGTTTAGATAACATGTTAAAATCACGTGTAAGTTGGTAATAAGTATATTATATTTAAGTGTGTACTGAGACAAAAATAGGGCGTAGATTCATTTCTGAAAGACACTAGGACTCTCACTTCAACATATAAAATCAGAATTTATTAATATCACATATGTGTGAAGTTAAGCTACCATTAAACGAGCACCCAGTTTGGCCAATATAATAAGAAATGTAATCAGAACAAGGTAGTAAATAAATCCCATTGATTTGTTCTTGGGTAAAAGATCAAAGTCATAGAAAATAATTGAAAAAATTGTGACTTTATTACGAAATTATGGAAATAAGGCAAGAAAGCATAGCACATAAGTCAAAAAGGAAGTAACCTTCAAGTGTATTATTTTAAATCAATCTAAGCTGTTTACCATTTGCTAAATCAGTTGTAAATGTACCATAACTCTTAGAGAATAAAAATATATTGATAATTGAACTGGGATTGGAGTTCTTTAAGAGAATTGTTTAAAGAATGTTCAAAGAGGTTTATATTTTTAGATGACAAATCGAATAAATCGTTTTAAAAGTTGGTAGAATAAAGCCATTTCTAACACAGTCCTGCAGCTTTCAGCAGTTCAGTTTTTTTAGTTAACTTAATTCTCCTCGAGAAGTCTTGTGTCTTCATGTGTCATATTTACTTAGGCTGGATTTGCCTTTGAGTAGCTCTACATTTCTTTTGATGATTCCTTATCAGCTACTTCTGAATCTTCTTTTTTTAGCATCTTAAGTAATGATACATAATGTTTCTGGGCCTACAAAGGTTTATCTCGAACCTTGTTTTGCCAACAAATCTGCTCGTTCATTCCCATGTACCCCTTCATGAGCCGGCACCCAAATTAAAGACATTTTATTATCTTTTGTTAGGTTGTTAAGAAGATCTTTGCAGTTCCTCACCAGTTTTGATTTGGTGAGTTGCTTGGCTCTCTGTATAAATGTTGATTATCTTTGCTTTCTATGATTTTAAAAATACAGTCCACCAAAGCAAAAATTTCAGCCTGAAAAACAGTTTTGACCTATGCTGTAAGATTTATTATAATTACATGTTTGTCCAAAGGCTGCAGAGTCAGTATCATGAGCAGTTTTAGATCTATCATCCAGTTTTAGGTCCCCATTATCATTAAAATCAATTTGATAGATAGGTTTGAGCACAGCATAAAGCTCATTGGATAAAATCGTGAAATTGGAAGACGAAAGTGATATGTTCATATCTGAATGTTGACTGAAAACTGTTAACTGATACTACTATAGGGAGTCAACTGATGAAATTATATAGATTACTTTATGTAGATTGCATAATCCAGATCTCACACTCAAACCTATCAGTAATAATTTGGGTGTTAGTTTGGGGGCAACTGACACGACGTGGACGTAGAGTATGAATGTAAGAAATAGACTAAACAATTTATTAGATAGTGTTTGGTTGACTACAATAAAAAGGTCTACCAAGCACTACCAATACTATAGAAAAAAAGAAGTTGAACTATGAAATTGCATTACTTAGAATTACAAATCAAAATTAAAAGCAAAGTGTATGAATGGGGTATAATTCCAATAGTTCAGGTAAACCTGCAGTCAATGGGAAAACCATAAAATTAAAATGCCATAGCATTACTCATAGACTTCGGCAAATATGCAAATAAAAATGTAGAAAATATGCGCATAAATATGCACGTGTTTACCCGAAAATATGCAAATATTTTACAAAATATGCATACAAATAAATAAAAAAATCGTAAGATAGTAACAATTTTATTTAAAAAAAAAAGTGTACATAACTAAATATTTCCTACTATTCATTAAGATTTACATTTATTTTAAGTAACTACATCATTTTTAAGTATGAATAAACTTATTTAGAATTATGGTAACAATAAATGACCAAGTGGTGTTCAAAATTTTCTAACAAAAACTTGTGGCTTCTCTCTAAGTACATATATTTATATATGGAAAAACTTCGTTCAACATCAACTGATGTAACGGGAGCATTTTTCAAACTAACCAAAACATTTGGTTCTAAATTAATTGTTTCCGAAATATTTCCAGCTAGAACACTGACTACTTCAGAAAGAATATGGTAACCTTTATTTTTTTCCATAGTAGCTTCAAATTTTTTTAAAATATCTTTTCCAATATTACCTCTAACGTTCCGACAACATGACGCAAATTCTTTTATTAATGCTGTACTTTCGAACAATGACAGTTTTGGTAATTCTAACTGAGTAATTGTTTTTTGAACAAAACTAAAATTTGATTTTATAAATGAAAGTTCTTGTTGAAGCAAGTTACTCTGAAAAGTTTGTTTAGAATCCAAAAGAGATTGGGAACTTTCATCTGTTAACGTATCAATTATGTTCTTTATTTTAACAAAATGATCTGCATAAAAATTAGCTGCTTCTAACCATGTTCCCCATCGCGTTAAAATAGGTTGTGGTGGAAGAGGAATGTTAGGTAGCATTTCTTTATAAAAGTTGAATTCTTATAGGAGATTTAAGAAATACTTTTTTGACACTGGATATCATGGTATTTACAAGAGGAAACTTTTTTCGTATTTCCTCTGCAACTCTGTTTAATCCATGCGTTACACAAGTAACATGTATTAAATCTGGGAAAAATATTTTTAAATTTTGTCCTGCTTTCACCATATAAGGAGCAGCATCCGATAAAATAAGCAGTAATTTATTAGAAGGAATAGTTGTCGGAAGAAAAAAAGTTTGCTAATGTTTCTTGTATAAAACGCGAAATTGTTAAAGCATTTGTTTTCTCAAGTTGCTGGCATGAAATAAGATGAGATTTTGGTAAGGTATCTTCTTTAAGAACACCAATCAATAAATAAGCAATATACTTTCCTGAGGAATCAGTGGTTTCGTCTACAGATATGTAAAAATAATTATCTGCAATTTCTTCCTTAATATTAATTAACACCGACGAGTATAGCCCGTTCAGATTATTTCTTCTTAGAGACCGATCACTTGGAACATTAAGTTTGCAATATTTTTTTAGAAACGAACTAAAATTTACATTTGCTAATTTTGAAAGCGGTATGTTTGCAGACACTAATGCGCGACACAAGTCTTCATTAAAAGTTTCTTGCTCATCTAATTTTTTTGAAGTAGATTGGAAACATTTAGCCATTGAAGTTTGATGTTTTCCTCCTATTTTTCCTTTTTTTGCAATGTGTGAAGCAGTTCTCACATGTTGGTCTATCTGAAATTTCTTCTCACATGCTATCTATAAATAAAAATAAAAACCTTTATTTTAACCCAACCTTTAAAATATAAAAATATACAAGGTGTTTTTGGTTAATCAAATAACTGGTTTGGAAAAAAAAACACTCGCTAAGTGTTTTAAATGCAGTATTAATCCACAAATTAGTTTTTGTTACTAACCATTAGTACATCATATAACTTATTTTAAAATTCAACAAAAGTTTTTTTTTTGTTAATTCAATTACAATAAAAATAATTGTGTTTTAGAATAGCTGACTTCATAAAAAAAGTAAAGGTGAAAAATTTTTCTAAATACACACCATTGTATTGTACCATGGACAATTTTTTCTCACTAAAGGAAGCTATTTTTCATTTAAAAACAACCTACGAGTACTAAATTTCAAGTAAATACGTTTATTGGTTTTAAAGTTATTGTTGTTATTAACTAAAAGAATTTAATTTTTTTTAATTTTAACACCCTGTATCTCGAAAAGTAAATAAGTTTGACCCCTCATTAACTATATCGTTTTGTTCAATTTTTCGAGAAGTATCTACAGTCAAACGTTGTAAGTGTCATTTGGAAACACCCTGTATGTATGAAATATTAGATATTTAATAGAAAATATTAGATACTTACAATTTTGCCACAGACTGAACAGTAGATTTTTCCCATATCCATAGACAGCTCTTTATAAGGTTTAATCCAAGTTGAAGCACTGGTTGTTTTAGGCATTATAAAATCACAATCTTCCTTTTTGTTACGCACAACGAGTGTTTACGCTTTGAATATCAAAACAAAAATGATTTACAAATCTGAGCATCAAATTAGAAATGTTTAGGTACCTAATTCAATAAACTGGGAGATTTTGGAAAATCCCTAAATTAGGAACAAAACTATTAGCCGTTTACCTGCTGTTAAGATACAATAAATTGTAGATAGATTTGGGGATTAATGTTTTGTACCTGTAGAGATTACGTACTTAGATCATTTCTTGATTAAAATGACTACAAAATTTTATACAAGAATTGAAATAAATTGGTATGTTTAAAAATTTTCAAATACAGTATAAAAATCTGAACTTATATGCACTTTATGCAAACTTTTATACAAATATGCCAAAATATGAAATATTTGCATAAAATATGCACAATATGCAAAATATGCAATATGCATATTTGCCGAAGTCTACTCAAGACCAACTGACCAACAGTGGGAGATGTTGAAATATACAACTGTGGAGATGGTATATCTATATTATGAAGAGATATGGAGAATGTAAACAACACCAACTATAGATCAATTGATTCTTAACAAGCTTGTTTTGCAAGTTATTGAAGAATGAAATGGTAATAGTAATCAAAATATGAAATTAATAAATTCTTAATGGGTATACTCAGTGCAGGAAGTTTAAACAGTCGAGCTGGGTCCCTTACGAGGTGAAGCTGCAATAAAGTTTTTAAAAATAGGTTTAAATTTAGTACAATTTAAATTAATCTGAGTATTAAGACAGTGAGAGTTTTCATTTGTTTCCCTTGTAATTTCAAAATCTTCGAATAAATCCAACTCCAAGTATTTTTTCTTTTTACGAATGTCATGTAAAATAGATGAACCAGTATTGATGTTAAAATTATGTTTACTGGATAACAAATGGTGACCAAGACTTGAAGAGTTTGGTCTTTTCAAATGTTCTGTGATTCTAGTAGATAACTTTCGAATAGTTCTACCTACATAAGAGGCATCACAATCATCGCATTTTAATTTATAAATACTGCTTTTGTCAAGAGTGTTCATCCTATCTTTGGTGTTGATTAAAACGGAACCTAACGTGTGGTGTGACTTAAAAGAAATTTTGATGTCTTCGATTGTAGAAGTAAAAAGCTTTGATATATTTTTTTAAATGTTGCTGATATAAGTAAAGGAGAAATATCTGATGTTATTTGTGCCATTGGATTGAAGCAAACATTGTGATGAATCAGTAAGCTTTTCTGCAATTTTAAATTTAGCTCTATTTAGAAGCTTATAGATAATGTTGGGATCATAACTATTAATAAAAGCAATTTGCTTGAGAGTGTTAAGTTCTAAATTGAAGTTTTCATTAGAAAGTGGACATTTGAGTAGCCTATAAATGTGGCTGTTGAAAGCAGCCATTTTATGTTGGGTTGGATGATTAGACCTTTCATGTATAACATAATCTGTTTGAGTAGGTTTTCTGTAAATATTGTACTCCAAAAAATTTTTTACGAGATATAGTCATATCCAGGAAGTTCAACACATTGTCAGATTCTGTTTCCAGTGTAAAAGAGATGTTAGGATGGAGGTTATTAAGATCATCCGGAATCTGTAAAGCATCATCTTGGGTTCCCTGTATGAGAGCTATACAATCATGAACATATCTTAACTAAAAAACTATTTTGTTGTTAAATTTCTGTTCTAAGTTGTCTAAGAAAATATCAGCTAAAAATAATTATAATGGAGAACCCATCGCTAAACCTGTTGGTTGTTTATATATTTTTTGATTAAATTGGACTTCTTCCAGACTTTTTTAATTAGGTCAATTAATTTTTCTTCAGTTGCAGTTGAACAAACGTTTCTTGGCTTATTTCAGATGCACCTGAAGATCCTCTAGAAGCGAAAGTACTTGGGTAAGATTTGATAAAAACTGTGCTCGATATCTGCCTTTTATTTGATTAAAATTCATTTATTCGAGCATTCAACCTTATATCAATTTATATTTGTATTCGTAATTTATCCAAGATTGATAGCTTTTGATATTGATTGAAATGGTAACTGGGAATTCGATGTCGAGACATCTCAGGAAACACCCTCCCCGCTCATAGTAAGGTTTATGTTTGATACTATTGGTAAAAAGATTTACATGTATATTAGTAAATGTGTTAAATAGTAAATGTGTTAAATAGTAAATGTGGGTAGAGCAATCAGAGCCCCAATATTTATTTGATAATGTTCTCATTAGATAAAGTTTCTGATTACACATCAATACCAACTGCCTAGTCTGTTCTTTCCAAGCAAGCTATTTATCAAACCACATACCACATATGATACATAAAAAGGCAATCTTCTGTTTGAAATACATATTTTATTATACGTAGTTTTATTCTAGTATTTTCAAATTTTTTAGGAATACAATAAAAATACCGACGTAATCATTTTTGTCATAAGGCATATTTATTTATTTTATTTCAACAAACGACAGCAGCTGTTATTAAATTACGTTTACACATCAAAAGTCATACGATTTGATACGCAAACCAAAGAAAGAAATTGCTTAATTTTCTAAATACATATATAGTGGTGACATTGAAAACTGGTTTGTATGGGTGTATCGTAAAAATGTGCTATTATTTTCTAACTGTAGGTAGATCAATGTCGGAGGTATATGCAGTTTGTTTAATGACGTAAGATTGGTTAAATTCTTGACAATTTAGCGCAAAATGTAAATTAACGGACAGTAAGTAGCACATACTAAGTTAATATTGCATGGTTTAGGAGTATCAAGTATCATCCAGTAGAAACGTGCATTTAAGCACTACATCGATGAAGAAACATATTATCTAATTGATATTTTTTTTACCTATCTATGTAAATTTTTTTTATAGCCCTTTTTCTATCCGAATTGTCGAATAAAGGCCTCTCCCATTTCTCGCCATTCATCCCTGTTGTGTGCTAGGCGTTTCCACATTGGTCCTGCGACTCTTTTGATATCGTCGCTCCAGCGCATTTGAGGTCTTCCTCTTGGTCTCTTCGCATCGTACGGTCGCCAGTTTCATCTACCATCTTCGAGACGTTCGTTGTGTCCAGCCCATTTCCATTTTAATTTAGCTGCTTGTTTCGCGGCGTCCTTTATTTTTGTTTTGTTCCGGATTGCTTCGTTCGTTTGCCGATCTATTAGTGAGATACCAAGCATCTGTCGTTCCATGGCTCGCTGAGTTTTTCGAATCTTGTCCATGTTCTTTTTTGTGAATGTCCAGGTTTGAGCTCCGTAAGTGAGAACGGGAAGGATACAAGAATCGAACACTCGTCTGCTTATTTCGGTAGTTTGATTTTCTTTGTTTACCTTGATATTCTGACCCAGATATATGTATTCTTCTACATGTTTCACTTTTGTTCCTTGGATGGTTATCGTCGGTTGATCATCTTTATTCGACATTAGCTTAGTTCTACTCAGATTTATTTTCAGTCCTTTTTTTATGGATTCCGTATGAAGCTCATCGATCATCGTCTTCAGTTCTTTCCAGATGTCGGCTATTAGTACTACGTCATCTGCATATCTTAGATGGTTTAAATACTTTTCGTTTATCGATAGTCCCTTCGTTTCCCAATTTAGTGATTTAAAGATGTCTTCAAGTGCGGCAGTAAATAGTTTTGGAGATATGGTGTCTCCCTGTCTTACTCCTCGGTTGATTTTTTATTGGCCTCGTTTTTATTCCGTTATCCATCGTGACTACCATTTCAGCGTGTTGATATATATTATGTATTAATATCCTATATCTAGAATCTATTCTGCTGTTGACCAGTGCTTCCTCAATAGCCCATAATTCTATGCTGTCAAAAGCTTTCTCATAGTCTATAAATGCTAAACAGATTGGTAAATTGTATTCGTTAACTTTTTCTATTAGGACCTTTAGTGTGTGAAGATGGTCACATGTACTGAACCCTTTTCTAAATCCGGCTTGCTCTACTGGTTGATATACATTGAACTTTGTTGTCAATCTATTTGTAATTATTTTTGTGAATGTTTTATAAAGTTGTGATAGTAGTGATATTGGACGATAATTTTTCAGATCTGTATTGTCCCCTTTTTTGTGCATTAATATTGTGTTAGCAGTATTCCATTCCTTTGGTATGTTTCCTTCAAATAGGCATTTATTAAAAATTATTTTTAGGTACCTGATGACTTCTTCTCCGCCTTCTTTCAACATTTCTGCCAGAATTCCTTCACTACCCGGTGATATTTATTTCTTTTCAATTATTTAATTGCATTTTCTATTTCTACTTTGCTTATTTCGGGCATTACTTCAGAATTTACGTTTGTTATTTGTCTTTTCAGATTTTGCTTTCAAGAGTCGGGGGGATCGTTTCTTGAGCGGTATAACTCAGTATAGAAGTTTTCAACTATGTTTGATATCTGAGCTTTGCTTGTTTCTAGTTGGCCTTGTTGATTTTTCATAGTTATAATATTTTTCTTTCCTAATTTCGGTTTGGTATATTTCAGACTTCGATTTTTCTCTATCACTCTTTCTACATGTTCTTGTTGATGTTTTTTAATATCGTCTTTTATCTGTTTTCGTATGGCTCGATTAAGTTCTTTGTATTCTGTGGTATTTCTTTTGTTTAGTGACAGGAGCTCTTTTCGTTGTTTCAGCATATTCTTTGATTCTGCACTTATTTTGGATTTTTTGTTGTTCTATGTATATAAAGGATGTTATAAAGGATTTTCACAAAAAAAGCTACAAATTCTGGAACTTATTTTATGCCAATTTGACGTAAATGACCTCATAGAAAAGTGCTTCCTAAAAGGAGCTAGAGCTCCTTAAAAGCTATTATATATGGTTTGGATGGTCAGTCCTTATTTCCAGCAATCGTCAAAATTGTGCAGAGAGTCATCCTCGGCATAACTCCAAGCCAAAACAGATAGGCTAGAATTATTGCAAAGGGCGCAGTTTGGATTTAGATCAGACTACTTTAGCGAGCTACGAGTACTCATATTAACAAAGTACATAGCAGCTGGATTTAACGACAGACAGTACATAGGAGCAGCATTCCTGAACGTAATCAAAGCTTCCGACAGAGTCTGGGATAAGGGGCTAATTTACAAAATAAGAGGATATGGATACACAGGGGTAATGACGAGACTAATCTCTTCGTATTTGGGAACCGAAGCTTCAGATTTCGTATAGGACAAGTCCTGTCCGAGCTCAGAACCCCGGAGGCTGGAGTGCTACAAGGAGCGGTCTTGTCACCTCTACTGTACACCATATACTCCACCGACGTTCTAAGAAGACCAGGAACTCTACTAAGCCTTTATGCCGATGATATGGCAATAGCGACCAAACACCGAAATGTAGACATAGCAGTAAACAGGCAAACAGCGTTAGACGACATCTAAAAGTGTAGTCTAAAATGAAAAATCGTCTTAAACTCCGAAAGAACGCAAGCGGTACTCTTTAATAAGCGACATCAACACCCAGAAGAACAACTGACAGTTCAAAATAATCCCATCGAGTGGAAAAAAACTAACTTTCAAAAAGCATGTAGACGCCACAATTCAAAAAGCAAAAACAAGGCAAAAGCGTCAATACCAGGACTCCGAGGACAAAAAAAAAGATAAGGCTATAGTACCAGACTACCGATACTAACGTATGCATCTCTCGCATGGGGACACATTTGTAACACCACAAAGAAGAGGATACAAGCGATACATAACAGCAACTTAAGAGAGGCAGTTAACGTATCGAACTACGTCGTGGAACAAATTTTATTCAGAAAACTGCAACGTCAAGTCAGGGAGACTGAAATAATGAAGAAAAAAGCCAGGATAAAATTCGCCGAACTAGAGAATCACCCAAGTCCCATAATGCGAGAGATCATGAGGTACCACGCTTTTAACCGATGGAAGCAAAAAATACATAAGCAATAAATAGTGAAATAAAATAAAAATAAATCCTGGATAGTAAATAAATAAACAAATTTGTCAGAGAGAACGCATAATAAATAAACAAGAAATACAGTGGATAGTTCGTAGCTCTAACGAGGACAAGCGCAGCACTGTGTAGGCCCCAGGTATTAAGATTTTTTAACGAAAAACCGACAAAAGCCAACAAAAAATTAACATCCTTGAGGCCCAAATCCTTGAGCACCAAGTCTTCGAACTGGGAGCAGCACAGACTGGAGACTTGTGGCCGATTTAAGCAATTTAAGTTTCGAGGACAAGTACCAAGAGAATAGCAGGACTGAAGCGTTTAATGCTAGCCTGAGTTTAAATCGGTTATGGTACCATATTTGAAGATCTATTACCAGGACTCCCACACGAAGAGCATTTGGCTGTTAGTTGTGCCCCTATCGCACATTAGAGTGATATAGGAGGGAAAGGGATAGCAGAAATAGAGGAGCATTGGAGCGCGGTGGAGTAATTCCTGTTTACACACGAATTAATAAACCTTGCTCCAATGAATTGTTACACCGGAATATAATTGTAAGGAGTGAACAACTCTCACAGGCTGGATTCAATTAAATTGCTTCCTTGCTTGGTGGATACTCAGTCCTCATCATCCGCATATAAGATGTTGTGAATGTCTCTTATCCTTATCATAAGATGAAAAACAAATTTATAAGTGGTTGATTATAAAGAATCAGATTAATAAATCTTCGCCCAAGCAGGTACCAATTCGATGTTGAAGTAATTGTAGATTGTAAGTTAAACAATTTTATTTTACAATTAGTGTTAAAACTACTACTAAGTTTACAAACTTGACCAGTTGACTATTAGACCAGGGCGGATCTGTTTTGACGTCGATGTGAGAGGTGGTATTCGGATCTTTGCAGAAATAGTTCAGTGATAACTTCAATAATAATTGAAATTGAAATTTGCAAGGAAAATGAAATTCCTGTAGTTGGCTATATATCATCAATCAAATAAGTTTATTTAAAATCCTTTATAAAATATATATAATTTAAAATCCCTTTCGGGTTACATCACACAACGTGTTCGGACTAAAAATCCATCGTCAGAGTTTTGTTACTCGGTGTACATGAGTTAAGTCACTAAATACCCTTTAAATAGTACAAAATTTAAGATTTCTTATATTTCATTGAAAATTATGTTGTGATATTTGAATATTTCTCTCAGATGATGTCTAAATACCAATATGAGCAGTGGTTTCTAAAATACAACTAGTCAAAGTCGACTGGCATTTGCAACGAAGTTATAAACAACAGGACGATAATTTTTAAACCATTAACTTTGACCTTGGCGATTTCTCCAAATTAATACTTTTAACTACTTCCATTTGTTCTATTGATTTAAAGATTAAATCAGATTTAACGATGAAACTTTAAAAAAAGCTAATTGTGTCAAGTTCACTGATAAACTGGACAGTATTGTCAGATGGATTCCACCTAAGACATCTAATTACTATAGAGTTACCAATGCCATTATAACAACTGCCCTAAAATCTGTATAACGTTGATATAGAAAGGAATACATACCGGGATGAAAACACAACCTAGAACAACTCTACTAAGAATTTAAGAGAGTGGTGATCCTGAAATTGTGAATGAACTGTTAATAAATTCGACGCTAAACGCCGCAAGAAATGGAAAGAAACGATTAGAGATATAGGCTTAAAAAAATCAAATAGGAAAGCATGGGGTCTCTTAAAGAAATTAGGTACT
Source organism: Diabrotica undecimpunctata (assembly GCF_040954645.1). Classification (NCBI taxonomy): domain Eukaryota; kingdom Metazoa; phylum Arthropoda; class Insecta; order Coleoptera; family Chrysomelidae; genus Diabrotica; species Diabrotica undecimpunctata. The sequence continues at coordinate 146,094,478 of NC_092808.1, forward strand.
TCTAATCCCTTTGACTTGTAAAAAACAGGATGATACAGCCGACCAACTAGATTTATTACAGTGGGTTTCAAAGAAGCAAAAATAATTGCAGTGCCTAAATCCAATAAACTCAAAAACGTGGTGGAAAGCTAGCATAAGCTGTTGAACTTATGTCACAAAAAAACTACTTTGAGAAGCTACTAGTGATCAGACTAAGCTTAATAGAACAGGCTGGGTTTCGTCCCTATCGTATCTGAACAGATAAATGTACAGTCTTACCACACATATAAAAGCTAGCTTTCAACGACTTTTAAAAATTACAATAGCTTAAATTGATCTAACTGCTACGTACGACACCGTATGGAGGGACGAAACTTATCTTTAAATTTCTGAATACGAGTACTATACCGTGTAAGCGAGTTGATATCCTACTAAAAAATATTCTGTGCGATAGGTCTTTTCAAATAATAACTAAAGGCAGTATGGGCAGGGTAAGGAAATTGCAAAATGAGCTGTTTCAAGGATTGGTTCTTACTCCATAAATCTTACTGACAGATTTGATAGTTCTTGGTAAATACTTCAGTGACTATGGACCCAAGTGGAGATCTTAATACGAATAAAACGCAGGGTGCCTGCTTTCATCTGAATAACCCGCAAGCAAATAAAGAACCTGAAGTACATTTTAATGACAACCTGATGCGTTTAAACCCATACGCAATGGATAGAAGGCTGTCGTTCAAAAAACATTTAGAAAACACTGTTACAAAAATACTCGAAATAACGTCATCCACAAATTTTGCGGAACATCCTGGGAAGCAAATACCACCACTCTCAAAACATCAGTTCCAAGTCTGGTCTACTCAGTTGCTGAATACTGCGCTCCAGTATGGCTAAACAGCAGTCGTGTAACAAAGATCGACATGAGACTTAGTTTTAACATATTCGTTTGTTGACACAAAGTTATCCCCTCTTTATATATAAAACCTAAAAAAATGCAAAATTGTAATCAACCGCAGAAAGCCGGATTCAGGCCCGAAATATATACTGCACAAACTCTCAATAATCGAATAAATATTAAGGTTCGAGTACGACCTATGTATAAGAATGTTTATGTGTTGTCACCTGGAAGGATATGAAATCAGAAGGAAAGCTAGGTATATACAAATCATAGCCACAGAATACACCACCCAACAAGAAGCGAAAGCTTTGTCGGTACCTTTGATGTTCGTAGGACAGGAATTTCGGAGGAGGAATGACAGTTGCATTACTTACTACACTAAGAAAAGTAATAGGGAGGTCGTTCAAAACAGTAGTAAAATTATAGTTACACTAAGAAACAAAGTAATTATTAAAACTAGTGGCTTTTTAAGTAGATCTGTTATGTATAAATTGTAGTTTTCTCTGTTAAATTTAATATAACCCATATATCAATTCTGTACTGGTAAGTAAAAATATCTTAAGTCACAAATATCGATTTTATTTTTGTTTTAAACAAACAAATTAACGTGCTGAAAGTATTTAAGTATGTTAAAAAACCGATAAAAAGCGATTGAATTTCAAAGTTAATTTTAAAATAGAGATAAAAATCAGTCGATTTCTATTACTTTTTATTGATTTTTTAAGGTATTCAAAAACTTGTCAAATTCGATATTTTTGGCTCAAGACCTTTTTACTTATCAATACAGAATTATATTTTTGAAATTTCTATTAACTTTGTCTTAGGTTTCTGACTTTTTTGTTTTAAATAATTTCGCTGCACGTGGAAACTCTGCAGCTGCGGCTAGAATGACTGTATACCCCTTCGATTTCTTTTTTGCATCTGGCGTCTCTAAAAGCTATGGTTGTACTGTACTAAATTCAATTCGTCTGGACATATTAAATTTGTATCAAGGAAGGGTAAAAAGTTGTAATAAAACACAATAATAATAGAAATTTATTGTAATTAATACTAATAATGTTTATTTAGAAAGCTTACATCATAATATAGATTTACAAGTAATAAGCATACTGAATACTAAATAAATATAAAAACTCACTGAAGTAGAGTTACCACAAAAGTAGCACCCCTTGTGCGTGAGACTTAAAAATATATATTCAAACAAAGAAATATTTAACAAACTATAAATATAAGCAGTTACATATGCGCCCTTACGCCCTACAAATGTTGTAGTTGGTAATAAAAGTCAGTTTAGATATTTTTTATTTATTATTATTATCAATTAATCAGCTCTTCATAGAATTATGTTGTTTTGTTTCCATTCCATTGTTTAGTTTCATACTTATATTTACGTTTTTTATAATTTTTAATTTGTTTTAAATTCTCCGGTCGACAATTTTATAATTTGAGCCCTATGTAACCAACATATCTCTGGAGTATGAATTTATTACATTTAGGTAAAATTGCATTATTCCTTGTATAACTAGTTTGATGCGCATGATTTTTAATGTTTAATAATATCCTTTTTTTATGTATGCATAAGAGCTTTGTAACAGAATAATTTACGTACACTTAAACATTGATTCTTGTTGTATAACAATTTGTTTAAATAAATAAATAAATTTTATTATCTTCCTTCTTCTTTTTGGAGAAGGTGCATGCTTTCTTAACATTCGCACATAAAGTTTTGATTTTCAATCTCATTTTGGATTTTCTTGGTGTACTACCAGTTAGACGGGTTTGCGTTGCATTTAGTATATTGAAAAACAAATAATAAAACATTCACAAATAAATTTTTATTAACGACATCTAAGTAATCGATTTATTTTAAAACAAATAAATTAAAAACAAATAACAATACTTAATAATGTGTTATAAACAATACTTAATAATGTGTTATGTTTCACATACGTAACTTACTATGGGGTTGATTATTGTTTTATGACTCTGAGTTTTGATTTCTGGTGTATATTCGGGATTTGAATATGTGGCCTATGGTGAAATAAGCTTTATTGGCCAGCATAAAGCTTTAATTTATTTAAAGTTTTTCTTTATTATTTCCAACCAGGTCTCTTACCAAGTACGTAAATCTGTTCACGTTTTCTATATCATTTATAGAGTGTTGTTAATATGCTTGCCTATTTAATTTTATTGTACTACTAATGTAGTAGTTTCTCCTTCCTTTCTGCTCCGCAGTTTTATAGCCGGTTAAATCAATATTTGATTACCGCCTACAAATGTGTGATCACAAACCTGTGAGAATTATTTTCCTCCAGCCTTGAGTCCCTAATGACATAGCTGCTGCCCTATGCCATGCCCTCAGTTGGTCCACGAGTGCTTATTTGGTAAGACCTTATTCACACCTATCCAACATATCTGCAGGACGTTTCCCTATTAGCATGGGACGCGCCGTGTAGGGGTTGAGGACTCCCCCTCCCGTCCATCTTCCGCGAAGTACAGAAGAGCCCTTACTTAATTCAGAACTCCTCCTGCACGCAAGGTGGGTCGGACACGGAAAAAAATGGTTACGGGAAAGCAAGTGGAGGTCGGGGGGATTGATCTCCAGTTGTCGAGTTATAATTTGGTTGTGTATGCGGAGGGGCGTATATAACTTCTTCATATATGGGCGGCTCGACTGTTTTGGGCAATAAGTATCCGTCACTCCTTAAACTATTGTTGTACGTTAAATTAGGATTTCCATACATATACGAATAGTCATGATGTAACGTTTGTCTGTATTGCACACTTCTACATTTTCTCCAAATAATATATACCAAACCTATAAAGAATGATAATACCATAAGTATAACACTAACGGACAACAAAATCAGTAAGGCATGTAAATCAAATTTTCCCGAATCTAACGATGCAGTTGTGATGTGAAATGATTTCGCTCCAGTGGACGTGTCATTATTAGTTGATGGAGCAGAGGAAATATTTGTAACAGCGCTAGCAATTATTGTCTTTTTATATCTTCTACCTAATTTTTTGGCTTCATTTTCTTGAACGTAACTACTACCGTCCATGTTTTGATTTAACTGTTCTAGGCACCTGTTAACAGAAATACCTTCAATTTGGTTCTCTTCGATTGTCCACACATTACAAGTGGAGTCTTCTAAATTAATTCTTAAAAAATAGTTTTTATTATAGCTGTGCCAATTTAAATAGGTTATATTGGAATTGCTTTCGAATTTTATTTGCCTTACCCATTCGTTAAAAGGCAGAGCTTCGTGTACTTCTGTAAAAGCACATGTCTTGTCTCCTGTATATTTAATATTAGGGTTAACTTTACACCAATGGGGTAAGATAGTGGGACCATATTGTGCAGAAATAATAATAATTTTGGTTCCTGTTGAAATATGATAATCTCTCCCAATTTCTGTAAATGATAATATTGATGGCACTATCAATACCACATATATAATGTAATAAACGTGTTCAAATCCAACTGTTACCATATTTGATCTGCAACAAAAGAAGATATTAAGTTGTTTATTATGTACGATATTATATTGAAAATTATTATATTATAGAGGTATAATCTCATTGGGGAGGTTGTACGGTTGATTGATAAAAGACCCAATCGAAAACCAATATTAGGAAATAGATGATCGTGCTGGCAGATTTTGTGTTGATAATTTATTTTTACTTAACACACAAACAATAGGAGCATCCACAGACATCAATCTCCCACTCACTTTCATCCCAAAAACATCGTCTATGCTCGGCACAATCATCCTGCAAGCGTCCACACAATCATCTGTTATATGTAGTATATCGAACCACAAGCACCAAGTGACGATTGGCTTCTATAGCCGGGTATGCCCTCTACACAGTACACAATGGTGCTTGCGCTTGCTTGTCTGTAATCGCCGGTTATGAAGAGGGACCATCACACCCTCATCACACGAAAGCTTCTCTTCCCTTTATCTAAGGTGTCACTAATAAAATTGACAAAATTCTTAAATCAAGAGGAATAAAAACAATATTTAGTCCCCAACAAAAACTTTCATTGATGACGGCATTCGGTTACCTTCGACATGGAGATCTCTCATTAAGAAAATATCGCCCGCTCGATCAAAATACCGACATTAGAAATGTTCGCGGCAACCCCCGTGCCAACCCCCAAGTCAACAACCACGCCAACCTTCACCCAAATCACGTCACCATCGACAGTATAAATGAACCGTCCGCTGTTTCCAGTAGCAGTGATGAATTTATTGGTGATCAGTGTAGTAGTGTCCGGGGGCTCGAGAGACAGAGATTTTGGAAAAAGTTTAATGACTCATTTCGGCATATCCCTGCCTCATCAGACACTTGGGCTGATACAAATTCAAACTCGGAAAGTCCAACGAATGTCTCCTAAAACTTGACCACTGCAGTGGTTAGCGTAAAGAGGTGCCACCTGTTTTGGTGATTATGAACAAAAACGATTTAATAATATCGTTTTCTGTCCTCTGGGCTGTACGAAATGTGTAAAAGATTAAATATTTTAGCAAAAGCTGCTATCGCTTTATTCAATTAAATAGCCAAATGTATGGCCTAAGAGAAAAACTTCGTTAAACTTCCCGTGCTCGAATCGGTATCAATAAAGTGTTATGACTCATTTCGGCATATCCCTGTCTCATCAGACAGTTGGGCTGATACAAATTCAAAAACTCAGAAACGTCTTTAATGTATCTGAATTAAATATCTTACGTGCACCTGAGGTAATGTAACGTGACGTCCACCAGAAGGAAGCCAAACTAAACTTAAATCATGTGACAGCTGTCAAAATGGCCGCCACTTAAAAAAGTGTTGCAAACTTCTATACCTAAAAAAACACCCTTATATATATATATATATATATATATATATATATATATATATATATATATATAAGGGTATATATATATATATATATATATATATATATATATATATATATATATATATATATATAAGGGTGTTTTTTTAGGTATTTCAAAGTTATTAACGAAAAACTTTATAAATAAATTAAATAACTTTAAATAATTAAATTAAATAATTTAACGGATGTGTGTTGACATTTACATCTCTTATTATGTATCTTGAAAATATATATACAATAGCACTAAAGGCCTTAGAGGCCCATGGCTTAAAAAGTTTGTTCTTTCTTCATTTTCGCTTTCCTTTATGTACTGAGATTTTCTCTGGCTCTATATGTGATTTTTCTCCATTCCTTCTTGTTATTCATTTTTCTTTTCTGGCCTTGTAGTCCAATTTCTTCCATATCTTTTTCTACCTCCTGATTCCATCTATTTTTTGGCCTTCCTTTTCTCTTTTTTAAAGTTATAGTGTAGTTTAGTACCCTTTTTGGAGTCCTCGTGTTCGGCATTCTTTCTAGGTGACCTCGCCATCTTAGTCTCTGTGCCTTTATGACTCCTATTATGTTAGGTTGATTATATAATTTCTTTAACTCATCATTTGATCTTCTTACCCATAAACCGTCCCTTATTATTCCTCCATATATCTTCCTTAGAATTTTCCTTTCCCATATCTCCAGTAAATTTTGTTCATTTTTTGTCATTGTCCATGTCTCACTGCAGTACGTTACTATTGGTTGTATAGTTGTTTTGTATAACTGTATTTTTGCCTTTCTTGATAAAAACTTGCTTTTCAACATTCCACTAAGAGCATGTACACTTTTATTGCCTGCCATTATTCTAGCTTGTATTTCTTCTTTAATGTTAGGTTTACGTGATATTATTGTACCTAGGTATGTAAATCTTTCTACCATTTCGAATTCGTATGATGATCTTTCTTCTACTTCTACTTTAAACTTTTGTCCATCCCTGAACTGATCATCTGTCCACTGCATACATTTTGTTTTAGTTTCATTTATGTAAAGTCCCATTTTCTTTGCTGCTTTTACTATTCTCTGTACTATCTCATGTAGCTCTTTTTTTCCTCTTGCCAGCAACACTATATCATCCGCAAATGCCAAAACTTTGTGTCTTTTATGATATAGGAGTCCTTCTCTATTGATTTTCGCTTCTCGCATTATTTTTTCTAGGCATAAATTGAAGAGTAATGATGACAAAGGATCGCCCTGCCTTAATCCTTCGTTTACTATAAATTTGTCCGATACATGATTGTTTACTTTGACTCTGTTTTCTGTATTCTCTAAAGTAAGATGTATCATGTTACGCAACTTTCTGCTAACTCCCAGTTCCTCAAGGGTCTCTTTTAATTCCTTCCTTTTTATTCTATCGTATGCTTGCTGGAAGTCGATGAATAGCGCTATCGTTGGTAAGTTGTGTTCATAGCTTTCTGCTTGTAATTCTCTGATTATGAATACTTGGTCCGTTGTGCTTCTCCCTCGTCTAAATCCGCACTGATATTCGCCTATTATATTTTCAACTTCTTTTTCTAGCTTATTTTTTATGGATTTTGATAGGATTTTATATACGGTATTTAGTAACGCTACTCCTCTGTAATTACTGCATTCTGTTTTGTCTCCTTTTTTGTGTAATGGGCAAATAATGGCTTACTTCCAATCTTCTGGTATTCGTTCTTTTATCCATATCTCCTTTATGATCTTGTATATCCAGTTATTTAGCATTTTCCACCGTATTTCATCATCTCTGCTGTTATGTTATCGCTTCCAGGAGATTTGTTGTTTTTCAGATTTTTTATGATTTCCTCGATTTGTTCTTTGCTGGGTGAATTATCTTCTATGTCTTCTAAGTGTTCGATTCTTGCTTCTGCTTCCATACATTCTCTTTGGTTTGACTTATTATTGCCATTTAGTAATTCATCAAAATATTCTTTCCCTCTTTTGGCTATTTCTGCTTCCCCGCTTATGTTTTTAACGAATATGGGTTTTTGTTGGAAACCTTTTTTTTCATTTTTAGCTCCTTGATATAGGTTTTTATTTTTTTTATTTCTGTAGTTCTCTTCTATTTCTTTTAGCTTATTTTCTATGTGTTTTCTCTTCTTTTCTCTCAGCATCCTCTTTACTTTTTGTCTCTGCTCCCTATATCTATTCTTTATCTCTGTTGTTTCTTTCGTGATCATTTCCACCCTTAATGATTTTCTTAGTTCTATTTCTCTTTGGCACTCTATGTCGAACCAGTCTTTCCTCTTTTTATTCTCTTGTTTATTACATTCTCTTGCTGCTATTTTGAAAATATGAGTCCAATAAAAAAAAATTAACCCTTATAGATACTTGAAATATTACTCATATAAATGTTTAAATTTTTATGACACTTCTCGTTTTAAAATAATTTCATATAAATGCAATTGTTATTTTTAAAAATCTTATTTAGTTTATATCATAATTAAATTTACTATCAAATGATATTTATTTATATTTTACTATTAATTTAATATTTTGTCTGAATTTGACAGGACAGGTCTGTTAGAAGTAAACAACGTATGCTTTGGTAATATGTTAGAAGGTGGCGTTGGCAGCAAACAAAATAATTTAATTATTTTAATATAATAAATATTTTTTAAATATAAATAATAAATAAATATTAAAATTAATTTTCCAATTATAAAAATATTATTTAAATTTTAAAAATAGAGAAAAAATACTATTCTACAGTACAGCCTGCTGCACCAATTTTTTTTAATTATTTAAACAAATTATTTATTTAGAAAGTCGAAAAAGAAGTTATTTTAAAACGAAAAAAATCAAAGAAAAAAAAGGATGCTTTTGTAAAAAATCATTTATTTTCACCTAATCTTTGATCTGGAAAAGGTTGCAATTTGAAACCGAATACAAAATGCTTTACTTGTATTAAAATTTTATTTTACTTGGTTTAAATGAGAAAGATAAGTAGAAGTCGAGTGTCATAAACAATTTGGACGTTTACGTCAAAAAATAAAAAAGGAACCATCTAAAAGACACATTTGGACAAAGAGGGATGGCAAGACAAAAAAAGAGTAAAGACTAAAATACTTATAACAAAATTTAAAAAAAATTGCTTTCAGAAAATACCACGATAAATGGAAAATATGATATCGTATCTTGTATACTTACAAATATTTCAAAATCTAGTCAATTTTAATACAATTATCACAATTTTGTTACTGAAACTTATTTATTTAAAGCTTATTTAGATAATATAGCAAATATCTACTTGTCTCTACTATATATGTACTTGTAGACAATCCCTCTATAAAATGATAAGTTTAATCACTTTATATCGTTTAAATCATTAAAGTGTCGAGAGTCGAACACAAAAAAGGTGATATTTATTCAGTTGACTGTGGGTACGTTCATAACGTCTCCATTATGAACGTACCCACAGTATCGCGTCGAATCCTCGCCTAGACCTAGAGCATAGCAGTGATAGCGAACGCTCGTATTTAAAATATTGCATTTATTTTACCTGGCGATCGATTATTGTACGGTCCTATGGTCGGAGCGAGAGTCGGAACCAAAATATTCTTAATAAAAATCTGCACAAATTTTTTTAATAATTTATTTTTATTGGAGTGGGTGAACGTGTAAATAAACATGAAAGAAGTAAAAATATGGAATTTATAATTTTAAACTTTTCTGTTTAGCTTGCAGTATCTTCGGGTTAAATATTTATATTTCAAACTTTGACACAATATATTAAAAATACGACTGCAAAAAATGAGATACATCTGAACAATTAATTTTGTTCTGAAGCTATTTTCTTGTGGCATTTTAAATTAATTACTATTTAAATGGAAATAAGCCACAATTAAAGGTTAAAATACGTTTATTGACGTTTCAATTTCCACTTCGGAAATCGTTCTCAAAATACAAACATTGTATTTTGTTTTTGTATTTTGAGAACGATTTCCGAAGTGGAAATTGAAACGTCAATAAACGTATTTTAACCTTTAATTGTGGCTTATTCCCATTTAAATAGTAATTAAATTAATTTTGATTACGAACGCAATGGCGACTTTTTGTAAAAATCGTATGCTATTCGACATATTCATTCTTTTTTCTAATTAAAAAGGGTTCCTACTCCCCTTTAAGATAGGCAAAATGCCCTTACTACAACAATTTAATTTTTTTTCACGTTGATTCACGTGATTAAAAAATAGGACTCAACGCAATTTTAGCCCGCCACCCATATCCTGACCCAAAAAACGTCAATTTTTTATTTTTTTTCGGGAGGTTGGGAGGTTTTAATCAATTTAAAAATTTCAGAAAAATCACACGCAGAGTTGAGTATTTTGGGGGGATAAAGGGGTAAAATGCGAAAACATGGAGTTGAATCTAGTTTACTCCAATTAACCTGTTACTCAAATCTGACTCTCACCTTTATGCTGGTGTCCCCTGTTAACCGAGCAACCCAACTGGAGATCCGGTATCCAACCCGGGTGGAAAGTTGAGTCATGAACTGGCAATAGCGGGTGAAATGGCCGTCCGAAAAGGAGGTTTGGCGTTGAGTTAACTACCCAACCCTGTAAAAAACCTTTTGTTATGAGAGCTACAAAGAAAGAAACCGGACTGTCTAACCTACGACGAACTCGCAAACGAAATAAGGATAATGATTTAAAAATTTGCACGTGGAACGTAAGAAGCCTTTACCAGCCTGGAGCAATAATAGACTTTGGGATCCCACCTAAGTTAGTTAAGTTGACCCAACTAACAATGCAAAACGTAAGCTCATGCGTTAGAATTTAAGGAGAAAACTCTACGTTCTTTGACATTAATAATGGTCTAAGACAGGGGGATGCGTTGGCGTGTCTGCTCTTTAATATTGCCTTGGAAAAGGCAATCAGACAATTAAATATTAAAATGAATGGAACTATTTTTAATAGATCAACGCAAATTCTTGCATTCGTTAACGAAATAGTTATAGTATGAGTGACACGGTGCAGTATTTTATAAGGCTTGCGGACGCAGCAAGTGAATTAGGACTTGTGGTAAACGAGGAAAAAACCAAATATCTGTTGGTTTCTAAAAACCCTCGAAATATCCAACAGAGAATTCAAATTAACAACCATACCTTTGAGCAAGTCAAATAATTTACATATCTTGGATCGCTAGTAAACGCAACAAACACAACAAGCGACGAAATAAAAAGACGCAAAGGGATAGCAAACAGAACTATTCACGGTCTCCATAAACATTTAAAAAATAAAAATATAAAACGTGCACGAAAGCTTAATATATACAAGACCTTGGTTTTGATATATGAGGCTGAATCTCCAAATGATAAAATACTTGTTGGTATTTTTGAGAGAAAAATTCTTAGAAAGATTTTTGGGATCGTAAATGAAAATGGGCTATGGCGTTGAAGATACAACTTTGAACTATATCAGTTATAAACCAATCCAGATATTGTGAAATTCGTTAAATTAAAGTGCAGATACTTGGGCTGGACACATTGCTCGGATATCAGATCACGAATACACGAAGAGATTTAAATTTTCAAAACCAGAAGGCACAAGAAGCAGAGGATGACCACGAATGAGATAGATTGATGAAGAGGAAGAAGATCTACAGATTCTAAGGGTTAGAAGATGGAGGGAAGTTGCCAGGAATCGACAGGAGTGGCGACTTCTTTCTGAGAAGGCCAAGATCCACAACGGATTGTCGAGCCACTTATGATGATGAGTTGAGTATTTTACAAAACTTGACTATTTTTAATAGAGCCGTAGGCTAAGTGTACATAACATAAAAATACATTTTTTAAAGAGCTTTTTTTAAACACAACCTTTTTTTTAAGCCTCTTTAAGATCATAACCGTTTTTCGTCTTTACAGAGGGGGGTCCGAAATTTTCAAAAAACATTTTAGTCCAGGACGCCACCTGACTGGCCTTAGTGCAGAATTCATTCTTCGTAGTCCTGGCGGCGATAGTTTCCGAGGTACTTTTAAACGCCATTTCGTCGCGGAATTTACGACGAACGTCTACCTACTAAAACAGACCTTCCTCTCTCATCCAGTGCTTCGGAAGCGGAATGGCCGCTGTATGTTTAAGTAACGCTTCCGAAGCACTACCTTCATTTATCCACAGACTGTTAGCAAGTTGGCTCCCTGTTACTTTTCCCTGTTTCTCTTTTTTTGGTCCCAAAAATTGCGCTTTTTTGGGAGGATTCCGGAACAGTATATATAATTCGAAAACAATGTCCTCTTTATCTTAAAAGAGATTTATTGTGGTTCATCCATATAATATTTAAATTTATTGAGCCTTATTCTATCCTATCCTGGGCAGTTGCACAGAACGTTTTCGCCATGTTGTCATCAGCCTGACAAATTCTGCAATTCCCACTTTCTGTCAGTCCTATTTTATTCATATACTCGTTGAGGCGACAGTGTCCTGTTAGAAAACCTTCGATGATTCGCAGATATATCTAGTATATCTTTGTCTTTTTCGAAGATTCATATACAAAGGCCTTTGAATGTTTGAAAGCCGTTTGTTTGTTTCAGCAGTTACGTTTCATCTGTTTTAATCATTTCGATATTGTTTTATGCTTTTGAAAATCAATTAGGATGGTTCAACTTACAGTGGTAAAAAATAATAAAAAAAACATAAACTACATTATAAATAATTATATTAAATTTTTAAAATAATATTAAATTCTTTGTCGATACTCCTTATGCCATTGACTGTCATTTAATAAGAACCTAAGGTATTTAAGGAATTTTATTATTTCACATGTTCAAATGACCTCTAAAAATAAAATCAAAGATTACTAGCAAGTAAAGTAAATACAAAGAACTATATAAAAATAAACATAAAATTGCCAAAAAAGTAATAAGAGATGCGAGACAAAAATCTTACGAAGAATTTTGGAACAGCTTAAATAAAGGTTATAAAAATGACAGTAGATCTTTTTGAAATCAGATCAAAGCACAAAAGCGTTAAGAGGGCAAAAGAGAACATAAATTCATAATTAAACATAAGAAATGATTGTTAAAAGACCGAAAAGTGTGCAAACTTACCCAGATTTAGAAAAACTCAAGGCTTTATTTGATAGCACTATTATGACCAATTGACGATATAAAGCAATACAATTCTTTGTAGTAAGGAGTGAGGCAAGGAGAGACAGTCTCTCCAAAGCTATTCATGACGCTTTTAGAACATACTGGTAAGAAGGCACATCTAAACGAGCATGGTATCAACATACATGGAGAGAAGCTCAGTCATTTGAGATTTGCATATGATATCGTCCTTATAGCCGATCGTATGGATCTTCTTCTTGATGTGTGTATCCGTTACGAATGTTGGCGATCATCATGACAATCTTTATCTTATCTGCAGCAGCGCGAAAAAGCTGCATAGATGTTGTATTCAACCAGATTCTGAGGTTCTTTAACCAAGATGTTCTTCTTCTTCCTGGACCTCGTTTTCCAAATATTTTTCCTTGCAGGATGGCTTGAAGGAGAGCATATCTGGATTCATTTCGCGTAATATGTCCGAAGAATTGTAACTTTCGAGATTTGATGGTGGTCAGTACCTCTGGGTTCTTATTCATTTTTCTGAGGACCTCCTCATTTGTGACTTGGTCAGTCCACGGGATCTTAAGTATTCTCCGATATAGCCACATCTCAAATACTTCCAGTTTTCTGCACATATCTTCGTTTAAGGTGCACGATTCAACACCATAAAAAAGGACAAAGAAGACATAGCATCGCAGCATTCTTACTTTTGTATCAAGAGAGAGTTTGTGACTCTTGAAGAAGGCCCCCATTCGATTGAAGGTGGATCTAGCTTTTTCGATGCGTGCTCTAATCTCCTGGTTGTTGGTCCATTCTTTATTTATTATGGTGCCGAGCTAGCTATAGTGCGTCACTCTTTCTACACGGGATTGGTTGACGTAGAGTTGACTTTCTGTTATCCTTTTCTTGCTAATTATCATAAGCTTTGTCTTCTTTACGTTTATATTGAGTCCATATTGTTGACTATAATACGTGATTTTGTTCATAAGAACTTGTAGGTCTTGTAAGTTGTCTGCAAATACTATGGTGTCATCTGCATATCTGATGTTGTTTAGCCGGTAACCATTTAGAAGAATACCTTTATCAGTTTCGTGCAAAGCTTCGATAAATATTCTTTTAGAGTACAGATTAAAGATCAGAGGAGACAAAATACAGCCTTGCCTCACTCCACGCATGATTTTTACATAGTCAGTGTGCTCACCTTCAACTCTGAGATTTGCTGTCTGATTCCAGTAAAGATTTCTAATTATTTTCAGATCTTGGTTGTTAATTCCTGCTTATCTTAGTATTTGCACCATGTTGGCGTGCTGTACTCGATCAAACTCTGTCTCGTAATCAACCAGACATGCATATACGTGGCAGTTGACGTCTCTGCATCTCTAGAATAAGACTTGTATTGAAAGCAAAGCCTCTCTAGTACCAACAGCATTTGTGAACCCAAACTGGTTGGGGGAAATTTGACTTTCACACAGCTCTCTTATGAATTATCTTTAGGAACAATTTTAGATGACTCATGAGGCTTATAGTACGGTAATCTTCTCATTTTTTTGTTTCTGGTTTTTTTGGAAGTGCAATAAACTCAGATTTCAGCCATTCTGTTGGTATTTCTTTAGAGTTGTATATGTTGTTGAATATCTATGCGATGATTGCTATTGATTCGTTGTCCATTAGTTTGAGTAGTTATGCTTGTATATTATCAGGGCCTGCCGCTTTTCCATCCTTTAACTGTGTTATTGCGGAATAAACTTTCTGCTGTAATATTCTTGGTCCATCATTTACCTCTTCTAGCTTAAAGGTGATATCTCTTTGGTCTTCAAATAGTTTTTCTATATATTTTCTCCACGTTCTTATTTTGCTCTGTTTGTCCAAGATGATGTTTCCGTCAGAATCAGTTATATTTTCTTTCTACCTACATCTTAGTCCCCCTGTGTGTTCTTTAACTTTACTATGTACATTGTGACTATCGTACTTTGACTGTAAAGTCTTAATTTCTTCGCCTCTTTCCCTTGCTTCTTTTTCTTTTGCTTCTCTGATTTTGGTTCTTATTAACCCATTAAGCGCCGTTGATGCGAAAACGCAACATTTTAAAAGGAATTTTTTTTATACAACTAAATATTTTGTTTTTAGAAAATTCTTTATATGTTTTAATTCCTAAAGGCTTGATGATATTGAAATATATTTTATAGAACAAATATAATTAATTGTTTATCTATTATAAATTAATTTCTTCAGCAGTTTTTTACATGATTCCTCATGACTATATAATCTTCTTGTAGAATTTTCACTTTGCTTATAATATAATGGTTTATATGATTTTTATAAAGCATAAACTACAGATTTAGCAATAACCATACAAAAAAATTAAATAATTTTATCAAGAAAAAGTTACATGCATTCAAACTTATTGTTGCGTTTTCGCATCAACGGCGGAATGTGCTGTCTCTAGGTAATACCGGCTACGCTACGTGACAAATCAAGTGTAACCGTATTTGACTAGTTCAGTCTTGTCTAGAGCGTTTAAGTATAAGCATATACAGCAATAATTGTGTTTCTCTGTATTGTTGCGGATAAAACATATATAATGAGTTCTGGCAAAAATAAGTGGAAAGATAATTATGATCGGAATAGACCTCTTACTATTCAAGAATTGGAAGCTGCTATTGAAGAAATTCAAAATGAGACCGAAATTGATGCTGTTATAATACCACCAGATGTCGATGAGCTTACTGATGAAGAGGAAATAGATGACGATTTATTGGAAGGTATTATACGGTATAATTATATAAGATACTGTTATGTAACTTTTATTTTTTTATTACTTATAGGCCATGATAAGCCTCAAGACACTGCTGGGACATTCAAATTGATGGCTGAGGACAACACAAATGAATTTGAAGATAATTATAATGAACCTTCTACAAGCAAGGCTACTTCAAAGAGGGCAAAATCTGTTCAATATAATCCAAACTGGAGCAAAAGGGACCCCGTATACAGTAATTTTCCGGAATCGCAGGAGCACATTTAAAAACAACGTATAAAGGACATGCTTTACGGTAAATCACCAGTTGAAGTATTTTATAATTTTTTTGACGAGGAATTATTAGACATGATTTTAAAATACACTTTAAAATATGCCAAGGACAACAATCGACATGATTTTTCAATGACAGTATCTGATTTAAAGAAATTTATTGCTATTTTGATCTTGTCAGGATATCACACGTTGCCACAAATGGAGATGTATTGGAGCAGAGATGAGGACAAGGGAGTACCATTAATTAAAAATTGCATGAGTCGAAATAAGTTTCGCAATATAAAAAAATATATACATGTATGTGATAATGCTCAACTTAACAAGCAAGATAAGTTTGCTAAATTGCGCCCATTATTTGACAAAATAAACAAAAGAAATCTGCAGTTTGGCGTATTTTCACAAAATTTATCAGTCGATGAGGAAATGGTTCCTTATTTTGGTAGACACTCCGCTAAAATGTTCATCAAAGGGAAGCCTGTCCGCTTCGGTTTTAAAATTTGGTGTCTTTGTTCTCAAGATGGATATTTGTTTCAGTTTAGTCCATACGCTGGAACACGAGAACATAAAAGTGATATGGGACTGGGAGCAGATGTTGTTATAGATCTATTAAAAGTTATTGAATTTCCTTCTCAACACAGAATATTTTTTGACAATTTTTTTTCGTCTTTTAAACTATTTCAATATCTTACTGAAAATAATATATACGCCACAGGAACTGTGCGGGAAAACAGAATCCAAAAGTGTCCTTTAGATAGCTCAAATGATTTAAAAAAAGGGGGCAGAGGTGCTTTCGATTTTAGATATGATTTAAAATCCAAAATTTGTGTAGTTAAATGGAATGATAATTCAATCGTTATTATGATGTCAAATAATATACCAATAAATCCAATTCAGCAAGTAAAACGGTATGATAGAAAACAACGAAAAGAAGTAAGTGTAGACCAGCCATTTCTAATAAAAGAATACAACAAAATATGGGGGGTGTTGATTTACACGATAACGGCATAGCCAATTATCGTATAAGAGTAAGAGGAAAGAAATGGTGGTGGCCTCTTTTTATAAATACTGTAGACAGTACAATCGTCAATGCATGGAAAATTTATAAATTGGCAAATGACTCTACAATATCACAATTAGAGTTTCGCTCTTATATTGTTATGGCGCTAATAAAATCAGAAGAAAGTAATTCATTATTAGCCAGGGACGATGAGGGTACATCAGCTTCTAAATACAAAGGACGAGGAAGGCCAACAAAGTCAGAAATACCGAAAGAAATGAGAACTGACAAAGTAAACCACATCGTAACCCTGAAAAGTCAAGAAAAAGATGCAGACAATGTAAAAACCAAACTATATATATGTGTCAGAAGTGCAATGTACATTTACACTCTACATGTTTTGACAGCTTCCATAAATTGTAATATTAGGTTTTATAGTTTTTTTACAAATATTTTATTTAGTTTTACTACTTTTGTATCTTTAATTTTGAAATAAATCTCATAATCCATAAAAGTGTATTTCATTAATTTCTTAACAGATTCCGCCATTGATGCGAAAACGCAACATTATTTTTTTAGAACACCCTGTAACCTTAAAAAAAATTATATCCAGTTTTGTCTTTAAAACACCATAAATAACTAACCCTTATATTATTTTTATAAAAAATTTACATATTTCATACCTTGGCGGTTAATGGGTTAATATATTTATGGTTTTATATTTGTCTGGGTCATTTTTGGCTTCTCTTTTCTCGTCCATTAGTTTCAGGATCTCATCTGTCATCCATAATTTTTTATCCATTAATCATCTGTCTTTAAGTGTTTATCCTTTACATTTTACACTATTTCTGCTATTTCTGTAATATGTTTGATCGTTTGTTCTTCGTTCGATTCGTCTCTTAATTGCAGTCACTTGCTCGTTTAACGTGGCTTGAACTCTCATCCTCGTATCAAGGTCTTTTAGCACACGTAGGTCGTATGATTGTCCTTTCCTTTTCTGCACTGTTCTGAGTTTGACTCGAAATACTCCCACCAGTGGAACGTGGTCTGTATCCAAATCTGCTCCAGGGTAAGTCTTGACAGATGTAAAGCTATTTCGGAATCTTTTATTTACTAAAATGTAGTCTATTTGATTCCTAATAATTCTTCTAATAATTCTATTCCATTATCCTGTGGATAATGCAATAATAAAATGTTTGAAAAATTATTTCACGCTTCCTTAGAGGAAGCAAAAGATTCCCTAAAGATTAATATGAACAAGACGCAAGTAATGACTTATCTGGTGATAAATATTGCTGTTGATAAAAGAAATATTGGGTAGACTATATCGTCTAAGTACTTAGGACATGAAATTCGGTTGGGCAGAGATAACCAGACATGTAAGATCCCGCGTCGCATAGGATTAGCCTGATCAGCGTTTGGTAGGTTAAGACAAATCTTTTTTTAATTTTGAAAAGTCAGTACTCACTGGAAGACTCCCTACATTTTAAAAACTTTATCTAAATTGTAAATTAAGTAAGTTGATAGTCATTAGAAACACTTATTGTCAATGTAGACAGATTGTGTGAATAAATTTTCAAAAAAAATTGACCGGAAGTTTTATTTTCACCGTTTAAGTTTGTTACAAAATACATTGTAAAATAGAATCTTATTTCTCTATTATATATTACATTTGTTGAGTAAATATTGAGGTTAAATTCGTGAGTCTGTCGATGAAGTGAATTTATTTTATAAAAATATTCTACAACTTAAATAGCTGTAACTATAAATATTTACAACGCGGCGAAGAGAAGCATTTCCTCCAATACATTATTTTTCACCGAGAATGCAACAGCAACGAAGAACGGAGAATATAGGAAGCTAATTCAACTTTATTTAGTGTTAGCTCTAACCGAACAGCATTAACGCACCTACTAAATATTCGTTTAGGAAGTATATTAAATTGGCTTCTATGATTTCAAACATACATAACGTAGCATCAATATGTTAAATCAATATGATACACGCACTTTTTGGTTTTCCCCTAATACTAATTTCATGATTGGATAATATAGAAGTACTTCAGTCAATCTGTGAAAAAACGATTTTCCGTAGTCAATCTGTGAAAAATCTTATAAAGGTTTTTGAATGTTCTAAAAGATATATGAGAGATAGCTTATCAACAAATCCTTGAAGACGTGCAGCTGATATTACTTTGCTTTTGAAGAGCTGAAAATTAAACAGATTAAAAGCGAAGATCTAGATTTTATGATCCGTTATAGTGAATGGGAGAGTTTTTCGAGCTGCTATTTTTAGAATGGAACTTCAAATTGAAGCGCGCTGGAAAAATTTGCAATATCTCGCTTTCTATGGCACACAGAATAATATTTTTTCTAAACTGAGGTAGTTCGAGAAAATATTAAGAACTGGTCTCTTTGTTTCTTCTCCTTTAGGTGCCGTGTACAGGTACATCCAAGGACACCCAACCAGGTGTTAGGTACCATCACTTTAACGGGTTATATATTTTTACTCTTTTTCGGTGTATGTCATCTATAAAATTGATCATAATATTTAGATTTTCGTTTACAGTATGTTCAATTTACTGCTATTAATTTTGTTTATTTACATCTAAGATTTTTTACAATCTGTTTCACAAAAAAAAAACGTTAAGTAAAATTGTTTCTCTTTACAATGTTAAAGAGATGTAAGGTCCAGTGACCAAAACATCAGAACACAAATATTGGCTTGTTTATTGGTGGGATGTGCACATAGACAGATACGCGAACACGAATACTAAAAGCGGCACAGATCACAATGTCTGGGCGCTGTTAAAGGCGTAGCTTTCACTACTGTAGGCACTGTCAGGATCGGTGTGGTAGGTCTAAAGGATCAAATTCCTTTAATCTCTTTACTTGTTCGTTATTGAGAAGATTGTATGGCAGAGTGTTAGGATGCACGTTCAACCTGTTTTGATATTGTATAGAAATTCTTTTGTACTATTCAAAGATTGTTAGTACCTGCAGATTTTTATATAAGGCCTCATTCTGGATATACCAAGGGGTATTGCCGATTGTTTTTAGAGTTTTAGATTGAAATCTTTGTATTTTCATAACATTAGATTTGCTAGCTGATTTCCAGAGCTGCGAACCGTATGACCAAACGGGTTTTATTATTAATTTGTATATCAGCAGCTAGGTGTAAAAAATAAAAAGCAACCAACTACACAAATCTAAAAGTAAAGTGAAGGGTAAGTAGATTTGAGAGCAACTAGATAGATAGCAAATTTTGATACAATTCGGTGGTGACATTAAAAATTACAAGTTTTCGCCGTATTTCACCTTCATTTACCCGACTACTTAGCTCCTTACGCTAAAAGAAGAAAGCGGATTTTGTTAAAACTAATTAATCTTTAATAAGTACTATAAGTACTCCTCTTGTATCATTTAAATGTTTCTTTTTATTGGAAATAAACAACTTTTTATTGTGGTTCACAATTTTCAGCTTTTCTTTTTTAAAACACATTTAATGATTTTTTGTTAGCTTTCTGTAAATGTTTCAAAATTTCAATTAGTATAGTGTAATCGAGTATTACATTACATATCTAGTATAGGTCTATTATAGTATAAATATTTAAAGTTTTGAGTTAAAATTGAAAGTTTATACTGTCCCGTTCTTAAGTAACATCGTAATCTCACTCTACCGAGTTTCCTTTAGAGAACTGACCTGACCAAAGGCAATTTAGTTTCGTTTCTTAAATAAACCATCAAAACTAGGAAGGAAGAACGAAGCATTCCTCTATGAAGTGGCCGTTTATGAGTGGCGTCGCGCATGGTTGACTAAGATACGTCCGCTTTATCTTCATTTCTTCGGACGTTTTTGCTTTTATATTAGACCTGGAAATACACTTATTCCTTACTAACCCGTGCACTTACAACTAATAAATCAATTCGACTGTCGTTTTATTGAAAAACTCTATTAAAATGCGACTAGTACCATCCACCTGGTGTTAGTACCCATACAGGACCGGTTTTTCTAATCTTATGCAGTTTTAATTGAGATGTTGAGAAATATAATAACTGGTATTAAATTGATTACATGCGAGTATATATATATATATATATATATATATATATATATATATATATATATATATATATATATATATATATATATATATATATATTGTTATGGTAAGCAAAAATAGGAATTTTGAATTACAATATATTTGTCTTATGGTTGTACCATAATTAAGTTATACCATAAATTTTCAACATCTACAACATACAGATCAGATGTTCCTAACGTGCTCTCCAGTTCTAGAAATTAATGAGAAAACTGTTTCTATTCAATCACCGATAAAATATTTTTAATCCACTTTAAACCCACTGTGAGTGTCCTTTGAAAAAAAAAATAATAATTTTTAATTAGAAACTGCTTCTTCTTAGGCTTCAATTCCTCCTGGTTCAGGTACTATTCTCCTAAGTCGATCTTTGCCAGAACAAATTATTGCTTATCGAAATTAAAATTGACGATCTGCTGCTGCTTCTAACTCTCTAAATCTGGTGTCATCTCAAAAAAGACATAGACAGCCTAGCCTCAAATAATTTTTATTTAAAGTTACAATAATTGTGAGCTTTGGATATCCCCGCTTGCACTGCTTGTCTACTACCACTAAAGTTAACAAACTTTTTTTTCACTACTCACTTTCTATCACCAGCAAAAAACAACAATATTTATTTTTCTTTTACAATTTGACGAAGAAACCGAAAACACCTTTTCTCTTTTAAATCTCGTACCGTATGAAATCGTATGAATTTGTGTCGACAATCAAATGCTGCTTATAAAGCTGCGGCCACAACGGCGCACCGCACATCGCATAGTACAACGCACAGCACCATACCCCGCACCTAGCTTAGCCTTTGCTTTGTACATTAGTGGCCGTATTGACGCACCGTGCATCGCACATTTATTTGATAATGATAATGAAAATATACAGGTTCCCCCTGGAAGGCTCAATAATGAAGCAATATGGATACGAGAAAACTTAAAACTTATTTCTGTAGTCATTAAAATGTAATTTATTATACATTTTATTGTTTTATTTACCTGTTGTTTCACATTCATCTGTCACTTCTTTCCACAGTTTTGATAAAACCAAACTATTGTGGTGGCTTTTGCTTTTTTGTTCCAAATTGGTTCACACCAAACACACAACTAATAATTAATTTGGCTTTATCCATCCCTAGAATAATCACTGTGCGAAGTGCGAAGATCAGAAAATACTAAGCTCAATTTACGTAGGCGAGGCGTTGGTACCCAGCCATGTGCGAAGGAAGGAGCGGTGCGTTGTTGTGGCCACGCTCATTTACGGCAATGCTTGTACAGTAGACTCCCTCTATAACGAGAACTAAAATGACAGACTAATTACCTCGTTATAAGCCGATCTCGTTATATCAGACAATCATAATACTGTGCATATATATGAATCTGTAGTTTTCTAAACCATTAACTTCCTATAGTGAAGCCATTCGGAGCAATATAAGATGCTAATAAATATTGTTTGAATGGCGTTTTTGAAAATTTACTTTTATTGTCAATGAAATATATTAAAACATAAAAGAGTTGTTTACTTTTATTATCAATGATATACGTTAGAACAAAAAAGCTGTACTTAAATTTTTTTCCAACTACATAATGTATAAATCGTATTTTCAAGGATAACATAAACTATTGCTTCTGCAATTTTAAGAACTCTGTTATTTTTAACTGCTTTAAATGGTCCAGTATCATTCTATCATATATTTTCTAAAGATGTGAAACAGTTGTATTTATTCATTGTAAAGAAGTTTATTGCGGGCTGCAGTTAAGTTTTTTTGAGGGGCTGTTTGAAAAGGTATTTATTTATAGCCACGACCGGACTAAAAACGTAAAAAACACGTTTTTGG
The DNA here is from genome assembly GCF_040954645.1 of Diabrotica undecimpunctata. NCBI lineage: Eukaryota > Metazoa > Arthropoda > Insecta > Coleoptera > Chrysomelidae > Diabrotica > Diabrotica undecimpunctata. The sequence continues at coordinate 146,117,252 of NC_092808.1, forward strand.
ATCTTATTTATAATATATCTCTCGTTATAACCAAATTTGCCTCGCTATAGACGGTTATAGTTCAATAGAAATTTCACGGGACATCTAATGTATCCCGTTATAGAGGGAGTATACTGTATTTACTTTGCTTCAGGGAGGCTATGGTCAAGGCTAGGTGCGGTGCGATGTGCTGTGTACCGTTGTGGCCGCTACTTAACTCTCCAAATCTGACGCCTCTCAAAAAAAACTTACAATTTGTTTGAAAATATCTGCTTGACTACTACCACAAAAACTAAACAAGTTTTCGTATTATTTACTTTTTTACAAACCAGTAAAAACACAAAAATTTATTTTTCTTTACATCTCGTATCGAACTCCGTTAAAATTCCATTCATCAAATCATTTCCTTGACCAATCAACAGACTGCAATAAATAACATAACTTTCCCACTCTTTCCTTTGACTACGACTTGTCAATGAAAGGGATAAATTGTATTGATCTCATGAGAATCATGAAAAATGGCAAAAATCGCGCCACGTTTATTTATTTAAAACCTTTGATTTCGCGCGCGTAACTGACATTCAAAATCGCTGAAATATTTTTGTTCAAAATTATCTTACCTACATTTTGTTATTTGAAACATTTTTTTCTATGTCTTACAGATTCTCGGTAAATCGATTATTTTTTTGCGTTTTCCTTTCTCTACTGGGGGGTTTTAGGGGAAAGCCTGGGGGTAAAAGTGGTAAAAATTTTTGGATCTTTTTGGCGTCCTAAAATTGACATCCTAAGTAAAATTCAGCTTATTTGTATGATTTTTAGAGGCTCAATGGCATTTTCTTCTCTGGCGACTAGTAAACTGGTTAGTAAAATAAACCATACCTAAATAACAGAAATAAAATAATACAGGGATTTTTTGTTCTATTACTGCGTACATTAGATTATCGCGTGGCTATCTCATTCTTCATTAATCTTCTGGATTATCTCTATATCCTGCTAGCTGCTACCTGAGCCGTGATCGTCGTCCAAGTGCTTCATGCGGTATTTCCTATATTCTGAAATTCGTTGACATAATTTTGTTTACAAGTAATGGGGGACAGGCCCAATGTCAAAACCTCCTACGTGGATGGTCGGGCAATTTTCTAATTTTCTCAGGATGTTCCTCCCCTCCATATCATTGCTTAATATCAGGAAATAGTGGAAAATCTTTATAAGCGGATGGTGAAAGCCACATTTTGGATGCCATTTAATTCATCAGGAATAGTTGTTTTTTACGAATTCCTTTCTTGTAGAAAATTTGGTTTTCGAAATAAACTACAAAGAGTTACCCTCTCAATAGAGGTGATACAAAGAAAACGATTATCGTTTAATTAGTATTCTAATCATAGATAATATTCAGCAATACAACTGCTATTATGAATTATATATTTTAATAAACAGTGACTGGTTATTTTTTTTCTTATTGCTAATTTAATTTTTTTTATTAAAGCTATGATTAGATAGTTATTAGAGTATTTAAGATGATTGTATATTTTCGAAAGCCAGATCTGTCCTTATTGCTTTTTCTATCTCTCCTCTGCTTCGTACAAGAATCAGCACGTTCTCTTCTTGAAAATGTCCTAGAAGATAAATTAAACTGGTAGTATTACTGTTTATTACCTAAGTTTTCGATACATTTATCATTCGAGAAGGATAAAAAATGCGTTTTATGTGTTACCGATAATAGGTTGATTTTATTTATTAGTATCATCGGTTTTTATTATATTACATTGCATTTGTTGGTTTACATTTTTCGTTTATAGCCTAACAACGTACTACAGTGCAAAGTGCACTAAAAGAAGGGGTATATTATCCAGTGGCGTCATCAAATATTAGATTTTTTCGAATTTTTTAAAAATGCAATAAATAAATCATATTGTTTGTTGGTTTTTTTATTTGTGCTTATTCTTCTGCTATTAGTACTTATTGTTTTAGGAAATTGGCGACCCTTATGGCAAAATTTAGTTTATTCATTGCCGCTCTGATCAGTCGTAATATTGTTATGAAGTTTCTTCTGTTATCTTGTCTTCCCGGTTTTCTCTCTCGATCCAATTTTCTCAGTACAACCTGTTGCCTGTAGAAAGTTCGTATTTCTAGCCTCATATGTCCTAGATCTTATATTCATGTTTTAGTCATTGCTTTTAATAGTCATAAATGCCTGTTTATCCATCGGGTTATTCCTTGGTTTCAAATAATGTTTAACCATTGATTGCTTCCATGAAATAAGCTATCTCTATTTTTGTAATTCTATTTTCTGTCAGTAGAAATCAAAAGCGATGGTCATTGCAAAAGACAGAGGGGATATCCAAGTCCAGATTGAGACTTTAAACAGGTGGAAACGTTTGAATTCTTAGGAGTGACAATTGAGGAAACTGGCTCACAAGAAGTATATATAAATGAAAGTATAGATAAAACGAATAAATTACACCAGGCAATAGGAAGAACAATCATCAATAAGTAAAAATTAACGACTCAAACTAAAACAAATGTTTTAAAGGTCATATATAGGCTAATTTTTACGTGTGAGTCCTGAGTGCTAAGTAAGCAACAGCAAAGTAAGATCCATGCGGCAGAGAAGAGATATATACGAAGGGTGCAGGGGGTGACTAGAAGAGATCGGGTAAGAATCAATGGTATAAGAGATTATTAAAAATAGAGTCGATGGCAGAGTATGTTGAAAAAATACAGTTAAGTTGGTGGGGTCATCTGTAGCGACTAAAAAATACCGGTCACAAAGATATGGGAAACTAAACCAAAAGGGAAAAAAAGAGGGGAAGAACTAGGGAGACTTGCAATGATGTGTTGACCAAAGTGTGAACAACTTGACCAAAAAGGAGTTATATGAAGAGAAGCAAAGGTGATGGCACAAGATAGGAAGATTTGGAGGAGATTCGTGCACAATTGATATGAGAGTGCATTTGATCCCAACACCCTATGGATAGAAGGGAATTTTATATATATATATATATATATATATATATATATATATATATATTTATATATATATATATTTATATATATATATATGTATATATATATATATGTATATATATATATATATATATATATATATATATATATATATATATTTATCTATATTCTCTGTCATCTTATTTATATGTTGGTTTCATTCAGTCTTGCTTTTTTTGATCCACCCGTTTATTCATTTAGGTTATTTTATTGTTATATATGTTTGTTCATGTTTCTAAGGTAGTGTTATAAAATTCCATCAGTTTTCTCTGGATATGGTCTTCCAACTTTGTTTTGGTTGGCCATAGAAATCTTGATTTTTTTTAAGAATGTCTGCCAGTAGCCTGGGAGTTTTCCTTTCCCATTCTTTTTATCCACCATACAATTCTTGCGGTATTTTTCTTCTTGTAGCATATTTTTAACATTTTCACTGAACGAAGATAACTTTAATTTGTACTTCTCATTTTTGTTTATTTCGTTAACTTATGCTTTTGGAACAGAATGTTTACACTCATTCACCTGTAAAGAAATCCCAGAAGCAATAAATAAAATTAAATCTAGAACAACCCCTACTTTGATGGCATTCACGGTGAATTCATGCCGAATTTTAAAAATGATTTGCAACGTTTTTCTTGAAAATTCTTTAAACTAAAAATATACACTGTCATTTCGAGAGAGCCCAAAAAATTATCAGTTTAAAATAAGGCAAAACTGAGGATACACATTACCTGAGCAGGACATCTGTATTCCACTAGTTTCAGACAGGATGTACAAGCCCAAAGATATAGATTTTGTCTTTCGGAGTGGGACTTACCTCAGGAAATCAAAGGCAGAATAGAGCAAACTAGAACACAATTTAAGAAGATGCAAAAGGTATTAACCAATAAAGCGATAAGAATTCCCTTACGAATTCGCTTATTATGTTTTATATCTTCAGCATTCTGCTATATGGAATGGAAGCATGGACTCACAGTAAAACAATGTAAAAAATAATTAAGAAATACATAAATAAATAATTAAAAAATAATTTTTTATAAGGGTTAGTGTAAAGACAAACTTATCTATAGAATTGACACTTCTGTTATGCTTCTTACTAGATTACGAAAAAAAAAACACGCAATAATCTATAATAATCTATATAAATATAAAATAACACTGCATCCTGTATATTACTGGTAATTATTATTAATAAAATTCATTAAACAATTTTATCCTCCTTGAAAGCAACGCCACTGTTGTGTATATATGTAATTGAATAAATTATTAAGTCATATTCAAATCTTCTCTGTTTTGTCTGAGTGGATGCTGTCGACTTGCAGTTTCAACAGCTGTTTTTTTTTCTGTTATGCAATGCATGATTTCAAACATCGTGCCGACATTTCTTCAGGAAAACAAAACTAAAACGTTTAGGAACAATAGTCTTGTTTCGCTCTGTTTGAGATAATACTTTTTTGCTTCATTTTTTGTGTATATTCTTTGTGTTTGCAAACACTAGATATCTTTTTATTATTTGCTATCGACAGGATGCAGACAGCAATTTTCTCACAACAAATAAAAATTGATTTTCGAATCAGAAATAGATATTTGGTTTTTTGATATTGTTTTTAAAAGGTTCTTTCACATACGTACAAAGTGGTGTTGGGAAAACATGTGATTAACATATGAAAAAAGAAATAAGTATTAAATATTATGTACAGATTATGTACAAATTTTGAACGATATACACGATTGAATAACAATTAGTGTTAAGATAGTACCAAGAATGTCTACTAGTAGGAATTTCTTAACAAAGAGGAAGTACATACTTAATTATATTTATCACAATATTATTTCTGATAATAAATAGAGTAAAAATAATTATGTAGGTGAATTTTAAAATGCGAATATTTCGAAACCTGATAACTTTTGAATTAACAATAGTCATACACTTTTTCCACAAAAATGATGCTCAGGGTGAACTAAAAATAATTATAGCAAAGAATATTTTTTAGAAATCGAGTTAGCGAGGGTCAAATCTAAATCAGTTCTTGCATGTTATTGCACTAGTTTATTGCATGAAATAAATAAATAAATAATGGTGCCATTACCGAAAACACAGAGAATCGGATTATTCGTTATGGTTACATATGAAGATAAAACCAGAACACAAGAAGTAGGTATTTATTTATTATAAAATATCCTAATACGTCTATTACACAGTAAACAGTTAGCAAAATTGAGAAAGAATAAATTTAGAGAAACTGGACATGTGAAACATGTGGATTCGACCGTTACTTGATGGAAATTCGTTTTATATATCAATAAAACACTAAAAACTTTGTTTTCAAAACTTCCACAAAATTTATTATATCTTATCACTACAGCTGTTTCGGCAGAGTGCCTAAGGTGAAGTGCGTATGTAGAATCTGTTTTTCTATTATTGAAAGCCCTTTTATGTTCTGCTATTCTTTTATTAAAATTTCTACCAGTTTGACCGATGTAGGATTTTGGACAGTCGCCACATTTAAGTTTATACACCACTATGTAAGGGTTCTTTGTTTTTCTCTTGTTGTTTTTAATATAGTTGCCTAACTTGTTGTTTGTTCTAAAAGCTGGTGTTATTCCTTTCTTTTTATGTGTTTGGCTATTTTTCCTGATATTTTGCCTGTATAGTTTTTGACTTAAAATTTTATTAATTATTTGTAGGTACCCATTGTTTACTGTTATTTGCTTAATGATATTTAATTCTGTCTCAAAGTTGTATTTTGACATCGGAATTTCTGTTAATCTATGTAATATGCTATGATAGGCTGCCAGTTTATGTTGTGTAGGATGGGATGATGAATTGTGTATAGTCGTGTCAGTATGGAAAGGTATATGAACCATATGGTCCATGAATTTTATAGATTTAAAAATTATTAGACTTAAAAACAAACATGAGTTCTTCTTATTTCATAAACAATGCTATCTTCTGCTAACATGAAACACTGAATCGGCAAACCTGCAGATATTGGCGTAAAAAAATCTTCAGCGGATGATGAGGAACAGCACACTCAAAAGGCAAATGTATAGATAGGAATAGTCGAAGATAGAATTATATATTATTTTTTCTTCAATGAGCCTCTTAAGTAGATTAAGTGGTAATAAAATCGAATGAAGTTTCCTGACAGAAACATGTCAGGATAGGTTGTATAATATTCTTGTATCAGGCACGAATTAGTTATTCTATTAATACAGGAACGAGTTGAAGTTCTGGATTAAAGTAAAACCACCAAACCCAATTGACCGTTTTATTGACACGAACCCGGTAAATAATGACTTGAAGCATTATAACCTGTGGCTTGCTTTTTAATAAACTAATTACTAAGTCAAGCTCCACGCTTCAAACTTTATTACCTACACACACACACACACACACACACACACACACACACACACACACACACACACACACACACACACACACGTATATATATATATATATATATATATATATATATATATATATATATATATATACCTACATATATTTAACAAATAATTGTTACAGATTAACTTATCAAGGGCCAAACAAACAAGTAGGCCACACATACAAAAATGAGAGAATTAGCGCTCTCCACACGAAGGAATAAAATTCATTGTTTAATAATATTAAATAATGAACAAATAAATAAGCGGGAGCATAATCAAAAGGAATAATGAAATAGTCACATTAACAGAAAAACTGGCATTTAGAGAAAAGTAAAAAGGAAAACATTAAAAGCCATTTATTACCGGCTTATGCACTACCTTGAATGGGTTCAATTTTCTTAAACTTAAAATTTTGTTTATCACTGTACATATAAATAATCGTAGACTGTTTGTTATTAAGTCTAAAAATATATTATTTCAGTTCCCATGATATTCATTTTGTCTTGGTATAAGTATGTTAAAAGTATTAATTATTAATTAATTAATTTTTAGTTTCATCATTAATTTAAGGATTAATTTTTTTAAACACCTAGTAAAAATGTCTATATTACCCTAAATTAGTCTGGTGATCGGTAATAAAAAAATAACCGAATCCCCGACTTAATCTCATCTCGTAGTTTACTGTCACGATGGCCGCTGATGTTAATTTAATAAAAATCCTATGTGGATAAGAAATATTATTCTTATCTGCATAGGGTTTTCTCAACACCCGATTATTTACGAAGCCGTCCTTGTTAAATATTTTGTTAACGACTTCAAATCACTTAATTCTTGCCGACTAGAAAGGGGAAGTCAACCTCCCTGGGCCCTACAAGCTTCTTCTTTTACGTTAACAGATACTTATATCAGGGCTCGGCGACATTTGAAGTGAGTGTGTAAATATTTTATACAGACTAATTTTGTTAAACTAAATACATGGTGACCAGTAAAGTGGATATCGGCGCAACCCAACTGATATTAAACCAACAACCGCTGCAGAGAGTTCAGAGATTCAAATACCTTGGATGTTGGATTACCCAAAATCTAGATTCATCCTTCGAAATTCGATGTAGAATTGAACAGGCAAGAAACTCATTTCAAAAATTCAAGCCTCTATTATCCAATAACTCTTTAAATTTGGAAATCCGTGAAAAGTTTACAAGATGTTACGTGTGGTCTGTACTTTTGTATGGATGTGAAACTTGGACTTTAAACGCCGATATCATGAATAAAATCGAGGCGTTTGAGATGTGGTTGTATCGAAGGATACTAAAAATTCCATGGGCTAGCAGAACCAGAAACGAAGAAGTTCTTCGAAGAATGGGACATCAACGAACTCTATTAAATATTATTAAGAGGCGTAAACTAGAATATCTTGGACATATAATCAGAGGACCAAGATATGAGTTCCTTCGGCTAATTCTCAACGGTAAAATCGAAGGAAAGAAATGGATAGGACGGAAGAAACTCTCTTGGTTGAGGAATTTGCGGCAGTGGACAGGTTTGACAGCGGACCAATTGTTACACGTAGCGCAAGACCGAGATCAGTATAAAAATATTATAAGCATGGTAGTCGCCGACGTTCCGTAGGGATATGGCACTCTAAGAAGAAGAAGAATTTTGTTAAGGGTTTTACGTCGATTACAAAAACATTTGTATATTGCATTTTGTAAAATTACTCTTATGTAATTTGGTTGTCGAGAAGTAGAGATAATATTTTGTAAGATAGTTAAAAGCATACTTAGATAATTTAATATTAAATTCGTCTCTTTATCTCAACTATCATGAAGTAATGAATATTTTTCTTTGAGAATAGTATGAGTATAATATATATTACGTACGAACATTATTATATGATTTGGATTAAGTAATAATGTAACCCCAATGCATTTTTCGAGTTTTCAAGATTGCAGTCTGAAGTATTTTATTTATCAATTTTTGTGAAATTTTAAGTAATAATTAAATTAATTTACGTTTTAAACAATCTTTTGTTTCTATTTCATCAAAGACCGCAATCTATTTAGTAATAAACATGTCAATTTTAGCAGTTTTGTTGATGTAATTCTTTAATATGTTTCCTGACAATTTTAAGTCCTTTATAAGTCTCAGGTTAAGATTTATTGGCGCTCTCTATTTTGCAGTTCCTAGAGTTCAGTATTCCTTGGTTTTTCTTGTCAAACTGTTATGTAATTGTTAGCTGTCTATCATTTATCAATTAATTCTCTATCACTTTCAGTCATATCCTTACCCACTTCAACGAAATTTCCGATTCCGAACAGCGACCCTTTGTAAAGTTCCTGTGTACAATTAGCTTATTACCACCTGATCTTTTTTTGCCCACCTGAGCTATTTTTCGTTACAACCTGTGTCTCTTTCTTCACCTTTTTAGGTGTGTAATTTAGCCTTTTCTTACGTATTTTTTGTTTAATCTTTTCAATTGTTTGCTGGGTATTGTTCTAGTGTTTTTGACTTTTAATGTATTCGATTTTTTCTGGTCTATGGCTATGTTAAATATGTTCTGTATCTGTATCTGTAGAATAAGGAGAGCGAGTTAAGTTCCACAGCAATTGGGCCACAATTCACCCATTGTGCATCCTCCCAGGGAGCTGTAGTCCTTAGTTCATTGTCCAACCTGCCATTTGTAGGAAGGTGGACAAGTCACCAGGAGACGTCTCCCTTATGTGGGCAGGTGCGGGCCAGAAAAGATGTTAGGCTAATTGGTCGGAAAGCCTTTGGTAGGATGTAGCCCATTCTACCTGGTTTTGGTATGAAGACCACACGTACCTCTCTTCACTTCCTAGAAATATATCTCAGAGCCAAAGAGGCTCTAAATATTTCCATCAGGTGCGGCAGAAAGATCCCACCGTAGTAGGGCTGGATATATGCCGTCACGCTCTAGTGATTTGAAAGGGTGAAGCACAATATGGCCCATCTTACCGTTTTCACATTAATCATTGTTCTGGCGAGATGCCAGTCGTTTAGTGAGGATATGATTGCTTCTTCCGTCCAGTTTGGAGCTGTTGAGGCGCTAGTGCCGGGGAAGTGTGTTTTCATCATGATCTCAGCACTTTCGCAAAGTTTGGACGTTTTGTTTCCATCTTCCTTCGTTAATATGCCGATATGCCAATGTGGGTCCTTTGAGAGCGCTTTTTGTAGCCTCGAAGCCTGCGGGAAATCTTCGATTTCCTCACAGAAGGTTCTCCACGCAACTCTATGTGTTTGTTTGCAGACTTTCTTAAACTCTCTGAGATATGATTGATAATAATCCCAATCCTCTTTGAGTTTGGTGCGTTTTGCTTTATTAACAGCTGTTCTCGCCATCTTTCTAAGGTGTTCCAGTTAAGTGCACCACCAAGATTTGGTTTTGCGACTTTCCTGGACCATCCTTATTGGACAGGATTTTATAAGCATAGCTATTTTTGTTTTGGATAGGTTCCAATTCTGTATTAGTTCCTGAAGCTGAAGCCTTTTCATTCCGCAGAACATCTTCTAATAGTCGGTTTAGAGTTCTACATCCATCCTCCTAGAGTTGTGCGATTTGATAAGGCTTTTTTTCAGACTAATATTATAGGTTAGCCAGCAGTGGTCAGACATAGAGATGTCCTCCAATACCTGCCAGTTCTGAATTTTATTCGATATTTCAGCTGTTGCTAGCGTGATTTCTATGACTGTTTAACTGCGAACATTAAATATATGTTATTTAAGTTTGCTTTTTCGAAGAACTACGTAGAAGAAACATTTGCTCATTTTTGTTTAAATTACTATCTCTTGAATAAGATTTTAATATTTTCGTGGCATAAGAATTACTGGCAACATTGTTTCTCTTCAATATGAGTTTTACCTTTGGTGAAGATAATAATAAACACATCGCGACGGGAACAAGAACAAAAATAAAGACAGAACACTTTCACGATGGTTTAGTAAAGATAGCCGCGGGTTCCGACTTCACTTTTAGTTCTTCTTTTCTCCAAGTGCAACGGCCGCCTCATATATTCCTTTATACGGTATTTGACAGTTTTTTTTAAAGTTACTGAACTATTCTAGGAACTTTAGAATTAATATAACGTAGTTACTGTTTAAGTTTTCATAAAACGTAAAGTAAAAATAAATATTTGTAATCTAGTATATTAAAGTAAAAATAAATATTTTGTAATCTAGTACATTTGGATTAAAACAATTTTCAATTTACATCATATCTCCTTTATTGCCGTGTTTTAAACCTGACAGAATAAGCTAGGATTAAAAAGACTTTATTAGAAGACAAATGACATTAGAACATAAATAGTATAGTTCATCCCAAACCCTTCTTTCAGTGCGTCATAAATGATCGAATTCTCTCCAACACATTAAGCTAGAAGTGACAGAAAAAAACGTAAGTCTGTGATTATTATACATAGAACTTAGAAAATGATTTATCGTAAAGCTAATTCTACTTACGGATGTATAATTGGTTGGAGTTTAGAATACGCTAAATAGATATCCAATCAACGATGCGCATAAATATAATTTGACGCAGATTGTCTCGATCGTGAGAGTACTTTCACAATGTCAACTGATAAAATGATAATTGTCATTCCAGGTTAGTATAATCAGAGATTTTACAGTGAAAATTTTGTATTTATTGTCATAAAAATATTTTAAATATACCGAAATATATCGAGAAAGAACAAAGACTAATATTAAAATTATTTAATTATTTTCAATTAGAAAAAGAGAGATTACGATCCTACAACTGTCAAGTTTAACTAAAATGTCATAAAATAATTCATACTAAGTATAAACAAATTATACTCTGCATGTTTTTATAAGTTTCCATATTAATAATTAATATCTCGGGAAGCAATGAATGATCTCGGAATCCGACAAACACTAATAAAAGCAGTTAAAGCACTATACAAAGAAAACAAAGTAGCTATTAAATGTGGAAATAAAGCCTACAATCCATTTAAGACGACAAAAGGACTTCTACAAGGCTGTGCTACGTCCCCTACTCTGTTTAAAATATTCTTGGAAAAGACACTCAAACCATGGAGGAGAAAGTGCGAAGGAATGGGTATACCAGTAAGAGACGAATACCTATACACCTTAAGTTTTGCCGACGATCAAGTAGTCATCGCACAAGATGAAGAAGATCTCAGCTTTATGCTCAGAAAACTAGAAGAAGAATATAAAAACAACGGAATGGAAATAAACTTAGAGAAAACCGAATACCTAACAACAGAAAACAAGGATATGAGAAACCTAGAGATAGACGAGGGAAGACAAATAAATGGAACAGATAAATTCAAGTATTTAGGAACCATAATATCGAACCAGGGAACAACAGAAGAAGATATAAACAATAGACTGAGACAAACAAGAAACTGTATAAGACAACTAAACTTAGTGTTGTGGGATAAGAACATTACGATAAAGACAAAAAAGAGAATATATAATACCCTGACAAGAAGTATCCTGACATATGGGTCCGAAAACTGGACAATAAACAAGAGAAATAGAGGTAGAATAAGAGCAGTAGAAATGGAGTTCCTGAGGAGAAGCTGTAGACTTACAAAAAGAGACAGAATTGAAAACGCAGAGATTAAGCGGAGAATGGGAGTGCAATCAGACATAATCGACTATATAGAGGAGAAGAGACTATCCTGGTACGGCCACATCAGAAGAGCGGACAGAGGACGCTGGATAAATAAAATCACAGAATGGAGCCCGATTGGAAGAAGAAAGAGAGGAAGACCCCGAAGGTCATTCAGAGATGAAATCGACGAGGCTATGGAGAAAAGAACCCTGCGAGATGGAGACTGGAATGACAGGGAAAATTGGAGAAAACGGTTGAGTGAAGGAAGACAGTGGAAATCCTTAGTAGTAGTAGTATTAATTAATATAACATTTTTGATACGTTGATTTTTTCATAATTACGTTAAATCCAGAGGTAGCTATGGAAAAATGACATCAAAACAATATTGTTGCCAGTTAATGTCAAATGTATTTTGTAGTATTATAAAGCTTTTTGCCGTTTGTGGATTGTACAATGAGTCGAGATAAAGTTATCGATGAGAAAATTTGTTCAATCATTATTAGATTTTTTAATTCTGGAAAATCCAATTCGGAAATCGCGAATATGTTGCAATTGTTACGCTATAGTGTAAGAAATATAGTCAGAAGATACAAAACTACAGGTTCGGTCGTCACAAAACCTAGAAATGTACGAAAAAGTAAAATAACCAAAGCAGATCGAAGGGCATTAAGACGCATTATAGTGTCAAATTAAAGACGCAAAAATCGAAGAGTCAAATGCATTTTATGGAGTGACGTTATTGGAAGACACGTTTCTAGATCAACATGTCACCGAGAGGCCCACAAATTAGGATTGGGTACTTACAAAATAAATAATAAAAATAAAAAATAGCATACTATAGTTCATCCTAAATTTAATAGGTTCCTTGTATAATATTCAATACAATATTGGTTAAAACAGAAGCATTGTCTTCATGTTTTTCCTTGTCAGCATAATAGTCTTTTATTCGAAGAATACCTATTATCGCCGCATAATTTAGGGAGATTTACTCCATATTTATGTTTTTTGGGGAATTTATTGCAAAGTTGCTTATATATTTTTAAAAACACCCGTACAGGCAGTTATCTATTTTTCTAATATGTATATAAGAACCAAATGTTAGTTTAGGAGTATTCTATTCGACAATATAAAGGAAAATAAATTTGCTCCTTTAAAAAATATCCAATTAACAAAACCACTTGCCCAGATTTCTCTGTAAGGTGCATCTTCACCATAAAAGCACGAGAATGTCATTAATTAAATGCCAACCAAGGTGGCTTTCACCTCAATACATTCTTCTACATTTCTGCAGTCAGAAAGTGATTCACACAGTTGCCAGGTTTGAAGTGGTAGTTTGGTAAGTGAATTACTGGGAATATACATATAAATGATACTTATATAACTTATTATTGTTTTTATTCTGTAAAATTCTACTTGTCAGCTCATTTCTTCTTTTTGCATTTTTATATGCTTATAATTTTTGTTTTTAGTCCGCAGTTTGTTATGTTTATAATTGTGTTAGTGTAATAACAACAATATATGCAGCAGCTTTTTTGCGGTTTTTATCCAGATTCAACAAAAGTTTTACCACAATGACTTACTTCGAAGAAGATTATTCCCGATTTTTTTGGAATAACATACACTTTCTTGAGTACTGAAGAAGAACTAAACACTTTTATTACGTATTAAAAACGCTTATAAAGTAAACACAATATTTTAATAAATTTTTTTTCTTTAGTTATCTTTCACATCTTGAAGGCCATATCTAATAGAAATAAATTTTGAGTAGAAATGAAAATTCGTAATTTGATCATCTTTATATGATTTTATTTGCTTTACTAGTAGAAACCCTCAATTCAGAAGAGTGATATCATAGTTTAAACGCGGAATATCCTCAAATTTAAATGTACACAGCGGCCCTCGAAAACTGCCTGTTTTCTCGATTGCAATTTGCGTTTCCTCATAAGAAATTACAGAATATATAAAGTAGTATATTTATTTGTGCTTCTCTATAGAAAAACTGACCAGGAGTTTTCGTACAGTGTAGCCAAATCTTGTTCACAAGTAGTAATTATGGTCATACAAAACCTGTATTCTTCCACGCAGCGATTATTACCGTCATAAAAATACCAAAAAACATGATTTTTTCAATAGTAAAAATTAAGCACAAAATTGTAATAAAATAAATTTTATTTATATGTTCCGTTTCGTTACGTATTTAAATTTATAAAATAAAAATCGATATTTTAAAACATTATTTTTCAATCGTTTGGCAATGTTGGAATTAGCGAGGGAACTCGGTTTTACAATTTGGATCCAGACATGCAGTAAAACTAGTTTTTATTATTTTTTTCCGAAGAAATGAACGAAGAAAACATTGGTGTTTCTATGGGTAAATAGTGCATGTGTTTTTGTGAGTATATTTTTTGTGATAAGTTTGTAAACTTATTGTTGTCAATACTGTTTTATCAATACTGTATTGTAGTATTGATAAAACGTGTTATTGATAATAAGAGTGTTATAGTTTGTCGTTTTATAGTAAATATTTAGTTATATTCTTTGAAATTATTGTATATATAGTATATATCCAGATTATTGAAATACAATGGACGAAAAACCGAGTTGTTCCAAGAGAAGACAGCAAAATTCTGATGTTGATTCCAAGAATGAAAAGCCGCAAAAGAGACGGAAAATGTTAACGTCCGAAGAGAAGGTAATGATACGAAACGTTTATGAAGGAATTGTCGGCAGAAAAATGGCGTTAAACGTTAGCCAAGCGGTCGACATTTGTAGCAGTTTAACAAAAGTATCCGTTAGCTGTATTTATCGTGTACTTAAAAATACATCGGAAAATAAAAAGCAAGAAAAAGGTAAAACTAGAGGTAGGAAAAGCATTGTTTTGGATGACGAGACAAGGAATATTATACGTCGAAAAATTCATTCATTTTATTTTCGGAGTGAAATTCCAACACTGAAAAAAATTTCTCAAGAGCTCGAAAATGATGACTCTTTACCCAAGATATCTCGTAGGGTCTTAATCAGGACCATGCACGAAATGAACTTTCGATACGTAAAACGCAACAGAAAAAGTATGCTATTAGAAAAAAATGAAATTATTCTTTGGAGAAGAAAATATTTAGAAGAAATACGAAAAATTCGCAGCACTGGATGCAAAATATATTATTTGGATGAAACCTGGATTAACCAAGGTTGGAAAAGGTCATACAGTTGGAAAAGTTTGGCAAGATTTAAATGTCAAAAGTAAACGCGAAGCATTTATAGAAGGCTGATATACAGGATTAAAAGCTCCATCAGGAAAGGGACGGCGTTTAATCGTCACCCATATAGGAAGTGATACAGGGTTTCTTGATGATGGTTTTCTTCAATTTGAGTCGAAAAAAACAGGTGATTATTAAAGAAATTGAAAGGGAGGATTCAACAATGGCTTACAGAAAAGGGGATTGCATACGAAGAATCAATGCTCAAAATTTAGCTCCTTGACATTGCACGGTTAAGGAAAATTGAATATGTTAAATATGCTGTAGATGAAACTGCAAAAGATTATGGTGTCAAAGTTCTGCGTCTACCACCTTATCATTGCGAACTTAATCCCATTGAACTTATCTGGGAGCAAGTGAAAGGAGAAGTAGCACGCAATAACAAAACGTTCAAATTAAACGAAATTAAGAAACTTTTGATTCAAGCAATCCTCCATGTAACTCCAGAGAAATGGGCTAAATGTATAGGCCACATAATTAAAGAAGAACATCGTATGTGGGAACTTGACACATATAAAAGTTTTACTAGAGCCAATTATAATTACACCAGGTGGTGAAGATAATGACAGCGATAGCAGCACTGCATCTTCAGGTTTAGACAGCGAATAATATTTTCTAATAGTTTAATAAGAACATCAGCATAAAAAAACCAAAAACAAAAAAAAAACGAGAAGAACATAGTAAGTGTGTATAGTGTTTGTGTTTAAACACATCAAACATTATTTTTATTTTGTTTTTATAGAATTTTATTTTGTTTTATAGGATTTTATTTTGTTTTGTTTTATACTGTTTAAGTGTTTTGTTCATTTTATTTAATAAGACAATATGGCTCTTGGCGAACACCCATTTAAAAAAAGTATTGCGCCACAAGACATACCTCTGGGGTAATGTGGAAACTGTCTTAAAATTTGTTTTAAAAAAATTTCATTGTGTAACTCTTTAAGGACGGGTCACGTCAAAAGACGTTTTAGCGTAACTTCCGCGACAGCCGGTTGGAATCAGTAAACTTTCTGCAAAATTACTTCTTTTTTATAGCTTTTTGTTTGTGGCATTCTGTATTTTTAGGGGAATGTAGGGAATGAGCCACAAAATATTTATTCATATGTTTATTTATTGACGTTTCGATCTCTATATCCAGAGACCGTTTTCAATTATACAAATGATAGTACTATTTATTTTCTATGGCTTTTCGCTTGTCGTTCTGTATTTTTAGAAATGATGTTGGGAATAAGCACAATATATTTATTCAAATGTTTAATTTACGGACGTTTCGATCTCTATAAAGAGACCGTTTTCAAACATACAAATGACAGATATATTTATTTTTCTATAGCTGCTTGTTTGTGGCATTCTGTATTTTTAGGGAGAAGGTTAGACATAAGCCACATTATATCTATTTACATGTTTAATACATTGACGTTTCGATCTCTATTCCGTTTTTAAAGATAATAAAAAAATAACCAATATAAGATTATAAAAATATATAATAATAAACAAATAAATTAAATATAACTATCATTTATATCTTTGAAAGCGGTCTTTGGATATAGAGATCGAAACGTCAGTAAAAACTTGTAAATAAATATATTGTGGCCTATTTCGAACATTAATATTTGAAAAATAAAATATAATTAACGTTAAAATAAAAGTAAGTGTACGTCACTGGATTTCCAAACAGCTTTCCGCATTTCTGGGCCTTTAAACGATGACTCACTCTCTCAAATAGTGAAATTATACCATAACTGTAAACAAACAAAAGACTACCACTCTAGGATGACCGAATCTCAGATTATAAAATCAGTTAGATATTTCTAAAGTATGCTTTCTTAACCTTTAGATTATATCGGACAGTTTCTGAATTGTACATCCGCCAGAGTTTTTTTATATTTAGCTAAGACACTAAATTGCGACCAGTCCTATATTTCTTATAGTTTCTTTGCAAGAAATATATCACCTCTACGTCCCTGTTTAGGTAATTTACCACGATTATTACTCAATTATATCTTTTAAAAATGTTTGTAAGCATCCAGAAACCATGCGTCTTTGGCTATTAAGGATGCAGTATTTTGATCTAGTACTTTGCGCCTTGTTTTTGTTGTTTTTTAGCCGTTTTTGCTTAATAATCTCCATAATAATATATTTCAAAATACAATTATTATGTCGTACACCTTCTCAAGATCTATAAATATCAAATGTAACTCTCTTTTTACCTCGCTGTAGTTCTCTATCTCTGTCTCAAAGCAAACAAGTCATCCGTTGTCCTGCATCCTGGCATAAACCCAAACTGTTCTTCGCCCATCGATGACTCTCTCCTTAACATTCGCTCTACAGTTCTCTTAAAAATTTTCATTGTGTGTGACATTAACTTTATCCCTCTATAGTTCTTACTATATAGTATACAGTTATAACTATATAGTTCTTGATTGT
The DNA here is from genome assembly GCF_040954645.1 of Diabrotica undecimpunctata. Classification (NCBI taxonomy): domain Eukaryota; kingdom Metazoa; phylum Arthropoda; class Insecta; order Coleoptera; family Chrysomelidae; genus Diabrotica; species Diabrotica undecimpunctata. The sequence goes on from NC_092808.1 coordinate 146,134,925, forward strand.
GCCTTTATTTTTATACAATGATACTACATCCATGCATCGGTTATTCTTTCTTCCTCATATATCCTACTCATCATTTGCCATAAATATCAACCGCTTCCTCTCTTAGAGCCTTTTTGCCATAAATATCAACCGCTTTCTCTCCTAGAGCCTTTTAAACCTCCACAGGTATTTCGTCTCGACAATTTCATCCCTCGCTATCCTCGGTATTACAATCTCATTTGGGGTCCCGCATCCTCTGTCTCTCCTCTGGTATTCTTCATTTAGCAACTTTCTAAAGTAATTAATTATACTATCTTTGCTTTATTTCAACATCGGATCTTAACACTCTTCCATCCGCACTCTTAATCTGCCGCACGTGGGTCAAGTCCTTTGATGACTTGTCTCTTGCATTAGAAATGCTATATAACCTTTTCATCCCCTCGGGTGTTTCCCCCCTACAGCTATGCAGACTATCTTACCTTAGCAGTACCTACAGCGCTCTTTGCTTTCCCTTTTTTTCTATCTTGTATATATCTGTATCTTCCTCTCGTTTAGACCTTTCATACCTCTTTCTAGACTCTTCCTTCTCTCTAACCCTCTGTTGTACTTCATCGTTCCACCCCAAGTTTCTTTGTCTCTAGGAGGTACTTTAACAGATGTTTTTCCTGTTATTTTGTTAGATAGATGATATTTTCCTATACTTTCTCCTTATTCCTACCTTACAAAACCATATTGTCTCTATTGGTGAAATATAGGAAGTTTCTCATTTCTCTGCAGAAATTTTTGTTTAGTCTTCTGAATGCTTAGTGCTTCTGCTTTAAACGTCCCTCAAACATTTTATTGTCCAATCATAATCCTACTTCCCGCCTTATTTCAAATGAATTGAAAAACTATTAACCCATTTTCAATACTAAATATCTGTTGCTTATTTATTTACTGTCTAAAGATTTATGTAATCACCTCCTGTATATCGAATTCACATAAACTTCCGTTAACTTGATCTCGTTTATTATTTTGATAAGTCCTTAAGGCCGTTTTATCTTCCTTATTAGGTGGGTGGCGGGAAGTTGTCTTGGAGGAATTTTAAATGGAATATTAATTAGAACGCAACAGAGCAGGAATAAGTAACGTACCTATTTATACCAATGGAGTAAAAAAGACTATTCTCGATTATGAGGGTTCTCTGATACTCTTTCGATTTCGGGATTTTATTCGGGTGGGATATGTGGTAAGAAAAACAATTTTATAAAGACAGAACTAAAATTTATTTATTTACTTAGCGTATGGCGTACATGGACAATATAATTATAAATAATTGAAACTTACTATAAAAGAAGTATAAATATATATACAAAGAGAGAGGTAGAGAGATAGAGAGAGAAAAGAGAGAGAGAGTTTAGAGCTAAAGATTAGGCCTTGTTATTGCTAGGATGAACTATAATGCTAAAACGTTAACCACTGACGTGGGAAGTATTTTAGAGACTGAACCTTCAGAGATTGATCAGCCCGAGTTAACTGAAGAGGTGGGACTACACCGAAATAACAGTTATATCACTGTATTGATACCGATTTAAACGTCAAAGATTTGACTAATTTGTCGTCCAACGCCATAATATTTGGCTTTTAAAGCATATATGTATATATATATATATATATATATATATATATATATATATATATATATATATATATATATATGTAAATACTCGGTCAACAGTGAAATAAAACAGTGAAAAAAGATTAATTGTAAATTATTGTTAAGTAAATTGCACCAAATGTTTAGTGCACCAAAAAACCGAGCAGAGCTAGGCGGTTATAGTTATAAGTTATAAGTTGTTTAGAAGTAAGTAACAAAGTTATCAGCTTTTCTACTTTTATAATTAACCACATATTTGTCCCAATAAACAGATATGGGTGTATCCACAATACGAAAAAAAGTGTTGTATTTAATCTATAGGACAAACCAAACAACTCTGAGAAATTAAAAAAATATTTTAGTACAAATGGTGACAACCGGACTGTAACAATAAGATAATTATAAACATCTCTAAAAAGTTCTAAAATAATAAAAAAATACAATTAACACATCCTTAATTTGTGCAACCTTATAATTTTATATACAAATACAATAAATCGCTAATCTTAAAAAAATTGAGTAATAATAAACTTTGTTTATGTTTATATTGGATAAAGGGATGACTAATATTATTATCTTTTTCTTTGTAGGTACGTACTGATATTAAGTAACTTGCTGTGTATAAAACAAATAAAGCAATATTTATATTGCTATTGCTACACATATAAAAAATAGTCAAAGCATTCTGTTAACTTGGTGTTACATTAAGAGGTATATTATTTTTTATGCTCACCTTTCCAAGTAATCAACTTAATTGAAAAGTTCACTACATAATCTGGTATAGTTGCCCGGTGCTAGTAGATTGGTTCAAAATTTGGCACGAAAACCAATAAAAATGTAAGAAGATGAACAATAAATTAAGATGTCGATCTTACTACCATTTAGAACGTAATGAACAATGTAGTAAATTACAATTCTAAGGACCACCCGCTAACGTGGGAATAAAAGAATACAACCATTAACAAATGTGTGATTTAGTGACTGACTATGTTTCTATAACTAACTTAAGATTTTCGTAGAGTTCTTATATTTAAACCTTCGATTCACACAAGTTCGCGAAGCACAAAACACTGATACAGTTGGTCACTAACTAGAAAATGAACTAAGTATGTTTTCTTTAGTTATACATGCACATGTAGTTTACATTCTTATTTTCTTTTTTTGGTTTTAATTTTTAACTTCTCTATCTTCTTTGACTTTTTTTTCCTGTTTTTTGGCTTTTCTTAACTCTATATGGTATCCAAAAGTTTAAAAAATGCCCACATGCTTTGACCGTTTGCTAGTTTCAACAGATTTATGTGGTATTGGTGAAAATCCTTACTAGAAGCACTTAATTTGTTTCATTTGATTTGTAGCTTGTCAGAAGTCTTTGGCAGCTAGAAATATTTTCTTTGAAAGAACCAGGTAGCATGATTGGTTAGTGCAGATTATTTTCTGTGCAGTAGATGGCATTTTAGATGTACTCGGTATTGCTTCAAACGTTTCATTGTTGGCAAAGGGCATTGGATTTACAGCAAGCGATGTTATGGGTGAACCATGTCTAGCAAGTTGCTAAGAAAAACGCACTCCGGTATTGCAGTTGGTTTAAAAAAGAATGCTCCCATATCATTATCAGCAGAGGCAACTTTTATCCAAGAGTGACTTAGCAACGTGCTAAAACATATTTTTATTTTTATTTATTTATTTCATATAAAATCTGCATTGTTCATAAAAATGACTTTTTAAAGATTTTAATACAAATCTATCTGAATGTTGCAAATAATGCCACGTGTGACTTGGAATAAATAACAATATGAACTCATTATCAACTGCATATTCTAACATTTTTACTGAAATAAAGGGGCAGAATGGCCATCTAACACCAGTTAAACTTTTCCCGGTGATTTTGTTGGCCATTCTTAAAAGAGTAGAGATGTAATGTAAGCTGATTTTTCTGACACAAAAACTTGGAAATCTGGAGGCATTCCGTATGATAATTTATCTTTTTTATTTTTATCTTTAAAAATACAAACAGGTGAGAAAAAATTATTTCCACATTGTAACAGTCAATAACAGTAATATCTTCTCCTTTCGTAGAAGTTATCGTAGATACAGTTTTTGATCCTTTTTCTTCTAAAAAGTGTCCTGATGATTTAATTGCAGACCTAATTTATTCTTATTAAAAATACAGTTTGCTTTTCCCATAAGATCTGTAAAAACCTGGTCCAAAAACTTGAACCGTCAACTTCTATTCTGTTTAAAGCTTGAGATCTAGCTAAGGGTTTCTTCTCAAAAAAATTGCATCCAATCATAACCAGCTTTTTCAATTGTTTTGTTGATCTACGAGATGTGAATCTACGAGATATGTTTAGTCTCTCTGCAAAATGAATTGTTATTGTCCTGAAATCATTAAGAGTCGATGTAAAACCTTTACTTTTCATGGTTTTTATATGAGTAACAAATGTTTGTTTATTTCGTTTTCCAAGCATAGAAGATGGTCCCGTTGGTTCTTTTTGTCATTGTCATTTGTGTATCTTCGTTCCAATGTTTTATGCAGAATGCTGTAGGTTTTAGATGCAGAGTAGATGGTCATTCTTCTATTTTTTACAGAATGAATAACGGCCTTAAGTGGTTTTTCTGTTTAATTACCGCGCTCTATAACTGTTTTTCTCTTGTAGATATTCGGCATATACAATTAAATGGAGAAAGATGTAATTAAAAATAAAAAATTTAATTTATACTAAAACCATCTTTACCGAACTGCTTATGGCCGGCCGTCTCTCCTTATTTTTCCGGTAGAAATAGCCATATCAGAATATAAGTGATCCCATAGACCAGTGGTCGCCAACCTCTTCAATGTGTTGAGCTACTTTGTTAATTTTGGAATAAACAGCGAGCGACCCACACTTAAGTCACGTAACGCAACGTAAATGAAATAATCCACAGTTAATCTATCATTATATGTATTTATTTTACTGTTTAACTGGTAATACATAATACATAGGTACTAATTATAAACTAATAACAAAATAACTAATATTACTAGTACGTACTTGTTCATAGCTACATTCCTACCTATCAAACGAAGGTATTTGAAAAATAAACACAAACTTTTATTCAGCCATAACGGCATGTCACGTATGATTTAAAAATAGTTAATAATAACAACAAAAAAGTAACGCACTATCATAAACATAAATATTGAAAAATAAAAAAGCACGTTCAATGAGAAGGCTCTCAGAGACACTCAGACTCATCGATAATTTTTTTAATGTTTGCAGTATAATTTGATGCAGCCATTCAAATACAATTATCCAAATGTTCATCTGTAAGTCGATTGCTATATTTGTTTTTAATAAACTTCATATTGGAAAAAAAAAGATTCACACAAATAGGTTGAACTGAATGATGCTTTCACTTTCAAGGCAACACGACATAGAACTGAATATTTGTCTTTACTTACAATAGGCCAGATACATTCAGTACTTGAGACTAACGATTTTAAGGCTATATCATTTTGAATCTCAATGACTTCCATTTGTGTTGCAGCGATGTCTTCGCCAAAGTTCTGCATAACACAAGCTGCAAACTGCTGGATATCAATTTCCATAAAGGGTGAAACAACAAACTGCGCTACTAAAACCATTTTATTGAAATCCTTAAAACGATTTTTGAAGTTACTCTTCAGGGTAGAAATTATTTCTACATGATATTTGTTGTCATAGGGTTCTAATGGATTTTGAGATATTTTTTCTGAAAGAATAGGAAAATACTTGGAATCGCTGTTAATTAGGTTTTGTTCCCAAAACTCCAGCTTTTTGATAAATGCTTTTATATCAGAAATCATTTCCGCTAGCTCTTTGTCTCTCCCCTGAAGCTGCAAATTAAGTTTAATTTCTCTGTAATGTCCACGAGAAAACCAAAATCTCTAAGCCAGATTGAATTTTCTAGTTCCGGAGTCGGTTCATCGCGTTATTTGAAAAATTGAACTATGCCAGATAGGACATCATTAAAACGTTTCAGCACCCGTCCTCTACTTAACCATCGGACTTCAGAGTGAAGGAGTAGGCCCCCGTATTGACAGTCAACTTCATCGGCCAAGGTTCTGAATAATCTTCTTTGTAACACTTGAGCTCTAATCTTGTTCACAATTTTTACCACCAGTTTCATAACGTTGTTTAGTTTCAGGAAATAATGCTTGCTGATGAATAATGCAGTGGTAACAGAGAAATTGCGGAAAAGTTTCATCTTTACGACATAACGCCACCAGACCCTTATCACAACCCACCATAGCTGGAGCGCCATCGGTTGTCAAGCCTACCATTTTCGATATTGGCATTTTCTCGGAAGAAATAATATTTTTTAAATGAGAAAACAACTCCTGTCCAGTAGTGTGTCCTTTCAGTGGAATGAACTTCAAAAGATCTTCTTTAATCGTAAAATCACTAAAAACCATCCTGACGAACACGGCCATCTGGGCAGTGTCAACGGCATCTGTTGATTCATCCAGTTGAAGTGAAAAATAAACACAGTTATCTAAGTCAGTTCTTAACTGTAAAAAAATATCATTGCTCATTACTTCTACACTTCTCATCACTGTATTAGCAGAAAGTTACATAGATTTTATAGCTGAAACTATCTCGTCTTTATTTCTAAAGTTGGCAAATACGAATCAGCAGCTTCTAAAAACGAATGTTTTATCATTTCCCCGTCTTCATAAGGTTTCTTTTTTTGTGCAATTATCTGGGACACACGGTATGATGCTTCAGTTGCAGCCTTATTCTTGTCGACTGTTCTTAAAAATATTGATTGTTGTCCAATTAACTGTTTTTTTTAAATGTTTCAGTTTCTCCTTTCTGATGGCAGAATGTAGTGGGAATGATTTTTCAAAATTAGGATGTACAGTTTTATGATGTCTCTCAATATTTCCTTTTTTAGCAACGGAGACCGAAGTATTACATAACAAACACACATTTTTATCTTTAACTTCTGTAAAAAAGTATTGTTCTTCCCATTCCGAATGAAAGTGGTATGTCTTTACCTTTTTACAACTGCTTGCCATAATATTATTTTTGTTGTTCTCTAGTAACCCAACCGCTGGACGTTGGTTACGCGTTCAGTTTTAAACTAAGCGCAATGTCGCCGCGCCGTGCGTATTTATCCCGTTCAAAGCAATCCAGATCGTTCTCGAACACTAACGCGCTGGTCCGGCTGGTCGGTTCTATAAATAGCCGATTCTAGCTTGACGGCGTCAGGGGCAGATCGCTCACCGCAACGTTGCCGCTGTTTATGTTTAATATTATGATAATTAGATTTTTTTGTGGAATTTTCGGAAGCTTCTCTGATTTTTGCAATTTGTATTTTTTAAATTAAAATCGTTGTGAGAGCTACCAGAATTGCCTCCGTGAGCTACCGGTAGCTCGCGATCGACAGGTTGGCGACCACTGCCATAGACATATAATACAAGATATATTGATCGTTGCATTACCAGCCCGTTTTCACAGTGCAACAGGGAAAACTGACGCACGCAAAGCAGTCTCTGATTCTCTTTCTAATTTGCCAGGTTTATCGAACACGTACCTAAATGACCAATGAGAAGCTTTGCGTCAGTTTTCCCTGTGGTGCTGGAGGAATGTGACTGTATTGCAACAGCCAATCTATCTTTTATTATATATGTCTATGAGTGAACCACTCTGCATTATTTACAATTTTAAGGTTAGAATGCGTTAAATCAACATTCTAACCAAGATAAAACGTAAAAACTACAAGTTTGCATTAAAAATTTTTTTCACTACGAGGTAAGCTGTGAACCCGTTAAAAATTTTTTACACTTTTAAACACAAATAAAGACGTTTTTACTTTATGATTTAATTTTATTTTAACTTTTCACGTGCTCCTAGTGGCCTCCGTAGGCAGAAGCGTACCTTCTAGAAGAAGTGTAAACTGGCGTCATCTAGCTATTAGTTCCGAAAATAATTGAAGTGGTCTATGACAGTCTTCCCTTACTTAATACTATATAAAAAAATTAATAAACCAAATTTAAGTTTTGAACTATTACATCATGTCTTTACAGTTACAACAAAAAATACCATTTTTGTTTATATTTTATACATTGTCATATAAAACTGGAATAAAATGTGATTGAACCTGTTTTTATTATTTATTGGTTATAGACAATGTTTTTTCAAAGAATTTAAGTGAAATATGATACGTCGAATAAAACCATAGGTTTCACAGTCAATATCCATATACATACACATCGAATGTTTTATATCTTGTACGGATTATTGGGTACAATCCTGTACTAAACAGTTACGCTAATTATTTTGCGATATGTAGCAAACTAAACTGGCTTCTACGCTTCAAAATCTCAGTAATACTGTAAAAAGGAGTTTATTTACTAAAGAAATTTCCTTGCAGATGATTATAAGGAAGCTAGCCGGTATAATTTCCCCCTTACATTGGTATCGTTTACAGTAAGTATTTGATAATATATCATTTGATGACAATGTTAAAATTTGCATTAATGTAATTTAATGCGTCTGCTCACTCTATGTATTTACTTCAGCTCTGCCTAATACATACATTTGACAAATCTGATCATACAGAACTTAATAATATAATTATATATTGATTTCATCGCAAAATAAAAATGGGTAATTGTTTACTCTGATGATCTACTATATAACGGAAATTGAGTCAAAGAATAATTTCGGCAAACGTCTTAGAAATCAACCCCAGGTGGGATCAGACAGGGAGTCTCAGCCCGTCACTGCTTAACCCACTCGATGGACGAAATAATAGATGTGAAATTGCTAGGACTAGGTTACAGACTCGAACAAATCAGAATTGCTGTAGTGTGCTATGAAGACGATATAGCTCTGATTGCGGAGAACGGAGACAATCTACAAAGACAACTTTACAGATTCTACCTAGCATATTATCGGCTTGACAAGAATATATCCACGCAGAAAACGGAGAGTATTACTATAGCTAAAGATCTGATTAGATGTATCATAGAATTAGATTAGATCATAGAATAGTTGAGAAAATTCCAATACCTTGGCGTAGATTTATTGAGGTACCATGACCTTGTCAGAGACCTGAAGAGGCAGATAAATAAGGTCGTAATCATATCTAGATGTTTAAGAGATATTGTCTGTAATAACCCATACATGCAATCGAACACCAAAGTTAAAATTTATCAGAACCGTAATCCCGTAACCCGCAGAAATCAGATCGAATTTATTCTAACCAATCTAAGATTTAAAAATTCCATTGTAAGCGTTAAGACTTTTCCTGGCGCAGATGTTCCCTCTGATCATAACCTCCTTGTCTCAAAAAGGAAACTGAGGGTAAAAAAGATAATAAAATCCAAAAGTTCTAAGGTGAATAGCCAGTTACTCAAGATAAATGAAATCCGTGCTAAGGCTTCCACTCGTATCAAGCAAGAAATGAAGAAATTAACATCAGAAATAAAAAACACTGAGATGAACATTATGTGGAGCAAAATCAAAGATTCTATTACAAAAACTCAGAAAACCTTGGATGACTCAAGAAATACTGGAAATCATGGAACAAAAAAGCAAATATAGAAACAAAAACCCAAATAAGTACAGAGAAAAACACAAATTAATAAGAAACAAAATAAAAGAGGCTAAGGAAAAGTGGATGATGAAAACATGCATCGAAGTGGAAGAATTGCAGAAAAAGCATGATCATTATAATTTACATAAAAAAGTGAAAGAATTATCTGGAAAATAAGGAAAAAATACACCTAACCGATTAATTGACAAAAACAATAAACCTGTTAATAACCCAATTGAAATAAAACAAGTGGAACATGGACTAAATATATTGAATATCTTTTCATGTACACAAGAACGGAACCAACACAAATTGGTAACGACGAAGCTCCAATAATATTAAAATCTGAAGTCCAACATGCTATAAACAACTCAAAATCTGGCAGAGCCCTGGGCCAGATAAAGTTCATATCGAGCTGATTAAACTTATAGACGAAGACAATTTAAGTGCAATAACTATACTCTTTAACAACATACAAATCTGGTGAGATACCTACAAAATGGCTGCTATCGACCTTTGTTCCGCTACCAAAAACCAAGAACCCCAAACACTGTAATGACTATAGATTAATCAGCTTATTAAAAACGTTTTTAAAGATTATACATGCAGGAATATTCAGAAAGTGTGAACAGGATATGAGTAATAGACAGTTTGGCTTTCGTAACGGCTTCGGAACAGTGGAAGCTCTGTATACTACTACTACTCTCTACTACTCTTGCCCAAAAATGTCGAGACCAACAAAAAGATCTTTTCGTTGCGTTTATAGACTATGAGAAAGCTTTCGACAAAGTTAAACATAACGTTCTCATGGAATGTCTACAGAGAAAAGGACTCAACAAAAATGACACTAACATAGTGAGAAATCTGTATTGGGACCAACAAGTTGTGGTAACATTAGATGGAAATAGCACGGATGCGCAACAGATAAGTAGAGAAGTGAGACAGGGCTGTGTACTTTCACCATTACTATTTAATATATATTCCGAAGAGTTATTTACGCAAGCACTTGAAAACTGTACAGAAGGGATCAAGATAAATGGTGAAAATATAAATAACATCCGTTATGCTGACGATACAATCATTATCGCTGAAAGTGAGACAGACCTGCAGACGTTACTAAACACAATTTTTGATACTGGGGAACAGTTTGGTTTAACAATAAACATAAAGAAAACAAAAACCATAGTTATCAGTAAGAGGGGCAAAGTCATTACAAAGATCCAGATAAAAAATGAAGATATTGAGCAAGTGGACAAAATGAAATACTTAGGAGTCTGGATTACGGAAGATCTAAATCCGAAATCAGAAGTTCGCTCAAGAATAGAGCAATCAAGAGCAGCCTTTTTGAAGGTGAGGAAATTTCTGAGTAACCAAAGACGGATGGTAAAATCGGATGGTAAAATGTTATATCCACTCTATTCTTCTTTATGGTGTCGAAGCCTGGACTGTTAATGTTGACTTAGTGAGAAAACTGGAAGCATTTGAGATGTGGCTTTTAAGGAGAATTATGAATATACCATGGACCGATCATATTACGAACGAAATGGTGTTGTACAGAATGGGAAGAGACAGAGAAATTTTGACCACCAATAAAAGGCGAAAGACAGCATATTTGGGGCACATACTTAGAAATGATCAGTACGAGTTATTGTATCTAATTATTAAGGGTAAAATCGAAGGAAAAAGGGTCCTGGTAGACGACACATATCCTGGCTGAAAAACATTCGCGACTGAACCGGGTTAAACACACAGACGCTCTTAAGAAAAGCAGAAGATAAAGACAAATTTGCAATGGTTATAGCCAACCTTCATTAGTGGAGACGGCACTAGAAGAAGAAGAAGAAGACCCGTAATGAGTTAATAAAAGCTATTCCATGGTAAACAAGAAGGGACAAACTAAGAAACAATATCACCATACGGAACAATGCGACGTACAAGATAGGGTAGTAGTTTAATAGAGTAGCTGCTAGTGTACCTTCTGCCCTGTGGAGAACTATTACATTTATCCACTTAGCAATCCACTGTATTTTTACTGTTTGTCTTTACAACCACATTACAAAAACGCCTAAGAAATTAATAGTAGATATTTTGGCTTTGGCTTTTCACCGAATGCATCTACCAAGGAAAAACTATCAGTCCTATCAGTTTGATTCTACACATATATAAACTTTTCACAAAAATTTTTAAGAAAAGACTGGACGCTAAATTAGACTTCTATTATCCTAGAGAATAAGCTGGATTTAGATCGGGATACAGCACTAATGACCACTTACTAGTGATAAAGAACCTGATAGAAAAGTCTGCAGAATACAACAAACCATTGACACTGATATTTGTCGACTACGAGAAAGCATTCGATACCATAAACCATCAGAAAATATTAAAGCATTGACAGAATGCCGAATAGACCATCGCTACACTAACATAATCAAATATATCTACCAAAATGCCACAGCTAGCGTAAAACTATCTGAATAAAAAACAAATAAATTGCGAGGAGTACGGCAAAGAGACACCGTCTCTCCAAAGGTATTCACGACGCTTTTAGAACATACTTGTAAGAAGGCACATCTCAACGAGCATGGTATTAACATAAATGGAGAGAAACTCAGTAATTTGAGATTTGCAGATGACATTGTCTTATAGCCGATCTTATGGATGATGCAATAATAATGTTTAAAAAATTAGATCACGCTTCATTGGAGGTCGGACTAAAGATTAATATGAACAAGATAGAAATAATGACCAATCTGGTGCTAAATCGAAATATTACTATTGATGGAAGGGATATTGTGCACACTACATCGTATAAATATTTAGGACATTAAATTCGGTTAGGAAGAGATAACCAGACATGTGAGCTCCCACGTTGCATAGGATCAGCCTGGGCAGCGTTTGATAAATTAAACTATGTATTTAAATCGGATCTACCGATATGCCTCAAAAGGAAAATCTTAGACCAATGTATGTTATCTATGTATGTTACCTAAAAAAAGTAGTGAATAAGACTCGCGTGACTCAGAGGGCTATGGAGCGGCAGATGTTGGGTGTATCTTTGAGAGACCAAACGAACAAATACGTCGAAGAACAAAAACAACAGACACCTTTGAAAAAATCGCGTTGCTAAAGTGGAATTGATCAAGACATGTCGCCAGATTATCAGACAACCGATGGACAAAACGTATTGTCGATTGGAGACCAAGACAAGAAGCAATATGGAGCAGAGGATGCCCACCAAGATGGACTGACGACCTGAAGCGTGTTAGCAATAACTGAATGCAGGCCACACAAGATAAAGACAGACGGAAAGAGCTGAGGGAGACCTGTGTCCAGAAGTGGACGCATACAGATTGATGAAGATGATTTTGATAAGTTAAGCGACTAAATACCTTACATTTTGTTTCAGAATAATTAATTTTTACTCCCATCTCTTTTCTCCTTGGGTTAATGTACTTTAAAAGCATTGCAATCCATTTAAGTCATCGCTCAAAATAACTGTGTCATTTTAGTATTTGCTGGTATTTATCAGTTTTCTATTAATTTTTACAGCAAGGATTCTATTTGAGTATGAATTAATCAACAGTGGGGACAGCTTACAACCCTGCCTGACTCCCTTTAGACTCTGACACTCTTGACGTGGCGGCTATCAACTCCTTTATCTCTTAACATTTTAATACGCTTGTCATAATGTATTGTATCAAATGCCTTGTCATAATCAATGAAAATGTCAAAGTCATCCTTACGTTGATCTCGGTATTTTCTGTAGCAAAACATTCAGTGTAAGAAGTGATTATCTAGTTACCAATCCATCTATAAATCCAAATTGCGTTTCATGTTTCCTTGAGTATTAATACTGATTGCATATCATGCTAGATAATCAGTAATATAGCGGTATGATACCTTTTTTTTTTATTTTTTTTATAATTTAACTAGATCAGATCTAAATTTAAACCAAAATAACAATTTTGATAATTTTATGTAAATCTCTTGCCATGATAACGTTTTATATCTTACTAGTTAAAAAAATAGTATGTTTTCTTTCGCTTTCAACAAAGAGTGCAATGTGTATAGTAAATCAAATCAGCATTCCGTAGGATAGTTCCTCTTGTTATACTGTATTTATATTAGATTCAACCACTTTGATGATTACATTTTTCATTGGTTTACCTACCGTTTTCAAAAATTTCAAAAATTTAAACGCTAACTCAAAAGTAAAATGTAATTTTTATTACAATCAATTGTGGTTTATTTCCATGTAAAATAATGTTAATTTTTAAGAGCAAAAAAAAACAGTTTCACAATCTCTTTAAAAAAACTCTGAGGTAGAATTGAGCATCCTTAATGTACAATAAAATTACCAACAGTTCATACAACTCCGGATGAAAGGTTTCTTAAATGAACTCTAAACTATAATAAACTATAATAAATTAATAAAAAGTAAATATAATAATCTTCTTCTTCTTATGTAGACATGACTATGTCTGTTTTTCAATGTGCCTCCAGTAAGTTATCGTTCTATCGTTTTTGTGTTCTTCCTATTGAGGAGCCATTTCTTGCCATCTTTACTACTCTCTTTGTTGTCATTCGGCTTATATGATCGTTCCATTTTACTCTTTCATTTATTACTCAGTGCTTGATGTTCTCCACCTTGCATCTATGTCGTATATCTGTACTTCTAGCTCTGTCCAATCGTGTTTTACCATCAATTTTTCTAAGTGTTTTTATCTCTGTTGTTTCTAACATCCTTTTTGTCCTCTCTGTCAGGTCGTGTTTCTGCCGCATATGTTATTATTGATATGATGACTGTGTTGTAAATTCTGCCTTTCAATTCTTTTCTGATATTTTTATTTCTCCATATTGTTTCATTAGGCAACCTGCGGGTGTATTTGCTCTATTCACTTGATCTTTCACTTCTGTTTCGAGCTTTTCGTAGCTAGATAATGTGGTGCCTAGATATTTAAAATTCAGCACTTGTTCTATTATCTGACCTTATATATTTGATGTTAAAACCATGCATTTTGTCTTTTTTGGGGAAATTAACATGTTAAATTTTCTGGCGTTTATATTAAATTGGTGCAGCATACGTTGTAAATTATCTTCACTTTGAGAGAGTAATATTTCGTCGTCTGCATAACATATTATTTTAAGCTGTTGTTCTCCCATTTGGTATCCTTTTTTAGTTCTTACTTTTTTTTATTATACGTCCATAATGAGTTTTCCCAGCTTTCCAAGATGTTATTGTTTTCTAATATTTCATTTCCAGCGATCTTCTCTGATATTCTTTTTCTGTATAAGTATTCGGTGGATTTCGTATTTAGTCCTTCTACTTTGATTCTTGTTTGTGCTGGCACCGCTCTCTTGAGTGGGAAGTATTTCAAAATGATTTTTATTTTACATAGTACTAGGCTATGGTCGCTACCTACATCTGCTGAGTAGAGACATCCTACGTCGATCATTTTTTATGGATATATATCTCTGTTGGTTATAACATAATTTATTATAGATCTTTGTACACGGATGTTATTGAATGTATGTGTTGGTCTGTATGATCAAAGAAATTGCTGTTTATTCTATGTTTGTTATTCGTGCAAAAGTTTATCATCAGTTCTCCACTTTAGGTTTTATCATTCTCGGTAATTCCGGGTATTACTTGATTGTCTATTAGAGCGTTGGCAATAATATGAGTACGTACTTCCCCTGGGTTGATAAGATTTGATCAATTCAATAGATGATTGTAATTGCACCGTTTACACAAAATAATATTTAAATATATCCCTTAAATATTAAATTAAGTAAGTAAGTAAGTATAATTGGTTATAGGTAAAAGATTTTGTTGAAGCTTAATAATATTTGGCTTAACACTTTCCGTACCAGTCGTTATGTATAACATGTAACCAGTACCATTACTTCACCTACTAAATGTGATAAACCTTGTTATAATTGTTCTTGATTGTTTTCTTTAGCCTTCTTTAACTTCTTTTAGTAGTCCATTAAAGAAAAAAAATCGATCCTGCCAGGATTCGAACCTGGAATCTTCTGATCCGTAGTCAGACGCGTTATCCGTTGCGCCACAGGACCGGTGACAAATTTTATTTAAATAATTCCGTTCCTCCCTGTATATGAAGCTGTATATATTATATAAATATATATATATATATATATATATATATATATATATATATATATATATATATATATATATATATATAATCCATTTACTGAACGCAATCCTATGTGTCTAGTAAATTTAGTAATTAATTTTTTGCCACATTGCACTTAAAGTAAAATATTAGACATATTAAAATTAATATGAATTAATTGATAAAAAAATTAATGGATAAGGTATTCACAAACACTCATTACAAAAATCTAGGTGATAAGATAATATTTGATAGGTATTTGTTTTTTTTTGTAAAGAGCGTTTGAGGACTTCCCATATACTCTAATTGTTCACAATTATTCTTCTTTTTTCATGCTTTAATTAAAGAATTCTGCAACAGTAACTTTATTTCAGTTATTAATAAGATGTGGTAGAAATTTTTGTGTTGATGTTGATGTGTTTACGTGGTTGAGATTATTGATTTATCGTATATCATATCAGATACAATTGTATTACTACAACATAAGATAACATAAAATTGCACAAGTGTGTGTTTACATATAAAAAAAAAACAAAAATTCTATTATCTGAAAAAATTCTCCGTACAGCAAGGCTCCTCAAAGGGAATCTTTTATTAATTATTATTAATGTATAGCTTAGTTTAAACTGATATTATATTTTAACAAATTTAACTTAATGGCCTTTGATAAGTTCTGTTTACTTAGTATTTCAATGAACTGCATCTATTTAGATTTGGGTTATAGTTAAAATGATAACTATATACTCCGTTTGAAAATTATTAATAGCATAATTTCTATGACACAGCTGATAATCCCAATTCTAATCAAATATTAATCAGTCTTAGCTTTGGTCTGCCTCGTCTTGTTATTCCCACCGGCTGCGCTGTGAAAATCTTTTTATCGCTTAGGTTTTGCTTGATTATAGTGGTAATATTTTTTCTGCCTAACTTATGCTTATACATATTCTGCAATTATAAGTAAGTTATATCTACCCCAAATTTGTCAAAAAGTAACTTCTAGAATAAAACTGATAAAGTTCAGAAAAAAATTCGTCATCGCGTTGATTAGAGAAAAAATTTAACCAGTTTAAAAAAAATTAGATTACAAGAGCTTCATTATTTAGACAGCCTACCACCTACCGAAAAAAAAAAACAGCATCCGATAAAGCATGTCGTATATGTAAAAAAATGACGTGAATCGCGTTATTTCTGTCCAACCTGTAAAGGACAGCCAGAGTCCTTTGTGTAGAAGATTGCTTAATTCATTTTTATATTATATTAGCACTGATATATTCTGAGTTTCATCGTCACTACTCAAAAATGCCAAGTAAACACACGACAAGGTAACTTATAATTGGCGTCCTAAAAAAGAACGCAATCTACGAGTTATCCCATAGTTGGCAGTCAACGTGTTGTATGCATGTGTAGCTTGTTGAAAATATATGATGTATATTACAAACAACATATTTACGTTGAATTAATTTAATCCTCATACTTAATTCCTAAAACATACGCAAGACTTGCAACATTCTATTAATAGGTTAACGTACCTAATATTACTAAACTTATAAAGATTATTTTTAGCTCTACACAGGGAGCGAAAAAATATTTAAATTTAATTTACCACCGGTCCTGTGGCGCAACGGATAACGCGTCTGACTACGGATCAGAAGATTCCAGGTTCGAATCCTGGCAGGATCGAAAATTTTTGTTTAGATTAATCTTAGATTTAGATCTACTAATTTACCAATTGTTTTACGTATCGTAAAGTAACAATCGTTATGCAAATTGATCCAAATTTTTTCCTATATTTTTATTTATTAACAATTAAAGTGAAACATGGCTGATTTTCAGAATTTTTGTCTATAAACCAAAACCAGGGATGTTGCGAATATTTTCATCCGCATCTGCAATCGTAGAACTTGCGCATCAATTTCGACATCCGCATCCGAATACCAATCTAAAATAATATATATGTGTGGACTTTTTTCGGATGTGAATGTCACACAAGACAAGTTGCTACAAGAAAGAATTAAGTGTACTGGCGCTGGCGCAGCGCGGCGAGTGGCTTGTGCCGTCCACAATTGACCGCAGTAGCGCACCTAGAATTTGCCTCGGGGGGGGGGGAAGGGGGGTTAGGTTGGTCACCAAATTTTTTACCTCCATTTTGAGTCCTTAAAATGTGTAAGTAACAGTGTCGGAATAGCGGTTAACCCCCAAAACCCCCCCTCAGTGCGCCACTGAATTGACCAATAGGAGCGAAGATTCCGTTCAAAGATAAGTTATGACGGGTTTGTTATTGTTTATCATTTGTTTACTGTTAATAATAAATTAATAATTACGTATGAACGCTACGAACATTTCGAATAATAAGTGTTATTTTTAATAAACAATGTGAGAGGGAAGATTTCTACAGTTTATTTATATATTTATTTAACACTCAATAAATCACATGCATGTAGGTGGCGCTGATGTCAGAGTTTGGTATTCAAACATAACCTTATTATATTCTGCCATTTATTTACATTGTTTGGTACTCGTTTCCTAGTTGGTTTGCAATTTTGTGTGAGTGATTTAAGTTTTAATAAGTTATTTAGCACATTTTAACTGTTTGGACACTTTTACTAAAACTTTACAGTATGCCTTACAATTGTTGTGTTCCACAATACATTTCCAATAAAACTGACAAAGTTAAGTTTCATAAATTCCCCTTGAATAAAGCTTTACAAAAACGATGGTTGATCGCTATCAGGTCTGAAAAAAGTATCAGCAAATGAAAGTTATACCGTTACAAGTTTAGGTAGGATCTTTAAAAAATATGCAGTACCTTCAGTAGATAAATTTACCAAAACGAAAGTTGGAGACTCGAGTGAAGGACACTGGGAGAAGTGATAAATATAGAAAAAGACTTTGTGCAGCAGTATTGCCACCAAACAAATAAAAAGAGCGAACAGAAACAGAATTATTACAAACAGTTAGAATGATCACAAAAGGGTTGTTCAACACAGACACCTGCTAATGAAAATAAATTAGAGAGTTCGTAAATATGTATTACGACTAAAATCGTAGTAACATGGAATAGAAGTCAATTAATTTCTTATAACTTTTTGTCAGAAGAAACATTTTACTGGTTTTTCAAGAAAATTATTTAAATTTTTTGTTGGAGAGTTTGGAAAATCATACATTAAAATTCATACGGCTCTTTAAGTGGAAAATAAACTGTTAATAACGCTGCTGAAATATAGACTTAATTTGTTTTATTTTACATTAAAGCATTTTTTTGCAGTAGACATTCGACCTATACAAAAAATATTTGTTAAGTGGACCAAGCATCTTTACACTTAAAACTTACTCTTAAAACAAATTATTTTTTGGAACATCGCAACAACTCAGAAGACCAGTACAAAATTATTCTGGAGCGTACCGAAATTCCAATAGACCGAAGCAATGACAATATTATACAGAAAGCAGCATATTCTACATATTATAGGACCGATACCTTTAAAATACTAATAGCATGCTCTGAAAAAGGTGAAATTATATATTAATCTGATGTTTATGGAGGCAGTATTTCAGATAGAAAAGTTACAGTAGAATGCGGAATTTTAGGACTTATTGAAGAAGGCGAATTTATTTAAGCGGACAGGGGTTTTGATATATCAGATCTTTTAGAGGAAAAATGAATACATTTAAATATATCTCCATTTAAGAAAGGGGCTAAGTTAACAGAAGAAGAAATAATAAAAAAAAGGGCCCTTGCTAATCGTAGAATCATTATTGAAACTATTACAGGATGTGCAAAAAAAACATAAAAATACTGAAGGATAGAATTTCTTCTAAATTATACCCGTATATGAATAAAATAATTTATAATTTGTAAATTTTTCTGTTTTATGATTTGCAATTTTAAAAATAAAATAAGTAACACTTTGTGAAAGTTATTTTCCTATCTATAGATCTACTTTTATTGATCAATTGAATTCCTGGTGGGACAGCATTTATTTTTTTATTAGTTTTACATATTATAATATTTGTGACTTGTTACTATTTACCAACTATAACTTGTTTTAAACTTAAAAAATATAAGACTTAATAAAGATTTAATTTGTGTTATTTCATTGGTGAACTATGAGACAGAAAATAAACAAAATTAACTTTCAATTCAACGTTGAAATATCCATTAACCAAATCAACTCAACGTTGAAATCCATTAACCAAAAATGTTCAAACTAAAGAATAAATAACTCACTAATTTCATAAATTTTAAACAATATAAAACTATGGCTGAAAATCTACAAAAATCTACAGAAATGTATATCTGAATCTGAGGAATAATATGAGGTTATGATTTAATACCAAACCATGACGTAAGCACCCCTTACGGATATTTTGTTTAACTGATTTATGGCATGTGATCTATTACAATGTCACCCCCGATATAAAATTATTATATCTTGTATCGTGACGATATATGAAATTATTTTAAACCAAACAAATGTGACAAGGATAAGGCTGATTGCAATATATGCCATAAAACCTACTATCGCAGGGGCCGTAAAGTTATATTAAAAAAAAGGGTACAAGTATTAGTTGTGTAAAACCGGCTGGGATTTTTGGAGGTTATCAAATGTCACAGGTTATTAAAAATATAAATCATTGGCGTTGAGCATTAATTAGACGAAACCATTTATTCAACAATTATATAAAGAATAATTTTAATGACTGTTACAAATAGAATTTAGTATTTCGTGATAGAACCGTCTGCTTCTATAACTTTATTTAGTCTATTTGGCATACTTTGAATTAAATTAGATATCATATTTGGATCAAGATCTTCCCAGCACTCTAAGATTGTATCCCACAATTGATCTGAATTTTGTGGCATAAAATTTCTTTTATATATTTTTTAACAATTATGCCCCAAATGTTTTCAATTGGATTTATATCTGGACTGTGCGCAGGCCATGGCAATACTTCCAGGTTTTGCGTTTGAAACCAATTCCTTACGGCATGGGCAGTGTGGACTGAACAATTATCTTGTTGATATATAAAAGTATTATTAGGATACAATTGCTCAATAGAAGGGAGCATTACCTGTTCCAAAACGTTAATGTAATTGTCGGCAGTAAATCTTCCCTCTAATCGCCAACAAACACCAGGTCCATGTATACTAATCCAACCCCATACATTTACAGAAAAACGTCCAGATTTATTATGAGAGTGAATATATCGTTCTTCAAACCTAGTATTGGCTGGACGATAAACACGGATTTGACCGTTATAGGTCGACTGAAAAGTCTTTTCATCAGTAAAAATGACGTTGTTCCAAAATTGTGGGTTGCGGTAAATATAGTTTAGTGCAAATATTACTCTTGCTTGCCGATGTTCAACAGTTACTAATGGTTTTTTAGCAGCTGGTCGGTTTTTTAATTCAGATTCATTGATCCTTCTGCTTACAGTAGGTTGGGCACCAGGAAATCCCGTATGAATCCTTGAATCCTTCGACGTCACAAATGGATTATCTCTTAAGAATTGAACTAAAGCAGCATCTTGTTGAGGAGTGGATACTTTGGAACGCCCTGAACCAACTTTTCTTTTTAATAATTGTTGTTGGACCCATCGTTGCTTAATTCTGAAGATTGTTTTCAAATTTCTATTATAGAAATTTGCTAGCGCAAGAATTGACCATCCTTCTTCCATTTTCGTAATTATTTGAGCCTTTTCACTCTCACTTAAATGACGAGGCATATTAATTTTTTATTGTACGTAACGTTAAACCTTCTATCAAATTAAACGTCTTTGACGTCTATGAGTTGCATTTTTGATCACTTATGACATTTGATAACCTCTAAAAATCCCAGCCGGTTTTACATAAATAGGTGGCGAATGGATTTAGTGTCCGCAGTCATATAAACCCAAACAAACAACAACAATACATAAATAGGATGACGTTAACTTCTTTTTCTAATACTTGTACCCTTTTTTTTAATATAACTGTACCACCTCGCCTTTAAAAAAAATACCTAGAATCGATGCACCCACAAAAATTTAGTTTAATTGAAAGCTCTAGTAAAGAACAAGCTGACGCAAGTAAGTTTCATCATAAAAAATTCCGCCTGAACTAAGATCGCTCCATAGAAACTTTTTCTTCTTTTATATTTGCACTATTTGTCATTGGCACTCCTGTACAAGAAGCAGACAGCTCTCGTTAAAGGTAGCACTTCAAAAAGAAAAGAAGTGTGATACTAAAAATTTTATTTAAAAAAAAAATGATAAGCTCATTGAAGAAATGAATGTTGATACAATAATTAGCGAAACGATATAATTTAAGAAGATTCAATTTTTTTACTGATTTTGTGCACTTATATGGCAAAGTTGCTGAAAAAGGTAAAGCAGTTATTGAAAAATTTGATTATATATCGTTCACATCCAACATTTGGCCGGATCCAAGCAAAAACGTGTTTTTGTTTAGCCTGACTTTTCATGGAATATTGGAAAACTTTTATAGATTATCAAATATATTGAAATGTGGTCACACAATTTCTGAAAAATTTAGCACAATGCTTTCTTAATATTAAAACGGAACAAGTGTATTGCCTGTTTTGAGGTGAATGACGGCTGTCATTCTATCTTGAAGACCAATTCACGGTCCGAAAGGTGGAACTATGCGGTTACCAAAAGTTTCCTTCAATAAATCAATTGTGGCACGAGCTGTGTGACATGTTGCGCTGTCTTCTTGAAACGACAGCTCTTGTACATCAATTGGGGTATGAAAAATGCAGCATTCGTAGCTCTATAGCGGTCACCATTGACTGTAACGTTCTGACCAGCATCGTTTTTGAACAAGTACGAGCCAATGATTCCACCAAACCATAAAGCACACCAAACAGTCAGTTTTACTAGATGTAATGGTTTCTCAACATACATTTGAGGATTATCTTAACTCCAAATAGGTCAGTTTTGTTGACGTAGCCATTTAACCAAAAGTGAGTCTCTTCGCTAAGCAAAATTCGCTTATGAAAATCGGAATCAACGGCAATCTCGTTTTGGGTTCACTCACGTAGTGCGCGATACGTATTTTGAACAGAACCATAATTTTCAAAATAAATTTGTAAAATTTGAAAGCGTTGTTCAGGCGTCAAATCTATTTATGCTGAAATGTCAAACTCAACCTAACATAAATCACTTGACAGCTGTCAAAATGCCCGACAGTTAAAAAAGTGTTACCAAATTTTCTATACTTCTAAAAAACACCCTTTAGTATTATAGTATACATACAGTACTTTTATGGTACTTTATGGTACACTAAAATTTGACGCCTGAAGATTCGTATTTAAGTACAACTTTTCACTGCTCCTATAGTGATTAATCCACGAGATCGATGATTATATTTCTTTTTTATATAAACAACCATAAGCAGGAATAACAAGTAAGTGGTAAACGAGAAAAATCTTTTTTAATACCTTTAAACGCCCGGACTTTTATTATTATATTTAACAATTTTGTATTACTTGTTATTGAAGTACTTAATCTGTTTCTTACAGGTAACTGTCTTCAATACTCATCAGCCGACAACATATTACCCCACCCATCCGCGTAATCCATTATATGTAAGTATAGCAATTTTGTTTAACCACTAAAAACCGATTTATCCGGATTTAATCTGTAACATATCCATTGTACACCATCATTCTTACATAAAAACTAACCGCTTTTTATACGCATATATGCAAAGATCACCTCTCATGCATCTTATGGGGTACCTACTTTTAAAACTTTTTTTTATCAGTTTTTGCGTTAAAGTCATTAAAAATAAGAAAAAATATATATTTATTTAAATCATTTTTTATATAATATATTGCTGGAAGTACACCTAAGTAATTACTTCATTTGAATTTATTTAGCCTTACATAATGATATACTCTTCGGTCTCTATACTAATTTGTATCAATGTCGAATCACCCGACACCTTAGGGTAAATGGGTTTAGGATTATATATATATATATATATATATATATATATATATATATATATATATATTTGTATCAATGTCGAATCACCCGACACCTTAGGGTAAATGGGTTTAGGATTATATATATATATATATATATATATATATATATATATATATATATATATATATATATATCAATGTCGAAGAAATTTCTCAATCTGGTCGCGAAAGCTCGGGAACAGCTAGTGCGTTATGTTCAACAATATAAAACAGCAGTTTCTTAATTTTTCTCTTGGTTTGTAAAAAGATCTTAGGCATTACGCTTTCACTATCCATATTTCCTTAAAGTGTTTCTTACGATTTCGTTACTGCTATTAAATGTACCAAAAATATTATCTGTACTATAGAAGATTTAAGAAAAAATTCCGAAATTGAATTTGAAAAACTTTTTATTTTTGCTTCTAAATTATCTAAAGATATTTTTGGTACTGAGCTTCAAATTTCAAGGATTAATCTTTTTCTTAACGTGTCCCATCCCTAAGGATATTAGCGATCATCATGGCCCATTTGATTTTATCTGTAGCCGTTCTGAAAAGTTTTATTGACGTTTTCCCACTCCATCGTCTCAGATTCTTCAGCCAGGACGTGCGTCTTCTCCATGGTTCTCTTTTGTCTTCCACCTTCCCTTGTATGACCAGCCGCATCAATTCATATTTCTCGTTTCTTAGTATGTGACCAAAGTATTTCTTTATCTTTTTCATTCTTCGTAGCATTTCCGCATTTGTTATGTGTTGTGTCCAAGATATTTTCCACATTCTTCGATAACACCACATTTCAAAGTTAACAAGTTTTTTCTCTGTCGCCTCTGTAATTGTCCAGACCTCAACTCCATACAACAGGACAGAGAACACGTAGCATCTCAATACTCTAGTTCTAATTTCGATGTTAAGTTTTTCATTGCATAATATTGCTTTCATTTTATTAAAGGCACTTCTAGCTATCTTAATACGCCGTTTTATTTCCGTACTTCTATCCCATTCTTCATTTAGTTCGCAACCTAGGTACTGATATCTGTGCACCCTGCCTAAAAGTTTTCCTTTAGCATTAAAGATTAATAAGACAAGCTTATAGACATAATCATCCAACAACCTCAGTTTAAGAATATTTTTTTAAAATTAAAAGTCAATTCTTTTTCTTACAAACACTGTTTTTCAAATACTGTATCTCATATACCTACATATTCACTAATACTATTTACAAAACTACTTTATCAGGACATTGTATTGTCATAATTTTCTGTGGAAATTAAATAATTCATTGGAGGATTGAATTTCGAAACGTTTGTAGAAAGAAGGGGGTGAACTGAAATGCGTGGACACCCCCGAAATAAAATCCTGGCTATGTCACTGTATTAACACCTAGTTGAGGACTGCCCTATTATATCCTACAGTAAAAATTTATCTGATTTCTTAATTGCCACAAAAATATCAATTGAATATATTTGTCCTCTAAATTAGTTAGTATTGTTACTGTAGCGTTTTAAATTTGTTAATATTTAATATCTATATAATAATATAAATTTTGTATAAAGTTTTGTAGCCCGCCCTTATTTTGTTTATCTCGTTAGTACGCATTAAAAATTACCAGGAAATCTGCGTTTGTCTTTTAAAAGGGAATGTAAAAACGATCGATAATATAATAAGTTTTGTATCCAGTTTTCAAGTGTTTTTTTCTTTATTTACATTCAAAATTCCCCATTTCGTACATGTTATTTCTAACTATAATATTTCAAGATTTTTTTGTTGCTTAAAACGAATTGTTTATATTCTAGTCCCCTAATATAATAGTGCAAGTGAGGTATACGGTTTTTCTAAGACGTAGTAAAACTGGGAATATTTCAAGGTTGTCGACAAACGAGTGTCGAGGGTATTATGTTTGTTTTAAGTTTGTAGACAAACTGGCTGGAGACGTGAAGGGAAATTTATTTTGGTTGAATTTGTAAAATCTAACGCAGAGGAGTCAAGCAAGAGATCTGAGACAGAAGAGATGTTTGGGCAATTTTGAATCGGGAGACGATTCATTTTTTTTTGTGTGTAATGTTTTAAGACCGGTTAAGGTGATAATACTCTTTGCATAATGGCAGTTTAGAACAGAGTAATCACGATAAGATTTGTGCAGTACACCGGAACTGAAGAAATTTTGGAAAATGATTGTATAGGATGTCCCACCAGATTTGTTGTCGTTTGCCTGCTTGATCCAGCCCCATTTACGTCTTAGATTTTCGTCCCTGCGTATGGAAATGGTTTCCTTTTGTTCAAGTTGAGAATTTTGTCCTTTGCAGCTCCAATCCCAGAGATAGCAAGTTTTCCAAAGTTAAGTGTCAAAGTTAGTGAATCGAGGTAACATTTAAACATTTAACATATTAACTTTAAAGTAAAGGCAGACATTTTTTGCTAAAAGTAATAATTGCTTTCATTAAAATTTAAAAGGATTTGTAATAATTAATAAATTGTAAATTTTATGGTTTAACTTAGCTGTCATTTTAATTGTTTTTTTTTTAATTTAATGTTAACATATGACAGCTAGCTTTATTTTTTTTTCGATATTTATTTGTTTTGTTTGTTTTAAAAAAAGGTTAATCTCTGTGCGGTAACACTTGTAAGTTTTTGTAGTATCTCCAAACTCTGGAGTTTGTAAACGGACACATGTAAGTTTTTTTATTCTGTATTTTGCAACTATTTATATAGTAGGTATATTTTTTGTGCCATTTATATGTTTGATAACTGTTTGTATGAGACAAAAATAAACGTTTTGATTTGTTTCTCTGATCCATTTTTTTATTTATTTTAGAAAATCTCCTAACCATTGTAGGTATGTATTTTTGATTTTAGGGAAGAAGAAATTTTCTTTCTTTTTCCAGCAGAAAGTTTTCTTCGAAGCGGCGTCCAAATTAAAATAGCTAGAGGTAACCTTGTCTGCCATATCTTGTTTCATTTTGTCCAGGAGATTTATGTAAGTACCCTTTCATTTTTTTGTAGCTGCCCCAATCCGACCCATTTATTTCAACTTTTCCACGACCCCAGCTCTCCAACAACCCCCTGAGTGCCGTTCGCACAAGTAACGATTGTTTTGCTTGCCCTTTCTCAACCCCCATAGTTTCTGTCCCCAATTTTCTACCCCATATTCTTACCC
Source organism: Diabrotica undecimpunctata (assembly GCF_040954645.1). Taxonomy (NCBI): domain Eukaryota; kingdom Metazoa; phylum Arthropoda; class Insecta; order Coleoptera; family Chrysomelidae; genus Diabrotica; species Diabrotica undecimpunctata. The sequence goes on from NC_092808.1 coordinate 146,161,372, forward strand.
TGAGGTAGGCAAAATATAATCGTAAAATACAAACTAATGTTTGTATTTTAAGAACGATTTCCGAAGTGGAAATTGAAATGTCAATAAACGTATTTTAACCTTTAATTGTGGCTTATTCCCATTTAAATAGTAATTAATTTAAAATGCCACAAGAAAATAGCTTCAGAACAATAGCCATAGTATGATAGGCATACACATCTCTAGAAAACCTAAAATGTTTCACAAATATGCCTGTCTTATAGTGATGTACCTATATATCTCTTAAAGCTTAGAAATGTTTCACTAACACTATCACTCTATTGTAGAACAATTTCTTTTTATTATTATTTATATTTCAGTTTGAAACAGCATTTTATCACATTGTCGATTCGAAAAATAACAACTCTTTATATAAATAGAAAATATAAAAATATCAAATAATTAACACGAACTATTCGATTTTTGATTTGGTAGGTCGCTTGTCAGTAATAATCGATTCAAATCGATGAGCGTTTCGATAATTATTTTTAATTTTTTTTATTTCGGATATTGTACAGTTTGGGTGTACAATGGTAGAAGTGGATAATAATTTCTGTATAATCCTAGGATTGTCCAATTTCGGACTTGCTCGTAACATACACACAACTCTGTATATGTATAAGTTACATAACTATTACATGTAAGGTGTACCCATACGTTTCTTATATTATGTACTATTATTTTTTTGTCTCCATTTTTTATTTTCATCAAAATATACATATTTAATCTTTAGGCATTTTTTCTTTACGCTAATCATTGTTACAATACCATCTGTTCATGTTGGTGCTATCTAAAACATTTCCTAGTAGGTTTGACATACCTAGGCAATTTTACTCCCTTTAAAGTTAAATTTTTTCTCTTAGTATTTCTTTGATTATGTCTTCCTTCTCTTGGTACCAATATTTCTTTGCATTCTATTTATTTAATTGTATCTTTTTTATAATTGTGTTTATTTTATTTTTTATTTTTATCTATTTAGGTTTACTGTATAACAATTTCTTAATAGGTCATCTTTTCGTTGTAGGAATTTCGTCTTATATGATAAAAATGTCCTCCTTTCTTTCTAAATTTAGTGCATTTCTGGTTTCTCTAGTTTCATTTTTAGTGCATAACAAGTTCAGTTCATAGTTAGAACAAATTTTTCTTCTACTTATCCAATAAATTGCCAAAATTAAGCCGTGAATAAAAAAGTTATTAATATTTTTGTATTTTTTGTTAAAATTCAAAAATAAAATGCCTCTGCAGAACAGAACAATCTTATGTCACTCCATATAGATTTTCTATTTATAAAAAATTGTGCTTATTATTTTGCCAAATGGGTGGTGATTTTCTCATTTCTTAGATGAGTCTAAGAAATTTTAAAACCGTTAAATAAAATCAATTACCAAAAATTGTCGATCCTGCCAGGATTCGAACCTGGAATCTTCTGATCCGTAGTCAGACGCGTTATCCGTTGCGCCACAGGACCGGTGGTGAATTATATTTACATGTGCACGTGCGCAATAAATATTTAATACTATTTCTTGACTATTAGTCCAGTCACAGTAGGTATATCGCTAAAAAAATATTCTTTTAGCATTAAACTCTGGTCCAGTCGTCAGAGATTTGATCTCCAAAAATCATACCAACAAGCTGAATTTTGCCGAGAATCTCAATTTTAAGATCCCAAAAAAGATTAGTTAAAGCCCACCTAAAATTTAAAACCACAAATCGATAAAAACAGTATAAAAGTAGAAACATATCAATAAACTACAGTTAACCGCCTTGAATGATGATAGCATCTGGAATATCTAGATAATCTATGGACAGAGATTGAAGAAGTAATCAAATCATCAGAAATACTAGTTTAGCATCTATATGGATACGGATCTAAACGGATACGATTCTTGGATACACATCCTTGGCGAACTCCTGCACTCAACTTTAACTGATCAGGTGATCAGAGTAGGTATTATTTATTAGTACTGGAGTCATGTTGTTTCCATACGTTTGTTTAGGAGCCGAATCAAACGGTATGGAACGCTATTTCCCATATTGTACGCCAATTTACGCAAAATTTGCAACTAATTTAGAATTTTTTGGTTAAATAATTCTTGCTCTAGTATGAATAGTTTCCCGTTTGCAAAAACCACTGCACGTTTCATGTGACAATGCGATACTGGTCTCATAGAGGTAGTTCGTCCTTTCTTCCAGTTGTCCATGTTGCAGATGTTGCCTGGTCGCCTGCGTTAATCTGCTGTTAATACGGACTCAGATTGACACTGATTGCTAATCGGGTCGCATTGCTTCCAGTCATGACGGTCTCTTCAAAATATAATCAAGTGGTTTTCTGTTTGCCTTCACGTTAGGTTAATATCTAATAGCTGCCCAAAAATATCCGGTGTCGAGCCTGTATGAGAGCTTCTACATCATACTCGAACCCGTGATGACAAAGCTGCTGCCCTTTGCCTGACAAAGATTCTATATAAACCCTTGAACCAGGGGCTGGCACCTCTGTCCTCCACACCGTTGTGAAGACTTTCTTCACCACCATGGATGCCGTTGTGAACACCATCCTTGACCCTGGACAAGGTACCCTTAACAGATACTAGTTTTACTGATAAGGAAATACCTGAAACCTACGAACGGCAGGGAACCGTTTCGAAGTTAGGCAATCATCAAAGCTATTTGTACCTTCTCAATTCTTATTGATCTTCTTCCGCTATTTTTTCCTGCATTGAGTCGAAGCAGTTGTTATTTGTTACCTCTCATAATTTATCCAACGTATAGTGGTGGTCCTCTTACGTTGGCAATTAAATTGTCTAGTTGTTTACCTTTTTAAACTAGTCAAAATACTATTCAAATAAGTTCGGCATTGCGTATTCCGTCTAATCGCGAGTTTCTTTAGCCATGGGCTTCCTTCAAATTCCTCCGTGACCCTCCATTTTTCACTTTTTATTATATACCAGAGGATTCTGTATCGGTCATCTGTAAGGATGTACCCTACGTATAATATCTTTTCTATTTTAATAGTTTTAAATAATTCACGAACGTTTCGATTTAATTCGTATAAATTAAATAAAATTGTATGTGCAAAGTCTTGCTAATTAATTTATCAAGATTCTTTTCCATTGATGTAAATTTTTTATTTAAATAAAAACAAAAATTTTCGATCCTGCCAGGATTCGAACCTGGAATCTTCTGATCCGTAGTCAGACGCGTTATCCGTTGCGCCACAGGACCTTATATTTGGCCTACTTGAATATAGATTCCCGCGAAAGGACCCGCAAAGATTGGTTTGAGCATTATCATTATATTTCTTCAATGGCGTAAATATTGTACTATGAGTACGACATTTGTAGTTTCAATAATTTATATTTTAATAATATATAGGATTTATTACTTTTAGGATTTAATAACGTTAGGTAAATGATAACTAATATAAGAATACATAATCAATTAAAAATTAGACACTTAAATTTGTCCGTAATTATATGGCCTACATTGAGTAAGTTTACTATATACAAAACAATTTTGCAACAATAAGTAGAATTGACGGAAGAGAGATCTGAAAACACATGCAAGGAGCGTGAGGGCAATTTTAATAAAATAAAACAGGCACAAGGCACAAGGTACAAAATAAAAGTAATACGTGACAGCTCGAGGCGCTCGCATGAGAATCCACGTCATTATTTATTGCAGATAAAACTAATTCATAAGAGAAGAAGAAGAGTCGCCGGCTGTGGTACTTTAATAATGTTTCTTTGCTTCCTACTTAATTACAATCAGTTACATGTTAAAGATTCTGTATTTCCAAATAGAAAACTGTTTCTAAACTTTATGTTAAATACTAAAGGAAATTTCTTTTTAATGCAAAAATTGGAAGTTATTAATAATCGTAAATAATCATATGACGAGAATCATTGTAAGACGTGCTTAATCTTATTTTTTTGTTGATGATCACAACAGTAGGTAAATATCTATATATTTACACCATAAATCATTGTCAAATAACTGTCAAAGTTAAACTTGATAATTAAAAGTTCTCCTATTAGTTTTTAATAATTGTGTGTATATTAAACAGTATTTAATAGTTATATTACAATTAATAAGTATTCATTCCCAATTTGCATACAAAAGAGGAGTGGGTACGCTAGATGCACTTACAACCTTAGTAACAAATATTCAAAATAATTTCTCTAGAAATAACTTTCTTCCAACAATTTTTATTGATATTGAGAAAGCATATGACACCTTAAGCTTAAATATTTTGAGTAAAAAAATGATTATTGATTTTAACATTCCTAAGGCAATAGTGTATGCTATTATCGGATTATATTCAGAAAGACATGTTTATGTCAGGGATTTTAACAACCATTTATTAGGCCCAAGATATGTTTTTACAGGAATTCCACAAGGAGCTGTCTTAAGTCCTTTTCTTTTCAATTTATACACAACTGACCTACATAAATTAAAGTTGAAAAAATATCCTTTTAAGATCATCCAATATGCAGATGACTTCTGCATTTACTGTGAAACAAAGAAGAGAGATGAAGCTTTTGGATTTTTAATGGATACCTACAACGTTGTAGAAATATGGTTGGAAGAAAATCACCTTCAGCTGTCGGCCACAAAATCAGCAGTGACCATTTTCAGTAGACATAATATTCCCAATATCGAAACATTTATAGTAAAACAGCGAGAAATTCCTTTTAAAAAGGTAATTAAATATTTGGGCATTATACTGGATCACAAGCTCACATGGAAATTTCACATAGAATATATGTTAAATAGATGTGAAAAAGGCCTAAACTTTCTGAAAATGACAACTTAAACTTGGTGGGGAACAGATGTTCAGACTTCTTTACTTTTTTATAGAACTTACATTCGCTCTATCATAGATTATGGATGTTGGTTATATGGATCTGCCAGCAAGAACTTACTAAACAAATTAAACATATTTATAAACCAGTGTTTGCGTATCTGTATTGGTGCCATGAAGACAACTCCTATTGAGCCCCTTTATGTTGAAGCACGTGAGCCTCCAATTTCTCTTAGAAGACACTTCTTGGCCGAAAAATTTTTACTGAAAATTAAACACCAGAACACTTTCCTTTATACCGAATTAACAAATTTAAACAATTATGATTTAACGAATAAATATTGGATTAAGAAAAATTCTCCAACCCTGTGTGAAGCTCTTAGAGAAAACACAGTTTGTGCTGATGATGTTTGTGCTATTAATTTAAAATCACACACAGACATAAATGATTTTGAAGCTCTTGTTTATAGCGTTAAATTTATTAAACAAATTATGTTAACACTGAAAGAGCAAATAACAACATTATAACAAGCATCTTATCCAATTGGGATTACTACAGTACTATCTACACGGATGCCTCCAAATCAGAAGACGGTACAGGATATGCCTTTTACATCCCCATGGAGAAGGTAGAAAAAATGTTCAAATTAAAAGCAAATATTTCCATATTTAGTGCGGAAGCAATTGCCATATATCAAGCCCTACTTTTTGTTTCTAACAGAGATTCCTCCGTTATTATAATTTCAGATTCCATGTCAGTTCTCACAGCCATTAACCAACCTTTTGTTCCAACCACATACTCCAATCCCTACATAATATTAATTAAAAAATTAGTTAAACACTTTAAGGAAAATAAAAAAAATGTGATATTTATATGGGCCAAAGCACACAGTGGAATTAAACATAATGAACATGTGAACCAACTAGCCAAATTAAGTATTTATTCAGTGGATACCACAGAATTTCTACCCAGTATTTCTGATTTGGTTGCTTCACGCAAGGCAGTTTTAAAATATAAATGGAGTGACCTATGGTCTGAGTTTTGTTTTACCAACCCAAATAGATACACTTCTTTACACACAACTGTCCCTGTTGCACATTGGCACAGAACTTATAATGTCCCTAGGCGTTATATAACAACCATATCTAGGCTTAAATTTGGACATGCTTATTTTCCTGCTCATCTTGCAAGGTTTCATGTGATCGAGAGTAAAAACTGTGTGGAATGTGGAGTAGAAGGTGACCTAGATCATGTAATTTTTGGTTGTGCCAAATATAATTTGGAATCCACCTTATTATATAATAATATAGTTCGTATTACCGGTAAATCTCCGTTTAACGTTTTATCTGCCCTAGCGACTCAAAATAGATTAATTTACGATTGCATAATCGATTTTTTGACCAAATGTAATATTTTTCTTTAGTTAAAAAAAAAAATTACTTTTTACCTTTGTTTTCTCTCCTTTACATGTTTAATCCTATTTACCGTGGCCTAGTTCTCCTGTGTATGTTATATATTATAATGTCCTGATGGTCCCCTGGACGTGAAGCGAGTGACCCATGTTAATTGTATATGTTTATGGATATATATATGTGTATGTATTATTTATATTTTTTCTCTTCTTTTTGTTAAATGTTGTAAATTTATCTATTTTAGTCTATTCGATTGCAAATAACTCAAAAACTTTTTACTGTACCTAATGAGATTAAAAGATCATGTAACTGGCTGTATGGCAAACTGCCGAAGCCATTAAAAAAAAAATCTATATATTTATCATTAACCCTTAACTACTGTCACAAAAAATCACGTAATTAGAGGCGTGGGGTCAATATGGCTGATCATATTCACAACCAATAAAATAAAATACTAAATTATTTAAATTTTATACATTTTATTTATAAAGTAGTATCTTCTTCTTCTTCAGTCTTCTAAGTAATCCAAGTTTGGGCATAGGCCTCCCCCAAATCAATCCAGTGTCTTCTATTTTGCGCCACTTGCTTCCAGTTGTGTCCTCCGATCTTCTTAATATCATCAGCTCATCTCATTTGTGGTCTTCCTCTGCTTCTCTTTCCTAACCATGGTCTCCATTGTTGTATTTCGTGATTCCATCTTTTATCCTTCAGTCGGGCATTGTGTCCTGCGAAGCTCCATTTTAATTTTCCAGCATGTTCTCCTGCGTCTTTTACTTTGGTTTTGCTTCTAATCCATTTGTTTGTTTTTTTGTCAATAAGTCTCACCCCGAACATTGATCTTTCCATCGCTCTTTGTGCTTTTAAAGTAGTAGTTTAAAGTAGTATATCTGTGTTAAAATAATATAGAAGAACTTAATTTTTAAGAGCCTCAATCGTTGTCAACACAGTCTATGCACAAAGTCTTATACAGAGTGGAATAGCTAAATGGAATAAATTCAAAAATAACTAAATAAGCGAGTGTTCAATAAACAATTGATATTTTTACCAACTTATCCAACACCAACTTTCTTATTTATTTCAAATAAAATATCCTATATATTATTCAATTTTTGGATTACTCGAAATATTTTTCAAGCTGATAACTGATTCATAAATAATAAGCGTTTTCTGCGAACAGAGATGCAGGAACTGGACCGCAAATTGAGAGATGATGTAGCCGAAATAATGAGTCAGACAAATGTTGCAATTATTCCTCAGTTCGCACGTCATTCCAGCGCAGCTAAAGTCAAATCACCAACATTCGATGGCACGACTAGTTGATCAGTTTATCTGAAACATTTTCTTGCAGCTGCACAAGCAAAGGCCACTGCACTTGACAAACATCTACAGCAAGTGTACCAAACACAGTTAAGGTCGAGACAGTAGAATCTCTCCAAGAATTTAGCCAATATAGCACGCCTCATCAGACTAGCCTATCCTACTGCCCCAGATGACTTTCTGGAACAACTGGCTGTGCAGAGTTTTGTAGTTGGACTACGCGACGTCGAAATGCAGCAGGTTAAGCGAATGGCTAGAAATAAAACACTAGAAGACGTCTTGGCTCATGCATTAACGAGTACGAGGTAGCCAAAATCGCCTTAAACAGTCACATAAGAATTCGCCAGGTTCACACCACTAACGATAATGAAAAATTTGGTGAACTTCTAACAAGACTTAAAGGTTTTCTCAAGCGATTAGAGAATAGGAGCTGCCACAGTCGTATAACCACACGTAGATGTTGACAGTTTGTAAAACTAGTTGACAGCTGCTTAACTCCTACTATGCCCTAGTAATTAGAGTTTCGCAACTTCAGCAGAACGGAAAAAGTCTTATGATTTCTGCTAAGCTTTATGGAAAAATTTGTCAAATTCTACACTATAGTTCACCGAAGGATGATAACTCTTTCGAAGATGCATCGATGCGAGAGAAGTTATACTTTGACAACTGCAACTGGTACAATAACTTATTGTCATTGTTGGTCTAGACCTCTTGCTTCATCATAACATTAACTTGGATTTTAAAACAAACGTTTTTCAAATTCAAGATGAAAAAGTGGTGTTGATGTCACCAGAATGTAGTAAAACAATATACCGTATCTGCGTTGAAAAGGATGTTCTATTACCAACCCGATCTGAGATCATAATACCTGTTATTGTGAAACCAGAACCAGACCTACCTACTACTGTTCTCAGAATCTTCGAAACAGATATCCAACAACTCCCTTAAGGCATCCTTCCAGCAAGAAGTATAGTTAGAATGCACGGCAACTCGTTCCCTGCCTGAATAATGAATCTCGATTACGATATTCGATTAAAGAAATCAATTTCAATGAGTACTCTCGAGGGTGTCACTAGTATCAGAAATAATTGTATTGTACAACCACAAAAATCACCAATGGCTTCACAATTAATTTCACCGCTTCAACTCCTGTACCAGAAGTATAGTGAACATCTCGACAAAAATCAGAAGGACAAACTTTACAAACTGGTACGAACATCGAATAAACAGTGGAAATGCTGCTCTCATCAAACAAGCTCTTAGAAGAGTCCCGTTTTCAAAACTAGAAGAAATCGAGACAATGTAAAGGAAATGCAGAAACAAGGTGTAATAGAACCATCACAAAGTCCATGGAGTTCCCCAGTTGTCTTGGTTAAAAAGAAGGATGGCTCTACTAGATTCTGTGTGGATTATAGGAGATTCAATTATGTTATGGTCAAGGATAGTTATCCATTGCCACGAATTGTTGACACCTTGGATGCTGTGATTGGAGCGAAATAGTTTTCAACATTAGATTTAAAAAGTAAATATTGGTTGTCAAGTGGATATGGGTCCAACAGATAAAACGAAGACAGCGTTTTCAACTGGCCAAGGTCTATGGAAATTCACTGTCCTGTCTTTTTGTTTTTGTAGTTCCCTAGCCACCTTTGAACGTTTGATGGAGACAGTGTTGAGGGGATTACATTAGAAGATTTGTTTCATCTACTTAGACGACGTAATCTTTTATAGCCAAACTTTTGACAAAAATCTCCACAACCTTACAAGAAATGTCAGTTTTTCCAAAAGTAAGTGGGCTTCCTTGGACACGTGATTTCATCCGAGGGAGTGAGCACCGATTTTCCTGAGAAAATAAAAACCGTTAAGAGATGGCCAGTCCCTGTAGACAAGCATCAATTGAGGACAAGCTTTTTGGGCTTGTGTTCATACTATCGTCGTTTTAAATGTCAGTTACTTAGTTTAGTATTTTATACATTTTTAATAAAATTTGAGTTACTGATCACATGTTTCAAGCAAACCACGGGACAATACTGCAATATCAATCTCGATTAAAGCTTAAAAACCGAATGCCATAAATCATGTACTCAAACAATAATTCACGTTTAATGTTACGAAAATAATTACTAACATTAGAAAAAAATCGTTATCGAATACCAATCCCTCATTGGTATTATTGGTGAGTTAAAGCGATGATTTGAAGTCATAGATATGCACAGTTACGTCCTTTTTGCAGAATGTCAACAATAAGCCAAACAGGAAAAATATAGAAACGAGGCGCCTCTGAGGCAGAATATTAATTTATAGAGTTGCACAAAGATTTCCGAGCTCGTGTGGGTCGCAATACTTTGATTATGATTAGAAATGCTGCAGGTCCTTCGGACACCCACTCAATCATTAGTGTGGCGGACCGAGGCAAAAATCATTCATCTTTGTCTATCTCACGAATGATCTTCTGTCATAGGCGGGTAATATTAAAACGAGAAATTATATATATATATATATATATATATATATATATATATATATATATATATATATAGTATATGGCGTAAGAGCACAATTCGTCAACCTCCCGTTTTTAAATCGATAATCAACACAGTGTTATAATGTAATTTCGGTATCCCTGCTTCATCAGACACTAGCGCTGAATACAATATCAAATACGGAAGGGTCAACGAACGTCTCCTAATTGTTTCCCACTTAGTGGTTAGCAGACAAATACGCAATCTGAAATTATTTAATAATATCATAAAGGGAATGAAAGAATTTGTAACGATAATATTTTGCCTACCATAGGGGTATTTATACAAGGGGTAGAAAATTGAGGGAAGAGAAACTATGGGGGTGGAGAAGGGTAAGCAAAATAATCGCTACTTGTGCGAACGGGCAGTCAGGCTTTGGTAGGAGAGCTGGGGTCGTGGATAAGTAAAAGACAAGAGGGTTTGGATTGGGGCAACTACAGAAAAATGAAATAAAGGGTCATAAATCTCTTGGGACAAACAAAAACAAAACGAAACAGGAAACACCACAAGAAATTTAATATAGGGCGCCACTTGAGGTGCCTAATTATACCTATTACAACCAGCTAGTTGTAACTAGAGATATAATTATTAAGTATAAAAAACATAACTTTTTCAAATAAAAACTCAAAAAAAAGGGTTAGTTAAAAAAATAAACAAATATTAAACAACAAAATTTAACATTTATTTTTGTGTCACCACAAACAGTTACAAAACATAGAGAACACAAGAATGCTCAAAAAAAAGACAATACAAAAATATAAGGACAATAGCTGCAAAATACAAAAATACAAAAAAACTTACATGTGTCATCTGTTTACAATTTCCAGGAGTTGGAGATACAACAAAAACTTACAAAATTTACATGTAAGGTAACCTTTCTTTTAAAGAAAACAAAACAAAACAATATCAAAAATAATAAAGCTAGCTGTTATATGTTAACATTAAATTTAAAACAAAACTGAACAAATAAAATGACAGCTAAAAGTCAAACCATAAAATTTACTATTTAAAATATTACAAATTCTTTTTTGTATGAAAGCATTTATTACTTTTTTTAAAAAATGTCTGCTTTACTTTAAATTTACACAAAAAAATGTTACCTGGATTTCACTATTTCGCACATAACTCTGAAACTTGTTGCATCTCTGGAACAAAGGGAAACCATTTCCATAATCTGGAACGAAAATCTGACGTGGATGGAGTTGAATCCTGGACACGAACACACGAACAAAAGGGACTGGATCTCACACTGCAAATTGGATCGACCATTTGAGGCCGAAGCCGGCACTGAGCACAAAACTTATGACTCTGCCTCTTAAACAACCGGAACAGGTGGAATTAGACGATTAACTGCTACTAAAATTGATTTCCATAGCGTATGACGAAGATTTCCCTGAAAAGGGACAAAAACAGAAAACTACAAATTCAAATTGAATTTGGACATGACGTTGGCCGCTCTTCACCGCGGCTCCAACGAAAGTGACGAAATTATCTTTAAAAATTGCTCGCATAAGTTAGAACAAACAAAGCACTTAGCGTATAAACTAAACACAACGGAAATTAAGACGTAAATTAATTTCAAAACGCAATATCGGGCGGTTTGAACAAAGAAATATCGAAGAATTTGCATTTTTAAAAAAAGAACGAAAGATTATATTGGTTTTAAATTGAAGGATACGAACTAAGAAACATTAAAAAAATGCTACAAATTGAAAGCGAAAACATGGAGTTGGTTCCAGTTTACTCCACTTAGCCTCTTCTACTCAAATCCGACTGGTGTCTCATGTTAAACCAAGCAACCCAACTGGAGAGAAATGGTACACAGAAAAGGGAGTTGTGCTATGGGCCGGCGTTCCATATATGTAAAAATTTGGAACCACGAATCAGAAATTATTGCCTCAGAATAGGGCGGATATTCATATAACACAATGACAATATAAACTACATACGCAATGGAATAAGGATATTTGCATAGGGACGTGGAATGTGTTAAGTTGGCACAGACCTAGAATAGCGACAAGAGCAACATTAGAGAATTGCAAAAATATGACATAGGTATAACAGCAATACAAAATAAGATGGACAGCAACGGGAAATTTGGAAATGGAAGATGGTATTTATAGTGTTTTAGTCTTTTAGTCAGAACAGACATGAATACGAATGTGTATTTGTCATTTTGTGGTATTAATACCAGAAGATTTGCATATTACAGTAGAACTAATAATTAAATACAGATGTTTCACCACTTTGATGTGGTTACGATTTATTGAAGATGAATCAGAACTATTTTATAATCATTGTATGTATAAGTTAATTAACTCAATTTAAAAAAAAATTATTTCCTTTGGCACGTACATACAATTGGAGAACTTCTGATGATTCTATCCTAGTGGTATTATGCTGTTAAAAATTACCCACTACAAGCGTCAATACATTTTTTTAAAAATTGGTATAGCTACGTCGACGAGTCTATTCTTTCCACCGTTCCTAAAAAACTACTCAAACAATGTAAAGATGTAAGGTAAGATTGGCATCTGTCAGCATCACAATAGCCGTGTACATGAGAAAAAGTCGACAATTATCCATTATTCCATTATTGATATACATTTAACCACAGGTGTGGGTCGATCAAGGCTGCCTCTTTGCAAACTCAATTCATTCTAAAACATTGTTAGCTACATTTAAAAAATATTTCAGTGGTGGATTCAGCAACTATTGAAGTTAAATATAATGAAAACCTTTTTTTAGGTTGTTAGGTTGTTAGGTTGTTGAAAGGTACTGCATAATTTTTAGTGATATTCTCTATAAAATGTATTGTTGTTTTTGTGTTAAATGCACTAGTCGTTGGGTAAATTTTAATTTCCAATACAATTTTAAGTCTTTGTATTAATCAAAGCGTTAATTTATAATAGTGAACTTTATTTGATTTCTTCATATTCCAATTTTATATCTGTTTTTTTAACACCTTTGAACCAGATATAATATTGTGACGAAAACTAGTTCTGCAATCAATTCCAGATAATTCTAGTCGTTAGTGACGCCAATCACTGCGAATTGCCTTATTACTAAATAAAGTGGACATCATTGTCTTTGCGAAGAATCGCTTATTACATCCTAATGTCTGTGGAATTTATCTGTGTGTGTGTGTGTCTGTGTTCATTATTCATGCAGAGATTCGTGTTGTGACCGAACAGAAGTATAAAACAGAGTATAAAACCATCATGCCGAAGAGATGAATGACACATTTCCTTCTACTTTTCCTTGAAGAATTAATTGCAGCAACCCATATCTTTCGCCGTTCCTGGTTAGTAACGTTGTCGGTATAGGATATCTTCAGGATTCTACGATAAAGCCACATTTCAAAAGCCTCAACTTTGGCTCTCTGATTTTTAGAAATAACTTTAAAATGTGGCTCATGAAGCTGATAGTCCGGAAATCATTGCAAGATACGGATTTTGTTTTCTTTGGTAGAGCAATAAACGTTGACTTCAACCATGATCTTTTAGTTGTGATATTGCTTTTTACGAGATAAGTTAGTTAGTTAGATTAGTTAGTTTTATGAGATAAATTTCGAGAAAACCAAAATGATGTCCAATATGGTTCCCAGCGAAGAGATACAGATCAATAACAACAAGGTAGAATTAATCGATAAATACACATACTTGGGTCATGAAATTAGAATAACCAAGGGCACCAAACCTGCGAGCTAAATAGACGAATCACGTTGGGATGGGCGGCATATGGAAGGATGAGAGACAGTTTTAAAACAAATACCCCAATTCACCTGAAAAGGAAGGCATTTAACCAATGCATCTTACCAGTCTTGACCTACGGAGCAGAGACCCTAACTTTAACGAAAGCTACTGCCGAAAAACTGAGGGTAACACAAAGACGAATGGAGAGATCAATGCTGGGCCTGACTTTGAAAGATCGCGTGAGAAATGAGGAGATACGCCGACGAACTGGCGTAGACGATATTATACTGCGAATCAATAAACAAAAGTGGAGGTGGGCTGGACATGTTGCTAGAATGGAAGACGGAAGATGGACGAAGAGATTATTGGAGTGGAGACCAAGAGCCGACAAGCGAAGTTGAGGCAGACCACCCACCCGATGGACCGACGACCTAAAGAGAATAGAAACAAACTGGATTGCAGCAGCTAGAGATAGAGAGAACTGGAGACGTTTGGAGGAGGCCTATATCCAACAATGGATGTGAAAATGGAGCTGGATGATGATTGCTTTTTACACTTCATCTGATGTGATTGGTAAGTGGTCATTACATATGTAGGACGGGGGTTCATCATCATCTTGGGGCTACAGCCCTTAGAGGGCCTCGACCTTCTCAAGCTTTCTAAGCCATTCTGTTCTGACCCTTGCTTGCATTTTCCAGTTGCCGACTTCGATCTTCTCGGCATCTTGTGTTACCCCGTCCATCCACCTCAGCTTTGGTCTATCCCGTCTTCTCATTCCCACGAGTTGCGCTGCTAGAATCTTTTTTACCATGTTCGATTCAGGGGCCCGGGTACATGTCCTGCCCACTGCAGGCGGTTTCGCTTAATTGTAGTGGTAATATCTTTACCACCAAACGTATGCTTGTAGATATTCTGCAGTTCAAAGTTATATCTACGCCTCCATATTTTGTTCTCACAGACCGCTCCGAATATCTTGCGTACCACGTTTCTTTCAAAAATCGATAGAGCGGATTCATCTGTTTTAGTTAGCGTCCATGCCTCTGATCCATATGTGAGAACGGGGACTATCAGTGTTTTATACAGCCTTTTACGAGTTTTTTGAGACAGATGTTTGTTAGCTAAGTACTTTGATAGACCATGATAACACCTGTTTGCAATTATTATTCGCCTTTTTATTTCCTCAGATGTGTTATTATTGAGATTAACCGATGTCCCTAGATACATGAGCCCTTTGACTGCTTCGAAGTTTTGGTCATTGATGATTAAATGTGCGTCAACATTTCCAGCTCTTGTGTTTGTGTTAGTCGCCATGTATTTGGTTTTATTTTGATTTATGTGTAACCTCATTCGTTCTGCTGCTGCTACTAGCTCGGTTAGGATTTCCGCAGTTCTCGCCCTGGTTCTTGTTATAATGTCCACGTCGTCTGCATATACTAGAATTTGGACTGATCTATTAAATATTGTTCCCCTGCTATCTAAATTAGCGTCTCGTACAACTTTTTCTAAGACGACATTAAAAAGCTGACACGCCAGCGCATCGCCTTGCCTTAACCCCCTATGTATTTCAAATGAAGTTGACGAGTCGTTTTAAATTTTTACTGCTGATAGCATCTTTGCCATTGTCGGACGGAGGTTGTTCGGACGTATTATCATCAAAGAGTTCTTGTATGTATTTGGCCCATATGCATATTTCTTGATTTTTATCTGTGATGATTTTCCCCTGTTGATCTTGCAGTTTGCTAGCTGTGTTAGATTTTTGAAGATCACCTGCTCATTTTATCTTTCTATATTTATATTAAATGTATCGTGATTTTGTTCCAACAACTCTATCTCTTCACACTGTGTTTTTAACTAATTTTCTTTGGCCTCTCGTATTTCGGTTCTTATTTGTCTCTGAATATTTTTGTACATTCTTTTATTATTCTTTGATTTTCTTCTTTCTTCCATGAGTTGTATTATATTGCCATTCATCCAACTTTTCCTCTTTTCTTTATTTTCTATTAGATGTTCTTCTCTTCTTCTTCTTAGAGTGCCATATCCCTACGGAACGTCGGCGACTACCATGCTTATAATATTTTTATACTGATCTCGGTCTTGCGCTACGTGTAGCAATTGGTCCGCTGTCAAACCTGTCCACTGCCGCAAATTCCTCAACCAAGAGAGTTTCTTCCGTCCTATCCATTTCTTTCCTTCGATTTTACCATTGAGAATTAGCCGAAGGAACTCATATCTTGGTCCTCTGATTATATGTCCAAGATATTCTAGTTTACGCCTCTTAATAATATTTAATAGAGTTCGTTGATGTCCCATTCTTCGAAGAACTTCTTCGTTTCTAGTTCTGCTAGTCCATGGAATTTTTAGTATCCTTCGATACAACCACATCTCAAACGCCTCGATTTTATTCATGATATCGGCGTTTAAAGTCCAAGTTTCACATCCATACAAAAGTACAGACCACACGTAACATCTTGTAAACTTTTCACGGATTTCCAAATTTAATGAGTTATTGGATAATAGAGGCTTGAATTTTTGAAATGAGTTTCTTGCCTGTTCAATTCTACATCGAATTTCGAAGGATGGATCTAGATTTTGGGTAATCCAACATCCAAGGTATTTGAATCTCTGAACTCTCTGCAGCGGTTGTTGGTTTAATATCAGTTGGGTTGCGCCCATATCCACTTTACTGGTCACCATGTATTTAGTTTTATCGATATTTATCGACAGTCCCCAATTTGTGCATTCCATGTCAACTCTATTGATTAGCTCCTGCAGATCGTCGATGTTTTCAGCTAGAATCACAGTATCGTCGGCGTACCGTATATTGTTAATTATTTCTCCTCCTATCATAATTCCTTTTTGATCTTTTAAAGCTTCCCTAAATAGATTTTCAGAATACACGTTAAAGAGGGTGGGAGATAGTATACAGCCTTGTCTTACGCCTCGTTCAATACTGATTGGCTTTGATTCTCTGTTGTTGGTATTAATAATGGCTGTTTGGTTCCAGTAAAGTTTGGCAATAAGTTTGATGTCTTTCTCATCTAGTTGGATGCTCTGCAAGGCGATAATTAGTCTGGTATGCTGAACGCGATCAAATGCCTTTTCAAAATCAATGAAGCACATATATACGGGTTTTCTTACCTCCCAACATCGTTGAAGGAGTGTTTGCATAGAACATAGTGCTTCTCTAGTTCCAAGGCATCTCCGGAACCCGAACTGCTCTTGACTAATTATTTCTTCGCACTTGTTGTTAATTCGGTTTAGAAGAATATGCAACAGTATTTTAACGGCATGGCTCATTAAACTAATGAGTCTACAATCGCTACATTTCTTAACGTTTGGTTTCTTAGGTAGAGGAATAAAGATCGATTTTAGCCAGTCCGATGGAATTTCACTGGTATCATATATTTGATTGAAAAGTACAGTGAGTTCTTTTATATTGTCATTTGAGAGTAATTTTAGCCATTCGCTGTATATTTGATCTGGTCCACTGGCTTTGTTGTTTTTGGCTTGGTGTATGGCTTTTTCCACTTCAGCGTTTAAGATTGATGGTCCTGTATTTGCACTTAAGTTAGGTAGTGATTCTCGATCATCCTTAAATAATGCTTTAATGTAGTTTTCCCATTCCTCCATTACTTCGTCTTCTAGGATAGTGCATGACCTTCATTATTCGTTAATGTTATGGGTGTATTTCTTTTGTGTACTGTAACTTATTTTATTTTCTTATGTGTGTTAAATTCGTCATGTTTTCGTTGCAATTCTTGTAATTCCTCACATTTTGCTCGCATCCATAACTCTTTAGCTTCCCTGATTTTTCTTCGAATCAGATTATGCTTTCGTTTATACTCTGAGTTATTTCTATTTTTAAGCTGTCTTCTTTCGTCCATCATTTCGATTATTTCATCTTTCATCCACGCTTGCTTTTTATAATGGGTGACAGTTTCACTTTGCGTTGCTGTATCGATAATACCATTCTTTATGTTATCCCATCTTTCTTCGACTGTTGGTATATTGTATACTTGTGTGATGTTGTCTCGAATTTTTTCATTCATTGTCTGTTCAAAGTGATGGTTAAATTCTTCTTCTTTTAGTTTTTGTCTATCGTATTTCTTTGTAATGGAAGGCTTTTTAATTGTCTTTAATTTTAGGTTGATTCTAAATGCCAGTAAATTGTGATCGGTGGCTGCGTCGGCACTTGGATATGTCTTAGTACATTTACATGAGTTTCGAAATCTATTGTTAATCATGATATCATCTATTTGGTTACGCATTACACTACCATGGCCATCTCTCGGTGATATCCATGTATAGAGACGTCTTTTTGGTTGTTTAAAACATGTGTTGGTGATAACAAAGTTTTCCTCTTGGCAGAACTCCACCAAGACCGAATTCTCCAGTAACTCCGGGAGTTATGTCTTCTCCTACTTTAGCGTTGAAGTCTCCCATTATTACACAAATTTCGTGTTTTTGTGTGTTATTTAGTGCTTGCTTTAATACACGGTAAAATTCATTAATTTCGTTGTCTGTACTGTTACTTGTA
Source organism: Diabrotica undecimpunctata (assembly GCF_040954645.1). Classification (NCBI taxonomy): domain Eukaryota; kingdom Metazoa; phylum Arthropoda; class Insecta; order Coleoptera; family Chrysomelidae; genus Diabrotica; species Diabrotica undecimpunctata. The sequence continues at coordinate 146,179,672 of NC_092808.1, forward strand.
GGAGCGTATACTTTTATTAAGTTTATATTAATCTTACTTTTAATAGTTATCATCATTATTCGCTCTGAAAGAGGAACAAATTTTTCAACCAGATTTTCAAGTCGTTCCTTAAGAATTATAGCAACACCATTTTCATGAACATCATCCGTTTTTCCGGAGTACAAAGTAATATAACCTCCACTTTTTACAGTTCCCGATCCGGTACATCTAGCTTCGCTAATTCCAAGGACTTGCAGGCCCAGACGTTTCATTTCGAGTTGTACATTTTTTAGTTTTCCTGATTGATATAAAGTTCTAACATTCCACGTAGCAATATGTTTTATTAATGATTTATTTTTATTTTTATTTTTCCCTCCGGAGATTCTTAGCACCCCTGTCCCATTAAAGGGACGCCGGAGACTCGGGGCCGTAGTATGATTTGTATTTGTCATGGAGCTTTTCTTGGGAGATTTAGTGCAGTAGTTTCCCATTGCTTTCTGCACCGCAGTATCACAGCCAGTTAAATCATTATAGGATTGCCGCCTGTGGGTGTCTGTCGTCAAACCTGCTAGATTTCGTTCTAACAGCCTTGATTCAGTAATGGCATCACTGCTGCCTAATGCCATGCCCTCAGTTGATCTGCCATGCCGTACCTGCCCTGCATTGTTTCCTTATCTTTTAGTCTTCTCATATCACATTTTTTTAAACTAAACTGATCTAAACCTAAATTTACTAACAACAGGAATATTATCTGATGATACGTCAGCACCGGGGTAACTTTTAACTGATAGGCATCCATTACGGAATCTCTTGTTCGGTATTATGTAATCAAACATTTCCTAAGAAATGTCATTGAGAACTGACAAACTCTGAAGGAGTATAGCCTTGGCAAGGTATAAGGCGCTATCTCATTTAACAGCATTTCGTTTCAAACCGTAGAAAAAATTTAATACGAGACACAAAGAGATTGCTTAAAATTTGGATTTGGACTTTAGATAAACACTGGAAAAATAATAAGAGAGAAAAATAATAATTTAACACACATCCGCCGTTGCAAATTTCGAAGTAGTAGACAGATTTGTAAACTTTTGACAACTAACAATGGCGATTTCTCTTTCGAAATCTAGTGTAGACTAGCAGCAGCAACAGCTAAATTAATTAAAATATAGAAAGACCGAACAATAACAAGAAAGACTAAGCTCAGTTTGGTCAATGTTTTCATTTTACAAATTGATATATACGCGGCTGAAATATGGACTCCAAAAAAATTTATAGAATTAAGATCAAAGCTTTTGAAAGGTGAATCCACAGAAGAATTCTACGCGTGTCCTAAATACAGCGTGAACACAGATAAATTCTAAAAGAACTATATCTTAAGGACAGGTCTTAAAAAAAACGTGAACCGAGCTAACGCAAATTCTTTGGGTGTCACCACGCGCTGAAAAAGGCCCGAGGAATATGGAGAAGGAATTCTTCTGTGATCACAAATAAAAATGTAGAGGAAACAATCACAAAGTAATTTAGGTTTTGTGTAAAGAAAGTTCCATTGAAATTCTTGAGTTAACCAACTAATGTACTTAAATTGATCTTGATGCGCTGTTTAAAGCCGCAATAAAACATTACCGAAGAGCAGTTGGAGCTGAACTTTTACTGGGGATGGATTTACTTGTATGGTTTATGGACGAATCCAAGATAGATGAAAGTATTGTAGTCGGCATAAAAAAAACAAACTTCAGTTTTTAAAAATTTCTTGCCACACCGTAGATTAGAAGTTCCTCACGTCAGTTAGATAAATTTCTATATTATTTTAGACAGACACACTGTCAAACGGCTCTAAATGCTCTGAAACCATTTACTTGCGACAAAAGCTAGTTTGATACTGTAAACAAAGTCTTAAAAAACTGACCGAAAACATCGACGAACCTTGATATAAACACTAGAGGAAATGAAAATACTGATAAGGACCAAATTGACATTTTCAAGACGCGAAACTCTTTTGTGGATTAACGAAATACATTGTAAACAATTACTTATTACAAACCAAGACAAGCAGAGAGCAATAAAAACAACATTTATATCAATATTACTTATCAGCCACGTGACATCTGCCTGTAGTACTATGGATTTTCTTTGTAATAAGCTGTAGAAAAATTTGATAATATTATTATTTTGATGAATAATATAATAGATAAAATTTTTAAAATTCTAAAATTTTAATAGCTGATAATTTAATGACTGTAGATAATAAACATAAATGGTATCATAAACCACTTTACATCTACTTTATAATTTAAAAGGTAATTAATAAGTTCCAACACGACATAGACCAGTAAATAAAAAATCTGAAAAAATCTTGTCCTGGTTTTTGGAAGTTGATTTTGATTTGTTTCTTTCCTAAATCATAAAAAGAAGTTATTTTTTCATATAAAACGTTTATTATACATTATAGAGAAAAATTGGTCAAATAAAAGTTGTTTCTTAAAATTCTCCAATCTTAAAAAGTTCTTTAATTTTTAAGTTAAAGTCTAAATTAAAATACATGAACAATAATTGACCTAAATAATTATTGCAAGAAACCCTTATTCTTGCATTAATTTAAATGGTAATAACTTTTTTCTTTAAATAGTAACATGTAATATGACTGCTAGAAAATATGGCAACAATGAGTTATTGAAATGTGCTATAGTTTATTTTTATGAACGAGAGAGTAATTAGCATAATTTTAACTGGTACCTCCGACCACTCCATGGGCGTGCTCAAGATTAATTGAAAAATTACTTTGAATAATTGTAAAAAATAAATGAATTATTTCAGTGTTATAAAGTGTTATGTGTATGTAAACAAAAGTGACCTCTTTTATCACACACTATATTAGAACTGACTGGCCTACATTAAAAAGGGTTTTAAAAAATTCACATTTTTTTTAATTTTTAAAAATTACAAAAGAGAAAAAGAGTTTTTAAAACCGTCTAAGGTATGTTAAATAGATGAATAAAAATATTAATATAAAACTTACAGCTACTTGTTACAAAACCAAATCAGATTCAGAAGATGAACTTTCAGAACCAAGATTTATAATAACTGGCTCGATCATTTTATCAGTAATATTGTCCAGCTTCCACATTTTTTCCTCTTCTTTAATAGTGTGATTTACTGCCTTTTCCCAGTTTTCAGGTTTTACATTATTTACGGCCTCCAAAAACAACTGTTTAACATCATGAATTTTAAAAGTGGTATTTTTTCTTGAAACTTCACTCTTTATCTGTGCCCATAACAGTTCAATCGGGTTTAATTCACAATGATATGGTGGGGATCTAAGTACTGTCATTCCACGATTTTTGGCAATTTCATCAATTTCGTATTTTTAAATTTTTCTTTATAAAGGGCACACAACGAATAAAGTTCCTTTCTTATAGATCCGGGATGGTACGTAATATTTTTTGAACTCAGCCAATTCTGCAAGTCTTTTTTTAACCACTTGGTTGTGGGCAGTCCTTCTATAAGTCTGGAGTGATAACTTGCATTATCCATTACTATTACACAGTTCTTAGGAAGAAGATCTATCATTTGTTCGAACCATTCTTGAAAGACATCAGCGTTCATGTCTTCATGGTAGTCACCGGTACGAGTTGATTCAAAAGTTAATAAACCACCTTCAACAAAACCGTCTGAACTGCCAATGTGTACTATTATCAGCCTGCGTCCCTTTCCTGATGGTGGGTTTAAACCAGTAGATAAGTTATTTACAAAAGCGTGCCTTTGACTTGTAACAGTTTCATCCTGCCAAAATTTATTTGGTGTATGACCCTCGTTGATCCATGTTTCATCAAGATAAAATATTTTTCTTTTTTGGTTTCTCATTTCCTTTATGGTTCTTAGAAAATGTCTTCTCCATATGACAATATCGCTTCTTTCTAATAAAATAGACTTTCTGGGATTCTTTTTCCAGCGGAAGCCTATTTCTTTTAAAAGTTTCCATAACGTACTTCGACTCATTTCTGGGTAATCCTTATCATCTCGAACTGAGACAAGAACTTTATCCAATGTTGGAAATTTTTGTCTAAAGAAGAATTCATGCACTTTCCGTCGAAGTCCATCTTTAAAATGATATTCTATTTGAAATTTTGGTTTCCCTGGAGCATTACGTGGCATTTGAAAACTACCACATTTCTCTTCTTTAATAACTCTGTAAATCGTAGATTTTCCAACACCAAGTGTACTGCTAACTAACGTCTCATCAACACTTTCACATAAACGTTTGTCTGTAAATGATTTAAAACAATTAAATATTAATGTTTTTTCATTAACTGTTAAAGGACCATTTTTTCGGCGTTTACACGGCACTTCCAAATTTTCCATAACACTAGTAAACACAATAAACTGCACCTTGCAACTGAAGTACCTACTTTTAGTGAACTGTTAAGAATTTTGAATACGCCACTTGGACCTTCCTACAAAATGGAAAAACCCACTATCATATTTTCTGTGGAATAAATTTAGAAGGTAATTATCTAGTCAATTACTGTCGTAGATTCCTGGAATTAAAGAATTAAATGTTTGATTGTTGAAACCCTTACTTCGTGGAATGTACTCATTTCAGATAAAATAAAACGTTTTATTTTATCTAAAGAATTAAACTTTATTTTGCAAATAGGTAGGTACTTATTAAACTTTTATTGGTTATATATAACCAATAAAATAAACATCTTACATTTCTTGCAAATTCATTAGTACCTGTTAACCTCCATCACTCCGACATTGAAAACCTTATTTAGGGATTAGTAACCCTCACAACGATTGTATTCTATTCTGCTCCAACCTTTATACCTGGTGGTCATAGTCAATTTAAAATTGTTTTCCTATATACTTCTGTAAACTTGTTGACAAATATCTGTTTTTCATTGAGTCACCCGTATCAACAGTTTAGGGATTTGCATACATAATTTATTGTTTTATTACTCTCTCATACATAAAAATACACTATAAATCTCGGCTAGATCGACCAGAGGTGCTAATAAAATTGCCCAAGTCAATGTACTTTTACAAATTCATAGTAAATTTATCGATAATTGTGTACATTTACAGTTTCTTGTTACCATTTTAATAGGCAAATTTTTTACAGTGTAAACATTGAGCTGAGTACAAACGATTGAATGGTGAAACTGAAAAAAAGGGGACACTAAAGCGATTTTAAGAACCTCATCCCTAATGGGTCTTACTAACTTCATCAGTAACAAAGATACTGAGTGTTTTATTTATTTCGCCAACTTCCTATTCGGTTCATAACTTTTTAACCACACTAAATATTTTGTTTATATTTGGCAAGCAAATATACTTTATTGTGTCCAATCGACTAAATTATTTATACTGTTAAGAAATTCAGGTCCGGATTAAAAAATGTTGGAAACATATTCTGACCCAAAACAACACCCTGTATATTAATTTTTTTTAAAAGTGGATTCTGCATTTGTGTGGTATTTTCGGCAAAATGTTTTTTTTTGTAAAAATTTGCATTTGAATTCTGAAATTATGTGAATTGCGAGAGCTCGAAGTAGAAAAAAATGCGACAATTTTACTTAATTAATACCATTATTTAATCTAAATTGGTAAAATGTTAACATGTCAGTGTTTTTTTATTATATGCGACAAATATTTCATACCCAATACTCATCTTTAATAAATAAATAAATAATAAAGAGTTCCCAAAAAATACATAACTTTAATCAACGAAATACTCGTATCTCAAAAATTAAAACAAAGCAAAAATTTGATGAAAATAACTATTTTAAAATTAAACTAATTATTCAAATTAACCACTGTCAAAAATTCCGTATTTTTAAAATATGATACATATCTAACTAACCTGCAATACAAAATGAAAATTGAATATGTCTTAATATTTTCAAATTTTATTAACTTAGTGTGCGGTGACAATGACAGGATCTGTTTGTTGAATAGATACAGTAATTGTCATTTGTTTTAAATAATCTACTACTGTCTACAGTACTTTTGTTATAAACAAATTAATTTATTTTTACTCCACTGGAGTACTAACCGGAGAATATGGGCAGGTCATGTGGTAAGATCAGAGGAGACAGAGTGGTAAAGCCAGTGCTTTTTGAGAGACCAGCTTGTAGAAGATCAGTGGGCCGTCCCACTGATCTTCTACAAAAAGAAAAGAAAAAGATGAAAGGATGATGCTGAAGCCGATTTATCTAGGACTAAAGTACAATAATGGGAAATGGAAGCGGAAGATCGTAGAAGATGCATTTTTTAGATGGCTCTACGATTTACATCGGATGAAAAAATTAAGAAAATTGCTTTATTGGAAGCCGAGAAGATAAATTTTTTTTACGTATACCGATTTTGATATTTGAAATTCAATGTTTTTATTATTAAATATGGTGAACGCGTATTGACTAAGATAGTGGAAAATCCATACATTTATTATATTGTAGATGAAACTACCGATTCTTATGGACATTACATTATAAATTTATTAGTATAATCTAAGTGCAAAGATGAACCTAGTGTCTAAGATTTGTTAATGAACGTTTTGTTCATTTTTTGCTCCTACTGCAAAAATTTTACTTATGCTATCAGGCGCCGTTCCTTGCATGGTTAAAGTAGGTGAACAAATTTAATTAATTTCTGTAAATTTTGTTCACCTAACTTTTTTAGCTCATGGATGTAACAGAGTAGCTGAACATTACATGTGAATTTCCTGATGTAAATGTACGAATAAAAGTAGCTAAAAAAGTATTTGTCAAAAGTTCTTTACGAGTCTTTGGAAGTTACAATTTTTTATGCTGAACACTTCGTCGTAATTAAGGAATTATTTTTAGAATTTAACGCCGAAGGCAGTGCTGCTATTATAAGGCCAAAAATATTGTTAAAACAGCTTTATTGTCAAATCAGCTAACTTCTGTACAATGTCTTTAACAGAATCCGTCTAAATAATTAAAAACTTTAAAGCAAACATTTTAAGAGTTCCCGGTGAAATCGGTAATTCAGTTAAAAAGAAATTAGTATTTGCTCTAGAAAACAAATAACGGCTTTCAAGCTTTGGAGGACATTTACGAAATTATTAATCGAAATTTTGAAATTGATGTAGAATTTTCTGCCAGACCAATAATGACATACGCGGCAGAAACAAGACCTGACACAGAGAAAACAAAAAGGATGTTAGAAACAGCAAAACACTTAGAAAAATTGATGGTAAGACACTATGGGACAGAGCTAGAAGTACAGATATACGACATAGATGCAAGGTGGAGAACATCAAAAACTGGGTAAGAAATAGAAGAGTAGAATGGAACGATCATATAAGCCGAATGACAACAAATAGAGTAGTAAAGACGGCAAGAGACGGTTCCCCAAGAGGAAGACGATCAGTAGGAAGACCACGCAAACGATGGAATGACAACTTACTGGAGGCACATTGAAAAACAGACAGTCATGTCTATATAAAAAGAAGAAGAAGAATTTTCTGCTTTAACAAGTTATTTTAAATACGCCCCAATTACCTCTGTTGATGTTGAAAAAAGTTTTTCAAGTTATAAAAATATTTTATAATTTATATAAATATAAATATAATTTATAAATTATAAAAATCCAGACGAATTTTAAGATATTAAGTATAATCTAAGTGGTTGAAAAATATTGAGTAAGAAAAGGCTCGTTTCCTCTCTTTTTTATATTTATTGCTATTTCTGATGATTTCTTATTATAATCCTAGAATGTATTTCTTTATTACTCCCTGCTGTTGATGTTATTTAAACTCCCAAGTCTTTTATAGTTTATATTTCAATTTGTAAACTTTCTGATTTTTCTCCTGTAAATGAATACTCAGTGTTTTGTATATTAATTGTAAGGCCTCACTTGGTGTACTCCTCCTTCAGTTTTCTAAGTCTTTTTTGTCGTCTTCGATTGGAATGTCTATATTGCCGCATTTTCTTCTCCACAGTGAGAGCGTCTCATTCAGACATATTTTGAAGAGTGTAGGTGCTATACAGCAGTCTTGCTTTAGACCCTTACTAATAGGAATTCCTCAGTTAATTTATTTCCAGTTTTATTGTTTACCATCATATTTTTGTAAAGCTGTTGTACTGCTTTTATATATATTTTATTTATTCCCTGTTGTTCCATTGCTATCCAGAGCATTTAAAGTGGTACACTATCGTATGCCTTTATCAGATCTATAAAGACTACATGAGTTGAAAGGTTGTGGGGTAATCTTTTCTTAATAACCTGATTTAGAGAAAATATGCTGTCTATACAGGATCTGCCTGCACGATAGCCATTTTGTTCTACATCTGTCATCTCTTTTTCAATTTTATTTTTTATTATGTTTCCATAAAGTCTTGAGAATGAATTTATAACCCCGGTAGTTTGAACAATTCTTTTTATCTCCTTTTTTGTTGATCTCCGTATTTACCTACGACTTTGTCATTTGTTTTAATGACAATAAAATATGTCAATAATGTCTCAAAAATGATGAAATAGTTATATCTTGAGGGAGGAACTTTGTGACAAAATGACTATAAAAGAGTCTTGCAGCAAAATTTTGTTTTAACAGATGAAGGAATGATTTGGTAATGGCCCTAAGATCTTCATGCCGGATATGACCTTGCCATGCAGTTAAAAGCATTAAAAGTTACTTGTTAGAGTAAGAAATTCCTCTGTAATTCCTCTATAATACCTGTAATGGCCCGGTGACTTACTAGATATATACTTCATCTAAAATCGTAACATAAAACAAAAAGATAAATATATAGATGTATAATTTAAAATATCAGAAGAATGATAAAAAGAAAAAACTGCATTTCAAAAATTTAAAATATAAACAAACTAATATGCGGCGATCTTTTATATCACTGAAACATGTTTATATATCTTTATTGTTATCTAAATGTATGTAAAAAAAGAAAATTATATACAAATGGTTCAAAATAAAATAGAATAAACATGCAAAGAATTCAGTTCATTTGACGGAGATCGTAATTTTCCTTAGGAAAATGACCGCCTCTTTAACGAGTTCAATTTCAGAGTAAAACGCGACGGATATGAAGTTATTAAGAAAAATATTTGACATCTTAAAATTATAAAACTAAACCAGTTTAATAATATACAACACTTTAATTTGACTGCCAACTGCTAAAAATAACGCGTTGATCCAAAAGAGTATAATGCAGTACAGCGGCGGGTAGAAGGAAAATATGAAGCTTTACATATATGCTTTCTAAAATATAAGATATGATAATAAGCGACTATTTATGTATAGCTCCTTAGGTTTAATATACCAGCAACGACTTCAAGCTAGAGAATCCAGTCCCGAAACAGGACTGGATAGGACTGGACAGGAAACTATTAGCCAAAAACAGGAAGTAGAGGAAAAGGGACAGAAGTCGGGAAAACGTAGACCATTTGTGGCAAAAAAAACAAGGAATATGATAAAGGCAAAACTAACGAACCCTGGCTATGATAACGGACACAAATAAATTAAATCAAAGAATGAAAAGGATAAATCCCATAAACACATCAAATAAAAAAAAATGAACATAACATTTGGAAAATTGGAGCGTGGGACATTAAGAGCATAAATGATAAAGACATAGAAATAGTAGAGGAGTTGAAATAGTAAAAATGGCAAATAATCCTACCTTAATATATACCTTAACAATAGTCAAAATATTAACTATAGTCGAAGAGTTCTACACCGAGTTATATAGATCAAAAGAACAAGATAACAATGCCCAACCTCAAATTACAGTACAAACTGGGGTACTAAACCAAAATCATATTTAATTTATGATATAACAAAATCAGAAATCAATGAGGCCCTGAAGAAAATGAAAAATAATCGAACTCCAGGCAAAGCTGGAATAGTGTCAAAAGCAGTAAACATTGAAGAAGATCTTGAAACTTGAAAAAATTAAACTTTTCAATATCTGCCTTCATAATGTAATATTCCAACAAGAAGGCGACATTAATGAAAGACAAAATAATATATTGGAATGTAACACAGAAGACTCAATAAACAAGGAAGAACTGGAATGGGCAATAAAAACGTTGATGTATGGAAAAGCACTGAAGTGGATAAAATGAAAGTAAATTTTCTGTTAAGTCGATCATATTGGTATTTAATACATTTTTAACCCACTGTATTTATTTGCTTATTATTTCTATCTTTTCTCCACCAGATTATCTTGTTCTTTCTTACAAAAAATAATTTTCTGCTGGTAATGACTGCTTTTCTTTTCTCTTCTTGTTACACATTTCTCATCCCTTTGTTGTCAAAATTGTCTTTAAATGTTTTAATAGTTTGCTGTAGATAAATCCTCTTGTTCTTTTTGATTTAGTTCCCCCAATTTATCTTTATATTAATTTATATTTTGTCATATCTGATTTTTATGGTCTTCATCGTATTATCTAACGTCGCACTTTTATTTGGACCAACCTTTCTGCTATTGGCTTTTTTCTTATCTTTCTTGTATTTAGTCTGGTGCTTTAAGTGCAACTCTGATCTCGTTCCCATATTGTTTAGGTTTTGATCTTACTTTGTTCTTTCACTATGGTCTTTTATAGTTTTTCAGGGTTTTTGGTTTAACTGCTTTTTAACTTTATTTCATCCTATTTGATATCCTTAATTTTAATTGTTTTGATCGATTATAGCGTTTTGAATTATTTTGATTTTACTAGATAATTGTCGCTCTAGGCCTTAGCCTCTCTTTTTTATAGGTTCGTACGTTTTTCAGCCTTTTTATATGCTTCTTCTCCAGTTATATATCTTGCTTAAGGTTAGCTCGCCCGGTGATCTTTAGGTTAACTTTTGGATGTTTAATGGCAATCTTAGTCAATATATGAATAGTCTTCAATTGCATTGTCGTTTAAATAAATACATTTGTTACAATTACGCCACTGATTATCAAGTAAACGTAAAGTAAAACCGACGTCGGCCTTCACAAGGCTTTTCTTATTTCGTTAATACATTTCTTAGGATACGATTAGTATTCTGGTTTAGTTCATTGCAAAAGATAATTATACCTCCGTAAATGCACCTCGAGTATCTTTATTTTAAGGCGTAGTTAGTGTTACTTAAAAAACGTATTTTATAAATAGTTAAATGTTACAGATAAGAAATTTTTACACAGATGTTTGTGTAAAAATTTAAATTATTTAAATAATTTAATTGTGTCACTGAAATAACAATTATTATAAAATTTTTTTTTTTTTCGAAAATAACGAAATATTTGTTTCTGTATTGCAAGGAAATAATTGTTTTTTCTGCAGTTGTCCCGAAAACTAAACTTTTTGAAAAGGTTTAGCTGCCGTTGCACACAAGGTGTAATATAACATACTTAGGAACTTTCTAAGCCAAAGTAATTAGGTTTTCCTGACAATGTTTAGGAGGAGTTATCACCACGTAATGACTGATTTTTTGAAACTCGTTGTTTGAAACGCATGTCACACTGCGGCAGGGAACTGCACATTGTTTTAACATAGTCTTGGAAAAAGCAGTAAGAGCCGCCGGAACAGACAACAGAGGAAATATTTTTAATAAAACTCCACAAATTATAGCTTATGCAGATAATCTAGACCTAATTTCACGTACAACAGGCAAGCTAGAAAAAATGTACACCACTTTCTCAAACGCTTAAAAAAATATGGGTCTACAGATAAGTAAAGAAAAATCCAAAATGATGGCATCAACACCCAACAACAGAGCCTGAAATATCGGTACATAATTTACTTTACCTGATGATCAATGACAATTGTACGTGCTCATACCACTGTATTTGTGGCTCTGTTTTTCAATTTTTTTGTAATTGAGCATTCTATTTTCATTCTGTTCCATATGTCTGCTCTTTGATTTGTAGACATCTTCTCATGAAGTCCAGTTCAACTGTTCTTATTCTTATTTTATTTCGTAAAAATAGAAACTTAAGCTAGAAAACAAAAATATATGACATATGGATCGCAAACACGGATCATCTAGAAGAGAGATAAAAAACTCTTGCTCATATTTGAACGCAGAATCCTGAAAGGAATATTCGGTGGCATCTGGAAAAATGATATTTAGAGGAGGAGGTACAACAATAAGATATACCACAAATATAAACAGATATCTGGTGGTAAAGGCATAATATCTCTTATAAATATAGAAATACTAAGATCGGCAGATCTCCTAGTTGAATCCTTATGTCACAGCCAGGAAGAAGTAGATGAATAGGTATGCTAAAACTTAGATGGAAGGATGGTATAGATGATGATGCTAGAAAAATAGGTACAGAAAACTGGCAGCGGTTTTGTACTAGATAGAGCTGACTGGAGAAGTAGACTTATGAAGATCCAGGCTCTATTGTAGGGTTGTAGTACCAATGATAATGATAAATATAGAAGAATTGTAGTTTTATAAGGCCCTAGTCTTCTTTAACATTCGGCAAATGCAAGTTGCGATATTTTATTAGCCTTTATTATCTTTTAACCTCTTTTTTATATGAATAGGAAATCGTTGTTTATTCTTAATAAAAAATAACGGCTTAGTGCAAGCCGAATACTCAGCTTCATGCACAAATTCATGCTCAAATTCATGCACAAAAATCAAATTGGAAAAATGAAGTACATTTTCATTGATATTGTCGACGAAGTAAATTTTGTGTTCTTTGATTCATTAAAAGACAATTAAAATCTTATATTATAAGCAAAGTATAAAGAAAGACAGTTAAGATTTGATTTCACGTACAGTACCTCTGTATATCCGCTTATACATATTTCATGCTAAAAGGAATCTTTGGAGCGGCTATTTACAAACACTCTAAACGTGAAAACAATCTTTCCTGTCGAAAAGAAAGCAACAATAAGATGGCTTTAATATGGACAACTGATAATAAATCACGAAACTAGAAATCCAAAGATTTCTAATTGACGACACCAAAATTTAGATTTTTGCTTTAATCTGTGCCTTCTAAGAATTGCAATGCAAAACTGACGTTGATAGAAAAGGTCTGTATAAAATTTATAAAACTAATAGCTATATAAGCTTTCTATGCGTAAAAGAAAATGATGATAAACTAAAGTAGCAGTAGCTCTTATATATAGATTATATATCTAGTGCAAGGTTGAAAAGTATTTATATCCATATTCAAAAACATCTTTTATAAAATTTGTCTTACAGAAAAGATCTTATCGGTCGTGGATCTAATATATCTGAAACTGCTTTGAGTGTCTTCCAAGATAGCTTCAGCAGTAGCATTCACAGTGTCTTTCTCCGACTGTTATATTTGTAAATCCACTTGATTGATGATTGATGATTGATGATTTTGAACGTGATCTGTATTGAGAAAAGGTTGATTTTGATGAGATGAGATTACTATGTAGTACTATGCACAAACTCAAAACTGGAGCTCCAGCAATTTTCTCTCAACCTACCCTAAGTGGGATTTTATTTCCTGAATTCCAGTTCCTGCAATTATTATTCTGTTCATACTCATTAACTGCTTTGTTTGTTATCAAATAGGAAGCATCATGTGACTATAAGATTGGCATTTGAGTAGCAAATAATGTGACAATCGCTTCCTTTGCATTATTCCCAATAACATTTGAAGACTGTTTATTTTTAAATTATATAATCTTACTATATTTCCTTTATAGATTTAAAATTATACCATTTATACACCTATAAATATTAAAACGGCTGTCGATATATAGTTAAATAATACTAGTAATATCTTTCACGTATATGTCTTATTTAGATTACGATACATGCACTTTTCCTAGACATTGCAGTATATAATATTCGCAGCTGCGAATAGCTATACTGGCAATTTCGTGACGAAACCAAATAAATCTAGTTTAGCAAAAATGGCCGACAAGTCCAGTCGTTAAATTGCGAGAAATAGATTGCTTTGAGCAAGTAAATATGAAATCGTTCGATAAATGAGTGCGGAAACGGTTGCAGGAATACCGTTATGAAACTTTTGATAAGAAACAGTAACGGTTGTTCCAGCTGAAAATCTGCAATTAATGATCCGTAGAAAGCTGAAATCTCCACATTTTACGCCTTGTATATAGATTTAATTTAGATGTGATTTATTCGTAAAGGTATAATCAGAAAGTGATTTATTTAAATTATTGTAAATTGCTGGACAACTCATAGAGGGGCCGATGCAATAAGTACTTATTTATCATTGGGATTGACTGGATTTTTTTATTTATTTAGCTATAAACATTCAATTTGAACGTAGGTCTATCATTCTTTTGTTTATTGAAATCTGTGTCTACAATTTGTAGTCCTGTCTCTTGTTTTATTTATTTAACCATTTAGTTAGTTGCATTAAGTTATTCAAAAATGAAAAGAATAAATATCAAAAATTGTGTTTAAACGTCTTCCTCTTCTTCTTCTTCTTCCTCTTTATAAGCAATTCTGCTTATTGATTGGCGGTTTAATACCTCTATGGAAGGTTGTCACTCCATCTTTTGCGCGGTCGTCCGATACTTCTTCTGCCGATTTCTTCTCAGCGTATTTCCTGTAATTCTTCTCAGAATTCTTACTTCTGCTCTGTTTCCAGTAGCCTTTGCGTTATGGCTGTGTCGGGTCTTGTTCCTAAGGCATATGTCATTATTGGTATTACTCAGTATTAATGTGTCTGTTTCGCCAGATAGTGTTTTTAAGGTATTCTGAGGTCTATTCACTTTTTGTACTTGATCTCTCACTTCTTTGTCCAGGTCTCCATAGAAAGGCAGTGTAATTTCCAGGTATTTTATTTCCATTACTTGTTCAATACTGATGCCATCAATTTCTATTTTACAGCTGGTCTGTTCTGTGCTGACTACTATTGTTGTTTTAGTTTTCTAAGATGAGATTGACATATTAAATTCTTTTGCTCTTATGTTAAATCTGTGGACCAGTCTTTGCAGACTATCTTCATCTTGGGCTATCAATATTGCGTCGTCTGCGCAACAAAGTATTTTGATTTCTTTGTTTCCCATTCTGTAACTTCTTCCTTAGTTTGAGGGTTTGATGATTTCATCCATGATCAAGTTGAAGAGCACGGGGCTCAATGAATCCCCTTGTCTTATTCCGCTGCCTATTTCTATAGGTTCTGTAAGATGTCCATCTATTCTGACTTCCATTTTGTTGTTTTGGTAGTTGTTTTCGATAGTTTTTATAATATTTAGGGGAACTTCTCTATTATACAGAACATGGATTACATCTTTGAGTCTTACTCTGTCAAACGCTTTCTTTAGGTCAATCAGACACATAAATGCTGGTCTATCATATTCTAGTGAGTTCTCAGTAATTTGCTTTATAACGAATATTGCATCTGTACACGAACTTCCAGTAAGAAAACCCTGTTGTTAATCTGCTAAACTAAATCCTCTGATTTATTAGCACTTGTAAAATTTTAGTTGTAAGTTTTAGCGTAGTATTTAACAATTTTATACCTCTGTAGTTTTCTGGATGTTTTTACCTCCTTTTTTGAATAGTAGAATTAGTTCGCTGGTTCTCCATTTTTCCGGTATTTTATTGTGTTTTATAATTTTATTAATTAACAAAGTTAATTGTTTGGTATCCCGCCTTCACGTGCTGCTTTTTTGTTCTACAGGTTTTCAAGTATTTTCCAAACTTCTTGTACATTTATATTTTCTTCATTTGTGGTAATTTCTGGTGTTTTCGGTTCTAGTGTCGTTTGTTCTTCCTCTGCATATAGATTTTTTAGGTAGTTAATCCACGTATCCTTTTCTATGTGTTTTGGTTCTATTAGTTCCTTTACCTCCGTTCTTTGACCTCTTATGAAGCGCCACATTTCCTTTTGCAGACCGTAAAACTCTTGTTCCACTTCTTTCGAAAATCGTTCTCAGTGATCATTTTTAATTATCGTCGCCTTGGGAACGATTTATTTTTATTTATATTCCTTTCACCAAGAACTTCCTTGGCCAAGGCTAAGATATTAGGCTACTAGACTAATTTTTGCCCAGCTTTCTTCGAGTCCATCACTTTCTGTGATATATGTATTTTTGCTTTTTTTGGTTATTCTGTAGTCATCCTGTAAGCTTTCGACTTTTATCTTTGTGGTGTTTTGTTATCACATATATGTGTTTTGATTCGGATTTTGCACAATACACAATATCGCTTTCTATCATAGACCATCTAACATAGAGTCTATCATACATCTTTGTACCCTACTGTTTTCAAAAGTGTATTTGTATTGCTCTTTGTGGGGGAAACATGTATTAATAATACGTATCTCGTTTATGCTGCAGAGGTCCGTCAGAAGGTCTCCGTTTTCATTTCTGATATTTTCGTTATATCGCTGTTTTATTCCTGAAACTATATGATTGCCAACACGGGCGTTAAAATTACCCCTAATAATTATATATTCTCATTTTGGGTCTCGTTTATTACAGTCTGAAGGTGTTCGTAGAAATTTTCCCTTGTGGAGTACTCTTTTGTAATTTCCTGCTCACTTGTGTTTAGAGACTTTACGTTTCAAGTACCGATGCGAAGTATATTTCTCGTTTTCCATAAGTACGTTGTCCTCTTTCTCACGTTAGTCGTCGTAATGAAATCGTTCCTGTTCCAAGGCATAACCCTGTTTCTATGAGCTGTATGGTTTTAAAGTCTATCAGTAGGGTGCTAACCTGGCTGTAGACCCACTCCTCCTTTATCCGGGCTTGGGACCGGCAACAGTTGTGTCGAGCTACTCGATTCACCCAACAAAACTGCAGGCGGAGTTGTGTTTTAACGTAAATACAACAAAGCAAAGCAGCAGGGTCACTCACTTTCTCGTCTAGGGACACATTAAGATATTTATTTGTTACAAATAAAACTGGAACAGTTAAGATAAGTAGGTATGTAATGTAAGGATTAGGTAAAAACAAAATTTATCAAACAATTTTAATCAGAATCGCACTCTACCCTCGAAAACAAACTTCAAAGTCTTTTCAAATAATAAATTACAAAAATACTCGTATTTTATCAAATACTTAATAATAAATCAAAAATGTGTTGCTGATATTTTGCACGCTTTGAACACGAGATCAAGATTTTTTGCTTTTTGTCATACGCACATAGGTGTGAATCGGTAATCTTCATTGTGTGCAAATTCGAAGCTTCGTTTCCAAATCTCAACCTAAAAATTGTGGTAACATATTTTCGAGACAAGAAGAAAATTAATACTAACTGTAGTACATGGAATGTAAGCTACAGAAATACACAATAGCTTTACAAAAAACAAAACAATTAGATACATAAATAGTAGAAATAAATAAAGAGTTTGGTATTTTTCAAAAGTGGGGAAAACAGATTTTTATGATACGGAAAAGATGGAGAGGCAGAGTGACTTTCAACCGATACCAAATAAAATGTGTATAATCAGGTTAAAAGAGGATCAACGAAACATACGCGTAATAAATATTTATGAACCAATAGAAGATACCATAGAAGAAGACAAAGATAAATTCTACGAACAAGTAGAAAGAGAATATGAAAAACTATTTTGATTTGATATCAAAATAGTAATGGGAGACTGCAATGATAAAGTTGGAAAAAAGGATATATATATATATATATATATATATATATATATATATATATATATATATATATATATGTTTTTGCTGCAGTTATTCATTGAGATATTAAAACAATATTTTAACAGAACATTCTATCTATTGTTATTTACATAATGCATTTGTTATAATTAAAAAACAAATTTTTGCTGTTTTTTAATCGTTTTAATGGTCATGGTGTTGTATCCCTCTAATTAAGTTATTCTAGTGAAAGACTTAATTTGGAGTATTCAATAACAACTACAATACTATTTGACTCACAAAATTTATTTAACCATACAATTCACCTTTACAAATACAAATAATACATCTATGGATTTAACCAAAATGGTATTTTACGTACAAATGACTCAGTCATCGTCAAGTAAGTGTCCTTCTGGATAGTCACTATTAGTATTACTTTTTAAGTTTTTATAAAAATCATGG
Source organism: Diabrotica undecimpunctata (assembly GCF_040954645.1). NCBI lineage: Eukaryota > Metazoa > Arthropoda > Insecta > Coleoptera > Chrysomelidae > Diabrotica > Diabrotica undecimpunctata. The sequence continues at coordinate 146,197,651 of NC_092808.1, forward strand.
CAAAATTTAGAAACAGATGGCATTAATGGCAATAGATCATTATACTTTTGTTATTATATAGGTATTTAACTTTGTGATACCCGTTGCAAATATTTTGGCAATGTAAGGTGTCGCCTTTGAAACCTAACAAGGTCAATCTCCTGATTTTCATCATGAAAATTACTTTTCAAAAACAAAGTTCCCATGCTGTTTTGTTTTACTTGCAGTTAAACAGTTTGACAGAAAAACTTCTATTAATCAAAGGCGAATTTTGAGATGTTTTGATATTATCCAAAGACCTAAAATTTTTAAAATCTCCTAGTTCCATATTATGTACGGTATATTTCATTGGGGTTTGCCTGACTAACTGCTGCCACTCATAGGGCGTTAAAATAGATATTCTGTTTTTTTTTTCTCTTTTACTCTATCAGCGCATGGACAGTGTCCGCCTCCATGTGGGTGTGATCCTTTAGTAGAAACTTCTGAGTGATGATGATTCATTAAATGATCCACCTATTTCATTTAAATGAATCAATTTACAGCAGGTAATTGGTTATTTACTTGACCAATTACTTCCTGATATCGTCTATAATGCTTTCTATATTTTTTGTTGTCAACTAATTAAACCCAAGTATTTTTGTGTTTAGTCGATAACGAACCTATCTTTAAAATGTATAAACTAGGTAAGAAAGGAAAATAGAAACAGTTGTTTTATGATTTGTATATTAATTAAATTATTTGTATTGTTTGGTTGTATTTTTTAATATGATGTGAGTTTCGTTAATAGGAATTTCCATTCTGTTGTATGTAATTTTGTTTTTATTAATTTCGTTACAGATATTTACCAGGGATTTACTTTGGTAGTTATTTAGAAGTTTGTTGTATGTTTTTCTTAGATATTTCAAATCCTTAAAGCTGTGTTTTTTTTAATTAGAGTTGTTTATATTAGTAAAGTATAACCATATCAAACAGTAATAACATTGGATTGTGAGGTTTTGTGTGTACTTTGCTAATATAATTATATGGCAACTCTATTTTATTCGATTATTTTTATCATAAACATTTTGGTTACTGATTTTCTTTTAAATGAAACAACAAATCCTGAAGATATTGTTGAAAATCTAACTGATATTTTACGGAGGCTCATACAAGGATTGAATAAACTTCTGAGTGATAATTTTTACTTGAGTATCCAAAAAAAAAACACATAATAATGCTTACATTTTTATTCTGGCCGTACCGACCATAGTATGATTTCTTCTTTTTCACTGCCAGGAATGACGGTATTTGCCCATTTTAGTAATGCAGATCCGATTTCATTTTCACCATGAGTAGTTCATCATAACATTTGTCTATTATAAGAGTCATCTTCTGCATCAAAACTCAAGGCATCTCTAATAATATGCTCTTCATTTAAAACATCATTGCTTGGTGTATTATTTGGTTCTCAAATAAAACTAGTCTTATAATATTGGTTGTAGAATATATTTTCTAATATTGCTAGTCTAAGGTTGGTACTAAATCACTACAATAACTTTTTGAGGTTATGTTTTTTAATAATTTTAAAATAATGAGCAAAAAAGGTAGCTTACCTGTAAATGTAGTAAAAGAATTCGCAGAACTTTTCAGTAGTTCAAGAATCTTTCTCCCACGAGAATTATGGTACATTATTCTTATTATTAGTAACAAACAAGAGTAAACACACCATAAATGGCAAAAGTGCTATTATTAAATCACTAACAGTCTGCCTGTCATCATAGAGATATGCAAGACTATATGCGGGGGTAATTCACATGTGTAGAGGAATAAAACAGTCCACATGTGTTCTATCCCTCTAAGTGAAAATGGCCTTGGTATTCTTTTAAAGCTCACTATTTCAATAAGCAAATGATTGAGGACCTAGTGCTCTAATCCTTTAAATAAAGTGATGAAAGTTGATTATTAGTGAAAAAAAAGTCAAATTGAAAAAAATGGGCCTAGTGTTGTATCCCTCCAATGTACAGATATATGAAAATATAACAGGATAATAGTCAAACAATTAAAGACTTTGTGACAGAAAGGCAATTAGAAAGCAGACAACTATTTCTTCTTTTTCTCCCTAACACTACATCTCGGGGTGGGTCTTCGCTGACCACAATCTGCCTCCACTTACAACGGTCCATCGCACACAACTAGGTACGTGGTGTTCCCCTGATAAAAAGATAATAAATAAAGTAAACCATATTTAATAGAGAGGAAATACGCGCACAATATAATAAATATAAAAAGCATGACAGGAGCTGAATGTAGCTCGAACTACTTATTGGTAAGAGCAAGGGAGAACATGAATGCTAATATAAAGAAAGGCAATAAAACAAATAAGGATAATAATACACAGAAGTACGAAGAACGAAGAACCAGCAAACTAAACGAAGACATAAAAAAAGAAAATACAACAAATTAAAATAAATTGTAGCTTACAATCAGTTCCTTTATAAAGACAAATTTTGCTATTAAATTACCCATTTTATTTTCCTACATCTATCCAAAATAAAATACAAGTTTACAAATATTATTATGAGATGTTAAAAACAATATCTACCTACCGACTTTGTGTTTTACCGATCTCGTTCAAAATCTCTACAACAAACTATTTGTTTTGATAAATGATGATGAATGCTGCAACGATTATTAAAACGTCGGATACCGACTTTCTAATTCTCTACAAAAACATTCACTGTAAAGGATGAAAAACCAAAACATCCAAATATTTAATGGGCTTTAATACTACGTTGTGAAAGCTTAATGTCAGTAAGTTTTCTACTATGAAATACATTTCAAAATTTCAACAGAACCGTCTTACTTTTGGTTTGTATATAATAAGTATTTGGTTATGAAATACTAATATTTTACAGTTTTATTGTTTATTTTAAATAATTTTGTTTAAATTACTTCTAACTGTACCAAATTTACATAGTAAATGACATTTAACATACAGATTCTATGGTAGAAATTTTTTTACTTATTCAATGAGTTTGAAATATCATCACATTTTTTTTTAAATGGTAAATATACAAAAATTAGTTTATAAGTTCAACATAATAGGAAAGAAGCCACATCATTTTAGCCCAGAAAATGGAAACAATCAATTTCACAACTTCCACAAAATTAACAATATGTATCTTATTGATTGTGTTTTATTGTTATATACCTAAAATGAATTTCCATCAAGTAACGGTCAAATTTATCATTATCATCATAAGTGGCTCGACAATCCGTTGTGGATCTTGGCCTGCTTACCAGAAGTCGCCACTACTGTCGATTCCTGGCAACTTCCCTCCATCTTCTGACCCTTAGAGTCTGTAGGTCTTCTTCCACATCATTAGTCCAACTACTTTGTGGTCGTCTTCTACTTCTTGTGCCCTCTGGTTTTGAAAATGTTAATCTCTTCGTGTATTCGTGATCTGACATGTGTCCAGCCCATCCAAGTATCTGCACTTTAACGAATTTCACAATATCTGGATTGGTGTATAACTGATATAGTTTAAAATTATATTTTCGACGCCATAGCCTATTTTCATTTATGGTCCCAAAAACCTTTCTAAGAATTTTTCTTTCAAAAATACCAAGATTTTGTTCATCGTTTTGAGATAAGGTCCACGTCTCAGCCCCATATATCAAAACCGGTCTTATTAAGGTCTTGTATATATTGAGCTTTACTGCACGTTTTATACTTTTATTTTTTTAATATTTCTGGAGACCGTGAACAGTTCTGTTTGCTATCTCTATGCGTCTTTTTATTTCGTCGCTTGTCGTGGCTGTTGCGTTTACTAGCGATTCAAGACATCTGCATTCTTTGACTTGCTCAAAGATATGGTTGTTAATTTGAATTCTCTGCTGGATAGTTCGGGAGTTTTTAGAAACCAACGGGTTTTTGTTTTTTTCTCGTTTACCACAAGACCTTATTCACTTACCGTATCCGCAAGCCTTTTAAAACACTGCACCATATCTCTCAAACTTCTGCTCACTGTAAGTGTACTGTCAGCAAATGCGAGAATTTGCATCGATCTAATAAAAATAGTTCCATTCATTCTAATATTTAATTGTCTGATTGCCTTTACCAAGGCAATATTAAAAAGGAGACACGCCAGTGCGTCCCCATGTGTTAGACCATTATTAATATCAAAGAACGTAGAGTTTTCTTTTTCAATTCTGACGCATGAGCTTACGTTTTGCATTGTTAGTTGGGTCAACTTAACTAACTTAGGTGGGATCACAAAGTCTATCATTGCATTATTTAATGCAATTCTTTTCACACTGTCATAAGCTGGTTTGAAGTCGACCAAGCGATGGTGTGTATCTATGTTATATTCTAGTGACTTTTCTTGAATCTGGCTATGTGGTTGAATTTGATGTGTAGTTGACTTTCCAGCAGTAAATGAAGTAATGCTTCCATAGTTCTTACACTCCAGTTAATCACCCTGTTTATGCAATGGGTATATTATTGATATAAGGTTGAATGCTCGAATAAATTAACTTAAAAAAATTAAAGGCAAATATCGGGCACAATTTTAATAATCAAATCTTGCCCAAGTACTCCGATTTCTACAGCATCATCAGGGGCATTTCGTCAAATTTGGGCTATCCATCAAGCGCAGAATGTAATAAACATGAAATTAAACATAAATTGTACATAACACTACACTAAAACAAGGACAAACAGTTTAAAATTATTTAAAATTATTCTACGCTACATTCTTGTCGGCAACAGGAGAGAGAATTCTGTTTATCTGATTCTGAATTCTGATTATCCATAAAAATTTTCTTAAATCTCAAAAAAATGTGTTGAAAGTCCTGGTCTCACTAATTAATGATTTCATTGATAAAGGTTTATTTCCAGAGTACCTAAAAGAGCCAATATTATTTCTCTTTATTAGAGTTGTAAAAAATCGAGTGTCTGCAACTATAGACCTATTGCCCTACTACCGGTATACTATCCAAAATTATTGAGAAACTTATAAAAATCCGACTAATGTTCTTTCTCGTTAAAAACAACATTTTATCACAAAGTCAGTTCGGCTTTTTATCTAATAAATGTACAAGTGATGCTATGTTTTCTATACTACATGAGGTACATGAGGTCTATCAAGCACTCAACTCTCCCTGTACACTGCCGTTGTTTTTTGTGACTATGCCTAATCTTTTGATTTTGTAAATCATGACATCTTGATAAAAAACTAAATTTCTACGAAATTCGAGCTATTACTTTGAATTTGCTCCAATCTTACTTGGGAAATAGGAAACAACTAGTTAGAGCAAATGATACTGACTCTAGTCACAAAAGCATTGTATGTGGAGTACCACAAGGTTCAGTTTTCAGTCCTCTACTTTTCCTTATATTTAGAAATGACATCACTAACTTAAAAATTAATAAAAACAATTTTCTTTTTGCTGATGATACCAGTATCACCTGGACGAAATCTAATATTGCAACTCTTCATGTAACTATGACTTCTGATTTATTTAAAATAAAAACCTGGCCTGACTGTAGTTTACTGTCTTTTAACGTGAATAAGTAGCATTATCCTATAAAGGAGCTCCTTAACCCTTTCTTTTTAATAACAGCCAGATCAGTATCGTTGATGCCGTAAAATTTCGTGGAATTTTTATAGACAACAACCTTAAATGGTCCATTCATATTAATTTGTTGAGTAAGAAACTAGCCTTAGCCTGCTATGCGATAAGATATGTTTCAAAGGAAATCAATTTAGTATCTTCGTTCGAGTCTCATCTTCGATATGGCCTTCCTTTTTAGGGTTTTAGTACAGCTGCCCAATCTATGAAAAGATAAATGATTGTACAGAGAAAATTGTGATCACAGGAGACATGAACAGTAGAGTGGGGAAAGAAACAGAAAAATGGAACAATGTCATCGGACCTTATGGGGAGGACAAACTAAACAAAAATGGAAAATTACTACTCGAATTCTGTCTAGACAATAACCTGGTGATTATGAACACACACTTCCAACATAAAAGGATACACAAGATCACAAGAGAAGTCAAATCAAGAGACGAACAATCAATTATAGACTATACTATAGTGCAAAAAACAGAGAAGAACTGGATAAGAGACGTAAGGGTAAAAAGGAGTTATGAAATTGGTAGTGACCACTATCTACTAGAAACCACATTCAAAAGCAAAAGAAAAGAAATAAAAAGAAATGAGAACATAAACAGAAAACACAAAGAAATAATAAAAATTTATAAACTAAGGGAAGAAACAACAAGAATAAGATACTCAGAAGGACTAGAGAAAGAGATGGATAATGAACATGAAATAACAGAAACAATAGAAGAAGAATGGGGAAAATTTAAAAATGCGATGATAAAAACAGCTAAATCAATATGTGGAACCACAAGAAATAACAACAGAGGGAAACGAACATCTTGGTGGAACGATGAAGTGAAAAGAGAAATAAAAGAAAAGAAGAAATTATGGAAAGAATACATCCAAGACAAAACACAACAAAAATATGAAAATTATAAGAGACAAAGAACAAAAGTTAAAGAGATAGTTAAGAAAGAGAAAAAGAAAAGTTGGGAAAAATTCGGGGAAAAAATGGAAGAAAACAGCACAGAAAACGTAAAATTATTTTACAGAACACTGAAAAACCTAAGAAGCAACAAAGAAACGAAACTGAAACAAATAATGAACAAGGAAGGAACAATAGTAAACGACGATAAGACAATAATGGAAAGATGGAGGGAACATTTTCAGCTGATACTGAATGGAAATCAAGCGAATACAATGGAGAAGGAAAGCCACAACAGGAGAGTATCCATAAGAAACACGGAAAATCCAGAAACTATAGAAAAAGAAGAACTGGAAGAAGCAATAAGAAAGATAAAGATTGGAAAAGCAGCAGGAAGCGATGAAGTAGCACCAGAAATGATGAAATATATAGAGTAAAAGCAAAAGAAAAATTGTTATACATATATAACCTAATATGGAAGAGAAAAGTAATACCCAGAGAATGGACAAATGCAGTAATTATACCTATATACAAGAAAGGAAACACAAGAGACTGTAGGAACTATAGAGGTATATCACTACTATGTGTAGCAGCAAAAGTATACGAAACCATAATGGAAAGGAAAATTAGAAAAGAAATAGAACATAAATTAGAGGATGTACAAAGTGGATTCAGGAAAGGACACAACACACAAGACCATATATTCACCATGCAACAAGTAATAGAAAAAGCCTTAAAGAAAAATAAAGAAATACATCTAAGCTTTATAGACATGGAAAAAGCATTCGACTCAGTCAAAAGAAAAGATATATGGGAAAGCCTAAAGAAGAAACAAGTAAGTGAAGAGCTGATAGAAGCAACAAAGAGTATATACATGAAAACAACAAATACAGTAAGAATGTTAAATATACAGTCAGAACCATTCGAAACAACCCAAGGAGTTAGACAAGGGGGAAGCCTCAGCCCAGTACTATTCATAAATGTAATAGATGAGATAGTGAAAGAATGTAAGAAAACATTCAAGAAATACTGCATCGGTTGGAACAGAATGCAAATGATAAATGCTGAGATGTGTATATTTGCAGACGACATAGTATTAATTGCGGAAACTGCAGAAAAACTGAAATACAACTTAGAGAAATGGAACCTAGAAGCAAGCAAATACAACTTATACGTAAACAAAGAAAAGACTCAAATAATGAAAATATCAAGGAAACAAGGGACGGAAGATCAAATAGAAGTAATGATAGACCAACAAAAAATAATACAGACAAATTTATACAAATACTTAGGAACAGTAATCAACAACAAAGGAGACATCGAGGATGATCTTAACAACAGAATGGAAAACAAAGGAAAACTATTCCAAGCACTAAATAGAGGATTCCTTAATAACAAAGAAATATCAACAAAGACCAAGATGACAATATACAAAACAATATATAGACCTACAGTGACATATGGAGCAGAAAATTGGATATTAAACAAAAGACATCAGAGCAGAATTCAGGCAGCAGAGATGAAATACCTCAGAAGAACGATAGGAGTAAAAAGAACTGATAGAATTAGAAATGAAGAAATAAGAGAAAGACTCAAAATCAAACCGATACTCGAGTCAATCAAAGAGAAAAAATTGGCATGGTTTGGACATCTAACCCGGATGGACAATAATAGACAAGTTAAAAGAGTGTGGGACGCCAAACCAATAGGAAAGAACAGAAGAGGAAGACCCATTAAAGAATGGAACAGTGTCATCTCGCAGATACTGCAGAGTAAGGGTAAGACTTAGCAGGAAGCAACACAGATGGCATCCAATAGGAAGGAATGGAGAAAGTTCGTTAAGAGCTAGGACACCTCAGAAGACTGTCAAATATTGTTATTTAATGAATTGTATTTTAAACGGCCCAACACCGAAAGGTACAAATGGGTCTACTGATTAAGTAAACGTAAGTAGTACAGCTGCCCAATCTAATGGTATTTTTAAATTACAAAAAAAAGCAATACGGTATCTTTTAGGTCTCAGTAGAATAACACATTGCAGAAGCTTTTTAAAATCACAGGATTTTAACGCTTGTCTCTTTATATATTTAAGAAACTGTTTGCTTTATTCGTAAACACTTACATGTTTTTACAGCAAGACCTAATCATGACTACTCCACCAGAAATTCAATCTTTGATGTGTATTTAGCGATCCCGTCCACTGAGTTAGTAAAGAAATTTATATTATATTCGGCAGATAAATTACTATAACCATCTCCCTTTAGCGGAAGCATATTTCTATTTTATTTAACATGCCGGTCTGAAAAAAACGTTGGGGAGACCGAATACATGGAGGAGAAGTAGACAAAGAGAGCAGAAGAGAGAGAATAAAATATGGACAGAGGTGCAGGTATTAGCAAAGGACAGGATATGGAAAATATGATAATATGAAAGAACCCAGTTGAAAAATTAGCACTAAATGCTACCCTTGGTAGAAAGGAGTAAGAAACCTGCCAGTATTACAAAGACTACTGCGATAGAAATATAACCGCCCATGATCCACAAAGAGCGACTGGAAGAAGTCAAATATATATATATATATATATATATATATATATATATATATATATATATATATATATATTGTCATACTTTTTATTTCCCAACCAAAGAAAAACAAATAAAAATATCCATCGGAATAAATTTTTAAGAAATCAATATAAACAAATTGTATATAGTAATTTAAGATAAGATTTAGTGTAGATAAGAATAGAAATTTTCCGTTGCAACGGAAACGACCTGTTTCCGTTGCAAACAAAATTATCAAAAAACCTTTGTTTAGAATTAGAAGACATTTTACCTGCAAGTTAATCTCTTCATTGTTTGTAGAGTCGAGTATTAAATGACCATATTCTAATCTTTTGAAATATGTATAAATGATGTATTGAAAAAAACCAATTTTAAAGTAAGCTATTTAGTTTTCTCTGAAACCGAAATTAGGCTTTTCCAATATCATAGTAAACACAATTTAAGCTTTTTTATTGGACGGTCGTTTTTAAATGGGAATTTGGGAGTCGATGATGAGACAGGAGAAGTCAGTCATATTTTGGTCATCGAAAGGAAACAGTCGTGTGTCTCAAGATAGGGTGTAGTTCGTGAGTTTGGATACCGGCGTAACGAAAAGAAGTGAATAGTTTGAAGAAGGAGATAATAAGTAGATTAAAAGAGGTCCTTGTATCTACCGTGGGCATTTTATAAAGGATATGTGAAAGTATTCTTACGGCATCAAGTTGACAAAAGGAGGTCCTAGTGTCATAAATAAGTAGCGGAGTTTGGGGAAGTGAATCAGGTGTTTTTTTGTGTAGTCTGAAGGAGGTTTGCAGAGACGTAAAGAAGGAGCCGAGGTGACAAAGAGGGGAGATCACATCTTTGAGGAGACTGGACTTTTCTGGTTATGTTCCAACATACAACTTAAGAAGAAAATAAACTGTAAGTGTTTGTACAATTGAATTTTATATCTGTGAAGGATCGTTTCGACATCAGGGTCATTAGCATTCAAATTTAAGAACTGAGGTTTTGTTAGGCTAATCAAAAGTTTAAAGTTTTGTGGTATTTTTTTTTCAAGTAAAGAAAATTTTAAGTAAAATTGGTTTTTCACGTAATATAAATATATGTAGCTTTATAATCTTATTATCATAATAATTTGATTTATTTTCTTGTATGCTGATTGATAAGATAACGACAGAATTTAATAATTGTTTTATTCGTTCATATAAAATAAAGAAACGTAAATCTTTGTAATATAATATATTTGTATTATTATCCTTTTTTCTCTATCCCGATAAAAGACAACTAGAAAAACTTTTGAATCCATCGAACACAGGTAATATAAGGATTATTTTACTTTTGATAACAGATAAGTTATAATTTTTTTATTGGCTCAATAAACTAAGTTTGAACTCAAAATAAACAATCATAACAATATATACAGTATTTGTAGGTCATATCACAAATATTCTGAAAATTTTATAGATACTTTGGAGTTTATTGTTTCGTTCTGCACTTGAAGTTTATATTTGTCGTAAAAAAATAGTAAAGTGTACATCTTTGGAACAACCAATTGACAGTAATATTTTAGTCTCCCTTAGTACCAAAATGTACGTCGTTTGTATCGATTCCCTATTATTTTTAAAACAAAATTGAATGTTTGATGCACGTTGTATTTTTTACAAGTTCCTGTTGCATTGTATCACTTTTACCTACATATTCGTTCTTGTTTCTTGATATGGTCACAAACAACAACCTACAAAACTTGAGATTAAACATAACTGTTCGCACCTTCGAGTGACACACGAGACAATTAAAAATATCAGGTAAACATTAAACATGATCCGTAAGAAATTTTAACGGGAATTTAAACTGTATAAGTATTTTCAAATTGACATCTACATAAGTCATCCAAAATTTATAACACAGTTTTGATAAGGATTTACTAGAAAACGTTTAGGAATGTCGTTTGTCATTATGAAGGTAATTGGCGACATAAATGTGTTTCTATTAATTATTATATTGTTAAATTTGAAAGGTCTTTTATTCGTTTTGCGAGAATCATTTGAATTATAAAGGAAGCGTCAGATTAATTTTGACTACGGGATTAATTCTATAATTAAAACTGAATACAAATTATATATGTTACACAAATAAAAAAGCACTCTTGAATTAAACACATTGTATAGAACTATTTTACCCGACAGGATTAAAATAACTCCATTGATATATACTGCGAGTATTTAATTCCCCAGGCTACTAATTTCTTTAACCTAATTTTTATAATTGTGTGCCAGAAATGGAAAGGTTGTCATAAAAGAGAGTGCATTAACGACATTCAAATATTCGTTGATGAATTTGTATATATTTAGTTATTTTCTGTAAATAATTTTTTCGTTTATTCTTTCCCATATTTTCAATATGTGACAAAGTAGTTTTATGGTGTTATAGTTTGTTTGCGACCTACTCCACTCTTGCCCTTAATTTATCTTTTTTGCCAATGTTAGCGTTGCGTAGCATTTTTATCATTAGCTTATTTACTCCCATATTTTTCGTGGACCCATCTATCCTCATTCACTATTCTGTCATCTGTCCTCAATGTTGTCTGAACGTACTTGGAAAGTATGAAATTGGAGAAAATTTGATATGAATTTTAACATATTACCTCTGATGTTCCAATTATGCTATTTTGATATAATATTATCCATACAGTGTCACTAGTTTTAATAATTTTAAAGAAGACTGCAATAAAATCTTGCTTACTTGCAAATGTTTCATCTATTCCTGATTCTAAGTCTATTAATTTATCTATAGTGGACCAATTTTGCCTAAATCCCCTTTGTTGTGGAATGTCGAGTGTTCAAAAAAATCAACAAAAATAAAAGGACGATACAATTTTGCTTAGTTAAAACTAGGATCCAACTTGTCCTCATTCAACATGTGGTAGTGCTTTGAAATACTCTTCAGCTTTCTTTGTGCAAAATCTAGACAGATGCACAATGTCCTTAAACTTTGCCTTGGTAATAGAAATCAAACCTACAAACAAACAGAATACTTAGTTCCCAATACTGCTACATTAATTTATTACTATTTCATACCTTCATAAAGATAGTGCAATAGTTCAAACTCATTGTTTTGCGCTTCGAAATTGGACCTTTGCGATTACTGCAGACACAAAAAGACCATTATATGAATTTCGGTAATAAATAAAATCAGGGTGCAATTTTACAACCTTGGCTTCTAAGAGGTCTAGTTTTAAACGGGTACTTTTTGGTGTAAGTTTTGTTCAGTTGGTTTGGAGAAATCTTAAAACAATGTTATTCTTGTTTTGTCCTCCACATGAATCATAGAACATAGAAATACGTCGGACATTTATATTAAGATGATTGTATTCGAAATCGTGCAACATTGAGCACACATCATCACTACCTTTTTTCCTACTGTTAGGATAATTATAAAACGGATATTAGGTAGGATAATTATAAAACGTACTGGCTCCGGTTCACGAAGTGTGTACATCAAAACTAAACAAGAGTTGGCCCCCGTAATAGACGTCATTTGTAGAGATGTTAGGTGTTAGTAGGTTTTTCTGGATATCAAAACAAATTACTTCTTCATTGCTGCTTCTCCTGCTTCTTTTTGTAGCTTCTCTTTTCCTGTTATAAAATGAGTCTGCTTTTAATTTATGAAGTTTATTTTAATGTTTCAAGCGCTTTATTTCATTCTCCCGCCTAAGAGCACCATTGTTATGTCCTGAAATAATGTTACCCTTTTCAACTTCAGGTTCTTTATTTTTACTTTATCACATGTACTTTTTACATCTTTAAAGAGAAGAAAGAAAATCTGCATACAGACATTCCTAATACCCTAACAAAGTTGTGCCAGAACGAGATGCCCGAGGGAGTTAGACGTTTGACACTTCGTCCCGTCATCACTCCGAGACAGTTGGCGTTGAACTTAAAACCTCTCCTCTGTCACTCCAGACATCAGGATGGAAGGGCCGGTTAAGGAAAAACATCTGTCCAGATGCTCTGCTATCACCCGGTTTTCCATTCTTTCTCCCACACATTTATTGGGAAAACCACATTCACACGATCCACCAAATGCTTTCAACCCACTGCCTTAGCGAGGCCGCCATCTCTTTCGCTTCGTCTGTCTCTCATTCGCTCCTATTTTGGTTCATCACATGTACTGCATGTGCCCTTCCTGAGGTACCCAAATGACAAATTAAATTCGGCTAAGAAAATTCTTCTGTAAGTTTCATAAGCCACTTTTAAGTTTGGATGTTTTTCAATATACATTTTGTGCATTTTATTAATATTAAACTCTCCTGGTAACTATGTTCTGAAAGATTCTGCCAGGTTGTAATGACCTTTTCAGCCTTTAAACGAACGATTTGGTCCGTTATTGTTTTTTTTGTTCTCTGAGGAGTTTACTAGGTCTTAAATAATATTTTTCTCTATGATCTTTTGGAAGCATGACGAATTCTTTTAAGATGTTTGGAGGACCTCCATTTTTTTCTTGTTTATACTACGGATGACCATAAAAGCTTTAAAGCAAATCTGAACTTCATTCTGAACTAAATTGCTATTCTAAAAAAAAACATACTATTCCTACAGCCTTCAGAAACATTTTAAAAACATTGCAATCTTTTACAGTAACAGTCAGGTCCTGGAAAATGGTTTTGTAATCTAAGTTTTTTACTCACGTCAGTCATGCGACCAAATAATTTTCTTTTCTTACTTAACTTTACATTTGCTGAACTACTTACATCCATATCACTTATTTCTTAATCACTTTGCATAATAAAATGATTTAATATCAGTGACTTGAAGAAAGTAACCTTAAATATACACCTCAAGGCAGTTCACGAAAACAACGAGTAACAATAAAAGCGTCTTTACTTGTTTCTGCGCGACTCAGCTGGTATTCCCCCTTCTTAATCGGTATCACCATGTTATATTTCCCCTTTTTCCTCCTGTATAAGTATTTTATTATTCGTGTTACCTCATGACACAACCCATTTTTAACCAGTGTATACAATGAAGTACAGAATATAATCCAATGAATTAATAAAACAAAAAATTACAATTTCTGACATTCCTCCTTTTTTCTCTCTACCGTTCAATTATAATAGTTATTTAACCAACAAGTGTATTAATAAGGGCGATTAACAATTGAGATATTTTAACGCGTGAGTGAAGCGAGCGCGTCAATTTTCGAGATTGTTAATCGCCATTTTAATTCACGAGTTTGTTACAAAACTTTTCCGTCGACCGTACTTTTTAGAAATAAAGATATCTTAGTTTAAATATTTATTTACTTAACGATAAACAACAATTTTTTCAGCTTTTATTGACTTTATTCAAAGTTTCCTTAGTGGTAGTTTTATTACAGTAAACATTAATATTCGAAATGGTGCAATTACTGAAATTAAAGGAAGATATTGATAAATGATTATCTGCTGTATAGCATTTTGACAAATTTATATTTAAGTCTTCTTGGACCTCTGTAAATTCTGTGATAGAAGAAGTTAAATTCTGGTGGAGTTAAATTAAACTCCTTGTCAATATCCATCCTTTGATTTATCAAATACACAGAATTTTAAACAATAAAGTAAATAATGACTTACAATGACAGATAGTACTAACAGCGGCTACTTCATTTTAAATTAATTTTCAGTGGGAATATAAATAGGTATATGTTTGGTTGCCTACACCACAGGTCACTTCCAATCACAGAGCGTTTAATTAATTTATGCAAGTGTTGGGAATTTATCTTTATTGTACAGCCAGCAATTGACGGATTTGTAGTTTACTGTTTTTATTTCCGAAAAAACAACTCAAATTCCTACAATATATAAAATTAACAATATAAAAAATTAATTAATTCCCATAACTTACTGTTCTCTTGCTGTCTGCTAAATTATTTTAATTTTTCCCGAATCGGTGACAGTTTGTTTTCTGACGTTTTGATATTATTTTTGTCATAGTCTATAGAACAGTAGCAACGGGAAATTTTGGGTAACATGATAGATTTTAAAATTAACTAAATACATTATATAAAAATAATAAATATTCGTAACAGCAAGCAATGTATGTTGTGTTGCCTATAATAAAATCGTTCATTAATAGAAAATCATTCATTAATAGGGGTCATTAATAAATGATTTTGAGGGCATTAAAATTGATCATAAATGGACGGTCGAAAGAAAAAGTCTAATAATAAATTTTCTCAACGATAAGGGAACGTTAAGGCTGTGAATCTCGTGTCCGTTTTTTCCCAGTATATTATCTTCTACTTTGTTTTTATATATTTTAAAGTAGTATGTAAAATTTCACTGAAATTTAATTCGTATTGATCTGGTAACATATATCTACAATTTATTTTCTACCACTAATAATTTTGTTATTTTTTGCTAGAAAAGAGATATATACAACTTATATGGCTGAGTTTTACCAGAGATTTTCCTTAAATTTTTCCAAACGGTACTTATGGTTGTATTTAGTGACGAGATTAGTTTTTCCAGGATTCTATTCTGATCTTTTTACAGCATATCTTGCCTCAGCTCTTTGTTTTTTTGTATTCCGTTGTATTTTCCTCTGTTTTGTTATGATTTAGTCTCTTAAAAGCTTTTTATATGCTCTTGTAACTTGGCTGCATTTATGTACCTACCACGGAAGAGGTTTATGCTTTTTTAGAATTTTTGTTTTTCCTAAATACTTCTCTGCGGCTGCGATGATAGTAATAAAACGTTTGAGTCTTTTTATTCGATCCAGATATATTTCGTGACATTTTATCTAGAATAAACAAAAACGTACCAATAGTAATCAATTGGTCACACAAGGTACCAAGTTTCCTAAACAAACACTAATTTGTATACTTATGTGACAATAAAACAACATTATTAAACATTTTGCAGACTCCAACTCTTAAGTTAAGTTACCCAGCTCTCCCCGACTGTAATATTACCAACGTTAGACAAGTGGATATAAAACGACCTTAAGGTACCTGTCCGTTATTATGTAATAACTAGGTCAACACACTCACTTGCGATAAAACCAGTTTCCAAAAATGAAAGTATTGCTGATTTGAGCTGTTTTAGATTAGATATGTACACAATATCCATACACCATTCCCAATAAGGTATTGATTTAAATGTTGTTTAGATTGATTTTTTCTTCGGTTCAGTCATTGCATAATAACGCAAAACTCGTTCGGAGCAATCAATTTGTTGTTATTAAATATTATTTATAGAGTGAATTCGTGCAATATGACATGCAATTGGTTTGTATATTTCAATGTTTCCTGCAAAATATATTATGTATCGTAGAGATAATGCTGGTGACCAGAACGCCCAATTTAAAAGTAAATATGCATACACACCTAGAAGCAATCAATAGAACAGGAAAAATAGGTTGATACTTTGTGCAATTAAAGACTTATATTCGAAATGAAATGGACCGTGGAAGTGATGACGTAGATTTTATTGACATATGTCAGTTTCACTTTCCAAACAAACCTTGTTTAGTGTGGATAATTTGTATTTTTCGTTATTTTTTCATTTTTTTTACAGAATCTTTCCTCTTTTTGCAATATCTAAGTATTCTAATAGTTACTACAACAATTTTACAAGGTTGTGTAAACAATAAAGCATGTTGTTTTATAAAAATAGAATAAAATGCATGTATCAATAAAGTAAGGTTAGAATGTCTTTAATTTAAACTTTTAAACTATATTTCATAGAAATAGAACACTGAATTATGATGGTATTATCTTAAAAACACTATACTTAAAAGAAAAAGCAGCAGAGGAAGCAAAATGTTAACTTTATAGAAATTAAAAAGTCTTGAGATTGGACATTTCAACTTTTGTTTGGAAAGTAATTGACAGTTGTGACGTCACACTTCCACGGTCCATTGGCAAAATCAACATATATGACAGTGGAATGTGTAAAGTGTAATACTTCCCTTAATTCTTTTTATGGTGTTCTGTGGCCGTAAACAAAGAAGAATGACATGACAGATTTTATATATAGATATATAGGTTATGTAGAAAAATGTATTGGGGCCACAAGCACATGGTTGATAAAATTAGAATATGAATTTTCCTATTAGAGTACCAGATATAGCTAAGTAATAAAAGGAGTTTTTAATTCGCAATGGGTCCAAGCAATTCTATATAGATATAAAATATGGCAAGTACAATAAAGAATAAATTTAATATTAACCTTTTAGGTTAGGTTAGGTTAATATTAACCTCACAACTAGATGGACTGACGACCTGAAGTGTGTTAGCAACAACTGGATGCAAGCCGCACAAGACAGAGACAGATGGAAAGAGCTGAGGGAGACCTATGTCCAGCAATATACGCATACAGGTTGATAATGATGATAGGTATTATCGGTAATGTTAAATACTGAAATAAAATGAACATTGGAATTTCCAGTTACTTAGTCATACACTTTATGTAATTTTTTGTATAAATATGCACAATCCCCAGATGCATAAACTATACAAAATATGCAATATATGCATTTTGCATATTTGCCTAGTCTATTTATGATAAAACAGAAGAATATGTACAAGTTAACAAGACAAAGAAAGTCTAACTTTACCTGAAGGGTACAAAAGAAAGGGAAAAATACCAGAGAAATACAGTGGCTATGAGTTATAGGTAAAAAGGGTTCCAAAGACAATAGAAACGTTAGAAGGTAAAGAAAATAATAGTTTATGAGTAAAAGTAATAAAGAAAAAAAAAATAGAATCATTTGAGAACAATAATAATACATGGACAGAACTAGGAAAATATCAGAAAAAGTAGAGACTTTAAACACGAAGTGGGAAATTGCAAGTAAACAATTGGAAGATCAGATAGAAGATAGGTATAAGGTAAAACTAGTTATCAGGAGTTTTGCTAAAAGAAATGTATTATATAGATGTATATATTTATCCACAAGAACAAATTGTAAACCAAATAAAGTATCGGAACCAAATAAATTGCTTTAATGGCTAAAGCGAGCATCGAAGTGCAAACATCAAGATAAATATTTATTTAAAATGGGCTACAAAAGATCGGATACTGATTACCTACTGTTTTGTGTACACAAAAGTTTTTGAAGATGGACAGATGATATTGTAATAACAGAACCAGACTTGGAGAGAATTGAGGTAAAACTAAAATATAATTTTTTTTGCGATAATTTGAATTGAAATTTTATGGAACTTTGTTACGTAAATACAAAATTCGAGTTGACAGATATCTTAACAAAAGATCTTAAAGTACAGATTTGCATTAAAAGAGATAATTTAGTATTGTATTTGTTAAGATAAGGGAATTTAAATAAGAAGTGATCTAATTTGAAATGTTTATGAGTTGACATCTGTTGCCCATACAGAGACATCGTCTCAGGGTCAGCAACACCCAAATTGAGAGTCTTACGTTACTATTCAGGGTATCAGTTAAAAACTTTAACATCACACCAAATTATTAACAAACATGTAATAAATAACAAATTTTGTACCACTTTAAGAGTCTTTACCCAAATATTTAGTGGCTTGACTCATGTATACTTGGTAAATGCACTGATGAAGGATTTGTTAGTCCCAAAACATTCTGTTGTGATTAGATGTAACTAGAAAGGGTCTTTTTAATTGTATACCTTTTATAAAGGATTTTTAAATCAATTTTTTTTTACTTAAACACAAAACCACATCAACCACGCAGGGTTATTAGTGGATATAACAAATAGATGAAATATTACATTAAATAAAATTGAATAACTTGATGTCTTTTAAATAGCTTAACACTGTCGAAATTTTTTTGGTGAGAACTGTCTTGAGATCATCATCTGTGAATCCCTGGGATCTTCTTTTTTACTTGAATTAAGGACAATCAAGCAGGATGTGTTTTACAGTCAGTGGGTTAGAGCAGCTGGAGCAGATAGGTAGTGGTTGTTTTGTTATTAGGTATTTGTGTGTTAAGGTTGGTTGGTTAAGACTTGGTTTCTTCTGTTTAAAGGAGCCTACAGGACATAAGTTATTTTTGGGCAAATTATATTTAATTTAGTACCTAATTTTTCCCAATAATTTTGCCAAGTATTAATACAGTGGATTTTAACCAGGATTTTTAGATCGGTGTACGGATATGTCTTCAATTTTGCAGGATGTTTTGAGTTCATTCGACTTTTGTTAGCCAGTTAGTCTGCTTTTTCATTTCCGTAAATACCTGTATGTGAAGGTACCCAAATAAAAGCCGCTTCCTTTCCTAATGATCGAAATTTTTCTAGTTCGTGTTTTATAATCTGTATAATAGGGTTGTTGGTATATATTTGTTTCAGTTCCAGTAATGCATTTAATGAGTCTGTTACGATAATGCACTTCATCGTTCTACTCTTTTCGAAGAAGATTAGGGCTTCCAAAATAGCTGTAGCCTCACCTGTTAGTATACTGCTGTTGGTTGGTATCGTTATGCTATAAGAATTTTCTTTACAGTAGTAGGCAGCAGCGTGACCATTTGGAGTTTTAGAGGCATCGGTAAAGATTTGCAAATAATTAGGATAGTGGTCTAGAATTTCCATGAATAGAGATTTAATTATTGTGGAATTTGTAGTTGATTTGGGATATTTGGTAAGTGTTACGTTAATAGTTAATGGGTGGCTTGTCCATGGGGGATAGTTTGCATTTATATGTAGCGATACATTGAGATGATTCATATCGAAAGTTGTGAGCTTTATTCTTTCTATGAGGGGTGTAGAGTTTTTGGTCTTATTGTTAGGAGGAAGTATTGCAGATGTGGAAAAATACAGGATGCTGTTTCTGAGATGATATCTTTGCAATGTAGTTCAAGGATAGTTGTTGTCGTCTTATATGTAAGGGAGGTTCTCCAGTTAGAACTTGCATACTAATAACTGGACTAGTTTTAACAGCTCCCAGTGCTAATCTCAAAGCTGTAGATTGAATACCGTTTAGTTTTTTTAGAGTGGTTTTACATGCAGCATCGTAACATATGCAACCATAGTCTATTTTAGTTCTAATGAGCGATTTGTAAAGCCTAATTAATATTTTATGATCAGCACCCCACATTTTGTTGGATAATATTTTGAGTATATTTAATCTCTTTTGACAGCGAACCTGTAGTTTATTTCACCTGTCTTTCACCTGTCTTTTCAGCAGAAAAAACAAATCCCGTTTTTATCGTCCAATTACAAAGCCGATTTAGGAAACTCTGTATAACTTTAGTTGCTGTCATTAGATTATTCGATTTAGTATAAATAACAATGTCATCTGCGTAAAGACTAGCTTTAATGGGTGCTTTAATTACATCCATAATACTATTAAAAGCGATTAAGAATAAAGTTGGAGTAAGAATCGAACCTTGAGGAATTCCATTATCTAGTATCTTAGATGAGCTTTTAACACCATTTATTCTAACTTGAATCGAGCGATTTTTAAAAAAATTTTTTATAAATGCAAGTATGTTACCTTGAATGCCAGTATCTTTCAAATTTTTAAATTTGATTTATTATTGAATTATAATGCACTTATCATGTACTGTATTATTATTTGTTTGTTAATAAATGACCTAATTAAGAGTTTTTTAATGTGTAGAATAAAGGAAAGTATTAAAAGTGGGTGTAAAGTATGATAGTGTCCTTATTCCTTTTTATGGTGTTATGTGGTCGTAAAGTGAAGAAAAATGACATGGCGTGACATATTCACATGTACTGTAATCAGTAACACAGTGGACAGGAATAGATTAAAAGAAAATCCAAAATTTTTTAAAAACCGTTTTCTTTATACGTTGCATAATTATTATGCTTTCCACATCCGCGAGTTACGCAGATTGAAAAGATCAGAATTTAGTGATTATACACAATTATATTTTAATACAGCTTTATCTCATATTTATATAATAGCAGTCCCAGTTATGCCAAAATCATTTGCATATTCTAAACTTTACCGTACTTGGATTGACATTATAATAAAAATATCAGACATGGTACATTAAACGTAATACCTTGCAGAGGTGAACGAATTAAAAGGGTGTAGTACCGCTGGGTGCGTTCCTTTTAAGTTGTTATTCTTATGTCAATAGTTGACTTAATGTCTTGTTTATAACGAGGGTATTAATAAACAAAATCATAAAGTTTTATAAACATATTGGATAAAAACAATCTCACGACCGGAATCTATTATCTGTTTTTAGTGCTGTAAGTTACTCAGCTACACATTTTTTATATTGTACAAAAAAAAAGTCGGGTTTATATATTAGCTAACAAAAGGTGTTCTCCTACTCTGCAACTTTTGTTTTTTTTTTGTATTTTTTTTTTCTCTGACCATTAGATGTTATATTTTTTGTTGGTTTCTACTTGTTATCGTTACTAAAATTATCGTCCTTATTCTCTCCAAAAATTTGGTACCGGCACTTGTAGCTAGTACTACTACTGACTACTACGGACTGCTAACACAAGAACTTGATAAAATGAAAGCCGATGTAGTAGCGATTCAAGAGATGAGATGGACTGGTTCAGGAATTATCGAGAAAGGAGACTACAATATATACTATAGCGGACATAGCACCCGACACGAGTTTGGCAGTGGTTTTCTAGTCAGTAAAAAAGCAAAGCAATTAGTCCTTAACTTTAAACCCATAAACAACAGAATATGTTATCTACGCCTTAAAGGAAAATTTTTTAATTATAGCTTACTTAGTGTACACGCACCTACGGAAGAAAAGGAGGATAATGAAAAAGATAAATTCTATGACACCTTAGACAAAGAATATGATCGATGTCCACGTCATGACGTGAAAATCATTGCTGGAGACCTTAATGCAAAAATTGGCAAAGAGCAATTTTTCCAGCCAAAAATAGGACGTGAGAGCTTACATGAAGAGTCAAATGATAACGGGTTGAGCCTAATAAACTTTGCAAGTACTAAAAACATGATAGTAGGAGGAACAAGATTTCCCCATAAAATGATACACAAAGGAACATGGAAATCCCCTGATGACTAAACCATTAACCAGATAGATTACATCCTGATAGATGCAAGGCACTCTTCCGATCTCATAGACGTCAGAAGCTTCCGAGGCCCAAACATTGACAGTGACCACTTTCTTGTAATGGCAAAAATCAGAGGAGGAATATCAAACCTAAAGAAAGATAAACACACGAAACAAGACAGAATTAATGTTGATAATCTGCGCATTGAAACCTTTGCGAGAGAGTATAGGAGACAAATGGACGAGGAAATGGAGAACCTGGAGGTGGGGGAAAATGTAGAGGAACTGTGGACAAAATGTAAAAACATAATAACTGAGAAAGCAACAAAAATATTGGGGAAAACCAAACCAGTTAAAGAAAACGAATGGTTTGACAAGGAGTGCAAGAAGCAACAGATAACAAACACAGGGCATACCTAAAGACAAATCAAGCTGGATGCACAAGAAGAGCAAAGGAAGAATACCGGATACTAAGAAGAGAAGAAAAACGATTACATAGAAGGAAAAAAAGACAATTTGAGCAAAAGCAGTTGCAGGAGCTGTAAGGATGTAGAAGGAAACATCCTAAATGATACGGCCTTAATCCTAAACAGATGGGTTGAATTTTTCGATGCAAAATTTAATGGCCATCATATCGAAGAAGCAGATAACACCCTAGCAAATCGAAATGATTGAAATCCTTTCAACGCAAACGAAAGACCACCTACCATCGAAAACGTTGCCCAAGCCATTAAAAAGCTTAAAAATAATAAATCACCAGGAATTGATCAAATTTGCAGTGAGCTCTACAAGAATGGTGGCGATGCCCTACTACAGACACTGCATAAGCTTTTACTTCTTGTTTGGCATAATGAGACCATGCCTTGTGAATGGTCTCAAGGCGTGATATGCCCGTTACATAAAAAAGGTGACCAGCTCCAGTGTGACAACTATAGAGGTATAACCCTGTTAACAACTGCTTACAAAATACTAGCAAATATTCTCTACGAAAGGCTGCAGGTTTACACAGTGGGCATAGTTGGTAAATATTAAGCTGGATTCACTCAAAAATCAACAATTGACCAGATTCATTCAATAAGACAGATTCTCGAGAAAACATTAGAATTCAATATTGAAACCCATCACCTATTCGTCGACTTTAAGGCCGCATACGACAGTGTCAAGAGAACAGTGCTATACCAATCAATGCATGAGTTTGGTATACCAGAGAAACTTATCCGACTAACGAGAATGACAATGTCTAACTTAGAAGCCAATGTTAGAATACAGGGAGAGAATTCTAGATCCTTTGAGATAAAGGATGGACTCAGACAAGGGGATGCTCTGGCTTGCCTCCTATTTAATATTGCCTTAGAAAAGGCAGTCCGAGATACACGAATTAGGGACGGCGGTACTATTTACAATAGATCGATACAAGTCTTAGCATATGCTGATGACATTGACATAAGCGTAGCAAGCGAGATGTTGAGCAATATCTCCTAGAATTGGAAACAGCGGCGAAACAGGTCGGTCTAGTCATCAACGAAGACAAAACCAAGTACATGTTGGTTACAAAGAATCCGATAGCAAATGAGGAACGAGAAACAGTCTTTGGAAGTCATACCTTTGGACGTGTTGACAACTTCACATACTTTGGGTCGCTATTGACTGCTACCAATAAAACAAGCGAAGATATCAAAAGACGAATAAATCTTACAAATAGGGCATACTATGGACTCCAAAAGCATTTCCACTCAAGAAACATTCAAAGAAGAACTAAAATTATTATATACAAAACATGCTGAGGCCGGTCCTCACATATGGAGCAGAAACATGGACTCTAACGCAGAAAGATGAAAGACTTTTGGGAATATTTGATCGTAAAATACTCGACCAAGGGCAGTGGCGCAGAAGACATAATTTTAAATTGTATCAGCTCTTTGATGAGCCAGATGCCATAACGTTCATTAAAACACAGCGACTTAGATGGGCTGGATACATAATACGAATGCCAGAAAATACGATTGCTAAAAATCTAACCACAAGAACACCTGTAGGAAGAAGAAGCAAAGGCCGACCGCGAATTAGGTGGTTAGATGGAGTTGAAACCGACTTACGGATATTAAAAATCAGAAGATGGCAACATGTTGCCAGAAACCGAACAGAATGGCGACGAATCTTAGAGCAGGCCAAGATCCACAGAGGATTGTCGAGCCAAAGATGATGATGATGACTTGTAGCTAGTGTTTTGCTAGTTTTTTGGAGCCTTATTTGTTGCTGTAGATTCTTTCCTCACTTCCACAAGTGTCCCCTTTTCGGGTTTCACTTTCACAGTGTGTCATCTTTTATTTATTTTTATGCTATATTTACTCGTTTGTCTTAGAATGAAAGACTTTTGTTTCCCTTTTTTAATTTTCAACTGGATTTTTCTCTTCTTACTTAATTAATTGTTGATACAATTTGCCGATTTTTTATTTCTATCAACGTATATTTAATATTGACGATTTGTAGTTTTTCCTTTTTATGGCACAATTTCCCTTGTGTCTTTAGTTTTTCATCCGTATCATAATCAAATCCAGTTATTACCAGGCTATTATGAATTTTTCTTCTTCCATTTGGACTATCTATTTTCCATCGTTTTCTCTTTTTTTAGAGTAATTCTCCTCGCTCCATGTTGTATTGGTTTTTTTTGTTATTTACTGTACAACTGTAATTTACCGTATAAATTTATTATGTTCTGAGAAGAGTATGTGTAACTGCGGAAGGCGCCCACTCCCAGTCATTTCGTCGAATAATTGACACCTATAAATGCACAGTTTTTCATCGAGCTTATTAGATTTTTTGCACACGCTGGCAACGCCGCAATTTATTTTAACAAAACAATATCTCTGGTAGTGTATATATCATTTTATTGTTAATAGGCGCTGTACTTCCTGTTTATTGCTTTTTTGTTATTCACTTCGTTAATAATATGTTTGACTTGTTCTGCCGTTAGAGTTATAAGTTTGTTTTTGCTTTTAAGTGCAACCCTTTTAAACAGACACTAGTGTACACTTCTCGAATTAATTTCGGATTTTTCACTAGTAGTATTTTAGATTTTCGGTAGGAAGAAACTGTATCTCTCCTTGTTCGCTCTATCATATATATATATATATATATATATATATATATATATATATATATATATATATATACATACATACAAGAGAGGGAGAAAGAGAGAGAGAGAGAGAGAGAGAGAGAGAGAGAGAGAGAGAGAGAGAGAGAGAACCAAAAGTCTGGAAATGCCTGATTATCTCTTAAATTGATAGTACGAATTGTATAAAAACTGAGATGCAGCCTACCCCTATTTTGCAATATGGAGATTTCAAATTTGATGGTTGAAGTATTGCCATATTTAGCATTTTTTAAATATTATTAGTCACTTTGTTTCATTAAATACACCACTCTTTATATTACACTATTATTGAAATCCTCACTTCAATACGAGTTCAACCTAATAACACTTATATTTTATCTAGTCACAAACGTCTCAAATAAATAAAACTTCATCATCATCATCATTCTGGCTTTATAACCCTGCGTTAGTCCTGGCCTCCTCAAAAATTTCTCTTCAGTCGTCCTATCCATTGCCTTCCTCCGCCAAGCACGTATTCCTATATTTCTCATGTCTTTATCTGTTAAGGAACCTTGTTCTGGGTCTTCCTCTTCTTTTCTGACCAATGGGTCTATCAAGGAGCGTTTTTCCAGCTGGGTCATTTTGTTCCATCCGCATTACATGTCCTATCGACCTCAGACGTTTTATGATATCTGTTCCCTGTTATGTTTTATAAGGTTCGAAGTTGTATCGTCTTCTTCACACTACATTGTCATTAACTGCTCCATAGATTAGCCTTAGTACTTTTCTTTTGAAACATCATAACATGTTTTCAATATTTTTTGTTAGAGTCCAGGTCACTGAAGCATATGTTAGGACTGGGCGTATTATTGTTTTGTAGTTTTATTTTTATATTTCTCGATATAATTGTGGTTTAAGGAGGAGATTGAGCCCAAAATAGCAATTGTTGGCCGTACAAATTCTGCGGTTTTTTCGGTAATATTATTTTCAGTGTTAAGAAGCGCTCCCGATGACATCATTTTCAATAACAAGTGGTCGTAGGATTTGTGGTTGCGTGCTTATTTTCATATACTTCGTTTTGTTGGTGTTTATTATTAAACCCATTTTTGTAGCTGATTGTTTTAATGCTACATACGTCTCTCGTACATCGTTTTCCGTTCTTCCAATATTATAACATTGAACCAGTTGTAACTTGTGACATACGTATTACTTTTTCTAGAGTCAGATTGAACAGTATACAAGAGAAAGAGTCTCTCTGGCGCAGCCCGTTATTTGTTTTAAAAGGTTCAGACAGTTTTCCCTGAATTCGTACTCTACATTCAACTTTTTTAAGAATTCGTTTTGTTAAATTTATCAACTGATTTGCTATTCCTAGCTCTTTCATTGCTTTGAACATTTCTCTTCTATTCACAGAGTCGTAGGTTGCTTTGTAATCTATAAATATGTAATGAGTATCAATGTCATATTCCAGTGTTTTCTCCAAAATTTGTTTTAGGATTGCAATCTAATGAATTGTCGATTTACCACATCTACAACAAG
This sequence comes from Diabrotica undecimpunctata, assembly GCF_040954645.1. Lineage (NCBI taxonomy): Eukaryota > Metazoa > Arthropoda > Insecta > Coleoptera > Chrysomelidae > Diabrotica > Diabrotica undecimpunctata. The sequence continues at coordinate 146,224,312 of NC_092808.1, forward strand.
CCTGGTATTTTCCTACTATCCTTTCTGCCTATGGTGCCATACAGTGACATAGTACTGTGGAAAATATTTTATACGCTGCATTTAGAAGTGTTATTCCTCTGTGGTTAGAGCAAAAAAAGATATCTTCTATTTTGTGTATGCTACAAAGTATTTCAATATTTCAATCATTGGGGGAGAGATTTCTGGGTCCATATTTATTTTATAAGCTGCTGTAATGCCATAATGGGATCATGGCCACCTACTTTATATAGTTCAGATAGGAGATTATCTATTCAGGGTGATTTGTTTCTGGCCAGTTTTTTAACTGCATCTTTAACTTCAAAAATCATTGCTGGTTCCTTTTCCCTCTCGTCTGTTCCCCTTACCTCATCTCTTTCATCTTCCAGGGTTTTTTTTCTTCTCTATATTAAGCTTAAAGTATTCCACCTTTCCCACATCTTTCCTTGTTTTTAATAGGTCGCCATTCTGACTTCTGCATTGTCTTGTGGTTGTCTTAAATTCTTTTCTGTTGATATTAACTTTCTTATAGAAAATGCTCTGAATTCTTTTTTTCTGTTGAGGTTTTCTATATATTTAAGTTCCTTATTTAGGTGGTTCGTTGATAATTCTAATTTAAACTTGTCTGGGATGAGTTGATAATTCTTTGCATTCATTATTTAACCAATATCCAGTGTCTTTTTTGGTAAATTTTTATATCTTTTTTAAGAATGTTCTTTTGTGCATAACCAAAACACTATGTGTTTCTTTAACGTTTTATTTTAAAAGTACTATTTATATATACAGTAAGAATTTTGAATCGAATTTAATGAATTTATTTAATATTGATATACCACATGGTCGATCATAGTGACTAAAATACTGCAGACTGCAGTGAGTGGCCTCGGCTATGAAAACTCAACATATCCCTGAAGTATAGTTCCAACCAGTATCTGGAACTAGCAACTGCACTAGCTACATTCTACAACTACAAGTAGCATTTGAAGTCACCAACAAGTAAATTTGTCCAACTACTTGAAGCCAACAATATTTGCCATTAGTATCGATTTAAAATTTTTGTAAAGATATAGGCAAGATTTGTTTTGTTTTTATTTGATAATAAAACTTCAATTTTACATTTTTTGTGTACAATTGTGAGTTGTATTGTCATACAATACCACCCAATTTTCAGGGGTAGGTATATTGTTATCCATTGGCACGCACCGTTTCTGATAGGTCGTGCAATGGTTACAAACTTTAAATTTTGTAATCGTATATAGGGTGCTGTATTTAAAAAACCAAAAGTGACTAATAATATCAGAAAAGTGGAAACTCTGGCTATGTTATAAACATCAGATTTTAAATCTTCATATTGCCAAATAAGTGTATCCCTGTTTTTGAATAATTCAGAGCATCCGTTTAAGATATAATTATAAGTTTCCAGATTTTTTGTCCGCTCTGTATATATATATATATATATATAACAATTAAATATTTTCCCAGAAAAGGAATCAAATATTCCACAAATCAATAGCTTTCGAACAATATTAATCAAGTTTAACGCAGTAAATAAAGAAAAAAAAAATTGAAACATAATTGAACTATTACCGTAATCTTATAACGATCTGGTACTATTGATCATTCGATTTAACTGCAAGAATAATGATGCTGCTTTTAACACAACCATCGATAGATCGTATTAAACCGCTCATCAAAATCATCCCATTTCAGACCTATCATCTCTCATGCATCATATTTATTTTATTGGTGTTTTTTCTTGACCTTCTGGTAAATCTTCTAGGATGAATGATCTTTGAAGCTGGGATGCCTGAAGTGAGCCGCTCGGATTCCCAACGATCGGACGCATCCCAAAAACCGCGTGTCTCCTTCAATAGAGATGTACACGTTAAGAGAATTGGTACGCAAATGGATGTTTTTGTCTTTTATATTGATTAAAAATACTAAACTTACTAATATTTGTACATTTGCGACATATAAATATGAATTTACTTTGCAAGAAATCAAAGAAGTTTTTATATCAGCAGACAATCTCATATTACCGATTAAAGTATAGAAGTGTGTATTTCTATTGTTCTTAAATTTTTTTTATATTCTCCTCCGCATTTTTGTTTATTATCTGCCTTTCGTGACTTTTCTAATGAGTTTTTCGTTTAGACGATCAAGAAAAGCCAATAATAACTATAGACGAAAAAATAGACTAGAGGAAAATCTTTAACGATAACTTCCAGAATTTCAACGATACATTGAGGGAAGAACAGGCCCACTTACAATGAATAAAGTGAAAAATCATTTAATAAATACTTTAATTTAATTTTCCTCATATGCCTTTTTATCAATGTCACGATATTTCGTTTAATACTCATATTAATTATGTAACATTTAAAGTATATAGTAACAACAATAACCGAAGAAGAAAAAAAATGTATTGATGAAAAAAAAAAGACGCAAAAACAGAGAAGTAAAACGGAGAAGAGCAACAGAAAAGAACAAAGAATGGCAAGGAATCTGATAAGAAAATCCGAGTCCAGGAAATTAGAGATCTTTAAGACACAATATGCACGTAAAGATTAAGAAAAAGCATACTATGGGACAAATAGAACTCCAGAAAGATGAACAAGAGAATATATGATACTATAAACGTTTAATATATATTGAGAAATGGGACAGAAAACTGAACAATAAACAAACAAAACAAGAGCACTATTTCAGCAAGCGAAATTGATCAATCATGATGAGAAGAGGCTATAGATTAATAAACTAGATTATGTTAAAAAAATAGGGCTAAAAGGAACTACAACGTTAAGGGGGTTTTATTCTTTCATACTGTCAATGGACCCCAAGTATGAAAAAACCGCGGAGTGCTACCATTTAAAGGGGCGCGTTTTTGGCAAAGGTGAATTAGTCCCTTTGCACTAGGGTGCATATAAGCGAATTCTATGCAGTTTTCTCACATATACGTCCACGGAAAAGTTGTTCAAAATTAAATTTACTGTCGAAATGTTACCTTTTAAAGTCACAAATATTTTTTTAACGAAAATATATTCAAAAAACGAAGCAAAATACAGGGACATACGCGATTCTTCTTTTTTGTCCCTTAAATCCTTTACCGTTGTAGTTCCTTTCTAAAGTACATTATTAATAGCCTATAACGAGATTACACCATGTTGGGTGGATAAAAAAACATCTCAGAATGGCGTCAAGTGCAAAGAAAAACGGTTATTGATATTGTTGTATAAAATATATTTTTATTTGTTCTATGATATTTCCTCTATCTGTACTATGCGTTTAAACGTATATATTCTTCTTTTTTGTGACAGCACATTGCGTACAAGAGTGGTGTAAATTTTTATTATCTCTTTTCTTCTTAGTGATGTGTTAATTAGAGAACTTATAGATTTACCTTCCACTTAGAATTACAAGTAAATTTTAACAAAATGCCCATCTTAAACGACTTAAGTGTTTTCATCTTTTTGTTTTGGCGAACTTATATGAAATACGGGCATATAAGTTCTCAAAAATGGGCTGGAACTTTCTGCTTTCTGTTTAAATATTTCCTTTGCTTTACATTTTACGATTTTCTTTTACAAATCTGTCGGCAAGAATATTTTTTATTATTATTTTCAATTTGTTATTGTTTACTTGTCGCAAAATTATCTAATTGATCTACTAAATGTAAAACACAAGTAATATAGTATAAGATAACAGTAAGTACTTAACACAGTTAAATAGTAATATTAAATAACCAATAATAATAACTGATTTGCTAACTTATTGATTAAAATAATCTTTGTGACTGGAAATATCAATTAGTCATAGTTCTACACTTATATTGAACGTATGAACATACAGTTGAGTCCATGGTTCTTTACCCATGCGTCATGATTTAAAGCATACGAAATAAGTCGGAAATTTATTCCATGCAACAGTAAGTGATTGAAAGTGGCTACTGCTCCGATCACGGATTATATTATACAATTTAACAAATAAATAAATATCATATAAATAAATAGTTATCAAATAAATAAAATGTAAAATGTTAGTTTTGCTTTAAAAATTTGGTGCAAAATTACAGCTATATTTGAAGTAGCTTAATTAATTCTTTTAGTATCATTATTGAATAATAAATACAAAAACAGTTTATAAAAAATTTAATTAAATATACAATAATATTTACAGTTTGTTGATTTAATAGGTAAGAGTCAAATTATTTAAAGAATGAAACATTATTTAGCTCAAATAATATTGTTGCAAGATTTTGTACGAATGTTTTTCGTTTCTTATATTTCATTTTCATCACCTTCAGAATCTAAACTGTTATCTCTAATGTTAATTATTACAGGTTCGATATTAATATTAGGTACACCTATTTTCTTCTCTAAGAAATCACTGTTAAATTCATTTGTTAGTATGTTCTATACACCTTGCCCAGGCTACATCGTTACACTTTTGAATTAAAATACGAATAAAAAAAAAACGGGTGTGGAGAAGTTATACTTCGATACACGCGTTCGCCGTTACAAATTTATATAGGAGTCAATCTGCACAATCATTACATATGTATTGCTATAGGTAAGAGAGAGCAGAAAGAGAAACAGAATTAGGTATATAGGTATATGGTGCATCGTTTGCTGTATATAAACAAAATTTGACCTATAATAGGAGTATAGTAACTGAAGGATTGAATCAATATTTTGATAAAAATGTATATTTTTATTTTCATATATGTACGAAAGGAGTTGGCTGAAAAAAAATTTTACACATAATCTGCAGTAAAATTCATTGTTTTTTTTTTGCTATTAATATAAAAATACAATACAATACACTGCAACATAATTCAATATAATAATACAATACAAATTAAAATGCAATATTCATAAATTTTTAAAAATGACAATATACATAGATAACTTACTTACGCATATGTTTAATTTACCATGATAATAATATTAATAAAATAATAATAATAATATTAATAAATATTAAATATAACAAAAGGAACATTTTTATTCTCGAGAGAAAAAGAGAGAGAAACTATATCTTCTGTCTCTCTCTTACCTATATCTTACATACGTAATGATTTTGCTGATTCACTTCCGTACAAATTTCCAACGTCGAACGCGCGTATAGAAGTATAACTTCGAAAACAGCAAAAAATCCAACAAACTGACAGCCACAAGTAAACAAACCAGAAACGTCACAGATTGTACTTAAAACGTCCCCAAGCGTCTTTTTTTATCTCTTTGCGATGTACCGAGTCTAGAGCGTTCATGAAAGTAACATGTGTCTTTACTTAGTAATAAGCGAGAGTTAGTTTGTCAGTAGTTTCATGCGTGGAAGACAATGATGCTAAATCAAAAGTATGTGTTTTATCTCGCCAGGTATTAATGACGCACGGGTAAAGAACCATGGACTCAACTGTAATATAATATTTTAACTACTTATTTTTGTTGACATTTGATAGCTGACTTACTGGTTCTCAAAAGTCAATAACCCTTTTACGGGGATATAAAGATAAGTGTAAGTGACTAAAAAAGCTGCGCAAATATGTTTTATTTATATTTTTTATTATTATTTTTTGTTAAATCTTAATACAGTAGTATTAAATGCGTTCAAAAAAATTATAATATTATGCTACAAGAACATATACTATTCTTTAAAGACCGTAAAACCTAGATTTCTTAATTTGATTATACACTACTCTTCAAAATTAACGCGCCACCTTAAATGTACCATAAGTTTGAAGTTATTTTTCTTGTGAACCGTTGATTGGATTTCGATATTTTTTTTTTCATATTATAGATCTATTCCTAACGAATTACTGGACCATTGTTTTTTGATAAAGGTCAACGTTTTACTCATATACGGGGTGTAAAAATAAAGTTGTGTTTTTCATCTTATTTTGCAACACCCTGCGAAACTTATTAGGAATACACTCTACATCTTATTAATGTTGCGAGATAGCTTCATATTTTTTAACACGTTCGTTCAACAAAATGCCTGTAATATACCTTATAGCTGTTAATAAATCTCTTCGTAAAACATTGTAAACAATACCCCGATTCGTCTGTGCTGATTCATATGTGCTTCCAGTATTAACATTCCAGTCAAGGTGCCTCCCACATGAAGAGCATTTGGCTGATAGTTGTGCCCCTATCGCGCATCAGAGTGCTATAGGGGGAAAGGGATGGTCTGGAGCATTGGAGCGCGGTGAAGTGACTCCAGTTTTTAACTTTGCTTCAATGAATCGCTACATCCGAACGTAATTCTTAGGGGTGAACATGTCTCACAGGCTTGGTTTAATTACACACCTACACACCACCGTCGGGCCCAACGTTGTCGGTAGCGACAGTTGGATGGTCTTGTCGGGACGTGTGTAGAGCGTTTAAAGCTAAATCTCTGGCTAGCATCCTAATAATTCCAATATTATAAATATCTGCCTTTTGTATTTATAAACAACTTATAGTGAAAAAACGTTCCACGCCATCTCGTATGGTAGTTTGTTTCTCGAAAACAAACCTAACCCGATGCCCATTTCTTGGAATATTGTAGTATGAGATACTCTTAACCTCTTGCTCATTTTACGATAAGTAATCGATGGCTCTCTTATATTCTCTTGCCAGGCAATTGGCGGCCTCCTTCTTCTTTTTTGACGTGGTATATAATCTATTATTTGCCTTGTCCATCTATTTTCATCAATTCGTTTTATGTAACCATACCACACTAGTTGTCTAGTTTCAACCCTTTTTACAGTGTTTTCATTCTAATGTCTTTATTTTTTATATGATCGTTTTTTAATATACCATACGCTTTCCTTAGATAATCCATTTCTACTACTTCATTTCCTTTCCTATCTCTTTTTGACAACTGCGAAACTTCTGCTCCGTAAGTTCTGATAGGCTTTCTTGTTTCTTGTATACTCTCTTTAGATCGTAGCAAATAGTTATAATGCGTATCTCTTTTTACCTGTTGCGCTCTATTCTGTATGTCTCTCCTTGTAGTTCCTTCTGTAAATATTTACTATGTTTACACTCCGTATAAGGGTAAAACGTTAACATTTCTCAGAAAATATTAGGACAGTAATTCTTTATAAATAGGCCTATAACGTGAAATAACAATCATCGAAATCCAATCAACAGTTCAGAAGAACAACAGTTTTAAACTTACAAAAAATTTAAATTGGTGCATTAATTTTGGAGAGCACTGTGTACATGGCATTTCATTTTCAATATAGGCCAATGTCCATATAGTCCGAAAGGGAATACACTAATGAGTATAATAAAACAAATAAAACAATTGCATTGTCTTGCAATTCCATAAACACACATGAATCCTTTGAAGTGGAAAACATTTACCAATACAAAAAATCACTCTCACCTTGCAGAGGAATTAGGGCAGACGTGTCAATTACCCTTTAATTTGAGTGTGATTCAGCAACATTATAAAAACAGATTCCGGCAAACAGTGGTCCCCAAACGTTAACAGAAGCTTCAACAGTAGAAAATAGTGCTTGTAGTATAATAGTTTTTATTAATATTAGCATTATATTATATTTTATTAACAAATGAGAAAATAATACCATCATCTTCTTATATTTGTCTTTCTTTTTTATTGGTCATTTCTTTGATACGATAGAAAAGTGATCGTTAACTAATAATTTTGCTTAATACTTACATTATTTTATATATTTAATGACTAATAAAAGAATATTATCTTCTTCGTCTTCTAGTTCCGTTTTTTTATGTTTTTATTTTATATAGTCATTGGAATATATTTTATCTTGGCGATGTGACACAATTTTTCTAGTTTCTTTGTTTTTTTGAACATTTAGGCAGCTAAGTTTGAAAAAAGAATATATACCCAATATTTTCAACGCTGAATTATTTCGATAGTTACTCTTTTAGGTATAAACAATTTGTTTGGGCATATATCCTCTGTCTTCTATTTCACTGTCGATATTCTCACTCCAACTTGTTTGTAGTCTACCTCATCTAGATCTTTCTTGTGGTGTTCAGTCTAGTATTTGATTTGGTAATCTTCTCCCATTATCTGAACGTGACATTACCAGTTGTTTGTATTTTATGTGGTTAATCATTGTGTTTTCAACGCTCATAAATCTGAAGATATCAGATATCCTTCAGCTATTTTAGCTGACCTCCTTCAGAAGTCCATTTCTGCGGCTAGAGGTTTTTTTCTGTTTGGATTTTTGGTGGCCAATCTTACGAACCATATTTGACAATATTTTGTATAATGATCTTCTATATCCGTATATATGTGTATCTATATCTTATGTTTTTTTTTGAGATATTTTTGTCCCAGAGAACACCTTCCTCATTTTTATGACTTTTCTTTCTTGCACATTTCTGTACATAGGAACAGGAATAGGATCATCAAATTTTTATAAGCTTTTAAAAAACAGTTTAAGAATTGCGTCTTAAAATTTCAAACAAGAATAAACAATCTTAATGTTTATATTAAACTATTTATATAAACCGCTTAAAACCCAACGTTGAAGAAAATTGCGTTTGAATTAAAATTTTAAACGACTTACTATTATCAAATTATTATGCATTTCCACACTAGCCTTGAGACTATCTTAGCCTATAGACTATTTGTTCATATATTGATGGACTTAAGATCAAAAACCCGCCATGTTAATTTCTCTTGGATAATTGAATATTGTATAAATCTAGGTTAGGGTATATATATATATATATATATATATATATAAATCCGGGTATATATATATATATATATATATATATATATATATATATATATATAAATCTAGGTACTGTTAGTCACAGTATTCCGTCCATAGTGTGTTAAGGCTGTAATCTCTTAGATTTGTCTTGGTGTGACTTTCTAATGTATCGCTGAGCAACAATTTTTTTCCCTGTACCATCCATCGTCACTGCACTATGGCGTTATATATCGGAATTGGTGAGCTCAATATCCGCAGTACTTTTACTGGATGAAAGTGGTGGAAAAACTCTGAGGATCGTGAGAAGAATTGATATCCTTTGACATATCTACAATCAGATGTGTTAGACCAGAAGTCTAACAGATACAAGCGGGAGAGGTAAGAGACTAAACTGTTAATATATGTTGGGCCAATTTGCCAAAATTGGTGTACATGTGTGTCAGGTGTGCAGGTAAGAGGCGATATATAGTGTGTAGTCAGAATAACACCGTCATACATGTATAGAAAGTGTATTCATCAATGCGAAAAACACTTCAACTTCACCAACTTCACCTTTTGTACTAAAGACTGACTCTTTCTTTTGTGACACGAAACATCAACAACAGAACTATAAGTTTTCCAGTTTTAAGTTAGGTTTATGGTTCTACCATATATATATATATATATATATATATATATATATATATATATATATATATATATATATATATATATATATATATATATATATATATAACGAGTTTATTACAGCTGCTGCCGTTTCTCGCAACCTAGCTTCCAACGCTTGCGATCGTTCCAGTCATCTACTTGTAGACCCCTATCTTCCATTGCGCCTTTTACTTCTTGTCTCCACGATCTTCTTGGTCTTCCCTTTTTCCTGCGGTCAGTGGGGATCCATTGTAACATTCTCTTTGGCCATGCCCATACACTCTCTGATTTCAGTATTCCTTACTCTATCTCTTCTAGTGAGTTGGCAACATCTTCTCCAATAATTCATTTCCATTGCTTTTATTTTGGATGCGTCATTTTTATTTATTACCCAAAGCTCTGAACCATATGTAGCAATGCTTTTTATGATACTTTTGTATATCCTAATTTTTGTGTTTCGGGTGATGTGGTTATTCAGTTGACGTATTGCTGAATTTCCTTGACCAATTCTAGTAGCTATTTCTTTTGTATTCCGACCATTTTTTGTAATGTTTACACCGAGATATTTATAGTTATCAGTATTTTGAATTTGTTTGCTTCCTAGTTCTAAGTGCTTTCCTTCACCTCCCACTACTACTTACTCTGTTTTTGATGGATTAATTGATAAGCCCCACTTAGTATATTCTTCATCTATTTTTGGTAACATGTAGTGGATATCATCTTGCTCTTCTGCAAGTATTACTTGGTCATCAGCAAAATGCAAGCTGTACAGTGTATGGTCTCCAATTTTAACACCCATAGGTTCACATTTTCTTTTCCAAATATCCAAAACCCCCTCCAAATAAATCTTAAAGAGTGTAGGTGCAATGCAGCAGCCTTGGCGAAGTCCTTTAGTCACTTTTATCTTTCTTGTCACTTTTTGTCCAACCTTTATTACACTCGTCATATCATCGTACAACTCCCTTACAGCATTAATGTAAATCGGTGGAATATTCTTGTCTTATAGCACCTGCCATAGCTTGGCTAATGGGACACTGTCATATGCTTTTTGAAGATCAATAAATACCACGTGTGTCTCCATATTATGTGCCAAACGCTTTTCTATTGTTTGTTTTAGGCAGAACACATTGTCTATACAAGAACGACCAGTACGAAAGCCACTCTGATCTTCAGCGTCTTCCCAGCAATCTTCAATTCGGCTTTTAATTATCTTCCCGTAGACTCTACAGATTGAGTTAGTTACACTAAGCCCTCGGTAGTTCTTACAATCTTTTCCATTCTGGGGGTAGCTCTTCTCCTCTCAAGAATAAATTAAAAGTATAAGCCAATAGCTGAAATAGTTTGTCAGGGCCATATTTAATCAGTTCAATGGGTACTCCCCCCGGTCCTGGAGCCTTTCCATTTTTCATAGCGTTGGCGTGTTCTACCATTATTTCTAAATTTTAGCTAGAATAGGGATTTCAGGATTTATATTTAATTTCATATTTTATCTTGTATTGTTACTAATTTCAATTTGTTTTCTAATTTACAATATACAATTTTTCCTGACTGCATTATTTTCTCATCTATCTAGCTTTGGTGGAATTGTAGATCATTTTATTTTCTCTTTTTAGTACCTTTTGCTTTCTACAGTTTTCCTTTGAGGCTTTGAGGCACAAAATTGATATTTCAATATTACTGCAAAAGTTTTCTATTTACGATCCTGCACCTGTGTTTGAACTTCTCTGACCCAAAATCTTTTCAAGATCTTCGGCCACTTGTTTAACTCATTTGTTAATAAATGTATTTTGTATTTGTGCATGTATTTATCATGCTTAATCAACAAACCAACAATATATTATCAGCAATCAACAGTTAATCTGCGGATATTTATTTAGTTATACCTTATTCATATCTACCTTACTGTCCTATATACCCATAGGACGCTCCCTATTAAGCCCTCGATAAACTTTCCAATTAATATCTGCGAATCGAGTCAATAATATAATTTAAATTTTTACTATAACAACTAAAACTGATATAGTACCACTGTCTTACAACCAGAAAAAAGTGTACTGGTACCTTGTGTTCATGGGTAATCCAAATAAGGACCGATAAACTGAAATAGAATATTCTCTCGACCTTGACGGATCGTAAAGAGATCTTTAGATACGGCCAAAAAATTGTAGTAAGTTGTTTCGCCTTTTCGGGAAAGTGTTGGGAAGTTTTTACAAACGAAGTACGAATGCTCTTTTTTATATTTTTTTTGTAATAGTCCTGTCATGTAAAGTTTAAATTTCATAAATATAAATAAAAAAAAAAATACAAATAATTCAAAAATTTTCAAAATAAAAGTAACTAATTTTATTGATCTTATGAGAATCATAAAAAATGGCAAAAATCGCATAGCCTGTATTTTTCTTGAACAAATTTATGGAAATTGACTTTATTTTCGACAAACTGCATACGAAAGCTGCATTCTTCACTCTGAAAACGCATTTTGATTTTTACAAATTTTCGCAAAATTTATTTCGCAGATCACTTCAAGCGTTGTTTCTGAGCGAACGGTTCAGTCTACACAAAAAGTGCTAATAAACATTTTTGTTCTAAATTATCTCAGCTACATTTTTATTTAAAACATTTTTCTGTACGGTATACAGATTCTTAGTAAATCAATTTTTTTCGTTTCCCCTCTACAATAGGGTGTTTTAGGGAGAAGAGCCCAGGATAGAGACTTTTTTGCTCTATCTTTTCTTTTCTTCTTCAAAATTGATATTCTCGGTAACATTCAGTTAAAGAATTCCACCACCAGGTAAAGAGACCTGGTGGTGGTCAAACGAAGTTCAAGAAAAAATAAAGACGAAGGAAAACTTATATAACCATTCTCTAGAAAATAGGTTGGAAAATAGGTATAAATCTTCTATAAGTCCATAAAAAATCTATAGAATTAACTTCATTACAGGTAGATTAAACGTAAAACGGTGTAACGGGTAGCTGTTCTAGACAGCTGTCAGTAAACTTCAGGTTTATAATTAAAATAAAAATATATTTCAAACAAATAAATAACAAAATAAAATTATATTCGAGAGGCCATATACATAATTTAATGCTAATGCTACGGCGACGGCGACGGCATCGGCGCACAGCTCGGTGACCGACTGTTTAATACCTGCGAGAAATAAAATACAATTATTGTCATAAATATAAAACGACACTTACGATGTGTTAATAAATACGGATGAAGAAAGGAAGGACGGAATAGAGGAGTACAGATGGACGGATCGATCAACATTTGCTCCGGCGAGGGGCGGGAAGTGACTAACTAACACTTAGGTACGGAACAGAATAGGTCTGTCGTGGATCAACACTCCAAGACCGGGTGAGGTACTGCCACTAGATCAACACTCTAGCGGAAGCGGTTGGCCTTCAGTCAACACCCTAGCCTAGGGCCAGTGGAGTTGTTGCCATATCAACACTTTGATATAACTCGATTTTCTCGTGTAACGGCTCCTGTTTTATACGGTTGTCGGCCTTTCCTCTCCCTGCAGAACTTGCGGAAGGAATGCGTGTGTAGGGAGCGCTAACGGGACAGAGTCGATTCACATGGTTACAGCCGTTGGAACAGATAATATCCCTGTGGAAGTGCGAACAGAGTTAGAAAAGCCACCAACAAGCTACTTTATTCCTGTAAACTTGTTGCTGGAAAATCTTTTGTCAGGGACTCTGTTTGATCTGGCGATTGTGTCAATGTCGTCACCATATCCAACCACTAGTACATATTTGCTAAATATTGTACCACTCGTATTAATCTGCGAGTCACGTAACCTTTTCCAGTGCAAAACTAAAAATTAAAAGTATTATGTGAATGAAAAATTCATGGATTTAAAAGAAATCTATAAAATTTCCATAAGAACAGAAGTGGTAGGACACTGAAAAATTATCAGTTAAAAAAATAATATACCAGAAATTAAAATACTTATATGAATAAGTTAAGTGACAAAAAAGCACAACATTAAGACTAGATATGGAAGAACTAGATAAGTCGCCATTGAATGCCAAATTGGGAGTAGGAGAAACAGACCAAAAAAAAACTTGGCTTGAGACATACAGGGTTAGTCATGAGGAACTTTACATACCAACTTCTACCATATGTAGAGTCCCTCAGGGAGCATATCATGTGGCCACTAAAAAATGTCAACTCCTCTTCTTTATTAATTAACAGGGTGATTTGTGTAATTGACCATTTATTTCATTTTACTGTAGTGTTTATACGGCTCATTTGATTTTTTTAATTTTTGCATGATACAGTACACTACTATCAAGCATTCGATTGGTATTTGCTAAACTAAAAAATTCCAGTACTGGGTTTGGAAAAATTAATTTAGGGATTCGTATTAAATATTACACCCTGTATATATTTTTTTTAAAATGCAATAAGTGATTTTCAAACTACATAAATAGCCAATGAAAACGACATATGCGACAATGTTGTCGCACTTTTATTAAATTTTTAGTGAACGATCAAATCTTACCAAAAATAGAACAACCATAATGAAGTATCAAATTATAAGGTAATTAATTTAAACAAATGTTATAAATTTCAAACATTTTAATTGAAATGATAAACTGAGTCACTGCACAACAAAAAACAGTAACTACTAACAATAACGAAGAACAATTTAAAAAAAAAACTAAAAATATGTACATAGTTATGATAAACCCATAAATTAGAACTGGAAAAGATACAATAATGGTAACAAAATAAAAATCATTCAAAATAGATTTTCGAAATGGAACCCTGCAGCCTGTACACATTTTTGTTGCCGAATTGTTAATTGACGTATTGAATTACGGATACTCTGGGGATCGTTTCTAATAGTATTACAACAATGTATAATTCTATCAATTAATTGTTGTCGGTTATTAATATTCACTGCGTAAACTAGTCGCTTCAATCGTCCCCAAATATGGTAATCAACAGGATTGAAATCAGGGGACCTTGAAGGCCACGAAATAGGACCTGCACGTCCTATCCACCTGTTGCCATAAACATTATTGAGATGTTGTCTCACTGCCAGTAAAAAGTGTGGGGGTGCCCCATCATGCTGAAAATACATCCCTCGGATAGCAACGTTCGCGTTGGCAAGCAAATTCGGCAAAATATTTTGTAGAAAGTTTAAATAGACCTGCCCTGTTAAAGGACCCTCAAAAAAGTGAGGACCTACTAATTGGTTATTTATGACACCAATCCACACGTTAACCGAAAACCTTAACTGGGAACGACGTTCTCGAATAGCATGGGGATTTTCTTCTGCACACACATGTGAATTTCGTGAATTATTTATCCCGTCTCTGGTAAATTGGGCTTCATCTGTAAATAGTGTCCTGTATAGCGTTGGTCGATTATTGTTAATCCATCTACAAAATTCCAACCTATCGATCTCATCTCCAGCATGTAGTCGCTAAACCATTTGAATGTGATATGGGTATAGATTATTTTTTTTGTAAGACTCTACTTACTTTTGATTGAGTAACATTGAGTTTTCGACTTACTTGTCTAGTGCTTATTGTAGAGTTCATAGTAACGGCGTCCATAATGTCATCTTCCTGCGCTTCATCTACATGTCGCTCTGTTGTTCCACTAGGAAAAGTGCCATTTTCTCGCAAATAATTAAAAACTGACTCAAATGTTGGATGACTGGGAGTTCGACGATTAGGAAATCTCCTGCGATATTCTCTACTAGCAGCCCTACCATTCCCATTACAGAATCCATAAACAAATATTATGTCTGCATATTCTGTGGTCGAAAACTGATGTGGCATTTTGAACAAAAGTAACAAAAGCTCTACCAAAACTAACACAATGTACTTAACGTAGATATAACAGAAGAAATATGTATTCTTGTACACATAAATAACAATTGATAATGACAATAATGGCAATGGGTATAAAATATCAAGAAACGTCAAACGGTCAACGCCAACCTTTATTTCAAACTTTTTAAGATTTATTTTTATTTAGTACAGTTGATGCAATGTATTATTATTTGACATAAAATTTTAATCATTTACAATCAACAAAAACTAACACATACAAGAGGTTTGACTTTTTAATCAATTTAATTTATTATTTATCGAAAATAATGCCCCAATACGATCTATGAGTAAAAATTTAAAATTGAAAAACAATTGATTCTATCGTAGAGATAATACAAAGTGACAGTAAAGATGTTAATTTTCTACGTATTAGATTATGTTGTAGGAAGTCATTTTAATTAAAATGTTTGAAATTTATAACATTTGTTTAAATTAATACCTTATAATTTGATACTTCATTATGGTTGTTCTATTTTTGGTAAGATTTGATCGTTTACTAAAAATTTAATAAAAGTGCGACAACATTGTCTCATATGTCGTTTTCATTGGCTATTTATGTAGTTTGAAAATCACTTATTGCATTTTAAAAAAAAATTATACAGGGTGTAATATTTAATACGAATCCCTTAATTAATTTTTCCAAAGCCAGTCCTGGAATTTTTTAGTTTAGCTAATACCAGTTGAATGCTTGATAGTAGTGTACTGTATCATGCAAAAATTAAAAAAATCAAATGAGCCGTATAAACACTACAGTAAAATGAAATAAATGGTCAATTACACAAATCACCCTGTTAATTAATAAAGAAGAGGAGTTGACATTTTTTAGTGGCCACATGATATGCTCCCTGAGGGACTCAACATATGGTAGAAGTATGTAAAGTTCCTCATGACTCACCCTGTATACAAGGTGGTCCTTAAGTAATTGTACGAACAGAAACCGTAGATTCTGCACTTAATATTTCGTTAACTATTAACTTTAGTTAAAGGTATTTTATACCAAAATTCAGGAGTATTAATGTTTTTGTCTATTTTTCTTTCGTTGCCTGGAGTAATTGCCTTAAATCAGAATTATGCAGCTGATTTGTAAAATGCGATTATCTCGAAAACTGTTGAGTTTTGAAGTTATTAACAGGTATAACTTTTTTTGTTAAAATAATGTATCTAAATTTGTAAATAAATGCAATTTGATTATTTATAGAATTTCAGTATTATATAAAACATTAAAAGATATTTCTATTTAAAGCCAAATGATTAAGGGTTAGCAAAAAACAATCAGCGAGGAATAACGGTAGCGATATCGTCTATATACTTAATTTAGAAAAGTACTCCTTCGTGTATCTAACACAGATCATGTATTATAATTTTTATGTATTACAAATCCATCAAGTTTAATTATTAAGAACAAGGATAAGTAGAAACACTGATTCACACATTCTTAATTGAATTTCACGATAATAAATCAATTAATTCCTATATATAGTGATTCAGAGAAAGCTATCGGTATTCTTCGAAGATTAGATATAAAAAGAATACCATATAATTACAATAATTGGTGTTTTTAGTTTAGACTGTTAATAAAGTAGCAGAAAAAAGAGTGTGCAACTGTTAAACATAGTCGAGCGGCTACTTTACAAAATTAAATTAATCTATTATATATGGGAATTTAGGCTCGATGAGTAATAGGTTTCTAGAAATTATTTGTTCCCACACAACACGAAACGGCTTCCAGGAGACTATTGAGAACTCAATAACCAGTTTTCAAAAATATTTTTTAAATATCATTTCTAGGTTAGTTTAACTAAATTTAAATGTGCATAAGATTAATTATCGAAATATGCAAAAGATTAAAACTTTGAGCAAAAGCTTTCGGTATATTCTAGGAGTCATGGGAAAGGGGGGGAGCGAGTGATAAAGTATGCACTTTTATGCACCCCTCGGTACCTTGATGTTTTTTTATGATTTTTATTGCCTAGATTCGATTTTTCGAAGGTATCGATTTTTTACTACATTCTCTTTTATTTTTTTATTAGCCAATATACAAACTGTGTTCTTAGTGGTACTAGCCCAAAAGTCTCTAACGAAGAAGTATTAAGAAGTGCAGAGGAAAGAAAAGACTTGGAAAGAAAAAAGAAATCTTGGCTAAAGAATATCAGAGATTGGACTAACCTCAGTGTTTGAACAGATATTTCATGTTGCAAAAGGTAGGGAAGCGTTTAAAAAAAGTCGTTCGAAGACGGCACAATAAGAAGAAGAACAGAAGAAGTGGTACTTTGCCCTACATACTAAAAGGCTACCTACCCCGCGTATTAAAAAAATTCACGCCCATAGTTGAGGCTTTTACAAAACTTGTCTACTTTTTATAGACCCATACGTTTTTTTTTTTCAAAAAGGTTTTCTTAGTAAGTTTTATATATTATAAATTAAATAGGCTTTTTAAGACATTCAAAAATTGGGAAAAAACTTTTAAACGTTTTGGTGTGGTTAAACATATTTTTAGACATCGACCTAAAGCCATTTTTCATATTTTTACTTTTAATGTGATTAATAAATAAGACTCTGTGCTTGATGATGAGTCACTCTAATGACTTTATATACCCGTAGGTTGAGTGTACCGAACCTAAAAATGCATTTTTTTTCGAAAAAAGCGTATAAGTTTTTTGAAGTTGGCTGCAGGTCCATTTTTCTGATTTTTTTTTCTGATTTTTCAGTATAGTATGCCATTTTCAAAATCCAAGACTGCTCTTTAAGGGGTTTGGGGGATTTTCTTCATTTTACAGACTTTAAAGTAGAATAAATCAAGGTTTTTTTATAGGTTATGTATACAACAAACCTTTTAAAACCCCGAAATACCGCAAAAACATGTTTTTTTGGGGGTTTAAAAGTGTTTCGCAATATTTTTAAATGTTTTAAAGTCCTCATTTAATTTAAAATATATATAACCCACAGAAAACCTTGATTTGATCTATTTTGAAGTCTATAAAATGAAGAAAATCCCCCAAAACCCCCTCAATCCTAACCTCGTCCATCTTCAAAAATCCAAAAAAGCAGTTTTTTGGATTTTTGAAGATGGACCACTATACGTAAAAATTTGAAAAAATCAGAGATATAGTTTTTGATTAAATACACAAAAATAAAAAAATTGGACCTGCAGATACCTCGAAAATACGCATTTTTCGAAAAAACAATTTTTAGGTTATGTACACTTAACCTTCGAATCGATAAAAAATAAGTTTTTTAAAAGCCTCATCTATGCGTGTAATTTTTAAAAAAATTTTAAATTAATTGCAGTCTACCTAAAAAAAAATAAAAACGAAAAATTGACGTTTTTGGGAGAGGAGGTGTAGGGAGGGGGAGCGGTCTAAAATTGCACCTTCTTTTTTAATTACACAAAACGTTAAAAAATAAAAAAAATTGAATTCTGGGAGTGAGGGTATTTTATCTTAACGGGAGGACCCTTTGAATTCTTTACCTAGTTCTCCCGCCCTGTGTCTTTTCCATTTTGATTTATGAATGCGCTGAATTATTTTTAAACGTATCTACAAACTTGATAGTCTTACTTATTAGATTTCGAAGATTTCAGCAATGGTCTTTTTCCTCTTCTTCTTCTTCTTTTTATTCTTTTTATGTAGACGTGACTGTCTGTTTTTTCAGGGTGCCTCCAGTAAGTTGTCTTTCAATCGTTTTCGTGGTCTTCCTACTGATCGTCTTTCTATTGGGGAATCGTCTTTTGCCGTCTTTACTACTCTATTTGTTGTCATTTGGCTTATATGATCGTTCCATTCTACTCTTCTATTTCTTACCCAGTTCTTTATGTTCTCCACCTTGCATCTACGTCGTATATCTGTACTTCTAGCTCTGCCTACCCCTCTACACCTACTGTACCGGATAGCTGGATTCGCATCACCAGACGACCGTAGATGCGCCTCACAATATGTGGAGAAGTTCAGGCAAACTTTCGATGAAAGGCACCAATTATACGGGTTTGACGAACCGCCAGGAATCAGCCGACTTAAATCAAGGAAAAGGTTTATGAGAAATGTCAGCGTCGAACCACCCGAACTGTTCCCCTACATCCAGAACGACCTAATGGAATGAACCTGGACTGGAGAACCTGGCGGACACTCAATCGCATACGCACAGGTGTTGCTTCTGTAAAACAGAACCTCATTAAATGGGGCATCAAGGCAGACAGCGTCGCACTTTGTGAATGTAAGGAAATACAGAACTTGGAGCACCTGAGAGTATGCAGACTTTGCCCATCACAGTGCACCCTCGATGATTTATGGCTCGCAAATACAAAGGGTGTAGATGTAGCCCGATATTGGGCAGAAAAACTGTAGTCGGATACAGACACGAAAAAGTAAAGTAAGTCTAGCTCTGCCCCATAGTGTCGTACTGAGGCCTGAGATACACAGCCTGAGGCTCTGTTTGCTCCATTCACTTGATCTTCCACTTCAGTTTCGAGCTTTCGGTAGCTAGGTAATGTGATGCCTAGATATTTAAACTTCATCACTTGTTCTATTATCTGACCTTTCAGCTCCATTTTACATCTTAGTAAATTTGCTGTTGTAACCATGCATTTTGTCTTTTTTGGGGAAATTAACATGTTAAATTTTCTGGCGGTTATATTAAATTGGTGCAGCATACTCCCTGCCTTATCGCATTGCCAGCTTCAATAGGATCAGTTGGCTCTTCTTCTACTTTTACTTTTTTTGTGTTGTTTTGTAGCAGTGTAGTGTAGTAGTTCGTTCATCTCTTTTCTTTTTCCTCTAATCATTCTCCATATTTATTTTTGTATTCCATAAAAGTCGCGTTCCATCTGTTTTGAGAAGCTCTGCCAGTGTTCCCTTTTTATTATTTGTCTAACTAAAGTATTCGTTTTATGTCTGATTCGTTTAAAGTGGTTATATGCTTGTTGTGTTCTGTATTGTAAAAAGACTTTCTTCTTTTCTTCACAATTTGTCTTTACTTCCTCCCTGAACCATGATGTTTTCTTTTTTAAGATGTTAGTGTTCGTTACTTTCCTCTTTCCGAGTGACTCTGTTGCTACGTTAATTATGTTATTTTTGAGTTTTTCCCAGCTTTCCTCGATGTTATCGTTTTCTAATATTTCATTACCAGCGATCTTCTCTGATATTCTTTTTCAGTGTAAGATTGTGTTTTTCCTGGAGCTAGAAATCCAAACAAAGGCTCATTTAGCTTTCAGTAATTAAGAAATTTTTTAAAACATTTGATGTCCGAATGCCTTTTCCATATTAACAAATGCTCAGTACGATTTTACCAACACACTACCAATGTCAAGTAAACGACTACTTTGTTAGTTAGTGTTGTACCTCATATCCTGTTATTAGAAAGCACGTACTTTGGTACACAAGCTAATGATACCTCTGAGTAAAACAAAAATTAATTGCAAATGAGATTGTCGCAGAAATTAGATAAAATAGCTCAATTAAGAGCAGTAAAACCTTAATTGAATGAAACAAATTTAAACACTTAAAATGAGATATATTGAATAATAAAGAAGTTGTTTTCATATCTCTTTTATTACTTTTTATTCAATAATTTGTAAACATATGAGTAATTTTAGCATAATATTTAAATAATACATAAAATGAGGTAGATGATAAAAATAAAACGGACAAGTTTTATAAACTGGCATATCATGTTTTGTCGGTTGACGGTGTCGTAAAAACAAACTTTAAAATTATATCTACGGTCACCGAGATTACACGAATATAACATTTAAAGAGACGTGACTAGAAAATATAGTGCTCTTGAAACTTGGAAATACCGCCAGATGAGATGTTTAAGTGATCCTACATAATCTGTTACTTGTTGTACCTTTGCTTTTATTTGAAGCTACACGATTTTAGAAGTTGAAAATGAAAATAATAAAATATAGCAATTTGTATAAGTAAAAGTCTCAAAGATCAGGAAAAAAATATCAAACAGTGCAATATATTGAGTAAGTTCCAACAGCAACACTAAAAACGATATTGATTACATCCTTTAACAAAAAGAACTACGACTAAAGAGGTAACATAAATCGATTTTGAACTAGTAGTAATCAAAGACCTATTGGAGCCAAACTTCGAAAAGAAAATAGATAATAATCGGAAACTAGATATGGAAAAGTTATTGTCATACAATTTAATGACCTATTATTTGGCCGAATACCAGGTCGTGACAGCACAACTTAAGCCTCCGATCATCGGGTGACCATTCTGAAGCACTTTCGGTCGGGTGTGGTCTGTGAGGACCAAAATGAAATACCGCCTCCCGAGCAACAGCATACATTTTATTGCTAATTTTGCATCAACGTGTTTTAAACAAATCATTTACTATATAATGTTTATTACAGAAACAATTCTAAAAATTTTTTAACTTGTATTAGGTAAATTTTAAAAATGTTTACAATTTCAACGCATATTTTTTCAAATTTGTGAACAGCGACTAAATAATAAAAAAAAGAAAAAAAAACATTTAAAACTTTAATTAGAAACAAACAAAGTAGGTACAAAAACATATGTAAACCAAAAAATTAAATTGTGGACACACACTACAGTGGTCAAACTTTGGTGGTCAAATTTTCTAAGCAATCTTTGCAGCATGCCATTATGTGGTCCACACATAGCCAGGATTTGCAAATTTTGCAGAAAAAGCCAGTTTGGCGTCTTCTGCAATATTTACAATTTACTCTCTTACCTGGGGGGCTCTGGTACAACGTCGACCTCAATGCCTGAGAGTCTCAAGGCCGAAGCACGCACAGCTTTTGTCAAATGCGTGTCAAGTGCTCTCCGTCGTATACTCTCCTATACCAATTCCATACCTAGGTTTTTTTGAAATAATCTTCGCGTTTTGGAAAATTCTGCATCTGGGTTGTTGCCTTTGTAAATTACAAATGCATTAATTGCTGCAAAATTAAGGAGATTATAAACTACTACCATTGGCCAACGTTTCGTATTTCTGGAAACATTATATGATGTGATCATTCTGTCTAAAACATCTACTCCACTCTTTGTGGAATTATAAACAGTAATTATTTCCGGTTTTTTCTGATCACCAGTATCTTCGTCAATCCGATCATATCTGTGCACAGTGGAAACAGCATTCACATTTTTTCCTTTCTTCGGTATATATGATACGGCAGTCATATCGTGGCTAAATGCAAGAATTTAAGAATATACCTGCCTATTTTTAATTAGCGTTATTTCTGGCCAAGTGAAACAAGATTGCAAGAAAAATACAACTAAGAAGCAGTGCAAATATTGTTCCACATTTGATCGGGTGGGGTCTGTCAGGACAAACGGCCATGCAGCAGCTATTTAGAAATTTCAAAAACAGTTTTGTATAAAAAAAAACGAATGGTATTTAGTTTCTAGAAAGAAAGGGGTATTTAGTTTCTAGGGTTAAAGAAATAAGACCTTGAATTTATGACGGTCGGACTACTAAAGGAGCACGAGAACTGACATTAAATAAATCTAAGACCGTATCTGTGTATTTTACAAGAATCACAAGGTTCACAATTAGATAACAATATGACGATCGGAGCAGTGTACCCCTATGGACAATCAAATTGATAACACTGGAATTACTCCAGTCGTCACAGATGAAAATACCACTGAACCTCTAAAAATCATACGAAGCTGAATTTTGCTGTTTTTGGACCCTAGAAAAGATGTAAAAAAGTTAGTCACTTCACGAACTCCTTGAAAATCCCCCTAAAATTCCCACATAGGGGGCGGGGAACGAAAAACGTCGATTTACTCAAATCAACTTGAAAAAATTGTATTGACTCGACGCTAAAAATTCGATATCTTTTGATCAAAGTGTTCTATCGACAAAAATTAAAATGCGTTTAAAAGATAGCAAGTGCAGCTTTCGTATGCAATTTTTGAATTTTGTCACAAATGAAGTCAAGCTGTTAAATATATAAATGAACTTTGAAAAAAGCAAATATCGAGCACAATTTTAATAATTCAATCTTGCCCAAGCACTTTCGCTTTCTACAGCATCATCAGGGGCATCTGAAATAAGCCAAAAAACGTTTTTTTTCATCACTATGGCCATCACTATGGCAAAATTACACGAATTGGGCTATGAATTAGTTGAAAACCCACCGTATTCCCCAGATCTTGCCACCAGCGATTTTTTTCTGTTTCAAAACCTAAAAAATGGCTAGGAGGACGCCGTTTCACAACAAATGATGAAGTCGCCGTTAAAACTTCAGCCTATTTTGAAAAGCTCGAGAAAAAGTACTATTAATTCAAATGGGATAAAAAATTGGAACATCGTCTTACTAAGTGTATCGAGCTGAATTTTCCAGCGAAATACCTGTGTAATGATGTACCACACATGATATGTTCCCTATTTAAAAGTAAAGGTTTTTGCTACTGGAAAAGAGGGGATTTACAAATGACAGATATCTATATGGTTAAAAGATTTCTCGTTGGAATAAAAATTAACATATTTCAGAATTTTCAAAAAATCAAAAAAATATTGCCAACTATTATGGTGAACTTTTTTGAGTGGCCAATCTTGTGTATGGACCTTATAGATATGTATCTTTTATGCGTAAGTTCTTTACTAAAAGATATCAGAGTAGTACTTTTATAGAGTAGATATCAGAAACAATAGGATACTTTGTTTTCTTATGTTTCCCCATTTTGGTTCTTTGTTTCTATTTCGTTAACGTGTTTCGTTAACCACACTATTATGCTTTTTGATTGTAAAAATTCATTTTTACTTCGTTAATACTATTTTACCATTATTAACTTCACTTCTGTACTGTGTTTAGGAAGTTCCATATAGTCAAATCATACAAATATAAGTTTTCAAATCAATCAATCTGCTTAAATTGGTAGTTTCGTATTAAATCTAAGGTCAATAAATCCTAACAGATAAATATAAATCAGTTGTAAATCATTACACTAAACTAAACGAATATAAATGCTGGTACTCCCACATTAACAATCGACTTGGGTATACTACGAATAATACATATTTTTTTAGCTCGTCTACCTACTACCTCTATTAAGTAATCGAAGCTTCGAACAAGAAATGCCGCAGATTCTTAGATAACACCGATGCTGACGAGATCGATTAACAATTTAAAATTTCAGATGAGGTTGTTAACCTTCATCAAATGCAAAAAACCGTTAAAATGTTATCCTGAAAATAAACTTTCAGTTTTGAAGGTGGTTCAGTAATGGAGATTAAAGTAGCTATAAAATTTTAATAGAATCAGGACCATAAAGTTACATTCTCTAGGACCATTAATGAATGTAATAATTCAGAAATCATGTTTTAATAATACAAAGTAAACATTTTCTTGAGGTAGACCATTTTTTATTCGAAAACAATTGCTTGTTAAGCGTTTTGCATTTATTTTCACTTTTCTTTCCATGTTCATAACTCACTAAGTTAAATTTAACAAAAGAAAATGCCAAATTATTTATAAATGGATATTTTTCTTGAACTACTTCTTAAACAACCATGTCTTAAACATTTTTTTTGTAGGATATGTAGGATTTTTCTGTATAAACGAAATGTGTGACTGACTGAGCTTTTGATATTGAATTTCACCACCAACGTTTTTAAATTTTATGCTTTCTATGAGATACCGGATACCGGATACTTTCAAATTTGGTCACGGATACCGCTATCAGATACAAAATTTAAAAAGTATCCGGATGCAGCCTTCGGATACTTGATACTACCCAGCTCCGACAAATAGAAAGATGAAAAAGGTGGAGACTCAGAACTAGATGGTTGGATGACTTGTAGGAGGACCTTAGATTTATGAACAGAAGTAAATAGAGAAGAAAAGTGTAGGGGAGGTCTGAGTGAAGGCAAATTGCCAAACAAATAAAGAATCGTCCAAGGCTATAAACCAGTATATTGCAGATTTTCAACATTTCAAAGAGGAAAGCCATTTAAACCATTTAAAATAGAAACGAAAATAGCTTAAGTAACAATCAAACATATTTTTAAAATCTAATACAGTAATTTTATTATTTATTTATTATTTATATTTTAAACAAGTTATATTAGAATTAAATTATTATGTTTTCTCCTAACGCCACCTGGTAAGGCATAATAAAACATACGATGTTTACTTCTGACAGACCTTTCAAATTCAGACGAAATATTAAAATAATATTAAAATAGAATTAAATACTGTTTGATAGTAAATTTAATTATTGTATAAACTGAATATGATGTTTAAAAATAATTTATATGAAATTATTTTAAAACGAGAAATGTCATAAAAATTTAAACAGATGATTCAATATTGTTAATAATTTGATGACATTTATAACTTCATTTAAAACATTTTCATACATGTTTATAATTATACATTTTCACATTGTGTTAATTTTATCACGGAAGGTGATGAATAGACTTCGGCAAATATGCAAATAAAAATGTAGAAAATATGCGCATAAATATGCACGTGTTTACCCGAAAATATGCAAATATTTTACAAAATATGCATACAAATAAATAAAAAAATCGTAAAATAGTAACAATTTTATTTAAAAAAAAAGTGTACATAACTAAATATTTCCTACTATTCATTAAGATTTACATTTATTTTAAGTAACTACATCATTTTTAAGTATGAATAAACTTATTTAGAATTATGGTAACAATAAATGACCAAGTGGTGTTCAAAATTTTCTAACAAAAACTTGTGGCTTCTGTCTGAGTACATATATTTATATATGGAAAAACTTCGTTCAACATCAACTGATGTAACGGGAGCATTTTTCAAACTAACCAAAACATTTGGTTCTAAATTAATTGTTTCCGAAATATTTCCAGCTAGAACACTGACTACTTCAGAAAGAATATGGTAACCTTTATTTTTTTCCATAGTAGCTTCAAATTTTTTTAAAATATCTTTTCCAATATTACCTCTAACGTTCCGACAACATGACGCAAATTCTTTTATTAATGCTGTACTTTCGAACAATGACAGTTTTGGTGATTCTAACTGAGTAATTGTTTTTTGAACAAAACTAAAATTTGATTTTATAAATGAAAGTTCTTGTTGAAGCAAGTTACTCTGAAAAGTTTGTTTAGAATCCAAAAGAGATTGGGAACTTTCATCTGTTAACGTATCAATTATGTTCTTTATTTTAACAAAATGATCTGCATAAAAATTAGCTGCTTCTAACCATGTTCCCGATCGCGTTAAAATAGGTTGTGGTGGAAGAGGAATGTTAGGTAGCATTTCTTTATAAAGTTGAATTCTTATAGGAGATTTAAGAAATACTTTTTTGACACTGGATATCATGGTATTTACAAGAGGAAACTTTTTTCGTATTTCCTCTGCAACTCTGTTTAATCCATGCGCTACACAAGTAACATGTATTAAATCTGGGAAAAATATTTTTAAATTTTGTCCTGCTTTCACCATATAAGGAGCAGCATCCGATAAAATAAGCAGTAATTTATTAGAAGGAATAGTTGTCGGAAGAAAAAAAGTTGCTAATGTTTCTTGTATAAAACGCGAAATTGTTAAAGCATTTGTTTTCTCAAGTTGCTGGCATGAAATAAGATGAGATTTTGGTAAGGTATCTTCTTTAAGAACACCAATCAATAAATGAGCAATATACTTTCCTGAGGAATCAGTGGTTTCGTATACAGATATGTAAAAATAATTATCTGTAATTTCTTCCTTAATATTAATTAACACCGACGAGTATAGCCCGTTCACATTATTTCTTCTTAGAGACCGATCACTTGGAACATTAAGTTTGCAATATTTTTTAGAAACGAACTAAAATTTACATTTGCTAATTTTGAAAGCGGTATGTTTGCAGACACTAATGCGCGACACAAGTCTTCATTAAAAGTTTCTTGCTCATCTAATTTTTTTGAAGTAGATTGGAAACATTTAGCCATTGAAGTTTGATGTTTTCCTCCTATTTTTCCTTATTTTGCAGTGTGTGAAGCAGTTCTCACATGTTGGCCTATCTGAAATTTCTTCTCACATGCTATCTATAAATAAAAATAAAAACCTTTATTTTAACCCAACCTTTAAAATATAAAAATATACAAGGTGTTTTTGGTTAATCAAATAACTGGTTTGAAAAAAAAAACACTCGCTAAGTGTTTTAAATGCAGTATTAATCCACAAATTAGTTTTTGTTACTAACCATTAGTACATCATATAACTTATTTTAAAATTCAACAAAAGTTTTTTTTTTTGTTAATTCAATTACAATAAAAATAATTGTGTTTTAGAATAGCTGACTTCATAAAAAAAAGTAAAGGTGAAAAATTTTTCTAAATACACACCATTGTATTGTATCATGGACAATTTTTTCTCACTAAAGGAAGCTATTTTTCATTTAAAAACAACCTACGAGTACTAAATTTCAAGTAAATACGTTTATTGGTTTTAAAGTTATTGTTGTTATTAACTAAAAGAATTTAATTTTTTTTAATTTTAACACCCTGTATCTCGAAAAGTAAATAAGTTTGACCCCTCATTAACTATATCGTTTTGTTCAATTTTTCGAGAAGTATCTACAGTCAAACGTTGTAAGTGTCATTTGGAAACACCCTGTATGTATGAAATATTAGATATTTAATAGAAAATATTAGATACTTACAATTTTGCCACAGACTGAACAGTAGATTTTTCCCATATCCATAGACAGCTCTTTATAAGGTTTAATCCAAGTTGAAGCACTGGTTGTTTTAGGCATTATAAAATCACAATCTTCCTTTTTGTTACGCACAACGAGTGTTTACGCTTTGAATATCAAAACAAAAATGATTTACAAATCTGAGCATCAAATTAGAAATGTTTAGGTACCTAATTCAATAAACTGGGAGATTTTGGAAAATCCCTAAATTAGGAACAAAACTATTAGCCGTTTACCTGCTGTTAAGATACAATAAATTGTAGATAGATTTGGGGATTAGATCATAAAATGCAAATGAGCGAACCCTTAGCGATTATCCAATAACTGAATGCCTCAGTGACCGAGACTTTCTAAGAATGTTGAGGGCTACTTAAATTGATCTTCTTTGAAATTGTAAATGTTTTGTACCTGTAGAGATTACGTACTTAGATCATTTCTTGATTAAAATGACTACAACATTTTATACAAGAATTGAAATAAATTGGTATGTTTAAAAATTTTCAAATACAGTATAAAAATCTGAACTTTTATGCACTTTATGCAAACTTTTATACAAATATGCCAAAATATGAAATATTTGCATAAAATATGCACAATATGCAAAATATGCAATATGCATATTTGCCGAAGTCTAGTGATGAAATTAAAATTTCTATACATAGTATAAAATTCTTCACCAAGAATATTTCTACCTTTTCCTCTTATTTTCAAATTCGTCTTAAATTCAAAAGAGATATAATCGCATGGATCTGTTTTCCGGTTGTTATACTCGGTCTAACTTTTAGATGCACTATCGTCGGACGAGACGCCCCACTCGCCTGCACCATTCTTTCGTTCCAACTCCACCACCAATAACGTAATTGCTAATATTCATTAATAAATAACTCGGCAATTGTAAAACGCAATCTGAAATACCTCAATAAATAAATGAAAGGAGACATACACCAGAGTCGAGGATTTAAAATGAAGTTGATAATAACCTTCAACGTAGATTGTAGACATAAAATTCATTTCAGGTTCTTAATGGTCAAATATTTTAGTTCGAATATAGTAGTGAAGGTATAAGGAGGTAGTTCGTCGCTGTTAGATAAGTTTCGTGTAACTGCCAATTGTTTCGTGTGCTTCAGACTTTCGTAGTGTTGTTTGTTTTATGTTTATAGACTAGCGGATAACTTTTCTTTGATAATACTCTGATGTAAGTTGAAGTGCATTTATAAGGAGTGTTTATTTCAGTTTGTGGTTAATTTTTTAAATAGGAATACATGAACTTTGATTTTTTATTAAAATTCAATTGCTTTGAATGGCAAACAAGATTTTAACATTAACATGGCAAAAGTGGTGTTAACTTTTTAATATATTCTGTTATTCATAAACAATTTTGGTTAAGTAGAGACTGATTTAAATACCGCACGACTGAAAAGTATAAAATTAAGTAATTAGTGAAATAGTCAATGAAACACATAGATTCCCAATCCAACTTCTTCTTCTTCTTCAAGTGGCATCTTTTATTTGCAAATTCTTTCCGCTTTTGGGTCTTTCTAACAAATAGTACGAGTCCAAGCCTATTCGATCTCGTACATTTTTAAGCTGCGACTACTGTTTTCGTCCAAGTCCACGTTTGCCATCAATCTTACCCTCGATAACGAGCTGTAAAACATTATATCTGTTGTTTTTCATTATTTATCTGAGATATGCAATTTTTCGCTTGTTTATAATTTTAATGAGCCCACGTTTCCTGTTTATTCGGTGGAGAACTCCCAAGTTGTTGGTGTGAGAAGTCCAAGATACCCAGCATAGAAGTTTGTCTATATAACCAAGTTTTAAATGCTTCAAGTGTGTAAAACTGGCAGCTTTCAGCGTTTACGCTTTAATCCCATATACAGTGTGAAATAGGTATACAGGGTGATTAGTGTGATAAAGCTCAGTAGATCTGCTGTAATAATAGATAGCAAAAACAGTTAAAAACAAACATTTAAGGCAAGTTTGAGGTTCACATTACAAAATTATTGAAAATTTTACAGGGTGTTCGATAACATAGTAGCAGAAAAAAGTTGAGTTTTTTGAAATGGAACACCCTGTATTTTATTATTCGAAATCTTCTTCACTTTTTCATTACAACATTGCAAAGTTTTGTTATGTTATATATTATTATTATTGTGTATTTATAAAGTTCTAACTAATTTTCTATGACAATCGTAACACGTTTAACTCCCTGTATAATTAAAAAGAAGCACAATAAAAATGATCTATTGCTGCCTTATTTTTTTATTGACTGTCATAATTTTTAAAAATTATTGATACTGTTAATTGTCTTAATATCGAATACAGGTTGAGTCAAAACGCAAGTACTCATTATTTTCTCAGTAATTTTAAATAAAACACCCTATATCGAAAAGTTTCATTACTATATATCAATTTTTATTTAATACTCTTCATGTCTAAATTTATTAGTTTTTGAGATATTTTCATTTTTCAAAGCAAATTATATTTAAATTTAATATATAAATATTTAATTATTAGTGTTCAAGGTGTTCAAAATGACCTATAACATTTATGCACGCCTGAATCCCTTGTTGGAGGTATTTTATAAACCTTATTCTTAATGTAATCTCAATAAAATGAGTCCATTTTATTAAATTATGGTGGCCACGCTACTGGTCCAATTCTTCCAATTTATTTACGAGGAAATTGAAACTGAAATTTTTATTAAATCAAGACATTATTGTAAACAGGAGCATCGTGATGCAAAAACGACATTTGTTCACTTATACGAAGTGAAACGTCTTCCAATAATATGGGCAATTAATTTACTAAACAATCTAAATACATCTCATCATTTAGATTTTTTTTTAAATAGAGTCCCACGACATGGTTACCAACACTACCACCCCAAACGTTCAGCGTCCGTCTAGTTTGACTGTGTGTTACTATGTGGTATGGATTAGTTGTCGCATAATACTGAATGTTATGTCTATTAAGAAAACAGTTTTTATGAAACGTTGCTTCATCTTTAAATAGTACATTATTGAAAAAATCTCTTTATTGATTGATTATCTAAGGCCCATTCATAAAATACAATTCTTTTTTCAAAATCTTCCTGAATTAATTCTTGGTGCAATTAAATATGGTAAGGGGGTTTTGATTCACCATGTATTCGATATAAAGAAAATTAGCAATATCAATTATTTTTGAAAATTTTAACAATCAAAAAAAATATGGCAGCAATAGATCATTCTTATTGTGCTTCTTTTTGATTATACAGGAAGTTGAACTTGTTCTTAGAAAATTAGTTGTAACTTTTTAAATACCCTATAGGTATAACATAACAATACTTTATGTTGTTGTGATGAGGAAGTAAAAGTTAAACTTAAAGACTTTGGTTATCTCTATACCTTATAACGTTTATATGTGGTTGATTCTGATTCGAATTTACCACTGATGTTTTCTTTGTTGCGGTGTCGATTTTTAGACCCAATTTATCTCCTTTAACTGATATCTTACAAAGCAGGCATTTTAAGTCATTTATTAATATACCATTAACTTTTATATCATCTTCTGACCCTTTAAGTGCACTTTAAAATACAATCTCAGACGTCTTAGTGTACATGTTAAATAGTATAGGGCTTAGTACGCAGCCCTGTCTCACTCCACATTAAATTGGAACAGCATTTATTAGTTGTTTTTAAAGTGTATTGTTACAACCTTATATTTATATAGGTACTGAACGATTTTTGGATCTTAGGTGTGTTATCCTTTTAGCGGAGGCTTACTTTATTCTACTGATTTCGGCAATTTTCGTATTTTTGCAGCAGGTCTGACAGCGCAAAGAAAGCATTACTGGTTTTTAATTATGGATAAAACTCGTCTGGTTTTGAGAGTCTGGTTAAGAGTAACAAATGAAAAGAACGAACGATGGGAACAAGCATGCACAGAGATAGAACGACATATCGGAGGAACGAGAAATTCAGAATCATGGCGAATATTAAAAGCACTTCAACGAAATAAGACAGAGAAAACCCAGATCGGCAAAATTAGTGATAACGAGTGGCAAGAATACTACGTAGAACTACTTACAGAAAACCGTCCCCAATTTCAGGAAGGGAATATAGAACATGCAGGAAATGGGGCATACGACCAGATAGAAATAAGCCTGGCAGAAGTTAAGAGATAGGACGTCTGAGGTGGGTAGGCCATGTAATGCGGATGGAGCAAACCGACCCAGCTAGAAAAACGCTCCTTGATAGACCTATTGGTCAAAGAAGAAGAGGAAGACCCAGAACAAGATTCCTAGATAACATCGATGAAGACATGAGAAATATGGAAATACGTGCTTGGCGGAGGAAGGCGATGGATAGGGACGACTGGAGAAAAATTCTTGGGGAGGCTAGGACCTACACAGGGTTGTAAAGCCAAAATGAATGAATGAATGAAGTTAAGAGAGCAATCAAGACATTGAAGAACAAAAAAGCCAAAGGACCTGGAGGAATACCAAACGAACTAATTAAAAACGGAACGGAAAAGTTATTCCGCATGCTACATAGAATGTTTGAAAGAGGACTAAATGGAGAAGAAATACCTGCGGAATGGACACAAGCATACATCACATCCATACATAAGAAAGGAAACAGAAAAAAATGTGAAAACTATAGAGGAATTAGTATAATATCGTCGGTAGGTAGACTTTACGGGAAAATTATTAAGGAAAAACTAGAAACTGAAATAATAGGAAAAATTGGAGAAGACCAAGCAGGGTTCACAGTAGGAAAATCATGCCTAGATCATACGTACACATTAGAACAACTGATAGAGAAGAAAATGGCAAAAGGTAGACCGGTCCATCTGGCCTTTGTTGATCTAAAGAAAGCATATGACTCAATACCTAGAGTCAAATTATGGGAAGCAATGAATGATCTCGGAATCTGACAAACACTAATAAAAGCAGTTAAAGCACTATACAAAGAAAACAAAGTAGCTATTAAATGTGGAAATAAAGCCTACAATCCATTTAAGACGACAAAAGGACTTCTACAAGGCTGTGCTACGTCCCCTACTCTGCTTAAAATACTCTTGGAAAAGACACTCAAACCATGGAGGAGAAAGTGCGAAGGAATGGGCATACCAGTAAGAGACGAATACCTTTACACCTTAAGTTTTGCCGACGATCAAGTAGTCATCGCACAAGATGAAGAAGATCTCAGC
The DNA here is from genome assembly GCF_040954645.1 of Diabrotica undecimpunctata. Taxonomy (NCBI): domain Eukaryota; kingdom Metazoa; phylum Arthropoda; class Insecta; order Coleoptera; family Chrysomelidae; genus Diabrotica; species Diabrotica undecimpunctata. The sequence goes on from NC_092808.1 coordinate 146,257,375, forward strand.
TTTATGCTCAGAAAACTAGAAGAAGAATATAAAAACAACGGAATGGGAATAAACTTAGAGAAAACCGAATACCTAACAACAGAAAACAAGGATATGAGAAACCTAGAGATAGACGAGGGAAGACAAATAAATGGTACAGATAAATTCAAGTATTTAGGAACCATAATATCGAACCAGGGAACAACAGAAGAAGATATAAACAACAGACTGAGACAAACAAGAAACTGTACAAGACAACTAAACTCAGTGTTGTGGGATAAGAACATTACGATAAAGACAAAAAAGAGAATATATAATACCCTGACAAGAAGTATCCTGACATATGGGTCCGAAAACTGGACAATAAACAAGAGAAATAGAGGTAGAATAAGAGCAGTAGAAATGGAGTTCCTGAGGAGAAGCTGTAGACTTACAAAAAGAGACAGAATTGAAAACGCAGAGATTCAGCGGAGAATGGGAGTGCAATCAGACATAATCGACTATATAGAGGAGAAGAGACTATCCTGGTACGGCCACGTCAGAAGAGCGGACAGAGGACGCTGGATAAACAAAATCACAGAATGGAGCCCGATTGGAAGAAGAAAGAGAGGAAGACCCCGAAGGTCATTCAGAGATGAAATCGACGAGGCTATGGAGAAAAGAACCCTGCGAGATGGAGACTGGAATGACAGGGAAAATTGGAGAAAATGGTTGAGTGAAGGAAGACAGTGAAAACTGTGGAAATCCTTAGTAGTAGTACTCGTCTGGTTTAGTCGGTTTACCATTTTTTTATCTTTCTCATTGCTCCCTCTTTGTTTGGTATTATGATACTTAACCCCATTTCTGTTTGATGTTGACAAAGAAAAGGAGGAACTCTGTCGTCAAAAATAATAAAAATTATAGTTGATCCACAGTTCTTTTATTTCTTGTGTGTCTAAGACTGTCTTATGATTATGATTTAATAACTTTGTATATGTTGCGGCAAAATCAAACTAGCTTTACCAAAGGTAGAAATACTCAAGAACACCTTCTGAACATACGATAAATAATAAAAAAATCTATGGGATTTAGTATCCCACCATACATTTTGTTTTATAGATTAACGCAAAGCGTTTGACATGGTCAAATGGCAACACTTCTGGCAGATAATAAATGAAGTAGACATATCACAACACTTAATTTCGCTTATAATTGAACTATACAAACATACTACTGGAACAGTTAAAGTGCTTGACACACTATCAAACGCATGCTATTCAGAGCAAGGTGTTAGACAAGGTTGTATACTATCTCCACAATTATTTAATATATACCGAGAGCATATTATGAGAAGAGCGCTTGCAGGATGGGAAAAGGGCATCTCAATAAATGGTCTAAAAATAAACAACCTACGTTTTGCAGATAACACAACCCTTCTTGCAAATAGTCAAGAATAGTTAATTATGTTCATACGACTGGTTAAAAACGAAAGTCAAATATTTGGTCTGCAGCTAAACATGTCAAAGATAAAGGTCATGGTAATGGATAAACTACACAACAATCATCCACACATAACCACGACTGACGGATTTGAGCTTGTGAGCTAATACTTTTATCTGGGATCATTGATCACAAACACAGGGTCACTACAGAAAGAAATAAAACGTAGATATGATCTAACAAAATTCGCAGTAGGAAAGATGACCAACATATGGAAAGAATCTCACATTTCAAGAATTCTAAAAATTAGGTTGATTACCTGCTTAATATTCCCAATACTAACATATGAATGTGAATCTTGGATCCTACGACAACTAACTAGAAGAAAGATAGATACCACTGAAATATTTATTGGAAAATAATGTTATAATGTTATAATTTGTAAGTGAACGATTTCCGTGGACCGACCACGAGACAAATAATTCAATTTTAAGTGAACTAAAGGTCAGTATCCGGTCAGTATATCTCCAACAAATAAAATAATTTGTACATTTTATGAGAGCAAACACAGAAAACATAGAAAGACTTATTATCCAAGGAAAGGTGAAAGGCCAAAGATCACTAGGAAAATTCCCAACAAGATGGATCGATCAAATTACAGGAAGACGCAAAAGAAATGACCAGAGACAGAGATCTTTGAAGACGGACAATACACGACATCACGTTAACCACTACACTCCCTCCAGAGGGTCAGGACTGAAGAGAGAGAGAAAGAGAAAGAGAGAGAAAGAAAAGAGACAAAGAAAGAGAGAGAGAGAGAAAGAGAGAGAGAGGGAGAAAGAAGGATGTGTTGGGGATTTACGGTTTTTTTTGTAATTTTTTTTACGGTTTTCTGTGATTTGTAACTTTTTTGTGGATGTCAAAAAGATGATGTTTTTGGTAAATGTCCTCTACTTTCTTGCTGTTCTCTGCCATCCATGCTCTCTTGTTATATCTAATTTTTTGTTCTAACAAGTGTTTGAGCTTGTACATTTTTATATGTGCGTTTTAAATTTTCGCCGTTGTTTCATTAGGTCTAACATGATCTCATTAATTACTTATTCCCAGTCCATAGTCTCCGACAGTGTTATCACATGTTCCCAATCTTACTGGCATTGCCATGCTTTTAGTCGAAAATTCCGATAGCGATGTTTGATGTTTGTACTCTTAGGATGATATCAAATTCTAATTGTTTTGTTTGTTTATGTATTATTTTTTTGTATTATATCTTTGTTTATTACGTGTTTATCTATTGTATATTTATATATTATGTATAATTATAGATGATGTGTCTATATATATATATATATATATATATATATATATATATATATATATATATATATATATATATATAGATATATATATATATATATATATATATATATATATATATATATATATATATATATATATATATATATTTATTTAGGGATTCTACAGTATTCACTGCCTTCCCTCGTTCAACCGTTTTCATCTCTCTCTGTTGCCCCATTCTCCATCGTTTATGCCTCTCTTACTCATGGCGTCCTCTACTTCGTTCCTCCAGGATTTTCGGGGTCGTCCTCTTTTCCTCCTTCCTATGGGGCTCCATTCGGTTATTCTCTCTATACATCTGCGGTCACTAGTTCTTCTTACATGTCCATACCACTTTAGTCTTTTTTGTTCTATGTATGTTAGTATGTCTGTTTCTATTGACGTTCTTTGCTTTATTTCGTCATTACTTCTCCTATCCATTGTTTATGATCCAATTTTCAGCCCCATATGTCATAATACTTCGCACTAATGTTTTTTAAATCTGTGTTTTTGTCTTCATATTTAGGTGTCTATCCCACCATACTGAGTTAAGTTGTCGGATTGCTGTTCTTGTTTGTTCTAATCTTTGTGTAATTTCTTCCTCTGTTGTTGCCTTTTTCGTGATTATAAACCCCAAGTATTTGAATTTATCCTTTCCCTTGATTGTTACGTTGTCATCAATCTGTAGATCTTCTATGTCTTCTTCACTTGTAGATAGTTACTCTGTTTTCGCGAGGTTAATATCTAGGCCAGCCTTGGTATATTCTTCTTGTAGTTTCTTCATCATGTAGCTGAGGTCGTCTTGGTCTTGTGCAATCACTACTTGATCGTCTGCAAAGCTTCACGTATAAAGGTATTCGTTCCGTATCGGTACTCCCATGCCTTTTTCTTTTCCATGTAGTCAAGGCTTTCTCTAAGTATATTTTGAATAGGGTTGGAGATGTGGAACAACCCTGCAGGAGCCCTTTTGTTGTGGTGTCTCCTATGATTCTTGTTCCCATTTTAATGGGCACTTTATTTTCTTTAGACAGAGCTTTTGTAGCTTCTATGAGTTCCGTTTGTATTTCTAATTTGTCTAATGCGTCTCTAACTTTCTATTATTCTATTATTGTTGTTGGTTGCATTCTTGTTGCTGACTACTTATTTTTCTATGGCCTACTATAATCAACCAGAGCCTGCTACATTTTGCTAATGGGTTTACTATACAGTTTTCTTCATTAAAGTAAGATGAGAGCTGCTTGTTTGATTTTTCTCTTTTTTATAATTGATTGTAATCTGTTTCTTTCATAACTATCTGATGCATCTTCCCATTGTACTCTATGCTCATTGTGAAAGACACGTTTGCATATCGGTGATTTATCGAAGTCTCTGTTTTTGATGTATATTTTATATTCGCTTATCCTGACACCTAGTAGTATTGCAGTTTCTCCCACGTTAAAATTGTTGCATTCACAGATTTGAACTGCACGGATAGTATCCTCGAAAATAAATTAGTATAAATAAATAAAATGAAGTATTGAGTGATATAGTTGGAAATTAATTTGCTTAATCAGACCATTAATCCAGGTTTAAAGAGAAATGGTCTAATGTGCCTAATTACTTGAACGGAACTCTTCCAGATCGTTGTGTAGGAAGAAGTAACGCATTTGACTTAATATATATTGCAAGATGGTGCCTTAAGTGCTGTTGAATATATAATAACCACTGCCTGGTCGTCTTGAAATAACGAATAACAGTCCACTTTAATTCCAATGCCTACTTTTCTATCCAAGTGTTTATGTCCATTTCTCTAAGATTTTCATACGTCTTGTACATAAATGTTAAATCATGTGGCAGCCCTGCTAAACCTTTGGTGAATTTTAAACAGATTTTAGATACTAATGACGATCTTAACACTTACTATTTGGGAGGGTATCTTTATTTCTTTTCAAACCTTTTTTTTTATTTTGAATTATCTTAAAACAATATGTTGTACAAATTTGATCTAATATTGTCAAAATCACTTTGTTTCTATATATTTTTTATTTACAAATCTTCTCGTAGTTATGCAACCATGTAGCCTTACTATAGAGCTAGTAATATAAATACTTCTTCAGTTTGCCCAAACTCTTTGTGTAAAAAGCCTTTTTGTGCATTGATCTTAGATTAACTTTATTTCATTTATCTGGGGAACTTTGTGATCTTCTCGTAAATATTTACTAAAAAGCTTTGTATGCAAGTACCAAAGTAAATTTGATGCATATATTTCCAACTCTATAGGATGGCTCATAGTCCCGCTGCTTTTTCTACTTCTTGTAATGCTTCTGTAAAATCTGACACTGTCATTCTAAGATTATATATAATTTTATTCTCACACATCTCTTTAAAGATAATACCGTTGATTGAATAACCCAATCAACGATAATACTTAAATAAATGTTTGTGAAAAATATTTACTTTATAAAATTTATGCGATAGAATTTATAATATACTTTATATATTATGTGAAAAATTTTTTAGAGTTTAAACAAATAAAAAGAATTTTAAAACACTGTAGAAATAAAGAGCCCTTTCCAATGAGGTTACATCGACCTCCACTCCATTTGAAATTTGGAAGCAACACACACTCATACCACCGTTGCTTGAGTTATATTTTTTGCGTAAACATTTTCCAAATTTAATAAGACATTACTTCAAGTTTTTTATTGTACAGGATATTTTCCTGATAGTTATTTATCACAAATCTATTGAGGGGATAAAATTTCTGACTGGGCAATATAAATCTAAAATAACCTTTTTATTTAGCAAACATTTGCAAATTAAGTTGATATTATGATTGCTTTAGACTAAAGTTGATACCACCGTTTATTTTATGCAATAAACTGCTTAGATTGAGCCCTTTTGTTTCATGTTGTTCTCTAATATTTATATATTTCTTTACTATTTATCTATGAGAAAAGTAACTATTTAATCGACTGTTCATTACAGAGTCCCAAAAAATATTGCCTTGCCTCTTTAAATAAGAGTTTATTGCCTGTTCGTATTTGCTCTAACCGAAAACACATATAAAATAATTTATACCAAATGCATGAGGTGTAAAACATTGTAAAGTAATTAAAAAGAACGAGTTTTACGATTTAAAACAAACACACACCTATTGGTATGAGATCACGAATATTTATTGTATTTAATTAAGTTAATTATCGGTTGTACTGGTAGAGTGGTACTAACTGTATTTTTAATTCCGCTGAAGTTATTACTTCTGTCTCTGTATTAGTCTAAAGTAACACCTATGTAGTTGACAAATATATTATGATATTTGTTTACTGGTATTTCACTATAATTATAGGACTGTGGCACTCTATCACGTACGCTATACAAAACTACTTTCCAAATTTCAGGTCAGAAATCGTTTTTAAATTATAAATTTGAAAATTTACGTACAGTGTTGAGGTTTTTAAAAATTAAACAAATTATTTCAAATAGTTTAATCTCTATTTAACTCGGAACAAAAATCTACCGTGTTACATTTTAATAAAACTATGACTGGTGTCAAATGCAGTGGCGAGCAGTTTCACAAACTACTTATTTTATCTGCTAGACTGCTAGACAATAGAAAAAGCTATCCAGTGGCGTTGTGATATTTAAACAATTTGAAAAATATATTTTTTATTTGAATGAATTAAAGAAAGAAAAATTAATAAAATTTCCTTTTACAAAGATTGTTTTGTCTTGAAAACTGTAACGGTATAATTTGCCTACCACATTGGGTATCACTTATAGGAGGTTTAAAGTGGGGGCTAAACAATTACTAGGCTAAAGATAGGGTAAGCAAACAAACCGGAACGTTTGCGAACGGCCACTCTTGATTTGGTTGGAAAGCTGAGTCATAAGTAAGTGAAAAAGGAAGGACTAGAAAGGGTAACTACATAGAAAGGAATCAAAAAATACTTTTTTAGAGATTTCCTGGGCAACGAAACACAAGAAGGTTCCTAAACTATTTTAATTTGGACGCCGTTTAAAAGAATAATCTTGCTGGATAGAAAGAAAGGCTTTTCTTTCCTAAAAAATATTAAAGGCTGAAAGTCTTTTTAAAGGAAATAATTATTCTATTCTTTCTGAACTCCTACTTCAGAGAGAGTAGGATTTAAAAGATATTTTAAATATATATCCTAGATAACGAATTATATGTATATCTGAAATTGTTAGTAATTATTATACAAACTATAATTAATGTTGGAGTCATGTATGGTCACGTAATCCTACAGACCCATTAACTGGCAAATTTGTGCAAATACCTAGATATAGACAAAAGTCACAGTTATATAAAGTCGTCACATTAATTTGCATTTATTTAGTCGGTAATATATTTAGATATTGCCATTAACAAAACCTGTTTAATTAAATTATGTTAACTTTTGTTAATATTCCCAACAATATTTCTTGTCAACAATAATAAATTATAGACATCTAAAGAATACTATTAACTGGATTTAAAAGATTCTTGGAATATACACACCTATTCAAAAATTCGTTCCAATAATATTCCGGAAAGTAGTTGTTTTAGAAAACAGCATTTTATAATGAAGATTTATAACGTACGACATTTCGCAAAGAACAATAAAGTTGAAAAGTAATATAATACTTCTATTGAAAATTTTTATTGACTATAAAAACCTTTTTAACTATACCCCTAGTTTTAGATTTATGACCCTTAACTATCTGATAGGTCATTTTATGAACTACATAATGTACTACAATTCGACTCACATTTTTTATTTTACTTTTTTTGCATATTTATGTATACAAGGTTGGCCACTTAAAAGTCCACCAAGATTTTAATTCAAAAAGGGACATCTGTTAATGATATATACAAGGTGGGTTTTGAGTGCGCCATTGGTCGATAATTCCATTATGGTACAGAATATCCAAAAAAGTTATTTAGAAAAAATGTAGACACTAATATTCTACAGGCTTTTAATGCAAACATACAATTTTATAAATAGGATACCCTGTATATTTTCTATATTTTGATTTAGCTCATAGCCTGAATATGAAATTTCACCTACTATACATGATATTTAACTAGTTATGACCACTTTTATCTCGAAATCGGTATGAAATAGCCACCCTGTATATAAAGAAGGAATACAAAAACAATTATTAATTTTACAGACTAAGGTAAATAATATGTTTTAGTTTTTAAATTAAGTTTAACAGAAATCTCTTCTAGTTATTTTATAACTCTTTCCTTTTTATGAATCTTTCTTTTTTTTAAACTGGCTTTGGCTTGAAACCTTTAGCCACGTAATTACATATAAATATTAGTATTCATTCATACAGGATTGTACAAGGAGGACACTTTTCACGCTTAGGGATTCATCAGAGCGGCTTTATTGTAACAAACAAGACATAAACCACGGTTAGGTAGGTGAGCAACATATATGGTAAACATACAAAGGAAATGTTCACGCATACGATCAATTTTACACTCATAACTTTAATTTAATTTTTACAAGAAATATCATAATTATTTTAAAGATTTTTATATTGTCTTCACTTGATAGAAGATTTACGTTTAATGGTGTACTTAAACCCTCTTTTATCAATTCTTTTAGCAGCCACGTGCTTGTGTTACGATGTAGTGGGCAGTTGAAGAATATGTGATTTAAATCAGCTATACTAGTTCCACACTCACATCGGTCTGTTGGGAGAACTCCTATTTTGTGTACATGTTTCGGAAAACATCCATGATCTACTTTTAATCTTAAGACAGTTGACACTGTGTTTCTGCTTAGTGTGACATCTTTGTAAAATTGTTTTACATCTACTGTTGGTTGTAATTTGTATAAATTAGTGCCCCTGCTTTCACCAAACTAAATCCATTGTCTGTCCCATTTAAATTTAATATTTTGTTTGATATAGGCAAGTAGGTCACATGAGTTAAATTCTTCTATCACCATATGTGGGTGTTGTAATGGATTTTTAGCTATAGAATTAGCAATAGTATTGCCAACAATATCTGAGTGTCCCTTAACCCATATAAATTTAGTTCCATATGGATCTGATAGTTTTAGTAACTGTTGAAAAATTTCTAATATGAATATATTGCGATTTATTGTGAATTTAAAGTTTTGCAAGGAGTGTAATACTGACAGTGAATCACTGTATATGACAATTTTGTTCCACTGGTTTTCACAGCACAATGCAAGGGCTTTGTATATATCACATGCTTCAGCAGAAAAAATGCTGGATTGATTATTTAAAATAAATGATTTTTTAATCTTCATTTTTGGTACAAAGTAAGCACTGGTTGTACATGTTGGTGATTTTGACCCGTCTGTATAGATCACAATATGATTTGAATAGCCACTTAAGATTTCTTTAAGAGTAGTGTAGCAAAATTCGTTTTGATATTTAGGGATAATAATATTTGTAGCTAGAACACTTGTTAGATGTGGTATATCCAACGATTCCCAGATAAGTTTACAAGGGGAATTTATTAACTTCAGTTCGTTGCAAGTTATAATTGCTCTTGTAAGTGGTGGAGAGTTTTTTTTAATGAGGTATGTAAATGTTAAATCATATTTAACCTTAACCTAAATTCATTACTTTCAGAGATATTTTGAGTTTTCTTCAAACTTCAAGATAGCTCAATTTTTGTAAGTAGAAATAATTTAGTCTTGTGCTATAATACAGGTTGTTTAAAAAAAAGGTAACCCCGTCTCTAGGTTAGGTAAAAAACTGAAAAATAATTGGGTCTGCTTAGTAAAAAATTTTTGTAACGCCATCCGTTTTCAAGATACAGGGCGTTGAAGAAACAAAATTTACGCATTTTTTACGATTTTGCCGAAACTACTGGCAACATTGTAATGAAATTTTATACGAATATGTTTTGGAATCTGATACATCCCATGAATTTGTTTTTATATCTGATTCTCATATAGGGAGCTAGTTACACGGATCGTATTAAGTATTAGTCAATATAACTTTTTTAAGAGTATAATTATTAATCAAAATTCCAAGTAAACTTAAACATCATTCAATATTATACGAAAAAGGTACTCTTGGTAAAACTCGATCCTGTGTACCGTTTTCGGAATATTTTGATTTGAAAATTATGAAGTAATAATTGATGCTGGTAGTAATGATAAATTTCTAATAGGTATACCTCTATTTTCTATAAGTGTGCCATGGAAATCTGACATTTATTGATTGTTATGACGATAAATCAACAATAATTAGAGTTTTGAAACCTTGTTATTTGTAAAATCAAATCAAAATGTACTCAAATGTTGAATACACTGACATGTTATTAACCTTAGGCGAATGTTTAGGATGTTCTAGTGCAGCTGTGACACGTTATGCAGAAAAGTTTCCTAGAAGAAACTTACCAAGTAAAAAAACATTTAGAGCCGTTGAACGACGTTGTCGAGAAACTGGGAATGTGAGACCAAATCCACGAGTCAAAAGGGTATCACATTACCAACACTCATTTAAAGTTAACGTTTGGCAGCAACTTTAGGTAACAAATTAATAGGTTATCGTATTCTACCTAGAAATTTAAATGGTGATATGTATCTTGATTTTTTAAACAATTCCTTATTCGAGATATTAGAAGATTTAACGCTAAACGAGCGAAGATCTTTATTTTTTATGCACGATAGAGCTCCACCACACTTTGATAGAAGGTGTCGTAATTGGTTGAGTAATCATTTTTCGAATCGATGGATTGGTAGAGGTGCAGAAGCTCCGATTCATTGGCCTCATCGGTCATGCGATTTTAATCCTTTGGACTACGCAGTTTGGTCGTATATTAAGGAAAAAGTATATGCTACGGAGGTAAATTCACGCCAAGAATTGGAAGAAATAATTCAACGTCAATTTAATGACATCATAGCTGATACCCTACCGTTTAGTTAGAAGGTTAATGGAATCTTTAGAAAAAAGAATAGACTTGTGTATTCGCGAAAACGGAGGGCATTTTGAACACTTACTGTAATTGAATTTCATTTTATGTTCTTAGTCATTAATTTAATTTTCTTCTTGTGAGTTTTGTTTAATTACTAACTATTTTATACCAGCATCAATTATTACTTCATAATTTTCAAATCAAAATATTCCGAAAACGGTACACAGTATCGAGTTTTACCAAGAGTATCTTTTTCGTGTAAAATTGAATGATGTTTAAGTTTACTTGAAATTTTGATTAATAATTATACTCTTAAAAAAGTTATATTGACTAATACTTAGTACGATCCGTGTAACTAGCGCCCTCTATGAGAATCAGATATAAAAACAAATTCATGGGATGTATCAGCTTCCAAAACATATTCGTATAAAATTTCATTACAATGTTGCCAGTAGTTTCGGCAAAATCGTAAAAAATGCGTAAATTTTTTTTTTCAACGCCCTGTATCTTGAAAACGGATGGCGTTACAAAAATTTTTTACTAAGCAAACCAAAATTATTTTTCAGTTTTTTATCTACCCTAGAGACGGGGTTACCTTTTTTTGAAACACCCTGTATAACAAAAATATTATAATTCAAGAAATAAATAGTACAAAGTATAATATGTAATACATACATAAAAATAAGCAATGAATGTAACAATTAATGTGATATAAAGGAAATAAGTCTAAAGTAAATGTTCAAAATGTCCACCTTCAACATCTATACAAGTTTGTAATCGATATTCAAATGACCGAGCCATACTTCTTAACATTTATAAGTCAAAATTATTAAAAACTTCTCTTATTCTATTTTTCATACCACCTAGCGTTGTTGGGAGTTTCTAGTACACAAGGTTTTTTATATAACTCCACATAAAAAAAATCAATCTTTAACAATTATGGGATCGCGGTGGCCAAGCAGTTGATCCTATTCTGCCTATTCACCTCGCAGGAAAGTTATTATTTATGTGGTTGTGAATAAGACCAGTGTGATGAACTGGAACACCGTCGTGTAAAAATTACGTTTTAAAGGAACAAATTTTTTTTGAAACATTTTTTATCTCGTGCAGTTTACGGGGTAGAGCCTTATAAATAATTAATTGGTTATTGTATCGAAATACACCCTTAAAATTCGTAATCAGCAGCCAAAAATTCTAAAAAAACTTGGTGGACTTATCACAATTGAAAAGTCCACGCTGACCTAGTTTGGCCCCTAGGCTACCTAGTTTGACGACTATTAATAAAGCAGGGATTGCTTGATACAAAGTCACTATTCCTTTTTTTTTGCATTATGTTCAAAAAGCACATAATCGAAAAAAAAAAAATCCATCGCTATGCACCTGCTGTTGAGACCATTGACAAAAAGCTAATCTGCAATGATAATCATCGACTGAAAATTCTTGAAGTAACTGTATGCAGTAGGGATGCATTTTATACTTACGGGGGATTTTTCCCACCGTAGTTTAACTAATGTCATATTGAAGTGAAATTTCACGAGAGCTGATGCGGGGATCCTCAGTAGTATCAAACAAGCAATTTAATTGAACCTTGTGAGCTTGTGAGACTTGTTCACCCCTTAGAATTACGTTCGAACAATTCATTGGAGTGAGATTTACTAATTCGAGTGTAAACAGGAATCACTTCACCGCGTTCCAATGCTCCAGATTATCCCTTTTCCCACTATAGCACTCTGATGCGCGATTTATCAGCCAAATTCTCTTAGGGAGTCCTAGGGCACTCCCACATAGGGAGTCCTAGGTAACAGAACTCCAACATGGTTTCCTTACCGATTTAAATTCAGGCAAGCGATAAGCGCTTTATTCCTGTTATTCCCTTGTGACTTGTCCGCGAAACTGAAATTGCTTGCTTGGTCCTCAAGCCTCCGCTTTGGCCTGCACACAGTTCGTAGACTTGGTGCTCAAGGGTTTGGGCCCTACGTGCCCGGATTTTTTAGGTGTTGCTAATTTTTTTTTGGCTTGCGCTGCTTTTTGTTAGTGTTTTTGTGGCCGAAGCCGTTTTTAATGTTTTTTGTAATTTTTTTAATAGTCCTCAGTAGTAAGTAACAGTACATCATATTCATTTTATTCAAATTTTTGGTTGTGTGCTTTGCTTAAATACTTTGCTGCATTTCTTGTTATTAGTACCTACTGTGCACATGCAAGTGGTCGAGTTCTTTGATTTCTACGTTTTTTTTTTCGTAGTCTTTGTCTTTGGCTATCACCTCTTGTATTTTTTAGATTATTTGACTCATCTGATAATAAGATGAATAAAATAACCCCTTTAACATTTTAAATGCAATTAATCTTAACTAGACTAATTTTTTTTTAGATTACCTTATTTAATCTAGAAAAAGTTTAACCACAAACATAACAACTTCAAGAGATTTCTATTAGAAATGTAGTAAATAATATTGCTTTAGACTCACCCTGTATATTAATATAATAATTAAACGGGAAATTGTGCTGGCCAACTAAAAAAAAAATAAATTATCTCTACCTGGAGAGCATTGTTCATTCGAAAAGCATTACATGACCTTACCGGGAGTAGAGCATTATTAGCGTTATTAGCGTTAAAGCGTTATTAGTACCTACTGTGCACATGCAAGTGGTCGAGTTCTTTGATTTCTACGTTTTTTTTTTCGTAGTCTTTGTCTTTGGCTATCACCTCTTGTATTTTTTAGATTATTTGACTCATCTGATAATAAGATGAATAAAATAACCCCTTTAACATTTTAAATGCAATTAATCTTAACTAGACTAATTTTTTTTTAGATTACCTTATTTAATCTAGAAAAAGTTTAACCACAAACATAACAACTTCAAGAGATTTCTATTAGAAATGTAGTAAATAATATTGCTTTAGACTCACCCTGTATATTAATATAATAATTAAACGGGAAATTGTGCTGGCCAACTAAAAAAAAAATAAATTATCTCTACCTGGAGAGCATTGTTCATTCGAAAAGCATTACATGACCTTACCGGGAGTAGAGCATTATTAATATAAAATACGATTATTAAATGTGTCCATTTGTAATAGATATAATTAATTATCGTTCGCAAACAAATTCCGTGTAATAAACCTGCCCATTACATTCCGTAAACAGGATTATGAAACCGTGATGCATATTACAACGGAATTTCCATTGTTTCAAATTCTAGTCGCGGATATTTTATGATTTGTAATAAAACTCTGTTTGTGAGATAATCTTTAGTTAGATAATGTTAAATCGAACGCAGTCCAACGGAACCATAGGCCTACACAACTAAAATGGTTAAGTTAATTACATTTAAATCAACGCGATGTGTAACAGGAGTTTTGTTTTTTATTTATACAATTTATTATGATGTATTGATGATTTTGCTCTTGCTTTCTTGGTCTTTGCCTTATCTCTTCCTCTCCTTACGCTATTAGCTGCCTCCCTCACCCAATCTCTTACTTCCCCCGAATGTGTTAAACTTGAGTTTCATTCGCTTGGACATTTACCTGCCAACGTTTTTAATTCTGAATAACTTTGACTGCTTTGTGCAATTTGTGGTAAATCTTACACGATGTTTGATAGTATTTCTTTGGTTAATTTTTAAATTTTCTTTATATGTGGTAAACCTTTAATATTTTTTAGTACGAAAAATCTCTGTGTCTCAGTATACTGTATGTTAAGAAGATTTTTTGTAATGTCTGCCAATCGCTGTGGAGATCTGCTGTATTGGCATTGACTCACCTCTTCTCCTTGATATAGTCCTGGAAAAAGTAGTAAGAATAGCACAAATTAGAACAAAGCTATTGACAGTGAATAGACCAAAATTACTATTAGCAAACTATCAATAACATTGAGAATACCAAAAACAGTCTAATGGTCAATGGCGAGAATACTAAATGCATGTGCAATAAAAGACATAAAAGACGAGATGGATAGGATAAAATGTAACAAAAGATCCATATAACTTTAAAAAGTGGAGCAATTCAAATATCTCGGAGCGACAATTATTGTTGCTAATGATATCACAGAGGAGATAAAAGGGAGAATTCAGGCAGCAAATAGATGTATGTATAGTCTTCACAACACTTTTAAATCTAAGAGCCTAATACTAAAACATCAAGGACATATAAAACAGTGAACAGACCGGTGCTGTATCGATGTGATACCACTTATACCACACGAATAACGCCATGAGCTGATTTTGGAAGAAGCAAGGGATTATTTTTTACAAGTACTCAAAATAAAAAAATTAAAATAAAAAATTAGATAACCGATCCAACTAATATTGAAATATGAGTATGACCGGGCGTTTTGTCTCACTTACTGTAGTGTCTATAAATAACCTGGCTGGAAAGAGTGGCAATGAACATAACAAGGCCAAACATTAGGTTCTTTCTGAGGGAGTTTGATAGGGGGCGTATAGTTGGCCTAGGAGAAGCCGGACATTCTCTTTGGGAATTTGCGTATAGGTTTCACCGAAGTGCCTTCAAGATCGTTGCCTAAGGTTGGTGGCTCTGAAAGACCGCTTCTTTACTACCAGATCTATTACGAATTAATGGTTTGCAGTATTAAAGATAAATTGCAATTCGAACCATTTATCGTCAAATTCGCAGTTTTGGCTTGGTCACTCGGTCACATTGGATGCTACCTCTTATCCCTGAACATCGACGTAATCGTGTTGAATGGTGCGACTAACAATTGGCTTGGGACTAGGAATGGAATGGGGTTGTATCTAGTGATAAATTACAGATGCGTGGTTTTTGGTCATCTTCTCTGGATGGTAGTCTTCTAATCCTGGCCGAATCAGGGTCAGAAGACGACCATCTGTCGTTTCTTGAAAAACGGAACGTGCCCTGTTAAGATTATGGTATAGTGTGCAATCGCTTAAGATTCAAGGTCACCTCCAGTCTTCGTCAGAGAGAACACCACAACCCAGCGATACGTAGAAGCAATAATTCTGTAATCTTATCTCATATCCTACCTTCTGACGCTCCAAAATCTAATTTTCAGCAGGTTAATGCAACACCACACATTGCGAGTGTAACCATAGCCTTTTTTACACAGACTGGAGTTATTCTTTTGCCCTGGCTCGCAAGATCTTCATATTTATCTCTAATTGAACAAGTGTGCGACATGATGAGTAGAAGACTTCTTAATTTAGAATTTAGACTATCCTTCTCAAACTTCGGCATAATTGGTACAATCCACCCAAATATGTCTTGTTTCTCTTTATTTCCTAATTCGTTAAAAGAGGAGAAAATAGACACTTTGTATTTCATCAATTTTGTCTAAACATTTAAGTCGGCAAGTGCATCATGTTCCCACTGTCCGGTACAACCTGTTTAACTGAATTAAGATGCTCCTCTCCACAGGCTTTTAAAGATTTTCTTACATTTCTTTGCCACCCACTTCCATTCCTGCACCAAAATATGCTTGTTTATGCTAAATGAACTCAATTTCGGTTATAAATGGAGTTGCCCGGTTCTGGCACCGAAGTTTTAAATTTTTTTTTACTAAAATTTTACAAATATTTATTTAGATTTTTATTATTTGCTAATATTATAAAAATTTTGTATTTAACATAGACATAAAATGAAGTTTTCACTTTAGTAATTGCCACTTTCACCTAATCAATAACATTGTTAATTTGTCAAATATAAAACTAATTACGATTTTATTATTTGCAGATATTATTTTTCATTACCATTTTAATAAACTTCCATAAACACCAATTATATAGGATAGGCTTTATTGCTTACAACAGTTATGTAAAAAAATTATTCGCGATATTATTTAGCGAACGCTAAATAATAGTAAACATTTACTCATAAACTTGACCTGGTAACTTGACACCTACAAAGTGCAACCTTACTCATTCCCATAAATAACCAGCCACTCATACGGTATTGTTTCTGTTCTGTTTGCATGGCTGGGTCTGCACCTAATGTTTTATTGTTCTTTTTGTTACTAATTTGCAGTTAAAAATATAACTGGAGGTGATGTAACCTTTTCGGAAATTCAATTTTACGCTACTTTAAGTGCAGATGTTATTTATGTCTATGTTTTTTACTTGATTTGCATAGATTTTTTTACTTATTTCAATTTACAAGCTGCTCAGTAAATGCTTATAATAATTGGTAAATATAATATAAGAGGAAATCTTATTACAGCTTCAGAACACTTTAATTTATGAACGTTACATTTATTGATTATTTGTTTTTTTTTTTCGCACTTTTAATATACGTGACTCTCGGCTATAAAAAAATGATCTAAGACGATGTTAGCGCCTCTGTAGTTTCTGCAGTCTAATTATGTTTAGCCAAACACATCGTTTTTTGGGGGGTTTAAAGGTGTTTCGCCAAATTTTTGAATGTCCTAAAGGCATCATTTAATTTAGAATAAGTATATTCTATAAAAACCTTGATTTCATCTATTTTAAAGTCGATAAAATGGAGAAAATCCCTCAAAACCATTAAAAAAAAGTTTTTTGGGTGTTTGAAGATGGCGGTACACAAAAACGTAAGCAGCCAAATACCCTGTATAATGTCAACGGAAACATAATAACAGAACTAGAAGAACAGTTGAAGATATGGAAAAACTATATTGAAGAACTCTTTGCAGATGATAGACAACAATCTGAGCTAAGTAACATACAAGGAGACGAAGGTCCAGAAATAACGGAAGAAGAAGTAATGTACGCACTAAAAAGAATGAAAAATGGTAAAGCCCCAGGTCCAGATGAAATACCAACGGAAATCCTTAAACTAATAGAAAAAGACTCGATTCACATTTTAGTTAAACTTTTCAATAGCATTTATACATCAGGAAAAATACCACAAGAATGGCTTTTATCCACCTTTGTTACTATACCAAAAAAGATAAATGCCAAACAATGCAGTGATTACCGTACAATCAGTCTGATGAGCCATGTACTGAAAATATTTTTGAAAATTATACACTCTAGAGTACACAGAAAACTGGAAATGGACATCAATAATACCCAGTTTGGATTCCGAAATGGACTTGGAACAAGAGAAGCGTTGTTTGCACTGAACGTTATGTCTCAAAGATGTCTTGACATGAATCAAGATGTATTCATGTGTTTCATAGATTACAACAAGGCCTTTGATAAAGTGCGGCATGATCACCTAATCAGACTCCTGACAGAAAAGAATTTAGATAAACGAGACATCCGACTAATAGCAAATATGTACTACAATCAGAAAGCAGTAGTGAGAGTAGAGAATAATACCACTGAAGAAATTGAAATAAAGCGAGGTGTGAGACAAGGGTGTATACTGTCACCAACCCTGTTTAATCTCTATTCCGAAGACGTAATAAATAGAACACTCTTTGAGCAATCCGTAGGTATTAAAATAAATGGTGTTAGATTAAACAATCTGAGATTTGCCGACGACACCGTTCTGATCGCAGAAACACTTGAAGAGCTACAGACATTGGTGAATAAGATAGCAGACTGCAGCGAAGAATATGGACTATCTTTGAACATAAAGAAAACTAAATTTATGGTAATATCGAAATCAACACAAAATGTCCAAAATTTATATTTACACAATGAAATTATCGATCGAGTTAGCAAATACAAATATTTAGGCACTTTTATAAATGAAGACAACGATAGCTCAGCAGAAATCAAAATAAGAATAGAAAAAGCCAGCCTTGAAATGAAACTTCGCACGATGAGATGTTACGTACTTTCTGTGCTGTTCTACGGAATGGAGTCATGGATGTTGAAAATGATTGATACCAAAAAATTAGAGGCATTTGAACTGTGGATGTATCGCAGAATCCTGAGAATATCATGGACCGAGAGAGTCACAAATGTCGAGGTCTTGAGAAGAATGAATAAAGAAAAGGAAGTCATATTTACGATCAAAAAACGAAAACTGCAATACTTGGGACACATTACAAGAGGCGAAAGATATGAACCGCTTCGAATAATTATGCAAGGGAAAATAGCAGGAAAAAGATCCATAGGAAGAAGACGAAACTCCTGGCTAAAGAATCTACTGGAATGGTATAGCTGTAGCAGCAACGAATTGTTTCGGTCAGCAGTTTCGAAAATACGTATAGCCTTGATGATCGCCAACTTTCGGAACGTAGATGACACTTGAAGAAGAAGATGGCGCACCATACGGAAAAATCTGAAAAAATTTAAACATTTAGTTTGTGGTCAAATACACAAAATAAATAAAACCTTGGACATGCATCCACTTCAAAAAAAAATATAAACACTTTTTTCGAAAAAAAAATGCATTTTTAGATTATGCACACTCAACCTATGGGTCTATAAAAAATAAGTAAAAGATAAGTTTTCCAGAAGTTTCAAGTTATGGGTGTGAATTTTTTGAAATTAACAAAAAATTGCTCGTTTTGGAGGAGGGGGGGGGGGAAGGTGGCGGACTGCGCTAAGCCTTATTTTTAATAGCTCTGAATTCTGGGAATGGGGGCATTTTGCATATCTTTTAGACTTACTCAAAATCTATTTTATTTAGCTTAGGACGACCGATTTCGACCACAACAATTTTATAGTCAGGTTTTCCGACAAATTAAATTAAAGTCCTAACACAATTACGTATCGTAACTACAAAGAGTTCTATCAGGTCTCAGGACTGCCTGACGTTAAACCAACATCAAACCATACGTGTGTCATATTGGCCCTTTTTGCAAAAAACCTGGTAGAACTCTTTGTAGTTACCATTTGTAATTAATTTAGTATTTTAATGAAACTTGTCCGAAGACCTGAAGATAACCAGAAAATTGTAGTGGTTGAAACCGGTCGTCCTAAGCTATATAAAATAAGTCTTAAATTTATCTCTACAACCCTGCTTTTACATTTATTAACCACCATAAACTTCTGCGTTGATACGATATATGTTTTTGGATAAAAACAATTTATTTTAAAATTATTGTACAATTTTACCGTCAGAAATATAGTGGACTGTGATGTTCATTCAAGCTTACATATTTTACTCTTCAGAAATAATTGCTATAAAAAACCTGCAACATCATAACAAATAACAGTTGAATTGCAAAAAGGCAATGTAATGCATATTTCACAGCGTTGAAATCAGAATACAAATTACATTCTATTATATGCTTCTATATTACTACCTATTACCATATTTGCTGCATTAAAGGAAAAAAAAACAATGTTAACTGAAAGAATGAACTTGAATTAGTAAAAACAATTAATCAAACCTTCACTTCTTATTTATTATTACCTTAAGACTATAGAGATCTCTGCATTATTGTGGGAAATTCTGTAACACTTTTTGTTATCTGCACTACGGATACGATCTTTTGCCTTGAGATTATTCCTTTTGGAATCGCAAATCCGACATAGCCGGATACTTTTACTATTTTCCAGTTACAGGAAAAAATATTTCTCTGATTATTGCTAAGTTTTAAAACTTTGTTATTATAAAATTCAACTTCGCTTTATTATTATCCGTCTATTTATCAACTACCAGATGTTGGAGATCACATAGTTTTAAGGCCAGTTCATTCTCTTATATCTTTGTTTGTTTGGGCTATAGATTTGAGTATTATTAATTATCAATGCAATTAGAGGTCTCTTCAATGCATAGCAAAATAATTTGATTTTCTTTATTTCTAACCACTTGAGCAAATTGATTTTTCCATGATCTCTGCTGCTGTTAATATTTTCTGCAGTATTAATCTAAAGGATTCTATACTTTTCTTTTTTTGAATAATACGTCCCAGTTGTGCCTGGGTTTAACTTTTTATTATAAACAGTACTTTCGTTTTGCTATTTATTCGTCCAAGAAGTTCCTCGCAGGTAATTCAATCGGTTACGGGATTTTAAGAATTGCTGATTAATTATATACATTTCAAAACCAGAGGGCACAAGAAGTAGAGGACGACCACGAATGAGATGGAATGATGATGTACAAGAAGACCTACATATTCTAAGGGTTAGAAGATGGAGGGAAGTTGCCAGGAATCGACAGGAGTGGCGACTTTTTTGTGAGCAAGCTAAGATCTACAACGGATTGTCGAGCCACTTATGATGATGATTATATACATTTTAAAGACTAGTATTGTTTTACATTCTTTTCACAGCATCTTATAAGGTAGACGTCTTAATTATTATCATTCTCTTTGCTTTAATTCCTGTACGAAGTCGGCTTCCTTACTTATATTGCTTCATGAGTTTCTAGCTTGGCTCACAACAGTATCAATCCTCTTTACAGAAATGTTTTGCCAAGCATTTTCCACTATACTGTACTTTTCCATCCAGAAAGTTGTATATCGGTGATTGTTCATATTGGGTAAATAGCAACTCAACGTTAAACATGCTTGTACTTATTTTTTCATCAATTAGAACCTTCTTTCTTCTTTAAGTTCCATCTTCTATCGAACGTTGGAAATCATCATGCCTATGCGGACTCTGTTGACTGCCGCTCTAAAAAGTTCTGCACTACTGCATTAAAACATTTTCCTTAAGGTATTAAGCCAGGATATTCTTTGTCTTTCCACATTTTGCTTTCTTCGGATTTTGCCTTGCATAATAAGTTGTAATAATGCGTATTTTTGCTTTTCATCACATGTCCTAAATACTCAAGTTTTCGTCTTTTGATAGTTAATATTATTTCCGCCTCATTTCCTATCCTTCTAGTTACTTCCACGTTTGACATTCTTTGAATCCATGATATTTGTAGGATTCTTCTGTAACACCAAAATTCAACGGCGGCCAACTTATTCAGATGGACTTGTTTTAGTGTCCACGCCTCCAAACCATAAAGAAGAGTAGAGAATACGTAACATCGAAGCATTCTCAGGCGTAGTTCTAATCTTATATCCTGACAACAAAGAAAGTTTAATGAATGATGCACGTGCTATTTCAATGCGTGTCTTAATTTCTTTGGTTTGGTCTACATCTGATGTTATCCATGTTCCTAAGTATTTATAGTTATTAACACTCTCAATTGCAGTATCTTCAATAGTCAATTGGATATTTGCATGTGCAGATTTAGTCATGATCATGCATTTAGTTTTCTTTAAATTTATCTTCAGTCCGTACTCATGACAGCGTTCATTAAGGCGTTGCATTATGTTCTGTAAATGCAACTCAATGTTAAACATGCCCTTTCTTATTTTCTCATTAATTGGCACCTTAAACTTTACCTAAAATATCAATTTTTTATCTCTAAAAACTTTCTTGACGTCCCAATTGCTACTTTTTGATTTTTTGAAATTGTTGTACTGCACTGTTAAAGTTATAGCTGTAAGCCCTATTTCAAATTTTCATTTAATCCTAGGGTAATTATTTGGTTGTTCCCTATTAACAATAAGGATAGCCTGTGTCAATAATGAGAACTTACCTACTCAGATGATCCTGCGCGGAATACTCCTACTCAGGTTAGGCCACTCTCCTAAAAGTCCTAGACCAGCACAGCTTTTAATTTCTTGGTATAATTCTTAATTTTTTTGTCTGTAAAATATCGGTTTTAGAAGATTTTAGTCGTAATATTTAAAGTTTGCTAGTTTACTAAAAAAAACATTGTGTTGTTGTAGGTACTGCCATGTGTTGTGGTCCTGATGCCCTTGGTTTTGCAACTAATTTGATAATAAAATGCAATAGTTTTACAAATTTGGGTAATGTTATGTCAAGATTACTACGTGAACAATTATTTTGACCCGAATTAATCTACATGTCGACTCCAACTGATTAGAATGACATGTAAATGTACTGACGTGAATCGTAACAATACAATAATAATGAGTCATCTTTTCGCACTTCAGATTGATATAACTAATTATCAAAATGACCGTGTCTTTTGCATATTATCAGGTCGCTCAAGTAGCACGACCACTTTCGTGCTCGAAAAAAATTGAAGGAAAACATAGTATAGGAAGAAAGAAGTCATAGATCAGAAATATAAGGGACTGGACAAGAACTGAACGAACGCTCTCATACACCAAGCCCACAATGGACAAGACTTTGCTGGTCAATAGAGCTGTTACATTCTTCTTTAAGAAGGAAGAAGATTCTTCTTTAAGTGCCGTCTCCCGACCGGAGGTTGGATATCATCATCACTATCTTTACTCTATCTACTGCTGTTCTGAAGAGTTCTATAGAAATGCATTTAAATCAGTCCCTTAAATTCTTAAACCATGACACTCTGCTTCTTTCTATACTCCTTCCTCCTCTTATCTTTCTCTGTATTATCAGCCTTAGCAGTTCATATCGCTGTCCCCTCATTACGTGTCCCAGATATTGTAACTTTCTATTTTTATTGTGTTTATTATTTCGCATTCTTTGCCCATTTCTCGCAATACTTCCGTGTTAGTTTTCTTCTGTGTCCATGCTATTCTAAGCATCCTCACAGAAGGATGATCCACCACATTTCAAAGGACTGTAACCTATTTATGTCTTCTTGCTTGAATGTCCAGCTTTCAGGATGCAAAGGCCATATTGAAGTATCGAAAACACGTAGCATCT
Source organism: Diabrotica undecimpunctata (assembly GCF_040954645.1). Lineage (NCBI taxonomy): Eukaryota > Metazoa > Arthropoda > Insecta > Coleoptera > Chrysomelidae > Diabrotica > Diabrotica undecimpunctata. Next base: position 146,280,509 of record NC_092808.1, read on the forward strand.
CAGTGCTCATACTCTCAGTTCTAATCTAGTTCTTTGGTCTAATCTAAGGTCTTTGTTTTCATTTTTACAAACGCATTTCTTGCTATTTCTTTCCTGGCTCTTATTTCGGTTGTTTGATCATTATTGTCTGAAATCCAGGTTCCTAGGTATTTGTATTTATCAACCCTTTCTATCGGTACATTTCCCAAATGTTTATTTGATGGTATATTTGTTTTCTTTGTTATTAACATGTATTTGGTCTTTTTTATATTTATTTTTAGTCCTTCTTTTTACAGAAACTGTTTGTTTTGTTTAGCAAAAATTGGAGTTGTTCAGCAGAGCTTGCCATAATCACGGTGTCATCTGCATATCTTATGTTGTTAATAGATATTCCGTTAATTAGTATTACTTCACTTTGAGAAAGTAATGCTTCTTCAAAAATGGCTTCACCATATACATTAAATAGTAATGGGGATATAATACACCCCTGCCTAACTCCTCCTCTGATTTCAATTTCTGGACTGGGTTCGTTATCTATTACGATGTGTGCTCTTTGATTCCAGTAAAGGTTTGTTATTATTCGTAAGTCCCTATGGTCTATGTTTTTTGTCTTTAGAATTTGGACTAATTTTTCATGTCTTACTTGTGGGAAGAAGATGGTATAATGTTATTTTATGTGTCTGTATGCATTAATTAAACATCGAGTAATATAAATGATCATTTTATGTGTTCAACAAATCAGATAAAGAAGAACGTTTAGATATAGCGAATTCTTCTGGTTGTTGTTTACATATGCACTCTCTTTAAATTTTCACTTTCAGACAAATCTTCTAGCTGGATACCAAGCCGAATTAATCATACTTTTAACATCATCCTCATAAATATTGATAGGACGATGCTTAAAAGGCAGGGATCACTTTGTCAGGCTATTCGAAATGTCGATTTATGATATCAATTATGGTTTTGAGCGTACATATCCTTAGGCTATATTTACTCTTATGTAATAACGCAACGTTAATAATTTAATTCGGATACACTAATTTATAGCTAGATTTACTCGCCCAATTTTTAAGTCGTAAACTTCGTTGATATCGTTGCAGAGTTGGAACCAGGAGAATTGCACTCGTGTACCGACTATTCTTCATAAATCTTTGAGTGAAAGAACTATTGTATTTAATTTTTAATTATTCTAATTTGACAGGACTACAAGTTATTAGAAAATATATATTTTTTGTACTGTAGTTCAAAAATTGGGTTAAAATAAACAAAATTTTTTTTTAACTACAGGGTAATCAACTGTTGTTTCAAAGTCCGTTATTATTGGAGAAGCCAAAAAAAGGTATTTACAAAAAAAGAACGTAGGTATAAGGATTTTAAAATTAGTTACAAATATACAGGGTCATCGGTAACACTGTACCGCGTCAAAAATGTGTTTTTGTAATGAAACACTCTATATTTTATTTTAAATTTAAAATCCACTTCACATCCTCAATACAAGAATACAAAGCTGTTTTATGTTATAAAGGGTATTTAAAAAGTTATAACTAAATTTCAATCAAAATTGTAATCAGTTTGTATAATTGAAAAGGAGTACAAAAACAATGACCTGTTGCAGCTTTAATTTTTAAATGATTTTCAAAATTCATAAAAATTGTCCTTATTGTGATACGCGGAGTATACTATATTCCTCCATTCTCATCTGGTTTGCGTATTTTTGTTTTAGTCCTTTATTTTCAGGCACTTTAAGTCCTCCATTTTTTCCGCCGTCTCTTTGTTGGTCTGCCTCGTATTCTTAGATCAATTAAGCCTTCTGTGCAGCACAAGTTTAGGCATTCGATTGTTCTAGATTGTTTTCACATGTCTTAAACCATCGGATCCTTTGTTCTTTAATAAAATGGGTAATGCTGGGTTCTTTATTCAGCGCCATTAATTCGTTGTTGCTCCTCCTTATTTACCCATTTGTAGTCTTCTTCTCCCCAAAGATATATTTCAGTATTTTTCTCTCCCATTTCTCTAATATTTCCTTCTCCATTTTATTTAGTACCCTATTACACAGGCGTATGTTGTTGTCGGTCTGATTACTGTCTGGTATATTCTTAGTTTGGACTTTCTGTTGTTTTATTTGTGATTTCTGGCTGCCTTGCCAACTTCTTGTTGTCTTTCGCCATTCTTGCTTTCAGCTTATATTTTTTTCTCTTTAATTAATTATTTCTAGGTATAGTTATAGGGAGGCATTATTTGGCCTCCAGACATTACTACAAAAATGCCGAGATCAGCGAAAAGACGTGTTTTTCTGTTTTATCGACTAGGGAAAAGCGTTTGATCGAGTAAAACACACAGAACTCATAGAAACCCTAACATAACATGGTATAGACCATAACACTGTAGCACTTATTAAAAAACTGTATTGGGATCAAATGGGGTCGATCAAAATAGACAATCGTCTGACAGCAGAATTGCCAATAAAAACAGGAGTTCGTCAGGGCTGTGTACTTTCTCCACTGTTATTTAATATATATTCCGAACAGATCTTTCAAAATGCCCTCGAAAATATTGAAGAAGGAATAAAAATCAACGGTGAATACGTAAACAACTTAAGATACGTAGACGACACCGTCATTATTGCGAACAGTGCTGAGGGTTTACAACGACTTTTGAATGTCATAACCAGAGAGGGAGATAGCTTGAAACTAAATATAAACACAAATAAAACAAAAGTAATGGCTGTTACACGTGCACCAAATGTCGACATTAATATTTGTATCTATAACAAACATATAGAACCAGTACAAAGATTCCAGTATCTTGGTTGCTAGATAACAAACGACCTTGACCACGAGGTCGAAATACGTGCTCGTATAGAATATGCTAGGTCCGCATTTCAACGAATGAAAAAATTCCTAATAAACTCTACGTTATCGTTAGATATCCAATACCAATTTGTAAAAACGTTTATTTATTCCATATTGCTATACGGAGTGGAAACATGGAGTCTCGGAATTACAAGTATGAGGCGCATAGAAGCCTTTGAGATGTGGGTTTTTCGAAGGATGCTGAAGATCTCTTGGACAGAGCACGTGACCAACAACGAGGTGCTAAGAAGAATGGGAACTGAGGGAGAACTCCTACATATTGTAAAAAACAGAAAAACGGGTTATCTAGGACATATTTACAGAGCAGAAAAATACAACTTCCTACGACTGATAATGGAAGGGAAAGTGGAAGGAAGAAGAGGTCCAGGAAGAAATAAATACTCCTAGTTGAAGAATGTAAGAGACTGGACAGGCATGGACACACATTCGATACTCAGAACAGCTCAAGATAGAGAGCAATTTGCTGTAGTTATAGCCAACCTTCAGTAATGGAGAAGGCATTGTTTCTTTTGGTTTACTACTTTCGTCCTACTAGGTATCGTCCTTCGTTTTCACATAAAACTGCCTGAATTTTGACAACCTTTTTCCATCTTTTTGATCTCTTGGTAAAATTAATTCACTTGTATGTTTGAAATTTTTCTTCGAGCTCTTTCTGTTTTTACTCGTTGTATTTCCTTTTCTTCATTCCACATATTATCTTGAATTTTCCTTTAATTTTTTTGTGCTTTTCTTTTTTGTTTTCTGTATTGTCCTTTAATAGCTACTGTCGCATTTCCTTTTTTTTTCTTTACTATTGTTTGTCATTTATCATCAAACCGATCCTTTACCTCGCTCTCATTGTTGACTCTTACGATCGTTTTCTTACTTGCTTCTTCTATTGCTTTTTTTATTTGTTCCCACGATTGGTCTATTTGTTTTGGTCGCACTATTGTAATATTTTATTGGCTTCTTCTTCATATATATTTTTTATTTCTTCTATCTTTAATTTTTCAATATTGTATTGTCTTGTCTTTTTGTTAACGTTAGCTTTGTTTCTTTTTGTTCTTTTTTATTGAGATATTCTAGTGATAACAGAAGATTTTACTGTTTGTATAGTTAGCTTAAGGGGGTTCGCCCTCCTCAACAGATCTAAGGCTAATCCATATCCAACACTAGAATATCAAACTCGATCTAGAAAAGTTTATAATTTACTATTAGCGTTGCAAACTGCTCATTCGCTTGGCTAATTTTGCACACACTGGCAACACCGCATTGTAGACTGACAGCAATTCGTTCTTTATCATTTTCTGCGATTAGAATGTGACTTTACAATAAATAGCTTATTGTTGATATTTATATTTACTTACGTTTTATATTTGTATTTGCAATTACTTTTTGAACACCATTTTTTCGTTGCAACAAGACTTTTCTTTTTAATTACTTTGTTGCTGTGGTAGTAAATTTATTTCCTCTATAAGTCTAGATATTTGATGTTTATTGCAGTAGCAAAATAATATACCCATATATAAAAAGAAAGTAAAATAAAAATCTCCCTGCAATGAGATTATCGGTTTTTACAAATTACATTACATTACACAACACCATTTACAAATTATTAGGTTGCTTGTAAATATACTAAAAACTGAACCAAAACGGGCTGCAATGGCTAAAGATTGCCAATCTTGCCGTGAATTAGAGGTGTTAACCAAAATCATTAAAATCATAATGGCTCTCAGCGATTCTAATTTCCATGCAATTAACCTAATTATTCACCAACCCAAGATTTTGATCCAATTATGGCAATCAGTCCAGACCTGATAGATTACTGCACAGGTATTGTGAAAGAAGCACAAATCCGGCGTGAAATATTTCGTTAGTAATAATAGGTATCGACTGGATTTGATACCCATATTTAAGAGCGCCAAAAATGTGTTTATACGATTTCATAACATTACACAGAGCGAAACATGTTATACTTAATATGATTTCCGATAGCGATCGTGAGTATTTCGAATGTAGATTTCCAGTGTGGGTTTAATTTTGTATTGTTGCCTTTCTTAATCATCTAAAATATATCTAATGAGTTGGTTTTGGAGGACGTAATTAATCTTTGGTTTAATTATTACATAAACGATATAAAAGAAAAAATATTGAAAACATTTCTTTGTGACTAATAGTGAAAACACTACATTCGTGCATTAAGAACTAAAGATGGGATAATAAAAATATGAGTCTCATTTATTTTAATATTAATTGAGAAATTTTGATCGTTTTCTAGTTTCACTTAATTCTTAAAAATTTTGTACATATACACCTTTTCACAACTTTTAGTAGGTCTTTACTATTTCTCCAAGGTTCATACTACTAGAAGAGCAATATTGATAGTAGTTGAAAACGCCAGTGTCAAAAAGCCTCGCATGCCAAATTAAAGAGTCACACAGAGAAGAATAGAGCGATCCATGTTTGGAATAATCCTGTGAGACAAAATAGAAAACGAAGAGATTAGGAGAAGAACTAGGGTGACTGACGTCATCGAAAGGATAGTTAGAGTAAAACGGAGATGCGCAGAACAAATAGATAGAGTGACGGATGGGCGATGGACAAATAGGTTATGGAACTGAGAGCAATGAAATACAAGACAAGCGTAGATCTGCCACCAACACGATGGTGTTGGTGATCTGACGATTTAAGAAGACAAAATAAAAATTGGATAAGAGTAGCGCAAGATAGATGGGGTTGAAAACACGAGGAAGATATTCAGCAGTGGACTTTTGAGGATGGATGATGAGCTCAGCTTCTGTATTCCTCTTGTTCATTTTCCTACCGACACACGTTTGCTTATTTTGTTTGGTTTTTCGCTTCTTCCATTCTTTCCATATACCTATCTTATCCAATGCAACCGCCCTGTTTTAATTCAAATCCAATTTAACAGGTCGCCACAAGTGTTTGACGCCCAACAGGAAATTAGGAAATTAGTAGCTCCTAGTAATTTGATTCGATTCCTATGATTTATTGTTCTTACTGCAGTTCCAATATCGGCTATTTTTAGTGGACGCTTTTCTTTGCTATCTGGTTAGTCTAATGATATATCAGGCTTTACCACTCTTTTATCTCTCCTAAGCTTTTTCTTAAAATGTTCTGTCTTCTTAGTATTTCTTGCTGTTCTGTTAGTATATTTTCCTTCTTGTATTTACATATCGTTGTTTTCGATTTAAATTCTTTTCTACTTTCTTTTCAGTTTCTGGTTAAACTTTCTTGATAAGGTCGGCTTACTTAGTTTTTGTAGTTCTTAAAGTTCTTTGTTCGTATTTTCTCTCTTCTTTCTTCTGTAGATTTTCTCCTTTTCGAAGTTGTTTATATTCCTACAATGCTTGTAGGGTTCTGTTCCTTTGTTGTAACCGTAAATATGCTCTGTTTATTCTTTCTCACATAATCTGACATTCTTTACCAAACCAGTTATTTGTCCTCGTTTTTTGTTTACCTACTAGGCCTAGTGCTTCTTCGGTTTCTTCTTTTATGTAGTTTCAGTACTCTTTCTACTCCTAATTTATGTTTTCATTTATTATTCTATTTTCTAGTATATTTATATTTTGTTTATATTCTCCATTTTTTTTTAATCTTTTATTCCTTCTCTATTGTATCGTTCATGTTTAGAACCTCTTTACCTTTTTATTTTTGAAATTATAGCTCTCACCCTACTTCCGACCAGGTAGTGATTAGAATCCTCATTTGCTCCTCTCGTGGTGCGTATCATGTTAAGTGATCTTGTCAGATTTATTAACCTTTTGTCTTTGTCGTTTAGTTGCTCATGGAGACTCTGCTTACCCATTATGGATTGGAACTGCTATTCTCTTCCGATTTTTGCCTTATAGTCTCCACAGATTATTTTTACATCATCTTTGGGACATGACTCTAATTCATCATAAAACTCTTCTTAAACGTCATCATCTTTTCCTCTGCAGGGACATGTGCATTACTAAGGTATAGTTGAAGAAACGCCCTTTTAGTCTTAGAATACACATCCTGAGACAAATGGATCTAAAATCTCTTATGTGGCTCCAGTATCCAAGATGTGAGCTGTAGGATTGCAGCTGTAGAAAAGCGTATGGTTTCTTTTTTTTCATTACATTATTTCCAATTCATCCTTGTGTGGCAGTTATGTATATTTTGTATCTATTTAGTTCGTTTAGGAGATTTTGGAGAGCTCCTAATCTATGCAAGGTTTGAATATTCCATGTCGCAATCCTCAAATTGTATTCATTTTTCTCGTATAGTCGTCGTCCATTAATCAGTCCGGATTTTCTTCCTTGGACTTTTACAATTATTCGGTTCTCTAGAGGAGGTAGCTAACCTTCTGCCCAAACCGCTATTCTTCGGAGGACTATTTCTTCCGCTCTCGTTAGTCCTGTTTCTCATTGGAATTGGTTACCACAATCTTTCACAAGGTTCCCGAGTTTCACCACGTGGAGGTCGGAGTCGAAATTAAGTAGGAGATGTATAGTGACGCTAACTGGATGCAGCATCATATTTTGGGTATCATTACCCCAATTGAACTCTTTATATGTTACGATTGTAACAACTATTTGTATTGTTTTCATACACATAAAGAAAATAAAATCATTATTATTACCTTTATCATATGATGGACTGCTTATATTTATATATAATTTTATTTCTTTATAAGCTTCTATCTTGACTCGTGCCAATGTCAATCTTCTTCACAGATATATTTTCCCTAAGCATGTCTTTTTTGGTCTCCTGCGGCTACCAAGAACTTCCAACTTCCAGGCTACAAATCTCTATATTTGATGATACCCATTTGGTCGTTGCATAATCTTAATTTATATTATCTCAATTTGGCATCAATTGGTGCCACACTTGACTAGATATGTTCAATTTTATCTTTTTTTGTCATTCCACTCATGCGCATTCGTATTTCCGCCACATGCACTCATTATTCTTTTTGCTTTTTAACAGGTACACCGATATACCGATTCTAGATATTTAAAGTTTGGTTTCACTATCATTTCACTGTCCAAATTTATTATTTTATTTCTTAAAGTAACTACATTTTCAGATGAACATTACAGACACCCTATTTTTGTCTTATTAACTTTTAAATCTTGACGTTTTCTTTAGGAACTTGACTCTAATATTGCAGTGTTTGCTCTACGTTCCTTTCAGTAGTTTTTTCAACGACCTACAGGTAAAACACAAAACAAAAATAACGAAAATAACAGAACAAAAATATGGTATGAAATGTCTTAAAAAGGATTACTGCAAAAATAAAAAAGATGAATACAGAAATGAAGTAATTAGACAACGGGTAAATCACGAACTTCTACTAGAAAAAATTGAGAGGAAAGGCTTGAATTGGTACGATTATTTAACGAGAAAAACCATAACAATTAAATTAGGAGCAAACTAGAAGTAAATAAAGCAAAGAAAATGAAAACAAGGAGAAAAGAACAAAACCAGAACAAGGAGCGAATGTATAGAATAAATGAAATGTGACAAAAAAGAGGAGAAAAGTCGAAAAACTGGAAGAAATGAATGAGCAAAAAACGTTTAAATAAACATTCCGATCCTGAGAGGCCTAAGGATTCACTCGAAGAAGACGACTAAGCGGTTTCATGACCTGTCACTAAGCAACAAAATACCAGTACAAGCAACATGCAATTAGGAAATATACTCCAAACAAATCTTCAAAACCGTTGCGACTTCTTATGGTACTTATTACCAGTAAAAAATAATAATTTTTACCAAATTTCATCATTAATATAAAAGCATAAAGTAACGTAATCAAACAATGAATCAGTAGAAAATTAACAACTACAGAATTTCAAAACACAAAAAAGTTGATAATTTAGACCATTGTCAATGTCTATTTTCAAAATATAATTATAAAAGAATGTACTTTCTTTATTTGAAGAATTTTTTATTTACTTAAAGCTGTAACCTATAGCTAACATTACATGAGGATTCTGAACATCACGTACAAAAAAATATTTTCGTAACAAACCAAACATTACATAATACCACATTCTGTATGTCTGCTACTCTCTGTTTATTACACTATTTGTTGTATTTATGTCTTACAAAAATCGATAATAATTATCCAGTTAAAGTTGCTCAATTCTAAATTTCGTTAGTCATCATTTTCGATTGCCAATAAATCCATAATGGGACTCTTACCTATATTTATGTACTCGTTTCCTTTGTTAATCGATAACTTTTACAGTTAAAGCTTTTAGATAAATTAATTAATTGTTTCAGAAGTATATATTTAATTTTATCTTTAGACTACTTTATGACTACTTGCAAGTCGGAATAGATGAGCACTTATCAATCAGCATTAGAATTCTCGTAAGTTTTGTTCATATGCTGAATCGCTAGTATTAAGTGTCAAAACAAACAAATATGACATAACAATAACAGCTGCATATTTTCCACCAAAACATAATCGCCGTATGTGGTTCAAGGTTAACCAATACAAAGGGTAGAGAATTACATGTAGCAATGAAAAATAATAATGGAAAATGACACTTAACTGGAAAACCCACAAATTGGCCCTGATAAAAATAAAACACCCGACTTGATTGATTTTTTAATTTCAAGAAAAGTTTGCAACAAATCAATGAAGATGATCTAGACTGCATTCGGCGATTTGGATCATCCTCATTAATTTTCTAGACATTATAAATTTTATACGGATGATATTTCTCTTTTTTTATATACGTAAAACAGATGTTTTAATTTGTTTAATATACATCAAGCTTTACATTATCATTTATTGGTTGACGACCATCATTTGCAACAGGTTTTATGTGTCTGTATTCTCTAAATTTCTTCTCAATTTTACTAACAGTGGGTTATGTAATAGGCTTATATATTATATTAAATAATTAAATACGTCTTGTTGTGTTCTGGTTTTACATCCATATCCAACCATAATTGACGACGGTGTAGCTAAATTGGTCTATGTAACAATTTTGACAATCTTAAGTGCATCGTTGGCATTAGTTTCATTAAAGTTAGCGTGTAAAAGTGGTCTACAATCCATTCATCATCATAATAGCCTTTATAACCAAATACATCATTTTAGCTTTTAGCCAAATTTGAACAATTTCTCCATGCATAACTGGTCTATGATCAAGGTCGACTCATAGACCACTTTTGTCTTAAAAATCAAATGATCTACGGAACATAGAATCAGTGACGTTTATAGGTTAGGTGGTTTGTCAAATTCAACAAATAGTTCTTAAAAATTTTTTAAAAAATCCTTTATAAAAAGGTATATAAAACCCAGACGGGCTATGTTAAATATACAAAACGTTTTCGGAATAAGTATTCCATCATCAGTGTCCTAAAAAAGTATTTAACCACTTAATTAAAAAGAACATGAAATAATTTAAATTTTGACTAAGGTTAATGTAAAATGTGGTTAATACTTACAGGTTAATACATGAATGTAGCCACTAAATATGGGGTAAAAACCCTTGAAAAATTACTAAATGAAATTTAGTTTACATTATGTCTTGTTTAAAATTAAGATGGTAAAGTTACCGTTGGATTGGTAACATGGCGACATATGACTCTTTTTTTAAAGGGTTTTTACCCCCATATTAAGTGGCTACATTCATGTATTAACCTGTAAGTATTAACCACATTTTACATTAACCTTAGTCAAAATTTAAATGATTTCATGTTCTTTTTAATTAAACGGTTAAATACTTTTTTAGGACACTGATGATGGAATACTTATTCCGAAAACGTTTTGTCTATTTAACATAGCCCGACTGGGTTTTTATATACCTTTTTATAAAGGATTTTATTAAAAATTTTTTAATATATGGTATACAGCCAACTACAGGAACTTAGTTTCCTTGTGTAAATAGTTCTTAATTTGTGGCTCATTGAGTAGTATAAAATTAATTTATTTGATAATTCGAAAATGAATAACAGAGCTGGCAGAATGTTGGCGTTAGTCCGACTGGTTGAACAGACGATTCTGACTCCACAAATGGTCATTTTTTAAGTGATAATTTTTCTTATCATCCCTCGTCGCTCCAGCCGACAAAACAGTGATTGTATAGATCTTTTGATGAATGCAGATATAACGTGGACCATCTGGTCTACAAAATATGGGTAATTTGGGAGAAGCCTCAACGCTTCAGAATTTGGGCAACTTTTCAAATAATAAAAAGTAGAGAAAAAGAGTTCCATTGAAGAATACTACTGCAACAAATTTTTGTTTTTAAAAACAAAAATTTTCGATTTCCGAAGTGGAAATTAAAACGTCAATAAACGTACTTTAACCTTTAATTTTGGCTTATTCCCATTTAAATAGTAATTACATTAAAATGCACAAGAAAATAGCTTCAGAACAATATTAAATTAACTTGTTTTCGTAACATTTTAATTACATTGCATTCTGAGTAAAACAGTTTTTTCAAAAACCATTACACTTTTTCACAATCTAATTGGCAAAATTTGACAACTAAGGGGCTGCATAACCAGCCATCGATCATCCCTCATGTATTGTATCAAAATAAGAATTAATCATCTAGTTTGGTAAAGAGTATTTAACAGTAAAGAGTATCTCGTTATTATAGTTCTCCAGGCGCTTTGTTCCAATTCCCATCACCTTATGCTCACTCACATCTTTCTTGCAAATTTTCCGTTGCAAATCTATCTCATACGGATACAGGCCAATTAAGAAATAAAGCTGCACGAGCCAACGACAACGGTAAAACCGTTTTGTCTCCAATCAGTCACTACCAGTCAGTCGATCACCGCAGAAATCATAATAACGAAAGAATAAGTCCATTGTTCGATATTTAGTAAGCATTTTCAGTACATTGTGTTTCATTTCTATCGACGAACGGTACAATTTCAGATTGACCGGTGCCGTAGGTGTGCCTGCCGGTATTTCTATTTCAATTAGCAATTATTTTGGTTAGGGAAATTAGATAATGATTCGATCAGGGACGAACTAATCGATTTAACATAAAAGTGGCCTATGTACGTATCATATCTAAATAGGAAATGTTGCCATTGAAAAACTATGCATCAGAAAATTTAAAATAATAGCAATCAAGCTTCATCGTTTTTATCTTTAGAAAATAAAAAAATCTATAAAATTACAGTTTAGTTGTACAATTCTAGTCTATTTTCACTCTTAAATACGGTATGCACCAAAACAGTCACTGAAACTCAAGCTATATTGAAGCTGCATGTTTTTTTTTATTTTAATTCACTTAATTAGGGAGTTAATCATTTTGTGTATTATCTGTATTGACTACGAGGTCGTTTCCAAATTTTTTTTGCAATCGCTTTTTTCGCCAATCGCCAATCTGGAGGATCAGTGGAGATTTTATTCAAGTTTTCTTCTTCTAGACTAGTTGTCTGCCATCAATCTTAAGATTAATTTTCCCTGTTTGGTTCATACGCCTTTCGATTTTGTGTCGTTTGCAGTTGACCAGTTTTCACCTAACCATTATGAACAGCATTTTTTGTCACAGTTTATTCCCTTAAGAGAAAACGTCGTGTCATAAAAATCCATATTTGCTTTAATTTTTCGTATAACTTCGGTTCTATAATTTCCCTTAAAAGCTGAAATTATCCCTGATCCCTTCGCTTGAATAAGCAAAGCTGTATTAGCGGGAAAAAAATGGATTGTTACACTATTCTTCAAGTCAAGTTTATGGATAGAGAAGTTTTTAGCAAGTAACAGAACGTTTCTATTTTTTCTGCCATTTTCTTATCAAAGCCAATAAGCCATTTTTTAAACAAAATTATTGCCATCCAAGCATTTTTATTCAAACTGTCTTTTACGGGCAATAATTTTACTCATTAAATTAAACAACACATAATCGTCCATTTGTCCTTTAGAACTCTTCCGCCTATAGCTTATAGCTCCACCTGGTTAATAAAAGGAGTAGCTCGGTAATAAATCGCAGTTTCGTCACAATTGTACACCCACGCTGGTTTATAATTTTTAATTAATGAAGGTAAGTATCCGTTATCTATGTATTTGAGGCAGATACATCGACGTCTTTTGCTGCTACAATAATTTTTTTGGAGAAGGAAACTTGTAAACGATTTTTCTATCTGCAGAACATCCATTTGTTGCTTTAAAATTCGCGTTATCAAAATTTTCGTAAATTTTTTCAGCTGTTCTTTTTTAAACTAGACCGCTACTAGGAACATTTCGGGCCCTTGTCTCAGTAAACCACTCGGCTAATACCTATACCTGCTCGAAGTCCCAGTTTGTCCCACTGCGTTTTTGTTTTTGAATTGATTTTGAATTAGCTCACAAATCACTGATAAAACAGTCTTGGTTATTTAAAAGTTTGCTCGCCTGAACTTGTGAAACTTTAGAAATTTCGATTTGACTGCACTTGGATTAGTTCACGTATTCAATTACATTTATAAAAAATAGCTTCAGAACAATATTTCAATTATATTACCTTTTTCTTTTAAAGTAAGAACCTTTCATAACATGAGTATTAAACAAGTAATGGAAATAAAATACCTGAGAATTACACTGTCTAGTTATGGAGACCTGGACAAAGAAGTGAGAGATCAAGTACAAAAAGCAAATAGACTGGCAGGATGCCTTAATAACACTATATGACGAAACATACACATTAACACTGAGATGAAGTCCAAAATTTATAAAGCCAGTGTAAGACCAATAATTATAGAACAAAAAAGACCAAAGTGGTATGGACATGTAAGAAGAACTAGCGACAGCAGACGGATAAAGATAATAACCGAATGGATCGCCATAGGAAGGAGGAAAAGAGGACGACCCCGAAAATCCTTTAGGAACGAAGTAGACGACGCCATGAGTAAGAGAGGCCTAAACGATGGAGAATGGGACAACAGAGAGAGATGGAAACGGTTGAGCGAGGGAAGGTAGTGGATACTGTAGAATCCCTGAATATATATAGTAAGACCATTAATGACAAATGGCATATGCCCTCAGAAACAAGACCCGACACAGCACAACGCAAAGGCTATTGGAAACGGCATAGATGAGAGTACTGAGAAGAATTACAGGAAATACGCTGAGAGATCAAATGAGAAGTGAAGACATTAGAAAAAAATGTAACGTAATGAATGGACACAAAATAGAAGAAAAGAATGGAATAACCACATAAGCAGAATGGAGGAGACCCGTGTTGTCAAAATAGCAAGAGACAAGTCACCAATCGGCAGAAGAAGTATCGGACAATCGCGCAAAAGATGTAGTGATTACCTTCCATAGAGGTATTAATTCGCCAATGAACAAGCAGAATTGCTTATAAAGAGGAAGAAAAAGAAGGAGAATTCTAATTAAACGTTTTTACAAATTTATTAACAGGCAATGAAGTGGGTGGGCAATAGAAATTTTTAGACACATGAAAAAGTACTTTATGGCCTGTGGATGTTTCGGGGAAGCCTCGAATTGATGCTGATAACAATGTAATTAAGTATATATTATCTGACCAGACATCATATACATTTTTAGGATATTGTACATATACAGTTATTTGTTTACCTGAAAATATTTTATTAAACATCAACAATCAACATATTAAAATGTATTCCTATAAACGAATAAATTTATTAAGAGTAAATGAACACGTTTCATTTACAAACAGGTTGACAAACTTAAGTGAAACTGGACTGGACAAGTAGCAAAAACGACTAATTTCAGATGAACAAAAAAAATATTGGAACGGCAATCAAGAACTGAAAAAAAAAATGCCAAAGACCACCTATACGCTGAACAAATGATCTGTTCACAACGGTTTCCAACTAGGGACAATATTTTTACTCTTTATTTATAACTCTAATATTGTTCTGAAGCTATTTCCTGTCAGCATTTTAATACAATTTACTATTTTTATTGGGAATGAGCTAAAAGTTTACCTAGTTTAAAATAAGTTTATTTCGATTTTTTTTCGATTTCCACGTCGGAAATCGTTTTCCAAATACTAAACATTAATAAATAAATACATTTTGTTTTTGTTACTTGGTAAATAATTAAAAAAAAAATATAAAAGTATCCATATTTTGAGAAGGATTTCCAAGTGTTAATCAAATCAAAAAAATCAAAATAAACTTAATTTAAAGTAAAATTGTGGTTTATTTCCAATAAAAATTGTAAATTATAACACTAATATATATAATTTTTAAGAAAACTGTATTTTTAGTTACTAATTTACATATTAACAAACTTAAAACACTCATTTTATGGGTGCAATTAATAAAAACTAGTTTTTTAATGTACCAAACCTAGAAATTACTTATATCAATCACGATTAGTTAGCGATGAATCACAGTTGTTGGCTGTACTGATAACAGTAACGAATAGGAAGATTTAGGCAGTCCTGAAAAGATATTAGTAAATGAATAGAACCTCCCATACTTGTATAATTTACAGTAGGTGGATCAATTAAATGAATTTATGTTACCGCCTAAATTATGTAGGTATTAGTTAAATTGAGGGATACAATATTTTAGAAAATAAATCTTCATATCGCCCAAAAATTGGGTAAATTTTTTTTTGATATAAAATATTGATTTATAACAAAAATGTAATCAAAAAATTATTATTTTAAATAAGATACTTGAAAAATATACTTAATAATTATTATTAAGTATATTGATTAAATAGACGGCTTGTAGTTTATCCAGTCTGTTCAAGTCTCATGCTAATTCGATCTGCCCTTTGTGATCAATTTTCAAAAGGAACATTTATTAGTCATTATTTGATCATCCCTAAACCTGGTCGACTGATCTGATCATCCCTAAACCTTTTCGACCAGAACGAAGCTGTGCAGACCAGGTAATGTCACTCACCACCTACATCGAAGCGGGTTTCCAAAGAAGACGCAAAACTTTAGCGGCATTTATTGATCTCTCGGCAGCTTACGATACAGTATGGAGACAGGGCCTTATATACAAAATTCTCCGTACAATCCCCTGTAAACCAATAGCACGCCTAATAGATAGCATGGTCAACGACCGAATGTTTCAAGTAGTGATAGGCACAGATATCAGCCTACCGAAGAAACTTAAGAATGGCCTACCACAGGGGTCAGTGCTCTCTCCACTACTATTTAGCTTATACCTAGCAGATATGCAGGAAACACAGTCAAGAAAGTTCGGGTACGCCGATGACTGGGTCCTCGCTACACGATGCAGAATACTAGAAACGTCTGAAGAAGTTCTGACGGCAGACTTATATATATTGGGCAAATATTTTCGCCCAGTTTTTTGGTTGAAGTGGCGACTTCAACCAAATGCATCCAAAACAGAAGTTAGTTGCTTTCACCTGAACAATAAACTTGCTGGAAAGGAACTCAACATACGGTTTGAAAATACCACACTTGCCCACAACAAAACACCGAAGTACCTGGGCGTAACACTAGACAGAACGCTATCATTTAAAGAGCATTTAACAAAAACTGCTCAAAAGTTGAGTACAAGAAATAACATTATACACAAGCTCTGCGGTACCACCTGGGGAGCATCGGTTTCCACTCTCCGCTCTACTGCCCTTGTTTTCTCGACCGCTGAATATTGTGCTCCAGTCTGGCTACACAGTTCACACGTAAAAAAGGTCGACAATCAGCTGCACAGCACTATGAGGATGATAGCTGGTACAATTAAATCAACTCCCACCCAATGGCTTCCAGTATTAAGTCACATCCCACCTCCACATTTACGACGAGTCGACGCACTTACAGGTGAATACAAAAAGATCATGAACAATATAAACCTGCCGATCCACCAAGATACCGAGGATGCACGAAATGCCCGTCTCCGTTCTAGTAAACCACCAATGAAAACGGCAAGAATGATACATGAGGAGTTCAACATCACGAATGCATGGTCCCAAGAATGGAACGAATGGCAAAATAACATGCCCTGCATTACCCACAAGCCACCAGGTTTTGATCTTCCACGCAAAACATGGTCCACTCTAAATAGGATCCGAACCAGACATGGCAGATGTGCATACATGCTACATAAATGGGGAAAGAACCCGTCTCCTCAATGTGACTGTGGGGAGAACCAAACCATCGACCAAGTGTCCCTCAAGATCCTACAATGGTAGCCCTGAAGACTTCCTGTTTGCAACTTCAGAGTCAATTGATTATATAAATACACTTGATGTTTGTTTGTAACTATTTAAAGTTTGTTAAATACCTATATTGTGTATTTGTTATAAATAAATCCCTAAACCTAAAATGCAATTGAAATTTCTGGAATTTTGCTAATCATTATTTTAACAACTGTTACAATTTATCTAAATACAAATTTGAAAAACTTATTTTAGTTTGATTAGAATCGTTAACGCATAATAACTTTGTTTTGGAAAATTTCGTCAAAGTTTAACCCAGTAAAGTGTAATCCTGTGATTAATTTACAAACACGGGAGTGTTAAATGTGCATGCTACTCAAATGCCACTTGCTATTAGACAATAACTATAGTTATAACTATAGTCTGAATATGTGCTAATGTGTGTCTGAATGTAGTTAGTATTATTAGAGATTGCAATACTTCAGAAAAATCTAAGGATAGGAGTTTGAGAATGAAGAGACCTGGGAGAATGAAGAGACCTGGTTCTAGTCACTTAAAGTGTTTGTAATAGGTGAGTTTATGCAATCACTACACTAGCAAGTATTTTACAATTTAAACCTTTAATTAAATGTAAAAAAATATAAAATACAAATTTACTAATGTTTCAAAAAATAAAAAAGTTATATACGTAAGTGGTTACATTGACTGTTTAGACTCGAATGCCTGGTTTTGATAACTCCCTCCCCTAACGATTGGAGCCGATTATTAAAAAATAAGGTTAGTAGAATTAAAATTATCCAAAATAAATGTTCAATGCCATTCCCTTTAAGCTGGTAACATGTACAACTTCACTGCAGGTCTATTAAAATTGTAGGATGCAGTCTTCATTGCCGCTGAACGGATAACGCCGTCTTTGCCAGGATGTTTCCATTTTAAAGGTGATAGATCAACTTCTTTGATCACTATCAAAGTTCTAATCATCAAGAAGTGCTGTGAAAAGTTCTCCTTTCATTTCACTCGTTGTAGTAAAGTGGAGATGTACTCTTTAGACCACTTGGTCCAAAAATGTCGGTGTAGTTGCTAAATTGGTTCATAACGAGAAAATCTATTTTCATTGATGTCGCAGTAATTTTTGAAGCAGGAAATGATTTAAGGGTGTCTCCAATAAGAAAATAAGCAAAACTTAAGAGCAGGAGCAGTGGGATCGCTAGGTTCGGGAAAAAGAGGACAAAGAGGCCTTGAATTTAAGCATGCTTCAACCTGATACAGAAATGTGGTAATATCTTAGTACGTAAAAGGAATGTCGCCGATCACCCTTTCAAGGTGGTGTTTTATAAACTTTATTCCTGCTTCCCGTAAGTAGGAAACATAAAACGACCTAAGGCAACTAAAAGCAATCAGTGGTTAAGTGGCTTACAACTTTTAAATGGATCGTCTTAGATGCAAAAAATGAACAATAAAATATATGTTTTGGAAATTTTAATATTTCTTCCCATCCTAGTACGAAGAAAGAAAGGTCCAGCATAGTCAACGCCGGAACTAGAGAAATGCCTAGGAGTTAAACATGAAAAAGGAAGATTTCCTATAGGAATGGATTTGTTCTTAAACTAAGTTTGAAGCAACGTGTGCATTCATGTATTAAGAGTTTAGCCGGATAAAGTTCATGCTCTCAATCTGAGAGATGTTAATTAAGGTGCTCTGCACTCCTGCGTTCAAAAGTCTAACATCTTCATGTTGTTCGATCAGTTTGGTTAAGTGATTATTAGCAGGTAACATAGCAGGGTATTATTTGGTAAATTCATAATTTAAATTAATCCAACTCGTATGATCCATTGGTATGGTATTGATCCAACTCATATGATTTTAGTGTATGGTCTTAGAGTAAGTATCAAAAAAAATGATTCAAGCCAAACAATTGAATGTCTTTGTTTATAGATTTGGAACATTGTAATAAGTTATATTTATCGTGAAGGTGTTGATGTTGTACGATGCGAATCAAAATTTTACCGATTAATACACTCTTGTATAGTAAAAGAACCAGTAATACGTAAATGTCGTGGTTTCTTAGTATTATTTTAAAATCTGAATATATAGGCAAATACTTGTTAAAGTTTAGAAAAGAAACCTAACGAGAAATATCTGCGGAAAGTAATGCAAAGCATGTTTTAATTATGGTAAATCAGAAGTAGTAGTGTTAATGTAAAAATGGACCATTCATGCTCACAGTTACAAGGCCATGAAACCATGTCTCAGAAGTAAGAGGTATTTTGGATCAATACCTCGTGTTAAAAGATCATCAGAATTGTCAGAATTATTGACGTATCTTTATTGTTTAGGATTTGTCAAGCATTATATTTGTAATACCCTGTTGGCTACAAAAAAGTTTTATTAAATGAGAAATATTTATCCAATAAAGTAAAATTGTAAAGTTGCACCAGTAGTACGTATTTTCTAAACTGTACCTAACTGAATTTTTAATTTTGTCAAAAATTTCACAGTAAAAGAGCACTGGATAGTTTAAGTGCAGGTATAGTGACGCTTTTAATTGGAGCTACCCTTGTTTTAGCACAAAATAAGTTTGAGGATATGTTTCCTAAGATGTCAGTATATCTTACATAGACAGAAGCACCAAATGCAGCTTCCAACGCATCACAAAATCCATGCAGTTGAACGGAAATCGGATTTCGATTGTCTTCCCTTTTACATTCGGCTGTATTAACTGTTTTGGATTCATAGTTATTTAAAATCAAGAGATGTCGCTACTAATTTTGTCTTTAAATAAGTTTCAGTTTTTAATATAACAGCCCTTTTAACACCGCAACACAATATTTAAAATATTTTTCGTGAGACTTTATTTCCCATGATACTAGACATAAAATAATAAAAGAAATATTCTGAAAAAATTTTGCAGAGTGTTCAGAAATATGCTTTGGACTTATCCAGTCTTTAAAAGCCAATACTTTTAAGGCTTCTGTTCTTCAGCTCCTGAATGTCTAGGCGGAAGTATTGTTCCTCTGTGGGCTTTCATAAAACTGACTGTATTTTTTGTCCATTGGTGACTATATTTCGAAGTATCGTTTAATTCTTCTCCCTCTAAAATAATTTCTATTATTTTTAACACATATTCCACATCGTTTGGTATATCCAAATGTAAAATAAACACAATAGACGATGATAAAAATGATCTAACCTACACCATTGTGTAGGTGTTAATTTGGACACTTATTTAGAAAAGAACGTTATTTATTTTTTTAAATCTTTATTTCTCAGAACTTTTTATAGTTATTTATTTCTACATTTATTACCGTGGTTTGGGGTGAGATTGATAACCTGAGGTGAGATTAATCACTAAGTTAAATTTTCATAAATTTAAATTTATGCAAAGCAGAGTTTAGATTTATCTTTCACCGCCTGATTGGTGTATAGAATGTAATTAAATAATATATGTGCGTATCAATTGTTTAAACTGACATTTATTATTTACAAAACTTTTATTGGTAAGTTGAATTATGGTCTAGCGTTAAATGATTTGTGGGTATATGCCGTATTTAAAAATAAAGAATTTTTTAAAAACTTCATTTATAACCAGAAAATATATTAAAAATTCACTACATTATTACTTTGTGTCGACTTTTAATTAACTAGTTACTAAATACCTCAAAAGTTTTTGGAAGAGAAACACCAGTGTGATTTTTTTATTTACATAAAGTATCTTGACAAATATGGCCATTGGTACAAGAACACTAACATTCGATATATATTAAATAATGAAAATAAATTTATTGGACATATCAAAACCTTACTGGACAGTTTATTTTTATTGGACATTTCATTGGTTTATTGGAAATATTGGCAACAACTGAATTGACCAGATTGAATTGATTGGCCACATTCAATTTTACTAATCAGGACATACAGCCACGTGTGACTGCAGCTCTCTCTCCAGAAGCCACAACTTCTAATTGGAGGACCCAACAGCTAGAACACACAAGCAGCCCATCGAAGCAATAAGTAACACTTATTAACTGTTAAGCTTTGGCAGGGTTAATTATTGTTTTTTTATTCATTTAAATAAATATGTTTGGTTAAAATTTGTCTTATTTGCTATCAACTGAGAACTCAGGTTCAATCCCTAGTTTAAGACAAGACGAACTCACCCTTGAGATACTGAGCTAGGCAAGGTATAGACGATAAGCTCCCATGGTTGATTGAGGTATTATTTTTACAATAGTATTTCAATTCTCTTTGGTAGTCTTATCGTTACACATTGGCTCACAATAACTAATGTCTATTAAATGAAAAGTCTTATATTCTTTTGTACACACTTATGACCAATCGAAGAATGGAAAAGGAAAGTATTTTTGAAGTGGACTTCAGTGACGCTCATTGTACAGTCTTTGATGTATTTTTTTCAAAGAAATATCTTAACCTAAAGAAATAGCTTAAAGGAAAATTGTGGATTTTTCCACCAAAATGAGATCTCTGCTAAGTAGTGGTACTTTTTAAAAACTTGATTGTGCCCCCGAAGATGGCTTTGTAAGCTGAAAGCGCTCGGCTAGGAAAAAAATGTGTAAACACTTCAAAAATACTATTCTTTTTCATTGTAACATTTTTCTTTATATAATTAAAATATTAAATAATTTTTAATCCTTTTACCAATGTTGCTGAGACGCCTATGGCCGTATTTGCAAATAATAATATATACGCGATTGGTCGTCTTGACCATTAGGAAATTTTATTGGAATTTACCGACTCTCTCAAAACACGGAAGGTCCGACTTATTATTCTCGTTAATCCTCGGTTAATTATTTCCGGTTTCAGTCGATTTCTTTTTGATAAATTTGGTAAACATCGTCGAATCTCTACTAAGTAGTGGTACCTTTTAAAAACTTGACCCTAAGCCGAAAGCGCTCGGCTAGGAAAAAAATATGAAAACACTTGAAAATTACTTTTTTTTCCATATTTTAATGTCTTATTAGGTTAAATCTTGCGATAGAGTGTGGTTTTTAGAAACTGTATAGTTTTCGTGATCATCATAGGTTGTTGAGTATTTCTTTAAGAGTAGGTTTTAAGTCCAATGCTTTATATAGGTTAGTAAATGCAGTCGTTGAAGATTTCAGAGTCAGGTAACATTGCAATTATAGCAAGTTAAACGAGGTTCTGAGGACATCAAGAAACCGTGGGTAAGTTTGATGTGGCTAATTTATAGTCTTCTAATAATATATGCTTCCCTACTAGTTACTAAGTCCAGAGGGAGATGATCAATAAATGATTGGAGTTTGATTTGCTCTTTTACCATAAATTTGTTAGGTATCCTCTATTGACTTTTTAAAAACGAGTTTGAGATCTTTAACTAGTTGTGTTATGGTTACTACAGTACTATGGTTAGTAGCTTCTTTGGCAAAATTTTCTGCTGTTTTATTACCAGTAATTCCAGTATGAGAATGCAGCCATATGAGAGAGACTGTTACATCGTGAGCATAGATATTTTGGTAGATGTCATGGATGTTTTGAATCAACAGGTGGACAGTGAAAATTATGTTAATTAAAAGGATAGATACAAGGGAATCTATACAACTGACAATTATAGTTGATATGATAAGAGATGCAGTTAAAAGCCAGCTATGATATTTACCCGAGTCAACTCTGCATGTTAAGGGTAATTGAGATGATCTTACAAGCTTATGTTTAGTGGTGACTGAACAGCCAATACCAGTGGTAGTTTTAAAAACATCGGTAGAGAGAATTAAATCATACATTTTGTTTTGTATTATTTTTCAAAATGCTTTCTTTATAATAATAGTAGGAGATTCATGTCTGTTAAAGGTGGTAAGTGAGGTATCTGTTAAAGGAAGATGGTTAGCCCAGGTAGATATGAAAGTAGAAGTGTGTTTTTTGAAGCAAAAGATTAATGTGTATAAAAAAAACATCGAATATTCTTGTTACATTTTTTTAAATTTTATTTTATCATCTTTTTTTTTAAATAGGTCATTCTTGAATGGCGTTACGACAATCTCTTTATATTAGTGAATGGAGAAAAATCAGTTTCAAAACATAGCCTATCAGAGTACCTATAAAAAGTAATTTTTTTTTAATGTTATTTTAATATGAAGCTTATGAGAACTGATAGTTATAGTAGTAATTTATGCAACAAGTGCATAAATTGAAGCTTTTTTTCACGAAGAAAAAGTTTGCAGCAATTCCATGAGTGAAGAAGGCACTTTATGTCTATGATAAATTATTAAGTATAGAAATATGAAAATATTTACAAACACGTGCAAATTAAATTACATTAACTATAGTGTTATAGAAGACCCTGTATACTTGTAACGAATTTTAAAGTATGCAGCTTACAAATACCTCCTATTTGTTAAATAACTGTATCACTCTGTATAGAAAGGAAAAGTTTCTTTGTTATCATATTAGTTCCTCCACACTGGTCCTTTCAGTCTGATGACGTAAATGTTTTTTAATACGACAATGATCGTTATAAAAATATAACAGACTACTGATTTTTTTTCTGCTCTACTTCGATTAGACCTTTAAAAATACAATTAACATTTAAATAAAATATTTAATAAATATTTTCAACGACTAACTGATTTGATCTCTAAATACACCTACCAGGAAATTGCTGTTCAGGATATCGTGGTTATATTTTCATTCATTGAAAGCAGAGTCGTACTGGAGTACTGGATGCTAAATATGTAACACAATTTTATTTTTCTAAATTAGAATTTGTTTAACTGTTAAATAAATACGGATCGTCACAGTAGTGTATTTATTAGTGATCAGTGTAGTAGTGTCTGGGGCTCGGCATACTGAGACCTCGGAAGTCCTGAAGAAGATATGTTGTGACGCGATTTTACTTGTTTAGGCTTTGTCGCCTCTTCAAGGGTGCGGTTTTCTATTGGATAAACGTCAATTTGCATATTTTTTGATCAAATAAAAGGCAGATATCGAGCACAGTTTTATTAATTAAATCTTGCCCAAGTACTTTTGCTTCCTATAGTGTATTTTTATGTATGAGAGAGTAATAAAACAATAAAGAAGTATATAGGAAAACAATTTTAAATTGACTATGACCACCAGGTATAAAGGTTGGAGCAGAATAGAATACAATAGTTGTGAGGGTTACTAATCCCTAAATAAGGTTACCAGTGTCGGAGTGATGGAGGTTAACAGGTACTAATGAATTTACAAGAAATGTAAGATGTTTATTTTATTGGTTATATATAACCAATAAAAGTTTAATAAGTACCTACCTATTTGCAAAATAAAGTTTAATTCTTTAGATAAAATAAAACGTTTTATTTTATCTGAAATGAGTGCATTCCACGAAGTAAGGGTTTCAACAATCAAACATTTATTTCTTTAATTCCAGGAATCTACGACAGTAATTGACTAGATAATTACCTTCTAAACTTATTCCACAGAAAATGTGATAGTGGGTTTTTCCATTTTGTAGGAAGGTCCAAGTGGCGTATTCAAAATTCTTAACAGTTCACTAAAAGTAGGTACTTCAGTTGCAAGGTGCAGTTTATTGTGTATACTAGTGTTATGGAAAATTTGGAAGTGCCGTGTAAACGCCGAAAAATTGGTCCTCTAACAGTTAATGAAAAAACATTAATATTTAATTGTTTTAAATCATTTACAGACAAACGTTTATGTGAAAGTGTTGATGAGACCGTTGAGTTAGTTAGCAGTACACTTGGTGTTGGGAAATCTACGATTTACAGAGTTATTAAAGAAGAGAAATGTGGTAGTTTTCAAATGCCACGTAATGCTCCAGGGAAACCAAAATTCTAAATAGAATATCATTTTAAAGAAGGACTTCGACGGAAAGTGCATGAATTCTTCTTTAGACAAGAATTTACAACATTGGATAAAGTTCTTGTCTCAGTTCGAGATAATAAGGATTGCCCAGAAATGAGTCGAAGTACGTTATGGAAACTTTTAAAAGAAATAGGCTTCCGCTGGAAAAAGAATCCCAGAAAGTCTATTTTATTAGAAAGAAGCGATATTGTCATATGGAGAAGACATTTTCTAAGAACCATAAAGGAAATGAGAAACCAAAAAAGAAAAATATTTTATCTTGATGAAACATGGATCAACGAGGGTCATACACCAAATAAATTTTGGCAGGATGAAACTGTTACAAGTCAAAGGCACGCTTTTGTAAATAACTTATCTACTGGTTTAAACCCACCATCAGGAAAGGGACGCAGGCTGATAATAGTACACATTGGCAGTTCAGACGGTTTTGTTGAAGGTGGTTTATTAACTTTTGAATCAACTCGTACCGGTGACTACCATGAAGACATGAACGCTGATGTCTTTCAAGAATGGTTCGAACAAATGATAGATCTTCTTCCTAAGAACTGTGTAATAGTAATGGATAATGCAAGTTATCACTCCAGACTTATAGAAGGACTGCCCACAACCAAGTGGTTAAAAAAAGACTTGCAGGATTGGCTGAGTTCAAAAAATATTATGTACCATCCCGGATCTATAAGAAAGGAACTTTATTCGTTGTGTGCCCTTCATAAAGAAAAATTTAAAAAATACGAAATTGATGAAATTGCCAAAAATCGTGGAATGACAGTACTTAGATCCCCACCATATTATTGTGAATTAAACCAGATTGAACTGGTATGGGCACAGATAAAGAGTGAAGTTTCAAGAAAAAATACCACTTTTAAAATTCATGATGTTAAACAGTTGTTTTTGGAGGCCGTAAATAATGTAAAACCTGAAAACTGGGAAAAGGCAGTAAATCACACTATTAAAGAAGAGGAAAAAATGTGGAAGCTGGACAATATTACTGATAAAATGATCGAGCCAGTTATTATAAATCTTGGTTCTGAAAGTTCATCTTCTGAATCTGATTTGGATTTGTAACAAGTAGCTGTAAGTTTTATATTAATATTTTTATTCATCTATTTAACATACCTTAGACGGTTTTAAAAACTCTTTTTCTCTTTTGTAATTTTTAAAAATTAAAAAAAATGTGAATTTTTTAAAACCCTTTTTAATGTAGGCCAGTCAGTTCTAATATAGTGTGTGATAAAAGAGGTCACTTTTGTTTACATACACATAACACTTTATAACACTGAAATAATTCATTTATTTTTTACAATTATTCAAAGTAATTTTTCAATTAATCTTGAGCACGCCCATGGAGTGGTCCGAGGTACCAGTTAAAATTATGCTAATTACTCTCTCGTTCATAAAAATAAACTATAGAGCATCTTGAGGGGCATTTCGTCAATTTTGGCCTATCCAACAATCAAAGAATGTCATAAACATAAAATTGTACATTACAATATACTACACAAGGACAAACAGTTTAATTTTTTTTAAAAATAGGCGAAGCTACATTATGGTTCATTGGTCATTTTCTCTCCTGATGCCAACCATAATGTAGCTTCGCCTATTTTTTAAAATTTTAAACTGTCCTTGTGTAGTGTAGTGTAATGTACAATTTTATGTTTATGATATTCTATGATTGTTGGATAGGCCAAAATTGACGAAATGCCCCTGAATATATCTACCTTTTATTTGATCAAAGTTCATTTATTCAAGCATTCAACCTTATATCAATTTGCATATTGCATGTGGTCACTGTGGTGGCTGAAAACAGTAGTGTCAGACGAATATCCTATCTTTTGGGTGCCTGTTGGACCAGGCCCGCTACTCAGTACAAGTTCTGTTGGAAAAACGGTCATTTTCAGATTGTTGGCCTTTTTGTTTTGTTCGGCTTAAACACGTGGAGAATAGATGTGGCTGTGTCTTCACCTAGGATCAGGTACCATTGTGCAATGAGATTGGGAAACCACATAAAACCAATCTCAACCTGTCCTTTGAATGCGACTCTTGAGGAGTGTACGGGTATGGACGGACTAAGGCCTAGGCAACCTAGGTATGTGCCTAGGGCCATTAATTTGTGGGGCCCGAAAATAAGTTTTTTAATTTTTTAATTTTTACAATTAATTTTTAATTTTATTCAACAGAAAAACGTAATATTCATAATTATTTGCTGAAACGTGTCTAAATTATAGAGAACCGTTGATTGATAAAGTCGACAAGGTCGAAAGAGCGTTTCCGTACTTATCGTGAATGGAAAAATGTACAATGTTTCTCATTATATTTTGACCCCCCACTTATTTTCCTTAATTTCGGGAATACAAAAAAAGTTTCAAATAAAAGTTGTATTATTTTATCTGTACCTACCAACAGTGTAGCAACAGACCAAATTTTGTGTACAGGGAGTGCCCAATAAAATGCATCTTTAATATTTCAAATAGGACACCCTGTATTTTTTTATAGTTTTGACTAGCCCTGCATTTCCTGATTACAAATATATAATATAGTGTAGCACTAGTTTTGTTCTTTAATGACGTATGGTACTACTATATTACACTAAGATAAGAAAAAAATATATTTAGAAAGTCAACAAAATTAATGACTTACAATACTACATTTAAGATACAATATTACATTTAAGATTACAATAGATGCTCAAAGTGGCCTCCATTGTTATCAATGCACAAGTAATATCTTCGTCTCAAATTTTCTAATGCGTCAGATATTGTGTGATTATGACCATTTAAATTTTCAATTTGCGCGTGAACTTTTGCCGTGATAGTGTTAATATTTGTATTTGAATCAAAATACAATTTTTCTTTTAAAAACCCACATAAAAAGCTATCACATGGTGTTAAGTCGGAACTATTTGGTGGCCATGTAATGTTACCCTTATTGCCGATCCACACATTAAATTGATTATTTAAATATTCCTTTTGATTTTGATTTTGTGTATAATTTTGATGTAATAACTCATCCACTTCTGTAATGACTGTATTTTGTTTTGAAATATTGATTTTCAACCACACATTTATTGACTTTCTTCCTGACTTTTTTATTGAAAAGTCAGGAAGAAAAATTGAAAAATTTGATTTATCTGTCCATAAAATGTTATAAAAATAATTAGGTTCATTGTTCAAATTTATAAGCATGTCTTGACAGAACTGTAAACGCTTTCTGTTAAGAACATCGGTAAGTTCTTGTACCGGTAATATTTTGTACGACTTATAGTTGTGCTTTTTTAAAACTCTATGTATTGTAGCACGGCTTTTCTCTAATGCATTAGTAGCATAGTTTAGACTAGTTTCGGAATTTTCTACAATAAAAATTGAGAAAGGCAATCAGCCGAAACAGCTGTAGTGATCAGAGTTTAAAATAAATTTTGTGGAAGTTTTGAAAACAAAGTTTTTAGTGTTTTATTGTTACATAAAATGAATTTCCATCAAGTAACGGTCGAATCCATCAATTATTTAAAATAAAAATGTTATTATGGATTTAATCTATTATTTAATTATTAAATTTTTAGCTTCAAAGTAAAGCAAAGTATTAAGATCTTCATCATTATTTCCTACGATAGTACGTTTCTTTCGTTCAAACATTTTTTTATTTATGACATGCCGATAATTATATAAAAATGTATTTGCAGAAGGAGTCTGTCGATCTGAATAAATCAGACTATATTCTCTTCTTGCCGCTTGCTTGTTTTTATTAGTTTTTTCCCAGTATAACCCATTTCAGTATGAGGACTGACAGTTTATAATAAATTAATAATTGTTTCATTTTGAAATGTCAGTTTTATAGCCTTTTGTAGTACCATATGCCATTATAGAACAAAACTAATACTACACAATGTTATAATATATTGGTAATCAGGAAATGCAAGGCTACTCAAAACTATACAAAAATACAGGGTGTCCCGTTTGAAATATTGAAGATGCATTTTATTGGGAACTCCCTGTATACAAAATTTGGTCTGTTGCTACATTGTTGGTCGGTACAGATAAAATAATACAACTTTTATTTGAAACTTTTTTTTGTATTCCTGAAATTAAGGAAAATAAGTGGGGGTCAAAATATTATAATGAGAAACCCAGTACATAAAAAATTGTCAGAGAATGAAAACGCTAATGACCAGATTAACTCCATCACTAAGTAGGGGACAGAGTTTTGATAATGCGATAAATATGTAGGAAGATTTTAATTTAGAGTAAAACATATTTTTCCCCCATTTATAATAATACCCCAATAAAAATCTGCAATTTTTTCAATATCATTCAAGAATTGTAGGTACGTATTTTTTTTAAGTTCTACACATACGTGGAATGCATTACAAAAATTTTGTAATGGCAAACACTTAAGTATTAAACCTTTTTGTGACACCAGTTGGTCTACTCGTCATTTTTCCTCAAACAAAGATGAAAAAGCATTAAAAAGGTCCCAAGCTGCTAAATCACATAAAAAATTTGATACATTTGAGTATGTACTGTTACTATATGGGAAATATATTCCCTATATGGGAAAAGATTTTAGAGAAAATAAATGCTTCAAACAAGACTTCAACAAAAAGACGAATACCTAAATACAGCAGTATTATTATAAGATTCATTGAGAAAGATTAATTCAAAAAAAGCAGAAAAAGTTAAAGATATTGCATATACTAACGATGAAGAAATAAAGTATTACAAGAAGGGACTTTTATAAGTAAAGAAAATATTATTTAGCCATGGGCCTCTAGGACCTGTGGAGCTGTATATATAATTAACGGGTTTGCAGAATTAAAAGTGAGAAAAAACGAAAAAAGGTAATATAACTAACCAATCTGGGTGTATATTTTTTTAAGTATTAGTGTTTGTTTTAATAAACTATGTTTTTTTAATTTTCGTACACGTATATTATTATTTTTTTTTTCTTGGAATCCGATAAAACTACATACTATATGCTTTAAAACTAAACTACCAAACGCAAAGTATCTGCCATGACTGAAAAATAGGCCCGGAATTACAATGTTGCCTAGGGCCCGCTTTAGTCTTAAAGGGGTGCTCACTGTTTAGTGTTGGGTGTGTGTGTGGATGTGCAGGTTTATGTAGTTAGAAGTAGAAGTAGAAGAAGATATCAGAGAGGATTTTGAATGATCGGCGCAGTGATAGTTTCCGGGTTGAACCCGGAAGCCTGCTGAGTTAATATTAATTTTTATAATAGTATTAATCTTAACTTTAGGTTATATATATATATATATATATATATATATATATATATATATATATATATATATATTGTCATACTTTTTCTTTTTTCCAACCAAAGAAAAATAAATAAAAAAAATCCATCGAAATAAAATTTTAAGAAATCATTATAAACAAAAATGTATATATTAATTTAAGATAAGATTTAGTGTAGATAAGAATAGAAATTTGTTTGGCAAACGATCTGTTTCCGTTGCAAACAAAATTATCAAAAAACCTTTGTTTAGAATTAGAAGACATTTTACCTGTAAGTTAATCTCTTCATTGTTTGTAGAGTCGAGTATTAAATGACCATATTCTAATCTTTTGAAATATGTATAAATGATGTATTGAAAAAAACCAATTTTAAAGTAAGCTATTTAGTTTTCTCTGAAACCGAAATTATCCTTTTCCAATATCATAGTAAACACAATTTAAGCTCTTTGATTGGACGGTCGTTTTTAAATGGGAATTTGGGAGTCGATGATGAGACAGGAGAGGTAGTCATATTTTGGTCATCGAAAGGAAACAGTCGTGTGTCTCAAGATAGGGTGTAGTTCGTGAGTTTGGATACCGGCGTAACGAAAAGAAGTGAATAGTTTGAAGAAGGAGATAATAAGTAGATTAAAAGAGGTCCTTCTATCTACCGTGGGCATTTTATAAAGGATATGTGAAAATATTCTTACGGCATCAAGTTGACAAAAGGAGGTCCTAGTGTCATAAATAAGTAGCGGAGTTTGGAGAAGTGAATCAGGTGTTTTTTGTGTAGTCTGAAGGAAGTTTGCAGAGACGTAAAGAAGGAGCCGAGGTGACAAAGAGGGGAGATCACATCTTTGAGGAGACTGGACTTTTCTGGGTATGTTCTAACATACAACTCAAGAAGAAAATAAACTGTAAGTGTTTGTACCATTGAATTTTATATCTGTGAAGGATCGTTTCGACATCATGGTCATTAGCATTAAAATTTAAGAACTGAGGTTTTGTTAGGCTAATCAAAAGTTTAAAGTTTTGTGGTTTCTTTTTTTCAAGTAAAGAAAATTTTAAGTAAAATTGGTTTTTCACGTAATATACATGTATGTAGCTTTATAATCTTATTATCATAATAATTTGATTTATTTTCTTGTATGCTGATTGATAAGATAACGACAGAATTTAATAATTGTTTTATTCGTTCATATAAAATAAAGAAACGTAAATCTTTGTAATATAATATATTTGTATTATTATCCTTTTCTTCTCTCCCGATAAAAGACAACTAGAAAATCTTTTCAATCCATCGAACACAGGTAATATAAGGATTATTTTACCTTTGATAACAAATAAGTTATAATTCTTTTTTATTGGCTCAATAAACTAAGTTTGAACTAAAAATAAACAATCATAACAATTTAGATCTCCAATCAATATAATTTTTTTCCGACTGTTTACATTTTCTATTTTTTCTTGTAGAATTTCTTTCGAACTGATCTTCTTCTTGTCCTTTACCGTCATCGGTGGGGGCATATATTTTGATTATTTCTCTTCCTTGTATTTCCATTTATACACTGATTATTCTTTTATTTAGGCCTGTCTAATCCTTGACATATTTCTTATATTTTTTTTGTTATTGCTACTTACTTGTTCACTCCCCTTTTTGATTTTTGGTTTTTGTTAACTACGCTGTAGAAACGAATATATTCTTCTACTAATTCGTTTCCTTGATCCTCTTTCTTTATTTTAGTAAATACTCATTAAGGACATGTATAAAACAGTGCCCTGTTTTATTATGTCGATGTCGTTAATCACTTGTGGAAGTGTTAGAATGTTTCCTTCTTTCGGTAGTTTTATCACCTTTCGGTAGATTTAAAAATGCGATTGCTTAAACTATACGACTAAATACCTGTTTGTGTTCCAAAACACCAGTGCTACTGTAGAATCAAACATGTAATATTTCTTTTTATTTTAATATATAATTTTTAATAAAAATATCGGCAAATATATTTATTAAAAATAAACAGTGAGTCTGATTATGCATCTCAAACAATATTAAAATTTCTAGTTCAAGTGAACTACAAATTGTTACTTTTTATTGTATTTGTGGTTATGATAACCAACTATTATTATCGGTACTGCGTCAGTCATATGAACCATGTCCATTACTTGGTATTATTCGTATAAATGACACTACAATCACAAAAAACGGTAAACTCCGAGCAAGTCTATAAATAAGTGTCAATATAAAAGGAAACCGCCTCTTTTTATTGTTTCTGCTTATTTGAGCAGTACATTACGTCATTATTGACGTTAATCTGTGGGAGCCAATGACCTACTGATACGCAAATCGTTCCATTTAGTGGAAGTTTTTGTATAGATAAATAATGCCATATTTGCCTATAACTACAGTGGATTTGATTATTTCTCCTACTTGTAAGTAATAAAAAGGTACTAATAATGAACACTGGAATACAGCACTTTTTAAAAAAGTATTGGAGAAGTTAACAGCAAAATGATATATCAAAAAAATAATCAGAAGGAACATTTCCATAAATCTTATGAATCTATTAAATAATTGTAAAACTGAGCCAAAAATAAAATTGATTATACTTGATGTGGAAATTCATAATAGCAGAGCATTTGTAACCTGCTTACCTTGCGAAACTGTTCTTCCAATATGTCTTTCATTAATCCATGTTTCATCTAGATAAAAAATATTAGTGCCTTTTCTAGTGGGATCTCGCTCCTTCTCCTGTGTTGATCAATATTTACTAATAATAACATTTTACTTATGTACTTTCGGTATCTTGTGTGAATCTACTTATTTTAACAAAAATGTCTTATTTAATTTTAATTTGGTGAAGGTACATTCCAGTCTTACATAAATACATACAGAGTTGGAATAAAGTATAAAACTTTTAGAGATAATTCTAAAATAATTGCGGCAATTAAAGAAGTTTACATAGTGGTAACAAGAAAACAAAGTTTTTACGGAAAACGCAGTACTGAACGCAACGAGAAAATAGCGGAAACAAATCAATTTGTTAACATCAAATCTTTGATATAAATAATTTCTCTAACTGGTCATTCCGAGTAAAATTGTCACTAGAACAAGCTGATATTTTACTGGTACTATCCCAAGATTAATTTGCAGAAAGCCCGGAATCAAATTGGGCAATATTTGCACGAAAATCTACTGGAAATGGTTAAATCAAATATCTTGGCAAAAGAGATTATAGGTACCTACAATGTAAAATATATGCCAAAATAAGGGAATTTAGACGCTACGCTAGTTGTTGACACACACTCACAACTATAACGTGAATGTTGGCTAATTTATTGACTATTTTTTTGTTTTTTACGGTTAATTGCAGATGTATCTATATAAATATTACGTCTTATAATTTAAGTAATTAATGTATTTCATTTTATGATACAGGGAGTGAGAGGGAGCATTTCCCAGCAAACTTAAATATGATATAACGTCTCTCCTTTAAATAATAATTGACGTGTTTTTGCGTTTTTCAAAAAATTAGAAGTTCAAAAGTTATTTAAGGTGGATAGTATATATTTATGTATATATATATATATATATATATATATATATATATATATATATATATATATATATATATATATATATATATATTGTGTGTGTATATTTTATTGAGCATTAATACTATTTTTTGGTGTCTTTCCATTTTATTTAAATAATAATATTTTAGAGACGATAAAATCTTTTGAAGTATTGAAAATATAACCCTTTTATACAGGGTGTCCCATAATTAATTGGACATTAGCTAATGGGTGATAGCTGACATCAAAATAAAGCGTTTGAGCTCAAATTGCTTAGGAAAAATGTTGCTAGGTTTCGTTCTACAGGGAGATTCATTAATATTTTTTTATATTATTTTTATGGATATATTGAAAACTATTCAACCGATTTAAGTGAAATTTGGTATCTTCCTATTATTTAGTATGCTTAATAAGAAAATGATATTAGTTTTACCATTGACACTAGGTGGCGCCACCTACTGTAACATTGGTTCATTAATGGGGCCATAATTTTTTTGTCCGCCCTGTATAAACATTCTAGGAAAAAAAACATGAAATAACATTCAATTCTACACAAAAAAGATATTCCTGTTTCAAATCGAAAAAGTACACCGTTTTCGAAATAAACGTATTTTGTTTTTCGCAAAACAAGCAGGTACCTAGGTATGCTGTGAACTTAATGGCAAAGTCAAGGCGTAAGTACGAATTTGTTTACTATTTGTTGTCAAAGTGCAGTGCGAGTCTATTATTAAAAAAGAATATGTGTGTACTTTGTACGCAGGTAAGAAGTTATACTTCTATTATATGACTTCAACGAAATTAATATATTTTAAACAGTTTATTTGTGTTTTATTTAAATATTAAACTAATTTTAATACTTACAAGTTTCCTAAAAATTTTCTTAAATAATACCGAAAATAAAAAAAAATAAGCAAGGCAATAACATGACATGTTATGTTCCTAAGCGGTCACCCATCCAAAGTGTGACCCCGGTAGACACTGCTTGACTCCCGTTTTCGAGCGACAACTGGTGTAGCCAGTGTGCTATGGCCTTAAAATTCATACTAAAGTGAATTATTTCGACAGATTATAACAAATAATATTAAGATTGCCTTTTAATCTTCTTATCATCATATTTTAATATATATTATCCTATATCCGACGAAGACAAATTCAAAGACACAAAAATTATAAAATATATTTTTTTCACACTTTATTTGCACTGATACATACGTAAATTCAAAGATTTAGCAACTAGCACATTTTTATAAAAATTCACTCTCAACATTTTTCCCAATTGCACCTAAAGAAGTATAACTTCAAAAACATTAAATTCTACACAAAAAAGGTACCTAGTCTTCTTTCACATAAAAAAAGTACACCGTTTTCGAAATAAACGTATTTTGTTAATGATGCATGTTTCTATTTAATTTTTTGCAAAACAAGTATGCTTTGAACTTAATGACAACGTCAAGACGTAACTACGAATTTATTTATTATTAGTTGTCAAAGGTAACTACGAATTTATTTATTATTAGTTGTCAAAGTGCAGTGCGAGTCATTATTTGTCAAAGTGCTATTAAGTTTTTTATAAACCACTTAAGATAAAGGAAAAATGCCACGTCACAGTGAATTTTCTAATGTAGAAATGCGCGATATGATCTGTTTGTATGCCCAGGAAAATTTTTGTTCTCGTAAAGCAGCTGAACTCTATTTCGAACTTTATCCCAATAGAAGGCAACCAAACCATAAAACTATTAGATCATTGTTCGACAGATTAGGCGAAACAGGGTCATTTCATCCCAAAAACAGGAATCCTGGAAGACCGAGAGTAATTGATGCGGATATGGAGGATGAAATTGTTGTGCGTGTTGCAGAAGATCCAAAAACCAGTACAAGGCTTGTTTCTGCGGCCACTGGTATAAGCAAATCTACGGTGTCAAGAATAATACCGACAGAAAATCTGTATCCGTATCGTTTTACTCCAGTACAGAATCTTTTACCACATGATTTTCAACACAGACAGAAAATCCTCATGCATTTCAAGAACATCATTTTCAACACGAGTTTTCCATAAATATCTGGTGTGGCATATTTGGGGATTGTATTGTAGGACCATTCGAATTACCAACTAGGCTTGACGGTTGAAACTCTTTTAGAAGACATACCTCTAAATTTGAGACGGAACTCTTGGTACATGCATGATGGTGCACCACCACATTATAGCCTAGAAGTTAGAAATTATCTAGATGAAATTTATCCTCAAAGGTGGATTGGTAGAGGTAGTGTATACCCATGGCCAGCACGCAGTCCCGAACTATATATCCTAGACTTTCACTTGTGGGGCTACCTAAAGTCACTTGTTTATACAAAATAAATAACCGTCAAGAGTTATGGCAAAATATTGTAGAGGGAGTTAACGTAATTAGGGCCCAAAGAAACTCATTATTTAAAATAAGACAAAACTTACACAAAAGATTTAGATTATGTAGTTTATCTAATGGTGCACATTTTGAACACTTATTGTAATTTTTTTTCGTTTCGTTTTGAATTATTCACTTTGTTAATTGTTTTATATTCACTTCATTGTTTAATTTAATTTCTGATTTTTTAAAAATTTGTTACTGAGTCAAAGGTTTAATAAAAATAATTGTTTCAATCATATGCATTTTGTTTGCAAAAATTATCTACTACTAATACATTTAATATTCACTTTTATTTAAGACCTTTTGAATAATGTTTGAATTTACATAAGCTTTTGTAAATTTTTTTTATTTTATGCACGTCTCTAAAAAATACGTTTATTTCGAAAACGGTGTACTTTTTTTATTTGAAACAAGAATACCTTTTTTGTGTAGAATTGAATGTTATTTCATGTTTTTTTCCTAGAATGTTTATACAGGGCGGGAACAAAAATTATGGCCCCATTAATGAACCAATGTTATAGTAGGTGGCGCCACCTAGTGTCATCGGTAAAACTAATATCATTTTCATATTAAGCATACTAAATAATAGCAAGATACCAAATTTTACTTAAATCGGTTGAATAGTTTTCAATATATCCCTAAAAATAATATAAAAAAATAATAATGAATCACCCTGTAGAACGAAAACTAGCAACATTTTGCCTAAGCAATTTGAGCTCAAACGCTTTATTTTGATGTCAGCTATCCCCCATTAGCTAATTTCCAATTAATTATGGGACACCCTGTATACAGTTTATGGGGAAATATGTTATTTTTTTTTATTTTTGTTGATAATTTTTTGATATGTTTTCTAAAGTATGTTTTTCTAACGTTTTTAAGAGAAATGTTAATATCATGTTTAGTTTATTTAATCTTGAGTTCTTTATCTATCTGTTTTTAATTTGTATTTTTGCCTCATCCTTACCCACCCCAGCGGAGCTCCTGACTTAAGCAACGTGGTCTTCGTTAAGTCTTGGTGAACCATCAGCTTTTTATTCATATACTTTTGTTAGCTTTTTCGTTACAAATTTAGACAAAAGCTTGAGGGGAGAAGTTGTGAGAGTAGCAGCATACTAAATTGATAGAACTGAAACTTGAACCCTACCTGATAACAAAATACATGCTGAAATTAGGTAGGGTAAAAAGTTAAATATGGAAAAGATAAAAGTATTTGGTTGTAATGCTTATAATATAATTCCTAAAGCAAACAGGGATTCTAAGCTTGATCATCGTAGTAAAAAGCTAATTATAGTGTGTTATTCTGTTAATGGTTACATACTGTAATATAAACAGACCAACATATCTTGAAGATTACAATAATTTGTGAGTACGATTCAGAGACAAATCTACTAGCAGCTTTATCAGTAGGACATTTTCTTGATGATGTTCCTGAAACCTTCACTGAAGGAGTCAAAAACGTAGAATAAAAACCAGCAATCAGTGATAAATTTCAGCCAGTAAAAGAAAACAATATGTGAAGTTTAGTAAAATAACCAGAAAATGTAAGTTTAATAGACACAAAGTGGGTATTTCATGATAAGGAAGTACGGAAAGGTATTCAAGAAAGTCAGATTCGTAGCTCAAGGCTTCCAACAGTGTAACATTACTGAAAATGTGTATGCTTACTTTCATTGTATGTAGAGTTTGATCTTTTTGTATAACAGCTATGTATTCCTTTTACTGTATGGAGCGTTAAAAAAACCAGTATATGTATCAACTAAAAGGACTTGAAGGCAAAAATGTAATTTGTAAGTTAAGTAAATAATTGTATGGTTTAAAAATAACTCCAAAATGTTGGCACTCAGTTTTTCATAAAAGTCTAACTAATTTTGGTGTTCAACGATCTATGAAGGATTCTTGTTTTTATTATAAGGAATTTACATTTTTGAGTGTTTTAAAAATATTATCATGAGCGGATAATGTTTTAACAGTGGAGAACAATATTAATTTTATAAAAATTGAGTTAAAGAAAAATTTTTAAATGAAAATGTTAGATAATAATAGAATATTAGCATTTGCAGCTTTACAGATAAATTAAATTGGAAATAAAGTTTATATTTCATAAAAGGAATTAATTAAGAAAATCTTGCATATATTTGATATGAGTAATTATAAAATATCAGATATTTTAATGCAACCTAAACCTAATTTGTCAATTGGTATAGATAAAAACTTGGTAGGAAACTTTAAGTTACCTTATATGAATGTGAATTCGTTTAAAAAAAATTCCTCTGAAGAACATTGTTCAAAAAAGGTAACAAAAAATGTTACTTGAATCTACAGAAAATTATGTTTCGAGATTTGTTAAAGGTAGAAACAGAGATTGTATCCTCTGTTGATGCAGATTTTGCAAACAATCAAATTGAGAAAAAAAGTATTAGCGGTTTTTGGTTATGCTATGAAGCTTAACAATAATGTTAGATGTTGAGAACAAAAAAGCAAAGGGTAGTGTCACTATCTAGTTCAGAACTTGAATATATGGCATTATCTTCATGTGTTACAGAAAGTTTGTTCTTTAGTCAAACGTTAGAAGAAATTTTTAAGACTATGTATAGTAAACTTTTGTTTGAAGTTAACCAATCATGAATTAAGATCATTTTATTAGAGATCGTTAGAAAAATGAATTCATTCCTTTAAAGTATGTACTGTCTGATCAGCAATAAGCTGACAATTTTACAAAGTAATTGTCAAAAGCTAAATTCACCTGTACTTGATTCACCATAGTTGTACTTTAAAATTAAATTCATTTGACGTTGACAAAATACAAAAGGTATTTTGAGAACTATTTCCGAAGTAAAAACAAAAACTTTTTAAGCACAGCTTATTCCCAACAAAAATAAAAAATTTTATTTATGTGTTTGATGTGGCTGGTTGATTCAAACCCATATAAATATATATAAATCATACCTATTTTTATACAGTCAATTTAGATTTTCGCCATGTGATTATATCAGTCGTTAAAACATTTAATTTGGTTTTTTTCGATACTAATTACAAATATATTAATCAATTTTAATAGGCAGGTATGTCAGTCCCACGCCAATGGTCAGCACCTTTTTATGTATAATAAACTCCAAAAGTTGCGTAACCATATTAGAAAATTCATGACACCATGCAGTGCTTCAAACTGCAATGAAAGATTGCTTTCATTCAACTCAGAATAATATTTAACGGGAAAATGTCTTCAAATATATCTTCTAGATACAGGACAGGCTTGTGGGTGATAGAGTTGCCACCAAGCTTGCCTGTATTATACATTCAGTTCTTTCTAGTTTTTTGTTATGGATGGATGAGATAGTAGAATCTGTTAAAGTACCTAGCGAAAATGGATGTTTCTATTAAAAAAAAAAACGTAGAAAGTTCAGTGAATATATTTTGGGATAGTTAATAAACGAAGTTTAAAGAATTAAGGATATTAAGTATGATTTGAAGTAGACAGAAAAAATAGAATATAAATATGCTTTATTGTCACTTAAAATTGTACAATTTATGGACAAAGCTTACAAAAACTCAAAAAAAATAACAATAATAATTAAAATTTACTAAAATTAAATAAATCGTCAATATCACATAAAAAATAATAAAATATACAATCCATTACAAAGTTTAAATAAATTGCAAATTGTATAATAAAAAATTTTGAACTAGTCTAGGAATAAGTTTAAGCTGCTGTACGTATCTATCTAAACGTACTGTAATTTCTTAGTTAGGTATTCGTTAAGAAACTCTTTCACGATAATATTGTCTTTCAGATAGATAGGCTTTTGTCAATTTACGGAACTTAAGGAAAGAAGTTGTAGATTTAAGTTGCAAAGGGAGAATGGTTGTATAATTTTTTTGCTGAATATAATATAGATTTCTTTGCTAACTCAGCGGACGGGGTCGGTAAATACACATCAAAGGTTGAATTTCTGGTGGAGTAGTCATGATTATGTCTTGCTGGAAAAACATGTAGGTGTTTACGAATTAAGCAAACAGTTTCTAGAATATATAAAGAGGGAAGAGTTAAAATCGCGTGATTTTTGAAGCAATGTGTTATTCTACTGAGGCCAAAAAGATACCGTATTGCTCTTTTTTGTAATTTAAAATAACATCAGATTGGGCAGCTATACTAGAACCTTAAAAAGGAAGGCCATATCGAAGATGAGACTCGAACAAAGAAAAATATGTTATTTGGAAGACGCTAAATTGATTTCCTTTAAAACAGATCTTATTGCATAGCAGGCTGAAGCTGGTTTCTTACTTAGCAGATCGATATGAAGAGACCATTTAAGGTTGCTGTCTATAAAAATACCAAGAACTTTTACAGAATCAACGATACTGATCTTGCTGTTATTAAGAAGCAAGGGTTAAAGAGCTTCTTTATAGGATAATGCTACTGTCTTATTCACGTTAAAAGAGAGTAAATTAGAATTGGTCCAGGTTTTTATTTTAAGTAGATCATAAGTTATAATTGCATAAAGAGTTGGAATATTAGAGTGCCTCCAGGTAATAGTGGTATCATCAGCAAAAAGTAAAAGTTTTCCATCGATTTTTATGTTAGTAATGTCATTTATAAAGATAAGAAAAAGTAGAGGACCCAGTACTGAACCCTGGAACCTACTGAACTTCACATACAATGCTTTTGTGACTAAAGTCAGTATCATTTGCTCTAACTAATTGTTTCCTATTCCTCAAGTAAGATTGGAACCAATTTAAAGAAATACCTCAAATTGCGTAGAAATTTAGTTTTTTTATCAAAATGTCGTGATTTACACAATCAAAAGCTTTGGCATAGTCACAAAAAACAGTGGCAGTATAAAGATTATTGAAGACTTATAGAAAGTCTAGAAAGACTTATGAAGTTATAGAAAAGAAAAAAGAAAATGTAGTGTGACTTTTAATTTCAAATATCTCATTCAAAAGAAACTTTTTGGTTATTCTAAGGGACTTTCAGCCGACGCCGAACTGTATAAAACCACTTTAATCCTTCACGAATTGGCTCCCAAACTCATACATTAACTGGCTCCCGCCCAAACAAAAATTGTTGATACTCAACGTTTTCGTTGATACTCAACGAAAAGATCGACGGAAAAAGAGGAATTTGTAGGAAGAAATACTCATGGCTCCGAAACCTTCGTCAATGGACTGGCTTATCAGTAGATGAATTATTACATGCCGCGCAAGATCGAGAACGATATCGGCAAATTGTCATGGAAGCTACCTACGCCTAAAACTTGGGCACGGTACTCAAAGAAAAAGAAGGAAAATCCAATTTTAATTAACTGGCCATCCACCACAATAGAATCCATCGCCTACCTACCTAAATTACCAATAATTAGGCCCATGGTCACATACGCATCATTCGTATGGTGGCCAAAAACACAACAAACAACAGCTAACGCCAAGCTTCAAAAAGTGCAGCGGCTAGCTTGTCTGGGAATCACAGGGGCAATGTCAACATGTCCCACTGCAGCTCTAGAGGCGATGCTGAACCTTCCTCCCTTGCAGTTCTGCATAAGGAGGGAGGCAGTAACTACCGCCTTAAAACTGCGACAGACACAAATAATGAAACCTGGAAATCTAGTTGGCCACCTGAAAATCTTAGAAGAAATTCCATTGGATTCTAAGGACATGCCGACAGATGTTATGCCAGTCAAATTCGACTTTGAAACACCCTTTGAAGTGGTCATAAAAAACCACCAAATGGGTGAAGAAATTGAACCAAATGTGGAAGAAGGTTCACTCGTATGGTATACGGATGGATCTAAGATAGATGAAAGGGCAGGAGTGGGAGTTACTGGGCCCAATTTCAGGCTATCTAAATCTCTTGGAAACGCCCCAACTATCTTCCAGGCAGAAATACATGCTATAGACATAAGTGCCCAAGAATGTCTCAACCGAGACACCCGTAGGGCAAGAGTCCTTATTTTATCAGACAGCCAAGCCGCCTTAAAGGCTCTAAAGTCATTTACATGTGAGTCGAAGTTGGTTTGGGACTGTAAACAATCTCTCAAGAAGCTGGCGGAACGCAACAATGTAACTGTGATGTGGGTGCCAGGTCACAAGGGAATTGCAGGAAATGAGGAAGCTGACAGCCTCGCAAAAGAAGGAGCTAATACCCCATTTCAGGGTCCGGAACCCTTCTGTGGACTATCGAAAAGCCACATCAGAGAGGAACTCCGTACCTGGGAACTCAATCAACTAAGATCATATTGGTCTAACACAGCAGGACAAAGGCAAGCAAAAAGGCTCATAAAAGTGTCGCCTACTGCAACAAACCGCCTTCTCGAAATGAGTAAAAAAGATATCAAAATGGTCACTGGCCTTCTCACTGGTCACTGCCCTCTGAGATATCATCTCAAGAAGATGGGCAAATCAGATAGTGAGAACTGTCGTTTCTGTCACAATGAAAAAGAAACGGCAGAACATATACTATGCAACTGCGTATCACTGTTCTGCAAAAGACTAAAATTCCTAGGAGAGGTCAGTCTGGCGTCCTCTGACATAGGAAACAAGTCACCTAGGAAGCTAATCAACTTCATCAGAAGTATTGGCATTCTAGAGTTTAACTAGATTAAGGTATGCACAAAAGATCTCTATAGGTCGAAGTGCGGTGAGGCCGCATGGCCTTAACGACCTCACCTACCTAAATTTCCAAGAATTTTATTGGGAGCCAATTCACGGAGCCCTTTTATCGGTAGAGAGCTCATTAC
Source organism: Diabrotica undecimpunctata (assembly GCF_040954645.1). Taxonomy (NCBI): domain Eukaryota; kingdom Metazoa; phylum Arthropoda; class Insecta; order Coleoptera; family Chrysomelidae; genus Diabrotica; species Diabrotica undecimpunctata. Next base: position 146,323,199 of record NC_092808.1, read on the forward strand.
CTGCAACTCATGTGCACCCCTTTCCGTCCCTTGGTAAAAATGCAATCTTTCATTTTGCGTTTAAATTTTTTTAAAAATACTTAGATTTCTCAGGACTCGCAAAAAATTAATGCATTAAAAACGCATTGAACATTTTGACAGGCGACATTTTGCGCCTATGCTCTTAAACTCTTTTAGTTTATCTTGCCACTATAACTTTGATAGCTAATTTCTTAAGAAAAATAAAAAATAATAACTTTAAAATTAAGTTTATTTGAAACGTCAAATGTTAATTTTAAAGTAAAAAAAATATTAATAATTGTCTAAACAAAAATTTGACAATGTGAAAAAACCTGTGATGGTGATGTTAATGGGAATTAATCACTGTTTAGAAGAAAACTCGCTGAAAGGGAAAAACTTAAAAGTAACTATTACCTATGAATAGTATGATATTTTCTTCCTTTTTTTTTCAATTCCTTATGCCTTTTACAGAATCGGCGGTGAATGTGTGTAGCATGTGTGTCAAGTAAATCACTTGTTACTCAGTCGGCGTCATTGTCTTTACAAAGAGTCGCTTATTATATTCAAACATCGCGGCGCCTCGAGGAAGTACTGTTCCATGATCTCTAAGAAATAGAGGCAAAACTTACAAATAAAGACAGAAAATTGACAAAATATAAATAGCATACTATTGGAAATGTTAAAATTAAAATTATGTGACTTTTGTTGCAGCTTTTTCTATTAAAGCAATGAAGTTTGAAATTTGTTCTTAGGTAATAGTTTAAGTTTGGTTTGGGCTTGTATATTGTTACCACCTTGATCGTAAAAGTGTTAGAGGTAATGGATTTTTTAAAGAGCCATAACGTTGTAAATAGTCGCATAGATCTAACTGGCAACGATGTACTGGAAGGTTAAAGTTGAAACTGAAAAAAGTCAGACACATTATGGTTCCGTATGATAGACCAGTCGACGTGGTTTAAAAACAACATAGGAATTTAATTGCAAAATATAATTTAAACAATGATATATTTAATTGAAAAAGATTAAAATTGTGGTCATACATCAAACATAAGATATTATATTTGACCTTATAAATATAGGTAAACTTCTGGTTCTAAATTCTAAATCTTAATTACTAATTTGTAAAATATTTAGGCCAAAACCCCCTATGACCAGCAAATAAGCATATTACAATATTTTAATGACAATGTAAAATAAATCGAGACAGCTTGTAGGTGTCTGAGAAAATGGGGCAATTAGAGATCATTAATAGTCTAGGACTTAACTAAATTAATATTACATCCTCTAGAAATATTTATTAATAGCTATATAAATGTTTAAATTATATATGAACATTTTGTTTTTGGTAAAAATAAGTTTACTCGAGTGAATAGCAACCTAAATCGCCATCGTCTTCATCATCTGAAAATCTATCACTGTTACTGGTATCCTCTCCGAAGTTTATAATTAAGTCTAACACTCTATCCATAATATGTTCTCTTTCTATATATTCTTTTTTTTTACTTTTGTGATATAAGCGACAATGTTTTTCCAATTTTTACCAATGCCCATAGTTTTGCAATAGGATTTAGCTCCTAATAATAAGGTGGTTAACTTATAGCACTAACTCAAACGGCTTCGTTCTCTTAAGTCTTCTTATCTGGTTGGCGTTGTCTAGGAGTTTGATGGCCTCGACATTCACGTGGTTGGAGAGCCTTTGTTCATGACTATCGGCAAACTTACTTATTGTGTGGATAACCGTATCCATCTGGAGGTCTCGATGAAGATCACAGTTTCTGAAGTACCATGGAGCGTTAACGATGTTCCTTAATAATTTATTCTAATATCGTTGTTTAATTTGGATGTTACTTTCTTTTGTACATCCCCAAAGCTGTATCCCATATGTCCATATCAGTTTTTGTGCATTTTTATAATTGTAAATAATTCGATCTTAGTTGCTTTGGCTTGATGAAAAATATTTCTTTCAGAAAGCTACTTTGGCATGGGTTCTAGGATTATATTATTATTACATTATAATAAGAGACATTGTCTATAACCGGTATGCTTTTTTTGTAGTGTTAGGAATGAATTTTTCTTTTAACCATTTTAAAAAATTTTTACTATTCATTTCGTCGTGGTAAGTCTCTGCTTTTGTTTCCGATTTAAAGATGGTAAGTGCCCATTAAAACTTTTCTATTATCTACAGTTTTTCTCCATCTAAATCCTATTTACGAGTTAATTTTGCCACTAAAGTTTAACCTTTCTGCATTTATTACTTCCTTAAAAATTCTTTTTATTGTAGGTCTTCTTTTGTGGATTGCAGTGTAAGAATAAATAATTCATCGAAATATTTCCTCTTCAAACTCGTTAACAGACCCTCTGGAAAATAAAAGCTTTGTTAATAGTTTTTAGGGATGATTTAAAGCGTTCATCAGGAGATTTTTATAATTCTTGAACAATACATTTCACCTTGTAGACATAAACATAAGCTTTGACCACTCTTTCCTACAATTTCCTCATGGGGGATAGTTAGGGATTCTTATTCTTTTTATTTTTTTATAAACTAATACATCATTTGTCGACCTTCGCTATGAATAACTTTTCTGAAACTACTCATATTCCCACGCCTGTGCTATAAAGACAGAAATTAAAAATTAGTTAACAAAAAGGCTATACAACAAAATTGTAACTTGCTTTGTGGTATATTACATACAGATCAGCTGGTGTTATTATCTTTAGGGAAAATATCTCAGTTTAGCGCCGCTTATAAACATCTCTTCATGAACTACAACTTCATAAACTGGTTCCACACAACAGGATTTCAGTATTCTCTCAGCATAACAAAGTACCTCTTATTTTCAAAGAAATATGATCCACCTCAAAGTATACAACCAATTCCTGAATTACGCCGAGTTTAACAGTTTATTATTAGGAATAATTTCATTACGAAAATACTTGGAATAACCAAATATTGCAAGTCAAAGATACAAGAATATCAGTACGAAAGATGGACCAACCACGTCATCGGATCCAAAAGTTCACCATTCATCATCAATCAACCCTGTTTTGTCTATCGTTGAACATAGAAATTTATTAAATAAAATTTAATATTTGTAAGTAAACTGCCTGATGTACGTGAACTTTTATCGATAATTATTATAATAGCTGCAGGGTTTGATGGAGCTGATTTATTTCATAAAAAGAACTTTCTGAGTCTATTTTATGTGTTATTTTTGTAATCTTTTAAAAACTTCTTTTGTTCTAATTGTAGTTTTTTAGCAAATGTATGCTTTTATGTGTCTTTAGTTTATCAAAATCTCTTTCTGTCGTTTTATATGCCTTAATATATTGGAATTCGCTAAAGGATTTCTACTCAACAAAGATGTATGCTGTGATATGAGAAAAGTAATTATGAGGATTTTTATATGTATTAGAAAGATTATAATTAATATTAAATAGTAATCGTATAATAGTTTGTAACGTGAACTTGAAATGTCTTCTTTTTCTTCTTCCTCTTTATAAGCAATTCTGCTTATTGATTGGCGGTTTAATACCTCTATGGAAGGTTGTCCTTATCTCCTGCTTTTTTGACGACACGGGTCTACTCCATTCTGCTTATGTAGTTATTTTTTCATTTTTTTCTTTTTTGTGTCATATGTAGCGTACAGTGTTGTTACACTGTACGTTACATTTACACTACTTTCATCTCTGCAGTTTCCAATGGCCTTTTCGTTGTAGCTGTGTCGGGCCTTGTTTCTGAGGCATATGACATTATTGGTCTTACACTGGCTTTATAAATTCTTGACTTCATCTCAGTGTTAATGTGTCTGTTTCGCCATATAGTGTTATTAAGGCATCCTGCCAGTCTATTTGCTTTTTGTACTTGATCGCCCACTTCTTTGTCCAGGTCTCCATAGCTAGACAGTGTAATTCCCAGGTATTTTATTTCCATTATTTGTTCAATACTGATGCCATCAATTTCTATTTTACATCTGATTGGTTCTTTGCTGACTACAATTGTTTTAGTTTTCTGAGATGAGATTGCCGTATTAAATTCTCTTGCTCTTATGTTAAATCGGTGGACCAGTCTCTGCAGACTATCTTTGTCTTGAGCTATCAATATTGCGACGTCTGCGTAACAGAGTATTTTTATTTCTTTGTTTCCAATTCTGTATCCTCTTTCTTTGTTAACGCTTTTGATGATTTCATCCATGATCAAATTGAAGAGCATGGGGCTCAATGAATCTCCTTGTCTTATTCTGCTGCCTATTTCTATGGGTTCTGTAAGTTGTCCATGTAAAATTTTAGTTGTAAGTTTTAGCGTAGTCTTTAACAAATATATACCTCTATAGTTTTCTGGCTGTTTTTATCTCCTTTTTTTATTAGTAGAATTAGTTCGCTTGTTCTAAATTCATACTCTATTTTATTGTGTTTTATAATTTTATTAATTAATGTTGTTAATTGTTCTGTCATTGTTGCTCCACTATATTTTAGTAATTCGTTTGGTATCTTGTCTTTACCTGCTGTTTCTCTGTTCCTTAGGTTTTCAAGTATTTTCCGAACTTCCTGTACATTTATATTAAGTTCTTCATTTGTGATAATTTCTGGTGTTTCTGGTTCTAGCGTCGTTTGTTTTTTTTTTCTGCATAGAGCTTTTTTAGGTAGTCAATCCACGTATCCTTTTCTATGTGTTTTGATTCTATTAGTTTCTTTACCTCCGTTCTTTGACCTCTTATGAAGCGCCAAATTTCCTTTTGTAGACCATAAAAATCATGTTCCATTTCTTTCGAAAAGCGTTCCCGGTGATCAGTTTTTATTTTTCTTGCAAGTGCACGTGTTTCGTTTCTAATTGTCTTGTAATTATGGTATGCCTCTTGGTGTTTTGGTTGACATGTATTTCAGGTAAGCTTTTATCATTTCTTTACATTTTTACTTCATTTATGTACAAAACCATGGAGTTCTTCGCCTTGGGAGCCATTTATTTTTATTTATATTTCTGTCGCAAAGAACTTTCTTGGACATTAGACTTAATTTTTGCCTAGGTTTCTTCGACTCTATCACTTTCTGTGATATATGTGTTTCTGCTTTTTTCGGTTATTCTTTTTTCGAATAGGTATCTTGTGGAGTCATCCTGTAAGCTTTCGACTTTTATCTTTGTGGTATATTCTGGTGTTTTGTTGTCAGATATATATGTGTTTTCATTTGGATTTTGCACAATTCCAATTCATGTTAGCTTCCTATTTCTGCGGATGTTAGTGCTCTTACATCCAAGATTTGAGAAGGCTGTAAATCACTATTCGACAGAATATAGTCTATCATAGATTTTTGTCCTCTACTGTTTTCAAAAGTGTATTTATATTGGTCTTTGCAGGGGAAAAATGTATTATTAATACGTATCTCGTTTATGCTGCAGAGGTTTGTCAGAAGGTCTCCGTTTTCATTTCTGATATTTTCATTACATTGCTGTTTTATTCCTTGAACTATATAATTGCCAACACGGGCGTTAAAATTATCCATTATGATTATATATTCATCATTTGGGGTCTCGTTTATTACAGTCTGAAGGTGTACGTAGAAGCTTTCCCTTGTGGTAGTATCTCTGTTGTTTTCTGGTGCATAGATTGCTATCACATTCAAATCCAGTTTAACATCCAGTTTAATTTTTACACTTACTATTCTTTTAGAGGTATATTTACATTCTTGCCTCTGGTTTCTTTCGCAACACCACTGTTAATCATCAGATAGTCATCGAGCATAATTTGCCCCTTTCCTTTTTTCTTCGTCTTTTGTAGTCCACATTTGTATATTTTTTTCTCCAAGCTCTTTTGTAATTTCCTGCTCTCTTGTGTGTAGAGACTTTACGTTCCAAGTACTGATGCAAAGTATATTTTTCGTTTTCCATGAATTCGTTGTTCTCTTTCTTTCGTTAGTCATCGTAATAAAATCATTCCTGTTCGGAGGCATAATCCTGTTTCTATGAGCTGTTTGGTTTTAAAGTCTATCAGTGGGGTGGTAACCTGGCTGTAGACCTTCCACCTTTATCCGGGATTGGGACCGGCAACAGTTCTGTCGAGCTTATCGATCCACCCAACAAAACTGCAGGCGGAGTTAAAATGTAAAAACTTGAAATGTGAAGTGTACTAATTTTTAAAACACAAAATGCTAAGCTAGCTACTGCTGCTGTATGATTACAAGAATACACTTTTATATTTAATTAAACAACTGGAATATACTGGGACGCCGCTTAACATTGAAAACACTAATTTATTTATAACTAATTAAAATATTTTAGTCATGTTTATTGCTATAAAATATATTTTACATATTATTAAAAATAATTAATGATTCAAAACGTTACAACAATATTGTATTTTTCGTGAGAAATACTAACGAGCAATATCATTATTACCATTGCAGTTATTCATAGAGGAAGCGACCCTGATCGTGGAACGCTTCGTCTGAATAGAAATATGAGTGATATGCGTTTTTTTTTGTAGCACGCGTTCGGTTTTTTTCACCTACTTGAATATACCGTAGATTCATCTGAATTGATAAAGTATACAATTGATTGTGTGATTGATCGCATATGACACTTAACAGTGCCACTCTAGCATGATGTCTATTATGTTCAGTTTCTCTGTTGGTTCTTTTAACTAAACGGTATTTTGTTATTTACTGTTCGATTTGGTTTACATTTTAATTAAGAGAAATATAAAGGTTATTCAGAAACTGACAAATGCTTAAGAGTATTTAAAGATATTATTGTAAAATTGGCTTTTATTTGTGAAGAACGACTAAATAGAATGCTGTCGATAAATCATGAGAGATGAGTTATCACATAAAATTTAGGCATCTAGTGAAACGATATCTTATTAAGATATTATCCAGTTAATGCCTGTACTTGGCAATAGTCATTAAATGTTGTGAAAATGCTCACAGCTGTGTTTTGTCTACCTTCTACCTCTACCTTCCTGTTCCAAACACCCATGGTTTAAAAAAGTATATATCACGTGTAGAACACCACTAAAGCACTTCAATGGACTATCCAGTCATTTATAATTTTTCTTTTTTTATTACGTCCCTTTTTGTGAGAAAATAGCAATTTTTTGAAAGTCTTGTACTGCCAAATTCCCAATCTACATAATGGTATAGAGACTAATATAATATGAAACCGTTCCGCCTTTTCTCAAAAATATCATGGGTGCATAGTACATCTTGTAGTGTGTGTTCGAATTTCATACTTACCATACACTACAGCCATTAAATAATAATGCTGTCAAGCATAGTACCTCGCTGGTCCAATTTTTTGGATTTTTCCTTGTCGTGAAATAGAACCAGTTTTAAGTCCCATCGTATTAGAAATTTTAAAATTTAAATAAGTAGTAAAATGGCGAATGGACAAATATTTCAAAACCAATAATGCTCAAAAGAAAACGTTATTGGGGAGACTACTTGGGTTAAGATTGAGTATAAAGTATATTCGGAAACAATATTTTACTAATAAATAATAAACTGTGCAGACGCAAATTTTATAATTTTTATTAATAATTTCAAAATCACATTAAAATTGTTTTGGATATATAAAACAACATATATTTTTATTGTTCTAGGTAAGTGAAAAATTCCATACATTGGATTAGATGAAAAAACTATACCCTGGTAAATATTTATATATTTTTTTAATATTAAAACCTTTTAAAGACTTATATATTTGGATTTTTATACAGTCCATCTAATTTACAAACCGTTGCACGTCATTATCTACGTCAGAGATCGAAGTTGACATAGTTGCCAAAGTATAAAAAAATCCGGAATCCATTTTAAATCATATAGGTCACATAATTATTATTATACTCTTTACAACGACTATTTAAATTCTTACGTAACATTTTTGAAATAAAACACACTAATTCTGTACTAAAAAGAACAGATTTTATTAAATAGGTAAAAATATAAAACAAGAGGTATTCACTTTAAAATTTAAAATAATAAAGTACAAAAAGTGTCAACACCGCAACTGTCAAATAAGTGTTACCAATTTATGCCAAAATTTCACCTTCGTTCGATTACAGTTACAGTGTGTTCCGAACAAATGTTCTTCATAAAAACGCTTTATAATGCATTTATACAAATTAAATGAAACATATTGTTGTCTATTTCTTTAAGTTAACATTAATAGAAATCTTTAAATATTAGTTCTACGGGTATATAATAAAATATGTCTAGTGGCTGTAATGCCAGTGTACTCGGCAAAGTCATTCTAAAAAAGAACACACCTACCGCCTAAATATTTCGTGTTGGTATCATGTGACGTCACGGTCTATGACGCCGATGACGTGCAACGGTTTGTAAATTAGATGGACTGTATATATGTACAGTGTGTTTCAACAAAAATTTGCCCCCTACCACCAGAAACTCAGAAAAGAGTTTCTTCAAAATAAAAAAAAATGTCAATTTATATAGAGAGGGGGACGAATTTTCATGCAAAATTCATGCCCTCAAATTTAACTCCTTACTGCTTCGCATCAACCCCCAGTTTTTTTTAAATAGCAAGTGTAGTTTAGGTGGCACATCATTTGACAGGTTTTTTTTCTCTACAAGATAATTGTTTTTAATTTACAAAATAACTTTGAAGATAATTTTGAATTTAACTAATTTACTGTTTCAACATCAGTAATAACAAAAAACTTCATAAAATGTCATCAAATTAACCAATTAAATGTTTGAAATGACCTCCTGTGACCTCCATACAATAATATAGTCTATTTTTAAAGACCTCTTCGTACATTTGCAAATACCTTCGGTGTGAATAATCGGCATTCTGCGACAATTCTTTATCGCAACTTTGCAAGATCTGCAGGCGGAGTGGCGCATATTTTTGATTTTAGGTATCACCACAAAAAAATTAAAAGGCGAAAGATCCGGTGATCTGGTCGACCACTCTATTGGATCCCTTCTGCCAATCCAAGGCCATGGAAAACGTTGATTTAAAAATTGTCTTACGCGTATATCATAATGTGGGGGTGCCCGGTCCTGTTGGAAAGTCAGTTCATCCTCTAAAAGATTATTATCAGATTTTAATGTGTCAGTGATTAGTGGATCAATAACGTCTTCTAACAGATTTAAATAGGTTGTTCTGTTGAGATTTCCTTCAAGACGTAATGGTCCAATAACGTGATTCCCTAAAATGCCAACTCATACATTTAATTTCTGAGGTGTTTGTGTATGTGTCTTCATGAATAAATGAGGATTACTATTATTACAATAACGACAATTATGTCTATTAACTTCACCGTTTAACATAAAAGTACATTCGTTGGAAAAGCACGTATTGAACAATCAATATTGGTTGTTATTTATGATTTCACTAAATCCTTCACAAAATTGAAGCCGGCGATCAGGATCATCTTCGTTTAATTGATGAAGTAATCGTATTTTATAAGGGTGAAATTTATGAGATTTTATAATTCGATAAACACTAAATGCTGATATACCAGATGCACAAGATAGTTGTCTGATAGACTGTCGATTATCCATTTGTAAATGACCCAATACCGAAACTTCAACTGCTTCATTTCGCACTCGACGGTCTACTCCGTACTTTGTGTTGTTAACGTCACCTATAGCTTCAAATTTATTAGTTAAATGTTTAACGTATTGGTGATTTACGCTTTTTTCTGGGTGGTTCGTAATAAAGATCCTTGCCGTAGCCTTAGAGAACTAATTCTATTCTTTCTTCACTAGAATATCTAATTTTTGTAAGCTTTTACAATAGTATCTCTGATTAATCAGTCGTTGTCAAATCTCAAATCAAAGGTAACCTAGTAAACACTAAAGAAGATAATTAGGATTCATTATCTTTAAAAAAAATCATTTGAAAAGGTAATATTTTTACAAAAGGAAAAACATATCTTTAACACTGTGGCGTGTTGATATCGGTTTGCAGGTTGATTAAATTGAGTGGAGCTGGCTTGAGAGAGAGCTAGGAAGTAGGGGGCAATCAGTCACGGAACTGCTGGAGGAGATGCTTAGGTCGTCAGAGCGGTGGAGAGCAGTTCAGAGATATTTGAGAAGAACATTAGAGAGAAAGGAACAAAAAGAAAGACGACTTGAAGGGATGCAGGGTGCCCAGGAGCAAGCAAGAAGATAAGGCAGAATGAGAAGGGGTGAGATTGAACATGAACTGGGAGGAACAGAAGGAGAGAAGAATTCAGTCGCAATGAGAAAGTGCGTGAACGAGAGATCGGGTGAATGCTGTGCCGATGTTGCGTCCCAATCAGGGCGATTCAGTCAGTAATTCACCGCTGGGGAGGGTGTTTTTTTAGCAGGTGCAATTTTTTTGATAGGTCTCTGGTATTGACGGCGATGGTGTCCGAACAACACTTGCGCGCGGCTTCGGATATCATCGTGGCCACTCTGGAGGAGTCCTTTATATCCAAGGCTGGAAGACGGTTCTGCCCACCTTCTAGGACCGAGGTATGTTTCGAACATTTAGACCATCCCCTTATAAAATAAGAAAAAAAAAGTTGACTGAATTATTGTCATGGAGGTTATTAACAACAGTTAATTGGTTAATTTGGTAAAATTTTATGTTTTACTTGTTTCCTTCCAATGTAGATTGACGTTTTTTCATTAATTTTGAAGAAACTCTTGGTTGCTGATTTTCTGGAGGGTCAAATTTTCGTTGGAACACACTGTATAGCTTTTACTGTATTGTGATGTAATAAAGCGTAGAAAGTGTACAAATGATATTGTATACAGTGATGTACAACATCAAACAACGTTTAAAATAACAAATAAACTCATATATCTCTACCTTACTAGAAAAAGGGCCAATGTGCATTTTTACTGTTTAGATAAAATCAGTTTTTAAAAATATTGTGTTTTTTTTAATATGTATTAATATAGTATCAGGCTACACTGAATACTATTTTAATATTTTCTTTTTAACTAGAAAAACATGGAAATTGGCCTTGTGCAGATTTTGCAAAATTGCAGATTGTGTGAAAATTCTTTATTTTTTAAATTAAACCCTATCTTCGTCGTTGATGTCGGGAACTGAAATAATGTCAGCATCGATGTCATTAAATTTTTTGATAAAATGGCCTATTGTATTCACTACAGGCCATTTTATCCGCATATAGGTAAGGTAGTAAATTCAACAATGTTTTACTTTAATGTCGGCTAGAGGCCAACTTTCTGAATTAATAGGTTCTGGTTGCTAAATTTCGTTTTTTTTTATTTCTAGTAGAACCTCTCCTTAAATCATTTTTTTAAAAGTTTCATCATCTGCAAAACTTTTTTGTAGAAGCATTAGAACTCATGTTCTTGGGTGTACTTTAATCACATTATTTGCATCCATGGTACAGGTTCTTTATCATCATTCATTTTACGATGTACTAATTTTATTGATAGCTCGGAGGAGGAGTTTTGCGTACACTTTTTATGAAAATGTTGCAATGGTGTGGAACTTCAATTTCAGATGTTGCCTTTTTATTAACTGTCTGTATGGCTGCATGAATTGTGTCGGTCTCCATATGGATGTGGCCAGGTTCCATAAATTTATGATGTAATTCTTTCAAACTTTTTCCTATCACACATCACTAACAATGTAATTGTGAAATCATTCTCTTTTTATTTTCCTTCCAGAATTTATTATTCCTCGGTCGCTTCCTCATTGTCCTATCTTTTCCAGGTGTCTTGATTTTTATCTTGTAATATTTCATTATTAATATTGTAATTTACGTCGCCAATTCCATTTTCTATCTAAAAATTGCAAAAGAAACATGAAGTTAAAAGATCAATAATAATAAGTAATTACGTCAAAATTTGCTGTAACCGGGTATTCTTCTCTATCTGAAATATCTAATGGTGCATAATCAGGGTCTGTAAATAAATCATCATCACTCTCAAGAACATGCTCTACTTCTTAGGACATAATGTGTCTGAAAAAATCAAGAGTTAACTAATGTATAGTTTGCCATGGCAAGTTTTTGTCAGTCGGTAAATAATAATAATATACCAACAGAAGTTTCTTTGTAACCAATAACTTTTATGAATTAAATTATTACCTCAAAAGGGAATTTCCTTCAGTGTTGTTATTCTTTATTACTTTGGTCCCAAAAAATTCTTCCTTGTTAGAAAATACCTAAAATGTAAATCATGAATTTTCCACACAAAATAGAAAACAAAATTAATGACAAACAACTAAGAAGTTACACAAATTTACCCTTTTACTAGGAGTTAAAGGACGTAATAGTATTATTAGTCTAGGCGGGATCTGTTTTGGATTGGACATTTTCCATAGGAAGCTATTCCTTTGCTGTAATCCCTTCAGGATATGCCCAATATCGATAATCACGATATGCGCCAGTCGCAAACCCTGTGCTAAATTTTTTATTTAATAAAATCTGAAAACAATTGAAAATTTCTCATTTTTTGCTCCTATTTTCGTTTATAATTCGGAAAATATTGATCCTAGAGAAAAAATTACAAGCAGTTAAAAATTTCGTTATTCAATTTTACACAATATTTCGTTAGCTATAAAGTGATAATTTAATGTTTATTGTTGAAAAAATAGCAATAATTGGAAAAAAAAGTAGAACAAAATAAAGTTAATCCTTTTAATGTTTTCGACTTTCTAAACTTGACTTATCAGCTCCATATTTCGCCTAGAAAACCTTTTAATATGTTTAAAATGTGTGCTAAAGTTTGTTAAGATCGGTCGGATAGGTTTTGCATAATAATTTTGCAATCCAGCCTACTGGAAAAAAATCACAAATTTTCAAATTTATAGTAGGCCCTAAATAAGGCCCTCAGATAGTTGCAAATTTTTCTACACTTAAAGGAAGGCTCACACTTTCAAACACTTTTTGTAAAATTCAAATCGGTTCACTAGGAGAGCCTAGAAATTTTTCTAAAGTTTTAAACATTTTTTATATATATTAGGCTTATAAACAAATTGAATAACTTACATTTAACGAGCTTTAAACATTTTAATTTCAAAATTTATATACTTAAAGAACATTAAAAGACGCTTCTTTAAAAAAAAAAAGATACATTCGGCTTACTGGTTGCCGAGATATTGAAGGTCAAAGTTGGCATACATTTGCCGTGTAACCATAAGTGATAGAGGGCTCGTTTTTAAACAAATACCCTCGTCTTGTCAAGTACTTTTTATATCAAAAGTTTTACGTAATGCGCTTCATGGCAACATCCATAAAAAAGACAAATAAAAAACCGTTTTCGCGTAAAATGTCGCTCGGAATGCATGAGAGGTGGTGGTGGGGGACATTCACTCGAAATGTGAATCGGTGAGTTCAAAATCATAGCGCGCGCTAAAAATTGCATTATCTCGGCTTCTTGTTAACCAATTTTGCTCTTTTTTTTGAATCGCTGTCTCGGACGACAAGGATTTCAAATATCATATTTTCAAATACCATATTTAATTGCAAATTGGGAAATTTGCAATAAACAATTGTATGTTAAACAAGTAATTGCATTTTTTCTTTATGCATTTTTTTGAGCTTGCAATTTATACATTGAAGTAAATTGGTACTTTTAGTAAACAAATATGTATTTATAAATTGTTAATAAATAATTTACATTGTTAAAACATAGGCGAACGAAAAAAAATTTTTTTCATAAATAAATAAAATTGTTTATAAGCCTAAAAAATGTTTAAAACTTTCTAGGCTCTCCTAGTGAACCGATTTGAATTTTACAAAAAGCGTTTGAAAGTTTGAGCCGTCCTTTAAGTGTAAAAAAATTTGCAACTATCTGAGGGCCTTATTTAGGGCCTACTATAAATTTGAAAATTTGCGACTTTTTTTCCAGTAGGCTGGATTGCAAAATTATTATGCAAAACCTATCCGATCGATCTTAACAAAATTTAGCACACGTTTTAAACATATTAAAAGGTTTTTCTAGTTTCAGGTTTAGAAAGTTGAAAACATTTGAAGGATTAACTTCATTTTTTTCTACATTTTTTCCAATTATTGCTATTTTTTCAACAATAAACATTAAATTTTCAATTTCTAGCTAACGAAATATTGTGTAAAATTGAATAACGAAACTTTTAACTTCTTATAATTTTTTCTCTAGGATCAATATTTTCCGAATTATAAACGAAAATAGGAGCAAAAAAATGAGAAATTTTCAATTTTTTTCAGATTTTGTTAAATAAAAAATTTAGCACAGGGTTTGCGACTGGCGCATATCGTGATTATCGATATTGGGCACATCCTGAAGGGATTCCAGCAAAAAATAGCTTCCTATGGAAAATGTCCATTATGGTCTGAATTTCTACAGATCCCGCCTAGTCTATATATTATTATTGGCGGTACAATCTAAGTCAGATGGAACGCAATCTGCGGACGTTAAGAGCAGTAATGATGACCTCGTAAATCAAAAATTATCAAGACAAATATTTAAAACGAGCTGCTAATTAAACGTACCTTGTTAAATATTATAAGTAAAAGTAAAAATGTATTAGGTACTTCAAAATTTAATTTATTTCGTGAGTTAGTTGACCTTGCCGTTGACTACAAATATTTTTTAACAGGCCTTTTAGAAAAGAAAATATGAGAGTCGTTAGAAAAGTAGGCACATTTATCATTTTACAAAATAAATCGGGCTTTTGTCACTGGCCATGAGTTCATTCACCTTCGGTTAATTTTTCCAAATAATTTAGTATTTTTTTTTATTTATTGCTCTTAAGTACGTGAAGTTAAATCAATATAATTGAGGAAATTGATTTAGAGAAATTGGTGTCATAGGCAGTGAATAGGAAATCGGTTAAATAAAATGATTTATTACATAGATTTTATAATACCTGTAGAAATACACGGGTTTGATTTCTGCATCAGGCATTTTTGTATACGATATAATACCATTTTGCGAGCAAAGCTTAAGTTACCTTTTGTCTCACTACTATGATTTATAACTCTAATATATATCTATATTTTCTTGGTTTTCCAATTTTTGGATATGGGTCTGCTCTTGTTTAAGGTTTAAAAAATTTTGAGATTTTTAAGATTAAAAAGTTGGATCTTAATGAACATCTGTATAAGATTATGCATAAAGCGATACTGCTCTCAATATCGAGATACGTTAGAAAGAATGTGACGACATACCATGTCATGTAGGCTGCAAATGGGGAATGTTGTCTATAAATTCGTAGCGCCCATATCTAAAATGTAGCAGCGGCACCTGCTACACGTGGCAGTAGATATAACATGCACACTCATGAAAATGATAAATAATGTTTTAAATGTAGGGTAACTGCCTAGATCTCCGGGGCACGTCTCTAGCTAAAGCTAGACATGAAGCATGCGGGACGTCTATGGCAGGGTATTGAGGAGGAACGCTTCTCTGATACAATCAGCTACAACTTAACTACAACAACCAGAAGCGGCCCAAATAACAGCAAGAGCTCTACTCGCCACATCAACAATAAGACCAGATATTTTTAACATTAACGTTGAGTGAATCGAAGAAACTAGACAAACCTTTTAAGACTACCAACTGCATACGATTCCTTCTTGGCTAAAAAATTGTCAATTATTATCAAAAAACATTACAGCTGCAAATCTCCGGAACCAGACGGATTTCACAATTTCTTTCACAGTAGATTTGATGCTTGGTGATGTGATGATTGGTGCTTACGAATTCGTGGCAATATAATGAAT
The DNA here is from genome assembly GCF_040954645.1 of Diabrotica undecimpunctata. Classification (NCBI taxonomy): domain Eukaryota; kingdom Metazoa; phylum Arthropoda; class Insecta; order Coleoptera; family Chrysomelidae; genus Diabrotica; species Diabrotica undecimpunctata. Next base: position 146,338,867 of record NC_092808.1, read on the forward strand.
TAAAGTATTTCTAATCCATGGAAAATGCGACAATTTCTTAACCAGGAAAGCTTACCTAATAATGACGAATCAAAATAACACACAAGATCCAGATAAATGTAGCCTGATTACTTGTTTTGTCTTTTTTCCTTTGCTATTTGTATTTTCATTTTGTCAACACATTTTAAAGATCTATAAAAACTTAGTAGTTAGTAATATTTTGTATTAAAAAATTTTTTTTAAGAAAAGTCTAAATATTACACAATTTTATGTTTATTTCTTCAGGAAGAACTTCAAATACTGTTGTTTTCGACTCCTCAAGTCAAGCACATCGTCCTCCACATATACGTAGTTAAGTATTACGAACTCGTAGTTAAATATTACGCTAAAATGTACTGTCACAGTTGACTTCATGTATGAAATCACGCCGTCATTAATTTAAGATAATTTGTTTAATTAAACAATATCTGAAGTCCTTAACTCTAATGGCTTTTAGCACATCGTTTGGTTAATTTGAAATAATAAATATTAAAACGCTATAAATAAAATAAAATAAAGTAAATTAGTTGTATTGAATTAGTAGTGAGTAATGGGGGACCTTCAATAATTTATTACATTTTAATTTTAATTGAAACCTTAATGGAACAAAGTAAAAAGTCCTACAAATCGTAAAAAGCAATAATACGTCTCTTTAAATTCTTTTAATTACATTAAAAACTTATGACCTCTGTTGAAATATTTTATTGACAATGTTTTTTTTCCTTTCATAATTACAATGTTTTCTCCTGAACATGCAAAATATTTAGGACAGTCAGTCGCAATCTAGGTGACCTGTTATGTCGGAGTATCTCTCAAAAATTTTCTTACGCAACTGGATATTGAGACGAGTATCGCTCTCTGCATGGTCTTAAAGATCCAGCTGTTTTAACTTCTCTAGGTTTTTCGGAATGACTCCAGTAATAGAGAGAATAATAGGTATTTTCTGGGTACTCTCTCTTCTCCTTTGTCTCCTTATTTGTATCTCAATATATCTGTACTTTGCGATCTTCTCGTTGCATTTAACACACAGAATATCGTTGTTAGATATCACTACATTAATCAGTGTTGTTTGTTTAGTTAGTTTGTTAATAAGTATAAGTCATTGGTTGGTCTGTGAGCATAGTACGGCCGGAATATAGCTTGTAGTTATCGTTTTCAAGCATACTGTTAGGGATGTCTTCATATTAAAGGGTGTGGTTAGTTTAGAGAATCCCAGTTTGTGAGCTTTTTGTGATAAGGGTTCTTATCACAAAAATATTTAAGATAAAGGGATTTAAGATATGTGTGTAGTGCCTTAAACAAATTTTTAGTGTTAAGATGTAGACGAAGCAGTTGTTTTACCTCTCGTATAAACTCTGGAGTTATCTTAGTTTTGTATTTGCTTATGTTAAATTTTCCGCGAAGGCTTTACCTCGAAATATTAATTCCTACCAATTTCACCCATGAGCTAGCTATTCTGACCATTTTACATATCAAATCTTCCGGGCTGAAACTTTCCTGATTAACAGTATTGTTATTTTGATGCTGAAACCTGAGTCAGTTGAGTACAGCATCTGTTGAACTCTGTTGTCAGTTGATTCATCGCTAGACATAATCACAATGGACTTAACGAGTGTCCTTCAAATAGGGTTCAGTTGATTTCTATATTTTCAGTTTCGATATTATTTTCACCATATATTTTTGAGGTGAATTATAGTCTTCCAATTTGCCGTTATATGCTTTAAAAATATAAATATATTGTCATCTTTATATATTCTTAATATATCTATGAGCCATTCATGCTGCCCTAAAACTACTTTTTGTAGTCAACGAGGCCAGTAAAAGGTTCCTTTTTGGTGTACACCTGGTTATAAATGACTGAGTCGATGATGCGTTGTTCTTTGCAGCCATGGATTCCTTGGCACATATTGTTTAGAGCACAGTGTTGGTAGATATGCTGGGCTACACAGGATGGGACCAATTCATACAAATTTAGAAGACAAGGACTTGGGAGGAACTTTACCAGATCTTGGGTATTATTTTAATCCTTAGGTATAAATAAGTTGTTCCCTGAGTTAGGAATGATGGTATTTCTTGTGAATTAGAAATAACATGATTGATTAATGTTGATAGCATCCATGAACACTCCAAAACTTTTTAAGCCAGAAGTTTCAAACTCGGTCTGATCCAGGAGATTTCCAGTATTGAAGCTGATAATATTTTAGCCTTTTTTAGAGGCTAAGGGTTCGTAAGAAGTAGTAATGTAGTGCTGACACTTATGCGTCATATCTTCGATCTATCTGGCATTGGTGTTAAGAATAGCTGGTGCGAAAAGTTAGTTTTCCCAGAACTCATGAATTTCTTCTTAACTTGGGTCCGGTTTATTGGCTCCTTCTACAGTGAAAGTGAGTTTCCGATGCCTTCTCGTCATGCTTAATAAGTTCATTTTCACATTTCTGGTTGTTACTATCTTTGTATCTTCTTAGTCGTCCCGAATAAATAGAGTTTTTGTTTTAATGTATTCAGACATTGGTGGGCTGTATTGTTTCCTGGATCATATTGTGAGTGTCTTGTTGTGCTTAGCATTATTTCTTGTCTTCTCTTTCTGTGCTGTTGCTGCACAGTAAAGCAGCATATGCAAATATTCCAATGTATGAGCTTCGGCGACATAATTGGATAGGACTATAGTAGACTCTCAATTTGTGACAGCACCCATAGTTTCTTACAAGAGTTTATATTTGATAGCAGTGCTTTGCTAAGTGGGTTTGGGTTTGTTTCATTAAATTATTGTGTGGCACATGCCATTTCACTTACCAGGCTATCGCTCAACTCGTTGTTGTCCTACTGTGTATTATCAGGTTGAGTTTCTTGTATAACAAGCAAAGGGATTGATTTATGATTACTCGGTTTTGATCTGCTACTCATTTTTGGATACTTAAATTTCTGGGTATCTTCTACAAAATTCGGCTTACAGATGTTATCGAAATACCGTTTGGGTGAGAACCGGATGATATTGAAGGGCAGCACTTTCAGTGGATAGAGCTCTCGTTGCTTTTTGGCTCGCTTGTAAAACTGGTATAATAATATTTATATTATTATTAGTACTTCTTTCTGTTTGTCCGATATATTTATTTTAATTTCTCTATTTTTTATAAACCTACTTTTAACTCCAACATGTGTTTCCCTTTGTTTTAAATCATTTGTGTTATTCAACACATGTTGTTAGCTATTGTATTTGTAATTTTCTTGTTATATCTATTTTATACTTATATCATATTTCAGCATAATTACTTTTTTATTCATCAGTTTTTTTTCTTTGTACAGTCAAACTCCACCTTGTATTAAAACCAGCTTTTGTTGATTATATAAAAATACAGTTTACCAGTTTTTGTGTTTTTTAATTACTATCTATTATATGTCACGGTCATATTTACTTTTTTACAATAGTACAAAGTGTTAATTTTTTAACTAAACTACCGAGTTTAACCGATCAGTGTCAAAAAACTATTCTACATACAATCTCAAAAATTATTCACGTAAAGTATTCCGTTACCCAATCAGTACATAAATATATGACAATTCACGAAGTCTGTTATGTATTTGTTATGTAAGTGCTAAGAAATAACAGTACTTGTATGGTCGTACTTGCTGCCGTACGGATTTTTTTCGAATAAGATATTATTACGAGGTATATGAAACTATGTAGAACTAGATTTTGCAAGTTTAGATACAAACTTTCAAATTGGCTGGATATGATTAGTTACATTATTTTATGTCGCATTTCTTCATGTGAAGTTGCATTCTTTCTTATTATTTTTTTATGTGTGTCTATTTTTCCCCTTTTTCTTCTTGTTTCGTTCAGTCGGTTCAATCGGTGCAATGGGTCTTAGATCTGGATGGTACGGTGGCAGTCGTAATACATATGTCCAATGTCCGATGACCGATGTCCAATACAGTAAATTGGATACTTAACAAACCAATGCTTATAATCTTTATACTCGTATCTGCTCTGTACTCTGACTCAACTAATCATTTGCCATAGTTGTATATTTGTTTTTTAGATGCAAAAGTTGAGCATTTATTCTCTTGTTTAATGTAATATGGTGCATTGTATAATACTATAAAGCTGTTTGGGAAGTTTATTCATAAGCCTCTTCTAGTAATTCTCGAAGTTCATACGGTCGTAATAATCACCGGATTTAAATTGGGATTTTTATTTCAAAGACGAATTCTTAACGAATCTGTCTTTATTATCACCAGCAACAATAATCAACCTTTGTACTTTGGAAACTGGCTTTCTCAGACTGCTAAAACTGTTATTATTCTAATAATCACACTCATAAAAGTTGGCAAAACAAAAGAAAAGAAACCTCTCAACCCAAAGTTGTACAATATCCTCAGCTCCCGAGAAAAAGATAACTGAAAATAATTAATATATCACTAAGAATTGATCGCCTCTTATTGCCTCTTGGTCTTCCGCGTTTCCGTGAGGCAATAAAAATACAAACAGGAAAAATAGAACAGGTAAATGAGTATATCTATCTAGGACAAGCAATCAGAGCTAACAGAGAAAATCAAACAGCCGAAATATCGAGACGAGTAAGAATGGGATGGGCAGCGTTCAGCAGACTTTCTTACGTTCTAAAAAATCAAACAATCACTCTATACTTACGAAGCAAGGTATATAACTCCTGTATAATACCGGTGATCACCTACGGAGCACAGACATGGACATTTACACAGGCCAATTTGGATAGGATAAGGAAGGCACAAAGAGCGATGGAGAGACAAATGTTGGGTATATCACTTAAAGATAGAAAACGTAACCAGTGGATTAGAACCAGAACAAAGACAGTAGATGCGATAGAACAAGCAGCAAAACTGAAATGGAAATGGGCTGGACACAATGAACGTCTCCAAGACGGACGATGGAACAATGCCATCGGAAAGTGGCGTCCATACAATGCAAAGAGATCAAGAGGCAGACCACAGATGAGGTGGAAAGATGACATCAGGAATTAAGGAGGTCCCACATGGCAGAGAACAGCTCAAGATAGGGAAAGATGGAGAGAACTGGGGGAGACCTACATCCAACAATGGAAGGATAGAGAATAGGTTAAAAAAAAAAAGAATTGATCAGAAAAGTATAAAGCAAAAGTAGACAAACCAAAGATTGGGGATTAAACTAATAATTTTAACTTGTTAAAATTGAAATCCACATAAATGATTATATTCTCCCTTTCATAGCTGAGATCGAAAGAAATATTTGGTTTATAGATAATAAGAATATGCTGTTACCCAAGTCCTTACTACGCCACTGATCGACGGTTCTACCAGCGTTTAATAAATATCCAGATGTTCTAAAGTCAAGAGGTGTCCAGAATCCTTTCGAAACAATTCGAACGTTCGAAACGAGACTTAACGCCACCGAGAGACTTCGATAGATCCAGAACGACGAGCAAAAAATATATTGGGGCGATTAAAATTAAAATAAGTTAGTCGATAATATGAATTTGTAAGGTTAATAAATGCTATAAATTAATTGTGCTTTTAGTGTTAGTCTTAGAAGACTGTAAATAAGTTAAAATAAACAATAAAGTGTATTACTACCTTATTAGGAAATTTATTTTAAAGAAAATATATTTAATACCTTCTAGCAACTTGATATATACGAACTCGATATTAGGAATAATCATCCAACTTGTGTATTTTTTGCAAAAAATGTTCGAGATACTAAGACGTCAAGAAGATTATTCTATCAGACATATATCAGATTTTTTAAAATTCTGGAACAGCACCACATCCTAATAAAAAATTCTAGACTTCTCCTACCTATACCATGATTGAAATCAACAATGTGTGACTTTTTATATTTCACTACATACTCTGAGGTTTAAATTATGCCTTTGATGGTATTGTCTGCGGTCAAGAATCATCACCTGATACTATTAAAAAAATAGTATTACATTTTTGTTGATAGTGCATCAACTGCTGCAATTCCAAGACCAAACGCAAATTCTTCTGGTTGACAGGAAACTGCCCTTGAATCCACTGAACATTAAATATATGATAACAACCATTATAAACTGTGGAAGATACTTTCTAATCCTGATACTTTATTATCTGGGTAACAGTTTTAGTAATTTGATGATGCAATAGGTAAAGATCCTTATTTATAAAATGTTTCACTATTGTATTATTAAAATCCAAAAATTATTTGTTATGTCCATACAATTTCAGATTAAAAATTAGATAAATTTCGTGATATTGTCAACGAAGTTACCAGGACTCTTCTTCTTCTAAATGTGCCTATCTTCTAGAGATGTTGGCGACCTCATTGACCCATCTCATTCTATTCACAGCACCTCGAAATAGATCAGTTGATGTTATACCAGTCCATTTCCTAAGATTGGCCAGCCAGGATATATGTCTACGTCCAGGGCCTCTCTTACCCTCAATGTTACCTGTAGAATCAACTGTAGAAGTCGGTATTTATCATTACGCATGATGTGGCCAAAGTAAGCCAATTTTCTTTGCAATTTAGTTTTAGTTTGAGCCCCTGCGCACTATCTGTCAGCAACACTGTATCGTCTGCATATCTAATGTTGTTTATAAGTTGTCCATTTACAGCAATCCCATCTTCTGATTCGTCCAAGGCCTCTCTAAAGATATTTTCAGAGTATATGTTAAATAATGCCGGTGACAATATGCAACCCTGTCTAACTTCTTTTTCGACTGTGAAGATCTCGGTCAGTTCATTTTCTAATCGTACTGTTGCTTTTTGTTGGAGATATAAGTTTAAGATCAGTCTTATATCCTTACCATCGAGTCCTGATGTTTTTAGGATATCGATTAGTTTCTTATGTGGGACTTTATTAAATGCCTTCTCGAAATCAATTAAACATGCAACCACATCCCAGTTGACATCTTTGACATCTGTAGGGCCAGGACTCTATCCTGATCAAACTTGTTTCTATAGAATAATCCTACTACATTTAATTAGTCAAATACCTTGAATACCTTGATCTTCCAGATCAGATTACGATATATTAATCTTCCAGTCTATCGTCAGTAAACAAAACCACCAGATAATAATATTTATATGTTAATTTAAAACAGCACCTTTCACATAAAAGTTGGCTTATTGTAAATCTTTCAATCACTTATGATAACTATTTCATGATTCTGAAACTCTGGACGAGCGTGTACATGTCTAGTGGATGGTATATGTTTTTTAAGTCAATTGGTAGCATCCAAAAAAGGTTTACCGCATGCTATATAGTGCCTGGTAGTCATAAAAGGTATGGTTTATTATTTCAGGTTCTCTGCTACTGAAGCTGCAGCTTTAATCTCTATGAAATAGGTCCATTGTATCCAGATGTTCCTTAACTGGCGCATGTTTATTGCCATAAGTTTTTGGCTAATTTCTACTTGCTATTCAAAAAGCAAGTAACTTACCTCACTTACCTTACCTTACTTACCTCAAGTAAGTCTTCTGGATAGTCACTATTATAACTAGTATGCTTTAAGTTTTAAAAAAAATCATTACAGGTATTAAACTTTGTGATACCAGTTGCAAATCTTTTAGCAATGTAAGGTGTAGCCTTCGAAACCTAACAAGGTCAATCTCCTGGTTTTCATCACTACTTTTCAAAAACAGAGTCCCCACGCTGTTTTGGTTTACTTGCAGTTAAATACAGTTTGACAGAAGAATTTGTTGGTTTTTAATGTCTCTTTTTCTATTTTTCAAAGGCGAATTTTGAGGTGTTATGACATCATACAAAGACCTAAAAATTCTAAAATCTTTTATTTAAATTTTAATTTCTATTTTATTTCTAATTTTAAGTTTTTTCTCTTTCGATCTATCACCACATGGACAGTCTCCGCCTCCATGTGGGTGTGATCCTTTAGTAAAATGATGCACCTATTTCATTAAAACGAGTCCATTTCCAGCAGGTAATTGGTTATTTACTTGACCAATTACTTCCTGTTATTATCTATAATGGTTCCTATATGTTTTGTTTTCAACTAATTAAGGCTGTTTTAGCAGTTCAAGCCAACTGCGATTTGAAATGGGCGTATCACTTACTTTTCTACACTGCCTACGCGAGACCATCTTTACTCAGTGCCGCCGGCCGACGGGTAGTTTAATGACAACAAATACATTATTCTCCATTCAAATTAGTTTTAACACGAACTAACTGACCGTACGTTCATGAGATTTGACGTCACGAAGGCGATAACGATGAAACTAAGCCCAATGATGAGTAACACGTTTCACTATTAGATTTCAGTATTTTTAGGCAATTTTCTTTAAAGTTGGAACACGCTTTTCTCGATTATTACTGGACACAGAAAGGTGAAACAAAAATCAACGATTACAGAAAAAAAAACTCTTTCGAGTGATGGGCGTAAAAAGTTTGGTTATAATAGAACGTTAAACAGTATATTCCAATTTTTCAACAGAAGTTTCAAAAAAATAAAAAAAGTAAAACCATCAGTTTAAAGGCAACATAATTTCGAATAACGTGTCCAAATTTCGAGACATTTTGTCAGTAAATAACAGAGAAAACACTGTCTCTAGGTTTTGATGCACCGATAAAACAGCCTTAAATCCAAGTGATTCATTGCAAGTATTTGGTTCAAAGAATATTTTGAAGGTTGGACGTCTAAAATTACTGCTTTTTGTGATTAGTCGATAACGAACCTGTCTTTATAATGTATAAACTAGGTAAAAAAGGAAAATAGAAATAGTTGTTTTATAATTTCTATATTAATTAAAATATTTGTATTGTTTGGTTGTATTTTCTAATATAATGTGAGTTTGGTTAATAGGATTTTTTCTGTTGTATACAATTTTGTTTTTAATAATTTCGTTACAGATATTTACCAGAGATTTACTTTGGTACTTATACATAGAAGTTTGTAGTTTGTTTTTCTTAACATTTCAGTTACATTTTGGTTACTAATTTTCATTTATTGAAACAACAAATCCTGAACATATTGTTGAAAATCGAACTGATATTCTACCGAGGCTCATACAAGGATTAAATAAACTTCTAAGTGATCATTTTTACTTGAGAATCATCATCCAGCCTCCAGAGTCCACTGCTGAACATAGGCCTCTTCCTCATGTTTCCAACCCCGTCTATCTTGCGCCGCTCTCATCCAGTTTTTATTGAGTCTTCTTAAATCGTCAGTCCATCTTGTAGGTGGTCGACCGACGCTTCTCTTGTCTTCCCTTGGCCTCCATTCCAATAACCTCTTTGTCCATCGCCCATCTGTCATTCTGGCTATGTGTCCTGCCCATCTCCATTTTAGTCTGGCTATCTTCTCGATGATGTCAGTCACTCCGGTTCTTCTCCTGATGTCTTTGTTGGTTATTCTGTCTCGCAGAGTTATTCCTAACATGGACCGCTCCATTCTTCTCTGCGTGACTCTCAGTTTGGTAGCTGCTGCTTTTGTTAAGGTAAGTGTTTCTGCTCCGTACGTCAAGACTGGGAGGACGCACTGATCAAATACCTTTCTCTTTAGGCATGTGGGCAGCTCACTTTTAAAAGTTTCTCTCAGTTTTCCAAATGCTGCCCACCCAAGGCCGATTCTTCTCTTCAGTTCATGAGTCTGGTTATCCCTGCCAATCATAATTTCATGTCCCAGGTATTTATATCTATCTACGAGTTCTATTTCTTTCCCACCAATACTGATGTTCTGGTTGGGTACCAACTTACTTGAGAATACTTATTGAGTATCCAAAAGGAACATAAAGAACTACCTCACTGCCAGGAATAACTGTATCTGCCCATTTCAGCAATGCAGATCCGATTTCATTTCCACCACGAGTAGTTCATTATAACTTTTATCTATATCAGACTCATCTTCTTCAACAAAACTCAAGGCATCTCTAATAATATGCTCTTCATTTAAAACATGATTGCTTGGTGTATTATTTGAGTCTGAAATAAAACTAGGATTATAATATTGGTTGTAGAATATTTAATAATATTGCTAGTCTAAGGTTGGTATCAAATCACTACATAACCTTTTGAGGTTATGTTTTTTAATAATTTAAAATTAATGAGCAAAAAAGGTAGCTTACCTGTAAATGCAGTAGAAGGATTCGCAGAACTTCCGCAGTAGTTCAAGAATCTTTCTTTCACAAAAATTATGGTACATTATTCTTATTATTAGTAACAATCAACTCTAAATACACCATAAATGGCAAAAGTACTATTATTAGATCACTAACAGTCTACCTGTCATCATAGACATATGGAACACTATGTGCGGCGGTAATTCACATGCGTAAAGGAATAAAACATTAAGTTCGCATGGTGTTCTATCTCTCTAAAGCAAATGGTTTAGGACCTAGTGCTCTATTCCTTTAAATAAAGTGACAGAAGTTTATTATTAGTGTGTAAAAATGTCAACATTGGAAAGAAATGGAAATAGTGTTATATAATAGTAGTTTATATATATATATATATATATATATATATATATATATATATATATATATATAAACTAAGGTACACTCGAAGAGTGGTGGGTTTTTCGGTCAAAGTGGAGAAATAAAAGACAAAGAAGGTGGCTACTTCATCTATTTATTGAAGACGTTTCGCTTTCTGCTCAGAAAGCATCATCAGTTCATCTAAAAAGAACAATATGAAAACCAAACATCCATAGAGAAGTTACAACAAAAGTGTGTTACTTCACTACTGGTTCTCCATGGATGCGCCTGGTGGTGGCATAAAACCCCTCTGTAACAGAAAACATCGAGAAAAGGAGTACGACCGTCAATCCAAAATAAACTAAGGTACACTCGAAGAGTGGTGGGTTTTTCGGTCAAAGTGGAGAAATAAAAGACAAAGAAGGTGGCTACTTCATCTATTTATTGAAGACGTTTCGCTTTCTGCTCAGAAAGCATCATCAGTTCATCTAAAAAGAACAATATGAAAACCAAACATCCATAGAGAAGTTACAACAAAAGTGTGTTACTTCACTACTGGTTCTCCATGGATGCGCCTGGTGGTGGCATAAAACCCCTCTGTAACAGAAAACATCGAGAAAAGGAGTACGACCGTCAATCCAAAATAAACTAAGGTACACTCGAAGAGTGGTGGGTTTTTCGGTCAAAGTGGAGAAATAAAAGACAAAGAAGGTGGCTACTTCATCTATATATATATATATATATATATATATATATATATATATATATATCTATATATATATATATATATATATATATATATATATATATATATCTATATATATCTATATATATCTATATATATATATATATATATATATATATATATATATCTATATATATATATATATATATATATATATATATATATCTATATATATATATATATATATATATATATATATATATATATATATCTATATATATATATATATATATATATATATATATATATATATATATATATATATATTTCCATTATGTAGGTCAACTTCACTGACTTTGGAAATTTTTAAAATTTTTTACAGCACTATTAAGTATTGTAATCGCAATAAAATTCTGGCTAAATTGTAATTATTGATAATAAATATGTAAAAATTACCGAAAGTTGCACCAACCGCATTGTAAAATTTGCAAGGACAAAATATATTAAACGAGTTAAAGCGGAGTGGTAAATCAATATATTTTAATAGAAATTATAAATTATATACTCTCACGCTGCTGGCAAAGTGCCCTTAAAGAAAAAAGTAACCAATTGATAATGTGTCATAATGCAGACTGCATAAATTTCGTATTCTCTTATCAGCCGATCTAAATGGTCCTCATAACAACCCACCAGCGCGCCAATGAGTACAAGGCATCAGTCGATTTGTATGTTAATTTTATTCATTTTTCAAAGACTCAAAGCACCTGAAGTGTATTGCAGAAGTCGCATTACAATCAGATGTTTATAAATCGGGATTATTGTTTGTCATACCATCGAAAAGACTAGAAAATGAAGCGATGGCACACCTTTTATGGTTTGGAAGATGAAATAGTTCTCTCGCCGTATACAGTTATGACTTTATCATACCGAATTTATTATAACAATAATGCAACCTCTTCAGTTAGTTAAGTGGTATTGAAAACAATTTAATATTTCAATACAACAAAGGAGAATTATTGACAATAAACCTTTAATTATTAAATCTTGTCAAATATATAAATGGTGTTAGATTAAACAATCTGAGATTTGCCGACGACATCGTTCTGATCGCAGAAACATTTGAAGAGCTACAGACTTTGGTGAATAAGATAGCAGACTGCAGCAAAGAATATGGACTATCTTTGAACATAAAGAAAACTAAATTTATGGTAATATCGAAATCAACACAAAATGTCCAAAATTTATATGTACACAATGAAATTATCGATCGAGTTAGCAAATACAAATATTTAGGCACTTTTATAAATGAAGACAACGATAGCTCAGCAGAAATCAAAATAAGAATAGAAAAAGCCAGATCCATATTCACTAAAATGAAGAGAGTGTTCTGCGGAAGAGATTTGAGCCTTGAAATGAAACTTCGCCTGATGAGATGTTACGTACTTTCTGTGCTGTTCTACGGAATGGAGTCATGGACGTTGAAAAAGATTGATACCAAAAAATTAGAGGCATTTGAACTGTGGATGTATCGCAGAATCCTGAGAATATCATGGACCGAGAGAGTCACAAATGTCGAGGTCTTGAGAAGAATGAATAAAGAAAAGGAAGTCATATTTACGATCAAAAAACGAAAACTGCAATACTTGGGACACATTACAAGAGGCGAAAGATATGAACTGCTTCGAATAATTATGCAAGGGAAAATAGCAGGAAAAAGGTCCATAGGAAGAAGACGAAACTCCTGGCTAAAGAATCTACGGGAATGGTATAGCTGTAGCAGCAACGAATTGTTTCGGTCAGCAGTTTCGAAAATACGTATAGCCCTGATGATCGCCAACCTTCGGAACGAAGATGGCACTTGAAGAAGAAGAAGTCAAATATATTTGTTACCAGCGCTTCTTTAGGAATTACTAAATCTGTGTAAAAACTTAAAAGAGTAAATTTTAATTATGTTCCCTGTCTGCTAGTTTATTATTGGTTGAAACACGAAACACGATTTTTATATCGCCATTTTTGAATATTGGGCATATATCGACCCTTTTCTATCTGTTTGACATTTGTTATTCTCGCCACACATGCTGAATTAAGTTTGACTCCGCGTCATCAAGTAAAGATGGAGCTTCTTCTTTTAGGAACTTTCAGAATATCAGGCTCTGGACTGTGCTTTGTTGTTTTTTTAGATGTTTTATTATGTAGTTTAATTCTCGCTCAGTCGATTGTGGAATATTTACATTTGATGAAGGGATTGGTGCATTTCTTTGCTCTTTATCTTTAAATGCTAATTTAACTTCAAAACATTCAGGCCATACTTGAGTCCAGTTATCCATTTCTCCCACCAATTTCTCTTGTTTATTTTTAGAGTACTACATGCTTGAGAATTTCTCATCACTACAATTTTTGTTCATTGATAGAAGTTTATTATTTCTTTATTTTTATAGTCGTCTGTGAAAAATTTAAATTTTTTATCCAAATGCCTTCTTTTGCACTTTATGCACATTCCTTTTATTAAAGCACACCTTACCTTGAAGGAGTTTTTAAATTTTATATTTACATGTCCGTTTTGGCCGACATGCAAATGAAAGGGCTTTTAATGTCAATTGAAGCCGACCGAATAATGCAAAAAAATAATTATGTAGAATACAAGTGGTCATTTAACCAGAAAAAATCAATTTAATGGTATAAAAGAGGATTATGAAATTATTGTCAAGCAAAAATTAGAACGTGTAAAAGAAAAAATTGATGTTACAATTGAAAATAAAAATATTCTAGTATATTCTAAATCTAAAACATCTAAAAAATATCAAAGCACCTGTCACAGATGGAATAACTGCAGAACTGATAAAGAATGGTGGACATGCGCTATGGAGGCGTATCCATAAACTAATCAACCGCATATGGACACTAGAAGTCATCCCAGAAGATTGGAAAGTGGGAATCATACTTCCTATGTACAAAGGGGGAGACAAACGACTCTGCAAAAATTATAGGGGCATAACAGTTTTAAATGTCATCTACAAGATATTATCAGGAATTATATACAGCCGCCTGGAATCGTTTTCGGATGAGATTATTGGTGAATACCAATGTGGCTTCAGACCAAAGAGGTCAACTATAGACCAAATACATATGTTAAGAGGTATACATAAAAAATGTGTTGAATATAACATACCTATTTACAACTTGTATATCGATTTCAAACAGGCGTTTGATGGAGTAGATCGACAAAAGATGTTAAAGCAACTAGCTATGTTAGGAAAACCCAATAAGTTGGTTAAACTTATACGAATGACTCTGGAGGGTTCCAAAGCTATGGTGAGAATAGATGGAGATATGACGCAGGCCTTTGATATTGAAAAGAGAGTTAGACAAGGGGATGCCTTATCAACAACACTTTTTAATTTTAATCTAACTTTAGAAGCTATTGTTAGAAAACTGGATATAAACGGCTGTATTAATACAAGATCTATGCAAATACTTGCATCATATGCGGATGATGTTGCCATAATAAGCCGCAACAAAAGGGTATTAAGCGAAAAAGTTATAGAACTGAAACGAGAAGCTGCTACGTTTGTTCTATATATAAATGAAAGCAAAACAAAATATATGGAGTGCACAAAATCGAATGAACATGAGAATCTGAAGGTAGACAACCATACCTACAAATATGCCTCCACTTTTCCCTACCTAGGCTCAATAATAAATGACAACAACAACATCAGTCAAGAAATACAAGCACGGATTCTTAGCGGTAATAAGTGCTTTTATGCATACAAAGACTTAATGAAAAGTAAGTTACTGAATCGTGAATCTAAGCTGAGAATCTACAAAACAGTAATTAGACCAGTGGTCACATATGGATGTGAAACGTTGACCCTCTCAACCACTGATGAAAATCAACTGAGAATATTTGAGCGCAAAATACTAAGGAAGATATTTGGACCAACCCAATGCAGCGATAGTTCGTGGAGAATTAAAATGAACCACGAGCTGGATGAACTAATCCAGAGCGCAGATATTGTCAGATTTATAAAGTCACAAAGACTAAACTGGCTTGGTCACCTAGAAAGAATGCCAGATAATCGAGCTGTAAAAGTAGTCCAGAGATGGAAGTCCCAAGGAAACAGAACAAGAGGAAGGCCCCGTAAAAGATGGATAGACGACGTAGAGAGGGATCTTAAAACCATGAACATCAGGCAGTGGCGAAGGAAAGTATCCGACAGGGCAGAATGGAAGAACATTGTTAAGCAGACCAAGACTCACAAAGGGTTGTAGCGCCATTAGAAGAAGAAGAAGAAGAAGAAGAAGAGTATATTCTAAATATAAACAACCAATAAAAGCTAATATTTACGCATTACCTTTGATTTGGAAGAAAAATTCAATATTCCTCGAATATTCATCAAACCAGTTCCACTAAAACGTGTAAAAATTTCTAAGATTACTTAATAAAGACTATTGATGAAACACGACACAGTTTTTGCACAACAAGAATTACAAAGCAAAATTTTATCAAATTCTAAAGATTTTTAAAAATCAACTTGAAAATGAGTTAAGACGAAAAACTAGGAATCTTAATCATAAGGTACTAACCATAAGGACTAACCTACAACTTTATACATTTTAACAAAATTTGATGCCTTTTACTGTAAAGCATAAACTGCACGATGGACCAAACCACACTTTCCAATTGCTGTACTAGGTAGCAATAGAATATAACACTTTTGTTATTTTGATATTTTGTTTATGAGGCTTTATACCGGTTCTTTGAGCTTTGTTTTCTTTAACAATGGGTAGAATGCTAACCTGGCCCATTAACCCTCCTCTTTTATCCGAGCTTGGGAAGGGCTGTGTGCATAAAGGCGGCTTCTGAGCTACTCAATCCACCCAGTCCTCGCGCTATAACCTCCAGACAGAGTTCCCCCGGCAGTGCATATTGCACTGCAAGATGATACCAATGTTCAAGAAAGGAGATAAAGAAGTCCCCAACAAATATAGAGGTATAAATCTACTGATAACCGCTTACCACAAAAGTCCTAACCAACAAAATCAATAAACTAACAGCTTGATCAGATGAACAACAAGGATTCAGATCCTGACGGTCCTGCATTAGCGTCGTATTTGTACTAAGACAAATCACAGAAAAGTCCGTCGAACACAATAAACCAGCATATCTTTGTTTTATAGACCTGACAAAGTCTTTCGATCGCATCCAAGTCGAAGACGTCTTACACCTACTGTATAAAAGAAACATACCAATCAATATTATACAAACCATCAAAAACATCTACTTCCATAATCGAATACAGGCAAAGATAAATGAAAAACTAACACAGTGTATACCAGTACAAAACGGAGTCAGACACGGTGACTCGTTAATCCCACTTCTCTTTAATATAATAATGGACGAAATAATACAAGCAGTACGTAAAGGTCATGGTTACAGAATGGGAAACAAATAAATTTAATATTATGTTATGCAGACGACGCCGCAATAATCACCGAGACATCTTCAATACAACAGTTGACATATGACATTTATTTTTAAACATCTAAATACCTACTACGATGTAAAATCGAAATAGATGGGAAAATAATAGAGCAGGAAGCAAGGTTTAGATATCTGGGAATAGATATAACTAGTTACGGAGATGTTGAAGAAGTACAACAACAAAGCTCAAAAGTAAATAAAGCGGCGGGATTTCTTAATGACACAATCTAGAAGAACAAACACCTAAGACAAGACACAAAAACAAGAATCTATAAAGCAGCAATTAGACCTATATTAACATACACGGCGGACACAAGACCAGACACATCTAAAACGAGACGACTACTAGAAACAACAGAGATGAAAATACTCCGACGAATATCAGGGAAAAGTCTGTTGGATAGGGAGAGAAGCGAAAACCTAAGAAGAGCATGAAATATAGAAGACATAAATGGATGGGTGACAAAACGGAAACAGGAGTGGAACGAACACATTAGTAGAATGGCAGAGGATAGGATAGTACGAATAGCACGGGATAAGTCACCAAATGAACGAAGAAGTATTGGCAGACCAAGAAAAAGATGATGCGATAATTTAAACAATTTAGGAGGCTAATATTGAAGAATAAATAGGCTTTAAAGCCTACATACAAGAAGGAAAAAGAAGAAGAAGAAGATATTTTGTTTATTCTGTATGAGTAATGTGGACGAATATGACTTTGCCGCTAAGTGGTGTCGGTACGTGTTTTAAGTCAAACAGACGCCTGTATTTTTCGTAAAATTTACTAATAGTACAAAAACCAAAACTAATAATAATATGGAAACAATGGAAAATAGATAGGACCCAGGCAGTACTTATTACTTATTTTACTACTGTTATTTCGAGAAACCTCCTAAAAAACATAAAACAGCTGTGTTGGAGTGAACATCTTGGTCTCGATAATACGGAAAGAGTTCACCAGAGCTCAATCCTTTTGATACAGTAGTCGTCTGGGATAAATGAGTTTTCCCTTTAGAAGGAGTGAGTGCCTTAAACCGTAATGTGGATAATAGCCATAGAATATATTTTTCACCAAATTTAAGTATTAACACGATGTATGGCCTCTATAAAATAGAAATCCTACATCTTATTATGTTTTCAGAAATGTTTTTAACCCACAGCATAATTACATTTTTACTTTTCAGTTCAAAAGTATAGTTTTGCAAATTTCGTATAGCTCAAAAAGACAGAAAACGAATTATTAAATCGTTTTTTTATGGCCATCAGAGCAGATGGCACTTTTGTAGCTATCTATTTAAAGTCAGAAATAAGCAAGATATATTCACCGACAGTATTGTGTATGAATTTTTATCGGCCGAGTCTCTGACGACGCAGGGTTATGCAGAAATAACGTTATAAGACTGTATTAATACCGATTCATACACGGAAGATTTGAAGAATTGTGCTCTTGGGCCATATATTTTGACCTTTTAATTCATCAAAGGCAAAGAGCATTTGCTGAAATCGTAAATGTTGCTTAAAAATTATTTTTTTAGTAAAAAAAATTGGTATCAGCTCATTCAGCGTTGCTCTCGTATCCTCAAAATAAATATGTGTATTGTATAATAATTTGGGATGAAACATTCTATAATAACTGGAGTATCTAGGATCTTATTTTATAATTATACAACTCTCACATTTTTCACCTGAAACCGATTTTGTAGGAAAATACAACCCTTTATTTTAATAGTCTACATACGAAGTTTAATAATATTATTATCCAGAAACCTTATAATTGAATGTAGATTGTCTCGTTCACAGGGTTTTCAATCGTCTATTCAACCCTACGTTTTGACGTGTTTATAACGATAGTTTAGCCACCTGAAAAGCACCATTGTGGGCGCCTATGTTCAAAGAAAAAGTAATTCCATTGTTTTCGACATATTTATGCTTAAACAGTGCACCAGATGTGTGGACGGCCTACCCACCAACATCGGCATCGGCATTCAAAGGTCGTTCCGAGAGTTTGTTTTCTTGTTTACATAGGCGCGCGCTAATCAAAAAACCATATTAAATAATTAATTATTTTATGCTTGATTAAAACCGAGATAATAGCGTTGCGTGCTGATTTTTATTAGAGATGTTGTTAATCGGATACTAATAGTACACTGAATCACTCATGTCGGTGAAACGAATCCTGCTGTTAGTGTAGACTCTGTAATATAATATAAAAGATATTACAGAGTGTTTAGATTTTTATTAAGAATGCTCAATCATTAGAATTAACTACTACCAGTAGATTAAGCTACCTTATGGCACCCAGAGTAGGAAGTTTTTTACGAAACGAAAACTGTAAAAACTGTTTTAAGACAACACTCGGATGCTAAAATAAGTATTGCATAAGGTCCAACTCAGACTGAATATAATTGGACAACCAGATAAACATAACAGAATATGACTTGAATGATATAGTTACATTTGAGGAAAGATATTTGGATTGTTTCCTCCTCTATTAGCGCTTTCAATATTTTGTGTGAGTAATAAAGACCAAAGAACACCTAACCGAACCTAACCTATATATTGTTGTTTTTTGTGGTTGAAAGACATGGATCCGGTATAAAAAGATTTGTGCGAAAATATAATATTTGGGGCAAAATCGACCATTTTAATTTTTGTAACGATAGAGACTTTTTTAAGAGGTTTAGATTAAGTAAACTTAATTAGTAAGTTTAGATTAAGTAAAGATTTTTTGATAATATATTGTAAACGGTTGTTAAAAGATTATAAAAGTAGGTATTCTGCCTCATTATGTTCACTCAGTTTAGGCATTCAGTGTTTTCATAATCTTGATAATTAAAAAAAAGTTTAAATGGAGATAATAGAAATGTGTTGTTACTTGGAGGTTATTATTATACAGTGAAGCCATTTTTAAGGAGTCCACTAAACAATAAATGAAGAAAATATATATATATATATATATATATATATATATATATATATATATATATATATATATATATATATATATATATATATATATATATATATATATATATAGTTCCATAAGTTCCATATTAAAACCAGATATGTAACAGAACTTTTTATGTATGGAAGAGAAGGTTTAGGTAATATTTTATCCAATAGAAGTAGCTACAGCAACATTCTATAACCTAGCGAGAGATTCAAATAAAGAAAATTTTGAAGATGAATTGCTAAATGAAGATATGATTGAGCTTTCTGAAGTTGGAGATGTTTGAGCTAACCATATACAGTCGAATCTCGTTAATTCGAAACTCGAGGGACTTAAAATATTACGAATTATTGAGTATTTGAAATATTAAATGGTTCGAAATTTGTTAGAGAAAATAAAACTTCAAAAAAATAAATGTTGATCAATTATTATTTATTAACTGCTATTCTATAATGATGGCAAAAGTTTAGAGGTACATTCGTATCTATTCATAATACATTATGAATATATACATACATGTATATATTCATAATGTGAATTAATCAATCTTTCAAAAGAACTGTATTATAGTGGTTTGCTTTAAAGCACATTGCTGCTGCTCAGACTGGTCAACAATTGGTTTTAAGAGAAAAAGTGCCTGAAATGCTTTTTCATCACTTTCGTTTTGTATACAGAAGGTTTGTAAGGTAGGAGTGAGGATCTTGCTTCCTTAACTGACACCTCTGCCAAAGGTTTTGATGCATCTTACTCATCTTCATCATTACTTTTTTCATTCGTAACTCTTGCAGATAAAATTTCATAAGTATTGGAAGATTTTCTTGGCCTTCTTTAAAGAAAACCGGATTTTTGAAGCAGTTGAGAATTGTTAGGGATGTTACACCTCTCCATTCCTTGTCAATCAGTAAAATAGCTGTCAAAACCGTGATATTTGCAGTTAGCTGCTTGTTGAGAGATTCTAAAACAAGCTTAACAATTTCTTTGCGATAGAACGTTTTAAAATTATGGTTAGTCCCTTGGTGCAATGGTTGCAATTTTGAAGTTGTATTTGGCAGAAAGAAGTAGAGTTCCACGTTGGACAATGTTGGAGGACTGTTGTAGACAGTGTAATTGTCTAAAAATAGTAAAATTTTTCACTTTTGCCGTTTCATGTTTCATTAACTGTTAAAAGCCAATTGATAAAAAGTTCTATCGTCATCCAAGTTTTTTTGTTAGCACGATAATCCGTAGGAAACGATTTCACACCTTTGAAACATCGCGGTTTCATTGCTTTTCCTATCACTAAGGATTTAAGTTTTTCCGATCCATCCATATTTACTGCAAATAAAACTGTCAACCTCTTTTTACTATATTTTCCCTCGTGACATTTTTCATCTTTAAAAGTAAGCTTCTTGTCCGGTAAACATTTAAAAAATAAGCCAGTTTCACCAATATTAAAAATGTATTCAAAAATTAAAAAAAGAAGGGTACATTTTATTGTATGAGTAAATGTCTATCCTCTAGCTAGATACTCTAGACTATCTGTCAGATAGGACAATATTTATCTGGAGGTGAAAAGACTGACCTTTTCATGCATGTGTATTATTTTAAAAATTTAATTGTCAACTCTTTTAAAAGTTTATTGATCGTAAAATATTGGCTGCGTATTTGGTGATTGGTAAAAAATATAATACAAAATACAACAAATGAATTTCACAACTAGAATTACGTTGGTTTTTGTACGTAGATCGATTTCATAAGACGACTTTACGCAAAAGTTCAGCGAATTTTCAAAAGTGACTTATTTGCTGTAAAAGTTGTACAGCAGACTAAAATATCATTTTGTTTACGTCCTAGTCTTAAATAGGAGAAAGTCAGAACAAATTGAGAGGGCTGACTGTAGATGGCAATTGATTGGATCCCGCGTCGTATGGTGACGGGCAAAATCAATAGTTATAATAAATTGTTCTCGTATCACTCAGTTTAAATTTATATCAGTATACTTTAAATATAAGCTAAAGTGTTACATTTCTCTAATTTTTAATTTGAGTCTTTCTGTCTTCTTCTTTATGTGAAAGTTTCAAGTCAATAAAATAAATATTATCTATGTAGGTGGAGTTCTAGAAATTGTTAGAATGTTATCAGTGGACTGTTATTGTTCATTTTAATACAATGATACCGTTCTCCTTTATATGTATAATTTTCTTATACTAAAATTGTCCAGTTGAGTTTTTTTATCAAAATTGTTTAATCATCGATTATATTTACTGATCGTTGTAGCTTTATATCAACATCCTTACAGTCTTTTCCATTTATTGAATATTATAACTTAATCTCATTAATCCATTTGTTAGTTGTAATCACTATAAGTGTTTGCTACTCATACACATTCATCTGATTTCATTCAAAATAAGCTCCTCTGTTGATCGATTTGCCACATGGATCCGTTAACGATCCGATTGTTTCTCCAACGGTGCACCTCTACTTTTTATTATTACTTAGTCGTTTAATAATAATGCGTATTTATTGAACAAGTTTTTTGCACAGATGTTATAAGCGATGGGTTATTGGAAGCGTGGGAAATCCTGTAAGCAGTATATAAATTAAAAAAAAAGGCTATAGAAGTATACACTTTATACTTTTTTCTTGTTCACTTTAATGGCTTGGTCCCCGTATATAATTTTTATATTACTTTTAGCATCTACGCTTATGTTACATTATTGTTATTATTTGTATGTAATAAACGATTATCAACAGCTGTGATATTCAATTTACATTATAGGTAACAAGAACTGTGTAAGTTTTTTATTTATGTATTGCAATTTACAATTTATTTAATATAGTGAATAATTTATGTCATAACTACTACTTAGCCAGAGCTTGAAAAGATTGAAGAAAAAAATATTTATATTAATATAAATAAGAATACTTCAATCAGCAGAAATATCTGAAACTCTATTTGGAATTGCAGAAAGCTAAAGAAAGCTAAAGATAGATGAGATGTTTTAGTGCATCGAACAACACTTTTGAATTTCCTAATTATAGAAAAATTTTATAACGTAATGAAAACTATTGATTAAACAGAATAATATTAAATTTTAAAAAACGCATAGACTATGTAATATTAACAAAAAAAAATGTGAAAGTTGACCCCTGAGTTACATCTCGTTTATTTTAAATGACATCCACAATTCTTCGAGGAATAGTTTTTACAAAGTTCTGACAAAATTCTAATGTAAACGAATCCCATATTTCTTGCAATTTTTCCTTTTATTCGTTGAAGGACCTAGCAGGATGTTTTCTCAAAGCTTTTTTTATTTCGCACCGGGACTGTCATGGTCTTCAATCCATTTCAAACTCTTTTTTGAGGTATGACAACCTGCGCCGTCCTGTTGGAAGACAAAATCTACCGCTGATGTTAAACGGTGTTCTATAATCGGTAAAAGAGGTTCTTCTAAAATATTCAAATATTTGTCCGTGTTTACAATCCCATCGACAAAATGTAACTTTCCCACACCTTTAGACGGCATGCTGACCCAGATCATGACAGATGCAGGAAATTTGACTTTTCTCTTCAGACAGTCGGGATGGAAAGCTTCACTTTTCCTGCGAATGACGCGACTCCTACTGTCTCCAACACACACTTAAAATCTGGACTCATCACTCCATTGTATTAAAAACCATTGCGACTGAGTCCAATCTTTATATTTTTTTGACCATCTTAGTCTATTTTCTTTTGTTGTAATGTTACAAGTGTCTTTTCCTTGGCCTAAAATAAAATGAAATTTATCAAAAACAATTCGTACCAATTTTTTAACTATATAAAACTTACTTTGTAAGTACTAAATCCTAATTTGTGGGCCTCTCGGTGACATGTTGATCTAAAAACGTGTCTTCCAATAACATCACTCCATAAAACCCCTAACTCCATATAATTTTATCGTCGATTTTTGACTATAATACGTCTTAATGCCCTTCGATCTGCTTTGGTTATTTTACTTTTTCGTACATTTCTAGGTTTTGTGACGACCGAACCTATAGTTTTGTATCTTCTGACTATATTTCTTACACTATAGCTTGACAATTGCAACATAATATATTCGCGATTTGCGAATTGGATTTTCCAGAATTAAAAAATCTAATAATGATTGAACAAATTTTTTCATCGATAGCTTTACCTCGACCCATTGTACAATTCACAAACGGCAAAAAGCTTTACAATACTACAAAATATATTTATCTCTCAGATTAACTTCTTATAAAAGTGATATCAAGAAAAATTTTAAATCTTGTGACTTCTCAGAGCATGTTATCAATGAGGACTATGTTTTCATTTTTCAAGAAGTAAAAATTTTGGAAAGAGAAGTTAATACGTAAAAGAGAATTTAAAGAAATGGTTTGGACAAAAAATCAAATTGTAATAATAAGAGATCTGACATTGATAATTTAAGCACTATTTTCAATAATATTTTGTCTTTTTAATCATCATCATCACGTAGCGCTACAACCCTGGGTGGGTATTGGCTGACAACTTTTTTCCAATTTGTTCGATCTTCCATCAACCTAGGGTCAAATGAAATGTTCATTTTCCGGAGATCTGCTTGGATGTTATCTCTCCGTCGCATTCTGGGACATCCGAGTGGTCTTTTGTCTGTGGGAATCTCCTCCCATAGCAGTTTTACAAGTCTCTCATACAAGTCTTCTACAAGTATTTTTCGTTCAAAGCGTCTGAGCTTTTCTTCGTTTGCTTTGGCCATGGTCCACGTTTCGCATCCATATGTTATTACAGGTCTGACTATGGATTTATAGATTTTGATCTTTGAACTTCTTGTAAGAATTTTTGAATTTATGAGCTTATCCAGTGCCAATAGACAGCGGTTTGCAGATTGGATTCTGTCTTTTATTTCTTTAGTAACATCGTTGTCAGCTGTGATTACGGCCCCCAGATACTTAAAACGTTGTACTCTTTCAAAATTTAAGGTGTTGATCGTCACATTTTGTTCTATTCTGTCTCTTCGTGTCGTTCTATTTATTTGTCTTCTCTTCATTAATCTTCAGCCCTACTTCACACGTAGTAACAAAGGAGAAATATAAAAAAAATTCAATAATAGTTTGTTTCATTATTTGTTATTGGTCCCTATTTTAATTTTTAATTCATTATTTTACTTATTTTTCCCTAGAGATTTTTATGTTCTATTATCACTTTGCTATTTGTTTTTTCTTTAATTTATTTCCCAACCTACCCAATTATTTTATCAGTCAAACGACATTTGAGTGATATCAAATTAACATCAAATAATTATTTTGTGAAAATTATAATAAGTAGTGTAGTTTGAAATTTTAATTTGTTTAATCTTTGTGTTATTTAAATTCTTTATGTTTATCGAAAGTAATGCATTTTTTGAATAAAATTACAATGTTGATAAAATTACAATTTTTTTGAAGCGAAGCTTTTGTACTAGCGTTGTATTGGTTTTTTTCTCTACAGTAAAATGCAGAAGCGAGCGTCACGGAACTAGCACCACAAATAGAGCCACAAGATTTAAATTAGAAACTGCATGAAAAATAACGTACAAAATATAGTTATTAAATGAGAAATAAAACATTAAAAGAATATCTATCACTAAAAGATTCGATTCGTAATGATTGAATTTAATGCAAGTCGTAAATGTCATCGGATTATTTACAACATTGAATCATCTATTTAAATTTTTATAAAAATTCTAAAATTCTCGTTTTAAAATAATTTCATATACTTAAATACAATTTTTGTTTTTAAATATATTATTTAGTTTATATAATAATTAAATTTACTATCAAATGGTATTTATTTATATTTTATTATTTATATTTGGTCCGATTTTGACAGGTTTGTCATAAGTAAAAAACGTATTCTTTGTTAATACGTTAACAATTGGCGTTGGAAGCAAACATAATAATGCTCTTTAGCGTCTATCTATTTTCTCAAAAGTATATACACGGTAAATCGTTTGGTTCACGCTAATCAAAACTATTTCGATAGTTTAATCTCAATGGGAGTATCCATAAGCATGATCTGGATTCCTTGTCATGTAGGAATCCCAGGTAACGAACTAGCCGACCTCTTTGCAAAACAAGCCTCGTCTTCTAATATAGAGACTGAAAACATACAACTACATACAGATTTACAGTCGTGTTTTAAAAATATCATCCAAATCTCTTGGCAAGATCACTTGAATAAAATCCCTTCCAAGCTTCGTGGCATCCATCCCAGCGTTAAAAAGCTTGAGTTTCCTTTCATGACATGAAAAAACAAAATCTTAATTCGCCTACTTAAAATCGGCCATACAAGACTAACTCATAAATATTTAATGACTTCCCAAAATCCACCTACATGTACACACTGTGATAATATTCTATCTGTTAAACATATTCTCGTAGACTGTCCCAACTTTAGCAATGAAAGAAAAAATAATCTCTTGAGTCGAAACCTACAAAATATTCTCAGTTTGCCAGATCAATTCCAAAACCTTACTAATTTCCTCTATGAAACCAAGCTTTACCAGGAAATTTAGATGAAGAAACGTAGTTTAGAATTTGATAATTAATAATTGTACCAATATTTAAAGTATTTAAAGTAAATCTTTATTGATTGTAATGTTACTGTATATTCATGTAATGTAATGTAATGTAATGTAATATAATTGTACCTGTGTCGGTGACCTACGCTGTCAAGACACGTAAAGCTAAATAAAAAAAATAAAGAATAAGATTTAATTTTAAATATATTATTTAAATTAAAATGCTCGCTTAAATTAAAAAAATATTTTTTCTTATTATCTTATTTAGTTTATATAATAATTGAGTTTACTATCAAAAGATATTTATTTATATTTTCATAATATCATATAAATACTATGTTGGATTTTTGCAATTATTATCAGTTCGACTATTAAGTATATTTGGGTGCGATAAAAAGGGTTAATAGGGAAACATTCGTATATTTTATACAGTCACAGCGGAAGAGTTTATTTGTGTATCTAAAGGGGGTGGGCGTTAGGTATACAAAATGTAAAAACTCAGCATAATTTGTTATTTTGATTTTTGAAATGTTTCATAATTTTTTGTACAGCAAACGTCAAAAAGATCTTATTAACGAATACGATAAAGCATGTAAAAGCTTAAAAAAGATACACCAATAAATACTGCTGCTAAATAGAAATAGAAAATGATACTAAAATATAAATATGATACTGAAACTTTTTTCATTTTCTCATTGAATCATGACATCTACATTCGTGATTCCCACATGAAATTGTGAATATTGCTGCACAACCAGAACTCAAAAGCTTCTAATTTCTTTTATATTTATGTTTTGTTTTCGGTTAGGTGCTAGCGCTACGAATCATTGGGAAAACTGGTACAAAAAGTGTATATAATACCTGTCTATAAAAACTCGAACTTTTAATTTATGATCTCATCTACAATAATTAATATTTAAGTACTTCTCCATTTTACAATTATAAAATCGACAGATAGTCTATAAGAAATCTTACTACAGTAATTGCATTCATTCCGCACATGAAAATAAATTACATCGCTAAGAATAATAAGAAAAACAAAGTACCATCAGTTTTCGACAAGGGCAGTCAATAAAAAACGATGCTGAGGTGTCAATTATAGACACAGGTAGGCGAAGTCGCTAATTTATATTATTTAAATGCCAGCTTGTTTTGCGCATATTCTACTCCTTATAGACACCTACGGTTGATATCTGAATGTAACCTGCTTCAATGAAACAACGTTGCCACGTTTTGGAATTGTAGGGAATTACAAATACAAATACAAATATTTAAACGAAATAACAAAAGCTTAACTTTTAATATAAAATATAGCCCTGTGTGTTTTAATAAATTGATTAATAATAGATTAACTATCGGAAATATTAGATCGTTTTAGTGTACGTGCCCCTTCCCATATCAGTTGGCCCAATGTTACAATGTTAGATTGAAAAGAAAATTAAATTTTAGAGAACAAAAATAAAAGCGCAGCGCAAATTTTAGAAGTTTTAATTATAGAAAATATTTTATATCGTAATGAAAACTATTGATTAAACAGAATTATAATAAATTAAAAAAAAAATGCATAGAATAGATAATAATGTAATTAACAAAAAAAAAATGTGAAAGTTTACATACCCTTTATTTTTAATGCCATCCACAATTCCAATCCCATCGATAAAATGTAACTTTCTCAAACCTTTAGATCATGACAGATGCAGAAAATTTTACTTTTGTCTTCAGACTGTCGCGATGGAAAGCTTCATTTTTCCTGCGATAGACGCAACTCATACTGTCTGACAGTAGGAGTCTCCTACTGTCACCTACAAATCTAGACTCATTGTATTAAAATCCATTGCGACTGAGTCCAACCTTTATGATCTTTTGACCATCTTAGTCTATTTTCTTTTGTTGTAATGTTAAAAGTGGCTTTTCATTAGCCTAAAATAAAATGAAATTTATTAAAAACAATTCGTGCTAATTTTTTCAACTATAAAACTTACTTTGTAAGTACCAAATCCTAATTTGTGGACCTCCCGGTGACATGTTGATCTAGAAACGTGTCTTCCAATAACGTCACTCCATAAAATGCTTAACTCCATATAATTTGCTCGTCGATTTTTCACTATGATGCGTCTTAATGCCCTTCGATCTGCTTCGGTTATTTTACTTATTCGTACATTTCTAGGTTTTGTGACGACCGAACCTGTAGTTTTGTATCTTCTGACTATATTTCTTACACAATTGCAACATATTCGCGATTTCCGAATTAGATTGTCCAGAATTAAAAAATCTAATAATAAACAAATTTTCTGATCGATAACTTTACCTCGACCCATTGTACAATCCACAAACGGCAAAAAGCTTTACAATACTACAAACTATATTTAACATTAACTGACAATATTATTGTTTTGATGTCATTTTTCCATAGCTACCACTGGATTTAACGTAATTACAAAAAAATCAACGTATGTTGACATAAGTGAATGCACAGCCAGGGTGTAGTGAATTTTTTTTATTGTTGAAAATAAATAGAAGACAATAAGGGTAATGTTTTTAATAAATATTGATAAAAATGCCATAATAATCAATAAGGGACCTTATAAAAACAGGCAGAGTATAATTTGTTTATGGTAATCGACTGCAAATTCCATAGGTGGGCCAACTGATATGGGAAGGGGCTCATATACAAATGTATTGTTTGTCTAAGATATCTCGAAGACACTTCTGAGTGGACTTAAAAATTACATTTTAACCGTAAACGACAATTTAAATAGATCAGAATATAAGAGAAAAGTGATAAAAATGATGGTTGTCGATTGTTTCCTTCTTGGAAGGGAGAATTGCACTTCTCCCGAAATAAACGTTGGAATTATTTCTCGTAGAAATAAACGTGGAAAAGATAGCAGAAATTTAGGCTTCAGACTTTGTAAAATAAAAGAGTGATATTGTTCAATAGCACGATAATCCTTTAGTGTGGATTTTTAGATTTTTTCTGATTTCGAAATTAGTTCAATAATATAAGGTAGTACTTATTTATCGTTCTCACCCACTTCTTAACAAACCAGAGGTTAGGAAATGGGGCAAATTTTATTTAGGCAATCGTTCTTATTCGTTGGAGAAAAGGTTGAGTCGTGTATGAGGTTCCAGCACATTATTTGAGTTTCGGTAAAGTTGCTGATACTTCATTATCAGTAGTATTTATAGTAACTAGTAATTGAGGTAATTCGTACCGATCTTGTTAGATGAACTCGCCAATTTTAATAATTACAAAATATTAGAAATTTTACTCTTCACCTTTAAAACGCATTTTGATTTGTGTCGATAGGACACTCTGTTTAAAAGATATTAAATGTTTACAGTCGAGTTGATATAAATTGTATTTAAAATTGATTCCGCGCGCGTACTGACATTTAAAATCACCGGTCGCTTCAAGCGTTGTTTCTAAGAGAAAGGTTCATTCTAAAGAAAAAGTTCTTGTATGTAGTTTAATTGAAATTTCCTCAGCTACATTTTTTGTTTGAAATATTTTTTTCTGCCACGTTTAGATTGTTGGTAAAACTATATTTTCCGTTTTTCCTCTCCTATGGAGGGGGGTTTTAGAGGGAATCCGGGGAGTACAAGTAGTAAACTTTTTACATCGTCTTTGGGGTCCCCAAATTGATATTCTTAGCAAAATTCAGCTTTTTCGTATTCTTTTTACAGGTTCAGAGGCATTTTCGTTTCAGACGACTGAGTATGTTTCAAAAATTACTTGATTTTTTAAATTTAGGTTAAACCCTTTTAGGAATAAAGACTTATATAAAAAATGTGTTTTCTATAACAATTACAGTAAATAATTTTTGATGAGTTGTATGAATTCTTTCTTGCTGTTACATACTGATTCCCTAATTTATCCCAAAAAAAGTAGAATATATTTTTATTGTATTCTCTATTTAGTCAAAAAAATAAATAACAACATTTTTCAACAAGCAACAGCGATACGCCTAACAAGCTTTTTTGAGTGACCTAAAGGCAGGGATCATGTGACTTTAGTTTCCTTGGAAAAGAAAAGAAAAGAATTAAATACATGATATGAGTCTGGAATAAATATATGTGTATAATAAAAATGTACTAAGCTTTTCGGACTAAGATTTTTTAAAAGTCACAAAAATAATATACTTTTTTTTATATAGTAGCAACTAAATTGTTATCATGAGAAGATATTTATGTACAATAAATCATCAAAATTGAGTTTAAAAATTTTCAGTTACATTTCAAGAAAATCATTTTTAGATAATACTTGATCTACCTTTTTCTTAATAAAAAATACTGGATGCCATATTTTGTACTCAAACCTCTGCAAAAATAGCAGTACCATTCACTTTTATGTTGATACCTACTGTTTATCTTTATATCGTCATAAAATCCTACGGATTTATACGTTCTTGAAGATACGTTAGGTACATTATTATTCTCTAGACGTCTGTTTTGAAACTATAACAAAGTTTATTTAAAAATCTCTAAGCATTCTGAAGGAAGAGAATGTATAACGTGTTGTGCATATAATACGCAGAGACTCTTCTAAATAAATTCACAGAAATGATACAACACTTTTATTTGTTCTAAGAACTAAATAATTGGATACCCGAAAGCGATGTTGCTGAGGCGCGTTTGAAGAAATATTATTGAATGTACATAATGTATGAGATAATTTGTTGTATAATATATGAGCAATAATTTTACTTTTCAACCACTTTTGTAGGGGAAGATCGACGGATTTTTACTAAATTTTAGTATGTCATTATACCTTAACAAATTGCTTACATCTATTTTTTAGCCCTCTATGTGCCCCTGGGCCTAATATATGCCCCTCGAAAAGGTTCAAAAATAGCCCTTGTTACTTTATATTTGAAGAGCTATATCTCGGAGCCCAACGAAACGATATTAACTCACTATATCTAATTTTCTTTGAAATAACGTCAACTTTTTGATGAAATAATTTACAAAACAACAAAAGATTTTTATTTTATTTTATAGGTCAAGAACAAAGAAAAAAAATTTAAAAATTTCATGATTTTCAATCAATTTTCAAAATTTAACCAAACAAGAAAAAAAATTCGAAAACAGGTATATTAAAGAATTTTTAAATACCTTTTAAACGAGCATTGGTAAACTAAAATCCATTTAGCAGATTAGAAGATGCATCTGTTTAAAAATAGTCAGTTTTTCGAAAATCGTATTTTTTATTATTTGTAAACTGTATTTTTTCTGACAATTTGAAATTGTATAAAAATTTTATGTGAAGGTAGTTCTTTATATATATAATGTCTATTAATTGAATTTCTTGGCCCAGACCTTTACTTTTTTGTGGCGTAAAAATTGAGCTTTTTGCTTCTTAAGTAAGGCAATAATGTGGTCGTTAATAATTTTGCTTAAATTTCTTTTAGAAAGTGGAAAAAATTTGATTTTAAAAAATTCAGAGTGGCTTATAATACTGCTAGTTTCATACAATAGTTAAAAAAATATACAAAGATTATTTCAAACGGCTGCAGAGAAAATGCGCTTGAAATGAAAAAAGAATAATTTCTATTCAGTTACCAGTGTTAATATAACGCATTTTGTCCTAAATTTGCATACATTAAACTTTTTTTTAATATAATAAAGATTGATGAGTATTATCAGGCCCTCTACATTTCCTAAAATCTAAATTTTCGCAACTTTATAAAAAATTACAATTTAAGCAAAATTATCATTCACGTATGCCTCAGATTAAAGTTAAAATTAAAACTGCCATAACTTTGATTCTCGATCACCTAAAGGCTTCCTTAAACGCTTAAATTTTAGATTTTGTTATCTATTTGAATAACTCCTTTATTAAGTTGGCTTACTTATGAAGGAAAAAGCTCAATTTTTAAGCGGTCAAAAAAAAAATAGTTAAAGATCACGGCCAAGAAATTTAAAAAGTAAACATTATTGTATACATACCGTCATCTAAATTTTTATGCAATTTGAGATTGTCGGGAAAAAGTACTATCAGTTTATAAATGTGATTTTAGAAAAACTGGTAACCTGTAAATGGATTTTAATTTACAAATACTCGATTGAAAGTGATTTAAAAATACTTAAATTTGCCTAAATTTTTTTCTTTGTTGGTGAAATTTTGACAATTAATTGAAAATCATAAAATTGTATGCGTTCTGTTTTCAGCCTTCTTTACCTATAAAATAAAACAAAAATCTTTTGCGGTTTTGTAAATTATTTTATCAAAATTTTGACATTATAACAATTAGGTATTGTGAACTAAAATCGGTTAACTGGGCTCAGACATCTAGCTTTGCAAATTTATTGTAAGAAGGGCTATTTTTGATTATTTCGAGGGACATATCCCAGGCCTAAAAAATAGCTATGGGCTACTTTTTTAAGGTATAATGATTTGTTAAAATGTTTTAGGAATAGCGGAGTCCTCCCCCATGCCCAAAAATTAATTATATAAACATCTCATTGCATAATTACAATATTATTAAAAACATATTAGTCAAACAAAAATATAGTGACCGAATGCTATACATAAAATAGGTAAATAATAGGTAGCAAGTCGAAAAAGTTCTTGAATCAACATTTAAGCAAATTTTATACATTATTCAACCATGTATTTTGTTTTCTTTCAAATATTTTTTGCACTTAATTCTTTCTGTATTATCAATCTAAGCATCTTATACCGTTGTCCTTCCATTGCATGTCCCATATATTGTAACGTTTTTATTTTCATGTTATTTTTACATTTTTTACTTACGTCTTACAAAACTAGGGATTATATATAAATCAGAATAAAACCAAATTCATGCTGACTAAACACAAACACAAGAACTGGAAATCTTCGAAGTGGTAAAGTGGAAAGCTTCCAATACTTAAAGAGTTGACATATCTAGGCGAATCATAATTGCAAATACGTGTTATGATGGCCTATCAAAGTAGCTAACAAACTTCTGTCTAAAAAAGTCTTATAAGACTGTATAGAACACTAATAGTGCCCGTTCTCACCTATGGATCAGAGGCACAGACTTTCACCAAAACCGTCGAATCCTCTGTAAAATCCTCCGCAAAATATTCGGAGCGATCCGAGAAAACGAAATATGGAAGCGTAGATATAACTTTGAACTACAGAATATCTACTAGCAGAATTTTGTTGTAAAGAAGACGGGGCAAACAAAAGCTGATGTGAATACACGAAGTAACACAGGACGCTGAGAAGATCGGTATTGCCAACTGAAAAATCTAAGCAAGGAACAAAGTTTAATAGCGCAGAAAACTTGGCGCGTTTAGTATCGAGGGTTGTAGCCCCGTAATGATGATGTCTATAAAAAAACATGCCGTATACTTCCAGTTTGTTGTAACCCCGTATATACTATCCGTCCACCGTGTTCGAGGTTTACCCCTAACTCTGTCTTCCTGAAGGATCGGACGCCTCTTCAGTATCAGTTCACCTAACTTTATTCTTTATTCCTTCTCGTCACATTTCACGCTCAGCACCACTTCATGTGTCTTCACTGTCATTCCTTTCTGTAACGTCTGTAATTCTTGTTCTAGCCCTTATAATTTATTTACATCTCTCTTATTTACATCATTTATTTAGTTCTGGAAAAGGCGGCCAGGGATGCCCAAATAGACAACAGAGGAAACATTTTTAATAAATCATCCCAAATTTTGGCATATGCAGATGATGTTGACCTAGTTGCCCGCACAACACGCAAGCTAAAAGAAATGTATACCACCTTGTCAAACGCCTCAAAAAATATGGGCCTGCAACTAAATGGGGAGAAAACTAAGATAATGGCATCAACACCCAACAATAGAGCCAGAAACATCGGCCACCAATTCACGGTTGATAACTCTACCTTTGAAGTGGTGGACAAATTCACATATTTAGGCTTCCTGATCACCAAGGAGAACGTCATGACGGAAGAAATCAAGCGAAGAATAATCCTAACAAACAAATGCTATTTTGAAATGAGTAGATATATGAGAAGCAGAAACTTAAGCCAAAAAACAAAAATAACCATATACAAAACTCTTATACAACCAGTGTTGACATATGGGTCGGAGACATGGACAATTTCCAAGGCAGATGAAAATCTCCTGCTTTTATTTGAACGAAGGATCCTAAAAAGAATATTCGGTGGCATTTGTAAAAATGGTGTTTGGAGAAGGAGGTACAACTACGAGATATATCACAGATATAAACATATATTTGGTGGTAAAGACGTAGTATCCTTTATAAAAATAGGAAGACTAAGATGGGCAGGACACCTGGCAAGATCACAGCAGAACAACCCTCCTAGAAGGATTCTTATGTCACAACATGTGGGAAGTAGAAGTAGGGGTAGGCCAAAACTCAGATGGAAGGATGGTGTAGATGAGGATGGTAGACAAATAGGCGCAGCAAACTGGCAACAGTTGGCAATGGATAGCACTGACTGGCGTAATAGACTTGGGAAGGTCGAGGCTCTTTTATAGGGCTGTAGCACCAGTGATGATGATGATGATATTTTATTTACATACATACATATATTTGTAACTGTATTTTGTTTTTTCGTTAATCCCTTAGACCATAATCAGTTTTTATGGTCTAAGGTTAATCCCAGCATCGACCATTCCGTTTATGTATGTTTTTTTCACAGATTTTTAATACTGGTTTGTTTCTCTACCACAAGTTAACAATGGGGCACAAATTGTTCAAAAACCTGTATCTTCAGAAATATCCGCATATGGAATTTAAATACTGTACTTCCCAGTTTACTGAAAGGCGCCCATATTAATTGTATTCGTCTTTTATTTTTCACCCGTTTAATTAAATGGGGATCTTTAACGCCTAAATATATATAAGACAAATGTACTTAATTTCTACATACTGTACAAATATTGCTTCATGAGATACCCCAGAATAAGATTCAAGAGGTCGCCTATGCGAAAAATAGTTTTAATTTATTTAAACAATTTTTTTTAAACAAATTGTAAAGATCAATTCTTTCAGCATTCTTTTTTAGGTTTTTTTGGATTATTCTAAACAAAATGGTCTGTTTTAATTTTTCTCTTAAGTTGATCTTTTTCGAGTTATAAATTATTTAAAACTAAAAAAAAACGAAAGATTACGATCGTTAAGGTTCAAAAATTTTTACAATTTTTACGATTCTTGAGTAATTGTTCCCGTTATGTAAATTATGTTGAAAAGCTTCACGAATATTTGTATGGTTTAATTGTCAATGCATATAATTAACTCTAGAGGTATTTCATCTTCACTTATTGACTTTCCGTTGTTTTCATTTTTATCGGAGTGTTCAAGTTCATTCAATTTTGTATTTGATTTATGTAACAAGCTTTTCATTAAAGTCTGTAAGTACTTCATAGTCTGTTCACTTTTTATTATTTTTTTTTATATATTTTTACTTCAAATTTTTAGTTATATTTTTTTTTACTTTCGTCTAAGTACTCTTTAGCGATCTAAATTTCTGCTGTTTGACGAGTACTTTTAGAAACCGTGGTATTGAAATATTTGTATTTTTGAACTCTGTCCAGTTCTATATCTAGTAAATTTATTTTTGATTCTCTATAAGCTGTCTTTATATGTATTTATTATGTATTTAGTCTTTTTTGTATTAATTTTGTTTAGTGGATAGACAATTCTTTACGGTACCAGTAGAGAATAGGGTCTACTTCAGGCGAGCGACCCTGCCCACGCGTGCCATAGTTTTCTATCAATTTCATAATAAGAAAATCCATTTTCCATCTCCTGTATCCTTTTAAAACCCATTTCCTATCGTATCCTCGTGACGGGCAGCAGCGATCACCAATACCAGCTCAATGCACAGAGGCAATTATGCTGAATCGACTTGAAACTGAACTACCACAACCATGCTTTGAGCAATTTAAATGGTTGTTATATTGCGATGAGAAAGGCTAGTGGAAATCACAGCACTAGATTTCCCTAGTATAATCATTAGGACAAATATAGTTGAAACACTGGCCTTGGTAGACCTTCAATGTAGAAAGGGTATGAAAAATATTGGTGAGGAAATTAAAAATTGGAACGTAAAATGTCAAAAGTCATTTAAAAAAGTCAAAAGACAAGGATAGATTAAGAGTTAGCATATTTGGAATTAGTAAAGGCATGTGACCTAGTAATTTCCGGTTCTTTTAAAATCGTTCTCGAAATATAAATTAAACAAATTATTTTTGTGTTTAATTTTTATATAAAAGATTAAATATTTTTTTTCTTGTTTTAGGTAAGTGGAACATTACATATATTGGACGGAAAAGCTGCAGTTGGTAAATATTTGTTTTTTAATGTACTTTTGGCTTTAAATTAGGAAATCGTTCTTAAAATATACAAATCAAATAAAATATTTTAAAAAGTATTCCTAATAAAATAATTAAAATTTTGGTTTATTCCGAGAAAATATGATAGTTTGTCACCTCAGGGGAACAATTAAGGGTCTAACCACCTTCTGTCATCCCCGGGTGCTCTGTAGAGGGCTTCGGAGTAAACGTCGAGAGCTCCTCTACTTAAGTCAATTTTCAGGTTATGGACTTGAAAAATATTTATCTTCGGTGTCTTGCCTTGAAAAAGGCAAGATATTTCTTACATGACAATTTCTTCGTCGAAATAAAAAACACCAAGTTAAGTTGAAACAATTCTCAGCCACAGAGTATGGAAAATAAAGGCAGGAAGCAGAGCCCCGGGAGCACTAAGCTCTCGGAGAGCCCGTGAGGGACTGACCTGGCTGACCTGAAAATCGCCAATATTTATATGCGCTGTTCGAGCGATAAATAGGGATTTCCAGGTCAAGAGCCAATGGGAAAATTCGAGGCGGGGCGATGCGCATCGAAATGCGTACTAGTCCACAGACTATGGCATTCGATGACAAGTTATAGATGATTTATATATTACTTACAAAATTTAAAACCGCTAGAACGATCGCCTACAAGCATGGAAATGTGCACTTTACTAATAGGCTCACTCAACTTAATAAGGAGGTTAAACACATTTTTGGATTCCATCATAAAATAATTCGTCCTTTTTTTTTCAAACATTTACGCGTGTTATTTTTTGGATCATTATATAAAATAATTTGCTCTTTATCTGATTTTAATATGTTATCCAAATACGTAATTTTGATTTTTTAATTCTAAACATTATTTCGTTTTCTTTAATAGCATTCAAAAAATTTATTTCATGGTGATTTTGTTTCAGTAATATATTTTAAGTAATTTTTTAAAAACCGCTACTCAAAAAACTTCTCGAACAACAATGAAAGCATAGAAAAAATTATAGATACTTTGAAGAAACAAAAAGATTCTCAAAGAAGTATTTGATAAAGAGATTCAGTTTCAAACTTAAGATATTACGCAAGAACTTAAGAAGCTGCAAATAAACTAGAAAGTCCTTAGGCCCTATCGCATATCTAACGAGTTGTTTGAATATGGAGACTATAAGAATCAGCAACTCACAGCATTAAAACCTCACAATACTCTTTGTCGAAATCTTAAAATCCAACGTGGTTGCTGATCACTGGTAGAAAAGTTTTACTACTTTTCCTTATAAGAAGAGTCAAAATCAAACGGGAAAATTATACATTTACACCCGGTTTCCCATAACGATGAAGTTTTCAATTCGAACGATTTTCAAAGCAAGACATTCCCCGAAATAAGTCTATAACAGAAATTGTTTATCGAAAACAGTAGCTTACATTAGAAACAACATAACACAAACTATCTACTAACAGAAAGAATAATACGTTTTTTTGTTTCCGATACGTAATATCATTTGTTTTTTTTTTTCTTTATCGGGATCGACTTTCCTAATTCTATTTTTGCGTAAGATTTATCGTAAGGCATTTCAATATTAATTTCATTCACAGAAAATTTTTGTCTCGTAAGTCTAATAAGTCCGGTTAGGTCTTTCTCTTTAATTTCTTCCAGAGATATTGGCTTTTTAAAGTCGGATATATTAACAATTAATTGGTTAGGTAATTGAATTAATAAATAAAGAAATAAAATATATATGGTTGAAAAAATAAGGAAAACACTTAGCGTTGCTTATAAATTAAAAACTAAGTAAAACTTTTGAATATGGTATATGGAAGAAAGATTAAAGGCAGCTGATAGTCAAAATTTCGGTATCGTGATACTGTAAAAAGATGATGATCGCTGTAGGTGCGTTCAACGGGGAGAAGTGGCATCTTCGACACTAGATGTGATCATCACCAGCTCGTGTTAGTGTTAACTACTACCTACTGGCCGGTCTTGCTACTTCGGTGGTCCAGGATTTAGGGAAACTTACCTAATAAATTAGATTTTATAATCAGAGCCTTTTGCATGAAATAGTGTATGAATTTACCTTTTACGAAATGCAGTAATTTAGATAAAAGCCTCAAATAGTTGATTTTTTAAAAGCGCTTATATGTTCTAATTTCCTTTCAGCATTTCTTTGACACACAATATTATGTGGTAGATGTTGCGTTTCATCGACGTACAGGTTTTAGTTGATTATTATCAAAGATAAATAATCATTTACCAAACCAGTAGATACAAATTAATCCATCACATTGAGAATAGTTGTGTTCGTAGGAACTTAAGGACCGTTATCTTAGAAATGTCTTGTTTGCCCTGAGGCCAGCTTTCAACCTCACCCAACATAATTTAGCCTAAATTAACCCTAACCAATAAGCAGACGATTTTAAAAATCACCAAACGTTTAAATTATGCAATTTGGGATTAGAAGGCTGACAGAAAATAAAGTTCCTAGCAGACTGCAAAAATTGAAGATTCTGCTTTCCAAGGAATCATTATTAGTGTGATAATAAACAAAAAAAAACTGAAAACCGATGGTTAGCTTAATATCGCCAGATAGACACGAGCGTACCGATATACACTGGCGTAGCGTTGAACAAATATTTTTTCCCATTTGGGGCTCTTTGTCTGGACATTTGCTTTAAAAAAGTTAACAATATTACTTGAAATAATCTCGGTATAAGAAAAGCGCATGTTGCCTAGAGAAAGTCATGGTCAAAAATTGTTTAATCAATTTTTTGTCAAAACTTTTCCCGGGCAAAAAAAATTAAATTTGACAATTTGTTTAAAAAAAAATATTTATTTAAGCAATTTTTGACCATCAGTTTTTCTGGGCAACGTGCACTTTTGTTATAACTGGAATATTTCAGTAAGATTCTGTAAAAATATGGAATGAAAATATTTTTCCTAGCTAATGCGCCAATACTACCCGGACTATATTGCTTTTCACAATCTTACTTTTTTTACAAAGATATTTTATTAAAAGATATAACTGTTACTCATATTTACAGAATCCAAAATTGAACACTTAATAACTGTATATTGTTATTTATATTATATTATGTTATCGTGGAAGCAGCAATTTTCCAACTAAAAATAATATTTATATTAGAGATTAATCAATACATTCTAAAT
Source organism: Diabrotica undecimpunctata (assembly GCF_040954645.1). Lineage (NCBI taxonomy): Eukaryota > Metazoa > Arthropoda > Insecta > Coleoptera > Chrysomelidae > Diabrotica > Diabrotica undecimpunctata. Next base: position 146,378,413 of record NC_092808.1, read on the forward strand.
TTCTCTTACAACTCATATTAATATTATACTCATAATAATATAATTAATAAATATAAATATAATCATTTTATGCAAGGTAACAGTATATTCGAGTTTTTTACAACTTCTTCCGTTTCCTTACATTTTTCATTATTTTTCGACATTCCTTGGCTCTCAATTTTACAATATATTCGTCTTTTTTTATTTTTCTTTTTGTTTCTTTTATTATATATTTGCCTTATTCCATCAGACGAGATACTACTCGTCTTTGTCACTTGAGACGGTGTACCAATCCTTGTCTTTTCATTAAATTCCACCAAGAATTCCACCATCTTGTGCTCTTGATAAAAGCATGTGTCGCTTGCTTTATTGTTGTTATACCCTTGATGTCCCTAAGCATTTTACACTCATAGAGAACATTTGTCACGGTTTTTTTTATCTAGTTTCATTTCTTGTATACCATAGATAACTCCTCCCATCTTGTATAGGTATTTCCTTAGTTGACAGTGTCGTCATTATCTTTGTGACGGTTGTTAGCTCCCGTCTACAAACTAGCCTAGTAAAACCTTCTATTATTGCTGCTAACGATTTTCTATATATAGGTTTGACCCTAAGCCCTTTATTCGTTCCTATGAACCTTTTCCAGGATCTATTGAATTATACTGCTAACATCATATTTTTTATTGCGGCAGAAGATCTCTCATAATTCTCTTATATCACAGGTTTGGTAAATAGAACTATAGACTGACTATAGTTACCTTAGTTTTGCTACTACTTATCCATCTATTCACCTATATTAGCTTCATTCATTCACTATAAAGCTTTTCTAATTTCTGACTTCCCTTCTTCAATGTCATGTATCTTTTGGAGGTTGTCAATCAGCATGGTGATTTTAATTTTCGAAACAATTGTCCTAAAAAGTCTTCTGAGCCACAATATGGCATTCTATTATGGTTTTAAGTCAATATATTTACCTTCTTTTTACAGAAGGTTTCTTTTAAGACTCTCCTAAAGACTTCTCTTCCTCTTTCTCTTTCTCTTTTTTTTTCTCTTTCTCATCAGAACGATGTTGTCTGCAAATCTTAGATGTCTGAGGTCTTCTTCATCTATAGATATTTCTTTGTTCTGCCAGTTCATTTTGCTGAATATATTTTCTAGATTTGCAGTGGAGAGCTTTGGTGATATTGCGTCTCCTTGTCGAACGTCTCTGGTAGTGGGAAATTCTGGAGTGTTTTCATAAATTTTTACCGTAGCTTTTGCTTGTCTGTATATATTTGCTAAAGTTTTTATGTACGGTTTGTTAATGCATATTAATATATTATACATATATACAATATATGTATAATATATTAATATGTCGAATTGTCCTATGGGAAGAGGATTCTTCCGATAGGACAATTGGACAGATTAATAAGACAAACCACTGGACGTTCTATAATTAAGAGAATATGGGACAATATGCAGATATCGTACCCTGCGTTTTATTCAAACTTAGATAATATATTCCTATATTCATATTTATATTATGGTTGATACATGATCTTGCTCTATTTTAGTTGTCATTTGCAGTTTTTTGCTTCCATATTATCCCCATTTTCAATTTAGTTGTTGATGACATTTTGCCTGATGATTGATTTTATAATGTACAGTTATATTAAAAAAAAGGGTACAAGTATTAGAAAGAGAAGTTAACGTCATCCTATTTGTGTAAAACCGGCTGGGATTTTTGGAGGTTATCAAATGTCACAGGTTATTAAAAATATAAATCATTGGCGTTGAGCATTAATTAGACGAAACCATTTATTCAACAATTATATAAAGAATAATTTTAATGACTGTTACAAATAGAATTTAGTATTTGGTGATAGAACCGTCTGCTTCTATAACTTTATTTAGTCTATTTGGCATACTTTGAATTATATTAGATATCATATTTGGATCAAGATCTTCCCAGCACTCTAAGATTGTATCCCACAATTGATCTGAATTTTGTGGCATAAAATTTCTTTTATATATTTTTTTAACAATTATGCCCCAAATGTTTTCAATTGGATTTATATCTGGACTGTGCGCAGGCCATGGCAATACTTCCAGGTTTTGCGTTTGAAACCAATTCCTTACGGCATGGGCAGTGTGGACTGAACAATTATCTTGTTGATATATAAAATTATTATTAGGATACAATTGCTCAATAGAAGGGAGCATTACGTGTTCCAAAACGTTAATGTAATTGTCGGCAGTAAATCTTCCCTCTAATCGCCAACAAACACCAGGTCCATGTATACTAATCCAACCCCATACGTTTACAGAAAAACGTCCAGATTTATTATGAGAGTGAATATATCATTCTTCAAACTTAGTATTGGCTGGACGATAAACACGGACTTGACCGTTATAGGTCGACTGAAAAGTCTTTTCATCAGTAAAAATGACGTTGTTCCAAAATTGTGGGTTGCGGTAAATATAGTTTAGTGCAAATATTACTCTTACTTGCCGATGTTCAACAGTTACTAATGGTTTTTTAGCAGCTGGTCGGTTTTTTAATTCAGATTCATTGGTCCTTCTGCTTACAGTAGGTTGGGCACCAGGAAATCCCGTATGAATCCTTAAATCCTTCGACGTCGCAAATGGATTATCTCTTAAGAATTGAACTAAAGCAGCATCTTGTTGAGGAGTGGATACTTTGGAACGCCCTGAACCAATTTTTCTTTTTAATGATTGTTGTTGGACCCATCGTTGCTTAATTCTGAAGATTGTTTTCAAATTTCTATTATAGAAATTTGCTAGCGCACGAATTGACCATCCTTCTTCCATTTTCGTAATTATTTGAGCCTTTTCAATCTCACTTAAATGACGAGGCATATTAATTTTTTATTGTACGTAACGCTAAACCTTCTATCAAATTAAACGCCTTTGATGTCTATAAGTTGCATTTTTGATCACTTATGACATTTGATAACCTCCAAAAATCCCAGCCGGTTTTACACAAATAGGATGACGTTAACTTCTCTTTCTAATACTTGTACCCTTTTTTTTTAATATAACTGTACAATATATTGATCTCAGCGTTAATCCATAAAATTTCTTTAGATTTTGACGCCTCTACTTCTTATTTAATTCTCTAAGCGATATTTTACGTTGAAATGTTCCTTTTTGGATCTAATTTTTTATTTATAATTTTTTTTTTTTGATAGTAGGTACCCCAATATTTCATGTTTTTTACTAATATGAAGCATCATATATTCTGTCTTTTTTTGTTTCTTCGACTAAGATGTAGGGCTTTCCTTTTTCCCTTCATTTTCAACCAATCTCATTTATCGTTCATCGATTTTGTAATTTTTTATCATCTGTTTATACACGTAATAAATAATATCCTTGATCAATAGTCGTTTAGTCTTTATATATTAAAAAATAATTTTAATAAAACTTTATTAGTGATTGTATAAAGCCAACAATAAAATTCAAGTTCTTCCTAAAAACCCAACTGTTGTTTGTTGACGTTAAGAATGAAACCCACGTGCGCTGTAAGGCGGCAACACCGCCAAGTACGTATCTTAGAGTGGGACAGTCATTCTAAGTCATTATGCAAATTATATAGCAAAAAAACAGATTGTTGGGAAGAACTCGTGTTTGGATTTTAGTCGTCCTTAAATATTCGCAATGTTGACATATCGGTAACCCGAAAACAGTTCTTCTCTTCGGTCCTCCGTACTTTTGAACTTTTCGCGTGTTCTACTCGGCTGTGAAGGAAAATTGCGCGATTAAAAGTGAGTGTAAGTTAGTACTAATGGTATTAAGTGTTGTCGCTAATAAATTATTTTCCATTAACTTTAAACTGCAGGACAAGGTCACAGTATGTATGCATAATACTCTATACTTGCTGGACAACGTGCAGATTTGTAAAATGACCTTTTAATCATTTATTTCTTTTTATTTTATTCCGCTTTTATTCTGCTCGAGAAGCCTTGTTGGCCCTGGGCAATAATACAGTAGGTACATTATTATGCTTTGTATAATATCCTTCAGTTTATTTTGCTAAACAAAGATCAAACAGACCATTGTTTATTTTTTGTAAAAATAGCAATGGATCATGGTCTCACTTGTTTTTTAAACCTTAGTCTCCCGTGAAACTCATATATTTTTTAATATTTACTTCGGAGTGGTTCTTTTAAGTTAACCTTAGTTTATTGGCCACAATTTGTAATTTTTTCGTTATTGCAAAGTGTTCTGACGAAATTATCATTACCAGTTTAAAGACAAAGTCATTATTTTAAAATTTTTTAAATGACAAGTTTTAAAATAAAAATCAAAACAAACTTTAAATTAACTTTTAATGTCACAAATATACCGTATCTATGTAAGACGGTCTTCATTCGGTACATGTCATTAATTGATCAATGGTATTAAATTATAATAACCATTATTTTCGTTCTTTACATCCCATATATTTTTCAGTTTTTAGCATATATTCACATGTCCATATATTTTCGTCTTACTACAATTTTTATGCTAAATTTGTTGATTTTTGCTATGTATTTTAATTGTAAAGTTGACTGTAAACACTTATTTTAACAATTTTTTTGGAACATAAAAAAAGAGATAGATAGGAAGGACACTGATTAAGAAACGTAAATCTATAAATAGTCTCTCACCAGAGATTTGACCTCTAAAAATCATACGAACAAGCTGAATTTTGCCCATAATGTCAATTTTGAGAGCCCAAAAAAGTTTACCACTCCTACCACCGGACTTTACCGTAACACCCACCCTCGTAGGGGAGGAAAATTGCACGTCAAATACGTCGGAAAATACTTTTACGAAGACGATTTGGGTGAAACTTGTAGTTGTAGTTTAGAAAAAAACTCTTGTGTAATCGAAAATAAGCGGTTTTAGATTTTTTACATCGTTTGTAGTGTGAAAGTTTAAATTTTGTGTTTTTTAGGCATATTTCAAATGCCTCACTTTTGTTGCCAAAAATCAAAACCTAAATTTCGTGCCATAGATTTTGAAGATTAGACTTTAAGAATAGAAATTCTGTAGTGATCGGTTAACGGAGGTACCTTATTAAATTTTAATAATCTCATGAAAATTCTAAAAACTGGCAAAAATCGCGCAACATTTATTTTTTAATATTCTTACATACATTTAATTACTGCAAAACGCAAAAATTGTATAAAATTTTTTATACATATTATTATTTTTGGACGCGAATTGATGCAAGTTTTATTTAAGTCCTAATACAAATTTTCTTTAAAACTATTTCAGGCACATTTTTTATTTAAAATATATTTTCTACGACGTATAGATTCTTGGCAGATCGATTTTTTCCGTTTTTCTCTCCTACGAGGGGGGAGGTTTTAGGGGGAAGAAGTAGTAAACTTTTTTGAATATTTTTGGGGCCCCAAAATTAACATTTTTAGCAAAGTTTAGCTCGTTCGTATGATTTTTAGAGATTCAGTTGCATTTTTTTTTTCTCAGTTGACGATTAGAGTATAAATAAAATAATTTAGTGATAACAAAACTAAAGCATCTTTGGGATTTTGTGATGCATTTTTAGGTGTTTCTATACAAGTTACATCAGATTAAAAAAATAATGAATAAAATTGGTTCATTGAAAGCTAAGAAAATACAATTTTTGTTACATATATTGATTTTGAACTTTGAAACACAATTTTCTTTAGTATTTTTTTTAGTATTTTTCACGTGCAATACCGATGGTTTTATTATTATACTATATATTATAAATATCTTAAAGACATAAAAAATTTTATCGAGAAAGAGCTCCAAAAGAAATAGATGATGAAAAAATGATATGAAGATAATCATCCTATTGTTAATAGCTTCGTCGCAAATGCCGGTCACCTTTGATCGGTTGTATCTCAGGAACCACTGCTTGTAATTTACATTTTTTATTTTAAAAGAAGCATCTTGTCAAGTCTTTTTCAACGCCGTTTTATAAATTTAATTTGAGCTAGATATTTTATTTGTTTACAAGCCAAAAAACTGTTTATAATTTTAAAACATTCGTTAGGCCAACCAAATAATGCGATATTAATTCCATAAAGTACGTTAGATAGTTAAAGTGCTTTTTTATGATTAAAAAATTGGCAAACTTCTATATAATCTAGTTTTTGTTGTACAACATTTTAAAATATTTCATAAAAAAAATAGATTGCAAAATTATTATGCGAGATCTATATAATCGATTATAATGAAATTTGGTTTATTTTTTATATTATAAAGATTTTCTAGGCGAATTATGAAGGTCTTAAGTGCAATCTAAATGGTCCAAAAACATTATATAAAAAAGGCATCACCCCAGCCGTGTCTTATAAAAACTTTAATTGTCGCTATTTTATGTACGTAGAACCTTACTCCAAAATGAATTATTTTAATGTTACAAGCAAAAAAAGTAGAAAAAAATCGACGTTTTTAGTAATTTTTAAATATTTTAAATTTTTTATTATTGTTTATGACATATTTGAGAGAAAGTATAAGACAATTGTTGTTAATCGAGACTTTCCTCTGGAGCAGAGGATAAGAGCCTTAAGATGCTACGTGTTCTAGACTGTGTTGTATGGAATGAAAAACTGGACACTAAAAGTGGATTATATAAAGAAGTTGGAATCATTTGAGATGTGGTGCTATAGAAGGATTTTGAAAATACCATGGACCCAACGACTTACAAATGCAGAAGTGTTAAGAAGGCTACAAAAGGATTGCCAGGTCATAAAGCACATCAAAACAAGAAAGCTGGAATATTTAGGCCACATTACCAGAGGTGCAAAATATGAGATATTAAGCTCATAATGCAAGGTAAAATCAAGGGTAAAAGATCCATAGGAAGGCGAAGAATTTCCTGGATAAGAAACCTAAGAGAGTGTATAGTTGCAGCTCAGTAGATCTTTTCAGAGCAGCCGCCAATAAGGTACGGATAGCTGTAGGTGTGATGATAGCCAACCTCCCATAGGAGAAGGAACTACAAGAAAAAGAAGATAAGACAATTAATATTACTGAAATTATCACACAACTTTTTCTGCAAAAATCTGAAAGCCACCTCTCACATCCACCTCAAAATAGATCCGCACTGGTCTAGAGAGTTAATTAGAAATTTCGTCGAAAATTCATCATTGATTTTTGTTTTGATTTGTATGTCGTAAACGTAAGATAGAGGGAAAATTTTTGATAATTTCTACAACATACCAAATATCGTACCAAGCCTTGGCAAAGGCTTGGTTTGGTTAGCATCCAGAAATTTGATGTACAGCATTTCTTGTTCTATCGCTCATTTGATTTAATTTGTATTTACTCAATTGATGACGATTTAAAAGACGGATTGATGTTAAGGAGTTTTTGTAATCTTTTTAACACCTTTAGCAAGACTGCGAATCACTGATTGGTCTATAGATTTCTTTTTGGGTTTTAATACTGAAATAATTTCAGAGGTTTTAAAATCCCTGCACTAGTAGTTTAGCCGAATAATTACGTTAATTAAATACGTTATGAAAACAACTTCTTAATTTAGCTGTTCTTTCAACATTTTATAGGTTTCTTTATCAGTATCAGAAGCTGTTCTTGGGTTTACAAGCTTTATTTCTCTTTAAATTACTGTTACAGTAAACAGTTTATTAGTCTAAAGTAAATACATCAGTTAAGTATTCCGTTAGTTATAACTTATAACCTAATCCTTTTCATTTTAACTCCATATTTTTAACTTCTACTGAAACTGTCTATCAGTAGGTAATCAAATTTTGTTTTTGCTACACAGGTATTTAGTTGTTTTAATTTTTTGATAAGCTCACCTTTTTCTTTAATGCTGGTACGATATTCCTCACAATTTTTTTTTCTGAGTAACACAGCTGTACTTTTTGGACAAATTACCGAGGAATGGTCGGAACTTCTTCTTCTTCTTCTTAAGGTACTGTGCGTTTCTACGTAGGCGTCCACCGTACATCGTCTTGTCAGATGAGATGTTAAATAGTCAGGATTAAATAATTTTGTTTTTAGCAGCATTGCGAAGAATTTCATAGCTGTGGATTCCTGTCCATTGTCGAATATTGCGCAGCCATGGCATTTTTTTACGTCCCAGAGCTTTCCTACCCTCTATCTTCCCTTCGACTGAAAAGTATATCTTTCTCCTCGTAAAATGTGTCCCAAGTCAAGAACCAATGGTCAGAACAAAGATTATAATTTCTGGTTACATTAATCAACGTTACTGGTACTTCATTCATCATAAAAAGTGAAGTAATTTAGAAATTCTATAGTGATAAAAATTGTCCAGTAAATTGGCAGTCCTATTGACAGATATGATTACTATTTTTCTTGGATAACTATTGCTAAACCTCTACTTTTAGTAGCAATAAGTGTGTATACTTACTATTATCATCACTTTCTGTTATAATGTTTAAAAGAAATCTCTAAAATGTTATTTTTTGGAGGTGCACAGTAGTCGAGAGTTGTGTGTGAGTGGAGAGAGAGATCCACAAAGAATCTTTTTGCCGCAGAAAATTGTTATAAGGAAGTAAATTTTTATCTTAGAGTCGTTTATAAACTTGATGACAATATTACTAAATTATTAAACCTAAATATAGGCTTCGAGTCTGTTCCCTATGATTAAGACAATCAAAAAATAAGTGATTCAAATCTCCGAGAGATTTATTATTACACGGACAGAAGGGAGTTTCATAGATTCCAATCCTTTGCAGATGCTCTGGAAAGAGGCCCTGGTTAAGGTTTAGCCGGGTTATCAAAGAAGAATGTACTAGTTAAAATTAAAATGGCGAATATTTTTTGGTAAGCATATATGAATAGAAAAGTAATGGTTTCTTGAAGTCTTCCGAACCTTTTTAAATTTTGACATCCATCTTTCCCTGCCAATACTCGTGATAAGAAAAAAAAAAGATCTTTAAAGTAGTAAACATTTGTAATTTCGGATATCTCAGATGTGTCAGATGTACTCCATTGTGTCCTTTAACCCAGAGTAAAGTAACTGTTTTCTTTTTGTGAATTTTAGTTCATGTGATAATTAGTTAGTCGTTAGTTAAATAGTATTAACTTAAATTAAAATAATATTTATTTAATAAATTAAAATAATAAATAAAAAATAGTAGCCAGCACTATTAAGCCAATAACTAATCAGTTTCTTATGATAATTTTTTTGTCGGCAAGTGTATAATTGCAGTAGGTATATTCATTTCGTGTTTGTAACAACATGGTGTAATTTTTTCTAAATAATATTTGTCTCGACCTTGAAACATCGACAATGAATTTTGCCCACATGAAATTGTCTAATATGGTTACTGTCGTAATCGAGCATTGAAATCACTTGTACCTGGAATTGTTTTTAGATAGAAAAAAGTTACTTCATGCCTATGGCTATGCATATGGGTATTTCTAATCATTTTTAAAGTATGTAGGTTATTGTTGTAATACAGTTTTTTGTTTTAATTTGTATTTATTATTTCTCATCTGTTTGTTAATATTAAATCAGATAGATTGTGGTTAGGAGAAATAATAAGTGCAAATTGTTTAGTTTTTATCTATTTGAAAAACAAATATAAGTTTATTTCGCTAGGCATGTATAACTAGTATGTACATAACCTTAGAAGTTATAACCGTAGCTATTTTTACTTAAAAATCTATTTTGGAGCGGGAAATAACCCCAAAACCAAACAGTGGTTGGATTTCAATGGATTAAACCATACTTAAAATTGTTAAATTATCTGGCTATATGCCGATGGACTTGGATTGCATACAGGGAACATAAGTCCCTACTCCAAAGAGTTTTCTACATCCGAACTGTAGGAAAGTTAAAAATCATTTTAACTGTCTTCCTTTAATTAAAATTAAATTTCAATGGTTCATCCAAGTCCTAACTTTATTATATGTATTTCATTACCATAGGTTCCAATACTTTTCTAGTTAGTTTCCTTTTAAATTGTTTTAGCTGTTTGTTTGTTTAGTAGCATGCACTATTCCTGTTTAAGTTCACAGCTTTAGCTCTATTCTCTCAACTGACTGATTTAGCGGTACTTTTAAATATTTAAACGTTTCCACTTCTTCAAAACTATATCCGCTAATCTGAAATACCTTTCGATACCATCTATTATCTGGGCATAACCTAACAAATATCTGGGAACCTGGGTTGATGACAAAAATGACCAAAGCAGAGAAATCAAAGTCCGAATTGAAACTGCAAGGCAAGCATTTGTGAAAATGAAGACAATGCTTACCAACAGAGACGGTATCTGAGTTGCATCTCAGATTGAGGGCTCTAAGATGTTACATATTTTCTATCTTACTATAAGGAATGGAAGCTTGGACATTGAAGAAACAACACATAAGAAAAATAGAAGCGTTCGAAATGTCGTGTTACAGAAGAATATTAAAAATTCAGTGGGTTAAAAGGATTACCAATGCTGAGGTACTACGACGTCTAAATAAGGAGTTAGAAATTATGAACAGCATAAAAAGAAGAAAACTAGAGTATTTGGGTCACATAACCAGAGGAGAAAAATATGAGCTGCTGAGAATTATTATGCAAGGAAGGATCCAAGGAAGAAGAAGCATAGGAAGAAGACGCATCTCCTGGCTGAGGAACGTTAGAGAATGGTTTAACTGTAGTTCACTACAACTTTTCAGAGCAGCAGCCAACAAAGTGACCATAGCCGTTATGATATCCAACCTCCGATAGGAGATGAAACTTTAAAAAGAAGAAAACCATCTCTTAAAAAGCTTTTTTTAATGTATTTTTCTCACTAGCTGCTATAATCAGGTCATCTGCATATATTTCGTTAACTGCAAGTTTAGAAATGTAAAAAATACTTGGGAAATGGAGCATCAATTGGGATGGCGACCAATATGGCAAGTTTTTCATTTTCATGACCTTGCCGAATTGGTTTTATGTTGTGCGGATACAACTTTGTGCGTTACGCGGCAATGACTATTTCTTTTTTCCTATAGTTACCTTTCCTTTAATCTTTCCTACTTGTATTACTTAAAGTTGTTGAAATTCTCTATGGAACATTAAGTATTTAATATACAATGTTTTTTTCATCATTTTATTGGTGCTAACTATCTTGGGGCATGTTTAACATATCTTTGGTAGCAGCTCCGATATTCCAGCTTATACGCAACATTCGTCTTAATATTTTCTAAAGTGTTAAGTCTTTGAACTAATGTATTTTGCGTTATGTTTCATATTTTGCATTGGAGAGACTATTCAAAATAACTGCAACCAACAAGTTGGTACAGGAAACCTATGGCTAGTAATAGGTTTCTTAACTATCATTCTTGCCATCCGTTCAAATACAAAATAAATCTTATAAAAGCACTCAGCTGTAGGCTACATAGGTTAACACATCCTGATAACAAAAGGGATTCTCTTTTGTTACTCAGAAATATACTATCTGACAATTCTTAGCTTACATCTCTCATAAATAAATACCTTTTTTCAACAAGTTTTGGGTCTTCTATTGATGATTTACCTGATGGTGATCAACTAAGAATGATTTCTAATAATATTATGAACAACAGTACTCTACTTTCTCCTAACATTGCAACTTCCACCACCCATTACTCTTCACTACCCTATTTCCCATATGTTACTGAAAAGCTTCTTAAATTGTACAAACAGAACAATATCCCGGTTAAGATTGCTATCAATAATCCTAAGACTGTCAGGAACTTGTTTTCTAAAATTAAAACACCTCTTTCTATTTTGGAACAAGTGAATGTAGTCTATCACTTACCCTGTTTTGAATGTGATGCATGTTATATTGGTCAGACTGGCCGTTCCCTTAAAGGACGCCTTACTTCACATCGTAGTGACATTAACATACTTGTGCCCTTGCAGAACATGCAATCAACACCAAACATACTGTGAATTTTGATGATGTTAGAATTCTCTGTAGAGAACGTAACCTTAATAAGAGACATTTTATGGAGATGTGTCATATTTTGAAACAATCTAATGCATTAAATAAGAAAACTGATATCAGCAATTTAAGCCAAATTTACCATGCACTAATACTACAAAATTGATTCTTTCGTATTCTACTTTCAATTATTGGTTTCTTCTTCAACTTCTTTTATTATATCATAACATTTATGTTGGCATCTACAAAACTTTTCCTTCAATCTCACCAGCTGATTGTCAGTTCTGACAGTCGAGCTTTGAAATACTTCATTTTCATGATATGATCATAACAGTCAAGAACCCTAGCCGTGCCGTTGTTAATATAACATTTCAAAATTGACAATTATATTTTTTTCAATCAATGTTTTCAAAAGTGAAATTAAAAAAAAAATTAATATAAAATTAGTTAAATTGGGAATCTTCCGGCGTTCTGTGTTTCTGTGTTTTTGCTGATATATTTAGTAGACTAATTTTTGATGTTTCTTTGCAATAACAACATTTTAATGCTACAGATCTTTTAAAGGTAAGATCATTTACTTAATTGTTTTTTATATTAGATGTATCGCTAATAACACTCTTTTAGATGAACTGATGATGCTTATTGAACAATGGGCGAAACGTCTTCAATAAATAGATAAAGTAGCACAACTCTTTTCTTTTTTATCTCCAAATTGACCGAAAACATCCCATTCACTTACGAGTGCAAATTTTATATATATATATATATATATATATATATATATATATATATATATATATATATATATATACAATATTTTAAATATTGACTACTTCCTACATTTTGAATTTTTATTAGACAAAAATCAATATGAATTTGATTATCTTTGCGTATTCGTACCGAAATCAGGACAAAATTTCAAAACATTTATTTGCTTACCAAACGGAACAGTTTCTATTCCCATAAACGTAAAAAATGTTGAAAATTAAAAAAAAATGTTAATGACAAATTAACGTTAAAAATAGAAGATACAGACAATGGTTGCATAATCTGTGCTCAAACAGATACGAGTATAGAAAGGAAGTCTATAATATACTACTTATTATATAATATTCTTTGGATAGGTCAATTAAGATTGTGATCTGCCTTATTAGGAAGTGTTGTTAAAGGTGTTCTCTGTTATTATTAATGTGAGTAGTAAAAATTATACAGGGTGCATTACTTATAACTATAGTTTCACTTGTATCCATTTAAGGAAAGAAAATAAATAACCACAATAGTATATGGATAATTTGTTAAATTGGATAGTACGCGATATAATAAAAAATATGAAGTTGTATAAGATATTTAAGGTCAAATCCTGGTAAATAATTGTTTAAATTAAATTAAAGTAAAAATAAGAAAACGCAAAGAAAAATTTTAATAACATATGTGATGAATATTATGAAAATATTTCTAAATAATGTATAGGGAAAAGAATACAACATAACATAACATAACAATTTTTACAAAAGTTATTTGCTTTCTTTTAAGTTATTTTTTATCGTATATTGCATGAATGGTGCGTACGATAGCCCTCATCTACTAGAGCTTAATGGAAATTCGATACAAAATCAGGGCAAATTAATTACTCGTTGATTTTGGGGTCACTGATCACGAATATTATGACGTATCATGACGGTGGTGGTCTCCTATGGCCTGGTACCCAGGAGTGGCCTCGTCTCCTGGAGTTTTGTGGACATTCGATACAAAATCAGGGCAAACTAACTACTCAGGGGTTTTTGGGGTTAATAAACACCAATATCATATCAACGATGGACTTTGAGGCACCTGGTGACTACAACGGGCCTCGTCTCCTAGAGTGTTATGAAAATTTGATACAAAATGAGTGCAACCTCACTACTCAGGGGTTTTTGGAGTCACGTAAAAATAAGAAAAGGCAATGAAAAATTTTAATAACATATGTGATGAATATTATGAAAATATTTCTAAATAATGTATAGGGAAAAGAATATAACATAACATAACAATTTTTACAAAAGTTATTTGCTTTCTTTTAAGTTATTTTTTATCGTATATTGCATGAATGGTGTGTAGTTTAGCCCTCATCTACTAGAGCTTAATGGAAATTCGATACAAAATCAGGGCAAATTAATTACTCGTTGATTTTGGGGTCACTGATCACGAATATCATGACGGTGGTGGTCTCCTATGGCCTGGTACCCAGGAGTGGCCTCGTCTCCTGGAGTTTTGTGGACATTCGATACAAAATCAGGGCAAACTAACTACTCAGGGGTTTTTGGGGTTAATAAACACCAATATCATATCAACGATGGACTTTGAGGCACCTGGTGACTACAACGGGCCTCGTCTCCTAGAGTGTTATGAAAATTTGATACAAAATGAGTGCAACCTCACTACTCAGGGGTTTTTGGAGTCACGTAAAAATAAGAAAAGGCAATGAAAAATTTTAATAACATATGTGATGAATATTATGAAAATATTTCTAAATAATGTATAGGGAAAAGAATATAACATAACATAACAATTTTTACAAAAGTTATTTGCTTTCTTTTAAGTTATTTTTTATCGTATATTGCATGAATGGTGTGTAGTTTAGCCCTCATCTACTAGAGCTTAATGGAAATTCGTTACAAAATCAGGGCAAATTAATTACTCGTTGATTTTGGGGTCACTGATCACGAATATCATGACGGTGGTGGTCTCCTATGGCCTGGTACCCAGGAGTGGCCTCGACTCCTGGAGTTTTGTGGACATTCGATACAAAATCAGGGCAAACTAACTACTCAGGGGTTTTTGGGGTTAATAAACACCAATATCATATCAACGATGGACTTTGAGGCACCTGGTGACTACAACGGGCCTCGTCTCCTAGAGTGTTATGAAAATTTGATACAAAATGAGTGCAACCTCACTACTCAGGGGTTTTTGGAGTCACGTAAAAATAAGAAAAGGCAATGAAAAATTTTAATAACATATGTGATGAATATTATGAAAATATTTCTAAATAATGTATAGGGAAAAGAATATAACATAACATAACAATTTTTACAAAAGTTATTTGCTTTCTTTTAAGTTATTTTTTATCGTATATTGCATGAATGGTGTGTAGGATAGCCCTCATCTACTAGAGCTTTATGGAAATTCGATACAAAATCAGAGCAAATTAATTACTCGTTGATTTTGGGGTCACTGATCATGAATATCATGACGGTGGTGGTCTCCTATGGCCTGGTACTCAGGAGTGGCCTTGTCTCCTGGAGTTTTGTGGACATTCGATACAAAATCAGGGCAAACTAACTACTCAGGGGTTTTTGGGGTCAATAAACACCAATATCATATCAACGATGGCCTTTGAGGCACCTGGTGACCACAACTAGCCTCGTCTCCTAGAGTTTTATGGAAATTTGATACAAAATCAGTGCAACCTCACTACTCAGGTGTTTTTGGAGTCACTAAACACCAATATCATAGCGATGATGGCCTTTGAGACACCTGGTGACGACAATAGGCCTCGTCTCTTAGAGTTTTATGGACATTTAATACAAAATCAGTGCATTGATGGCTTTTGGAGGTGGCTTACACAGTAAACAAATCCTTAATTTTTATTTTCCAAATGTTTATATATTCCATGTCTTTATTTTATTGATCCACCGTCTCATTTTCTTCGTGCACCAATTTATTTTTATATTTTTAGGTATTTGTGCAACTAAAACTTTCACAATTTTTGCACGCGACACTTTAATGCAATCCGTGTTTTGCTGCGTTCACACGAATTACCATAATCGGTTTTGCACCCGCAACATATCAAGCTCATGATGCTTGATAGACCAGGTAATTGTGTCATTTTTATGGGAACTAAAGTTTGTTTATTAAGTTTCCATTTCCAGTCTATGGAGTTTAACTTATTTTGCTTTCCGTACTACCAGTTGCGCACCTGAAGATAAACTCGTAACTGCTGGGTAAACGCATCGACTGTTGGGAGAATTTTGCAAAAATTCAGACATAGACACAGTTGCCGATACTGTTCAGATTCCAACCCACACTGGATGGATGAGAGTCACACACAATATAATTATACAAACAGTTTATATGTGGGATTTAGTAAAAAACCATTTGATAGGTGAGTTTTTTATTGATGGCGCACTTATAGGTGTAAAATGTTGATCTTCTCCAGCATCAAATTATTCCTAAAATAATAAATTTATTTGCAAATATGACAGAGTGGTTCCAACAGAATGGGGCACCTACACACCATCAAACAATTGTTTGGCAAAATTTTTTGAATAACGTTTTCCCCCTGGATTAGTCGAAGAGGTGCAATTGCATGGTTGGCAAGATTTCCCGATTTGACTTTACCTAATCTTTTATGGGGCTATCTTAAGGAGTCTATGTAAACTTCTTCTTCTTCTTATGCCGTCCCCATTAAGGGAGGTTGGCGACCACATTTTTAAAAGCTTCTCTGTCTTTTGCAACGTGGAATAATTCGTCTACAGTCATGTTTGTCCAGTCTCGAATATTTCGCAGCCATGACTTCCTCTTTCTACATATTGTCTTTTTGCCATCGACTCTACCCTGCATGATTCTCAACACTTCCTCATTGGTGACCCTGGCAGTCCATGGAATTCTCAACATTCTCCGGTATATCCAAAGTTCAAAGGCTTCAAGCTTCTTAACTATTTCCGCTTTTAATGTCCATGTTTCTACTCCGTACAATAGTTGCGACCAGACGTAACATTCAACAAACCTCAGTCTCAGCGCAGTATTGAGATTTTTGTCACAGAACAATTGCTTGAATTTTAAGAACGCTGCCCTTGCCATTTCTATTCGTACCCTGATCTCTTGGTCTATGTAAACAGAGCAACTAATTTAAATGAGTTAAAGGATCGCGTACCTCTTGAAATACAGCAGTATTTCCAGAAATGATCAACGATTCTATTCGAAACTTTCAAGATAGATAATATTATTGCCAAGAAACAGAGTTATTTGAGCAAGACACTTTGAGCTTTTTAAAATTAATATTAATTGTTCAACAATTACATGTATTATATCTTTGGAAACTTTTCTTGTATTATATTAGTGAAATGGTGTATTACATTAGAAATGTGGTATACTTTATCCAGAAATTTAGTGTCTCATTATAAAAGTTATTTTAATAACAGCTGTAAAACTGAATAATCCCTTGTAAATACTCTATTGTTGTATAATTATCACAGCTACCAAAGCTGCCAGGACCGGCATAATAGCCAAGCATAGCATAACTGTATATAGGTACATATACTCAGATCAAATATTATCATTCAAGCATAATGTCAAAAAACTCTTTTTATAAACATACAAATTTCCCATAATTATTGTTATTAATCATTATTTTAAGTCTCAACGAAGAAAATGTTTTGTGTGTGTGTTTTGTGTTTTATTGGCACTGGTTTTCACACTGGCCACTCAATTTCATAATGATTTTTTTAGACTATAACTTATCACTAACTCAAAGGAGTAATGTGTAGTGTCTGTGTTGAGTAAATGTCTTGTTACTTTAGTAAAGTCGACTTCATTGTCTTTACAAAGAGACGCTAATTGTATCTGAACGTCTGAGATCCCTTCGGTGAGTACCGATTTACTCGTTTTAAAAGGTCCTATTTATTCATGTTGACTTGTTATGTTTAACTTTTCCGTTTCATGTCTGAAAAAGATGGCAAAAATGGGAAATTTATTTATTAATAATTTCACGAAAAAAAATAATTCTTCATTAAAGATTATGCATCACATAGAAATCATTAATCGATAATCTTATAAAACATTAAGTGGTAGATAAGGAAAATCAAAATTAATAATTAATACTAAAGAGGAAAGTGATTTTAAATTTAGATATGCAAGAAAACGTGATTTTAAAATGTTTGTGGGTATTAAAAATTATGTCCAAGTTTGGCCTTCTAATAATTAAATAATACATTTAAAGTAAAAAGTAAATAAAAAAATACTTTTGCATTTGTTGTTTTTGTATATTGGATAAGGTAAATTAGAAATAAAATTAAAAATTAATGCAAATACTGATACATCATTAAAAGGCCATGAATCTAAATTTAAAAATAATTTTTAATTGCTATAACCAAATTAAAATAACATTTTATGCAGCACCTAAATTTAAAAGCACTTCACTTTTAAGCATAAATGAATATTTTTGATTTTCGCTGTATACCACCTAAAATTTTATAAATTTGATTCTTGATTATTGATTTCTATGCAATGCACAAATGTTTATGAAGAATAGTTTTTTTTTTCATGAAATTAATAATAAAGAAATTTCCCATTTGTTGCCAACTTTTTCAGACATACTTTATACCTTACTAACAATTGAAAAACTTCTTCCCTTACATAAAGTATAAAATATAATCATATTTAGCTATATGTATATACCTACATAAATTCATTTTAATTTTCACTTCACCATTTTATTATTTCACTTGCAATTTGTTTAACAAAACAAAAATTGTTGATTACTTTCAAAATGTGGATATATTTAATAAAGAATCGACACAGAAAATATAATAATTAATTAATTCTAATACTGCATCAGTTTATGTATTTTTTTCCCTTAATTATCTAGATATTTATTTAAATTAAATATGTAATGTAAATGACAAATAAAATATAAAATTCGTTAAGCCGGCCCTTTTTTCTATTTACCTGAAGAGGCAAATCCCTTTATGGCTTCGACTTTATCAGCGGGATACTTTTAAATTCTGCATAAGTCAGTTCTTATAATTGTGAATGAAGTTTACTTCTTGAGTATTTCTGAAAAGAGGAAAGAGTAAAATAAGCTTTTCTATGATATATCACTTGACATAGGTTGCTATTTACAAAAAATGAAGATATCAGCGATACGGTTCACGCTGAAGTCACATAGTTTCAGCCTTCAAAAATATGACTTCTAATAAAATGATCCATCAACCTGTATTTTTCGATTTGGTGCAGATATTGTTTATTAATATTACACGATTATACTAGTGCTACTAATAACACGATGAATAATCACACTTTCATTTAAATACCTTTGCTTGATCACGTTTTTTTAAGGAATTTATGCTGCTTAGCATTCCTGTCACGTTACGTACGTTAGGTAAAAGTATAAATAGATGCATAAGCTGTACACGAATCCGTACGGATTTTTTACAATCGGTTTTAACTTTATCTAAATAAACATCTTGCATTGTATTAGACTGCGATCTAGATGATAATTTTGGTACCTTAATGTGTATTAAAAATAGTAAATTTACACTGGAGTCCTAGTGCGCAAGCAAAACAGAAATTCTGCTTCCTCCTTCTAAAACCTCCGACTCGTTTCAAAATAATAATAATGGCACTCATTCAGCCAAATAGTTTTCCCGCCTAGACTGGTTATCTAGTACAAACTTTATATAAATTTTATGGTAACTGCCATACACTTTATTTTAATACAATGAAGTCTGATATTGAACAATTTTCAGTGAATAAATGAAAGTAAACAAGAAAGGTACAATTAATGTTACAGAAATGAGACAGGATCAGGTGTATGTTAGTGTAAGGCTTATATTTAGAAATAGAATAAGATATAGATAAAGTAACGTAAAGTAAAGTAACAGAACAGTAAATAGTTCTGTATCTGTATCTGTAGAGTAGGGAGGGCGAGTTAAGTTTCACAGCACTTAGGCCACAATTGACCCATTGTGCATCCTCCCAGGGAGCTGTCACCCTTAGCTCATTGTCCATCCTGCCAATTCTAGGAAGGTGGACAAGTCACCAGGAGACATCTCTCTTATGTGGGCAGGTGTTGGCCAGGACTCGCCGAACGCGTACTCTCGTATTAACGATAACTCTGGGCATTCACATAGGACATGCTCTACAGTTTCGTCTTCTCGTTCACACTTCCTACATAGAGGTGTGTCTGCTAGCCCCAGTGTATGGAGGTGTTTGCTTAGTTGACAATGACCAGTTAAAAAACCAACTGCCAAACGTAGGTTTTTCCTGGTCATTCCCAAGTACTTCTTAGATGTTGACTCTTCAAGGTTACTTAGTGTTACCCTGGCAAGTTTACATCCTTTCCCTTCTTCCCATCTTTTTACGGTTTGAGTATGGGAGTGACATTTGACAATTTCCGCGATTGTTGTAGTTGACCAACCAGAAAGATCCCCAGGTCCTAAGAGTCTTAGGCCTGCCGCCTTCCTAGCTAATTGGTCAGCAATGCGGTTGCCTTTATTCCTATTGTGTCCTTTAACCCACCTCAGGATGATGGTATTACCATCCGAAGCTTGGGTTAGTGACTTGTGACACTCCATTACTAAACCTGATGTGACACGTGGTCTATTCAAGGTTAGTAGCGCTTGTCTGCTATCTGTGCAGATGATTATAGTTTTACCTGCTATACCTTTTTGGGTTATCTCTTTTGCGGCTATGGAGATACCAGTCAGTTCTGTCTGAACTACGCTGGCATTTTTGCCCATACCCCACTTTATTCTTAGGTTCAGTGATCTGGAGTATATCCCGCATCCTGAGCCTTCTTTCATTTTGGAGCCATCGGTGTATATGCAATAGGCATTTGCCACGTTTGTCTCCATGTACTGTCCTGTTTCAATTTTGTAGGGTTTGTTGAAGACAAACTTTGGTTCAATTGAGTCGCAGCCTGCCTGTAGAAGTGGTAACGCATCCAACTCTTCTCGCCAGAAACGAGTTCTCAATTGTCCCATTCCTACATCAAGGTTTGCACCAGCTGAGCGCAGTCGCATCATTGTCACTAGCGCCACCTCTTTGACATATATATCTAGAGGCGTGATGCCAATGATCAACTCCATTGCAGCAGTTGGTGTTGTTTTCATGGCACCTGTTATATTTATGCAAGCCATCCGCTGAATATGGTTTAGTTTGTTAATCGCTGTTGCCTGTAGCACTTTTGGTACCCAAGCAATAGCTCCGTAAGTTAGCATTGGCCTAATGACAGCGGTGTAGACCCAGGCGATCACCCTGGGCGTGAGGCCCCAGGTGCGTCCGACCGTTCGTCGACACTGCTCATAGGCAATATATGCTCTTTTAGCTCTACCATCTAAGTGTGAGTTCCATGTTAACTTCTTGTCAAGGGTAATACCAAGGTACTTCACCTCGTCAGAAAAATTTAGACTGTAGTTTAGAATCCTTGGGGGTATTAAGCCCGTGATTCTTCTTTTCCTGGTAAAGAGGACCATCTCAGTTTTCTTTGGATTTATAGATAGTGAGTGTTCCTTGCACCATGTTTCTATTAGTCGGAGAGCAACTTGTGATCTCTCACATAGTGTGCTCTCAAACTTACCGCTTTGCAGGACAGCAATATCGTCTGCATAGGCTATTGTGTAGAAACCGTTGCTGCTGAGTTGGTCAACCAGGGTATCTAGAACTATGTTCCAGAGTAGTGGTGATAGCACCCCTCCCTGTGGACAGCCCCTCGTAACCATGCCTCTAACAGAAACGTCTTCTACATTTATGCTTATTGCTCTATTAGAGAGCATACTGAATATCCATTCGCTTATGGCCAGGGGAACATTCCTGACGTTGAGCTGTTGGGTGATAGTTGGGAATGTGGTTTTATCAAACGCTCCCTCAATGTCTATGAATATACCTAGGGTGGATTCTTTATTATCCAGCGATCTTTCAATTCTTCCCACTACATGATGCAGTGCAGAATCGGTAGATCTTCCCGAAGTATATGCATGTTGATTTGGGTGAAGTGGGTTATGGACCAGAACTTCATCCCTTATGTACCTCTCGCATAGCCTTTCCATCGTTTTCAACAGAAAGGATGTTAGGCTAATTGGTCGGAAAGCCTTTGGTAGGGTGTAGTCCATCCTACCTGGTTTTGGTATGAAGACCACACGTACCTCTCTCCACTTCCTAGGAATATATCTCAGAACCAAAGAGGCTCTGAATATTTCCACGAGGTGCGGCAGAAGGATATCCAGTCCCCACCGTAGTAGGGCTGGATATATGCCGTCAGGCCCTGGTGATTTGAAAGGGGTGAAGCACAATATGGCCCATTTTACCTTTTCCTCATTAATCATTGTTCTGGCGAGATGCCAGTCGTTTGTTGACGGTATGATTGCTTCTTCCATCCGGTTTGGTGCTGTTGAGACACTAGAACCGGGAAAGTGTGTTTTCATCAGGACCTCAGCACTTTCGCGAAGGTTGGAAGTTTTATTCCCATCTTCCTTCGTTAGTATGCCGACATGCCGATGTGGGTCCTTTGAGAGCGCTTTTTGTAACCTGGAAGCCTGCGGGAAATCTTCGATTTCCTCACAGAAGGTTCTCCAAGCAGCTCTTTGTCTTTGTCTGCAGACTTTTTTAAACTCTCTGAGATTTG
Source organism: Diabrotica undecimpunctata (assembly GCF_040954645.1). Classification (NCBI taxonomy): domain Eukaryota; kingdom Metazoa; phylum Arthropoda; class Insecta; order Coleoptera; family Chrysomelidae; genus Diabrotica; species Diabrotica undecimpunctata. The sequence continues at coordinate 146,400,652 of NC_092808.1, forward strand.
ATTGGTAAGAATCCCAATCCTCTTTGAGTTTGGTGCGTTTTGCTCTATTAAAAGCTGTTCTTGCTGTCTTCCTAAGGTGTTCCAATTCAGTGCACCACCAAGAGTTGGTTTTGCGACTTTCCTGGACCATCCTTATTGGACAGGATTTTTTATAAGCATAGCTTATTTTGTTTTGGATAGATACCGCATACCTTTCCAATTCTGCATTAGTTCCTGGAGTTGAAGCCCTTTCATTCCGCAGAGCATCTTCTAAGAGTCGGTTGTAGAGTTCTACATCCGTCCTCTTAGGGTCGCGCGATTTGATAAGGCTTTTTTCCAGACTAATATTATAGGTTAGCCAGCGGTGGTCGGACATAGAAATATCCTCCGATACCTGCCAGTTCTGAATTTTATTCGATATTTCAGCTGTTGCCAGCGTGATATCGATGACTGTTTGGCTACGAACATTAATAAAGGTAGGTTCGGTGCCCTTATTTAAGATATACAAATCTTTTATAGTAATATAGTTATAAAGAGACTTACCTCGGGCGTTGTTATCTCTGCTGCCCCAGCCTAGATGGTGAGAGTTCGAATCGCAGCCGATAATAAGTTCTACCTTCTGACTGAGACAATGGTCTACCAGATCTTCCATTTCCCTTGTTGGTGGTAGGGTGGCTGCATCTGAGGGTAGGTAGACTGATGCTAGTATCAACTCTCTATTTTTGCCCTTTCCCCATGGGCACTTCACTTTAACCGCAGTTACGTCTGAGGTGCAAAACTGCGCCATAGGGGAGGCTTTGATTTTTCTGGGAACATATATTGCTGTTCTCGGTTGTTGATTGCTTGGTAAGCTGAAAATTTGACCGTTTAGGCTGCTAAGACCAGTTATTTTGGTCTTATTTATCCAAGGTTCTTGGATTAGTGCTATTGCATCCTCCGTTACATCCAGGCGGCGACATAGTGTTGCCGTTGCCACCTTTTTGTGTTGGAGGTTGCATTGAATAATAGTGACCTTATTTTTTTCGACATCCTTGCCCATGGCTTAGGTATCGTTTCGGCTCTTTTTAGGTGTCCATTTCCTCCTCAGTTGAGGAGGGGGCAGCCTCAGTTATTTCGGAACTTCCTCCGCAGAGTTCGTCAACCATCATTTGATGATCTTCTCCCTGCTGTGGGACCAGGGTTGTCTCAGTCTCAGCAACCGCAGTCGGTTGCCGCGTGTCTGAGGTTCCTGGTTCCGAGGAGGTATCCTGCACTTTGCTTGTGCTTGTTTTTAGATACAATGAGGTAAACGTGCAGCTCAGCCTCATTGCCCTTTTCCTAAGGACAACCATGTCATCGTCTCCGATTCCGAAGACAAACAGGTGTCCTTTAGGATCCTTTTTTACCTCATGGTGAAAAGTGCACCATCTCGCGACTGCCATGTCTGGATTTTGCGCCGCTAACCTCCGCAGCACTCTTTCTGGGTCATCAGAGGTGCTAATAGCATCCTCCGGGATCCATAGAGAGGCTTTGGTAAGTTTTGGGAGCTTATCCTGACTGACAACAGCCAGTGATGCTTCCTCCCACGGTTTGAGGTCAGATGTAGCCTTTTCCAGCCATGCAAGCGCCTCATCGTCATCACAGACTACTCTGATGATCTCACCTGAGTAAGTCCACGACTTGAACGTGGGTGCTTTTACCTGGCTGCTCGAGGGTGACAAGATTGTTCTGTCCAATTCCTCGATTAGGCTTTGTTTGATAAGGTTTGCCCGGTCGGCGGTGACCTTTCCATACGGGTTTAACTTATCTATAATAGCAACCTTAAGATGTCTTAAGGTAGCTTCGGCGAAGCTTTGGGAAGGCGCAGCGGTGTTTCCACCACCGCGTGACTTCTTATGCTTCCTCGGCGTGCCCTCCGTGGAGGTACTTGGGCGAAGGCGCTTCACACCGGGGGCTGTTGGTTCCTGTCCTCTTTTGGAGGTGGAACCGTTGTCAGCCTCCGATGTGGGCATCTTCACCTTTGTTTTGGGAGGGGCTGGAGAGGGATGAGCTGCTCCCGTGGGTGCTTTTCCCATCGCCTCTCTGGCCTTCTTCCTTCCTTTTGCCTCGGCGCCGCTAATTCTGTGGCGTATTGGCCGGTTTTCCCGAGGTGGTCCTTGTCCATCCTCCGCTTGGGCCGAAGCTTGAGGTGAACATTGCTGTTCATCCTTAGCTCCGGCTTCAGGCTGAGGTGAACGTTTTGGTCCAGCCTCCGGTTTGGCCGAGATTAGAGGTGAACATTGCTGTCCATCCTTATCTGCGGCTTCAGACTGAGGTGAACGTTTTGGTCCAACCTCAGAATTTGGTTTTGGTTTTTTATTTTTCGTATACATGTTGTTCCCACGAGTAGCTAGGGAAAGCTTGGTCGCCCCTGGCAGAGCCCCGCATTACCAGGGGAAGGCTTTATACAGTGGGGTTTGCCTGGTTCCCCAGGGGGATCGTTCACGACCACATAAAACCCTGTGGCCATACAGCCATCGGCACGATTACCTCACACCTTAGCTTGGGTAGGCTGCTTCTTGGTCGCTGAAACAGTTCTTCCCTTCCTAGTCTCTCGAATACCTGGGAAAGATTCCCAGATACCCCAGAGGGCTATGTGGTGACAGGAACTGTTCTAGCGTGGTCGTTTCACACGTTTCTATACTTCCCATTCACTAGGCCTAGCCCGTTTATAGGGGGTACCTTCATTCAACAGAGAGCTCCTTATTAGGGAGATCCCATTCATTCACACACACATACTTGTTCCACTTCCTACGCCAGACTACAGCCCTGTCTGAACAGTCAGCTTAAGCCTCCGAACCAACGTCAAGGTCCTGCAGCCCCTATCGGAGGACAGTAAATAGTTAGTAATGTGTTTGTTTTTTAAAGGTTGAGAAATTTTCTCTCATGTGATGTGTTACTGAGAATGTTGCAATAGATATTACTCAAATGGTTGGTGTCAGTCTTAGAATTGATAGATTCAAGAATTTTGTTAATGTTGTTCTAGATTTTTACATTAAAGTCAAATTTATGTTCTGTTTTTAAGTGACGATCTACTAAGGCACAATAGATTTTTTCGTATGTTGCAGTCACTTTTGTGTTAAGTGACACGTTGCTTAAAATACTGCTGACTTAGAGCAATATAACAACTTTTTTAACATTATCAGCAATTTATTCGGTAAATTATGTCGCTCATTAATGAGTTTGTAGTTTTAGCTTTTGATTTTGAGTAGATTGTTTTGATAGACCTTTAATTTAGAAGTAGATTGTATTTAGTTAATTTGATGTTCGGAATTGTTTTAAAAAGTGGGACAATATGGTCTGTCAAATTTTGTATGTAAGGTATTTATTTTGTATGTTACTGATTGTGGATTATTTATCAAAGCTCATTATAGAAATTGGTGTTTGTTATAAATGAGTTTTTTTAATATGTGTTTTGGATAGCAATTATTTAAAAAGTTTTTTCAGATTAACTTTTTTCAGTTTTTTAATACTTTGTAGAAAGTTCTTACAGAAATAAAATTGAAAAATTTCAAAAAACTTACTGATTGTCTTATTCGCGCTTTTAACAATTTCGCGTTTGACACTTGCCATGATGAAAATGTCTAACAATTACATTGGTCGCTCGAATTTAATAAAATCGTATTGCACTGTCAATCGTTCTGCGTAAATTTCGCGTAATACTCGCCATTGCAGTTTTTCTTTTTTTCGATATAGTTAATGAAAATTATCCCACGCTGTAGCATTTCTAAATTCTTTGGATTTGTATTGAAATCCCCTTGTATTTGATAATGTATCAAAGAATAATCTTAGTATATTTCATTTTCCATTCGTACGTATTGAAACACCGAATTCTTCCAATTAATCTTAGCGTCGCCCAGTAAAATAAACCATTTTTAGGGTTGTTTATATTTCTTGGGTATTTTTCTTTGATCGAAACTGCTTTTAGGATATTTTGCGTTTCAAATAAATATTCCAGTTTATATGTTTTGTTTATGCCAAGATTGTGCGAATGAATTTTAAAGATAATTTCGTTATTCTTACTTGAGTCGCTGTAAAAGACAGTCGGCTTAGGTCTGGATCCAAATTCATTCGTCTAATTTGTAAAGTTTTCTGTTTTTGCCCTTTTTCATGGAAATCTTCGTCTTACGTTATGAGAAGTGATGATTGAGTGGTGGTTGATGGTAGCAGTTTAATGTGTATGCAGTCTAATTCTACCTGTTCCTGGTTTTTAAGAGGCAGAGTCCAAAGTTTTGTGTTCAGTGCTGGCTTCGGCCTCAAATGGTTTGTCCAATTCGCAGTGTGAGATGCAGTCCTTTTGTTCGTGTTTTCGTGTCCAGAGAGTTCAACTCCAGTTTCCAACCTAGTGTTGCCCAAAATTGGTCTTGGTCTTGCAGTCTTGGTCTTGTTCTTGCGTTTTTGCAAGACCAAGACCAAGACCAAGACCCCCTAATTTTAGCAAGACCAAGACCAAGACTGACCGTGCAAGATTTAAGCAAGAACAAGACTAAGCCTGCGAGACTCTTGCGTCTTGCAGTTAGGACTGAGTGTGGTTTTAGCGACTATAGTAGTTCGGCTATATGCTTAAAGACTATGAGATGCAAAAAATATGTTATAAAATTTGAAATACTTATGCGAATTACAAACAATACCATAAACATACATACCGAATTAAAATATTCATTAAAAAAACACATTTGACACGTGCTCAGAGGTCATAATTACAATGTAAAAATAAAATATTTTGTACATCTTCCAGCAGACTTCTTTACTCTAAAATTAATTGTCCATATTTTGAGAATAGCCGCTCTCTAATCATAAAAATAATCTTCTTGCATTTCGACGCCGACAATAATATCGTATCGATATTTTTTAAAATATGTCACCCTAGCTAAAAAAATATAATTGTTACGAACAACCACTTAATAATTCAATTTTTTTCCCATTATAATTTAGTCAGGAGTAATCTAAATAAACAAATCTTATCGGCCTAAGGCTATAAATTGTTTCTGCTGAGTGTGCGATGAGATCATTCGGTTAAAGAAAATTTGCTGAAACAGTCAAAAGTAACGAGACAAATTAATAACAGATAATGTCGCCTACCACGTAAACAAAATACCGAAGTAACGATATACGATATATTATAATTCTCGGTTTGTTATTAGATACTTAGGGTATTGGATAGTAACGAACTTAAATTATAGTAGTATTATATTTACTTTTTCGACATCACTTAACTTCATTCCCAATTGAGCTTTCCTTTGAGTCTAATTATGTAATAATTGTTTTTCATCTAATCCTTGTTGTTCCCGTTCCCGAGTGACAAGTTTACAATCTGACATGACATGAGTTAGTTAGAGCATAGGCACAGATCGCTTAGATCGTGGCTTCAAACCTCACCCGATGTCAGTTGTTTAGAAATTTATTAATTTGGTTGGTCTTTATTATTATTCTTCTTCTTCATGTGCCGAGCTCGATTGTCGAGCGTTGGCTATCAAATTGGCTATAGCAATTTTGTTGACGGCAGCTCGGAAAAGAGATGCAGAGGATCTGTTAAACCAATCTCTCAGGTTTATAAGCCATGACGTTCTTCTTCGACCTTTATTATGGCTATGTTAATTCAAGCTTAAAATGTACTTACTCTGTTACGTTGTTCTAAGATCTAAAGTAACGTTTAATAAATAGCAATAGGCTAATGGGTAACTGCAAGACTTGCAAGACTCTTGCTGCAAGACCAAGACCAAGACCCTAAGTGCAATACCAAGACCAAGACCAAGACCAGGTGCATTGCCGCAAGACCAAGACCAAGACTGTCTAAGTCTCGTCTTGTTCTTGCATTTGGGCAACACTATTCCAACCTCAGGAACTTAAAATTATAAAGTTAAATCCAGGTAACTTTTTGTGTATAAATTTCAAGTTAAAGTAGACATTTTTTTAAATAACAATAATTGCTTTCATACAGGATAAAAATTGTAATATTTAAAGTTGTAAATTTTATGGTTTAACTTTAACTGTCATTTTAATTGTTGTTTTAAATTTAATGTTAACTTATGACAGCTCGTTTTATTATTTTTGATATTAATTTGTTTTGTTTTAGGACATATGTAAGTCTTTTTTATATTTTATTTTGGTTTCAACTCATGTAATTTGTGTCATTATTTTTATAACTGTTTGTGGTAAGACACAATCAATGTTAAATTTTTTTTCTTAACATTTTGTTTATTTTTTTTTAACTAACCCTTTTTTGAGTTTCATTTGAAAAAGATATGTTTTTCATTTTTAATAATTATTTCGATAGTTACAACTAGCTGTTGTAATAGTTATAATTATTTACCTCGAAGTGGCGTCCTTCTTAAATTACTAGAGGTGTTTCCTGTTTCCTTTCTGTGTTTTGTTTTGTTTGTCCCAAGAGATTCATGTTAGTACCACTTTGTTCCATTTTTTTGTAGTTGACCAAATCCAAACCCCTTGTCATTTACTTATCCGCGACCCCAGCTCTCCTAACAAACCCTGAGTGCCGTTCGCACAAGTATCGATTATTTTGCTTGCCCTATCTCCGCCCCAATAATTTCAGTCCCCAATTTTCTACCCCTTACAATAATACCCCATGTGGTATACAAAATATTTCGTTACAACGCGTATCCCAAAAAACGACGCTATGACCTTGTCTGCAAATAAAACAGCTTTTTGTTATTTCCTCACATTGTTTTAAACCAAAAATTACTTACGTCTTTAATTGTTTTATTGCCATTGTTAATTTTAGTTACTAATTTTATTTTTATTTGTTAATAAATACTACATTCGTTATATATTTGAAAACGGAAAGTAAATAATAACAAAACAAATCGGACTCTTTTGTCAAGCTGTGCATTGATGAAAACAATGATATATTAAATTTTAATATCCTACATTTGCCAAGAACGATGAATAGAATTGTTTATCTAACGTTTTGTCTTCATTAGAGTTAAGATCAAGGTTCGTACATACAAGCTAATGTGTCAAAAAACATTTCGAGCATTAAAAATTTTATGGGGGTCATTTGATAAAGTCTGCTAATGTCTTTAAAATTTTATAATGCTATCCATATTAAAGCTAACCTTGAGATGTTATTCTATTAATTTGACGTATCTGTTTCCGGTACATAAAGTATGAATGTTTAAAATTTACCAAGAAAAGAATATTATTCATAAATAGGTATTTTTAACTGGTAAATTAATGATTTGTTGGAAATATTATATACAAACAAGCAGTCTGTTATGGTGGATATTTAAAATAAAGAAAATAGCAGCATATTTATGCAAAATTCCTCTTCTTTAAGATAATTAACTCTGCTCAGATGGTATTTAACATTCCTACAATTCGGGTAGAAAACTCTTTTTGAGTAGGGACACATTTTATCGGCATACTGCCATATAATTTAATATTTTCAAGTCTGATTTAACCCAAGTTAACCCAACCACTGTTTAGTATAGAGGTTATTTTGTAAGTACCTACTACAAAAGTTCACTGAAGATGAACTTATTAGTCCGAAAACGTTCTGACGATATGATTAGTCCGAAAACGAAACTCGAATGTTTTATAGAAAAGTAAACAAAATGAGTAAATAGTTTAAGCCAAGAATAGGAAGCTGTGAGGATGGAGAAGGAAATATCCCAAGTGATACGGCCTCAATCGTGAACCGATGGGTTGAATAATTCGACGCAAAATTTAACGGGCAGTATATCGAAGAAGCAGATAACACTTCTAAAGTGAAGTGATTATAATCTATTGTATTATTATAAAATACCAGGAGAGATTTACTCCAGAAAAATCAGCAATTGACCAGATTCATTCAGTATGACAGATCCTCGAGAAAACATTAGAATTTCAGCATTAAAACCCATTACCTATTCGTCGACTTCAAGGCTGCATACAACAGAGTCAAGAGAATAGTACTATACAAATCAATGCATGAATTTAGAATACCAGAAAAGTTATCCGATTAACGAGAATAACAATGTCTAACTTCAAAGCTAGCGTTATGATACAGGGAGAACATTCTGGATGCTCTAAGATAAAGGATGGACTCGGACAAGAAGATGCCCTGGCTTGCCTCCTATTTAACATTGCCTTAGAAAAGGCAGTCCGAGATACACGAATTAGAAACGGCGGTACTATTTACAACAAATCGATACAAATGTTAGCATACGCTGATGACATTGACATAATAGGACGTAGCAAGCGAGATGTTGAGCAATATTTTCTAGAATTAGAATATGGACAATCGGAAATGAAGCGACAGCTTCACATACCTTGGCTCGCTAGTGACTACTACCAACAAAACAAGCGAGCTAAGAAATTAAAAGACAAATAAACCTTACAAATAAGGTATACTATGGACTCCAAAAACAATTCCACTAAAGAAATATCCAAAAAAACTAAATTATTATATACAAAACATTGCTGAGGCCGGTCCTCACATATGGGGTGGAAACATAGACTCTAACGCAAAAGGATGAAAGACTTCTGAAGATATTCGAGCGTAAAATACTTCGCAAAATCTTTGGAGCTATAAACCATCAAGGGCAGTGGCGCAAAAGATATAATTTCGAATTATACCGACTCTTTAATGAACAAGATGTCGTAATCTTCATTAAAACACAGCAACTTAGATGGGCTGGGCATTGAATAGAAATGCTTGACAATATGATTACTAAAAAGCTAACGACAGGAACGTCTACAGGAAGAAGAAGCAGAGGCCGACAGCAAATTAGGTGGTTAGATGAAGTTGAGACCGACTTTGGGATGCTATAGATCAGATGATGGCAGCCAGAAACCGAATAGAATGAGGATGAATCTTAGATCAGACCAAGATCTCGACGTGTGTACGATGTAGGCTGTAGTAGGTACTGCAATTTTTTTTATCCAAGATTTCTGAGCCAGTCTATCTCATCTCATATAAGCAATGCTGTTTGCTTTGACTTTATATATCTCTTGTATAAATAGAGCTGCAGCTTTAGGTTGATAAAGGCTTCTTACATTCCACATGCGAATTTTCAAATCATTGGCCTCATTTAGTTTGCAAGTTCATTGTAGGTTAAATAGTCCAACTTCTTTCTTTGTGGCTTTCATAACATGGATTTTTTTGCAAGGTTGGATAGTTAGCCTAATCTCAAACCCTCTTTTGGGAGAACCATTTCACCCGCTCTCATCAGTTCCGACCCAACTTTTTAAACTTATTTTAAAGAATCTTAAAACCTAATAATTAATAAATTGCGTCGCTTTTATCGACGTTATTTGTTACTGTTTTTTTCTTGTTTTAATTTCCTGCTTTAGACAATTGTTGCCTATTCTGGGATCAAAGTTTGCTTCATATTTTCAAGTGGAATCCTGCACATAGTTTATCTTGCAGCTGTAATTTATTAATTGTTCAGTTAAATAATTTTCATCCAATTGTATGTTTCTTTCATTTTGTTTATTATTCTTTTATTATTATGTATATGGGGTTTTTTAATTATGTCACTGTTCTGAGGAATCTCATCTCATTAATTTTTTTTATTTTAGAATTATTTTTTTTGTGTCATTATGCAGCTTATATATTCATACAATAGAGTAGATGTGCCTATTGACTTATGAAGTTTTAGTTATATGGTTTGTAAATGATATAAATAAAAATGCAATAATGAACATGCCTAACAGGAAACGTTATTGTGCAATTCATTACAGCTAATTTGACTTTGAATTGTTTTAAATAAGAAACGAAGGTCTAGTTTATATAAACTTTTATTTTATAACTAAGTATTTATTAAAAAACGAAACAATGTGGGTGGTAGTTTAATATCCTTGTATTTTGTCTCTGTTTAAATTATGGTACTGTTCTCTTATTGTTGTTATTTACTGTGGGAAGTTATTATTTAATAATTGTATAGCGTTTAATTTTATTATACTATTTATTATATCAAGTTTAGCACTATATTAATATTTAACTTGAGGTTATGGAAAAAAGTGGTTGTAAATTTTATATTGTTTTTTGTAATTGATATTCGACCTTCTATTGCTCGTTTAATTACATTTGACACCACTTATTAGATTGTACAGACCCGTGAAGAGTAGCGAAAAATGGGAGAGACCTATGTCCAGCAGTGGACAGAAGAGGTTGCAAGATGATGATGACTTAGATTTTATTTTCAGTTTTTGTTTTGTGATTTTGGTGCTATTTTTCCAACACTTTCTTGTGGTTCTGATAAGCGGTTGAATAAAAAAAATATTTGTTGTGTGTAAAAAACATAACCTACGCATCATCATCATGTAGCACGCTACAATGTTGGGTTAGTTTCTGCTGACTGTGTAACTTTTTTCCAAAAGGCTCGGTCTTTCATCAGTCTATTCTCTAGTGAAATATTCATTTTTTGGAGATCTGAGATGTTTTTTCATCGCATTTTGTGTCGCATAGTTGATCTTTCTTGTAGGATCATCCTATTAAACCACTTTAATTTGTTAGGTTTGTTAAGTTTTTTCTTATTAAATCTATGTACGTGTTTTGTCCATAATCTCTTGAACAGTATCATTTCATCATATCGATTAAATCGTTTTATTCCTATGTTTGTTTTCATTTTATATTGGTTTGTGGATACACCGTGATGAGGTCCAAACATTTTTGTAAGTATTTTTATTTTGAAAACGTCCGAGTTTGTCGTCACTTGCTTTGGTGATCGTCCATGTTTCGCATCCATATGTTAATATTACCAGAAATTATCACAAATGAAGAACTTCTTATAAATGTACAGGAAGTTCGGAAAATACTCGAAAAGCTAAAGAACAGAAAAGCAGAAGATAAAGACGGGATACCAAACGAATTACTGAAATATTGTAGAGCAGCAACGACAGAACAATTAACAATATTAATTAATAAAATTATAAATCACAATTAAATATCGGAAGAATGGAGGACGAGCAAACTAATTCTGCTATTCAAAAAAGAAGAAAAAAACAGGTATAAAACTACAGAGGTATAAACTTGTTAAATACTATCCTAAAACTTACAACTAGAATTTTACAAGAACTAATAACTAACAACGGAGAATGTTTAGCTGATGGGTTTTCGTAGTGGAAGATCGTGTACAGATGCAATATTCGTTATAAAGCAAATTATTGAGAAATCAAAAATGAGTATAATAGACCAGCATTTCTGTGTTTCTGTGTCTCTGTATCCTCTGTATAATAGAGAAGTTCCCCTAAATATTATAAAAACTATCGAAATCATCATCAAAAGCGTTAACAAAGGAAGATGATACAGAATGGGAAACAAAGAAATAAAAATACTTTATTACGCAGACGACGCAATATTGATAGCCCAAGATGAAGAAAGTCTGCAAAGACTCGTCCACTGATTTAACACAAGAGCAAAAGAATTTAATATGACAATCTCATCTCAGAAAACTAAAACAATAGTAGCCAGCAAAGAACCAACCGCATGTAAAATAGAAATCGATTTCATCAGTATTGAACAAGGAATGGAAATAAAATAACTGGAAATTACACTGTCCAGCTATGGAGACTTAGACAGAGAAGTGAGAGACCATGTACAAAAAGCAAATAGACTGGCACGTTGCCTTAATAACACTATATGGCGAAACAGACACATTAACACTGAGATGAAGTCAAGAATTTATAAAGCCAGTGTAAGACCAATTTTCTAGAAAAAATGAAGAAGGAACCAGAGATTGTGTTTACGATCAAACGCATAAAATTGCAATATCTGGGACACGTTATGAGAAATCAGCACCGTTACTCCCTGCTGCAGTCTATATTGCAAGGTAAAGTCAAATGTAAGCGAGGACCCGGTAGAAGGAGAATATCATGGCTGCGGAATTTAAGAACATGGTTTAAGAAAACCTCAACGGAGCTGTTTCGAGCCGCAGCGAGCAAGGTCATGATTGCCAATATGATTTCCAACATCCGAAACGGATAGGAACCAGAAGAAGAAGAAGAAGTAAGACCAATAATGACATTCACGTACAGTGAATAAATGGACACAAAATAGAAAAAAGAATGGAATAACCACATAAGCAGAATGGAAGAGACCCGTGTCATCAAAATAGCAAGACATACGTCACCAATCGACAAAATATGTATCGGACGACCGCGCAAAAGATGAAATGACAACCTTCCATAGAGGTATTAATCCACCAATGAACAAGCAGAATTGCTTATAAAGAGGAAGAAAAAGAAGAAGATCTGACAATCGTTTTGTAGACTTTGATTTTTGATATCCTTTTCAATCTTTTCGATGTTATAAGTTTATTGAGTGCATACATAGATCGGTTTGCAGTCTAGATGCTGCTTTTATTTATTTAGTAATATCATTAAATCTTCCTATATTATAACTATTGTTCCTAGTTGTTATATCTTACATAATTATGGTTTTATAGAACCAGAGTTTTAAGAACGTTGAAAAAACTCTCTTAATGTTCGTTGCCATAAATCAAATTCAAATTTCTCTCTCCGACTATTATTAGCCTTGACGGTAATTTTTTGTCGAAAAAGTGTTTAACCAATATGCCCACATATTGTTGAGTATATGGTCAATGTACTTCAGTTGTTTTTTCGGTTGTGAGGCACCTGAATTTTTTACTTAAAAGTGTATTGTCTGGATGTCTCGATTTGTCGATGATTACAATACGTTTATTGTGATTCAGTGATATATGGTTATTTCAACCTGAGTACTTGCTCATTGATTAACACCTGTTATGTAAAGTGTGCAAAAATTTGTATAACATTATCGTTTCTGTGATAGTAGATACAATAACATTTTAATATTTTGCGCCTGACTAGTTTCTATGGATCATCTATCTTCAATATAATTAAGTGTTTAGATTACTTATAATATTATAGTTAGAAAGCTTGCTGACTTTGGGTCTATAATCTTTTTGTTGTTGTAAACTGTTCAAGTTATATAAAGGAAATCTACATTTGATAATTTAATTTCTGTCTGTTCCAATGCATAATGAAATACAGTTGGAAAAAATTTAAATATGAATGTTAGATGTTAAACAAACTGCCTGGAAAAATATACCGATGGTAAAACTGAAAACAAAGTGACATAATTGATTAGGGAAGTAATTACAGAAAAACGAAGTCAAGGAAGAGATTCTTTAGATTTTGATAATTATTCGATTAAACATTACTATAGATAAATTCACATTCAGATGGCAGCGTTCCAGAGATAGGCCTGTACTTTCTATATGCCAGAAATAACTACATTGTTGTCAGTTTTTAATCGTACCTACAATCGCACGTTATGGGCCGGCTCCTATAAAAGAATTATAATTTCGGAAATATTTATGAATGTGAAACGGAAAAATACTACATTTTTTTAATTATATAATTTTTCTGTTGGTATTTTAAAAATAGAAAGTTATATTTCGGAAATCTGGTCTTTTCGGAATTATATCTTCTGTTCAAAATTGTTTACAATTCGTGGAAATGAAATAATTATTTGTATAATCCGTTTTTGATCTTAATGTTCTTTTAATGACACACTTTCTCTACCTGAATTTACAGTTACAGACATTAAAAAATAATTTAGAATTAAAAAAATATACCTATTTATAAATTCAAAATTATTGTCTAATGCCAGCAATTATAAATTCAGGTAAATACTTGAGAGTCATTAAAAGAATTTTCAGTTGATATCAGACGTTTGTGTCGTGTCAGTGTCAAAATGGCCGCGAGTGTAATAAAATTCAAAAACGGTAATTTGTTAAATAGTGAATGCAAAAAAATAGTGTTAAATGTTTTTAACTATTTATCAAACAGTAATAATGATAAAAGTGTATCAACAATAGTGCGGGAAGTTTCTGCTCTGAGCGAACGATATTCCGATATAGAAGTGAAAGTAAAAATGGTCCACTCGTAACTCCTATAAGAAAAAAAAGAACCGGTTATTTGAATAGTCGTGAGAATAGATATGATGAAGCAACTCGGTCTAGAATAAGACAAGTAGTGCACGGTTTTTTTATGGACAATATTCCTCCAACCCTTGACGTAGTACTAGAAAAAATTAAGCAAATGGAGCATCTTCCGAATTTTTCCAAGAGTACGTTGAGAAGACTATTGCACGACATGGGTTTTATATATGGCAAACAAGGTAGAAATTCAATATTAATAGAAAAACAAGAAATAGTCGCTTGGAGGCGTCACTATCTCCGGGAAATAAAGAAACTGAGGAACGAAGGAGCCAATATCATTTATATGGACGAATCATGGGTTAATACTGGAATAACCAATGGGCAAGTATGGCAAGATACAACAATAAAAAATAGCCGACAGGCTTTCGTAAATGGACTTACCACAGGTTTAAAAACTCCGACCGGAAAAGGACCAAGATTTGTTTTAGTCCATGCAGGAAACAAAGACGGATTTGTTGAGGGTGCTGACATCACTTTTCTTGCCAAAAAAGGTGCTGAAGATTACCATGAAGAGATGGACGGAGATCTATTTGAAAAATGGTTTGAAGAGATTTTAATACCGAATCTCCCAAAAAATAAAAAGAATGTCATTATCTTGGACAATGCATCTTATCAATCTAGGAAATTAAATTTTCCCAAACAATATTGGGTGAAACGTCAAATTAAGGAGTGGCTCTATGAAAAGGACATTTATTTTGAAGAAGATTACTTAAAATATGAACTTCTGGAAACTGCTAATGTATTTAAAAATATTTATGACAAATACAAAATTGATTGTATTGGTGAAAAATACAGGAATCACAGTGACGAACAATGCCGCGTAGATGTACATATCTTAAGACTTCCGCCTTATCACTGTGAACTGAACCCAATAGAAATGGTGTGGAGTGAAGTGAAACGGTACGTGTCCTCTAAGAATTCAAGTTTCAAACAAAACGACGTTAAAACATTGATTTATGAAGGTTATGATAAAGTACAGAACAATGGACATTGGAAAAATTACGTCAACCATGTTATAAAATTGGAGAATAATTTTTGGACAGTAGACAACATTCAAGATGACATTGAACCTATTAGAATTTCATTAAACGATGACTCTGAAGATGAACTAGATTATGAAAATGAAGATGATTGAAAATTGTTTTTCGGGGGTATTCTTTTCTCAGTAAAGGTAATAAAATATTTAGTTGATCTGGTTGAAATGTAGCACACTTAAATAACTCATTAATCGACATAATTTCAAGTAGTTATATTAGACGTCATTATGCAAAAAATAAAGTTATGAACATTTAATAAATTAGTGCACAATTGAGGCCCCTAGAACACAAGGGGTGTAAGTGCCAAAAACAAAGTTTTGAAAAATCTTTGTTCAAAGTTCGATATAAATTTAAAAACCTAGGTAGCACTTTTTCAGTTTTCAGCATGTTTTCAATGACATGTAATTTTTGATGGTGTTATTGTTGTTAATGTAGAAAGTTTGAAGCCAAAAGTACGTGCCTGTTGTTAGATATCAGTTGCTAAGTGATAAGCAACTGCACTTACACCCTTGTGTTCTAGGGGCCTTAATTAGGGGTTTTTTGCAATTATCTCAGTCATTTGTTTATGTATTTTAATTTACAAACTAAAAAATTTAAAAACTGTTTAAGATCTGCAACATTTATTTGAAACATTTTTCCCTAAAATGCACGAGGAACAAAATAGGCAAAAAAATGATTTTTTCCAAACTTCATCTTTCTGTAAAAAATAAACAAAGCAAAATTGGCTGTAATTCTTCAAGGAATTATCATCAGTTATCCCTTATCTACCGTTTAGAACATTAAAAAACCTGTAGAATATTTTTCATATTTTTTTCCCTATTAACTGCGGTATTATGTATAAAAGCATTTTAGGAATTATTACCATTTATTTCATTCACGAATTTTCTATTAACAACTTTAGCCTACCTAAACATATCTTAGTTTACCGTGAGTTTGGCCCTGCTTATTTTACAAAAGTAGCAAAACTTACAATGGCAGTAGAATTGGCAACGCTGTTATCCTATATCCGTACACTGCCATCTCAACGTGACTTTATCTATAGTCAAATTATACAACGGGAAATTAAAAAAATTAAAGAAGAAGCATTTACTACTTAATAGTAAAAATAAAGTAAAAGGTTTGCTAAATATTATAAAAGTAAGATATGGATTTAAAAAAATATGGAAGAGTGGGAAACGAATGCAACATTGGATAGCTGGAAGTGTCTACTTTTTCAGAACAAAAACACGTTGTTTTTCTGTGGAGGTTAGAAAAGAACGTGTTTTTTTTCTCGTGCCGATAACAATGTGTCACGAAAAACATGAGTAACGGATTAATGTGAAATTTCTCGTTAAATTAAAAAAAAAAAACACCGACTGAGTGCTATAATTTGTTGAAAGAGGCCTATGGTGAGAATTCTCTATCTCGTGCGCGTGCTTTCTAACGGTTTTCTGAAGGCCGAGAGAGCGCCGAAGATGACCAACGTACAGGTCGATCTGTCTCTGTTTCAACTCCGCAAACAGTGACCAAAATAAATGAAATTGTGTGCGGAGATCGTCGTATGAGCATTCAGATGATTGCTGAGACTGTAAACGCCGATAAAAAAACTGTCAGAAAAATTTTACTTGACGAATTGAACATGAAAAAAGTCTGTGCGAAGTTGGTTCCAAAAAATTAGACCCATGACCAAAAGCTCGTCCGTCAACAGATCTGCTCAGATTTTCTTGAAAGGTTACATGAAGATCCTGAATAAATGGAAAACATCATCACTTGCGATGAAACCTGGATATTCAAATACGATGTTGAAACTAAGCGACAATACATGCACTGGAAAATTCCTGCATCGCCAAGAATAAAAAAAGCAAGGATATCGAAATCAAAATTTAAAGCCATGCTAATCGTTTTTTTTGACATTAATGGCATCGTGATGACTGAATGGGTTCCAGAGGGTCAAACTGTAAACGAAACTTACTATTTGAAAGTTTTGGCAACGCTGCGAGAGCGAGTTCGTAAAAAACGGCCAGAGTGGATCTTGCGCCAGGACAACGCACCTGCCCATAACACGCTGTTTGTGAAGCGTTATTTAGCCGCTAGAGGTATTCCAGTGCTCGAACATCCGCCGTACTCGCCTGATTTAGCACCCTGTGACTTTTTCCTGTTTCCGAAGATCAAGTCTGCCTTAAAAGGAATCCGGTTCGAGTCGATGAAAGAGGTGAAGCCAAAAATGGCGGAGCTCCTAAAAGCTCTAACAAAAGAAGACTTCCAGAATTGCTTTGATCAATGGAAAAACCGAATGGAACGGTGTGTGGCGAGGGAAGGGGAATATATTGAAGGAGAGCATTCGATTGTAGAATAATTTTTAAAATAAAGCTCTTTTTCATAAGCAATATCGTTATTTAATAGCCAGACCTCGTATACTAAGGATGAAACATGTTGATATTTTTATATGTAGCAAATAAACGACGAAACTGACATTACTAGCTACAATGTCCGACGTAAATTTGACAGGTGATTAACGTGAACCTAGTTATTCCAGGTATATTAATGTTAAAAAGGTAACATTATGTGTTAATTCCATAATTGAATGTATTTTTTTTTGGTAAACAAATAAATTCGTTAAATTTTTAATATTTTGTATCCAGTCACATTAGTGGCGTACGATGCGCAACTAATGCCTCATATTTTCAATGCTATATGTTTGTTGGTGTATTTGTTGCCAAAAGTCAAAATCGAAATTTTATATTATATGTTTTACAGAATGGAATTTCCACTACGATCAGTCAATGGAATTTACAAATTTAATTGATCGCAAAATACAAAAATCGCATTTAAAATTTGAACTCTTCACCTTTAAAAACCATTTTGATTTTTGTCAATAGGTCACACTGATTAAAATATTTTGAATAATACAAATTTTATTTAAAATTAATTTTCCCGCATAATGAAATTCAACATCTTTGACACTTCGTGGTCACTTCAAAAGTTGTTTTTAAAAGAACTCAGCTCCATTTTTTATTTGAAACAGTTTTTTCTACATTTCTAGTGTCTAAAGTGGGATTTTAGGGGGAAGTCGCTTAGTATGAGTGGTAATTATTTTTAGGGTCCCAAATTTAACATTTACAGTAAAATTCAGCTTGTTTGTATGATTTTTAGAGGACAAATCTCTGACCACTGGACTAGCATAGATTAAACAATGTTGGTGACAGTATATATTCCTGTAGAACTCCTTTTCTGTAGCATACTCAAAAAGTATTAGTCTTTTATTTGTAGCATTAATTCCCTACATTTTTAAAATATCAATTAGATTTTGTCAAAATCTTGTAAATATAAAAATACATCGCAGATAGTATAGATAGATTCTTTATATTAATACCTATAAGCTGAAAAGAATCGAAATGCATAATTGAAGCAGCTCGCTTAATGTTTCGAAAAATAAAATCATTCTTCTGTAACCTCAGATTAAATTTAAAATTATACCAAATAATTATCAAATGCTATATTTGGTCAGTACTGACCAAATATAGTATTTGATCATTCGGTGACATCATTCATGATATCTCCGTGCCGTGTTATATGGCACCAAGACCTGGACTCTGAAGACTAATACTAGCAATCGCTTAGAGGAATTTGAAATGTGGTTGCATAGAAGAATGTTCCAAATAACCTGTGCAGCGATGTAGACCAACGAAGTTGTGTTCAGTAGAGCAAATACAGTTCCTAAGTTACTGGAAACTATTAGAATAAGAACAATTTTATACCTAGGTCATGTTCTTAGAGCAGACCGGTACAGAATCCTTCAGCTTATCATGAAAGGTAAAATCGAATCGAGGGTTACAGAGGAATTAGAAGGAAGCAGATGTGATAGCTCAAGAATGTTCGTAATTGGACAGAAATACGCAGTACCAAACAACTATTCTGCCAAACTATTCTACCAAAAAGCTGAAAAGTGCTTTACTTGTTCCAGGTCTCCTGTGAATCCAAATTGCACTTTACTAAGTGTTTTTTCTAATTTGGTGTATATGCGAATGTAAATGATATTAAGAAGCGCTTTAAGTGGATGGCACATTTAACTAATTGTGTAAGGCATTTTGTAAATGTTGTAAATTATGAAAAACCATAGTGATATCAATAATCATATTGAATTTCTTCTTCTATTTTTCTTATTTGCATTATCGCTCTGCGAGAAAAACAAAAAAATAATAATTCAATTATAATTGTCTCAGAGACTCAACAGAATCAATAATATTAATTGCAGATTTACATCTTATAACTTAGTCAAAACCACGACTTAGTATAGGAAACCAGACTTGGAACTTCCATTTAATAATAGCCAAATAAAACGATGCAAACTAAAACACTTAATATGCAAATACTTAAATTTTCAACGCTTTGACTGTTCGTTTATTAACTTGTTTTGAAAAATAGTCCCCGCTTGGATGTTAAATAAATACGTCTATCAAATGAAGAAAATTATACATATTTGCTTCTTACAGCCGGGTATGACCAAGTCGTTTCTTCTAGCAATTTTATATACTTATTTTATCACAAGATTCTTTTGCACGTCGCGTGCATCAAGCAAATTTTCTAAATATATTTTTTACGTTCCTCCCGATTTTAATGAGTAAATTATAAGTAGCTTCATCGGTAAGTATATAATTGAAAGAACTACTTTTGTACACTCATCGCCACAAAACGCGAGTTACAAAAAATCTGTGGTTATACGAATATAGTTTATTGTCAGTCATAATATAAATACAGAGCAAAATGCTATAATTTATACCAATATTTAATAAATACTCTAATTAAAAGTTCACTTAGATCATTTATTATTTAAAAACACTTACAGAGAAGTAATGACTTGTAGCTTATAATGGTACATTTTATTAAAAATATTTCAAATTTATCCAAAAGGATTACAATTTTTCAAAACGTTTTAGGTTAATCATCAGTGAAACATTTTAAGAGTAGTTGAAACTAGCTCAGAGAATAGGTATAAAAAGCTTTGAATCAAATGACAATGATGGTTATAGCCTAAAATCCCAATGCAGGATCACTACGTTCATAACGTAGTTAGTCAAGCACAAATTTTTATATACACAGTGCAACTTGTATATTACGGCCTCGCTAGTTATGTCATTTCGGTTGTAACGTCAATTTTTAATAGGTCCAGTCAAAAACTATTCGATAACATTATTAGAAATCCGGTTTTATCGGCTAAAAATAAAGTAAAGGTCGTGGCATATTATCGTGCACGTTGTGTTTCCAGAACATAGCGTTTAGTTTCCGAAAAATATAATTTAAATGGTTTTAAATATGAACAACGCACACTGTCCGGAACATAGCGTTTCAGGCACTTAACGTTTCCGTTCAGTATATTCGAAAACAATATTTTACTGATGCCGACGGCTACGTAACGAGTCGTAACCGGTTGGTAAGGATAATGTGCATTAGATGTCCGTCGTTCTCCCCTTGTTATTTATTTAGGAACTTGTTTGATTTTGATACAGAGTATTTAAAAAAATAATTTTCGAGGCTATTTTGTCATTTATGCATGTGTTTTTATTGCTTTGTGACAATTAATCACGGAAGTGATAAACTATTAGGACTTTTGTACGAAAGTGATACCTCTTCTTTTTAAAAATACTTTTTGGTTTGATATGTATGGCTTCGTTAAATGTACTATTTTGTTTTTTAACTGAAGGTGAAATTAAATTTAAAACATATTTAAACTGAATCCTATTCATTCTAAAATAATTGTTAAACCTATTAATTATTATTAAATTCCTAATTGTTTATCACTTCCGTGATTAATTGTCACAAAGCAATAAAAACACATGCATAAATGACAAAATAGCCTCGAAAATTATTTTTTTAAATACTCTGTATCAAAATCAAACAAATACCTAAATAAACAACAAGGGGAAAACGACGGACATCTAATTAACATTATCCTTACAAACCGGTTACGACTCGTTACGTAGCCGTCGGCATAAGTAAAATATTGTTTTCGAATATACTGAACGGAAACGTTAAGTGTCTGAAACGCTATGTTCCGGACAGTGTGCGTTGTTCATATTTAAAACCATTTAAATTATATTTTTCGGAAACACTATGTGCTGGAAACGCAACGTGCACGATAATATGCCATGACCTTTCATCTATAGCGTCATAAAATTTTACAGTAGGTTGTCGTTTTTTATTTTATGAAGAATAAAGTGCAATGCGTTTCCAGCTTTGCAGCATTGTTCCTTTCAAGAATGTGAGAAAGCCCGATTATCCCTCCTGTGTACAGTTATATGACCGTGACAGTTCTATGATTTCTTATTTAATCAGTACCATCCTAACAGTCAAATTTTCTGTTTCAGAATAGCCGTGAAATCGTGTTTGACTTGTTTTGTTTTTAGATTTTAATTTAGTTATTAACTTTTTATTTTTTAATATGGCAAGTTGTAGTATTAAAAGGAAGGCTTTGCCTATTAAAGATAAAGTGCGTATTATAAGAGCATTTGAAAGTGGTCAAAAAATTGCCGATTTATGTCGGCAATTTGGACTAGTTAATTCGACTGTCGGCTCAATCCTAAAAAACAAGGACACAATTTTAAAATCCTTTAATGAGGAGCAAGAAAATGTTAAAAAAATTAGGAAGTGCATTCGTGATGATGTAGATTTAGCTCTACTCAATGGTTCAAGCAGCAGTGTCGCAGTTCTGATATTCCTGTGTCTGGGCCACTTTTAAAGGAGAAAGCTACAGAGTTCGGAAAACTGTTTGGTAAAGATTTCACATGCTCTAACGGCTGGCTAGATCGGTTTAAAGCCCGGCACTCAATTTCCTTGAGAGACAAAATGTGTGGACGAGAACGTGACAGGTGAGTGTGAGTGGTAACAAAACACATGGTCACAACTAAAGCAACCATACAAGAATGAAGATATCTTCAATGACAATGAAAAAATTTAAATTCAAATTAAAATATAAATTTGATATAAAAATGAGGTTGTATCGATCTCAAAAAATATGATTAACCTTGCCAAAAACTCGCAAAAACCCTTAAAAATCCTAAAAAACATGGTTATTTGGGAGTTTAAAAGTGTTTCGCTTAATTTCTCTAATATTCTAAAGGACTCAGTTGCTTCAAATTATATATAACATATAAAAAACTTTGATTTCGTTTATTTTAAAGTCTATAAAATAAAGAGAATCTCTTTAAAACCATCAAAAATCCAGTTTGTCGATTTTTAAAGGTGACACACCTAATGGAGAAGTTTGGAAAAAATCAAAAATAAATTTTTTGATTAAATACACAAAATAGAATAAAACATTAGACCTGCAGCTATCTCCAAAAAAAAGTTAGATGCTTTTTTCAAAAAAAATAAATGTTTACGTTATGTGCACCCAACATATTATAGCCTATAAAAATACACAAGTTTTATTAAAGTCACACACTATGCTTGTGAATTTTTTAAAATTTTTAAATTTATTATAACCCAACGAAAAAAAAAAAATAAAACCGAAAAATTTTTAGGGGGGATGTGAAGGGGTTGGGGTGGTGAGAGTAGGTAGAGGGTTAAAATTAACGGAGTACGCTCTGCTTTTCTGAATGGTGTTAAAGTTTGTTTAGCAGTAAATGGTTGACCTCAATTAGTATCGACTATAAACATCCTGGGTTAACCGATAATATTATAAAAGGCTCGGTTTCAGGTAACAATGGTTTACCTTAGGTACAAGGTCTTAACAATGGGCCAAGTCAGATAAATTTAATAATATTTACGACCGCACTAATTCAAGTCAACCATTTTCTGCTAAACAAACTTTACTAACTTATATCAAATTTATGGGATATGGGATCAGAAATGTCAAGAAATCAATACATACATCGGAGGGAAGCAATGTACAAAGGTATGGAATTTTATACAATCAGTAAAAAATACAGGAAAAGACAAAGCACACATACACACCATAAAACCAAGACAATGGAAAGATCACTATGAAAGCTTGCTGACAGAAACAAGACAAGAATACCTAGCGAACTCCCCAACACAGTCAGTACAAATACAAGGAGAGGAAGCGAGGGTAGATATCGAAACAGTAAGGAGGGCTGTAATGACCCTAAAGAATGGTAAATCCGCTGGACCTGAGGGAATCTATGCTGAAATGCTTAAGAATGGAACTCATAAACTATTTGAAATATTAACTTATGTGATCAATCAGTGTCTAAATGGACACCCAGTACCAGAACAATGGAGAACGGCATACATGTCCTCAATACACAAAAAGGGGGACAAAAGTAATTGTAATAATTATAGAGGCATATCGGTAACCAGCACCCTGAGCAGACTGTATGGACGAATTTTGAGAAATATGATCGAGGAAGAATATAAGCACAATGAAGAGGAAGAACAAAGCGGGTTCCGTGCAGGAAGATCGTGCACCGATAACGTATTTTGTCTTAAACAAATAATAGAAAAAAGATCGGCTAAGAATCTAGAAACTCAT
This sequence comes from Diabrotica undecimpunctata, assembly GCF_040954645.1. Taxonomy (NCBI): domain Eukaryota; kingdom Metazoa; phylum Arthropoda; class Insecta; order Coleoptera; family Chrysomelidae; genus Diabrotica; species Diabrotica undecimpunctata. The sequence goes on from NC_092808.1 coordinate 146,424,084, forward strand.
ATTACTTTTGTAGACCTGCAAAAAGCATATGACAACATCCCCTTAACAAAACTGTGGACAACGTTAAAAAGATCTAACATCAACCACACATTGATAAATGCTGTACAAGAACTATATAGAGACTCAAAGGCACAGATAAAAACAGGAAAATATATAACGGAAGAATTCCTGGTTACAAAAGGCTTGCGACAGGGATGCTGTATCTCGCCAACCTTATTCAAGATATATGTTGCAGCGGCATTGGAAAGATGGAAAATAAAGGTACATAGGATGGGTATAGAGCTTAGCAATGAATGTATATATACACTCCAGTTTGCTGATGACCAGGTAGTGCTAGAGACCGACAGGGAAGACATGCAGTACATGCTAAGAAAACTGATAGAAGAATATCACGACTGGGGAATGAATGTCAATACAACAAAAACCAAATATCTTTGTATTGGAAACGAGTCAGATAACATAGACCTCGAAAACGGACAACATATTTCCTGCTGTCACAGCTATGACTACTTGGGTGTTGCCTTTGACAATACAGGAACTGATACACGGGAAATAGAAAAACGAATCACTCAAGCAAAGAAAGTCTTAGGATGTCTCAATGGTATACTGTGGAGTAAAGAGATAACGAAAGGAAGGAAATTTAATATATATGAGACCATGATTAAAACTACTCTTCTTTATGGCGCTGAAACATGGAGAATTAGTGAAAAGAACAAAAAGCGAATAGAAGCAGTAGAGATGGATGCAATGAGAAGATCTTTAGGTATTTCCAGACGAGACCGAATCAGAAATGATGTAATAAAACAACGTATGGGAATAGAAGGAAATATAACTCAAGATATAGAGAAGAAACAATTAAGGTGGTATGGGCATGTTCAACGGATGCCAGCATCAAGACTCCCCAAAAAAGTAATAGAATGGCAACCGATAGGTCGACGGAAAAGAGGAAGACCCAGATTAGAATGGCAACACGGCGTAAACAAGTCCATGAGCGAAAGAAATTTAACAACAAACGACTGCGAAGATAGGAAGAGATGGTGTTTAGGTATCGGACAACGTCGAAAGACGTTCTAAACCGATGTGTATATATCAAATTAAGTTACTGGGGTAGAGTCGTGACGTTTCCCTCATGACCCTTAATGTTGTCTGCTACAATTACTAAGATGTCAGGAAGAAATTATTTCAGGCCGGGACCTATAAGTCTGGAAAACTATCATTTCGAAATATTGATCTGCTTGTTCATATGTCATATCTTAAACTCTCCATTAAAACAACAATTTTATTCCTATTTTAAGTCAAACAATTACTTAAGCAACTCACAATATGGATTCAGAAGTGCTCGTTATACTACGAACGCGGTATTTAATAATGTGAGCGAGGTGATTGAGGAGCTTGAACGCGGCAATTGCATAGCAATTTCTCTTTGCGACTTGTCGAAGGCTTTTGATTCCGTTTTACACGACATTTTGCTCCACAAATTAAATAACTCTGGAATCAGAGGTATCCCTCTTAAATTTATAACTTCTTACCTATGTGGCAGACATCAGGCGATAGTCTCTAAAGGTCATCTCTCTTATTTTCTATCCGTAAAACATGGAGTCTCACAAGGTTCGGTCTGAAGACCTCTTTTCTTTATTGTTTATGTCTACGATTTGATTAAATTCATATCTCCATATAAATTCGTACAATTCGCAGATGATACGACATACATTATATTAGGAAAACATAATGATGATCTAAAAATGTCTTACGAGGAAGTTTCTACTAAATCTAGCACATGGTTTACTGCAAACAAACTGAAACTTAACTCCGATAAAACGCAAAACTTGGATATAACCGCAAGTAATTTACATAATGATCCAGATAACAAGGAGACTGTTAAACTATTGGAAATAACTTATTTTTACGTCACTGAACTGGTCTGCTCATATCTCACAACTAAAGAAAAACCTATCAAGTTCATTATTTGTTATTCGCCAACTAGCAAGGGTTTGAAACATTTAAAATGACATATATTTTTTTATTTTTTACCTAAACTATGGAATAAACAAATGCACTTCAAATTTTTAGAATGCAAAAGAAAGTTGTCAGTATTTTAACAAGGGTTAGTCATGTAGAACACCGCCGACTTTTCTCTATCAAATTCAAAATTATGCCGCTACCGACTCTGTTAATATTTCAAGTTCTGACTGAAATTCACAAAAAAACGGTCCATTTAATACAGCAGTCAGATGTTCACGTTCACAATACGCGAAACTGTCATTACTTACGAACACATCGCTGTAGATTTCGACTTTCAGATAAAAAATGCCTTAACTGTAACTATTTCAATATTTCACCAAAAAGTATTAGACAGCTAAGCTGTAATAGTTTCGAAAAAGTTTAAAAAATATATCTTCTGAAACATTGCTTTTACAACTTAGAAGAATATATAACTCATTGCAGAACATCCACTGAACTTCTTACAGTCACTTTGTCATAAATCATTTTCATTAATATGTGGTCTTGTTGTTTAGTAGCTAATAAATAAAACTCCAGTAAACTCCAATAAACTTTCAAAACTCCATTATACGATAAATATTTTTTGAGAAAATAAATACAAAATCAAGATGTCTAATAACAGACGAAAGCTTTTTATATTAATCAATCTCTATTGGTATTTGTTAATTTTTCCTGCAATCGAGTAAAATAAATAAACGACTATATCTGTACCTGTACTGTATGCACTTATAAAACGTATGTATAATGTTTACTCGAATAACGAATTTGAGCGTGCGTTAGAAACAAAAATAAAAAGCGGAAATTGCAACTTACGTATAAATGATATAACAGTTTATATGCATCTGTGCGGGCATTTCTTCAACCATGCGCTAATGATTTGTTGTAATTGCCTTTTATAAGAATGTTTTCTTTGCGGGAGACGGGTTAATGAGATATACTGGTTAACACTTGCCGATAACTTCCATCTTCTTTAATAGTATTGCCTGACCTTTTTGCCGACGGGAAAAATGGCGGAGATTGCAGTCTAATCTACAATATTATATTGAAATTCGAGAACATTCGATTTAAATATTATATTAACGGTAAACATTATTATCAGGACTGTTCAAACTATTATTTAATACCTATATTTTATATAGCAATTGATAAATATATATACATGTTTAAACAACTAGTTTAATGAAATAACCGTAGTACATTCAATGAATTGGCGAGTATTTTGGATTAGGGATGAAAGCTTTAACTTAAACGGTCCTCTGTACTGAGAAAGTTAATAGCAATATCTCCCAATTACTCCCTTACTCCCTTATACGAAAGGGATCTTGGATGTAGTAATCCCCATCCATAAAAAGGGAGACAAAACTAAGTGCTCTAATTATAGAGGCATCTCTCTACTTAATACGGTAAATAAAATCTTATCGAACATCCTATTAAGTAGGCTGACACCGTTTGTAGAAAATATCATGGGGGAATACCAAGCCGGCTTCAGAAAACATAGATCGACTATAGATCAGATCTTTACTCTAAGACAGCTGCTTGAAAAAGGATGGGAATTCAATAGAACTAACCATAATCTCTTCATAGATTTCCGGCAAGCGTACGACAGCATTAAAAGGGATCGGATGTGGAATGCAATGGCAGAACTTTCAGTTCCAAAGAAACTTATCCAGCTTGTTTAGTTATGTGTGAATAGCTGTAGATCCAGATTACGGATAGGTAACAAACTCTCAGAATCTTTCGAAATAAGCAGTGGCCTTAAACAAAGAGATGCGCTGTTACCTTTCCTCTTTAATATCATCCTGGAGCAAGTAGTCAGAGCAGCCCAACTTAAAACAGAATTACTGACAGTAAATGGACCAAAATTACTACTAGCATACGCAGATGACATTGACATTGTGGAAAACACAGTCACCAATGTGAAGGAGACTCATAATTAATTAGAGCTAGAGGCAAAGAAAACTGGTTTAAGGGTAAACGAAGAGAAAACCAAATACATGTGCATTAACAGACAAAAGGGACGAGATAGAATAGAGAAAAATGTTACAATAGACCCATATAACTTTGAAAGAGTGGAGAGTTTTATATATCTCGGAGCAACAATCACTGCAGATAACGATATCGCGGAAGAGATTAAAAGAAGAATTTAGGTAGCAAGCAGATATATGTACAGCCTCCACAATACTATTGAATCTAAAAACCTCACACGAACATCAAAGATTAGAATATATAAAACGGTGATTAGACCGGTGCTCATGTATTGGTGTGAGACGTGGACCCTGACCAAAGAAACTAAAAGAAAACTTAGATGTTTTGAGAGGAAAATCCTCAGAAGAATATGTGGGCCTTATCACGACATTAATAGCAACCAATACCGAATGAGAACAAATGCTAAGGTCAAGCAGATATAGTCCGAGCAGTATAGAGCAAGCGATATAGTCCAAGAGATTAAATCCCAACGTCTAAGATGGGCTGGCCATGTCCATAGACTCCCTAATAACCGCCTTGCCAAGCTAATAAGGGAGAAAGCCCCCACAGGAAGAAGGCCCTTAGGACTTAGCACGAATGCAATGGAGAGACAATATATGGTCAGATCTAAGAACAATGGGGCTACCCACTGACCCAACTATTATGGGCGACCGTTCAAGATGGAAGCAAGTTGTGCAGTCAGCCAAAACCCACTCCGGGTTTTAGTGCTACGAGAGGAAGAATATCTCCCAATATTTGAATCACTGTCAAAACCAAGCAAAAATACGGTTTTAATTGATATTGTATTTTACATTCAGTTAGCGAAATATAAAATTATTAGTACAAAAAAAAATTACAGGTTCAATTGTTCATGGGGCCAGAGCGTACCACTGCTCATTTTTTCAAAATTTCCTGAAAGTTTTCCATATATCAATTTTTTAAGATTTTTATTTTAGAAATGTACTGCGAACAAGCTAACTATATCATCACAGGAAGCATAACTTAATCCTACATAACATAAAAAAATAAGACTTTGAGAAAGTTAACTTTTATAAATTTTACTCCTCACTTATCCTACACTGACCCTACTTCCGATTTTTTTTAATTCTTATTTTAGAGGTCGAACGAAATTGTTGTATGCAAAACACAAAATCATATAGGTAGCGTTAAAAAAAACAATAAAAATAGAAAAGAAATAAAGAGAAATGAGTGGTTTTATGTAGTTTAATTGTATTTATTGATAATAATAATTTCCAAAAATACAGTACAAGAACGTTGTTACATGTAAGAATACTTTTTTATGATAATTTGAAATGAAATTATTCTTGAGTGAATACATATTACATAATATATATTACTTATTATATAATCTATACAATTGATAAAAAAATAATATGTTTTCATATATAAAGAATTAAAGAGTTCATATGTAAAGAATTATATACACACGTACTTCTCAAAAGGTTTTTAAAATAGTCGTCATGATCCCTTAATATTTTCTAATTATTCCATATCGCACTTTTAAGTCGCAATAAACAGCTTCCATTGCCTGCTCCGAGAAATATTCAAGACCTTATCCATAGTACTCACAAAATTCGACTATGTGCCCAAAAATAATATGGATTTTAGAGTTACGAAGATTTCTAGAGCCAAATAACTTGTTTTAAGTTTTTAATAAACATAGGATATCTTCCTACAAATTCTCATAAAATAATTATTGTGACATGTAACAACGTTATTCTACTATTTTTTGAAAATTATAATTATCATTAAATACAATTAAACTACATAACCACTCATTTTTCTTTAATTTCTATTTTTATTGTTTTTTTTTAAAGCACCACCTGTATGATTTTATTTTTTGCATCCAACAACTTCTTTTGACCTCTAGAATAAGATTTTAGAAAAAATCAGAGATACATAAAAATTTTATTTAAATTCTCCTACAAGTACCGTGAAAAAAGAGAAACGAGTTAATAAGAGAGAAAACAAAAGTGAGGGATGTTAGACAAGAAGTTGCAAAATTTAAATGGAGATTTGCAGGACACAATATAAGACAAAAAGAAGACCGATGGAACAAAATTCTTAGAAGTTGGAGACCGTGGGAATATAAACGAAGCAGAGGAAGGCCCCAAATGAGATGGGCAGATGATATCAAGAAGCACGTGTGCTCTAGGTGGATGACTATAGCGACAGACAGAGAAGAATGGAAAAGGATTGGGGAGGCCTATGTCCAAAGATGGACCGAAGAGGGCTAATTAGATAGATAGATAGACAAGCACCGTGAGATATAATTATTTAAAGGCTATATTCGCATGCGTTTAGCACCATCTTTAAGCTCTTTCAGCGCAACTCTTTTTAAAGTAAAGGGCTTGAAAAAACACTAATATACATCACTTTGTAGCTTTTAAAATAAACCATAAACTGGTGATTAAATTTTTTTCAAGCAAATCCATGCATTTAAAAAGAATTTGGAGCACAAAACCGTCATATCCTGATTATAAAGTAAGATATCGGTTTATCTAAATGGTCACTGATTAGAATCACATCAAATTCTAGGTAATAACTAATCTGATTGTAACAAATATGTTACAGGTAAATATAAAATAAAAAAATATGTTTCAAAAATCTGAATCTTTTTATAACCTTGTTTATGAACATGGAGTCAAGCATACAATAGTTGATGACATAAAAACAAAATAGTTAATATGGTACGGCCATGTACAGAGAATGCCAGATGACAGGATTCCAAAACAGATTTTGACGTGGACACCACAAGGGAGAAGGAAAAGAGGAAGGCCGAGAAAAAGCTGAAGAGAGGGAATTGAAAAAGAACTAGAGGAAAGAGAAATCTCTCCAGGCCTATGGCTGAATAGAGAAGAATGGCGGTTAGGAGTTGGAAGGCGTCGGAGAACGCTGTAAACCGATAGTAGTAGTAGTTTATGAACATGGAACTGTCTTTAATCTTACAAAGGTAAAACTGGCTAGGCTCGGCTAAGCAAACAACACTTCTGCGTAAAATATGCAGTGCACATGAACTCTATCAAAAGTATTTTCTGTAATACTAGTACAAAGCGGAGTCAGACAGGATGACTCGTTAAGCCCACTTCTCTTTAATATAATAATGGACAAAATAATACAAGCAGTACGTAAAGCTCATGGTTACAGAATAGGGAACAAAGAAATCCGCCGAGATAGAAGACGAGCTCCAAAGATTAACACACATCTTCAATACAACAGCCAAGAAATACAGTATAAAAATGTCAGCAAAAAAACCAAATGTATGACAACATCTAAATACCCACTTCGATTTAAATTCAAAATTGACGGGAAAATAATACAGCGAGAAGCAAGAAGAGGAAGTACGACCACAAAGCAAGTAAAGCGGCGAGATCTCTTAATGACAAAATCTGGAAAAACAAACACCTAAGACAAGACACAAAAACAAGAATCTATAAAGCAGCAATTAGACCTATGTTAACATACACGGCGGAGACAAGACCTGACACATTTAAATCAAGACGACTGCTAGAAACAACAGATATGAAAATACTTCTGTTAGATAGGGACAGAAGCGAAAACATAAGAAGAGCATTCAATATGGAAGACATAAATGGATGGGTGACAAAACGGAAACGAGTGGAACGAACACATTAGTAGAAAGGAAGAGGATAGGATAGTACGAATATCACGAGATATGTCACCAAATGTACGATGGAGTATTGGCAGAAAAAGAAAAAAAAATCGGTTGCCTGTAAAGTCGGTTTTACGGGCGAAGATTTTACGTGACAACGTCTTTTTCTCGGTAGAATATTTATTAATATGAATATTATTAAATTGCACAATAGGAACAAGGAATTGAATGAAAATAAGAATTGCACAAATTTTAACTATAGAAATATATTTTGTTTACTAAAACATTGTACATGTAAACTTAAACTTAACTAATTTCTATTTGAGTGATTTTGTTGAGGATAGGACGATGATAGGAGAAATATGAAATGAAAGGAAGTGTTTCTGCTGTAATGTGTCTTGAACGCCAAGAACGCTCGAGAAAGACAGAGACACAAGCACGGAAGCACGCACCGATTCAACGCGCTTAATTCTCTAATGCTGCGCGCGCAGCGGACCGATCATGTTTGAGTGGGAGAGAGACGCAAGGCATTCGCCGGTCCGGCGGGCCTCTCTCTCGTTCGGTGACTCACTGTAACAGACGTGAGCGAGCGTTACACTTTTTCATGAATGACTCCGAGCCACAACCTAATTTAAGACGTTGTCACGTCAAAAACATGATGCGATAATTTAAACAATTTAGGAGGCTAATATTGAAGAATAATTAGGCTTTAAAGCATACATACAAGAAGTAAGAGGAAGAAGAAGACATTTTAACTGCTAGAGCAATTTTATTTCGTACCTTATACTGTAGAGTAGAGTAGACCATTGGCAGTTCATTATCTAGCAATAATCCAAAACACTTGCAAATTTGTAAAATATACAATATATATATATATATATATATATATATATATATATATATATATATATATATATATATATATATTAGTATGTTTATTGTCCCATATCGTTAAAATTTTTATTGACCAAGAAATAACAATACATTTGAATTTTAGAGTTTACTTTTTTTTAAATTTTTTATTAAACATATTTGGGTTCGTTACCTTGTCGGAGTTAAAGTGTACTGTAAATTGCTAGTATCTAAATAGTTAACTTTGTAAGTTTAAACTTTTTTAACTTACGTATCGTTCTCCGAAACCAAACACAGAGATTGACTTCGTATATCCACAACGAATAAGGATGTTTATTCACCTTGGGATCCTTCTAATATTTGTAAAAGTTTCAAAAGTCAATGTTGATTCAAGTATTTGAACAAGTGACAGTGATCTCGAAGGTTTGGAAAATATACTATAGTTTCATGTTAGCAAAAGGCTTAGAGTAAATATGATGGTTGAGAATACATGAGAAGATAATATATAAGTAGTAACGAGAGATTTTGTTGAATGGACTACTTGAGCAATGTTGGTTTTAAAAAACTTATAATTAACGGTCAGACTAGTTAACCTGAAATAGGTACTAAGAATTAAAAAATAAAAACTACTAGTAATAGTTAAAAAGTAAGAATGACTTAAAAATTTAAAAAACATCTGGTTACATTTATACATTTATTTTTTTTTGTAACAAAAACAACAAGAGCCAACATAAAAAACACTTACAAACTTAAATGTGGCGACTGCCCAAAAACTTACATTGTTCAAACTGGTAGAAATTTTAATAAACGAATAGCACATAAAAGGGCTTTCAATAATAGAAAAACAGATTCTACATACGCACTTCACCTTCTAGATCATAATCATTCTTTTAATGACGAATTTAAAATTCTTCACATTCAAAATAAAGGCCTTAAGCTATCTTTGTTAGAATCTATGGAAATCAACAAATTAAAAAACACAGATATAATTCTGAATGACCAGCTTGAGACAAACAGTTCTCCCCTCCTCAACCTATTTCATTAGAGACTATAAAGTGTAAACCCATGCCAAAAACAGATCACTTGAGAAAGGCAATCAGCCGAAACAGCTGTAGTGATAAGAATTTAAAATAAATTTTGTGGAAGTTTTGAAAACAAAGTTTTCAGTGTTTTATTGTTACATAAAATGAATTTCCATCAAGTAACGGTCGAATCCATCAATTATTTATTTTTTTAAGTGGAAAGAAAAATCTCTGCACACAATCCTTTAGTTTATTAAATCATAACTGATGTTGTGTTTGTGCGATCGTTTCGGAGTCTACAATTTGTACTCCATCATCAGGCCTGATTAGTAATTCTTTTTTAAATCATATCTCTTTTGTTTATAAATATTAACAATTGAAATGTTTGCAGATTGTCAATGAAAACCTATATTTTGTGATGCAATTAATAAGTGTGCAATTTATGTAATTTCAAATAAGTGTGAGCTCTTTAAATTGAAGCTTCTCGTCGGACTCTGCCACCTAAGTGGTGGAGAAACAAGCTTGCAGTTCGCCAGATTTTAACATCGGGGCACCTTCTTTTATTGAAAGTTCCAAAAAGCACATTGGCTGACCAAGACCCAATTTTGGCTACAGTGTCATTGAAAGAAGAGGAAATTTAAATTTGTCCTCTCAAAAATTTTTATCTGTGACGAAACTGGTATATTGGTGATGCATGAAAATACTGTCATGGTTTTGTCTTAAAAAGGCAAAAAGCAAGTCAGTAGAATAACGTCAAGAAAAAGACGAAAAAACGTTACTATTTTGGTTTTAATTACCTTGACTGGTAATGTGTTCTTGTCACCTTTATTTGTATTTGGGAGATTAAAAATGTCCAAAAAATTCAGAGAGATGTCCCGAAGGGAAATATTTTTGCCTACAAATAAAGAGGATACATCACTGTCAATTCACTGCTCTTGCTAAAGATGTATGTTGCTCATGTAAATCCAATAAATGCACAGTTTATACAAAGAACTACAAGTTATTTTGTATACAAGTGCGTATACTGCGCACAAGTTTAACTCGATTGTGAAATAACGAGATCCTTTAAGGTTACATACACTGAAGCTTGTGCTAAATCAACAACCCAATATCGCCGTCTTAAAATAGCTCAGACGGATATTGCGTCTTTGCTTAGAATAGCTTTCATGACTATTTGATGGATGGAACTTGCAAAGTCAAAATTTTCCTGGAAAGAACTTGACCCATTAAAGAAAGGCATCTTTACATATGTGTACTGCTTTGTTACAGGTCACTTCACTGTGAAGCTTCTGCAAGAGTTGCAGTTTTCAGTACCAAAAATCGTTCATCTAAAGAATGATTGCGATTTCAATTTTTCCTGTAATTGAGCATAGGACGAAAATTATTCAAAGACAAGGAAGAGAAGTGAAAAGGGTGAAACTTTATTTGGAATTCTATGCAAGAGTACGTTGCATAAAAGTTAAAGAAGTCTCAAAATAAGATTTATAAAAGCTGAAAGGAAAAAAGGAAAATGAAATTAGCTAAAGAAAACTGCTGAATCGCCTTAGCACATAAGATGAAAAAAAAAACGAAAAAGTTAAACGAAAAAAAAAACTATGTAAAATTTCTTCGGGTTGATGGAAGCCTAGAAGCTGACTCCTATATTTGTATCTATATTTTACTGGTCCAGATCTTTTTTATTTATTGTTTTTATTTTTTTTATGGACAGTTTCATTTTTATTACTTCGTATTTTGTATAGTCCAGTCGTTAGAGACTGTCAATTTTGCGACTCCAAAAAGATGCAAGAAACTTTACCACTTCTACCGCCGTACTTCCTTATAAAACCCCTCCTAAAACGGGGTGGAGGTTAAGGCAAACAGAAAAAATCAATTTATCAAAAATTTGTACGCCGTAGAAAAAAATAATAAGAATGAAGTGCTAAGATAATTTTGTTAATTAACACTTTTTGTGTAGAATGAACTGTTCTCTCAAAAATAACAGTTAAAACGACCGTTGATTTTGAATGTCAGTTATGCGGGCGAAATAAATTTTAAATAAAATTTGTATAAATTCGACGGTAAAAATTCGATATATTTTCTAAGAATGTCCTATCGACAAAAATCAAAATGCGTTTTAAAGGCGAAGGGAGCAGCTTTCGTATAGTATGTTTGTATTTTGCCGCAAATCAAGTCAGTTTCTATAAAGTAGGAGTGGCAAACTTTTTTGAATCTTTTTTGGGGTCCCCAAATGTTCCTAAATGTCTGTTATCATCACCACATCAATTATTACTTCAATATACAGGGTGTTTTAAAAAGGTATGTCATAACTTAAATCACGCATTCCAGGGACAAAAATAAATTGATTGAATCCAACTTAAATTAGTACAAAAGTGTACACAAAAAAAGTTACAGCCCTTTGAAGTTACAAAATAAAAATTGTTTTTTTTGCATTATCTCCTAAACTACTTGACATTTTTTAATAAAAATGGACACGTTACTTTCATGTTCTGAAAGCATTTTTCATACAAAAGGAACAACAAAATCTAAACGCACAGAAAAATTTTAAGGGGGGTGTGCAGCCCTAAATCCCCCCAAACTTTTGAGTACGTTCAAGTCAAAGGAATTTTGTGGCATCATTAGTTTAACACATTATTTTTAAAACTTTTTTGCGCTTTAACTTTTTCAAAAAACTAGTTTTTTCCTAGTTGGCCATAAAATTACAATTAGTTTCTACGGATACAATCATTACAAACAGTTCTATCAATAATAGTCAATAATTTGAAGCTATCATTTATTGTGTGAATAAGATTAATATTAAAAATTTTGATATTACAATGGCCTACATATTTCAGGAAATGGCAGATATGCATTTAACTTTGAATAAGTTAGATCAGATTAAATTATGATTTCAATAAACTATCGGGAATATCGTAGGTGAATGTCAAGGAAATAGTGCAGCAGCCGCAAAGCGTTATGCAGTAAAATACCCCAATCGAAATACACCCAATAGGCGATTATTTCTGACCATTGATCTTCGTTTACGGGAAACGGGTACATTCGAACCGCAAGTTGCTGGCAATAGTGGTCGTCCAATAATGGATGCAACTGATGAAGACATTTTAGTCCTACAACAATTGAGGGTTAGAATAATTGAAGCTGCAAATCAATTTCATCAGAAAAATATGATTTTTCAACGTATTCGGTTTTCCTTATTAAAACGATACCGAATGTGTATTGAAGAAAATGGGGGTCATTTTGGACATTTATTGTAATATCTTATTTATAGAGGTTATAGACATTTTTGTACTTGTTAATTCATTTAAGCCATTTATTTTGTTGCACGTAATTTTTAAAGGTTAATGAAAAGGGCCGTAACTCAATAAAAACTATTTTTTGAAAAAAGTGATAACAGGCAAAAAGTTTTAAAAATAATGTGTTAAACTAATAATGCCACAAAATTCATTTGATTTGAACGTACTCAAAAGTTTGGGGGGATTTAGGGCTGTGCACCCCCTTTAAAAATTTTTTGTGCTCTTAGATTTTGTTGTTTCTTTTGTATGAAAAATGTTTTCAGAACAAGAAAGTAACGTGTCCATTTTTATTACAAAATGTCAAGTAGTTTAGGAGATAATGCAAAAAAACAATTTTTATTTTGTAACTTCAAAGGGCTGTAACTTTTTTGTGTACACTTTTGTACTAAAGTAAGTGGGATTCAATCAATTTATTTTTGTCCCCGGAATGCGTGATTTAATTTATGACATACCTTTTTGAAACACCCTGTATACTTTTAAATTTGTCTACTTTGTCTTCAATGAATGCTTACGTAGCTTTCTTTCTAGTGAACTTTGTATCCTATTTGTATATATGGATTGAAAATCGTCGGTCCATTTTATTGGAAGACCAACTTTAATTCTAAAGACTAAGGATATCTTCTGTGAGTATCTTAATCATATCTGAAGACATTTCTTGCTTAATTTACTCGCCTAAGATAGTTTTATGGGTTTATATTATATTCGAGTATTTTGGTAAATAATTAAGGGGGATATTGGCTCTTTGTAGTATACACCTTTTAGTTCTTGATAGAGCCTAACACAGTTGGAGATTTGCAGATATGTTTGTTAATTGTAGTATTCGGTGGTGTATTCCTCATTGTTCTAAAGCTTTAAGCACCTCATAATGGTTGATAGTATAAAAACCTTCCTCATAATCCACAAATACTTGAACTAATGGTTTCTTGTCTCCTCTGGCTTATTATTTATCTATTCAAGTGACGTTTTTGTCTTTTTATAGGTTTCTTCCTTTAAATATATATGTTAAATATAATCTTTGATTTTACAATTGTGTGATAGCTACCTGGGAGGGGATCTGTTAACTTTGTTCTCCTTGTTGTCTAATCTACAAAAAGACGCCAAGTAGAAAGACTTACATGGAACGTTTACTTATTTTAATATCCGTTTGTGGTATGTAACTTGAACATAAATATTAAATGATATGCTATAAGATTTTTTGTAAGTTGTGGTAACGTATTTCACATCGAAACCTTGCTCTTATAGTAAACTCCATAAAAAAATACCGTTCGCCTGAATTTTATTACAAAAAAAAAACTTGTTTATTATAAAGTAATATAAGACATAAATATCGTATATATACAATTAAATACCAAAAAACAGTAAGGTTGCTTTCACTATTTATATCTATCTATTTTTAAGGTCAGTCTATGCAAATTATGTTACATTTCTGACACCAATCAACAAGTGTTAAAGTTTTTGTCTAAATTTTACCTACAGGTATTTAATAATTATTAAAATAATCAAATAGTTACGAACCCATATCTTGACCTTTCCAATCGCACACGCCCTGATTTTAATTTTAATACACAAAAGATAAAAAAACGTTTGTTGAATATCTGGTTAAACATGAAAATAACTAATCTTCCTGTTGTTGAAGGCCAATTTTTATTTAATGACTTTTTTCTTCTTTTAATACATCTTAAATAGTATATTGGGAAGATACGTGAAAAGAGGCTAAAAATAAATCTAGTTTTAGTTGTAGTTGTCAATTTTATCTACAAACCTGACTTTTTACATGTAGATCATCATCATAGCTGTACAGCCCTTCATGTTGAGACCTTGGCCTGCTTCAGGACGTCCTTCCATTGTTGGAGCGTTGTTAATTATTTGTTGGCAATTTTATCTACAAACCTGACAATGTAAATGTAGTAGATCATCATCATAGCTGTACAGCCCTTCGTGTACAGACCTTGGCCTGCTTCAGGACGTCCTTCCATTATCGGAACGTTGTTAATAATTTGATGGGAACATTGTTACTGTATTATTTCAAGTCAACAAAATCTACACACTTAAATGTTTACAATTTAATTATATCTTTATATTGACACTTCTACAGCATTGATGTCATATCACCAAAGTGAAGTAACGGTCATGTACTGATGTACTTGCTGGAAAAATAATTATGCTGGAAACTATATTAAAGGAATTCCTTAAGACATAAAAGTAATATTTTAATCAAGAGTAATAATCCCCCTTTCCTTGTTACAGTGCCGCGTGAAAACTCGCCGTTAGTGAGTGGTGCAGTGAGTGGCGATGGTAGATCTACCCCCTTAATATCATCCCCCGTTAGAAAGGAGCGCTTAAAAAGGTCAAAAAAGGAACTCGCTGCAGAAGCAAAACGTATTATTCACCAAGCTGATCGAGTAGATTGTGTTACATCCCCCAAAGGTAGTTAATCAATTAGACATATAACCTTTCTAACCTAACTAATCTGTTGTAATATACTTAACTCAAAACTTACATAACTAAAAGTCTTCTATGCATTCTCTACTGTAGATATATTCTGTACTTTATTTGATGTTTTTTGATAACCACTATCCATCCTCATATTTGACTTGTATTTATATTCATGCAGCAGGTTTATTTATTTTCTGAGCAATAAGTTTTAAAGATCTCAGGCTTGGATGGCTATCTTTCCCACATGTTTTTGTTCATAGCTTTAGTTTTCTTGTATCTTATGTTTAGAGTTGTTAGATCTTCTTCTACGGCGTCTAACCATTTTCTTCTGGATTTTCCCTTCCTTCTTTTTCCTGCTAACCCCCTTTTCAATATGTTCTTTGTTGTCCTGTTCTCCGGAAGTCGCTGTGCATGTTTTAGCCAGCTAATTCTTTCCTTTTTTATTTGCGATAATATAGACGGGCTGTCGTATAATTCCATAATTTCCCTGTCTGATCTTCTCATCCATATTTGTCCCTATCGTTCCATCCGTAAATTCTTCGTAATATTTTCCTTTCCCATACTTGCAGTTTATGATATTCAGCTTATTTTAATGTCCATAATGTGCATCCGTTAAGAGCTACTGGTCTTGTTCAATTTTTATTTTATTTTTCTTGACACTATTTTAAGTTTTAACACTTTCAGCAACTTTCCTACACTTCTACTTCCTTAATACTGGGAAATTTTCCCCTATGTAGTATTACAATATCGTTTGCTAAACCCTGGGCCCAGATTTCTTGGTTGTTAAGTCCATGGATCAGGTCCTTAACGACTATATTCCATAATGTTGGTGACAATACACCCCCTTGACACCCCTTAGTTGCCAGAGGTTCATGGCACCTTTATACGTTATTGTAGATATTATAGTGCTCTTTAACATCTAAATAATCCACTTGAATGTTGTGTTGTTGATTTTCTTCCTCGCCAGTGCACTATCTATTGACTAGATGGATGTATTATGAAATACATCTCCTTTCCAGTTTCGACAAGGTATTCTGCAGGGCGGCTTCACCTAATTTCCCTGCTTGACGCGCCCTTGGGCCTCCCTTGGGCGCCCATTGCCGCTGGTGTAGTAGGTTTTTATTAAGATCGTTTTTCTTGATGAATTCATTTAAGACTTATAGGGCTGTATGGGTTTGCTAAGGTGTAATCTATTTTTCCTGGTTTGATAATAAACGCCACCTTCACTCTTCTCCAAGCTTTAGAAATGTATCCCAGAGCATGATTAGCTCTAAATATTGCAATATAGGGACCCATAACTGTTTCCAGTCCTTCTTGGAGTAGCCTAGGCGGTATGCCATCCGGTCCCGCAGTTTCGTATGGTTCAAAATTATAATATTTGGTATCCGTAAGTTTTTCATTCCTTTAGATAATTGGTTTTGGTGAATCCTGTCATATGCCGTTTTAAAATCTATGAATAGATCATGCACCGATAAATTATATTTAAAGCTTTTTGCTAATAATTGCTTTAATACGAAAATTTAGTCGGCAACAGACCTTCCTCTTCCTAAACCAGTCTGATAGTTACCGACAGCTTTTTCATCGTATTTACTCATCATTTTATTATTAGCTTGCAAAAATTTTGTATTTTACATCAATCAGAGTAATTCCTCAGTAGTTATTGCAAGTTCTGTTATCTCCTTATTTGGTATTAGTACTAATGCTGCTTTAGACCATTTTGTTGGCATTGCATATTGTTTTCACATCTTCTCTACCAGCCTTGATGTGTATCTTGTACAGATAGATCTCCTTCTTTAATTAGTTCATTGATTATTCCGTTATCCCCTGTCTTTGTTCTTAAAGTTTTCTTCCATTTTCTTTATAAGTTGTCCCAAATAATCATTCGATCTGACCTATTTTATAGCGAGACTTGCTCGATGTCTCGTTTTATATGCAGATCTTCAGATATTAGAAACATACCAAAAACGCTGCAAAAACGTAAATTATTTACTGTATTTAAGGGGAGTAAACCATAATTTTAATTCAAAATACGTTATATTTGAAATTTTTGAAAGAGAAAGAAATAACTTCAAAATGACGTAGGTATTCTATTTTTTTTATTTGTTGCTCCAAAAAATAGCAAAATAAGGTAAAATTTTTAATTGTTTAGATATAACTTTTGTAAAAATCAACTTATACTTTTGTAATTACTCTTAAAGGGTAGTCTTGTAGTGAAATTTGAATACCTTTTAACTGATTGATCGTATTGACATTGACAAAGGTTTGTTAAGCACTACAGGACCCCCCTTTGGGAGCAATCAAAAAAGTGTAAGTCAATGTTAACAAAAGTTATAAACAATTAAAAATGTTGCCTTATTTTTCTGTTTTTGGAGCAAAAAATTATTTAAAAAAAAATTCGGAATACGCCATTTTAAAGATTTTTTTATCCCTAAAAAAATGTTTATATTAAGTGTTAATACATACCTTTTAATTGGTAAACGAAAATTCGCAATTACTATTATTTATTATCTTTAATGGAATATGGAAATGAACAACTATTTTAGTTGAATAAAAGTTTCTTTTGGCGCTTTGATTTCCACTTCGGAAATGGTTCTATTCGTTCATATATTCCTTAGGCTAGAGGCATAACCTAAACAATATATTCAAGAAAAAAAAATACGGTGGTTTTATTCAAATATTAAGCACAAATTATAAAGGAATGCGTCAAATAGAGGTGCTAGAAAATTAAGCTAAAAATAGTTCAACAATATATTTATTTATTAATCAATGGAAACGGGATTCGAGAACAGGAAATCGTGGTACTTGGGTGTATTGATAAAATGCAAACAATCTTCATTTAAGTTGTACAAACACGTGGATGATCCAGTTTTAATACAATACAATAAATGCATATAAATATACAATGGCAGCAGTTTGTTCGTGTTCGACGTTTAGTCGATATATATGGAGCGAACGGCTTCCCACGAAAAATGAGCTGGCTCGCCATTTTGGTTGCAATTTTTCGACCCACACGCTACCAGCAGAATTAACTTCTGTATTCGAAAAACAGACATGATTCGAAATCACGAGAAATGAGTTTAGCGGTATTATTACGAATTTGGAAATTTGTTTGTTTCGTTACAGGAGTTCTGGGTCAAATTAAACGGATGTCTTTCCTTTTTTGGTTTTTGATTTATGATAACCGATGGATTTTCATTAACAAAGGAGTAAATGTTTGTATTGGCAGTACTTTTTAATGATTAGTCAACTTTGCATGTTTGCTAAAACATCTGTAAATAATATTTGTTCATGTTAACCAAGATATATACGCCTGTTTCATAGATTATAATAAGGCGTTTGATAAACTCCATCACAAATAGCTTATGGAAGTCTTTAAACTAAAACAAATGAACTACACCTTCAGATCATAAAAAAATACATTATAATTAACTATAGTATGCATTATTGAAAACACATCAAAAGAAATAGAAACTAAAACAGGAGTAAGATAGGGCCATGTGCTGTCACCATTTCTTTTCAATGTATAATCTGAAAACATTTTAGGACTCTTGAGGAAGAAACAACTCAATGGAACACCAACTAATAACATAGCGTATGGGAATGATACTGTTATTTTTGCGGAGAGACTGATTCACTAGATAGTTGATCATATAAAAGAATATGGCCTCTTCATAAATATTAAAGAAAACAAAATTTATGAACATTTTAAAATTATTACAAAATAATGTTATGTAGTTAGCGCGAGCTGTGATTGTTCCAACTGGGGACGACGGAGTGTCTAATGTTCTTCATTATTCTATAGTGGATTTAAGCTATCTCCTCGCTCTATACCTGTTTGCATTTTAAAACAAACTTTCAGATCTTATTTTATTTAATTAAACTCTGCATTAAATTCTCAAATAAGTGTTGTACAATTTCTCGTAGTATTCTTTTAGTAGGTATTTATTACTTTATTAGCCATATGTCTATCGTTCTTCTGTCTACTGTATCAAAAAACGCTTTTTAAGGCTATGAAATATAGATATTATTGTCTTAAATTAAAAATTAGCTCTTTTTCTATATTTTTATATTGTAAGTAAGTTGTCGTTCCATCATTTTCCTGGTCTTCCTACTGATCGTCTTCCTATTGGGAAACCGTCTTTTACAGTCTCTATTTTAATTCGGCTTATATGATCGTTCCAATCTGCTCTTCTATTTCTTACCCAGTCGTTGATGTTCTCCACCTTACGTCTACGTCGTATATCTGTACTTCTAGCTCTGTCCCATAGTGTCAACATCAATTTTTCTAAGAGAATTTCTTTCTTGATATTTTTACCTCTTAATCGCTTTATTTATTTATGTATCCCAGTGTCCCATATCCCATACCAAAAACAGTTAAATACCAAGTTTATTTCCAAAACATCTTAAATCCTCACTCTTTTTGTTTTCAATGTGATTTAGACTCCCACCTTAAATGGATCAGTACACACACAGATAGTCAAGTGGCTTTTGGGTCTTTCAGATAAGATAAACTTTAGGCTAGAATGAAAATACCGTGAAGATTTCGATAATTTGGCAAATCATTGGAGAAATGGGCGATAGATGATCGCTATAAGGCTGAAGTACTACGGGAAGCAAGCAGAAAAACAGTCTTCTTTACTAGAAATGCACGAGTCAAGGGGCACCTGGACCAAAGAAGTCGTTTTATTAAGACCTAAGCTGACTGATTCTAAACCGCAGACGGCAACAACTTTTTTTTGGAGACTACCAAGAGTCTCCAAAAACATATCCACTAGACCTTCTTCTTCTTCTTCGTCTAGCCATTCACTTCCACATCTGAACATAAGCCTCTTCAAGTCTTCCTTTCCATTGTTTTTTATTGTACGCTACTTGTAGCCAATTTTTCTCGGCAGTCCTTTTCAGATCATCTGTCCATCTCATAGGAGGTCTGCCTCTGGGTCTTTTGTGTTGGTATGGTCTCCAGGTTAAAATTGATCTGTGCCATTTGTTTAGATCGCTCCTAGCTACATGTCCAGCGTATTCCCATTTCAACTTTAATGATTTTTGCACCACATCGGTGACTTTGGTTTTCTGTCTTATCCATGTCTTTGTTTTCTTGTCCTTAAGTGATATACCTAGCATTGCTCTTTCCATCGCGTGTTGAGTGACTCTAAGTATATTCATATTCTTTTTTGTGATTGTCCAAGTTTGTGCCGCATAAGTTAATATCGGAATAATGCATGCATCAAAAACTTTAGATCTAAGATGTAATTGAATTTGTTGATTTCTGAGTATATAGTTCAGTTTACCGAATGCTGCTCAAGCTAACTTTCTTCTTCTTTTTATTTCTTCAGTTTGAATTTCCCTATTTAGTATTATTTTTTGTCCTAAGTATATATATTCTTCAGCTTTTTCCCTGTACAAGCTGAAATAGGATTCCAGCATTCTGGAATGAGCCAGTTAGCTGTAGTACCAATGGTTTATAATAGACGGCTTCCCAAAGATGGCTTTTCATTACTATTCTCGGTAAACATCTGACAGTTACATTCAAAAATTGCTGGTCTACACGGTTGCTTTAATGTCATTTATAATTTTCTTGTAAAATTAAGAGAGTATAAAGATTTTTGGACTGGCTTGCTAAAATTCTAGGCTATTTTTAGCTTTACCAGGGTGATATTTTACCCTATAAGCGAGGTATCTTACCCCCAAGGGACAACGATAAAAATTTTAATGATATTCTTCTTCTAGTTGTTTTAAGCGATTACAACGATTTTGTGAATAATGGATGAATGAATGTGGATTGCCAATGAACGCATCAATGAATTATATCTGGAGGGTGAAGGCTCTAGTCCAGTGCTAAAACGTACTACTCCGGACACAAATTAGATATTTAAAGAAATTACGAACAAACGTAACCTATCTGGTTAAGACTTTAATGACCATATTTTACTTCTTTTTATAATCCAAAGATTTTGATTCACGTCAATACTATCTCTAGTATAATCATAACTGTTTTTTATTATTTTAATATGTCCTATAAAATAGCTGATTATGGATATTTGCCCCGGTTGCGACTGGTATTAACAAGTTTTACAACGGCATTTTATTAGATACTGAAATGTCCCCAGCAAATTCACACATATTTTTAAGGCTTGTTAGATTGTGACGTGTCTTCAGACTTGTCTAAAAATCATCCTCGACTCAACAATTGTATTGAAATGAGATGGTAATAAAAGTGTTGTTGCCAATATAAAACCCACAATAATGACCTAAAGAAGATTCCGATGACCATACTCAGTGGCGTAGTATGATTATTTAACTATAATTCGACCTATGGTTTGGACAATTCATTATCACTTTTTTTTGTAGATATTTTTACTTCAAAATAAAAACACGATTTGAATATTTTATACAAAGCTTACCTATTATTCTGTTATAAATAAATAATATTTTTAAAATTGAATAAAGTAATTTTATTAAATTCAATACAGAAAGTTTTACTCAAAATATCAAATTCTGACCAGTTTTGATAATCTTTTCATTAAAATTATTCAAAATATTTAAAGATGGCACAAAAGAAAATGACATTTTGCGAAGAAGATATAACTTTGAACTATATAAAATACACCAAGATCCGGATATCATAACCTTATAAGGTGGCTGCGTTGAATGGGGCATGTGGAAAAAACGGAAGAAGAGAAGATACCGAACAAAATGTTCAAACAAGTGCCAGTAAGAGAAAGAATAAGAGAAAGACCGAAGTAGAGATTAAGAAGAATGATGCGCATACCTTGGGTGGATAGAGTTCGAAAGATGACGTCCTTAAGAGAGCCGGCGTGGAAAGAGAACTCTTTAAATTAATTAAAAAACGCAAGATTGGTTACCTTGGGCACATATTGAGAGGAGTAAAATATGAAATACCACAGTTAATCCTACAAGGGAAGATCGAAGGTAGGAGAGGAGCCGGCGTCAAACAATTATCCTGGTTAAGAAATATTAAAGAATGGACAGGAATACACAATACAGGCGAGCTGTGTCACGCCGCCAAGAACAGAATTCTAGTAATGAGAATGTCGCCTACGCACTTTGGTGTATGGCATGTTAAGAAGAAGAAGAAGAGATTTATAGAACAAATAGAAATGATAACGGTTTTTCTCTATGACTTGTTCTATACGGTCTTCTTGATGTTTTTTAATGTCCTCTTTTATCTGTTCTTTACTCGATTAAGTTCCTTAAATTCTGCAGTGTCTTTTTTGTTTTGACTTAGATCTTTTCTTTGTTTCAGCATGTTTTGTGATTCTACACTTATTTTGAATTTTCGTTTTCTGTTAGCGGTTGCGACTTCTGAGCTTGCATTTAATAGTTCTTTTGTTATGACTTCATTGATTTCATTTAAGCTAAGTTTATCTAGATTTAATACTTTCGAGGGTTTTAACTTGCTTTTATATTGTTCTGTATTATATTTTAGTTTATCTGCGTCGATATTCCAAGTTTTTTCTAAATTTATTTCTATTTTTATTATGTTTTATCTCTAATTTGGCTCTAAAAATTCGGTGATCGCTACTTACTGACGCAGTATTTATTTCTGTTGCGTCCTGTATGATATCTGTTTTATTACATAGTATGTAATCTATTTCGTTCTGAGTTTTGTCGTCTTGGGATAGCCCCGTCCACTTTATTTGATGTTTTTTCTCATATAATGGGTTTATTGCATAGTATTTGTGGGCTTGTAGGAAGTTAACCAAGGTTTCTCTTCGCTCATTTCTAACTCCAGAGCCGAATTGTCCTATATAGTTTTCGGTTTTTTCAAGTCGTTGTCCGATCTTAGCATTGAAGTCTCCTATTATCATCGTATACGTGCTGTGTATCTCTTCATCTAGACGTGTTGCGGTTGGAGCGTATACTTGAATAATTTTCAGGGAGATGTCCCTGTTTACATTTAGCCTAATCATTGCAATTCTTTCAGATATTCGTACGAATTGCTCTACTTTATGTGCATATTTCTTGGAAATTAGAAATCCTACGCTATTTAGGCTTTGTTCTTCTTGCCCCTGCATCTTTTTTAGGATTCCAAAATTGACTTTCTCAAAAAAATTCAGCTTTTTTTAAATAATTTTTAGATTTAGAGGTCAAATCTCTGACGTCTGTACTATAGAGATATTAAGATTGGGTTTTGCGCAATTGGTTTTTAAATATGCTTTTGACAAGATCCAATGAAAATAGATTTAAAACTGTAAAGTAAAAATTGAACAAAAACTATCTAATAAAATAAATATAAAAAGAGAAGTAAGACAAGTCCATATATTATCACCTTGACTCTTTAACTGATATTTAGAAGACATATTTAAGGAAGCAAATGATGAATTATTAATTGGTTTTAAATGTAAGTCTATCTGTAGATCCCCGATAAGAGGTGACTTAACCAATAACGACACAAGGAAAATAGTTTAAAACAAGTACCTTATCTACTAGATTCTGCCAGTGCAAGAGGAGATACCAAATCGCTGCGTATAGTTGTAAGGGCACTGTTTGAAGAAAATATATAAAGAGTAGAAAATATTGGTTGTATATTTGATGTGAGCATGTCAAGATTTCAAAGCATACTGTCGAAATCTTATGTCATTTCAATTATTATTTACCGAGGAACTGTGCTTTAAGTGAAGCTATTTTTGTGATTTTTATAAACAACGGGTTCAAAGCAATTTTGTGTGTTGATTAATTACTGTTATTTAATGGGAAAAAATACACTCCAAACTGAGCATTAGTTTAAAAAGTGTTATCGGGCTTTGCGTCTTCGATTGCAACGATGAAATGATGGTTTTCTGCATTTAAACACGATCGTACCGACACCACTGATGCTGAGCGCTCTGGAAAGCCAAATGAGGCAGTTATTCCCGAAAACAAAACAAAACGCTGAAAATTATTATATAAAATCGCATAGTAAAGTTGCAAGAGATAGCTGACAATCTAAAGCGTTTTTATTATTATACACCAACATTTGGATATGAGAAAGCTGTTTTCCAAATGGGTTCCGCGTTTTCTCCCACCAGAACAAAACCAATAACGAATTGATAAGTCTTGACGCTGCTTGGACGTATACAATCGGAATAAATCGTAATTTTTGTCATATAAATATACGGCACCCGGAAAAAGCCATCCAAAGCAACTAAAAGTTGCAACAAATCATCGGGAAGGTTATGGCCTCTGTATTCCAGGACCCGCAAGGAATTATTTTCATTAATTATTTGAAACATGTAAAAATAATCAACAACGACTACTACAACAATTATTGTTTCACTTAGACAATACACCGTGTCACAAATCGATTAAAATGATGGAAAAATACTCGAATCGGGCTTTGAATTGCTTCCTCGCCGATCGTATAGTCCAGTACAAGAAAGTCCAGCTATACTCCATTCGCTTAGCTCGGGCATATTTTGACAGATTCGTTGTCGGAAACCTACAACACAACAATTCCTACTTTTCATTATTAATAGTTTAAGTATCCTACTATTGCAGACTTCTTTCTTTAAAAAAAAGAAGAATTATTCTAAATAGTGGAAGTGTATACTAAACCCATCAAATTTTGGGTAGTATATATTTAAAAAATATATTCTAGTTGTTATAATTTAACATATTTTATTATATGGTGCAGATAAATAAATATTGATTGTCGGTAATTCGCAAAGTTCTATTTTATTTACTATTTAGTTTCTTTACTATTAATATTGGCTATGTGTACGTGTGCTTGGTTGTATAGTAATTTCCAGCCACTTTTAGTCTGTCAAAAAGTAACTAACTTCGCAAAAAAACAATTAGTAAATTCACTAGACAATTCGGACTGGGAATAGCGAACCGAGTATATAAATGGCAAGAGATATTGCTCCAAATTGAGATATTGAAGCCTATTTTAACAATAAATCGTTTTACATCGAAAAATAAGAAAACCGTTGGAATGGTTATGGAAATAAATAATAAGAAAATGCCTAAGAAAATAATGGAAATAACAAAAGCCGTTAAAGAAGATTATTTTGATAAATAAAGAACAATTAAAAAAAAAAGTTTTACTAGTTAGGCCCAAGACTTATTGACCGACGAACATAATTTTCTATTAATAGTATACTAATTAAACCAAAAAATACAGGATTCAGTAAAAATAGTGCTGGATTTTTTGTTGCAAAAACAATGTTAAGAGCAATAGATAATTTAAAGGTTTCATCCCTTTTCAACCCTTAATCAAACTATCAAGCTCAAAACTCCACCACTGACCATACCCATAAAATGACAGTTGTACAGAGATACAAAACTTGTATCTACGCCTACTGAGATCTACTTAAACCAATTAGAGATTGAAAAAATACGTTCTACCAATTGCGAGGGAATTTTTCCCGTAATTTATTCATCAATCCTCCAAGAATTATGTTACCTACTTATTACTTTTAATGAAGGTTACTTGTGTACTTACGTATACCAGAGACAGGGACTGATTTTTTCTGGCGGGGATTGAAGAGAGTACTATTTAATTATCACCATCATCATCATCCTCATATTGCAGTTCATTCGACCACTGTTACGAATTAGCCTACTCTAGTTCCCTCCATTGGCATTTATCCAGTTAACTGTTAATGGTTCAGCTGTATGGGCGGTCTTTTGCCTATTCTGTGGTATGTTCAATCATGCCTTAAGGTAGCCTGTTTTTGTCATTCTGACAATAAGTTGATTTATATTTTTTTATTGTATTACTATTAATTTTTATTTTATTTATACAATGTGCCACGGGTGGGGGGTGCCCAAGAGAAAAAAAAATTATTTTTATTTTTTTTTATATTTTTATTTATTTTAAAAATGTCATTCTTATAAAACGTTTTGCTTTTTAAAACATTCTAAATTGTTAAAAATAGAAATAAAATTCAAGTTTTAGAAAACCTGTTTTATTTTATAGTCAACTAGCTGTATCATATTTGGGTTACATAATGAGGGGTGAAACCAAATATAAATTATTAAAATGCATTCGACAAGGCAAAGTTCAGGGTAAGACAGACTTCGGTCGAAGATAAATATCCTAACTAAAGTATTTTGCAACATCCACCTCTCAGACCATTCAGAGCAGCAACAAATAAAATTATCATTGCCTGAATGTTTGCCAACATTCGATAACAGATGGGCACTAGACGCAGAAGAAGCTGTGCCCTACTACTCTTTGCTGTGAAAGATTGAGATTACATAGGTAAGAAATAAGGAACAAAATAAAGAATATGTTTGATATAAGTTTTATTTTGCAATGCTTGTGGGTATACATTATTTAGTTTTTCCATTGTCTGCGTAGAAGTAAAGGCTATCTGGTTTGCCGATACGGAAACATGTAACATATAGTTACGATGTCAAAAGCAATCCGCATCTTAATACAAAAGTATCAATTTTCAAAGATTGAGCTTGAGCTTTATTGATTGTGATTGAAACCGCCAATAAAAATGGAAAGTGCAGTCTTTTAAATTGAAATAGTGAATCGGTATGGATCACGGAAATTCGAGGAATGAGGACATCTTCATCTTTGAAAGGCCCCGTTAAAATCGCTGGTTTCACTACGCTGTTGATTCATTTCTTATTTGCGAGTCACGTTCCATTGCAGAGTTTTGGCTGATTAATATGTGTTTCCACAACGATGCGTATCGAGTTATATGTAATTGCCTACCTTTGAGTTCTGGATAACATTATTTAGTTGATCCGGCATCTGACATTGCGATGCTGTGCCGGATAAACGGCTTCATATAGAGTTTTTCCCACCAGAATCTTAATTTGATCTACCCATCGTATTGGAAATCTTCCTCTTGTTCTTCTCTCCTTTCTTCTACTACCAATAGTTGTATAGTCTCCATTCTTCTGACCATTTAGTCAAAATAGTTTAAGTATAATTGGTTTACTTCTTTTAATAGCCTTTTTTTTATATGAAGCTCTTCAAGAATTGTCAGGTGAGATCTGTGTTCTTCCAGAACACGCGTAGAATTCTTCTGTGTGTCCACATTTTAAAGTTTTCAATCTTATATCGATTTTTTCTTTGATCTTTAATGTTTTAGCTGCGTGTGTACGATTAACCTGAGCTTAAGTTGATATACATCTTTATTCTTGGTATCAAGGATATCTCGTTAACTATACCAATCGTGATTCCTATTTTTAGAAAACACTTTTTCGATCAGTTCTTCTTTCTTCTTCTTTAAGTACTCTGTCCGGTTATCGAACGTTGGCGATCGTATTGGCAATAATAACTTTGTTTACGGCAAAGTTCTCTGTTAGATGTTAATAAAATAAAAAAATTATCAGGCAATGATTTTTGTCTGGCGTCTCTTTGACTGACAGCTTTCCGTTCCCAATGTCTAGTAACGGTCGTGAGAACACCTCGATTAATTGATCGTTTTGCAGCTGAACACGCATATTCGTACTCAATTGCAATATAGGTACGTGTGACAAATATGTCAGGTAAGCATTTATTTCATCCAGTGGTGTTGAAAAAATCTGCTGGTGAAGATTGAAAAATTACAGGCAATGTTTGTCTAAAATCCTCTGTGAGCCATATCAATGCTTTCCCGAATGGTTGAATGTTTCCAAGCAATTCCAGCAACGATCGATCAAGAGCCTTAAGCGATTTTTTCTGAACCATCGTGCGTTCATCCCAAACAATGAGTTTACATTTTTATACTATTTTTCCCATACCTGTTTCTCTGAAAGTCTTTCCACGTAGTAACAATGTCACATCTATTACACACGAAGCGAGAGGTAAGGTAGCATCTACATCAAATGAAACAGTCGCAGTTCGGGTATGTGGTGGCATTCCCAATTGACAAAGAACTTTATTAGCAATAGCTAAGGATTTGCCTTCAATACTTATCAATCTTTCTTTAATCTCTCATAAAAAAACATAACATGTACTTACAATTTGGCTAAGGGTACAGCTCAATCACGACGAGATCACACAAAAGTACCTTGATTATGGTGAATATTGATTCAGATTGTATAATATTGTGAATGGAATACCAGTGAATACGTTTTTTTGTTTGTTAGTCACTGAGATTGTCGTTGATTAGTATTATTGCGAGTGTCCCCTCTGGTACACACCGGTTTTCTCGCGAGCTCCGCGGATTATAAAATATTTTGTTAGTAAATGGTGTTTGTTTTTACAACCCAGAAGTTTATTGTTCCTTTAGATTTGATTTTTGGAAATTTGTATTGAATGTGAAGTTAATTTATGCAACTCTCTATTAGTTTTTAAAGGTAAATTTCGTTTAGAATAGAAATTATCTGATAATTTAGTTGTTGACGATCAAGCAATGAGCGGAGAGTCGTCATTCTTCAAAATCGGATACTTATAAGTGGCGGCTTATAGAACTAAGCCACCGTAAAAGCTAATAAGTAGAATCTCAAAACAGGTCCTAGAATGGAATTCATTCAGGAGCAAAAAAGACAATAAAGACCTGAAATTAATTAAAATTATAATAATAAACGTCACTCCTTAGCTTCCTGTCGTCCATTTTAGACATAGGTCACTCACAACTCCTTCCACCGATCTCTATCCTGAGCAACATACTTTTTTAATGTCATCTAGCAATCTCATCTGTGGTCTTCCTATGTAGAGTCTGCAATGTTGTATGGTGGTGTTCCAACGTTGCGTTGGTCCTTTCGGCTAGCAGTGTAACCTGCAAAGCTTCATTTGAGTTTGGCAGTTTTTATTGCGACATCCGCAATTTTTGTTTTTGATCTTACCTAATCGTTTCTCTTCCTACCTGATAGTTGTATATCTAGCATTGTTTTTTCTCTTGCCCTTTTTTTATGGCCAGTTTGTTCATATTTGCCTTGGGTAGGGTCTAGGTTTGACATCTATATGTTATGATAAGAAGGATGCACTGGTTGACCAATTTGCTCTTGCTGAGCTTGCTTTGACCTTACTCCTCAAGTATAGAGGTATTTTGTGGTTCTTCATGCTAGTCTTGCTCTTCTAGTGATTTACCCACTTTGGTTCTCTTTGTCAAGTTTCACAATTTGGCGTAGGTAGATATATTCCTGGACTTCTTCTTTTTCATTGTCATTTCTAGTTATATGTCTGAGGTCGTCTGTATTTGTCATTGTTTTTGTTTTAATACAGGAGCATTACTAGACACTAAAGTCTTTAGGAATTATGAGACACTTTAATATTGAGACATCTGTTAGATAGCTGTTAGTATTAGAATTGTTACTGTCTTGCTTATTTTTAAAAACTCGGCAATTCTCACCAAAGAGGAGATAGAAAAGGCAATATTAAATTCAAAAAACAATAAGGCACCTGGACGATGAAATCCCGTCAGAAATACTCAAATTACTGGATGAAAGGGGAATTTCAGCACTACACAAAATATTTAACTTAATTTATGAAACTGGCTGCTATCCTCAACAGTGTTTACGCTCTACCTTTATTCCCCTCCCAAGAAAGTCAATGCAACAAAATGTGAGGATCACAGACTCATTAGCCTGATAAGTCACACTTTAAAGATATTCTTAAAAATACTGCATCAAAGATTATACAAAAAATGTGAATGGGACATCAGTGACTCCCAGTTCGGGTTTAGGCAAGGTTTAGGAACACGAGAAGCAATAGTAGCAACACATGTGCTGGTCCAAAATTGTTACGATCAAAAGAAGGATGTGTTCCTATGCTTTTTAGATTACCAAAAAGCGTTTGATCGTGTCCAACACCACAAGTTAATGCAGATCCTCAAGAAAGTTGATCATTGAAAACTTGTACTGGCATCAAACGGCACAGTTAAAAATAGAAAATTCTATATCCAAACCCATACATATAAGAGGGGGGGGGTTCGACAGGGATGTGTGCTTTTATTTAACATTTATTCGGAAGCCATATTTCAAGAGTCTTTGGAGGATGCAAAGATGGGAATCAAAGTGAATGAAGTATTGATCAACAACATACGATATGCTGATGATGGTGTCTTAATTTGTGACAACATAGTCGATCTTCAACAACTTGTCACTATAATCGGAGAATACAGTAAGCGAATGGGATTAGAGATTAATACCAAAAAAACCAAATTTATGATCATCTTCAGAAACTTGGATGCACTTGAAAACTCCACCATAACACTGAATACAAAGTCCATTGAAAGAGTGAGTAAATTTAAATACCTGGGATCGTGGCTTTTTGAAGATTGGGCATCGGACAGGGAAGTAAAATGTCGCATTGAGCAAGCTCGACAAGCTTTCGTAAAATTCAAGAAGGTACTGACTTGTTCAGAGTTCGATCTTCAACTGAGACTAAGGTTTACTAAGTGCTACGTGTGGTCAGTGCTGCTATACGGCGTAGAGGGCTGGACACTCAAAACGAGGGATATAAACAGATTAAAAGCTTTCGAAATGTGGCTCTATCGCCGTATCCTAAAAATACCATGGACAGCGAAAATCACAAATATAGACGTCCTTAAAAGAATAAACCAAGAACGCCAACTTTTCGAAACCATCAAGAAAAGGAAAACGGCGTATCTAGGTCACATCATGCGAAATGAAAAATACCAGTTCCTCCAACTTATAATCGAGGGTAAAATTGAAGGCAAGAGAGGAATGGGACGCAAGAAAATGTCCTGGCTCCGAAACATAAGGCAATGGACAGGGATTAACGACATACAATCTCTGATACATATTGCAAGAAATAGAGAATTAATGGAAAATGTGATCGCTAACATCCATTAGTGGATTTGCATCTGAAGAAGAAGAAGATGTTTGATAGAACCTCTAATTCCACGCTTCTTATTTTTCGTTTGAAGTTCCCTTTTGTTGGTTTGTTTGACTGGCTTTGCTAGTTGTGCAATGTTTTGTAGAAGACTCTAACTATCTTTGTAATTTTATATTTGTCCTTCTCTTCCTTTTTATTGGTTTCTTTAATTTTGATAATCTTCTGATCACCCAGTGTTGTTCTTAGACGTTTTTAGCTTCTGTTGCTTTCTATGACTTTCTCTACTAAGTTCTTGTTTCATTTTTTATATCGCGTTTTAGTTTTTTCAATTATTTTAAGTTCTATGTATGCTTGAGTATGGCTTTTGTTTTCCGCTAGTAGTTGTTTGGTAACTAATGAACAGTTGCTTAGATTCGTGGCTGTTTTTTCTCCTTTAGCTACTGTTTTCTTTGCGACCTGTAGTCCAGCTTCCAAAAGGTTTTTGTTTAAGTTTTAAACCTATTTTTAAATAATTACAGCTTTTAGATAATTTAATTTAAACTAGAAATTTGTTAAATCTTTTTGGCATCGTGTTGTGACCATTTATATGTGATGTCATTAATTTAATGACGTGCAACCAGTAATTGGTTTGCTTCTAATTGTATTATACACAAAGAAAAATATATCAACTTAGTTTCTTTGGGCCGAAGTAGTTTTAATGCATAAAATAGTCATTAGAGAATAATTCAATTACGTTCTCAATAAGACATCATCTGGTGCGTTCATTTGTTTAGCGCAACCTGCGTTAATAACGTCTGTCCAGAAGTGTACGTTAAGTTAATGAACTTCTTCTGTAATTAACTTGATAAATTTGTTGTCTAGATGATAGCCATCTTATTTAAGGTTAATAAATATTTCTGATTGGATACCTACATTTATTAAACATTTCTTAGTCGTTGGATTCTAAGCAGAATCATCTTTTTTTGCTAAATAAAACAAGATATGTTTAGTGGAGAGATGCTCCATGATTACTGAAAACATAAGGTAAGGAATTAGAATTACCTTACGTAATAATTCTGAAGTAATTGTCTTGTGTGATGTTAGTTTTTTTATATATTTATATCATCAACCATTTGTATTATTAGCTACATTGTGAGTTAATACATCGAAATAAAAATCTACCAAAATATGCAACAATAACATTTTAACAGCTAGTTTACCCATCATTTTGACACTTTTTTTTTAAATCAAAAATGATTTACCAATACCAAATGTGCATTATTGAGCCGCTGAGAGCAAAAGTGGTGTAAGTAAACAAATGAAGTTTTCAGCAAACTAGTGCTTTACTAAAACTCTGTACAGACGAAAGTTTTTATGGAATTTGTTGTTTGTTTAGACAAATGAATGTAAATATAATAATCGTGCTCATAGTATGTATTTTTACCTAATAATCTCCATAATGGAGATTTTATTAGCCTCTTAAATGACTTTCACCACTTGTGCAGTAAACTTACCTAATGGTAATGACTTACGTCACATTTACAACAAACATGTTTAATTACTATTTGTCGTTTATGATTTGCATTTAAGTGAAGTTAAACTAAATATATATATTTCAGATATTTCAGAAAGCCAAAAATGGAGAACAGCTCCCAAAGGAATGGACGGAGGCATATATGACATCTATATTTAAGAAAGGAGATAGAAAACGATGCGAAAACTACAGAGGAATAAGCGTAATATCATCAATAGGATGATTATATGGAAAGATACTGCGAGAAAAGATAGAGCAAGCGATAAAAGGCAAAATCGGGGAGGATCAGGCAGGCTTCACGGCAGGAAGATCATGCATAGACCACATATACACACTTGAACAACTGTTGGAAAAGAAAAAAGCAAAAAATAGAGATATACACTTGGCATTTGTGGACCTGAGAAAGGCGTATGACTCTGTACCAAGGTCAGAACTATGGAAGGCAATGTACAAATTAGAAATACAGACGGAGCTCATAGAAGCTACAAAAGCTCTGTATAAAGAAAATAAAGTGTCCATTAAAATGGGAACAAGAATCATAGGAGACTTCACCACAACAAAAGGGCTCCTGCAGGGTTGTTCCACATCTCCAACCCTATTCAAAATATAGTAAGAAAAAGCCTTGACTACATGGAAAAGAAAATGCGAAGGCATGGGAGTACCGGTACGGAACGAATACCTATATACGTTAAGCTTTGCAGACGATCAAGTAGTGATTGCACAAGACCAAAACGACCTCAGCTACATGATGAAGAAACTACAAGAAGAATATACCAAGGCTGGCCTAGATATTAACCTCGCGAAAACAGAGTACCTATCTACAAGTGAAGAAGACATAGAAGATCTTCAGATTGATGACAACGTAACAATCAAAGGAAAGGATAAATTCAAATACCTGGGGTTTATAATCACGAAAAAGGCAACAACAGAGGACGAAATTACACAAAGATTAGGACAAACAAGAACAGCAATCCGACAACTTAACTCAGTATGGTGGGATAGACACCTAAATATGAAGACAAAAACGCAGATTTATAAAACATTAGTGCGAAGTATTATGACATATGGGGCTGAAAATTGGATCATAAACAAGAAAAACAGCAGTAAGATAGTAGCAACAGAGATGGAATGCCTGCGAAGATGCTGCAGAGTAACAAGAATGGATAGGAGAAGTAATGACGAAATAAAGCAAAGAACATCAATAGAAACAGACATACTAACATATATAGAACAAAAAAGATTAAAGTGGTATGGACATGTAAGAAGAACTAGCGACAGCAGATGGATAAAGAGAATAACCGAATGGAGCCGCATAGGAAGGAGGAAAAGAGGACGACCCCGAAAATCCTGGAGGAACGAAGTAGACGACGCCATGAGTAATAGAGGCCTAAACGATGGAGAATGGAACAACAGAGAGAGATGGAAACGGTTGAGGGAGGGAAGGCAGTGAATGCTGTAGAATCCCTATATATATATATATATATATATATATATATATATATATATATATATATATATATATATATATATATATATAAACTAAATTTAGATGAAAAAAATTATACATAAAATTTGAAATTCTTTATTATAAGATGTGAAGTAATACAAAAGATTAAAAAATATATAAAGAGAAAAAAGCATTATAAAGAAAAAACAATATTAAAGTTCATAACTGGTGCCTCCGTTCTCATCATCAAATGCCTCTACATGTTCTTGGTCCCAGGTCATCCAAGTTCTCTGTTGACGTTTTTAAAGTGTTATAAAATACATGTTGAAACGGAAGAATATAGGTTAATAAATCTTTCATATCGTTTTTCTTTGCTTGTGTAATAAGCCTAGGGCAATTACACAACCGGCTGGTTGTGGACAAATATGTTGTGGACGTCAATGTCGCATTACCATGATTTTTTGTTTAAAATTTGTTTCACTGTGAATAGGTGTAGAATCAGTTATAGATCTTCCTTATCAGAAACCGGTTTAATATTGCCTGACAATATTTTCAATGGCAATCTTTATCTTATCTGCAACAGCGCGGAAAAGCTGCACAGATGTTTTATTGAACCAGATTCTGAGGTTCTTTAACCAAGATGTTCTTCTTCTTCCTGGACCTTGTTTTCCAAATATTTTTGCTTACAGAATGGTTTGAAGGAGAACATATCTTGATTTATTTCGCATTATATGTCCGAAGAACTGTAACTTTCGAGATTTGATGGTGGTCAGTACCTCTCGGTTCTTATTCATTCTTCTGAGGACCTCATCATTTGTGACTCGGTCAGTCCAGGGGATCTTAAGCATTCTCCGATATAGCCACATCTCAAATGCTTTCAGTTTTCTGCACATATCTTCGTTCAAGGTCCACGATTCAATACCATAAAAAAGTACAGAGAAGACGTAGCATCGCAGCATTCTTACTTTTGTATCAAGAGAGAAGTTGTGACTCTTGAAGAAGGCCCCCACCCGATTGAAAGTGGATCTAGCTTTTCCGATGCGTGCTCTAATCCCCTGGTTATTGGTCCATTCTTTATTTATTATGGTGCCGAGGTAGTTGTAGTGCGTCACTCTTTCTACAGGGGATTGGTTGACGTAGAGTTGACCTTCTGTTATCCTTTTCTTGCTAATTATCATAAGCTTTGTCTTCTTAACGTTTATATTGAGTCCATATTGTTGACTGTAATACGTGATTTTGTCCATAAGAACTTGTAGGTCTTTTAAGTTGTCTGCAAATACCATAAGGTATTTGCAGATAAGGTGTCATCTGCATATCTGATGTTGTTTAGCCGGTAACCATTTAGTAGAATACCTTTTTCAGTTTCGTGCAAAGCTTCGATAAATATTCTTTTAGAGTACAGATTAAAGATCAGAGGAGACAAAATACAACCTTGCCTCACTCCACGCATGATTTTCACATAGACAGTGTGTTCACCTTCAACTCCGAGATTTGCTGTCTGATTCCAGTAAAGATTTCTATTTATTTTCAGATCTTTTTTGTTAATTCCTGTTTCTTTTAGTATTTGCATTATCTTGGCGTCCTGTACTCGATCAAACGCTTTCTCGTAATCAACCAGACATGCGTATACGTCTCAGTTGACGTCTCTGCATCTCTGGAATAAGACTTGTACTAAGAATAAAGCCTCTCTAGTGCCAACAGCATTTGTGAACCCGAACTAGTTGGGGGAAATTTGACTTTCACACAGCTTGTAGATTCTCTTATGAATTATCTTTACGAACAATTCTAAGAGATGACTCATGAGGCTTATAGTATGATAATCTTCGCATTTTTTTGGCTCTTGGTTTTTTTGGAAGTGCAATAAACTCAGATTTTAGCCATTCTGTTGGTATTTCTCCAGTTGTATAAGTTGTTGAATATCTTTGCGATTATTGCTATTGATTCGTTGTCCATTAGTTTGAGTAGTTCTGCTTGTATATTATCAGGGCCTGCCGCTTTGCCATCCTTTAACTGTGTTATTGCGGAGCAAACTTCCTACTGTAATATTCTTGTTCCATCATTTACCTCTTCTTCTAGCTAAAAGGTGTTATCTCTTTGGTCTTCAAATAGTTTTTCTAGATATTCTTTCCACGTTCTTATTTTACTCTGTTTGTCCAAGATAATGTTTCCGTCAGAATCAGTTATACTTTCTTTCTGCCTTCGTCTTAGTACCCTGTGACTTCTTTAACTATCTTATGTAGATTGTGACTATCGTACTTTGACTGTAGAGTCTTAATTTCTTCGCATCTTTCCCTTGCTTCTTTTTCTTTCGCTTCTCTGATTTTCGTTCTTATTAATATATTTATGGTTTTATATTTGTCTGTGTCATTTTTGGCTTCTCTTCTATCGTCCATTAGTTTCAGGATCTCATCTGTCATCCATGATTTTTTCTTCAATAATCTATCTGTCTTTAAGTTCTTATCCTTTACACTTTGCACTATTTCTGTAATGTAATGTTTGATCGTTTGTTCTTCGTTCATCCTCTCTAATTGCAGTTACTTGCACGTTTAACGTGGCTTGGACTCTCATCCCTGTATCAAGATCTTTCAGCATACGTAGGTCGTATGATTGTGCTTTCCTTTTCTGCACTGTTTTGAGTTTGACTCTAAATACTCCCACCAGTGGAACGTAGTCTGTCTCCAAGTCTGCTCTAGGATAAGTCTTGACAGATGTAAGGCTGTTTCGGAATTTTTTATTTACTAAAATGTAGTCTATTCGATTCTTAATAATTCTTGCGGGTCTGTTTTGAGGGGATTTCCACGTGTACAGCATGCGAGGTGGTAATTGGAAGAATGTGTTGGTGACAACTAGTTCTGAGTCTTCTCCGAATTTTTCTAGGAGATCTCCTCTCTCGTTTCTCCAAGTCCATGTACTCCAATGTACTGTGTCTTATCTCCAGCTTGGCATTAAAATAGCCCATAATGATGAGAACTTTCTGTCTAAAAAATTAAATTATACTAAATATATTTAAAACCATATTAGATTCAATTTGATTTATACAAATAATAAAGCAATTTTCAAATCATCAAACTTTAATAAATTTATCCTGTAATGGAATAACAGTTAATTAGAAACAATAAAATTACGTAAGAGTTAAAAATATCATTTTTTAAGGAAATAATTAAATTTATGGCAACTAATTTGTTGCGCCAACAACTGTGAGAATCTGCTAATACAGGAAATTCATAAAAAATCATTTTCGTGGCGATCATTACAACTATTCTTTGTGTAGAGTTCTCCTTAAACTAAAACCGCTTGTAGCAATTATAAATTTAGGGCCTTGTTCGTGAAAAAATCGGTTTTTACGATTTAAAGTACTTTATTAGGATGTATCCTTATACAATGATGATTTTCTAGCCGTTTAACACCTGGTTATTATTTCTTTCACTTTTGGTATGTATATTAATTCAACATATTTAATTTTTTCAAACGTTTTTGCATCAAACCTCCTATAAACATATTTTCTCTGACTTATTAAGCGGTAACTGTACTCTTTTAATAACGAGTGCGTTTTTAAAGCCAAGCGTGTGTGAGATATTGAAGTTTTGAAAGACATCGAAAAAAGGGACCTTGAGTAATTCGGTACAGCCACATTTCAAACGCTTCCAATCTCTTGCACATATCTTCGAGGTCCACGATTCAACATCAAAAAACAAAACAGAAAAGATGCATCATTCACAGCATTCTTACTTTTACACCAAGAGAGAGATTGTGGCTTAAAAAAAAAGACCTTTATCCGGTTGTTGTAGTTGTAGTAAATCCAGTTGTTGGTCTATTCTTCATCTTTATCATCGAAGTAACTTACGAAACAGCTTAGAATATTGAAGACTGTTGATGGCATCCCGGGACGGCTGATTTATTTTTTTTTTTTTTAATTTCGCTAATAAAATATTTCCTACAAAATAACCTTCACCGACATATTAAATTAATTCTGATAACTAAGCTGCTCTATATTAAAATTCATGAGTAGAAATTCACCTCCAATTGACATTTATTTAATTATCAGAAGATTTGCTTAATCCGTCCAGAACGTAGTCAGATACATGACCTTGTAATCAATAATAAAAATCGAACATGCAACAAACCGACCAGTATAAGAATTAACCTTACCTTGCCCATGGTATATTGTGCTGTGTATCTGTCACATAAGGATTTCCTTGCATTCATAAAAAACACAATGTGTGTAATTTGCTTTGTGGTACCAAAGCTGAATGAGAATGGCCGTGACTGGATTTTAAATGTTATTAGATAATTAGTATATTTATTATATAATCATTAATTAAGTAATTATCGTTTGTTAAATTGCATTTATTCAGTTGAAAGGGGCGGAAATCTAGTCGCAAATTAAAAATATACACATATACCTAGATGAAGAGTGTCTAATTCAGTGTTCCTAAACCTGGAGAGTGAGATTATTGTGCCAGGGTAATAAAATTATAGTAAATTTCAAAAAAATATAGTAGATGAGAAAAAATAATCGTCAAATTCAATCTTATCGCATTAAATAACGCATAATTGTTATTAATTGTTTTTATGAAACAGTTGAATTGAAAGTTCAATTTAATGTATAAATAAATTGTTACAACTGGCGCTTCACGTTGTGCGCCAGTTTAACAATTTATAATTTGCTTATAGTGGGCTAAAAGGGGTGACTGACCAAATACTGGGCTTGAAGGTAGGGTAATCAAATAAGTTGACATGTTTACGAACGGCTACTCGTATTTGGTAGTAGAGCTGAGTCGTGGATAAGGATTCCTTTATCTGGGGAGTACTGGGAGAACTAACTACAAAAAAGAAATCAAAAAATACTTACAGAGATATCCTGGGCAACACTACACAGGAAGATTCCTAAACTATTTAAAATAGGACGCCGTTTAAAAAAAAATCTATTGGATCAAATTCGTTGTTTGGAAAGAAAGACTTGTCTTTCCTAAAAAATTTCAATGGTAAATATCGTTTTAAAAGAAATCATTTTTAAACTTCTGATTTAAAGAGAAACTTAACATATTTATTTTTATTTCACGTTATTACAACAGTTATTACAACTAAAAATATCTAAATTTATCAACAAACCTTACATTGAATTGGACCTTCTAACTGTCATATGTCGAAATGAAATACCAAACTCATGTGAATTAACAATTAATTGTCAAGGTTAATTTTATTTAAAAGAAAACTAAAATATGAAAATTAGCTGATTCATATAACTTATATTTATTTATAAACCTTTAAACTGAAATGAGAGCAAATCTTAGTATATTAAAGATAAATGCTTATTTGGAAAAATTTAAAAAAACCAATCACTTCACTGGCTAATGGTTTCTTTTGAAATTATTAAAAAACCTGATGTTTTTTTTTGTTACCTTAGATTTAAATACAAAAAAAACACACAAACATCAAACTGGGATTTTGATTATCCTGGATGATAAGATAACAATATGTATTCTTTAAACTCGACTACCGATTTTCATTCAAAATCATGTAGGCCCACTTAGACCTCAAAAACGCTGTTATCAAAATCTCTCGAGACGGAATACAGCAACAAACCAGTGATTATCTCACTTTACAAAGATTGCCACATAGCATTTTGAGCTTACATCACTTTTTTATCAAAACTAATGGAATTAAATGAAAATTTGCCGGTTTTTAAAATTCTCCGAGAATCATCTTTCCTCGTTCAGGCAACAAGGAGAAATAGCAAACAAAATTCCAAGGGTATATTTATTTAACTTCTGCTATTGGTTCGGGAAAAACCATTGTTAAGTCATTATTTTCGCAACATTTGAACAGCCGCTGCAAATGGTAGCCTATGATTATAAGCCATTAGAAAGCAATTGTCAAACTTTTTTGTAATTTAAACATACTCAAACTCCTTTAAACGTACTTTTTAAGACTCGAAATAAAAAGTATGTTCTAGTGTCGTGCTAATAAAACCTAATTGATCGTACATTGAGGCGCCAACAGTGACCGAATATTGGAATTTGGAGATGAGCAAAATTTAAGTCAAACGTTTTTTATTCGGACAATTTTTTTAGTCGAAATATACATATTATTACAAATTCTACCCAATACCATCTTCGTGGAAGCATTTTCGTGACGTGCGATCATTTGTAATGTGAAAGCTTAAATTCAGCGTTTTTTAGGTATATTTCAAATGCATCATATTTGTTGCCAAATGTCAAAATCGAAATATTATGTTATAGGTTTCAAATATTAAGCTCCAACAATAGAAATTCTACAGTAATCGGTCAATGAAAGTGATAAATTTAATTGATCTCATAAGATTCGTACAAAATAACAAAAATAGTGCAACGTTTGTTTATTTAACGGCTTTATTGAAACTGACTTTATTTGCTGCAGAATGAATAAATTGCATACGCAAGTTGCACCCTTTGCTTTTAATAAACTATACAACAATATTTGTTTTATGTTTTCTGTAGATAAACTTTAATTTCTGTTTGTGTTTGTTTCAGGTGTTAACTCGCAAAAGTTCTACACCTTGCAGAACAGAAAAAAGAAGAAAGAATATTTCTCAGGCTCCCTCGACCGGCGCACTAAACGAAAAAACTCGTTAGAACTTATACCACCGAAGAAACCACCACGAACCTTTACCTCGAAATACTCTCAAAAATCGTCCATATTCGACATATTCAAAAGAGAAAAACCACCCGCTCCGAAAAAATCTAACTTACGTCGAAGTACCAGTGATGTCTCTAACAAAAGTACAAACATTAATACACAGAGCGATAGTAAGTTTAGAAAACGTTCTGGCAGTGATAGCGAGGAGTTTCTAAATAGAAGAAAAGAGAAGAAGCAACTTTCTCCTATAATAGAAGTAACGCAACGGGAGGACTATTTTTCAGCCCCAGAGCTAGATTATTCTGAGAAAGAAAGTATACAAAACAAGGAAAACTTAGAACCCAAAAGTTTTGTTAGGAAGAAGAAAAAAGAAAGTATTACAGAACAACTAAAACAGTTCATAGATGAAGTAGATGAAGAATTATACAAAGAAACTGGTATACGTGTTCCTCCGCCAGAAGAACAGAAACCACCTCAGCCTATAATAATTGATGTAGAAAAAGCCCAGCAAATTTCTAATAAAGAAAAGAAATTTAAACACTCACTTCTTGCCAGGAAGATAAAATCGATCACTAATAAAAAGAAACAAACAAATGATACGAAAACAACTAAAAAGCAAGTTAATGAAAAAAATAAACAATCAAAATTATCCGAGAAAAAGGATTATGTAAAACAAGCAGAACCTTCTGTTCAATTTGAAACTAGTCAAGGAACAAGAATAAAAGAAACAATCGAACACTTAGGGAATCCCAAAGATTCTCCCAAGATGATTCACAGCAGCCAAATGCCAGCTGAGAAGCTGCCTTTGACAAAGGGACGAACAGTCAATTCATTGATAAAAAGGTTAAGTACTGAATCCACCTCACCGCCTCCCTTAAAAACCAATATTCTTATTACACCTCACGCTTCAGTACAGCACAATAATAATCAACCTTTTTCGTATACAAGGGGCTTAAGTCCTGACAAGTTTAATGAAACATCGCCTACACCTGGAAGTCCCATAATTTATGCCCAAGTGGTATGTGGTAACAACGGCAACGGTACTTCAAAGCAAACCGTACACACCAGCTATAGTAACGGTAGGAAACATACGCATTCAGACTCAGATGAGGGTTTAGGAGGTGAGGAACATTTAGCCTTCAAAACAATAACACGTTTTGGAGATGACTATGATGAAGTCGACAAAATTGACGAAGAAAGTCCAATCAAGCCCAAATTTAGGAACCCAGCCTACCTCAATGGATATTCAAGCTACGAACGTAAAGAAGTGTCTAACGTTAAATACATAGACTCTTCAGCTAGAGGCCGCGGAGACGGAATGGACTCCAAAAGAAGGGAAAGCCTTACAGAACCACACGAAACTATGTTTACCTCCACTACCATGTTAAATAGTCGTAGTGATTTATCTGCTAGAAGAGACCAGTTAGAATCTAGAATAAATCGTAGAGTTAATGACAATTCCATCCGTACCTCTCCTGAATACTTAAAGAATCCTTATCCGACAAACGTCTATGTAACCGAAACTACTTCTAAGCACTATAAAAGTGGATCTTCTAGTCCAGTAGGCTACACGGAAAAGTATTCGTCTGAAACGATGACAGACAAGCATGGAAAACCTCACACAAAAGAATCAAGGTCTGTACAGTACTTCGGAAATGAACACAAAGAGCGACTGGAATATGAAAATAGGGCAAGACCAAATGGATACCAATATAACGGTTTTGATAATGAGCCTAAAAGCTTTGACTCGCAAATAAGTTCCTCGCCCGAAAATAGACGATATGAAACTAGTCACAGTTACAAAAAAGATGAATATAGAACATTCCACAAATCTACTCCAGACATTTATAGATCTCATCAAGATTCCCTACAAAGAGAAAATGTAGAAAGAAGAACAGGTTCTTCTAATTACAGATCTGAGTATTTTGAAGATAGTGACAGAAGGGAAAGATTCGCAGATTCTGGTATCGAGAATGATTTCAGAAGAGATTCGAGGGACAACTTTAGATCAAGACCCCGACATAGAAGGGACTACTGTAACGAAAGTGAAGATGAGGGTTTTGCCAGTTCGCTACTCATTGCCAGTGAAAGACAGCACACAGAAGATAATATCAACAATAGAAAGAGACGTGATTATGACTCTGATCGGGCAGTCTCAAGAGAAGACGATCCGTATAGACACATAGAAACTATGGACTATAAGAGTAAGGTTAGATCTAACGATTATGTACCCAGAGAGAGGAGTATCGACGATGGTTCGCATTATGATCCTAGAATTGATAAAGATGTCGAAATATACACGGTGAGAAGAAATGAAAAGAAACCACCGAAGCCAGAAAAAAAGAGTGGTCTTGACAAGGTTAGTACTTATTTACTTAACTTCTTTTTCGTTTTAATTTGTTTGGTAAGTAGCTTATAATTCTGTAAAATTTATTATTATCTACTTTCTTTTTCTCTTACCAGTTACATTCAGCTGCAATATATTGTATGTGGAGTGGCCATACTTTTTACTCCTCGCTGTTTTTTGGTAATAGATTGCAATATTATGAATCTTATATAATTTTTCGCACTTGTAGTTATATGAACAGAGACTTTTTATGCAGAAATATAATACAGGGATTAGTTTATGTTTTTTCTATCCTATCTATAAGTTTATTACTAAGCAATACTGTGAGGCTATGAAATGTTT
This sequence comes from Diabrotica undecimpunctata, assembly GCF_040954645.1. Classification (NCBI taxonomy): domain Eukaryota; kingdom Metazoa; phylum Arthropoda; class Insecta; order Coleoptera; family Chrysomelidae; genus Diabrotica; species Diabrotica undecimpunctata. Next base: position 146,467,239 of record NC_092808.1, read on the forward strand.
CTCTGTATTGGGTTTCTTCCGCTAATGGTATGTTGAAGACAAAGGGTACCCCCGTTAAAATAGGCAAAATGCCCTCACTCGCAGAATTAAATTTTTATCATTTTTTTACGTTCTATGTGATTAAAAAAATATTACTCTACGCAATTTTAACCCTTACAGATTTTTGGTAAATCGATGTTTCCGTTTTCCCCCTCTTCTAGAGGGGATTTTAGAGGCAAGCCCAGGGGTAGGAGTGACAAACTTTTTGTATCTTTTTTGAAGTCCCAAAATTAACATTCTCAGCAAAATTAATCTTTTTTTGTATGATTTTTAGAGGTTCAATGGTATTTTCATCCTTTTCTTCTTCCTTCTTGTATGTAGGCTTTAAAGCCTGTTTCTTCTTTAATATTAGCCTAATAAATTGTTTAAATTATCGCACCATCTTTTTCTTGGTCTGCCAATACTTCTTCGTCCATTTGGTGACGTATCTCGTGCTATTCGTACTATCCTATCCTCTGCCATTCTACTAATATGTTGGTTTCACTTCTGTTTCCGTTTTGTCACCCATCTATTTATGCCTTCTATATTGCAAGCTCTTCTTTTGTTTTCGCTTCTCTCCCTATCCAACAGACTTTTTTTTTCATATTCGTCGGAGTATTTTCATCTCTGTTGTTTCTAGTAGTCGTCTCGTTTTAGATGTGTCAGATTTTGTCTCCGCTGTGTACATTAATATAGATCTAATTGCTGCTTTATAGATTCTTGTATTTGTGTCTTGTCTTAGCTGTTTGTTCCAGATTGTGTCATTAAGACATCCCGCCGCTTTACTTGCTTTTAAGGTTTGTTGTTGTACTTCTTCCTCAACATCTCTGTGACTAGTTATATCTATTCCCAGATATCTAAACCTTGATTCCTGCTTTATTATTTTTCCATCAATTTCGATTTTACATCGTAGTGGGTATTAAGATGTTGTCATACATTTGGTTTTTTGTGCTGATATTATCATATTGTATTTCTTGGCTGTTGTATTGAAGATATGTGTTAATTCTTGGAGCTCGTCTTGTGTCTCGGCGATTAATGCGGCGTCATCTCCAAAACATAATATTTGGATTTCTTGGTTCCCCATTCTGTAACCATGACCTTTACGTACTGCTTGTATTATTTCGTCCATTATTATATTACAGAGAAGTAGGCTTAACGAGTCACCCTGTCTGACTCTGCTTTGTACTGGTATTTTTATCTTTTACGACTATATTATATATGGATATTCGAAGAATAAGAGATCAAGAAAACCCAGATGTTCATAGCGACATTGTTGACATTTTTTGATCATTAATTTATTAATATTTTGAGAAGCTCAAATGTTTAAGATTGACATTCAGCATGTGTGATATCTATATGTGTGATAATATATTCTTCAGGTGTCTGTGTATAATTAATTTTCGTTGCAACGATTTTCAGGTTATCTGCTTTTTCGTTTCCTTGGTGGTTAATGTGACCAAGTAACCAGAACTAGGGTTTTCCGCACAATATTTTTACAATCTTTGTTCACAATTTTTATGGTAACATTAATAACAATAATAATTAATGATAGTAACAAATAGGACAGAACCGGAAACTAAATTACCGATTTATCAACGCTTAAGCATCATCATAGGTGTGGTAGTACCGATAAAAATTGTTAATGGTTATCTTAATACAAGTTTATTCACCTACTCTTCAAAGAACTTTGTAATATATAAACAAAACAGATAACCTATAAATTTGTAATAATCATAAATCATAAAACAAAGCTATTTGTTGTTTGTGTCTGGGTAGCTTCCTGGAATTATTCATGCCTTTGTTTTTATAATTTTAATTTAACTACTTCATTATTTTGGATTTATTGCTTAAGTAATCGGCACATTAGTTATCACACAACATTTTTATTTCATTTTGGGGCCTATTATATATTCGAAGATATTACAGTTTTCATTGTTGTTTTAGGATAGCTTCTTCTACTTCTTTTCACCAGGATCTTCTAAATCTATGTATCTTCCTTTTATCTGAGATTCCATTCTGTTATCATATATCTCCTACCACTAGCTCTTCTTACATGTCATTACCACCTCAACCATTTGTCTATACATGTTTTTTGTTTATTACAATATCATCCAATTGTCTACACTATTTTCCTAATACTTCTCATAATGTTGTATATTACTCCAGTCGTCAGAGACCACTACACCTCTAAAAATCATACAAACAGGCTAAATTTTACCAACAATATCAATTTTGGAACCCCAAAAGATCCTAACCCTGAGGCTTTTATCTAGAACCCCCCTCGCAGAGGAGAAAAACATTGGTAAATATAATCTTCCTCTTCTTGTTTCTACTCCCATCTACCATGCGCCTGTCTCATCCAATTTAAATTCTTTTTGTTATCCACCAATTCATTTTGTTGGTAGTTATTGTACACTTGGTTTGTCCTTACGTGGTCTCTATTCCAATAACCTTTTTGTCCCTCGACCATCTGTCATCGCTGTGTCCCAGCTCCATCTATATATATATATATATATATATATATATATATATATATATATATCATTTTAATGATGTAATCACCATGGATCATTCCATTTCGTGGTGGAAGCTTTTGTTAGAGTGAGTGTTTCTGCTTCATATGTCAGTACTGTCAGTAATATAGTATATCCTATGTCAGCACATCAGTAGAAGGCACTGATCATATTATACTTTTCTTTTCAGACATATTGGTAGGCCATTTTTAAATATTGTTCGTAGTTTTTTATATACTGCCCATCTATGACATTATCGTTTTTCAATAAACCAAATTACCGGAAAAAACTGAACGACACTTTTTACTCTACCGCATTTTTGTCGACTCTTTTAAAAGCTTTTGGTCAGGATTGCGTCTGTATTGAACTAAAAAAATTTAGGTGTACCCAAAAAGAATGTCTACTTTCTTTAGGATTATCTAAAAAATTATAATATACGTTGACATGACATCGGATTCTTTTAAAACTCTCTCTGGAGTATAACAAATTTGTCTGCTTCCACCATTCCTCCATGGTACGCAATCAACGGCCTGTAATCCTGAAGCCATCAAGCTGATGACAAGTGTAATTTATCACGTAGATCAATCAGTAATTTAAGATAAAATAAATGTGGATTAATTTGAATGCTTGTATTCCCTTAATAACTGACAACCAACGTATTGATCTGTTGCAGAAGTTTAACATCTTGGGAATACCGTAACCTTAAACATGTGCAGACCTGAATATGATTTGCGATCTTCGAGGTAGATCTAATACTACTAATATTTATATTAAACTTTGTGCTAATCTAGCCAATTAGCCACCTTTTATGATTGGCTAAGAAATGTAAAAGTGCGCCCAATACTCCATAGTAGGGTAGGGTAGGGTAGGTAGTGCGGTCTAGAATACTAAAAAATGGCACATTTTCACCAATTTTTTTGGTAACTCATTTACAATAAACATATTTTATATGCCAATTTAACTGCTTTTATATTATTATACAACATTTAAAGATCGCCAAAAAATTTTGTGTGTTCTTTTTCTGTTGTTCGTGTATCTTAAAGATGGCCTCAAAAAATTTTCGTCAAAAAATTACTGCTACTTGGCGGACAGTTATTCTCTGGAAAAGCAAAACTGAAAAATAAAATTCAAAAAGGGTTTTAAAAAAGAAGTGCCTATAGTTTACTAAAAAAATTGAAAATTCTTGACAAAAAAAAAACAAAATGGCGGGCAATCGAAAAAATTGTTTCAAAATTGACCCTTTTTTCGACTTTTTTCAGTGACAAAAATGTTATTATTATTGTTTTTGGTCCAATTCTATTACACTATCATAGAGAAAATCAAAACAAACAACATGCATCAAGGTTTATTAAAATGGACTAACGAGATTTGGAGATTAAAAATTTTGAGAAAAACTACGTTTTAAAAACTGGCGCACAGTTAATCTCCGGATCTAGTCGGTTGATTTTAATAAACCTTGTTCCTTTTTGTTTGTTTTGGTTTTCTCTGATGAAAGTTTTCCACAATTTGACCAAAAACAAAATAAAAATAAAATTTTTGGTAACTGAAAAAAGTCAAAAAAAGGTCAATTTTTGAACAATTTTTTCAAATGTCAGCCATTTTGTTTTTTTTTAATATCCGCCATTTTCAGATTTGCCGTTACAGAGATTAACTGTCGCCATGGAGCAGTAATTTTTAGACAAAAAATTTTTGGCGCCATCTTTAAACTACAGGAACGGTGGAAAAAAAATTTTATAATCTTCAAAAGTTGCATAATAATATAAAAAGGTTTGATTGCCATATATAATAGATAAGATACACAAAAAAAGGTTGAAAATGTGTAATTTTTTAGCACCCTAGACAGTAATAGTACCTTAATGACGTTTTTCATCATAATTCCAACTATATTTTTAAAGAGCTGTTTTCTAGAAGCTATTTTCGATAGTAAATTCCTGTTCTTCCTTCTCCGTAACGTATTTTGTATATTCTAGTTTTTGTACTAGTTGATTGTATTTATATTAATAAATTAATAATATTTCACCTAGAGAGTCAAAACTTTGTCCCAATATATCGAAGAGTATAAAAGTTGGTTTGTGATCATTATAATATTCAGGAAGTTTTACAATGTTATATTTTTTTGTAAAAATAAACACAGTATTTGAATAAATACGCTCTTTTTGCAGGTGAAGTCACTTTTTAGCAGAGATACTAAAAAGAAGAAAGAGAAGGTCGCGATGGTGCGAGAAGAAAGCCTGAGAGCTAGATACGTAGAGTACAAAGGAAGAAATCCCGTCGAACCTAAATTTAAGAAACAAGAAGTCAACAGTCAAACTGTAAGTTTAATCATTTTAAAACACTATGTAAATATCAATTTTTACAAAGCATTTTATCATGATGATATTTTTATCTTGGTCAGGATCACACAAACAAATGAAAACCAAGGCTTTGTTGGATTCAAATAAAATGTCATTTCTTGATGGGTTGGTGGTGGGAAAGATCAGTTAGCCCTTACAACAACTTTTGAAGTTCTCTTTCCTTGTGAGCCTTGGTAACTTTACTTTAATGTGAACAACGTGGTCATACTATGCTAACTAAAGTTAAATACAGGGTAAGTCATAACTATTGGGACATAGACTAAGGACAGGTTATTTGGACCAAAATATGGCTATTGGGCCAAATATGCCTTAATAAAATGTTGCTCAGAAAAAAGATACAGGATGTTAAAGTTAATTTTTGTTTTTCGTTTTTTGCTAATAGTTTCCCTGTATATTTATAAATTGCTATCAAAATTGGCACAGAGGCATAATCTTAGACAAGAAATAGTATTTTATTTACAATTTTACGTTTTGTCATAGAGAGCGCCACGTGGATCATTCCTAATGATCAAATTGTGTCTAAACTTTTTCTGATGAAACTTTTTAGTAATTTTTTTTTACGTAAAATTGGTACTCTTGTTTAAACATGATAATTTCAACAGTTTTCGATAAAAACGCAGTCGAACTTCTTAGAGTCTTAAAAAAGGATTTCAAATATTATTTCATTTATGAAAAGTATGCTTTGGACTGTCAGATAATTGTTGTTGGTAAATGTCATTTGTTCAGAGTAAATTATTTTTGATGTGACAGTGTAGTGTAATGTTGCATTTTTTTAAAGTAATCATTACTTTTTTTAATTGAAATGCCTCGTCACAATCATTTTACTAATGAAGAAATGCGAGATATGATTTGCGTATACGCACAAGAAAATTTTTGCGGTCGCTCGGCAGCCAGAAGGTATGGAATGTTATACGCAAACAGAAGGCAACCAAATCACAAAACTTTTGCAAGATTATATCGTAGTTTAGGTGCAACTGGGTAATTTCACACTAAAAATCGGGGTGGTCGACCGAAACAAATCACACCTAATCAAGAAGATGAACTTTTGGTTCGAGTAGATAAAAATCCTGAAATAAGTTCACGACATCTATCAGTACCAACAGGAGTAAGTCAGTCATCTATTGTTAGAATTCTAAAGAAAGAAAACCTCCATCCTTATCACTTCACTCCTGTTCAAAATTTACTTCCAACAGATCTTCCACGTCGGTTACAGTTTTGCCAACGTATTCTGAATAAAAATCGCAATGGCAGACACTTTATTAAGAATATTATGTTCACCGACGAAGCAACTTTTACCAGACGAGGGGTTTTTAATTGGCGAAATAGTCATTATTGGGAAGAAGAAAACCCGCATGCTATTAAAGCTAGACATTTTCAGCATGAGTTTAAATTGAATATTTGGTGTGGTATTATAGGCGACCAACTACTAGGGCCTTATGTTCTTCCTCCGAATTTAAATAGAGATTCTTATTTATTCTTTTTGGAAAATACTCTTAGTGATATTTTAGATGATCTGTCACTGGATGTAAGAAGAAAAATGTGGTTTATGCAGGATGGAGCGCCACCTCATTTTTCATTAGCTGTTAGAAATCATCTTAATGACGTATTTCCTCAACGATGGATTGGCAGAGGCAGTGAGTACAACCCGCTAAATTTTTATTTTTGGGGACATATGAAGTCCTTAGTTTATGCCAATGAAATCAATACACGAGACGAACTTTGGAGATACATTCAAAATGCAGCTAATCTTATAATCCTTTATAAAAAGAATTAGAAAAGGCATAGAAATCGGAGGAGACCATGTAGAACATTTAGTGTGAGTTTTTGTGAGTACTTTGTGATTTATCGTCAAAACGGAAACCTTACGTTAGTTGCAACTTTGTTTATTAGTTTGGTATTTGATAGTGGAATTGTAAATAAAATACTATTTCTTGTCTAAGATTATGCCTCTGTGCCAATTTTGATAGCAATTTATAAATATACAGGGAAACTATTAGCAAAAAACGAAAAACAAAAATTAACTTAAACACCCTGTATCTTTTTTCTCAGCAACATTTTATTAAGGCATATTTGGCCCAATAGCCATATTTTGCTGACAGTCCAAAGCATACTTTTCATAAATGAAATAATATTTGAAATCCTTTTTTAAGACTCTAAGCAGTTCGACTGCGTTTTTATCGAAAACGGTTGAAATTATCATGTTTAAACAAGAGTACCAATTTTACGTAAAAATGATGTTTACGTCATATTTTCTAATAAAAATTACTAAAAAGTTTCATCAGAAAAAGTTTAGACACAATTTGATCATTAGGAATGATCCACGTTTCGCCCTCTATGACAAAACGTAAAATTGTAAATAAAATACTATTTCTTGTCTAATATTATGCCTCTGTACCAATTTTGATAGTAATTTATAAATATACAGGGAAACTATTAGCAAAAAACGAAAAACAAAAATTAACTTTAACACCCTGTATCTTTTTTCTCGGCAACATTTTATAAAGGCATATTTGGCCCAATAGCCATATTTTGGCCCAAATAACCTGTCCTTAGTCTATGTTCCCAATAGTTATGACTCACCCTGTATAAGCCATTTATCAATGATAATTAAACCAGACTATCGGTGTTTTGGGATTCTGTTTTACCTCCATGTTAAAAAGTATACTTAAATACTTTTACACACTTCTTTTCTTTGTGATTTTTACACAAAAACTGACTCAGTTCTGTTTTTTCTTCAAAAAAAACGTTGACCGTTTAATCCTATGGTTTCTGAGTTGAACTTTTTTATGCTTCACTTCCATCATATTGATAGCTGCAAATTCTTGTAGTTATTCTTTGTATTTTTCTCTATGGTTTTAAGTTCATTGATAGACTTTTAGATGAACTGATGATGTGTATGGATTCATAGACTAATTGTCATAAAGGATGAAATAGCAAGATCCTTTTGTTTTCTTCTCTCTTCTCTCTCTTTTATGACGATAACCATCATTTTTATCTTCATATAATTCTACAGCCATTCGCCGACTTTGCATAGCTTCAGTCTTTCAGTTCGATTTTCCACTCCTTTCTAGAGGTTTTCATTTCCAAATATTTTGTAGCAATCTATTTGTACTCATTCGTCTCATATGGGGAAGTAGTTAATCTTTGCCTATTATTTCCCGCAATGTTGTATCACCTTCTCCAGCACATCATCTCCTTTGCCTGAATTTTGTATTTTGTTCTTCGGCTCCATTGGTGCTTTGTATAAAACTGTTCAAACTCAAACTGTCTGTTTCGCTTTACGTGCCCCCTTTTGAATATTTGTTGATCCTACCTAGAATATTTTAGTAAATAACAGTTACAGAACATTAATAAGCATTATCAGGCGATAATTTTTAAGGTGTATTACATATTCACATAAATAATATGAATTCATTCTAATTGCCTCTGATTTTTAACTACACGTTTTAAACGAGTAGCAATAACACAGTGCCACCCGGAAGGAAATACAAAAATCAGGATTGTTGTGTCCGATGCACGTTAAGTCCCACGTTTTCGTTAAGGACAATCAAGGAGGCGCCAAAAGCTGTCCTCATATTCATGATCGCATCATCGCTGAATGCAGTGTGGGGTTATGTTGGCGTGTCGTAATGAGTCATCTCGCTCTCGCACGGCCGTGCGATTACCAACGGGCCTTCATCGGTACCACCGATCGCCGATCACTTGCAATCGCAATGACCGACTTGTGCGATAAATAGAAAAGAAGAAGGAGCCAGTAGCGCCAGCTCTAAATTTCATACTGTATTTTTAATCTAGATTCAACTATTTTAATACGAAACATGGATAAGCTTAATCGGATGTAATTTTTTAATTAGAAACTAAATAGATGTCCCTTTAAAGTATAGAGAATTGTCGCATAGTGAATGAGAAATTACCAACTGGTTTTTGGTCATTTTTAGTAATTTGCAAGTATAATTTTAATGACATAAGATTGATTTATGCTAAAAAATGTTCAGTTTAGAGGAATTGGAAAATTTTCTTTCACAAACATTACTACATATAATATATTGCTCTTTTTATACTATATTCGTTGTACGTGTACTAATATTAACCGCGCAATAATTGAAAATTGTTATTTTCGTACAGCATTGTCATATTATCAAAATAGTATAATATGTAGGGAATTATTTTTTATTATTAATTTATCTCTTCAAATATTGTAAAATATTGCAACAAAACAAAACTGCTAAATACAAAATATTTATAGTTAATAAACAATATTTCATTAAAAATTATGCAACCTATTGTACTCATTTATGCAACAATTTCGCGATAAACAATTTGCTGGTGATTTTATGTTTGTATTTAGTATATAAATATTTTGTGGTAATAATCGCAATGTATATTCTAACTCTGTATCCAGTAATTCAGTACCTTTTTGTAAACAGAGGGTGTAGCAAGGTTTCTTTTCTTTAAGTGTTCTTTCATTTATTCCTGTGATGCACCTGATCGATCGTTTTTCCTTTTAAAGGTGATTTTTGTGTAATTTATGATAGATTCTGGACTTATGAAGATGATTTCCGCGAGTATTTCGTCTGACAAGAAGTGATAACTTCGAACTTTGTCCCGGATAGTTGCTGACTGTGAATAGACGTGGTGGTCTGACTTTAGTATTTACAGCTCAAGGGCTCTTAGGTCTATATAATCGAGTTAGAATCTATGGAGAGGGCATCACGTGACTTAAAACGACCCTACTTTGGCCATATTGTTCTGATCGTTGTGTCAGATCGTGGATGTTTGTTGTTTTTAGAATATTTTTTAATTTTAATACTTTTATAGTACCTGTAAAATTATATTGTGATAGTGCATAATAACGGTTTCTTGTTCTCGACGTAGTTGCAGTAGCAGAAGCAATGTTGATAAAAAATCTTCAGGAATAACGTTTCATAGGTTAGTATACAAATATGTAAACAAGGTAATGGCCCTTACTTCAGAGAATAAATTATTTTTTTTTTTTGATATCTTTTTGTTCCCTTGCAATAACCATCTGTATCTTTCTCGTATTGTTTTTGTCTTATTTTCTTTCCATTCTCGTCACTTTATATCTTTCCCCTTATTGCTTTTATGTAATTGTCTATCCATTCTCGTATTTACTAAGTTTCCCTATTCCTTAAAAAATGGAGTGGTACCCAAAAATTTCTTTTCATACGTGTATTTACCTCAGTCGCGAATCTCTTGTAGTCTAGCTCTGTCGAACCCCGACCAAGACACCTCTACCAGACTGAATCCCGGAGCGTAATACCCTTATTTGTATAACCGTGTTGCCAATAATGAGAGCATTTTCCATCTACCATTAGGCACACTTCTCCCTACTCCCTACTATTACGGTATTTTTAATCAATGTGCATCTTGTGTTGCTACGTTTTAATCAATGTGTTTCCTACATTTCTTATACTTACACAGTGAGTGAATTTAGTGTACATTACATGATTTTTTAATAGCTACCCAATGGCAACCCTTTTGGATTGAAACCAACCAGGATTTGATTAGGAAATTCTTACTAGAAATTCTTAATTTTAAGAAATTCGATCGGGTACTCTACACTGACGCATCAAAGAGCAAAACGGGGGTTGGTTGTGCGGTTACCACTACGGAAACAGTCGTTAGTTCATGTCAAATACCTGCCACATGCAGCGTTCACACTGGTGAACTGTATGCTATTTACCAAGCCTTCAAACTCTGTACAGCACCCAATCAACATATTGCCATCTGTACAGACTCCCTTGCCTCTATCCAGTTCATCAATAATCTATTTACTAATCACCCTCTTGTAGAAAAAATCCATGATATTTACCAAAATCTTATCATCCACGACATCCATATCACTATCATATGGATTCCCTCCCACATCGGGATTATGGGTAACGACAACGCCGATCGCTTTGCCAAAGAAGCTGCTGTATCCATTTGTACACCACGTAATATACAAATTGCCAGTGACCTAAAAACTAGTATAAAGAAACTCGTACGAAATTACTGGCAGAATCATTGGAACCAATCCCCTACAATTTTACACCAAATAGATCAGACGATTGAGCGGTTCGTTATCCCGGGTATAACTAGAAATGAGATGGTTGTTGCTAGAAGATTGCATATCGGTCACACCAGATTTACACATGGTCACCTAATGAATTCTACACCTAAGTAAATCTGTCACTATTGCCAATCTCCACTAAGCGTTCTACACATCCTTGTGGACTGCCCTCATTACAATAAACGACGCCAAGAACTGGGCATGAAGAGCGATATCACAGATATATTATCGAACCAGAGCCAAGTCATCACAGCTATCCAGGTCCTGAATCTAGAAAACTTATTAAATAATATATAACTATAGTATATAATATGTAATTGTACCTTTATAATTGTATCCACGGTGCCTCGTGCTAATGGCCAAAGCTGTCACAAGCACGTTAAATTAAAAAAAAAAAATTGATTGAATAAATCATAGTTTATTCAAAAATTATTGCACTTTTTTAGATTATGTTTAAATCTTTTCAATAACTATTCGCAATTGTATAGTAGTTTTAATATTATTGAGTTCTGCCCTGATCCCACCACTATATTTATATGATCATTAACCACACCTTTTGATGCCGTTTTTAATATACACGTTAATATAATCATAGCTTCCCCACAGGTTCCAACTCGATGGTCTTTATGCACAGGGAATTAACGGTTGCTGATGTTTTTCATCGTTGCATGGTTTTCCGAAGATCAGGTTTTTTACTCCTTCATAAATATTTGTTAAAATTTTTCACTTGAAGCATTCAATGCGTTCTTCAGAACAATCCTCCATTCACCTATGTCTCCGGCAACTAAATTGTCTTGATACCTAAGTATCGGTCTTCTTCTGGATCGTTGTCCAATCGGCCCTCTTCGATTTTATAGATGGCACTTTAATTGGCAATCACTATTTTTTTAATTTTTTTTGCTGTCGTTTTTATCTTTAGTCAAAAACGAGTCGATGCATATGAAGGTGTCCACAGCTTCCAGTTCTTAATCGTTAATTATTATTATTGTTGGTGTCTGGTTGCTTGACCTAATGCAACACATATATTTGGTCTTTCATGAGTTCATATTTATAAGTTCTTTGTTATTTTTATTTTTTAACAGTTTAATTTACCATAACTTACGATCAATTTTACGATTTTTTTTTAAGATTAAAATATAATTCAAACAACGAAATAATGAATACCCTTACACCTTTTTTCTTTTATATTTTTTTTGTTCCGCCATTGGTAAGAAGATCAAGCAAAAGAAGCTGCCATCCGCCACTTCTTCGTCCCCCATGTATCCATATAAGGTGCTCCAGACCTAGGCCACCAAGCCTGACGTAACCGCACACCGACACTGCGGTACCGTCAGTACCGTGCAGTTGTGTTCGGTGCTCGATTATGTCTTCCAGTAATCTTTCTTACCTGAGACGCAGATATATTTGTTTACTTTCACTTTTTCGACTGAGTGATTTCCTTCTTAGTGGTTTTATTCGAGGAATGGGTATGACGTTTGAAATCGAAGTAGACGGTGTGGTAATTAAAAAATGAAAACAATTTTACCTTAAATGGGCGCTACTAAATTTTACTTGATTGTTTGTATTTACTTCCCATTTTAGACACAGCTTAAAAATGCATAACGATTATTTGATTTCACTTACGATATCTATCGCCCAGAGAATATGAGTATATATTTATGGTAACTTGCAGTGAATTATGCAGTTGAAAAAAGATCAATAGAATGCATAAAATCATTGTATGAAGATAAAAAACTATACTAAGATTTGTCATCCGAGAAACAGAAATTTTTGATAACAAATAAAGTATTTTACGAAAGTTTAAAGAAAAATTTTGTTATTTGCTATAGGATCTAGTTAAAATAATATACAAACTTTCGTTTAAATTCGAATTTTTAAAAAGAAAAGTCATCTGTCAAAATTCAGATAATTTGTATAGTAATGGCTTATAAAATTTATATGAGGGTGGAAAGTTGTACCTAGTTGTCTAAACTTCTGAAATTATTTTATTATTATTATTATTACATAGTGATAAGGGCTGGTTTATTAAGACCCACAAGCCCATTTACAAGAAAAATGAAATAGTACATTACAAAAAATTAGTCGCACAAATAAATTAGGGACTAGTAGATAATACACAATACTGTTCAGTTTACAAACAAATAGCAGTCTAGTTGGTTTTTAAATGTATTTATAGATAGAGAGTTTATAATTTCCATTGGGAGACTCTTTCATTTACTAAAAATACGGTCAAACAGAAAATGTTGACGCCTTATCGATGAAAAGGATTCCTTCTTCACTTTTAAAGTGTGTGTACATAGTCTCGTGGGATTATGTAAAATAAACAAGGTTGCTAATTTCCATATCCATACTTTAAAATTCGGAAGGTAATAATTAAGTAACCATGGAGTCGACGAGCTTTAAAAGTTAGTAACCCTGCTAAAGAAAGGCTTTGTTCATAATCTGGTCTTTTTTGTTAGAAAGATAGTCTGGTGGCTTTTCTTTGGATGTTTTCGATAAGAGTCCTATCACGCACTAATTCTGGGCACCAAACTCTTCCACAGTACTTACTCCAGTAGAGGTCAAACATAAATTTTATACAAACGAATAGAACCCGAAAAGGATATTTTAGTAAAAGACTTGTTAAGTAGGTATAATGTACAATTCGCTTTTTTAGTAATGTTTGAAATATGCTCCGACCAACTCAAATTTTCAGTAATTATTACATCAAGGTCACTATATGATGTATACATCATCTAGTAAATAAAATGCCACGCCTATCGAGTAAGACAAACGCAGGTTATTTTTTTCCAAATGTAAAACTACACAATTACCTCTATTTAGAGTTAACATCCAATCCGAACATCATTTAAAGATCGAATCCAAGTCACTTTATAAGTTTTGTCCATTCAAGAGTGGATCATCGAAAACATCTACCAAAACAACAAAATGGAAGTCAGAATAGATGGACAACTTACTGAACCTATAGAAATAGGCAGCGGAATAAGACAAGGGGATTCATTGATCAATTAAATTGAAATTCATTCAATTTAATCATAGATCAAATCATAAAAGCGTTAACAAAGGAAGAGGATACAGAATGGGAAACAAAGAAATAAAAATACTCTGTTACGCAGATCTAACCTCAGAAAACTTAAACAATAGGAGTCAGCAAAGAACCAACCAGATGTAAAATAGAAATTGATGGCATCAGTATTGAACAAGTAATGGAAATAAAATACCTTAGAATTACACTGTCCAGCTATGGAGACCTGGATAAAGAAGTGGGAGATCAAGTACAAAAAGCAAAAGACTGGCAGGATGCCTTAATAACACTATATGGCGAAACAGACACATTAACACTGAGATGAAGTCAAGAATTTATAAAGCCAATGTAAGACCACTAATGACATATGCCTCAGAAACAAGACCCGACACGACACAGCCACAACGCAAAGGCTACTGGAAACTACAGAGATGAGATTACTGAGAAGAATTACAGGAAATACGCTAAGAGATCGAAAGAGAAGTGAAGACATTAAAAGAAAATATAACGTACAGTGTATAAATGAATGGAAACAAAATAGAAAAAAAAAATAGCAAGAGATAAGTCACCAATCGACAGAAGAATTATCGGACAACCGTGCAAAAGATGGAGTGACAACATTCCAAGTAGAAGACGAGTTGGTCAGCAAATATTTTTGTATCATCTGCATAGAAAGCTTTTCTAGATTTAATATGAGATTCAAGATCACTAACATACAACACAAATAGTATTGGACCCAAAATAGATCCTTGTGGTATACCACTTAAACCTGTTTTTTTTAGATGGCAGCGATTTGCCAACTCTAAGACAAAACTCTAGATAACACTGATGATGAAATATTAATTACGAAACGTTCTATGATGTAGCCATCGAGCAAAAAAACAGAAGAGGGAATGTAAAGGTAGTGGGGGCAAAAGTATTGTTAGACGGGAAGTGCCATTTTGAGAGGCCACATTAAACAATGAAAGAGAGTCTCTTTCCTTGTTTAAAAAATCAAATTTAGTTGGTTTATGTTATTGTTTGTCCCAACTGTCACATGAAGGCTTATTTATATTAAAGTTTTTTAACAATTGTGTCACATTTTAGACTATTATAGTTAATATTTAATTATAACTTTCTCGTCTAAGACACATTCTGAAAAATATTTTATAGCTACTGTTAATAAGTGTCCGAAAATTTATATTTGGCGTCTTTGCATTTCCGGATATGTCCGCCATATTAAGAGGCCACTTTTATGAAATTTAGTCTCCTTTTCATAACGATTAGATTCCCTCTTTTGTCTTTTTGCTCGATGGATGTAGCCCGTTAGGATGTTTTAATTATACACCTTTTATAAAGGATTTTTAAATAAATTTTTTTTGAATTAATAACCAGTGGCATGAAAATGATACTGCGATTATAGCTGATAATCCAAAAGTTCTTCAAAAACTTCTAAATTAGTTAATTCAGGAAGGAGATAACTTGGGTTTTAGGAAATAAGTCTACTAAAACCAAGATCATGGCCATTAGTAAGAGAAATAGTCCCTTACCAGACATAAGGAATATAAAAAAAAACACGAGAAACACGTAAGTTTAAATACCTGAGTTCCTGGCTCATATCGGACAAAGATCCCGATTAAGGTGTTAGATCTCGAAGACAACAGGGAAGCATTTAACAAAATGAGAAATCTCTTAGATAACCAGTCCCTCAACATCAATTTACGCTTAAGTTTCGTTCTCCGTTATGTTTACTCAGTTCTATTCATCATCATCAAACTGCATGCGTCCACTGTTGGACATAGGTCTCCCTCAGCTCTTTCCATCTGTCTCTGTCTTGTGCATCCAGTTACTGTTAACACGCTTCAGGTCGTTAGTTCATCTAGTTGGTGCGTCCTCTGCTCCCTATTGCTTCTTGTCTTGGTCTCCACTCGACAATACGATTTGTTCATCGGTTGTCTGATAATCTGGCGACGTGTCCTACCCAATTCCATTTTAACGATGCGATTTTTTCGATAGCGTCTGTTGTTTTTGTTCTACGGCGTATTTCTTCATTTGGGATTCAGTCTCTCAGAGAGACACCCAACATCTGGCGCTCCATAGCGCTCTTGAGTCACGCGAATCTTATTCACTAGCTTTTTTGTGCGTGTTAATGTTTCCGCTTCATAAGTAAGTACAGGTAACACCCATTGGTTAATAATTTTCCTTTTGAGGCATATGGGTGGATCCGATTTAAATACATAGTTTAGTTTACCAAACGCTGACCATGCTAATCCTATGCGACGTGGGAGCTCACATGTCTGGTTATCTTTACCCAACCGAATTTCATCCTACATACGATGTTGTCTGCGCAATATCCCTTCTATCGACAGCAATATTTCGATTTAGTACCAGATTAGTCATTATTTGCGTTTTGTTCATATTTTTCTTTGGCCGACCTTTAGAGCCGAGAACATTACTTCTCTTATATAAACTTAGTTGTCTTATAAGGCTGTAAAACCTGGATTCTTTAAATATCCTGGACGAACGATGTATGTAACGAAGTTCTTCAAAGATAGACAATACTTCGCTAATATTATTGTCAACCTTTAATAAAAGATGGTACTATAAGAATACTAGGCGACTAGGGAGAATCGAAGGCAACCAAAAAGCAGATCAATTTGCTAAAAGAAAATCGAACGACTCAAACGGACCGTCTGTGACTCTGGGAGTAGCAAAGGCTGCAGTACCTGGGGCTGTTGAGGTTTGGGTCCGAGAAAGTCATGGACGATATTGGGAGAGAATCCCAAAACCCATCCATGGAAAAATCTTTTTTGGTAGACCATGTGCAAAAAGAACAGAGAAACTGCTCCATATATGCACGAACAAACTGAGAACAATAAGGAATTTTGGCCGGGCATATGCACCAGTAAGAAAATTCCTGAATATATAGGCATTTACATGGAGATTTTACCTGCAGAATCTGCAATAAGGAACCTTCTTCTTCTTAACATGCCATACACCAAAGTGCGTAGGCGACTATCTCATTACTAGAATTCTGTTCTTGGCGGCGTGACACAGCTCGCCTGTATTGTGTATTCCTGTCCATTCTTTAATATTCCTTAACCAGGATAATTGTTTGCGGCCGGCTCCTCTCCTACCTTCGATCTTCCCTTGTAGGATTAACTGTGGTATTTCATATTTTGCTCCTCTCAATATGTGCCCAAGGTAACCAATCTTGCGTTTTTTAATTAATTCAAAGAGTTCTCTTTCCACGCCGGCTCTCTTAAGGACGTCATCGTTTCGAACTCTATCCACCCAAGGTATGCGCATCATTCTTCTCAATGACCACATTTCAAATGCTTCAAGTTTGTTGATAGATGTTTTTTTCAAAGTCCACGTTTCCATGCCATAAAGCAAGATGGACCATATGTAGCACTTGACCATTCTGTAGCGTATTTCGAAATTTAGGTTTTGATTACATAGGAGCGGTCTGAATTTCACAAAAGCTTGTCTTGCCATTTGTATTCGGGTTTTTATCTCTTGTTGTGGATCCGATTGGTCATTGATTGTGGTGCCAAGGTATTTAAAAGTTTTCACGCGTTTTATGCGATCGTCACCTATGCATATTATCGGGTTTTCTGGAGGGTTTCTGCTAATGACCATATATTTCGTTTTCAAAATGTTGATTTTGAGGCCATATTTTTTACCTATGCTATTCACCCTATCGAGTAATTACTGCTGATCTTCCATATTATCAGTTATAATGCTTCCGAAAATATATTTTCAACATATAAATTAAAAAGCATCGGAGAGAGTATGCAGCCTTGGCGGACACCTTTCCGGATTTCAAATTCATCCGTATATTGGTCTTGATCAATCCTCACCTTTGCCATTTGGTTCCAGTATAGATTCTGAATAATTCTGATCTCCTTCTGGTCAATGTTGGCCCTATGTAGTAGTTCCATCATGATATCATGTTTAACATTGTCAAATGTCTTCTCGTAGTCGATGAAGGTGAGGTAGACATCTTTTCGTTGATCTAAACAGTTTTGTATTAAAGTGTTCAAACATAAAATTGCCTCTCTTGTTCCTAGTGCTCCCTTAAAACTGAATTGTGGGAATAAGGAACCGAAAACTGTAAAACATATATTATGCGATTGTGAGGTTCTGGACTGTAAAAGACAAAGACTATATGGGTAACCAAGAGGGACCCTGGTATTTTTAGGATTCACCAAGCAAAAGACCTGTGCAAACTTCTACAGGGTACAAAAATTCTAGACTGGGTGTAGGAAATAACAATGGGCAGCAAACGCAATAAGTTTCAGCTTCAGTGATAACAGAGATCTTTGGATCAGACGGGCCCATTAGGAAAAAAATAAGAATAAGAACATACCCACCCTGTAGTGATTTATTATTCCTATTTATAAGAATCAAATAAATTAGTTTTAATTTTACAATTGACAATTACATGCATAATAAAAAAATAACAAATAGT
Organism: Diabrotica undecimpunctata; assembly: GCF_040954645.1. Lineage (NCBI taxonomy): Eukaryota > Metazoa > Arthropoda > Insecta > Coleoptera > Chrysomelidae > Diabrotica > Diabrotica undecimpunctata. The sequence continues at coordinate 146,485,675 of NC_092808.1, forward strand.
ACAATTCGAAGGAAATTGAAAGTAGAGTCATAAATAATAGATAACAGAATAATTCAACAGAATGCATCTTCCTATAAAAGAATACGAGAGCAACTTTCCAATAAGAACTAATACGAACAGAACAAAACAGATATATGCAAAAAACTAGTTATGCGTAGATAAAGAACTTACGAGGGAAGAAAAGCTCTAAAACGAGAATAATAAAGAGACAGAGACACATGGCGAATAAGAATCGGAAGGCAGCGTAGGACGTTATAGTGCGATACATACATTTACACCCATTAAAAATCATTCCACGGTACTTAAAATTTCAACGCAACCGCAACGATAAATCATTGACCAAACAAAAGCGTACGCAGTGTACTCGTACAAATACAGAATAAACATTCTTCTTATTTTAACCTGCCGTACGACCTTTGGCCATATGGCGAGTAGGTTGAGCAAGACACGTATGTCCTTGTGTCAGTTCTTTACCGTCTCATTCAATGCGAATCGCATGCCATTAAATTCATTTGATATAATTCTTAAACATGATGATGTATGGTTTCTTAGATAATGACATGCCGATTTAATCCGTTGATTGGGGTACTTGCAACTAGCAAATGAGATAAAAAGTCTTGCTGGATTGTTGATCGTTTTTACATTTTTTTTAGACATTGTTCTCTAGTGTAATTTGTTCAACGTAAAAAGCATATACGAAATAATATACAGGATGCTTCGGGAATACAACATGTTAGATTTATCTCTGATATTCACAGTCGGGTTTTACATCTGAAATTTTACTTGTTCCTCTTCTTCTTATAATATTAGGCGTGAGAGTTGTTCTTATTAGATCTTAATGCCGTAATCCCATTTTTAAAGAGTGTTCCTGGTGAAATACTGCCTGTTAAATTTTAATTTTCAAATATCTTTCTATTTAGGGCACTATCTTCATTAATAGTGGAGGTTCTGTTCATGTTAAATCCCAACTTTCGACGGAAAGTCCTCATCGAGTAACTTCTTCTGTTAGTTCATGTATTGTATTCTTAGGGTTGTTTTACTATAGATCTCTTTATTTATACTAATATTGCATTGATCTATTTTAGCATTTCGCACAGCAGAAATTATTGGGTTTGTCTCAATAGTGTCACACGCTTTCTTGAAATCTTCAAAGGCCAACTATAAGGTATATTTTACTCATTTGTCTTTTTTATTATTTACTTGACTGTATATAGTTCTTTTCTTGTTCTGTAATGCTTCCTAAATCCTACCTACTCCTTTAATTAGTAAGGTAATAAATCCAAGACCCTATTTTTAAACTTCTTGGTAATAGTCAAAGTTTATGGATTCGAGAAGTCTTAAATTGGGTGAATAGTTGATAATTAACGCTTTTATATTACTACTACTGAACAGGTTCAAAACTAATTTTAACCTAACATTTTTACCATTAAATTAATTTTTTAAAAATGTCAAAATTCCCCTCTTAAAAAAGGTATCTTAATATAAGGCCATGTGGTATCCTAATATGAGATACCACTTTATACAGAAGGTGATACAAATTATTTTAACGCATTGTCCTGGAAATAAACTGTGTTTATATATTAGTAATAACACTGTAAACATTAAAACACGTTAGCAAAAAATTAATTACACAATTAAACTTTGATTACTATTACATTTTGAGCTTTAGAAGAATTACTTTTTTTGGGGTTTTAATAGAAACTGTTCGCACTGCCAGCACAGGAAGTTGTCATCTGTCCCACCAGCATCATCAGCCACATCTTCTGCGTTGTTTCCATTACTCTCTCTTTATTAGAAGAATACAAACATTCACAAAAAAGGCATTCTGCATCAATATCGTCCATATCGTCTCTGCTGTTGTGCAGAGAAATCTTATCATCTTCTTCATCGCTCGTTTTAGTAACATAATGTTCTCCTTTGGTTTGGTTTGTTTTAGGTTTCACTCCGATTAGTTTTCCTTTTCCTGTTGGAACTCCTTTACCCATCCCTTCACCTGAAACGTTTTTCTATGTCTTATTTTTCTATTGTTTGAGTATTTTTCTTGTTTCTAGCGTTAATAGGATTTCAGTTTGCACTAACTAATACCTATTTGTTGGCTGTAGATGCTGATTTTTTAGCATTACTCTCATTTAGTTTTGCTTTGTGAAGTAATTCAATCCGCTTTGCAAGTTCAGTCTGGTTTAGAGGGGTCCTTGTGGAAGCGAGACTATGTCTTCTGGGCTCACGATACCTTACCTAGAATCGCTACAAGATGGTTGTGGTTCTGCTTAAGATATACCTCCTTCTGGAAGTAGATTTGCAGAGTCAGAGATGTGAATAGGGAAGTCCTGGTCACTAAAATTATGTTGGTTCAGTGGGGATAAACCTGTCTTTTTGAAACTGTTAACATATTTGTTCATTGTGGCAGCTATGTTGTAGGCGATTCCGAACAACTCACCGACCTTAAAGTTTGACACAATCTTGCCAGAGTTTAAATAAAGCTAATCTTTAATAGCGTTTGCGCAAAATGTTTTTAATAAAAACAAAAATCCAATGCAGGGACTGCATTTTGTCGCTTGGGTGAGGGGGCAGGCAGACGATGCTCACATTGTTTCTCGTGGACAAGGTCCACGTTTCTCATATGGCCGTTATGTCCGTCGAGGACAAATAGGACCGCGTCATTTTTGAGGTTTCAACACTTTGTGTGTTACACATAGTGTTTAAACCTCATGGTGAATATGTCGGTCTGAATCTCCATCCTGATAGGTGATAAGCAGGAATGAAACCAGCGGGTGTTCCGTTTATTAACTTATCCGTGGATTTTTTCTGGGCCTTTCAATTAAAAGCGGTACATAAGATCCGGCAGCATTCATGCAGGCGACTACAGTAGTAAGTTGCCCCCTTTCGGCAGATGTTAAATTGGCAACATTTTTTTTACCCTTTACCGACAAAACTTTTGCAGACTTATGTTGCACAATTGTGATGCCAGTTTCGTCCACATTAAACAACCTGATCGGATTACTATTTATCTTTACAAGTTCAGTCTCGTAAATCTGAAAAAACAATTTCATATTTTCCGGGCTGAATCCCTTAACCCTTGAGGCTTTCTAAAGGAAAGTTGGGGATGGTGCTTTAAAAAACCTTTCAGCCACTTACTACCAGCTGATTCTTTTGTTGTTGGAAAACGGATGCTTTAGAGAATTTCTGATAGCCAGTTAAAACGCCTTCTTTTAATATCTTTTTTTCTTAAGCCCTAAAACCTAGAGTCCATTTCTACGCAATATTTGACTACTGTCAGCAGACAAAACGGGACGTCTACCTAAGCACATAGCGACTAATTATTCATGAGTATTTCGGTATTCTTAACATAACGTTCCAATGTGTCCTTAGGAACTTCAAAATATTTTGAAGCTCGTTTGTAGCTCATTTCATTATTTCTCACATCTGTGAGAGCTCGCATCATCATACCTGAGTCCCAGGTTTTGCGTTTTTTAGCAGGCGGTATCATCTGAAATATTAATAAAGAAACGCTATAGACATTATGCTATAGAAAAAACTTTACAGTACCCTAATAATAATATCTAATATTGGAAACACTTGGTCTCATATTAGGGACAACCACATGGGAACTTTCTAGTTCGAATTTTGAGGTTGGGATTGGTTTTTATGCCACCATAGTTTCGTACAAGAGTTGCCACCATAGTTGTAAGTACAAAGAATTTAAGTAGCTATCAAATAATGACTAAGGTGATTCTTTATCTTTAATCTTGAAGATGAAAATTCAGTTTGAACTCGATCAATTAAAAAACTTTTGACTCGCAAAAAACTTAGAAACTTCACTAACAGGAAATATTAGATCACTGACACTCTATCCCTTGATAGACTACTGGAAACACTATCACAGCTTAGGTTTCATGTCACTTACCAGGCTGCAGCACTAACAAGACTCTAGAGACAAGGGCCTCATATTAGGAATGGGTCTCATATTAAGACCCTTAATCCTATAGCTTAAATTTCCATTCCAGTCTATTTTTATTTTTCTCATAAAAAATTGTACGTTTGGGACAGGAAACTTGTTGGTCTGTTCCGCGGTACTTTCCTTTAACATCTCAGATAAAACCTCATTATTACCTGCAGCTTTATTGTGTTTTATTTGTTGCAGTGCATAATCGATTTCTTTTATTTGGATGTCAGCTATTTCTTAGGAATTGACATTTATTAGACGTTTTCTATTTAGTTATATAAATATTTTAATGAAAAAGACAGTCAAGATTTGATTTCACGTACAAAGCGTCTATGTATCTGTTTATACGTATTTCGCCTTAATAAGGCTCATCAGAACAGTTATTCATAGGCGTATAAACAGATACATAGACGCTTTGTACGTGAAATCAAATCTTGACTGTCTTTTTCATTTTATTCGGATCTACTCTGCATGAGTACAAGAAACCAATTCGCTAATGATTTCTGCTTAGTTGAGGAGACATGTCGTGGAATGCAAATTTTAGATTCCCCATGTCTCTATTAACATCTTTATCAACGTCTGCTTTGCCTTGCAATTTTTAGAAGGCTCAGATGAAGGCAGAAATCTGAATTGTGTTTCGAAACTATTTTACGGATTTATAAATATTTTACTTTGTTTTATATAGTTTTGTATAAATATTTTCTGTGAGATTTAGAATTTTCTCTCCATTTTCTAGAATATGTTCATGTTCATATTTTATTTTTATACTTTATTTTTTCGCTGTCGTTCTTTTAAAAACCTTTATCGCTGTTCTTTTCAATACTATTTTCCACTAGTTCCTTTTTCGTTTTTTTATTAGTCCTTTTATCTGTTTTAGAAGTTGTTTTGTTTTTAGCGAGATCTCAAAAAAACCTTACTTTAAAACCTTTACCTCTCTGTTCTTTTCAATACTATTTTCCACAAGTTCCTTTTTCGTTTTTTTATTAGTTCTCTTATCGGTTTTAAAAGTTTTTTTGTTTTTAGCGAGATCTCAAAAAATTCTTACTTTACTGCCATTAACGATATTTGCTATTATTTTTTAAATCTTGGGTACATAACTTTATTTATAAAACCTTCTGGATATCCAAATGTTTGATTATGATTGATCATGATTATGATATGATGGATTATGACTTACCAAGAACCTTCTGACGCGAAAAAAAGGTCGAGCTCTTAAATCTGATGGATTTATTTTTGACCTACATACTATAATAATTACTACCATTAAATAATTTCTCACCTTTTGATCTTTACCCACCAAATGTACTATTTTACTCAGCGGTGTACCAATTAAATAGGAATTTTCAGAGCAACAAAATTTCTTAGCGAGATTCCTTGCCCATTTTCAACATCAACATTAATTACATGATGTGTTGCATCACCGGGAGGTCACTTTTTAAAACCATACAAGCACATTACGTGACCAATTCTATTAAGATCGCTAGTACAACATATTTACACCACTAAATAATTGACGAACAAAATTTATGACAAAGTTAAAGCAAAATTATTAAAAGGATAAGCACATAAACATGGGTCTTACAATCATTTAATGAAGGAGCGCATCATAAAATTTAATATTAAAGTAATGAGCTGAAAAAACGGAAAATTCACCACACATGATGCTGGACGGTGTCATTGATGTCTAATAAAATACATTGTACCTCATTAACGGAATTTATGGCTAGTCTTATAGCGCCGTTCGTCTTCCGCGTTAGTTAGAAAAAGTGCTTAACAAAAGTTCCTAACAATAACTTATTGGAAGTTAGTAGTACTGGGAAAAAGACTACGTGCAAAATGAACGAAATGCCGATGTGTTATCATATTTAAGTTGTAATCTTTTAACATCTTGTAAACTGGCGGATAATTTACAAAACTATTAATGGACATTATTCTTTCCTCCTCTAAGAATATTATTTTGCAGAAGTTAACTATTTTTATGGTTTAACAGTAAATTTGCCAATCAACTACATATAATTAGAAAGACAAAAAAACAAGAAATAAAAAAGGGGTACAGTAGATGGTTTTGTAGACTAGCACGAAGCTTCATACTGTGTTTCCTGTATTTTTTAAAATTAAATAATGTGTTTAAAATTGAGTAAAGTAATTTTTTATTTATTTAATATTTTTATAGATTTTAACAAAATTGAAAAAGTTTACGTGTTTTATAATGGTCACCCCTCGTCACCTAAATGGACTCTTCCAATTATTTATTGTGACTACTATTTCGTAAAAAGTCATATTTTTTTATTTTATTTATCCGCATCAACCACTAGGGTTATGAGCGGTAGGTTTATAATAAAAATAGAGAAAATAAGATACATTTTAGGAATCATGACTTACAATAATATGGTACAATGTACATATATGTACATATAACAAAAATTAAATAATAATTTATTAAAGAGTTTACAGTAATTTTCAAAAGACAGAACTTCATTGAATTTTGTAACCAGTGCTTTTGGGTATCTTAAATATCGCCTTGGCTGGGGTTTACTCTGGAAATTCTATTATTATATGGTTGACTGTGAAAGGTGTTTGGCAGCTTTGGCACATTGGTGGTGATTCTTTGGAGATTATGTAGCCGTGCGTAAGTCGAGTATGCCCAAGCCGGAGTTTACTGATAATTACCTGATCTTTTCTTTTTGGTGGTAAAGGACGATTTTTTGAAGATACGTCTGGTTTGATGCTTTTAAGAGTTGAGTTGGTTTGATCCCATATTTCTTGCCAGATTTTGTTTACATGAGTCTTGAATAAAGTTTTAGTATCTGATATTGGTATACCTGTTGTAGTCGGAATGTTCACATTGTTTATTGCTTCAAACGCTGTTTTGTTATTCCGACATGGGATGGGACCCACATAAATGATATGGTTTTCTTAGAAAATTGGAGCTGTTGCAAATCGTCTTTAATTTGGAATAGATTGATGTGTGTAAGATAAACATGTTTAATGGCCTGTAAAGAACTTAATGAATCTGCTAATATTAGTATTTGTTTTTCATTTGTGGTTTTACAATGATTTAGTTCGTCAAGTATTGCTTGAAGCTCTGCGGTATAAATAAATCATATGCCGTCAGTTAATCTACTGGCAGAAATTACGTTTTTTGATACAGTCGCAGCTGTACTCTACTGTCTGTAAGGAGAGGTCTACTATTGGTAAAGAAACTGTCCAAGGAGGTGTCTGGTATATTTTTATGGGTGCCAAGGTGATTTGATTGATGTAATATGGTAGTCTTTTAACTCGTTCGTAAAATGGTACTGTCTTGGTGGTGTAATTTGTGTATTGTTCTAGTGATTCTTCAGATACTAAACTTGCGAGAAAGGTATGATCCTTTTCGCTTAAAATGTTTGAAGCGTAGCATAGTGATAGATATTTTCTTCTGAGGTATAGCGGCATTTCTCCTGCTAGCACTTGAAGGCTTTAGAACTACTCCAAAGATTAGTCGTAGAGATGTGGTTTAAATAACATCCAGTTTTTTTAGTTAATTTTTATTTGCTGTTTCATAACAGATGCATCCGTAGTCGAGTTTGCTTCTTATTAATGTCTGATATAAATTTAGAAGAGTGTTAGTATCTAAATCCCATCTATGATTGGATAAAACTCATAGTAAGTTTATTCTTTGTTGACAGGATTTAATCAAATTGTTGATATGTGAAGTCCATGTGAGTTGTGAGTCAAATATTACACCCAAAAATTTGATTTCGCGGACTTGTTTCAGATAATGACCATTTAGACACAAGTTTAAGTTGTATTCCGCTTTTCTTTTGTCAAACATTATTGCTTTAGTTGTCTCAGTTGAAGAAGTTAAACCAGTCTCTAAAGACCACATTTCTAAGCTGTTTAATGTTCCCTGTAAAATTTGCGTAGGTAATTCTATATTTTTACTTTTAACATAAATTACTAGATCATCAGCAAAAAGATTAGCTTTTACGGGAAGCTTTATGTGGTTTGTTAGGAATTGAATTATTATAATTATGAATATAATTAAATGCCTTAATATACAGGGTGTTTCATTTAAAAAAACATAACTTTGGTTCATTCTGTTGTTCTGACTGACCCTGTATAAGAGTTTGACGCACCCTGTTTAATATAGCCATAGGAAACCTTCTGAACATCAGACATGTTTTCTTTTTATTGTTCACGTTTTATCAGGATATATGTTGCCATAGAAATTATGAGTGCTTTGCTAAGTTTCACTTCGATTTTATGTGATATAACCAAATCTTTCCATATCTTGACCAGTCTTACTGAAATTCTTTGCCGCTTTAACGTACATAATTATCTGCAAAACAACTCTTAGCACATGTCCTTAAATTAAGTACGTTCGCCTTGATATTAAGATGGTATGGTACATCTCGTCGGGCGGTACAAAGTTGGTGTCAATAAAAAGTCGTTTTAAAAATAATCGAGCGTTTCGGAATGCCACGGTGTGTATGTGTGTGTGCTAGTTCCTTTCTTTATTCGAGAAAAAACTGGTCATGTAATGGTTGCACAAAACTCCCTGTATACCTTGTTAAATTTGTTTCATTTTAATAATGCAAACAGGTAGCTTTCTTTCGTCGCAATGAATATACAGGTCGTCCCTTATTGAGGAGAAACTTTCATTTTATAAACGACAAACATTTTCTTATTTATATATTACTTATTTTCAATCCTTTTTTACTTTAAACACTTCTTAAGCCTTAAAAAACTCTCTTATTTGTCTTTGGAGAGATTTGTCACTGTCTCTTTCTCTCTCTCTCTCTGTCTCTCTCTCTTTCTCTCTCTCTCTCTCATTCTCTAATCCTAACCTCCCGGAGGAAGTGTAGTGGTCATCGTGATGTCGTGAAATGTCAATATCTGCCTCTGGTCAGATTTCTTTTAATTCATGCATATATTTTTTACATCAGATTTTGACCATTTCTGATCAGATCACAAATTAGTGCTGTGTGAATTCATTTTTCCGATATTGTAGGGAAATCAGGGAAGACAAAATAACCTATAAAATGAAGGTCAAGAAATAGAGAAGTGCCTGTGTTATAAAGTATATTTGCTAAAAGAACAGAGTGTACAATTTATTTATAATAATAGAGTAAACAAGCATATAATAAAAATATGTATAAATGACTTTAAGATACCAGACCATGGTAATGGAAAATATCATATATAACTTCCTTATAAAAGAAACAAAAACAAGTGATCCGCGAACTACCGAGGATTGTCGGTTTACTGCACTCTTAGTTGACTCTTGCAATGGCACTAAAAATAAGTGAAGACCAAAATGGTTTCAGATCCGGGAGGTTGTGTGTTGATAATCTCTTTATTATACAAGAAACGCACATCGCCCTTATAAACTTTGAAAAGGCGTATAATAACGTATTAATGTCAAAATTATGGGAAGCTTTACACAAACTTGAAGTAAAGAGCGATTATTAATATTTTGAAAGAAATGTACAGGCCCATATTCGTGTTGATATGTTATTAAAAGGTGTATTTCCAACTAAAGGGTGAAGACAAGGATGCAGTATATCTCCTCTATTATCTAATCTTTATTTAAAAAGAGTTTGATATCAGTGGAGAAGCAGCTGTGACGGCATGGGAAAATTAATGGGCGATGGCTACTTAATCAGCATTAACTTCGCAGATCACCAAAGTATTGTTGCACAGGACTCCTATGATCTGGAATTTATGCTGAGAAGAATACAGAGCATATAAAGAATGAAGATTCAACTGGGTTTAAAGCTAATTTTGAAGTTGTGATTAACAATGAAGTGGAAATAATTAAGGTAAAATCGTTTAAATATTTAGGAGCAATGTTGACAACAGATAGGCTCGAACAAATAGAAAATAACAAAGAAAACAAATATAACGATTGGAGGAGCATTTGTGGACTCTGTAGTAACGTAAGGAAGTGAAGTGTGGACTTTAAATGGACTATCCTCGAAGCAGCGCCAGAATATGAAAACGCAACAGAATTTCCGACGAAGCCATTAGAAATAGATTAAATCCCACAGTCCCGTTAACTAATAGAATGAAATGCAGCGTTAGCTTTTTAAATCTTCTAATATATATATTTAACAGAAAGGATTTTTGAGGAATCACTTAAGTCATTTCGCCACTATTTAAGCAAACACTCAATAATCATTGAGTATAATAAAACTTAAGTTTAATCAGATATTGTTAATATAAATGAAGTAAGGTACAAGGTACGTCCTGTATAAAATCGATACGTGTCCTTGTTTCTTGGAGGTAAAACACACGTAGACAAGCTGTTGGGAGAGTGATATTAAATCCATGACTCGGCAACTGATCTTTACAAACGATCAAGAAAGGATCATTATATATATATATATATATATATATATATATATATATATATATATATATATATATATATATATATATATATATATATATATATATATAATATTTTATATATAATATTTTAATATATCTTGGTTTTAGTTGGGTAATTAGAAAATATTTTCGGTATTTATTTTTTTTGTGCCGCATATATTGATCCGCTCAATTTCAAAAGCTTTCGTGTTAATTTCGCTTGCACAATGCAAGATTACATAAATATCTGCTTATAATACAACTGCTGGTATTTACTTTTTCTATTTTGTAGAATATCACAATTAAACAAATCAAAACAAGCAATGTAACAAACAACTGAAATAAAATCTGGACACGTTTGACCCCAACTTATCCGTTGTTGTAGTCCAAGTGTTTTTGGAGAACCGATCACCGATCACGCGCATCACTTAGTTAATTACTTGTTTGTTAGACACGTAGTCTCACTAAAACCACTATTGTTCAGCTCCTTATCAGCTTTTTATGTTTTCGCATAGAAATTTTGCAAACGACCCGGCCCCGGAAAATCGGAATATTTTTAAAACATTTCTGTGTACCAAATTCTTTGTTGCAAAAATCGCTGTTTTTTTTAATCATACAAGCTTTATCTTTGAATTGTAATGGCATAAATTTGCCTTTAAACATCCTCCCTCTCATGTTTTTATAACAATTATTATAAATCGTTAATAGTTTTGCGTTTAAACAAAATGTATAAGGTAATCTTTGTTTGTACTTTTTTACAAATAATATGTAGTTATATCTGAAGGTTTTATTGAATTTACAGCTAAAATAACCATATCTTCATCTGGTATCTAAGATGCAGCATTTTAATGCAACCATTGAATATCTTTTAAGTTTGGATACACATTTATAGAAGCTTTAATAATATCATTTTTCTGTAATGCAAGTCTGAATTAACATTCTTCGTTGAATAATAAGTTGCAAATATTATCTGTGGTTTGAAGAAAAACTTCTTCTAAATTATAAATAAATCCTTCCATAACTATCTTCAATAATTACATATACAATTTCATTGATCGATAAAGGTATTATTATCAACTGTTTTTGCATCTCATTCTGAGCTTTTAATTTCGCACTTATACAGACCTCCAATCAGTTTTATCAGCGCCGGACTAAACCGAAATCGATATGAAGCATCAGTTGCTTGTTAGAGATTATTTTATTCTTGCCTGATTATCTTATAATGAACTACAACAAAAACATAATTTACTTTTATCAAAATGAGGAAACTTTCACTCAATGGAGATACATTCTTATATAAATTAAATAGATTCAAAATACTTGTTTAAAAATATTTGAAGGCCAAATTTCTGTAATTCCTTTTCTAGATTTCGGCGTACTATGCTCCAGAAGTCATACCTCCTTATCATTTTCTCTAAAAGTCTACCGTTGCTTATACTAAATGTTTCATCTTTTTTAAGACTCATCAAGCAGTAACTTCTCCCCAGATCGCAGGTAGACTGGAGAAGACAATGGCAGTATTTTTAGTTTGTGCACAACGCTGAGAAAAATGATCGGATGGTAAATTTTAAAATCTGTGAGGTCGCACTTCTTAATCTTGATGACCATAATAACGTTGTTCTATGAGATTGGAATTCTTCCAATTTCTAAACATCTATTAAATATTTTAATAGCTTGTTTTTTTCTGTATCGGATTTAGATATAGATATATATGATTCATATATATATGATCATAATCATAATCATATATGATTATGATCATACATTAGGATTAAGTCACTAGGTTTATTATGTTCTTTCTACTAGATTTCTTCTCAATGCTTTTAAGCTTTTATTTCATTCTGTTATTCTCTGTAATTTCTGTATTGTTTTTTTTTGTATACTCCTTAATAATAACTTTCCTATCTCTTTTGATATTTATTTGCTATTCGTGTATATTTTGCCTTGTCTTTCTATTTAATTCGTCTTCGCTATTTTAAAGGTTTGTTTTTGTGTTGAAATATTTTTTCAGATATTTCATTTTTCCCCCTTCCTGCGGAAGATCTTCCTGCAGTTTTTTTCACAGCTTTCAATATTTGGTTACTACTTTCTCCAAGACCTAAGTTCTGAAGCTGTTGAAGGCCGTTGTGTATATATTCTAGGTATTTAGAATGGTTTTATGGTTATGTTTACTTTGTTAGCTTCGTCGTTTTTGCTACAATTTTTTTTATTTCACTCTTGATATTTATTATTACTTGTAGAATTAGAATGAAAAAACTGAGAACCTAATGAAAATGTTTTTACAGACTAATATCTTTCTTTTCGATTAGATAATATGTACCTAATCTATTATATTTCTAGTGACATGGTCTGGACTTGTCTCTGGCGTGGGCTTAAATTATTTTAAGGTTATTGCTTTTGTTCATGGTATAATAACACTATTATAACACTCCTGTAGGACACATTTGCTGGCTTTTCGTATATGAATTTGTATCTACCCGACTGTCTGAAGACGTAGGACATACAGAAATAACCTTATCCATACCAATTCATACACGGAAAGATTGATGAATTGTGTTCCTTTCGCCGTTTATTTTTATATATTCGGCGCGGCGTCTCAATTCATCAAAGTCTTAGCAAAGCTTTTGCTGAAATTTGTAAATCTTTTATATATATATATACCTATATGAAATGTTGGGATAAATTTCCGGGGTTAGGTAAATAAAAATTAATAAGTGCTCGGAAAGAACGGCGTTTAGAGCCATTATCAAGAAGGATATGGCTTCGTTCGAGTTCCGAGTCTTAATCTGCCTACTCCCCTCACTCGTGACGTACCAGTATCTTGTTCTCCAGAAATACGAGAACGGTCAAACGGCACTGTGTTCTCAATCTATCGAACGGCAGTCTCTTAGCGTCATTGCGCATGTTTAAGCTGTTAGGGCGTTTTTCAATTTCGATGGCTTTACGAATAATTCTTCCGAAATCCGAAATCCTTTCCGAAATCTATTTTGTGACCTGTCTGAATATAATGTTGGGCTAGGGCTGAAGTAGTATCCGAATGTTTTACAGACATGGAATGTTCGTAAATACGGTTGTGGATTCGTCGCTTTATTTGTCCTAGGTATGTTCGTGTGCAAATAAAACAAGGTATCTCGTAGACACCATCTTTTTCATTGGGATTTGGTCTTTTACGGATGTGACGAGATTGGACAACTTGGAGTGTGTAGTAAAGATGGATTTGATGTTTAAAGGGTTAAGAGTTCTATTGACCTTGTCAATGACACGTTTGATAAAAGGTAGAAAGAGTTTGGGTTGATCAGACAAGGCAAGGTTTCTTTTTTGGATGGAATGGGGTTTTTTATGCCAAGGTTTTTTATTTAAACCAAGGGTGTATCGTAAAGTCGATAGTAAAGGTCTCCATTGGAAATGCCTATTTTATTCAGGTATTCTCTTACTGGTGCATGCCCGGTCAACATGTCTGTTACTGTTTTCAGTTTGTTCTTATCCTTATGGAGTTTGTTCCCTTTCTCTACATAGTACATAGGTACTGTGTTTTCTCCATGTTGACCTACCTGCAGATCTTACTTTCTATATTCTTCAACAAGTTTCCTTGACATAAATATTCTAAATCTTTCTTGTACTATGCAACAAAAATTTGATTATCTGCGTAATGTAATGGGTAGAGTATTGTATCGCCTATTGGCAGTTTCTATTTTCTTACATTTCTGTTTTCATTGTTTTAAGGCTTCACTAATGTATATATTGAATAATGTATATATTAAATAATATACAGCATACTGGAGATATACAGCATTCGTTTCTAAGCGTTTTAGTGACCAGGAAGCCTTCCGATATTGTATTTCCCAATTTAATTTTAAAGGTGAGTTTCTGCACAATTCTTTCGGAACATCAATGAAAGTAATATTTATATTAATTTCCTCTAAGACATCCGATAGCTTAGTAATGGATACTGTGTCATGTTTCCGTTAAATCCACCATTAGTAAATGTAATTCTTGTATTTTTGAAAGCCTTTTTTAATACGTGGGTTATGTAAACAAGTTTTGTAGTAAAATAAATTATGTAGAAAAAAATAATAGAGCAAACAAGTCATAAAAAGTATGACATGTGTGATATCTGCAACGTGTATGTTTTTACTTATAAAAACACTTTGACTTTGATTGTCATTTTTATTGCTGGTCCGATTCTGTGCCTTAAAGAAGTATTTTAATGAAGAATCTTTAATAAACGACCATTACTCTTCACTTTTAATGTCTACCGTTTACATACAAATTCTACTCAAATTCCAAAGTAATAATTTATTATTTATATGATCAATTTTCACTAATACTATGTATTAAACCTTAGAAATTGTACGGTGACGATGTAGCAAGATATAAATAGGGAAAACAAATATTTCTAACGCCTTCAGGGTAATGTTACATCACCAGATAAGAAACTGAGTACCATTCGAAAAAGTAATCATGAAGGTTGTTTCGTAAGAAAAAATTTAATTGATTTTATGAAAACATGATCTGGAATAATATATCTAGTAATGGAGTAATCTATAAAATATTTACCCAAATAATTACAACAAGACCAACCCCGAGAACAAGCTACACTTACTTGTAGATCACCTACAAACAGTAAAAACTTTAATAGAAAAATCGATAGAATATAACAAATCACTGGTACTTATCTTCGTAGACTTTTACAAAGCCTTCGATACCATGGAATAAGACAGCATTATAATTGCTCTGAACAATAGTAGAATAGACTACCGGCTTACAAAGTTAGTACAAACATTGTACCAAAACTCCACAATGCGTGTAAAACTACATGATACCACCAGAGAAATTCATATAAAGCGAGGCGTGAGACAGAGCGACACTCCTTACCTAAATTATTTATAACGGTCCTCGAATACGCCTTTAAAATGCTAAAGTGGGAAAATAGAGGAATACAAATAGACGGGGAAATGCTCAATCATCTGCGTTTTGCTGACGATATAGTACTTATTACCGAAGATCTGCGTGAAGCACAACAAATGTTACAAGAATTAGAAAACGTATCTTCAACAATAGGTGTAAAAATAAACAGCAGTAAGACCAAATTTATGACAAATTTGGTTTCCAACGAACACCTAACCATTCAAAATCAAGTGGTAGAGTTGACAGAAAAGTACATATATCTCGGTCATGACATCAGAGTAAGCCAGGATAATCAGACCTGTAAATTTCAAAGACGAATAACACTTGCTTGGGCGGCGTATAGTTCACTGAGACATCTTTAAGAGCAACATCCCGATAGCTATGAAACGGAAGACATTTGACCAATGCGTTCTTCCTATTATGACATACGGAGCAGAAACTCCGACTCTCACAAAAACAACAGCACTAAAAATGCGAGTGGCACAAAGGCGCATGGAAAGATCGATTCTCGGCGTGACAAAATAAGGAACCAAAAGCTAAGGAAAAGAACAGGTATCACTGATGTCGTCGAACGTATAGCCAAGCTGAAATGGATTTGGGCAGGTCATATAGCGAGACTAAAAGACTCAAGAGGGACCATA
The DNA here is from genome assembly GCF_040954645.1 of Diabrotica undecimpunctata. Taxonomy (NCBI): domain Eukaryota; kingdom Metazoa; phylum Arthropoda; class Insecta; order Coleoptera; family Chrysomelidae; genus Diabrotica; species Diabrotica undecimpunctata. The sequence goes on from NC_092808.1 coordinate 146,501,521, forward strand.
AAACTAATTAACTGGCGCCCAAGAGAAGACAAACGCAGGAGAGAACGACCACCAACACGCTGGATGGACGACATTAAACGAATATTCAAGAAATGGCAACAAGACGCACAGAACCGTGAAGAGTGCGAAAAATGGGAGAGAAATATGTCCAGCAGTGGACAGAAGAGGTTGCATGATGATGATGATGATCCGGAGTAATAAATTACTTTACCCTAGTTCAGTATTAAAATTGACAATCTACCAAAACGATCTAAAGAAGCATTCATTTGAATGCTTCTTTTGATTCAATACGAGTCGTTATTATAAAGATTTTCTAAGCGAATTGTGAAGGTCCCAAGTGCAAGTTGATAAAAAACATTGAATAGGAAAATGCTTGTTTCCCCCCTTTTATGTTTATTTCTATTTTGCAGCAAGGGTAATACATTAAAACAATTTTAACTAATTGTATCTTATATAAAATTCAATAATCACTATTTTATTTCAGTGCCACTTTGCTCCAAAATGAATCGTTTTAAAGTTATAACTATCATCATCATCAATGGCGCTACAACTCTTCGTGAGTCTTTGCCGCGTTTACTATTGCCTTCCATGTTTGTCGGTCCTGTGCCAGTAATTCCCATTGTCGCACTCCCATTTTCTCTAGATCTTCTTTGACTGCATCTCTCCACCTTTTTCTAGGCCGCCCTACAGACCTTCTTCCCTCTGGCCTTTCTTAGAACACATTGTTTATAAGTCGATTGTGGTTACTGCCTATCACATGCCCTGCCCATCTGAGTCTATTAGCCTTTATATATCTGACTAGATTTTTTTTTCCAAATAGAGGCTCTAGCTCGTTATTGTATCTGCCCTTCCATTCATTTGTCACGCTGTCTCTGTAAGGGCCATATATCATTCGAAGAATTTTACGTTCCCACACCAGCAATTTATTTATTTCTGTTTTTGTTAGCGTCCATGTTTCCCTTCCATGCATACGACTGCTGGTCGTATTATGGTCTTATATATCCGGATTGTTGTACCTCGTGAAAGAAGTTTTGACTTCATTAGATGTTGCTTTGCAAAGACAGATCTGTTTCCTGCCATTATTCTCGTTTCAACTTCTCGGTCTAATTTGTTGTCATTTGTGATTATTGCTAATAGATATTTAAATTCTTTAACCACTTCGAAGTTGTGATCATTTATAGTAATGTTTTGCCTTATTCGCCGTCGTTCTTGTTTTTAGACGACCATGTATTTTGTTTTGTCTTCATTTATTTTTAGAGCGATGTTTAATGCAGCTTCTTCTAAAGTTATAACCAAGTAAAATATAAACAAAACGATGTTTTTAGTAATTTTTAAATATTTTAATTTTTTTATTTTATTTTTAACTGAAATGATAACAGAAGTGAATGTTTTTTATTGATTTTTGGTCCAACTAGATTTTTCCGAAGAAGAGAAGTATATTTATGTAATTCCGTACGCCACATTAGAATTATAACATTCGCAATATATCACCGTCTTAATTTATCACCTTCTTGTACTTGCAGAATTATATTAATCACTTTGCTAAATTAGTTTGTTAATAAGTGTCAGTGTAACGAATGCAAAGTCGCGTATGGACCAAGGAATGTGTAATACTAAAATTCGTGACGGTTTTTCTTTGGACCGAACCTTTAAATGCTGCGGGAGTGTACGCAACTTCTCGAAAAAAGTACTAGCCATTGAAATAGTTCCAGCGTTCCCACAAATAAATATCATTAGGTATTTGTACAACGGTTGTTTATTTAAACTAAAGATAAACATAAAGGCTAAAGTGATTACCTATTCCATTATGTTAAGTAGATTACAAGAACCGAATTCACATAACCTTAAAATCAACAACGTTTTATTATATCGTAAATTTTTTATTTTGTTTCATCAGTAAACCAATACGTAAGGTATTTCTTGTGGTGCTTTACTAATCTTTATTTTACAGATTTTTCCATCATGTGACAAAGATCTGACCCCATTTTTCTTGATTCTTCTCTTTTTAGTTTGTAGTAATATTTGTTAACTATTATTATTTTTCTTCTTTTTGATGTGCCTATTCTTAACTTCAAACAAAAGAGATTAGATGTAGAATAGAAATCGCTAGATCAGTCTTTAATAGAATGCGCAAACTCTTTTGCAATTGTGATATCAATATAAAATTACGAATACGAATGCTGCGGTGTTATGTCTTTTCTACCCTGTTGTATGGAGTAGAGGCTTGGACACTAAAACAGTTGACCACAAAAAACATCGAAGCTTTCGAGATGTGGTGCTATAGGCGCATTCTCAGAATATCATGGATGGACCTCGTCACTAACACGCAAGTACTCCAAACTTTAGACAAAAGATGTGAAATTCTAAATGAGATAAAAACTAGAAAGATGGAATACTTGGGGCACATTGTGAGAGGTGAAAAATACGAACTTTTAAGAAATATCATGCAGGGCAAAATAAAGGGCAAAAGAAGTGTGGGAAGAAGAAAAATATCGTGGCTTCGTAATCTACGTGAATGGTTCGGGTGTAGTTCGATTGAACTTTTTAGGCGCGCTGCTAACAAAGTCGCAGTGGCCATAATGATTTCCAATCTCCGCTAGGAGTGGCACGAGAAGAAGAAGAATTCTTAACTTGTACTGACCACCATCAAATCTCGAAAGTTACAGTTCTTCGGACATATTATACGAAATGAATCCAGATATGCTCTCCTTTAAACCATCCTGTAAAGAAAAATATTTGAAAAACGAGGTAGAGGAAGAAGAAGAACATCTTGATTAAAGGACCTCAGAATCTGGTTCAATACAACATCTATGCAGCTTTTCCGCGCTGCTGCAGATAAGATAAAGATTGCCATGATGATCGCCAATATTCGTAACGGATAGGCACATCAAGAAGAAGAATTCTTGACTAATCTTAGCGATCATCAGGGCAGTGTTTATATTGTCTGCATCAACGCTAAAAAGCTACACAGATGTTGGGTTGAACCAGGTTCTTTAAATATAATGTTTTTGTTCTTCCTGAACCTCGCCTTCCAGATCTTAAGTATCTACAATACAGCCACATCTGAAATGCTTCCAATCTCTGGCACATATCTTTATTCAAGGTTCACCATTCAACTCCATAAAACAGAACAGAGAAGGATTAAGAGAGAGATTGTAGATTTTGAAGAAGGTCTCCTTCCGGTTGATTATTGTTTATTTGTATCTAAATTAAGATAGATATGCCTAGGCGCCGTTTAAGGAATGCCTAGGGCATATGTATTATCATCATCTTCAGGGCTTTTCATTCCGGGTGGAATTTTTGCCGCTCTTACTTAGAGCTCTCTGATTCGCTTATTGCGGTGAATCACTCCGCATTCTACTTGAAAGTTGTCAAAGTTTGTTGTTTGACTTGGCTTTCGTTACAATTTTCTTCCACTCATTTCGGTATGTGCATAGTTTCCTCCAGTTTCTCACTTCCAGAATTTTGATATCTCTCATGACCTGATCCTCTCATCTCTCTGTGGGTCTTCCCCTTGGTCTTTCAGTTGCTGGTTTCCATCTGGTGATCTTCTTCATTGGTAGGTATTTTTTCCTTCTTTCTATGTGTCCCAGCCATCTCAGCCTCTGTGCTTTAATAAATCTAACTATATCTTCTACCTTCATTATGTCTCTTAGTTCATGGTTCATTCTTCTTCTCATTTCTCCGTGGTCTATTCTTATCGGGCCCATAATCCGTCTGAGGATTTTTCTTTCGAAAATTCTCAATTTTTCTTCGTTTTTTTCCGTGAGGCACATTGTTTCAGCTGCGTACGTAACTACTGGTTTGATTGCAACCCTGTATATTTTTATTTATGTATTTCTGGATAAGTTCTTGTCCTTCATGAGCCTATGATATGTCCAATATGTTTTGTTGCCTGCTAGTATTCGTTCCGTTACTTCTTCACTTCTCTTGTTTTGTGCATTCACCATTACTTCCAAATATTTAAATTGTTGGTCTCTTTCAAAAGTGTAGTTTTCTGATTTGATTTCTCTCGTCCTGTTATCTTCTCTTCTAGAGCAGAGTAGATATTTAGTTTTTCCTTCGTTAATTTCTGGACCTCTTTTCCGTGCTTCTTTTGCCAGGATTGTTACTGCTCCTTTTAATATTTCCTTGTCTCTTCCCATAAGAACTAAATCATCTGCGTATGCAACTATTTGTGTTGAGGAGTAGGCTGTAGTTCCTTTAATTTTGCTGGCCCTGACTGTTCCTTCTACTGCCATGTTGAATAATGTGGTTCACAAAGAATCGCCTTGCCGCACGCCTGTTTCTATTGCAATTGATTTTGTGCTACCTTCTTCTGTTGTTACTTTAGCTCGAGCTCCATCCATGGTCATTTTTGTTAATCTGATTAATTTTGCTGGTATATTTTGATTTTTTATTTCAATAAATAATTTATTTCTTCCAATACAGTCAAAGGATTATCTGAAGTCTACGAAGAGGATGTGGAGTTCTACGAAGAGAGAGGGTTATACTAAAAGGAAAAAGAGCGAAGGACTTTGTAAAGTTCAAGCTAGAAGTAGTTGAAATTGTAGGTACCGAAAAAGGCGAGGTAACGAGGGGTTCAACTCGATGGCCGATTTATTTCCACAAAACATATAAAGAGGGTTGTCAAGAGAGCTGAGGAGAAGACTGCTGCTTTAGCAAAGTTAACGCCAAATATAGGGAGTCTAGTTCATACAGAAAGAAATTGTAAAACCACTACTAAGGGTGGTAAGCGTATATAAGACAACTTCAACAATTGCTGTACAAATGATAGCAGGAGTTGTACCAATCCAGTTAATGGTAAAGAAGAGAGTGACCATGTACAATAAAAAAAGAGGGGATATAAAAAAGATCAGGGAGGAAAGCAGAAAAATAGTATGGGACAGTGGCAGATCGATTGATTTGTTTAGAGCAGCCAAAGTTCAAAAATAAAAATAGCCATTAGGGAGATGACACCCTAGGAAGAAGTGACAGAGAGAGTAGTTCGAAGAAAGATCTAAAGCAAATTGGACGAGGACGCTTATAGAACTCTGGATAAACTGCAAATGTAGACATATTAACTTTTATTTCATACAATTTTTGACCGGCTATGTGTCTTTTAGGACTTATCAAATTAAAAAGATGATCGCGTAATGTATGGGATAGAGGATGACGAAGAACATTGCGTTTTTGCATGCAGTCAATTCAAAATAGGATCACACCAGAAAACATATAAAGAAAGCCATAGCTAGCATATATTTTAACATAATGGTAAAGACTTTCACGGAAATTGCCAAAAAGAAAGTCGAATAGGTGAAGATGCTGCAAAATAGGCAAAACTAAAAGAACAAAAGGAACTGAATAAATAGGCCAGAGACAAAAGCGACATACTCGAAGTTACACTCTATGCCTACGAGATGGAGGTGTTTAGTAAATAAGTTCAGGTTAAAACATTTCGCGTGAAGTACCGGAAGTCCTACACTAACTAATGAGCATGAGCTTCACCTCTTAAAAAAAAGTTTTATCCCTATGTATTTCAAATGGGGTCCAAAAAACCGAGTCTTACAACTCGGTCTTACAAATTTTCTCAGTTATACTGTTTTAGTTGTTTTGATTGTTCTATATTTATTCTCCTGGTATTATTATGGTGAATCACAGTAGATAGTAAAGTTATCGAATGAATGACTTGGTCGCCATTTAAATCTATGCTTGGCTTAAAATTGTGCAAATTAAACAGGTTTTTAACAGTTGAAGAAATTATTTCCGAGACATAATATGAAAATTCCACTTTGTATGCTTTTAGTCCGAAGCTATGTCTTCAGTATTCTCCATTGAGGTTCCAATTAAAAACCTAATATTAAAAAGTCGAAAGAAAAATCGATCAATTTAGATTAATAATATGAATGTTTTGACAACTTTTCATGGATTTTATTTCATAGTAATTTTGTTAATTCTTAATAAGTTCTAATTCTGGGAAATATAACATAAAAACTTTAAACAAAACAAAACAAACACTAACAAGAAAACTTGTTTAATTGTGACATGGTAGAAATATCACACAACCGCTTCCTTATCTGATTTATATCACGCTTTGAAAACATCCCGGACCTAGTCCAATTTAATCAATATTAAAATCGACTTTTTTATCTAATTGAACAGTTAATTTGTTATACAAGTTACTTATAGTAGATTTTTTACGTGTCACTTTTGATTGATGTATTAATTATCTGAGTATACTATCATAGTAATTGCAAATATTATAATATTGGACAGGTAAATACGTTTTATTTCAACGAACTAAGCATATTTATGTATATGAATTTATCTTTAATTAATAATTAATATTAAATTGAAGTTATTACATACATACATTTTGTTTTATTTGTTATCGATAAACGTACTTAAATTTGTAGGAATTAAGGCGATAAGCAAATAATTAAATAGATAAGTAATTAAAACAAAACACTAGGGCTCTTGTTAACGAACGTTTTTTTCAACGGGTAACGGGCCGATGCTAAACGGGTACCCGTGTCGACGGTTCATAAATTTCAAGGGATATGCGTCCGTTGACAGATTGGAATCTCCGAAATATCTTCAGTTTTAAAGTAACAAGTGCACGCAATACATGTTATATCATGTTGTTGTCAAAGCAAAAAGTTATACTAGCGTATTATTTATATAAAAAAATGCAGAAGAAACGGGAGAAGCGTAAAAGACAAATATGGATACATCCTATTTTGTTAGAAAGAGAAAAGTATGGTGCTTTCCATACACTTTACGAAGAACTGAAAAAATACGAAACAAAATTATTAAAATCTCCATATCAAAATCCATATTTTAGCGGCAACAAAGAAAGAAATTTATTGAAACAACGGATGCTCGTCCAACGCCGTCAACACACTTGCATAAACTAAAATGGTTCACTGATGGTTCACTGCACCGGTCCGACTAACGTCTTGCCGAGGAGGACTGGATACGTAGACGGTGAAAAGTTAACCAACGGATTGGTTGCCGTTGCGTGAACAAACATTCATACGAACCTGAAAGACACTGACCAACGGCCAAGAGCTCTAATATGGAACAGCAGTTTTCAGATGTAACAATGGTCCTGGTAGTAGAAGATTTTTTTTCTAATTTCAATTTTGTAATCATCTAGGTAAATAGAAGCCACACGGGGCAATGCAAATCGTTTTCTTTACCCAAATAATATATTATGTCTGTTACGTTTGAGAAGTCACGCTGTTTACTTTCCACGGAGTTTTCCGAATTAGAAATATTACAAAAATTAACTTTCAAGTTCAAACAAATTACTTTCGTATTAAAAGACACATGTATGCCTTTGAAGGTTTATTTGTATACGGTTTGGTTGGTGGTACAAATTCGACTGACATAATTACTAAATCCTAATAATAATATTATAATACTGACTATATTCTCAGACAAAAAAATCGACATATTTAATTAACTTTAATTAACACCAGCCCTCCGTCGCGCTGATTTGTTAACCCTAAACTGATTAACTCAACAATGTCAATTAAACCACAAATAGTAGTAAAAGTGATAACATTAATGATAAATTACGTTAAGAAATTTGCGGTGGTACATAAATTGTTATCGCAGTTGCTTCTTCTTCAAGTATCGCATCTTTTACGGAGAATGTCAATCATCATGGCCCCTCTAACTTTTGATGCACATCCACTAAATGGGTGTTTTGAGCTGCCACTATACCATGTTCTTAGGTTTCGCAGCCAACATAGTGTAGATAAATATTCTTTGTTTTACAAGGTCTTGCTCTTGTTCTGTTTTCCTGGGGCTTCCATTTCTGGATTATATAGGTAATGGATTTTGGCAAGAGCTATGACCTTGTAAATAACAGGTAAACTTGTGTACTGCATCGGCATGACTCATAGCTCTTGTCAAAATCCATTACCTCTACTTACCACTTACCACTCGATTTTGTCACATTCTTTCTAAATAACCAAGCCGGCTTAGTCTTTGTGACTTTAAATCTATAAATGTTTGCTCTCTGCATTAATTCTTTCAGCTTGTGGTTCATTTTAATTCTCCACGAACCATCCCTACAATGGGTTGGTCCAAATATCTTTCGTAATATGTTGCGCTCAAATATTCTCAATTGATTTTCATCAGTGATTGAGAGAGTCCACCTTTCGCATCAATACGTGACCATATCCAGAGGTAGCATAGCCTTATGTGCTAGCTATATCTCAGCAAGGAAAAGGGGTACTTGGTCCATCTTGGCGGCATATTGCTAATTAATTGCTGTTGATTGGTATATTAACCAATCCCTAAAAACTACCTTATCATCCTATAACTCAAAACACACCACAGAAAATTAAAGAGATATCGGCCAAAAAGCGAACCGCAAGGAATTTATTGCTAATTTATTGCCTAAGTTTAACAGAATTTCCTCTCTGAATTAAATCACTGCTCACAACCGAACCTATTAAAGTACTCTATCATACATTTTCTCCAGATCAATAAATATAATCTTCTTCTTCTTCAAGTGCCATCTTCGTTTCGAAGGTTGGCGATCGTCAGGGCTATACGTATTTTCGAACCTGCTGACCGAAACAATTCGTTGCTGCTACAGTTATACCATTTCCGTAAATTCTTTAGCCAGGAGTTTCGTCTTCTTCCTATGGACCTTTTTCCTGCTATTTTTCCTTGCATACTTATTCGAAGCAGTTCATATATTTCGCCTTTTGTAATGTGTCCCAAGTATTGCAGTTGGCGAATAAATATAGTATTAAAGTTAATTTCTGTATGATTTGTCCATTAGCTGCTCCAAAATCAAAATCGGATTTGTTGTTAATTCAGGAAACTTAAGAACAATTAGAAAGCAGTAGTTTCAAGTCTATTTAAATTTTATTTGCGCGGTATTTAAATATTAAAAAATACTAATTATGTAATATTCATTTTGTAATTTATGGTTAAGGTAATAAAGTTAAATAAAATGTTAGGACTATTGCTACAAAGACATCTAAACTATCTAATTTAAAACTTAGTTTATTGGTAAAAGTCAACGATTTCAATACAAGCAATAATTTGAGAGTAAAAGTTTAGCAAATAAACATACCTAAATTATTGCGCATATTTATTTAATTTTATTAGTAATGATCCTCTAAACAGCATCATAATGTTTAATGTTTAAATGTAATATAATCACTATAATTAATATTTTTAATAGCCAAAGATTTACTTACCATCTTTACAAATCTTGACTATCAGTTACGTAATATTATTTGCCCATGTTAGCTAATTTTACTTCTACATACTTTCGATCCTATTTTCTTTTTAATGACGTCCCTTTCTCTTTTTAACTACCTCTTCATTATTGGTCACGTAGAGTTAAGGATAATAATATAATTGCAATCATTAAATTGATCATTTTTATATGAATGAATTTTGTCTGTAAGTGTCACATTGTAGGAAGATATATTTGGAATATAAAAATTTCAATAACAATAAAAAAAATAGTAGTAGTACAACAAAACTGTTATACTAAAAGCCCGAAAAGTTTATTCCAAGGAAATTCGTAGGTTAATCCTCCATCTGAGTCTAGGTCTACCTATGGGTCTCCTGCCCATCGTATTTTCCTCCATTATCTATTTAATGAGCCGTTCTTCATTGGCTCTACGCACATGTCCTGCTAACCTTAGTCTCAGAGCTTTTATCTCGTTGATGATAATTGGTTGGTTATATAAGGTTTCCAGTTATTTATTTGTTCCAATTCGATAGTGTCCTGCTGTCCTATGAACTGTGCGGTCGTGGTATTTGCATTCAAAACGCCTTAATAGTATATAATATGAATGCCTTAATAGTAATTCGTTTTGTTCTGTTATGTATATTTGGCTCTTCAATGATCTCTACAGCATCTTTGACTTCAGTATGTCTTGTAATGAGTAGAAACCATTTGAATCTTTCTGTATTTGTACCCATTTTGCATGTCGCTGTCGTGAGTTATAGTGGCATCTTGATACTGGAATTCTCTTTAATACTTTCAAAATTATATATGATCATAGTTATATTTTGCCCTATTCTATCTCTACCTGCTGTGCCGTTGGTGTCCATAGATTTGGTTTGTTTTTCATTGATGCTTAGTCCTACCTTGTTTGCATCGTCTTTGAACATTTTCATGTATAAACATACGTTAAACTCATCTGGGGTTTCTTGTCAGAAAACAGTTTCAGCTGTATGTTAGTTTCTTTGTTGGCCATATATAATACTACGTTGACGTATAATGACGATAACACATCGCCTTGTTTTAAGCCAGTGATAATAGGCAATGTGTCCGTGATATGTTTTCCTATCCTGACCTTAGCTATTGAATTATGAATACATGTTTTTGTTAAATTAATAATCTTACTAGGATAATGTATACCTTACAACACTACCATACGCTTGTTCAAAGTCTATAAACAACTGGTGTATTTATTTGTTGAATTCCTATTATTTTCGAGCAGCTGCCTGATACAAAATTTTTCGCTTATGAGAAAAGAGATTTTTTTTCATTTTACGCAGACTGCTAGAGTTAGCATGAAAACTCTGTAACTCTAAGCAAAAGAAATAAATGGGCTGACAAAAATGCTTAATATATTAGATGATCAATAAAGATTCAAAAGTGGGAGAACCTGTAATTTGTATGAGGTATTTGTGATTAAATAGCAAAGCAGCAAAGATCTTAGAAAAGATCTTCGACAGAATACGGCCATCAGACGCAATACACTAGAAACAACAGAATCCATTAGACAAGAGGCATTAAATAGTGAGACTCGTTAAGTTCATTAATATATATTTCTTCTAGTCTGATCTATGCAGATGATTTTAAGCTTTTTAAGACTATACATACTCCAAATGATTGTCATTTACTTCAGGAGGACCTCACTTCAGTTATAGAATGGTTCAGAGACAATATGGTATTGAATATTAAAAAGTGTGGAGTCATATCTTTTACCCGCAAAATCAACTACATTCAAAATAATTATAGAATTGACACTTGTGTAGTATCTAGGAAAACCAAATGTAAAAAACTGGGAATATGCCTACAGGCTAACATGAAATTTAATAAACACTATATAAATATTGTTAATAAGGCCTACAAAATACTGGGACTTGTAATAAGAAATTCCAAATATTGTAGTATAAACACAACCATTGGACTACATAACGCCTTATTCAGACCAAATTTGGATTATGCATCAGTGGCATGGGCTCCTGAAGACAAAGTTTATATTAATCATGTAAAAAAGGTACAACAAAGATTTCAAAGTTATTTATACCTTAAGAAATACAATGTGTATCCGTATCTTATGCCATCAAAACAGTTGCTTCCAGTATTTGGCTTGCAGTCATCAGAGCAAAGAAGAAATATGCATTGTGTTTGTTTATTTATAATATTATTAACAATCTTAAATATAAAACATGTGGTTTGATCAACTTTATTAGGTTCCATGTGCCAAAGGTCAATCTAAGACTGAACAGTAGTGACCTATTTTCTTGTAGTTCATATAATGTTTGTTCTATTAATTATATACAATATTAGTGTAATATGTTAATAAAGATCTCTGATATAAACCTCTTTAACTGTAGTGTTATGTTACAGATAGATAATAATAGCCGGACTCAAATAATTTTAAAATTTTATTAACTATTTTTTTAATGTGTTTACTTTCCTGTATTTTCATTTTGTATTTATGTAAATATTGTTATGATAAGTAATGAGCACTCTTACATGTAATTACTACCTAGGTGGTGTTTGTAAGATTTAATAATAAATAATAAATACCTATTGGACGAAAATGATAAAACAGGTATAAAGAAAAAAGCATATTGAATGGGAAACAAGTCAGTAATGACAATAGTCAATAAAATGTTTTTACTCACGATTTGTTTATTAAAGTTGTAATATACCTAAATGACAAATAACGTGCAATTATTTACAATATTACACAATTATTAGTAAAAAATACACCAAAATGACAACTGAAGGCATAAAACACAAATCTACAACAGATGTTTCACAAGCGGCCATCCGTTTTTAGCACAAATTTATTCGGAACGTAAAGATTGCCGAATTGGTGCAAAATTCCAATATTATTTCTAAATTAGTCGTAGGCATCCTAAATTATTTTATTTTATAAATAGAAATGTCCAAGGCCCATCCTAAACAAGCCGCGTATGGTTGTAACTAAAAAAAAACGTGTTTACTTTAAATGATCAAAATCTGTATGTAGTCTTTTTTATTAAGAGCATTTGTGTACACCCTGTATAATTAACAATTGGTCCTTAAAAAACGCAAAACCTCTTGCAACAGTTTTCACTCTACACTTAATGAATAATATCCAAAAGTAAATTGAAGCTTAAGTAGACGTTCCTATGTCAACTATCTTTTTCGACAAGAGTTTGTCATCAATAGAAATACGTGATATTATTAAACACATAAATGCACATAAAGGCCCTGGACATGATTTGATATATGCTATATGAAACAGAATAACAAAAACACTGAAATTAGATAATAATAATTTAATTCCATCGTACCAACTCGGATCTCGAGAAAATCACTTTGTAGTTCAACAGAATTGTCAATAAATTCAAAAACTTCTTATTACCAAGATTCATCAAGCTTTAGACAAAATATGGCAAACATGATTGCTCTACAAACTAAAACGGCATGTACAGCTGGTTTCTAAAAAAACTGATACGACTCTTAGTAAGATTATATCAAGCAATAAAACAAACGACTTAACAATATATTAAACCAAGGATTGTAACCAAATTAAAAGATAACTTAGCACTATCACAGGTAGCAAAACATTTTAACATCAGCAGAACGACAGTTTTTCTATTAATAAAAATGGAGGGAACAAGAAACTCTCAAAAGAAAGCGAGGGTCTGGAAGACCAAAACTATACTAAATTTAGGTATGTAAAAATAAAATTAATATTTTGTAATGTCTCCATCACTATTGATAACAGATTGTTATTAACACAGCTCTTCAGCATTTTGAGGTATAAAATTACGCCGATACAACCGTTTTATAATAACCCCCACACATTCTCGATTGGGTTTAAATCTGGACTGTAGCTGGGCCATGGTAAGGTTTCGATGTTGTTATGCTGGAGCCACTGGTTTATTATATTTGCAGTGTGAACAAGATAATTATCTTGTTGGAGGATAAAATTATTTTCTGGATACAACTGTTCTACACTGGGAAACATGATGTTTTCTAGAATATTCAGATAAGTATGCCCAACAAACCTGCCATCAATACGCCATACCATTCCCATTCCTCTAGATGAAATTCATCCCCATACATTGGCGCTAAAACGACCAACTGCTCGATATCTATCAACATATAGACGATTAAATCTATTATTATCTGGTCTATACACCCCAATTTTGCCCTTTTAAGAAGATGAAGAATTTTTTCATCTGTAAATATTACCCTGTCCCAAAAATATTGATTTTGTAGCTGATGGTTTAAAGCTAATATAAATCTTGATTGCTTCTGTTCTGGTGAGAGAGTTTGTTTTTTACTGCAGTTCGGTACATAAGACGCGATGCTTTAAATCTGCGCCAAGTTGTTGTCTTTCTTCCCGGAAACTGTGACATAATTCTTCCAGTTTTCGCATCTTCAAAAGGATTCTCTTCTAATCTCTCCAAAAGCGTACGATCTTCATTAGCGGTAAATATTTTTAATCTTCCAGAACCTTGCTTTCTTTCGAGAGTTTCTTGTTTTTTCCATCTTTTATTAATATTAAAATCTGTTGTTCTGCTTACATTGAAATGGTTCGCTACGGCTGACCAGTCGTACGGTTGAACAGAATAAGTTATATGACAAATTTTTAGATTTATCAGTGACAGTGACAGTATGTAAATAATAAGAATTTATCCTTCTATATAGACTGCTCAATTTTCTACAAAATACGCTTTAAGAGTCCTATCAGTTTTTTTAGGAACGAGCTATACCATATACCTTATCATACAATATATATAAATAATCTTTTAATTTATCACCGACATTATGTCGTGTTTGAAATAAATCTACCATGATTGAAAATATTTTTATTTTTTTTTTTTGTTTAACGATTTTTTTATTGAAACGTTATTGAATTGTTATTATACGTTAAAAAGAACCTAAAAAATTAGACTTTTTAATTAAAGTTGACAAAAATTATCATACACAAATACACACTATGCTCAATCGTCAAATCACAAAACAAAAGATCTATTACATGTTACCGGGGAACTCATACTCGTATATATGGCATATCTGCCAAAGTTCCAAGAACTTGTATAATAGTTAATGGAAGTTATTTAATAAACCAGTTGACTTTCAGACAAGAAAAAAAATATATTTTTAACTAATTTTTTAATCAAAATGATGTTTATTATTGACAACAAACTGAGATTTTTTATCTCTGATGCCAACTAAATCGAGTTCCATATACCTATTGGGAACAGTTGACCGTAAGAAATACTTCTTGAAGACCCTCAAAAACTGCGGGTGCTACTACCTGATTCTTATTTTTTATTTACCTCTTTTAACATAAAATTCATCGCTACACAAAAGCAAAATATTCATTTCTTTGTTTTTTACTGTCTAAAATGTCCAATTAACTTTAATGATCCGTGTTAGACCTGCTGCTATGACCGAACCCTGTAATAATAAGGTGACATTGAAATTCGTAGAACATAAAAAGAACAGACAGGAGAAGGCAACCCAAAAAAGGAATTTTTTACTGCAGTAGTCCTTCTCAGGACATAATAATATTCATAGTTTAGCGAAACTGACAGGTTTAGAAAAATATATCCACTTTTATATTTTAGATTTGTGGTCAGTGTGTGAAAAATGTCTGATAGCAGAGCATTTTTTTAGACTTTATTTTTTCTTTTATAGACTCTTTTAGACTATATTTTTAATATGTATATTTTTATTTGATTTTATTTATTAACTTTTAAAGATTATTGTTATATTAGGCTTACAAAGTGCTATTTAAAATATAACCAAAAAATACTCCAAAATACTCCGAAATTATTAACAATAGAATAACAAATATTACAAGAGCCATTATGGGAGAAGTACCCATCACATATTTATAGACTACAAAGCAGCCTACGACTCTGTGAATAGAAGAGAAATGTTGAAAGCAATGAAAGAGCTAGGAATACCAAATCAGTTGGGAAATTTAACAAAAATCTTGAAAAAGTTAAATGTAGAGTACGAATTCAGGGGGAACTGTCTGAACCTTCTAAAACAAATAACTGGCTGCGCCAGGGAGACCCTCTCTCCTGTATAGTGATCAATCTGGCTCTGGAAATGTGGCTTTATAGAAGAATGCTGAGAATATCATGGACAGCAAGGATCACGAACAAGGAAGTTCTAGAAAAAATGAAGAAGGAACCAGAGATTGTGTTTACGATCAAACGCATAAAATTGCAATATCTGGGACACGTTATGAGAAATCAGCACCGTTACTCCCTGCTGCAGTCTATATTGCAAGGTAAAGTCAAAGGTAAGCGATTGCCAATATGATTTCCAACATTCGAAACGGATAGGAACCAGAAGAAGAAGAAGGCTCTGGAAAAAGTAATACGTATGTCATAAATCACAACCACTGGTTCAATATATAATAAATCAGTGCAAATCCTGGCCTATGCTGATAATATCAATATTATTGGGAGAACAGAAAACGCTGTACGAGATGGGTATGTAGCATTAAAAAATCAGCTACAAAAATGGGTTTAATAATAAACACCAACAACACGAAGTATATGAAAATAAGGACGCAACCACAAATCCTACGACCACTTGTTATAGAAAACGACGTTATCGAAGAAGTGAACGAATTTGTATACTTGGGAGCGCTCCTTAACACTGAAAATAATACTACCGCAGAGATAAACCGCAGAATTTGCATGGCCAACAGGTGCCAACAATAATACGTCCAGTCCTAACTTATGGTTCAGAGACCTGGACTCTAACAAAAAATTCTGTTATCCAAAACAGGCGAATTTATGGAGCAGTGAATGACAATGTAGTGTGGAGAAGACGACACAACTTCCAACTTTAGAGAATATACCAGGAACCAGATATCGTAAAACATATTGACATAAATAAATGACACAGCTAGAAAAAAGCTCCTTGATAGACCCATTGGCCAGAAAAGAAGAAGAAGACCCAGAGCAAGGTTCCTTGATAACATCGATGAAGACATGAGAAATATGGGAATACGTGCTTAGCGGAGAAAGGCAATGGATGAGGACGACTGGAGAGAAATTCTTGAGGAGGCTAGGACCCACGCAGAGTTGTAAAGCCAGAATGATGATAATAATTATAGAAGAAGAACAACGCGATTTTCGAAAAGGCAGGTCTACTTATAGTTAAGTGTCTGTCGGCAAAAAAGTTTGTAATAGATACTCTCTCCAAACTTTGAGTCTGACACGATTTTCCTCTATGACTTTTTTCCGATCTGGTGCGTTTTTAGGTTATTCAATATAGGTCATTTAACGCGACTGACGACTCGAACATGTTGGAAAAACGACTGTGACCAAATCCATAGATAACTAGCCAATTTTTTAGTATATTTTTATTAACAATAGCAAAAACAACTTTTCATTTGTTGAAAAAAATTAATTTTATATTGATTTTTCTATCTAAAATGATACCTAGCATTTATAAGTATATATTTGGTCCATATTTATTAATAATCAGCTGTTTTTTCACTCTAATTTTATAAAAATAAATAAAACCTAATGTTTTAAAATTGTCTGATCAAACGTATTTACGATTTTTTTAGTCTGACGCTTTAAACAAATTTATAAATTAATTATTTTTTTGTAATACTATTTTTAATATAACTTTTATATAGATCCATTTCATTTATAAATATTCGCAGTATTAGTTATTAAAAGATGAATTTAATATTGTCAAAAATCATTTATAAAACAATTATATTTAATATATTACTTTCTTCAATTATTCAATTTTAGATTTCCCTAACTTCGTGAGTATTTCCCTAACTTCGTGAGTATATATTTATATTATACGCAACTAACAGCGATGAGGAAGATACCTTTAATATTAGCGATTATCACAATAGTGATGAGTGATGAGCTTTCAGGAAAGTTAGAGAAAAAACGCCCAGTACCAAAAAATCGCTGAGGAAAACCGTGTCAGACTCGGCCTAATGAAGCGATAGTCAAAGTTTGGAGAAAGTATCTATCATAAACTTTTTGTCGACGGACGCTCTAACTATAAGGACAATGCTTTCTTAACATTGTTCTTTCTGTAGCTACAATTCTACAATTTTGTGTAATAAAGTGTTTATTTTATTAAAATTTGTACAACAATTTGGCATTAATACAATTAATATTTTGTATATTTACTTTCGATAGCCATCTTTGACAATAATTGTTAGACAATAGAAATGTATACGTTGATAAATAAACAGTACAAACCGATTTTTCTCGCACATTCTTGAAAAATTGAATAAAACATAGAATTTCTCATTAATTTTGATTTTTTTAATTTCATAATATCAAAAAGAAGAGTTGTTAATGATCTGTTAAGAAGCAACTAAATATTAAACTGTGTCCTCAAATTTTTAAATAGTTTTTTATATTTCCAAATATATCCATTATATTTATATTCGTCCAAGAAACTGATGAAAATATGCCTTAATTCTTTTATACAAACCAATGCAGTTCTTCGAGTTATTCTGCAACAGATAAATAAACGAGATATGTTAATTTGGTGTGAATTGCTGTTAAAAAACAATACTTATGGTGTTGTTACCGGTATCCCTAGACCTTTTTCTATTTCTTGTTTACAATAAATTTGTGAGGCGTTTATTCGAACAATTCTTGTAATGTAAGACAGCGCAAATTACTATCGTACTTTGAATATAGGATATTAAAATTCTTTGAATGCTTCTCCGACCACAACTTACCCCGATAATAATAGAAACGAACTTGGAGAAATCTATAAAATCGTCTATATAATGCAAAGGTCAAAATCAGTTTTATACAAAAGGATAAAGAGAAAAGATTTGTACAATATTTTTCGGTGTTTGTTTTTAATAATACAAAGCTTTCAAACCAAAACAAATACCCGCCTAATTCAATGGCGGCTGGTGTGGTAAAATTTTGGATAGGCCAAGCCAGCAAATTACATATTAATAGCTATGTGTAATCAGTGACGGATTCAGAGAGAGGGGTCACGGGGTCATGACCCTCCTCTAACTAATTTTTTAATGATTTTTCTGTTCATTTTAACTTCTGCGTTGTATCTAATTTTTGCGATTTTTGATTTTTCATCTAGCAAATCGCGAACAAAAAATGCCCTCTTCTGTACATCCTTAAAGGACAGGAAATTACTTAAATATTCCTTGCAACTGGAATGTTTTTTTTTAAGGAGGCAGACATATTTTTTAAATCAAAGTATCCTTTATAATTCCATACACATTTCTTATTAGAAAATAACAAACACGGCCAACAATATAGTCTGATTTTCGTAATACTTCCAGACAACCATTTGTAGACATCATACCAAGAGCAATTAAAAGTATTACATTACTATTACTGCAACCTGATAAAGCGTCATAAAAACTCATTTTTATGTATCAGTTATAAAACAATCTCACATATATAAGTTGCATACAATCAGGCGATATAGAAATCATGCAAATGTGATTTTTTTCTTCAAATTTTACGAATTTTTTAAAATTTATTTGGGTAACCATGCACTTGTTTGCAATGGTGATGTTTGTTTAAAAATATGTTAGAATTATAGATTATGTTACATATTTTTTATCATAATTTAAAAGAAAATTTATATTACAATTCGATAATTAAGTACAAGTGACAACGATGGTCGTCGTAGGCCCGATCGTCTGGTGCCTAAAATGCAAGCATAAACACGACAATATAAATCGTTGTCCGGCAAGCTGCTTAACTTCAAACGCTTTTTGTACAGGGATCTTATGTGAGCTGGGTCGGCCAGTTCCGATCGGGCCTATTAATGATATTTAAAATGCCTGAATACGATTCGATGCTTTCTGTGGTAATATAATAACATAGTTGTTTTAACGGACGCTAATGTATTGAGTGATTTAGTACATTTAAAAGTTATTTACATGCATTAACATAATTTTTAAATACATGTTTTTCAATTTTAAAGCTCTTAAAATTATTGGGTACCCCCAAAAGCCGCCACTGGCCTAATTTAAAAAAAATTCTTCACAATGTACTGAATACGTTAAATCGAAACAGTAAACACGTAGCTGAGACCACCGTTTTCTGCCTATACCACGCTTTCTCTCCAATTTTCCTGGTACTATTAGTTGTTAAATGAAATATCTGGAGTTATGTAAGAAATAGCTTATCAATATATATAATTTGCTTATTCTGTCTGTCTAGAGCGCATTACCTAGAACCCTAGCGCCGGCATTATATCATATCGCCGTTGTTATTGGTCCGATTGGAGCGTGTCATGCGTTAAATGAAAGAGAAGGGGATTACGATTATATTAAGAAAAAACAAACAAGGTGGCTACCAAAAGAGCACTACACCTTATCTTTGTTATTAGTGAACGTATAGTGACATACGAGATATCACATGCCAGTATCAATATATATAATTTGCTTATTTTGTCTCTTTGTCTGTCTATGTGTAACAAAAATCCCAGCGCTAGCATTACATCATATCTCCGTTGATATTGATCCGATTAGAGCGTGTGATGTGTTAAATGAAAGGGTTGGGGATAAAGATTATATTAAGATAGAAAAAACAAACAAGGCATCCATCAAAATTTCACTACACCTTATCTTCGTTACTAATGAACGTATAGTGACATACGATATATCACATGCTAGTAATTCGAGCATAAAGATCCCTGTCATTCCGTGTTCTAATAATTAATACATGATCGCGAAAATAGTTGTTTACATTACTGCCGACAAAATTCTTTAAACGGGCGAAAATCACTGAAAAACGCCTATTCATTCACATATACAAAAAATTGGATTAATTTTGATTGAAGTTCTAGAGGGGTAATGTTTTAAAAAATGGTTCAATATTGAGTACTTACTTTCCTCTGGCATATTCATAACTGCCGCTATTACAAAAATCACTTGAATTATAAAAATAAAGAAATCACAAATCGTACAAAAAAGTGTAATAAAATCTCAAAACTAAACACAGCCAAAACGTGTTAGGAAGTGACAGCTGTCAAATTTAATTGGTTAGGTTATGTGGGGAGGGAATATTTTCATTCAGATGACGTCACAAATAACTACATCCTTTAGGGACAAGAATCAGTTTGAAAGGTTAGTTTTTAAAATCTTGGTTTTGGCCAGCTTTTTATGTAAAATAATACTCTGTGCAGCTTCTGGCACCTCCGTCTTATTCCTCATTGCTTAATTTGGAACTCGGTCCTTTGACTTATTGCCACCGTTGATCTTTCCATACTTCTCTGCAATACTCGTGTATGTTTTTTTGTATATTTAGTATTTGTATTTTGTCCGAAGAAAAATATGTTAATACTAGAACAATCCAACATAAATAAAAAGTTAAGGGCACATATAATAGACCAAATGTAAGAGAACCAAATGCAGATCCCCTACTTTCTAGTACGATAAGGAATAAAATTGAGTTGTGTTAATGACGAGTCACGATTTTGCTAATGAGGCCCATGATGGACGAAGAAGATTATGCCGAAGATGTAGTGAACTAAAACTAGATGGGACGATTCTTCCACACCGTTAAGTTAATGCATGCCATGCCATAGCATTCAGCTTTCTTTGGTGACCTGCCGTCATGTGAGTATTTATAGAGAGTACTTGGTCAGTGCTACGTCTTTGTGGCCTAAATCTTGCTTGTTCAATTGGTATTTCTTGAAATAGCTTTGTACGAAGTCTAATAAGAAACAGAAAAAGTTTTGTCTTTGTTTCTTTCGAGGAGCTTGGAAACTGAGCTAAGTAAAGAGATGAAGTTCTGTGACTGGTTTGTTGGTTTTCCTGGTTTAAAAATGGCTATTGTTTTTGGTTTATTTAAAGAAGTTTGGTAGGTAACCTGATTTATATCTGATGTGTATAAAATTTAGACGATCGATCCTTCCAGATTTTCCACAATGCATTAGAAATTCTGAGGGATATCTATGCCAGGTACCTTGCCTGGTTTGACGTCTTTGATTTTTAAGACTTCTACAGTGATTTCTACAGTGATAGTATTCCGATACTTATGGGAAGATAACTTTTAAATGTTTAAGTTCAGTTTTTATAGTAGTACTTCTCTGTATGTAAAAACTATGTCTAAGGCGATTTTGTTGAGATTAATGGGTATATCATGTCGATGATATTTCACTTCCAATTCTTAGAAACGTCCACGCTTCACGGCTTTTATAGTCTATTGATTCAACTTTGCCCATTTTATGACTTTGATATATATATATATATATAATAAAGTTTTATTTTGAGGTTGCAGTCATTAATAGGGCAGGAAAGTGAAACTCTTTGTTCTTTAATCAAGCTTTCGCAAAATTTATTTGCTTCTTCAGGATATGCTAAAATATGGTATCAGTAAATACAATGAAATTAGAATTAAATAACATTGTATAAAACTAGTATAAAAACTTACAACATGAGGTTAATCCATTAAATTTTTAAATTTACAAAACATTAAAACTTAACTTATTAAAATTATATAGTTATGTAAGTACAATATTTTAATTTTATTTAATTTTGTACGGATTCATTATGACATTGATTATTATGTTGATGTTTGATTTATGTCAGAAAGACACTCGTTTCTGTTTATTATATTTTTTGTTGTTGATAACTAGCTCTTGATTGTTATTATGGTTACTTACAAAGTGGCGCCAAATATGAATATTTAAATTTTTTGAAATTATAGTATTTACAGTCAGAAAATCTAATATTAGAAAATTATAGTATTAATTTTCGTAAGACAGAATGTAATTATAGATATTGTTTAGTTTATCAATATCAGTTTTTTTATTAACGCATTGATATTTATTTATGCATACCATTTCTAAGAATTCTCTTTTATTTAATTGGTTTTCACGTCTTAATATATTAGTTTTATTGAAATTAAATGAATGATTTTTATTAATTGCATGATCTATTAAAGCACACGTATTTTTATTATTTCTAAGGTCACTTTTATGTGATGTTAGTCTGCCTATTAGATTTCTAGATGTGTGTCCGATGTATGACTTATCACAATTTTCGCATGGTATTATATAAACTACATTTGAGCTTTCCATAATGCTAATAGGTGATTTAGTTTTTGTATACAATGATGCTAATGTTTCAACATTTTTAGTTGCAATTTTAATATCAGAATAGTTAGCAAAGACTTTAGTTAGTTTGGGTGTTTCAATAATACCTAACTACTTTATATATATATATATATATATATATATATATATATATATATATATATATATATATATTGTAAGATTTATGTTTTCAACTCGAGCCTAGTAAAAAACTTAATTTTAATCGCAGCAGTTAAAATCCTTAGTAGATGTGCAACTTTAAATTGGTACCAGGGGGGTACGAAGTCGGTCGGTGGATGAGTAGTTCGGTGAGAGATAAAAGCTCACGACTCAATAATATCTAATTGGTTGAGATCAATTAAAATTCGATAAAAACGCACCTTACGCAATAATGGTTTTTATCGAGTTTTCATACTGATATTCTTTTTAGTCTGGTCATCCCATAACATCAACTTTGCCTTGCCAGTGACAAGAAAAATTTTTTCCAATATTAAGTGAATGTAGATTCTGTTTGCTTACTTTTCTGACTAAAACTACTGGGCTAAAAAGACGACAGAGAAAAGAGTGAGGAATTATTAATTTCGAGAGAGAAACAATGATGTTGTAAACTGACTTTACAATACTGATTAGAGTTTAAGATTGCACAAAAATCTCAGAAACTAACGCACTATTCTATTGTTCGGTATTTTTTCATGAGCGGAGTAGGCTGGCCAACGAGATTCCTGAGGGTTGGTATAAACGAAGAAACGACTTGTAACGTAAGCGTGAGTTTGTTTTCTTAAGATATAGTGGTTCTTTATTAAAATATCGCGATGGCTCCGACATTGCTGGGAATGTCTTTGCCTTAAACAGAATGTACCTATTAGAAAATAAAATGCAAATATTCTAATAAAAAACGTTCGTATTTCAGGCATTATCAAAACTTTTAATTCGTTAATTTTTTAAACCGAAACCGTTACATTATCGTTTTATTTTGTCTTAGTGTTGCAAATTTTTTCATTACTTAAAAGTTTTGCGGAATTTTCTCCTACTTTTAAAAAGAACACTGTTAATAAGAGATTTATCAATTTAATTGGAACGTTATTTTGGTCCCTATGTATATCACCTTTATACTTTTTAAAAAACAACTAAAAAGTGAACAACACATAACATTTTGGTTTTGTTCTGAAGTTATTTTCTTGTGGCATCTGATGGAGGGGGCAAAGAGTGTTTCGTGATCGATTGAGGTCCATGAGACTTTACAATTGATTTTTATATATTTTAAACCGCTGAATCCGAATCTTTAAATCCGAATTTTAGCACGGGAATTTGTTATTAACTATTTAATTGTTTAAATGCTTCTAACTAATAAACTAATAAAGATATACCCTTTTTTCAAATCATGTTAAGCTTCTTTTAAAAAAACAAACCAAACAAATTTTAAAAATCTAAGATCGGTCCATTAGAAGTCGAGATATTTCAAATTTATTATTAAAAAATGACAAATTATCGACTATAACAGATATTTTTGCTTATAACTTTGCTTTTTCTCACCATAAAAAGATTTAAAGTGGCTTATTTTAAAGCTATGATTACAAGCTTTAAAATTAATTTAAAAAAAATTTAATTTTATTAGTTTTTGACAAAGTTATCTAAGTTAAAGGATACAATTTAAGTGTAAAAAAACAATCTAATTTGTTTATAACGATTTTTCGGTGGTATTAGATAAAAAAATTAGTATCATGTTAATGAGAACTATAGTATAATAAAAAACGAACATTTTAAGCTTTACTAAACTCATTTTGATACAGTTTTCGCTAAAATGCAGTAATTTTAAAACAGCTGAGTAAAATCTCGTGGATCCCAATCGGCCATGTCATTCTCCTTTGCCCCTTACTTTTTTATTGAGAAAAAAAGCCGCAATTTTACTTTAAAATAAGTGTATTTGACGTTTACACTTCGGAAATCGTTCGCAAAATATACAACATTATTAAATTTATTTAATTGTTTACTTATTTTAAAGTAAAATTGTGGCTTTTTCCCAATAAAAAATTTTGGTTATATAAACCAAGTAATACAGCTGTAAAATCAACGAATAATTTAAAAAAATTAGAGAGTAAATTCGTTGTTAGGAAATTTAATCTAAAATTGTATTATTTTATTCTATAAGGTGAAAAAATTATCACTTTATAGTATCGAAAATATTCTAGTAATTAAAGAATTAGGAATCTGTAACCTCTAAACGAGACTTTGTGTGGTAAATTTTAATCTCTTTAAATTATTTGTGAAACATGGGCTCGATCGGTAATTTCTTTTGTTTTCAAATGTCACAAAAGTATTAATTTTTGTGAAGTGATTGACAATATAAAAACGTTATTTTTACGTCCAAAAAAAACTGATCCATATTTGTATTCATTTTTGTGACTATTTATATTTATTTATATCGTGTCAATAAACAGGAATACAAGGAAACCTGTTAATTTTACTAGTATTGTTATTGAAATGAAACTAATTACATATTTATGAAATTGTCTGCTGGTGGATGTTTTCCAAAATCGTCTCGTTCTAAAACGTGTTCAAAATAGTATAATTCTCCAATACTTTTTCAGTTTAAATCATAATGTTTTTCTATCAATTTTCTCACATCAACTGCTTTTACTTGTAAACTATATTTTGGTTTTATACCAGGACAAAACTGGTCCATATTTCTAATCTTTTTTGTGACTATTTATATTCACTCATATCGTGTCTATTAACAGAGGAACCTGTTTATTTTAGTGCCTTGTTAGTCTGGAATTCTTCCGCATATAAAACCTCTTGCACCCGCTGATTTTAAAATTTAACGAAGTTGTGGATTTTATAACTGTGTCTGCAGCTTTCTTAAAATCAAACACTGCACAATCCCTTCCAAGTTATATGATAGTTCCATAGACTATAAATTTCTTTGTATTGATCCGGATTTACAGTATTTTCAAGACTTCTGATTTTTTTCTATCAGGTGGTCTAAATGAATGTCTGTTACAGAGAACACAACTTCAATTGTTTTAATATTTTGAGGTGCTTTTTGAACGAACCAGAATGAACACGCGACAATAACCGTTGCATTCTTGACATGACCCACACAACCAACGGTAATCAAACGAATGATCTTTTTTTCTTGAAAATTTGTTTGTATTACTCGATGGTACAAAGTAGATACAATTTCATTCGAGCCTTTTTTGTTCTCATCTTCCGTTCATGTATAACAAAACGTGTTGTTTTTGTAAAGTTCATCTTTTGTACGTCTAACAGGGACTGTAAAATTGTAAAGATAGAGTTGTCGACTATAAAACAACTTTGGTCCGGAATTTTGGGAAAAAATAAATTTTTTTCGCAATCAAATCAAAATCTTCTCGGTTTTCGTTCATTTAATCTAAAAAAAAGCTTTCGCCCTAAGAACCACTTTTACGCCTATGCACAAAAGTGTAAATCTCAAAAGCTCAAAATCTTCGTAAATAGCAATGGACTTGGTAGACAACAATCTTGGCAGTACACAAAATATCTGAAGGAATGGACGATGCCATGAGATTTTCGGAATAAGTCAGACTACTCTTACTTTTGGGCGACAATAAGCATAAACGTTCACAAAACTTAACAAAAATTGGTGATTTTTCTTATTTGTCAAGGTGACAGTCAATAGAAGTAACCTTAGTGACATGAAAATTATTTGCGACGTTTGAAAAAAAATAGTATGTTCTATTCGGAGTAAAAATGACTTTTTCTGCTTCGGCTTAATGTCGGACTCGCTACGCTCCTTCGTCAAATGTACAGTCTCGCCACAAAAAGTATCATTTTTTACTTCTAATAAAACAATATTCTATTATGATTCTATTTTTGCAAATGGGTTCAGTTCCCGTAAACATCACAAAGAAGGGAAAAAAATGATTTCATTTATTTAATCGTTTTTCATAAAAAAGTCGTTTTTGAATGACTTAAAATCAAAAGCCCGTAGAAATTATCTTATATGCAAACGACTCAATAATTTACTCAGCCAACAAAAACATCTATGCTGCAGGAACCATAATACAAAAACAGTAAAAACTTAGAATTACGGTAACAAAAACTAGTCTAAAGTGTTCTACTAAGAAAGCTAAGGGGTTCTGGAACTGTCTTGTTGTGGCATGGTTATATTAAATATTTTGTTTATATGGTAGTCTTCTTTGATTATTCTCTATTTGCTGTCCCTGTCTTTCACGACTATTGATAAATATTTTCATTGCTCATTGATGTATGATTTATGCTCATTTATCCTGCCAGTTAGTGCTCTTGAGGTTTCTCCCACATAAAAATTGTTATATTTACAAGGTATTTTATAAATGCAGTTCTTTGATCTCTCCTGTGTGTTGTTTGGTACTGTACATATTAGATCTTATGTGTTGATTGTTTTGAATGTTGTAGTGATGTATATATTTCCTATCCTTCTTATTTTTTTCTTATAATCACTTTACATTTCTGGATTATTTTTAATGTTTTGCTGATACCTTTCTTCAATCTTGCAAAACTCCTTGTTTATAAATGGCAATGTATTCTTCTTCTTCCTTTGGTATCATGATGAGGCTCTGGATGAGGCTTTGGTTGTCTGGTTATGTCCTTCATATTAATATTATTAGATAATGAATTCTTCCCAGAGTTCAAATCCTTAATATTTTAATAATTCTACCGAAATTCTGTCCGTCCTTGGCGCTTTATTGTTTTTTTTTGTAGTTTCTTTATTATCTAACCACTTTTTCATAACTCGGATTTTAAATGTGCTGTTCTGCCGTAACATAATTGTCTCGTTTTGTTCGTTTTCAATTCCATCTTATAATTTTTTGCTTCTCTGTTAGTAGTTCTCCTTCCTGGTCTTTGCATATTGTCAATTGTGATCCAAATGACTGTGTGCTTTCTTTTATACTTTTATAGATTTTTCTGCTTATTGTATGTTGTTATGCTCTATTATTTCTTGTACTTGTTTTTTCAAAGCCTCTCTTTTTTTCTGCTTATTCTAGTCGTTTTTATTATCTTCTTATTACAATTTTCTTTGGTTTTTCTTTGAAGTTAATTAAGTCTAGCTTGCCTTTTTTTAATCTACTGCAGTTCTACATTAATCATCCCATCATTCTGCATTTTTTTATCTCTTGGCTTTTTCGACAGTCTCCTCAGGAAATTCCGTTATTATTGTTTTTAATTGTCTCCATTTCTCCTCTGCAGTATCTTCCTCCCTGGTTCCGTTAAATTTTATTTGGAGAGCATTTTAGTATTATTATGTCCTTCAACATTCTATTTTTTAATTCCACGATTTGTCGCAATTTTGCCCCCACAATATAAGGACCTGAGTTAGAGTTCTCCCCGAGATACGTTGTTATGTCTGTTGCCCATATTTTTGCTGGTATTTGCCACGTTCCTCTATGGATATCCTTTACTGGTGGTTAGTAGTAACCACAATAATTATTTGCTGCTGCGAATTATGAACCCTAATTCCATTTTGACTAGTTTCAGTATGCAAATTATGTTTCCTAAATACAATGGCACTGGATTATAAGTTTTTTTCCTGAAATGTTATGTTGTGGCATTCTTTATTTCTTTTTGGTAGTTATGTTGTCGTTTGAGTGATAATTAAAAATATGTTACATATATATTGTTGTTTAATCCGATATAAATACAATATTTAACGAAAACTAAGTTATTATATTTTTTTAAAAGCTCACCCAAAGGAAAGCTTTCTCAGATAAATCTACATAATCAAAAACTTCAGTACTTTAACGAAATAAAATTTCTTGGTGTTATTTTTGATCTAATACTCAACTGGGCGAGACATGTGCAAGAAATCAAAATATTGTACACACAATGGGTATATGAATATAATCAAAATATTCTCAATAAATACTTGCAGTGTAGAATGTTTTCACACTTTTAAAAATACTTATGAGATTATAACATCAAAAATATGCTGTCTAAATTGCGTATTCCTCTTCTAAGGAATGTTGTGTTGAAACAACTGCAAATTCTATTTAAAAGACATATTTACCATTAGCTGTTGGTGTATGTAAAACACGATAATTGTTGAAGTTGTCTTATTCTTACGTACAAAAGCTTATTATTCTCTTTTATATTCTTTAAAAAGATTAATTAATTATTTTGAAAAATTTTTAAATATTTTTATTCGGATTTTTGTTTTCCTTCACTACATTCAAAAGCAATCTTGATATTTTAAAACACGACTGGGCTTTGGAGATTTCCTTCTCAAATGATTATAATATATACCCCATGTATATTTTTTCATTCTAATATCATTAACTTTTTTATGTACTAACGTAATTATTTGAGTTTACTAAGGTTGTGGATTATTTTGCTAAGTAGATTATATCTATTTATACCTTTTATAATGTAATTGACATTGTTATATCCATATTTAGTAAAAATATAGAATATAAAACGTGCATATGAATGTCTTTGACATTTAAGAAACATTGACCTTGAACCGTTTTGCAATCCGCAGCGTACCTATCATATCACTTAACATTTCTATTTGAAAGAGTGGTATTCCAATGAAATTAATAATGTTGTTTGG
This sequence comes from Diabrotica undecimpunctata, assembly GCF_040954645.1. Lineage (NCBI taxonomy): Eukaryota > Metazoa > Arthropoda > Insecta > Coleoptera > Chrysomelidae > Diabrotica > Diabrotica undecimpunctata. Next base: position 146,530,395 of record NC_092808.1, read on the forward strand.
CGTTGTTGGTCGTTTTTTGCGTCGGCAGCGGTTCTGTATTTGTCATTACTGATGATTAATTTCAGATTGTCGTGTATATGTACGCTGCGTATATCCCTTCTTGAGATCTAGTTTAAAAAAACGAGTAATTCCTATGTTTCTTACTACTGTCCAGTGGCGGTAGAACCTCTACATGTTTTAACTGTAGAAAAATTATTCAAATTTTTCGTAATTGTACGCCATATTAGCTATCATAAGACCAATCTTAACAAACAAAAGCGATAAAGATTGAGGAAGAGGAGTTCAATTTTAGAGTAGGGGTTTTTCACGCTTCTCAATATTTTTCACTGTAGCGTGTCAAAATTCCGATACGTTACATTTTGTCAAAATTTTCTTTATTTTATTAAATTTTTTAAAATCACCCAGTACATACATTTTAATTCCCATAAATATTTTCTCACGAAATAATTTTGTTGAGACCACCCACTTATCTATTTTGACTTACAGATAGATTATACCCGTAATAAACCGGTTTAAAATTTACTGCTGTATTATTATCAACTATTCCAAGCACTAAATAGAGGATTCCTTAACAACAAAGAAATATCAACAAAGACCAAGATGACAATATACAAAACAATATATAGACCTACAAGTGACATATGGAGCAGAAAATTGGATATTAAACAAAAGACATTAGAGCAGAATTCAGGCAGCAGATATGAAATACCTCAGAAGAACGATCGGAGTAAAATGAAATTAAGAAAGATAGAATCAGAAATGAAGAAATAACAGAAAGACTCAAAATCAAACCGAGTCTCGACTCAATCAAGGAGAAAAAATTGGTATCTAACCCGGATGGACAATAATAGACAATAAATAGAAGTAAAAAGAGTGTGGGACGCCAAACCAATAGGGAAGAACAGAAGAGGAAGACCCATTAAAGAATGGAACAGTGACATCTCGCAGATATTGCAGAGTAAGGGTAAGACTTGGCAGGAAGCAACACAGATGGCATCCAATAGGAAGGAATGGAGAAAGTTTGTTAAGAGCTAGGACACCTCAGAAGACTGTAAATTATTGCAATTTAATGAATTGTATTATAAACGGCCCAACACCGAAAGGTACAAATGGGTCTACTGATTAAGTAAAGTATTATTATCAAGTGCCGATGGTTTATATTGATTCTTTATTATCTCTTTTGTGGTTGTTTTTCTAAACGATACTAAATCTACCAATTTAGTTCCGACACGTCTTGTGTGCAAGTCCATTTCAACAAGGGAAAAGAAATAAATATTAGACTTACTTAAAATCAGTTTATTGTACCTTGGACGATTGGTTTTGAATACTAAACATTGCTTGCTGTTCATCGTCTGGACTCCGGAAAGGTTACAGAAAATTATAAATAGTAACTATTCTATGAGTATATATGGGGATTCTATCATGTATGTATACTATAAATTATGCCAATATTATGAATATATAGTTTTAAATACTTACATGCCGATGCAAGGAATGCAGTATATAGGTGCATAATAAATGCTTAATTATTATTCTAGGCTGTTGTCTGAGGGTCATCAGCTTTAATGCACATCGAAAATTTTGGAATGTTTCTTGTGGAGAAAATTGTGAAACAAACACAATTTCCAAATTCTTCTGTCCACTGCTAGACATAGGTCTCTCCCATTTTTCGACACTCTTCACGGTTCTGTGCGTCTGGTTGCCTTTCTTGGATATTCGGGTAATGTCGTCCATCCAGCGTGTTGCTGGTCGTCCTCTGCTGCGTTTGTCTTCTCTTGGGCGCCAGTCAATTAGTTTTCTGGTCCATCTTGAGTCTTTTAGTGTCGCTATGTGACCTGCCCAATTCTATTTCAGCTTGGCTATACGTTCGACGACATCAGTGATACCTGTTCTTTTTCTTAGGTCTTGGTTTCTTATGTTGTCTTTTTTTGTCATGTCGAGAATCGATCTTTCCATGCGCCTTTGTGCCACTCGCATTATTGGTGCTATTTTTTTTGTGAGAATGAGAGTTTCTGCTTCGTATGTCATAATAGGAAGAACGCATTGGTCAAATGTCTTCCGTTTCATAGCCATCGGGATGTTGCTCTTAAAGATGTCTCTTAGTAAACCATATGCCGCCCAAGCAAGTGTTATTCGTCATTGAAATTCACAGGTCTGATTTTTCTTGCTTATTCTAATTTCATGACCAAGATATACGTACTTTTCTGTCAATTGTACCACTTAATTTTGGATGTTTAGATGTTCGCTGAGAACCAAATTTGTCATAAATTTGGTCTTACTGACGTTGATGGTGTGCGACAGGGATGCATATTGTTTCCATTATTGTTCAATACATATTCAGAGCACATTATGAACCTAGCGCTAACGGACATAGACGAGGGAATACTTATAAACGGAGAACGATTGAACAACATAAGATACGCTGATGATACTGTCATTTTTGCAGACAGTCTTAAAGGTCTGAAGACACTTGTCTCCAGGGTGGCAGAAGTAAGTAGCAGGTTTGGGCTTGATTTTAACATTAAAAAAACCAAATACATGGTTATAAGCAAAAATAGGATACTACCTGGTCAATTACTAGTTAACCAACAACCTATAACACAAATCACCAACTTTTGTTATCTGGGTGCAAACTTAAATGAACAGTGGGACCAATCGACGGAAATTAAGATAAGGATCGAGAAGGCAAGATCAGCTTTCGTCAAAATGAAAAAAATCTTTAACAGCCACGATATAAAATTGGAAATAAAAGTTCGTTTACTAAAATGCTACGTATTCTCCGTTCTTTTATATGGCGTGGAGTTATGGACCTTAACTGAAGCATCACTGAAGAGACTCGAAGCATTTGAGATGTGGTGCTATAGACGCATGTTGAGGATTTCTTGGATAGACAGAGTTACCAACGAAGAAGTACTGCATAGAATGGGTAAAGAGCGCGAACTAGTCATAACCATAAAACGTCACAAACTAGAATACCTGGGCCATATAATGCGCAATGAACAACGATACAACCTACTTCGGACCATACTTTAAGGTAAAGTGCATGGGAAAATAGGTCCAGGACGAAGAAGAATATCCTGGCTGCATAACCTGCGAAAATGGTTTAACTGAACCACTACCGGACTTTTCAGGGCAGCAGTCAACAAAGTCAGAATAGCCATGTTAGTGTCCAACATCCGTAACGGATAGGCACCATAAGAAGAAGACGTTCATTTTAGACCTATTGTTGAAGATAGGTTTTCTAATTCTTGTAGCATTTGTTGTGCTTTTCGCAAATTTTCTATTTTATTCCTCTATTTTCCCACTTTAGCATTTTAAAGGCGTATTCGAGGATCATTATAAATAATTTAGGTGAGAGAGTGTCGCCCTGTCTCACACCTCGCTTGATATGAATTTCTCTGGTGGTATCATGTAGTTTTACACGCATTGTGACGTTTTGGTACATGTTTGTACAAACTGTTTGTTGGTGATCGTTTGTTCCGAAGTTTGAGCGGAAGCCAGCTTGTTCTGGGGGTTGGTAGAAATCCAACTTTTTTTCTAGTCTTGAAAAAGAAGAAAAAGTATGGGCAGAGCGAATTGGCGAAGTCGGCCAAGAGCACACAACAGAACCAGAAGCAGTTATAAAATTAGATGGACCAATGACATCAAACGAATGTATGTAAAAAATAACTTACAGAAAGAAATGGATACACCTTATGTATTGAAGGGAGGCTTACATTTGATGATGGATGGAAAAGCTGTTGATGCTATTATACTAAAGTCTTACCACTGTTTTTTTTTGTACTTTTTTGCTAAGTTCTCTTTCTTTATTTGATTTTGTTAGTTCCAGTAGAGTTTCTATTTGAGATGAATATTCCGCTATATCCATTCATGGTGATTTGGCAAAACAGACTAGATAATGATAACCAATTTGACAAATGTAGCGTTGAAAATTCGGAAGTCCTTATTGGAAGATCCTGTACTTGTATTTTTCTATGTATTATGTGTAACTTTTTTATCTTTTTGTGTTCTTTGAAGGTGCAATATTGTTTTTCTTCATTTTTTTTATATAGCTCTGTTAGCAATGTTTCTTTTTCTGGTCTTACTAATTTCTTAAACTGTTTATGTAGTTTCATATATCTTTTATAGTCTTTGATTTTATTTATCCGTCGCTTGTTCCATTAATTGAAGAATACAGTCAATCATTCCACGTTTTAGTGACCTTTGTAGTGGTAAAAGAAATTTATAGTAGTTTATAAACTGACAAGTTACATTGACAGTGTTATTTTTAGCAACATAAGCGATTACAAAATAATGGAAGAAGTAATGTTAAGTATTAGAAATGATATTTGTATTTAAAGTCCACTGTTAAGAACTTCTAGTATCTAGCACGCCGCTGAACGGTTCTAAGAAATTGCAAAAAACCTTTATATTTATTGCTTGGTGGCTGCAGATGGTGAGATATGAACACCTGGATAAATAATTAACAGCAGCGAGTTATGGTTTTAATTCCATTCTTACTTACACGATTATTTTCTACCCTACATCGCGACTTTTTTCGCTGTCTCCCGCTGGTCTATGTATGCAGAATTGCGTACATAACATGCACTACGATGTAGCTTTTCGTGAAATATGAACGATATCAAGACGAATTCTACAAATGGCTGCAAGTTTCATTCGTTTGTGGGTACTTGTGTGCTAAATGTTTATATAAGAAACGTTAATCTGTAACTTGTGCAACTTATGTCCTTTATTTGATTAGTGAAGCTTCTTTAAAACAGACAGGAGGTCGGAAAATAGGCAATAATTTGACGTTGAAAAACTAAAATAAGATCGGCACAAATATAAAGATGTTCTTCTAGTTATATGAATATTGACAACATTAGTGGTATAGATTTGTTGATTTTGAGTAACCAGGAATAATGTTGTGCCCATGTATGTCCTTCTCTTTTATCTTGTATTATTAATTTTAGGATTTTCTATTTATTTTTTCCATTTAAGTTTTCTATATAATTTAATCAGTTACCGAATATACTTCTTTGAATTCTTTTTCTTTTAGTTCCATGAGAATTATTGATCGTTGGATATCATGTTGGCTACCATATTCGCTATCGTCGATATGTCTATTGACAGCAGCTCTAAATAATGATGTTCTTCTTCTACCAGGATCATGGTTACCTTGAATCTTTTCCTGAAAGATGAGATGCAAAAATTAATATTTTTCAGGGTGTCTCATAATGACCGAAGTATTCCAGCTTGCGTTTCTTTATTATGTTGAGCAGTTGTGTTGTTTGGTTCAGTCGTCTAAGAACCTCCTCGTTTATAACTCGACCCAGCTTATCTTTAGTAGTCGTAGTTTCACCCATATCTCTAAGGTTTCCAAGCGATTAAGCATTGTCTCACTTGGAGTCCATGCTTCCACTACATATAGTAGTACTGGAAAGATATAGCAATGTGAAGGACAATAATAAGATCGGGGTTTCAAAGTACGTTTCTCATATTAATAAATGTAGTACAGGCTCAATCTATCCGGCTTTAACTTCTCCGGTTGGATCCCAGCTTTCATTTGATATTACTGCCGAGATACACGAGTTTTTCTGTCCTTCCCAGTATGACGAATTTTTTTAAAAATAATACGCATTTTCAGAATAATAACAATGTATAGTAATGTACGTTCAGTGGAGATCCATGTATAGTAGTAATCTAAAAGAAGAGATTTGTACAGTGGATATTTGTTGGTTTGGCTATACCGTAAGAATGGTATATGTTCTTTATAAAGAGCAAGTGTATAATTGGAGAAGATCCATGTATAGTAATACTTAACGTATTCGTTACCCTCTCCCCTTTCCGACGATACCTCTTATGTCACGATCTAATGAATAACAACGGAGATATGCTGTAGTGCCGTTTTGGCAATGTCTTTGAGTTTGTTTTTGTGTTAACGTATTCGGTACTTCCTCCCCTTTCCGACGATACCTCACACGTCACGATCAGATGAGCCGTCGCGCCTCCACCACAAAACGAGACAAACATGACCAGAATGGACCTTAGCGATTTCTTATGGGATTTAACATGGGGAAATATCCATTCTCCTGTTGCCCCTTTACTACCCAGTCATTTTGTATGTAATTTTGTTTGGTAACTATCATATATATTTAGTTAGCCCTAATGTTGATTTTTAATTCATGCTAATCACAAGTCTAGTTTATCTTGTTCATTAGATTTTGTAGGTCTTCACTGCAATTAGCGAGCATTACGTTGTCGTCGGCATATCTAATATTATTTACTGTTACACCATTCACAATAATACCTTCTTGTGTTTCCATTAAGGCTTCCTTAAAAATTTCCTCTGAATACTTAGAAGTTTAAGAATAAGGGCAAGATTATATAGCCTTATCTTACTCCCCTTTTTATATTTATTTGATATGAACGTTTTTGTTTAACTTTTATTCTTGCCACTTGATGACAGTAAAGATTTGTAATTATTCGTAAATCTTTATCGTCATATCCAGCTCTTTTCCACATTTCTAGCATTATATTATGTCGGACCTTTTCAAAAACCTTTTTAAAATTAATTGCGCATATACATTTTGATTTATATGTCTGCATCTCTGTATCGGTATTTGGATACTGAACAAAGCTTCTCTCGTACCCAAGCCACTCCTAAATCTCAGCTAACTATTACTTATTCTTCCGCTTATATCGTGTATATTTTGTTATGTATCAGGAAGATACAGGCTATGTATATATGCTGCAGGAATATCTTCAAAACGTGACATCAGATTTATTTTTTAATGAGTCTGACTTATTATCTGATATCCGATAATCACTGTATGTCTTTGCATGATGTTTCTTTGGTATTGTGACAAATGTCGATCTAAGCTAATCAGTTGTCAATCCCAGTGTCATAACTTCTGGTGCAGAGATCACACAGTGCTTTAATCCCACTTTCTACCAAAAACTTTATCAGTACTTCAGCACTCACTTCATCGGGGCCCAGTTCTTTTCCATTTTTTGCCGTTTGTATTGCTCATTTAATTCTAATATAGATAGACCTGTTATTGTCTTACTTAGGGTTGTGATATTTATGTCCAAAGCTGTTTTCTTCTTTTTATTATTAATAGTAGTTCCCTGCCTCCTTCCATTTTTCTGAGAACTTTCACATTAGTTATGTGTTGTGTCCATAACATTTTTAGAATTCTTCCAAGGTCTACTATGATAAAAATATCATCTTCAATTATCTTCTATTTGAAAGGTTAGTTGCGGAGACTGAAGATAAACTGCAAAAAGCAATATATCAACAACAATATATCTTTAAGACCTATGAATTGTCAATATCCGCATAGTAAACAAAAATAATGTCGACCTAGTTCTACTAAGCGTTCTGCTATTTTCTATTATTATCCATTCTTATAAGGGGACCTGCCCAACTCAGTCTTTATATTTCCATGTGGTTGCCTTATGTTCTGTTTGTATTTTACATGTATTCAAATATTTCCTTTCGTAAAATTAATTTGAGTTTTTATTGGTGGAGAAATTGGCAGACCACAAAATACTTATATTTTTCCATTTATATGGCCTAAAAATAGCCAAAAAACGACACCGTTTTGTTTGCTTTCCAGAAATATCTGCGTGTGTCATTCAGAATAATTTTTAACGATTGATCAATAACTTCAACCCATACAGTAATGACTTTTCTAGCTATAGGATCATCGCTATTGAAATTTAAAAATAAATACGTTGAACGATCATCGTGACAATCGTCCTGAGGAAAATAGACATTAAGCGGTGCTACTCATTAAATTTTGCGAAACAACAAAATCTGAATTTTGTATATTCATAAAACATTGATTCCTGGTGGATAAATACTGTTCAACCAAAAAAATTTCTTAATCTTATTTTTAATTAGTCCAATAAATTGCTAATTAATTGCTTTAATAAAATTGACGAAGAACGTTTTTTATGACCATTAAATTTTTTGTTTCGCTTGCTGTTTGCAGTTTATAATTATTTTTCAACATTTAATATTTTCCTCACTTTATTTTTAGCTTCCAAACTGACCTGCTTGTAATGTATTTATGTAAATTTATGGAAGATCTAATTAGAAAAACAAGCAAGAACAAAATTTTGGCATGCCTTTATCTATATCGGTCTCTAATGGGTTTTTTGCAAGTCCTCCAGTTACCTTGGACGTTGGATGTCTTTTCCTTGTTCTTTTTGGAATTGCGTCGCTAAGAATGCCTCGTGGCCATTCATAAAATAGACTTTCTTTAGTTTATTTATCTGAAAGGATTACTGCGATAAGGCAGGGTCGGTTCTAACGTTTGGAATTTGGGATATTACGATGGAGTAACAGTCAGGGATAATGTTTAGAAATTTTTCAGATACAACTATATTAAAAACAATGTCTATTTAAGTAAAAAATACCATACTAATAATTTTTCGCACTTTTAATAAAGAAGGAAAGCATTTCTGAAAAGACCTTGGCTAATGAATCTAAAGAGTTAAAATTTTAACGTAAGCAGAATTAAACGACGTATGATTTGTTAATAAGACTTTGCATCACAAAATAGTATCAGCCATTTTTTTCGTACAGTTTTTTGTAAACAAACATGTTAGGTTAGGTTAGTAATATAAAGAACAAAAAAGTGAATGTTAACAAATAATTAAGATAAAAAGTACCAATGAAAGTCTAGTTATTAAAAAACAAATAAATACAAAAATAAAGTAAAAATACTTCTTCTTCTTCTTTTTATATAGACATGACTCCGTCTGTTTTTCAATGTGCCTACAGTAAGTTGTCGTTCTATCGTTTTCGTGGTCTTCCTACTAATTGTCTTCCTATTGGAGAACCGTCTCTTGCTGTCTTTACTACTCTGTTTGTTGTCATTTGGCTTATATGAAAGTTCCATTCTCCTTTTCTATTTCTTACCCAGTTCTTAATGTTCTACACCTTGCATGTACGTCGTATATATAAAAAGTTTTCCAGTGACGGTTGGTTTGCATCAAGGATCTTCACTGAGTCCTTACCTGTGTAATCTTGTACCTACTAGCAGAGAAAATAAGGTAGTGGGCTCCTTACTCAATGTTGGAGGAGAAGTTGGGGTGATGGAGAAGGGCTATTAAAGAGGGAGGACTTAAGGTTAGCAGGTCGACAACGAAGTATATGTGGTTGGTAGGTAGAGGTATGGTTAAGAACGTAGAATTGCTTGGAGAAAAGCTAGGACGAGTAGGAGAATTTAAATACCTTAGCTCCTTAAACAAGTAAACTTGTTAATGACAATGGAGAGATAATCGTGGACAAAGAGAGTATCAATGATACCTGGAAAAATTACATAAGAAATTTATTTTTTGATGAGAGAGAGAACCAGCCCCCAATACCTACGGAAACAGGACCACCTATACTAGTGGCAGAAATAAGAGCAGCCATAATATCACTAAAAGAAGGTAGAGCTCCAGGACCAGACGGAGTACAATCTGAATTTCTTAAACATCTTGATGATGAATCTTAAAGAGTACTATGTAAAATCTTCAATAATATCTATGACACAGGCAATATCCCAAAAGATTGGCTACTTTCAGAATTTATTACCTTACCAAAGAAACAGGGAGCAAAAAAGTGCGGAGAATATAGGCTAATAAGTCTAATGAGCCATACATTAAAACTTTTTCTTAAAATTATACATCGTAGAATATACAAGCTATGCGAAGAGAGAATACAAGACACACAGTTTGGATTCATGAAGGGCGTAGGTACAAGAGATGCACTGTTTAGTCTACAAGTATTATTTCAAAGATGCAGAGATATGACTTGCGATATTTACACCTGCTTTGTGGACTACCAAAAAGCATTTGATACAGTTCAACACCAAAAAATGATGGATATTCTAACAAAAGCCCAAATGGATGATAAAGATCGGCGTATAATACAAAATTTATACTGGAACCAATCAGCCACAATAAGAACGAATTTTGGAGGTGAACCAACGGAAATGATCCAGATTCTACGAGGCATTAGACAAGGTTGTATACTTTCACCTATATTATTTAATCTATATTCAGAGGAAATATTTAGTGAAGCCTTGGAAAAATGCGAACATGGAATACTTCTAAATGGAGAACGCCTAACATCCGTTATGCAGACGACACCGTTATTTTTGCAGACAGTTTGAACAGTTTACAGCAACTGATAAACAAAGTAAATGAAGTAAGTGAAAGATTTGGACTTCAAGTAAATATAACAAAAACTAAATTTATGATCATCAGCAAAAATAAAGTTAGAGACGCTCAACTACTTATCAATAATACACCAGTGGACCGAGTAAAACAGTATAACTATCTTGGAACAACAGTAAATGAACAATGGGATCACTCACAGGAAATAAAATGTAGAATAGAGAAGGCTAGGAGTGCATTCAATAACATGGCCAAACTCTTTAAAAGCCACAATCTTAATCTGGAGATAAAAGTAAGGCTCCTACGATGTTATATCTTCTCAATATTGTATTACGGAGTTGAATCCTGGACACTAACTGAAGCAATGGAGAAAAAACTTGAAGCCTTCGAGATGTGGCTATACAGGCGAATTCTAAGGATATCATGGACAGACAAGATAACCAACGAGACCGTATTACGAAGAGTGGGCAAAGAAAGAGAGGTGATGTATACCATTAAAAGGAGAAAGTTGGAATATCTCGGACATATAATGAGAAACAGCACTAAATACAGATTACTGAAGGTAATCCTACAGGGTAAAGTATTCGGAAAGCGAGGAATTGGGAGAAGGAGAGTATCATGGTTGAAGAACCTGAGGAAATGGTTCTCCACAACAACAACGAATCTATTTAAAGCATCAGTCAATAAAATAATTATAGCCAGAATGATTGCCAATATTCGGAACGAATAGGCACTGAAAGAAGAAGAAGCTCCTATATAACGGAAAATGAGAACCTAGATCGAAAAATTGCCCACAGAATACAGGCTGGTTGCTTTAACTGGAAGCGAATGAGCGAGGTACTTCGTGATCGAAAAATCGGTGACGGGCTGAAAGGAAAGATTTGCGTTGGTGCACGACGGTGAAGTGTGGCCGGTGTGGAAGGAACATAAGATGGAGGTAGCTGAAATGAAAATGTTACGGTGGATGTTGGGTAAGAATAGAAGAAACAGAGTCCGAAACGACTTGACTATGATTTGGGGTTTACATATAAGTATTAAGGAGATGAAACCCAGATTTTGGGTTAAAATAATTATCCAAATGAAAAGATAGGTAGTCAAACACTTTAAATATTTGCAAATTTCACGTATTCATCGTATTAAACAAAACCCGAAAGTCCCGAACCTCAGTTTCTATCATGTCTATCTTAATTATTTTTATGTATTTGCCCAAAGAATTGGTGGTTTTTAAAGCTGATGGTTGGCCTATAAATGGTAAAGGGTTGTGATATTATTTTTTGTTATATCTATTAGAATGGATGGAACTGATGCATTGATGCTTGTTGGTTAAGTTGCGCTGTTGATTTCTCATTATGTGACCGAGATATTCTAATTTGCGTTTATTCATAATTGAAACAATTTCATATTCCTTTTCGACTCTCCTCATGACTTCACTGTTTGATACACGTTCCACTTAGAAGATTCTTAACTTTCTTCTGTAGCACTACATTTTAAAAGTATCTAGTCGTTTTTGCTTCGGTTAGTGTCCAAGATTCTACTCCGTGTAGAAGAACCGAAAATAAATAGCACCAAAAAATGCAGACTCTGATTGGGATTGGTAAATCGTGTGTCGTGAAAATACTTCACTAGTCTTCTCTGTGCGTTGTATAATTTCACGTGAATGATCATACTGATCATTTATATTTGTACCGAAATAAATTCAGCCATTAACTTGCGTTATTGGCTGTTAATTAATTATTATTAGTTGTTATGACGGTGTATGGTTTTTAATAAAAACAACTTAAATCTAATCATTATAGTTACGCTCTTTCCATTTATACGATTTCTAATATATTTCACCACCTGGATTTATCTTGAACAGCAGCAATACTAATCTGCTTTATTTTGTAAATAAGACTATTTCTTGCCTAATCATCTTTATGTTGTCTTTGTCCTCCTACTCCTTCTAAGAAATTCAATTTTAATTTGTCACTCAAATCATTCATTTAAAGTTTATTCGTCTTCCGGGTTTGGACCGTGTCATTTGTGAGTGACCCAAAAGTGGGTTCATCTCGACGTTTCGCTACAATTGTATGTAGCTTCTTCAGGAGAACAAAAAAGGAAAAGAAAACAAAAGACAGGAAGATGGGTAGTTAGCAACGGTAACTCAGTTACTCAACGCAACCAGAGGCGAATACTAACTACCAAGATGGGCATTTGGTCACAGTAACTCAACTACTTAACGCAGCCAGAGGTGAAAACCAAATGCCAGGACAGGGATTCACGTCCAACAGCTCAGAACACTAACGCGTCGAGAGGCGGGGAGTGAATCCGACGATTACTCCGCTACCGCTCTATTAATAGTCGCGGTGACCTGTCGTGTCGGGACGTATCGGCACACTCCGTGGCGCGAACGTCAAGAAGCGCGCGCTGGCCAATCATGTGGCTGCATCGTGGTAGCGGGACCGGGCGGCGGCTCTAGACTGAGATTCCAGATGGGAGACAAGTAGTATCCTTCCTCTCGATTGATATTATGTGGATTTTTTCGGATCTCTAGAGATTCGCGGATTTTCCTGGAATAAAAGAAGGGGCTCTTAGAAATAATATGGGTTTTTTCGAACAATATGGAATGACCGGTTTCTTGGCAGTGTTCTGCAACTGCAGAATGGGAGAAAAGACCTGATCGAATGCATCTTTGATGCTCTTGAATCCGAGTTTTGACGGAACGACCAGTTTCGCCAATATACACTTGTCCACATGAACAAGGAATAGAATAGACACCACAGGAAGATAGGGGCGGTAATGGGTCCTTAGGAGAGGGTAGATATTGAGAGATTTTCTTGGGTGGTCGAAAAGTAGTCCTGATACCTTCTTTGCGAAGAATTTTGCCAATCCTATCAGTGACACTTCGAATATACGGAAGAAAAGCCACAGGAGTATTACCCGAAGATTCTGAATTTGTCGTCCTAGGGTGTAAAGGGGGATGTAGATGTCGGTGTGTAATATTTTGAATTGTGGACTTGGAGTAACCGTTGGTGAAAAGAGTTGACACGGTAATGACACGGTCCAAACCCGGAAGACGAATAAACTATAATTCTGACTCTGGCCGTGGAAGCCTACGATTTCATTTCATTCATTTAAACATTATTTTTACATAGTGCATTTGTTGTTCTTTATTTCTGCTTAAAATTTAGCGGAGTACATCATAACCAATCTTACAACTGTCTTATACTTTGCACATAGAATGTACATTTCAGTTTTGTTGGAATTCTTCGTCACAGAACATACTAACCTCCTCTAACCCTATTTCACGCTTCCCCATCTATCTCTCAATTTACCCATTACTGTTTGCTTACGCTTTATATAAACAAAAATAAAAATCAAAAAGGAGAAAAAAAAAGGAAGTTGAGCAGTCAAAAAATTGATGATAGTCATTTTCCATTTATTTGACTTTGCGATGAATGTTAGATCATTCCGACCCTGTCTACACGACGTTAGCAAACTCTTTCGCGGCACTACACACGCTTTACGGAATGTTATATTAACTTCTCTACAATGAGAGTGAAGAATATAATCGAAACGACAATAAATTTAGATGCAAACTCACCTGGGGAGTATTTTGGGATTTGCCCAGCTCGATTTCTCGTTTCAAATAAAAAAAACAAATACATTATTTGATAACATTTAAAAATAAACTATCTTTATGGATACCGACAGGGGTCTTTAAATAAATACCTGATCACTAATTTAGTGCGGATTAATAAATAATGTCTGTTGAATTTAAATATCGCGGGATATTCTGTTAACTAATGAAAGGAAATTGATTTATAGTATTTCTAATTACGTGTTAATCGACATTGTAAATCTTTTGTGTTTATTTCGAAATTTGGCAATTAGGTTCTTGTTACGGGCATTATCAGTTTTTTCAGAATGTGAGTTTCAACATCCCTTTTATGTAAAATATATATATATATATATATATATATATATATATATATATATATATATATATATATATATATATATATAAATATGCATAAATTCGCAGTATATGAATATACTGAGAAAATGAGAACGTTGTGACCTGTTTTAATTCATTTTAAGGAAAAATATAAACTAAATCAAGATCGGAACGGATTTGCAAAAATTAATCAATGTATTACATGACAGCAAGATTAAGATGGCTAAAAAAGTTTTTTCTACGCAGTTAATACCTAATGTAGGTACGCGTACCTTCTACATAGCTATTTTGGTAGGACTCGGTGACAAAAGGGAGTTTTATTACCTCGAGAATTCTCGACGGGACTACGAAGAATAAATCCTGCACTAAGATAAGTCAGGCGACGTCTTGGATTGGAATGACTTTTGAAGATTTCACTCCCCCTCCTAGAAGCTCTTTAAAACCATGTTTATCCTGTGAAACAAAATAAAGTCTGGTAAAAACCCATTACACTTGTTTTCGATATTTATTGTCTAATATTAAACACAACTTTATTAGTCCCATGACATTTTTTTATTTGTTGCATTTAATATTTGTTGGAAGTTTTTGACTAAAAAATATGGGATGCTAAAACGTGGTACGTAGGTTTTTCTCGCTGTAAGGAAAAACTCTATTAAATTTTAGTGCAGTACCAGATTTTTAAAATCTTCTCAAATTCTTATGCCTTCTCTTTCCCTTACGGAGTCCTGAAACTTGGTGCACAGGTTCCTATAAGGAAAAACCCTATTTAATTTTAGGTTATTAGTAAGTGTGTTTCTTCCTCTCATAATATTATGCCTCTTTATCTTCTTACAAAAAGAGTACTGAAGTTTTACAACATGGTACATAGTTTGCTCCTGGTATAAGAAACCACCCTTTTAAATACGAGATCAATTAAACTTCCACTTCTCATATTTTTATGCCTTTTTTAATTCTTGTACATTCTCTTGATGTAACCCAAAACCCTATAGAAGATGGAGTCACTACGTCTTTTTCTTTTTTATCTCACATTCTCATGCCTTTTTTCTTTCAAGAAAAGTCCTATTGAACTTGAATTCAATGGTAATTTTTCTCCTTCTTATCTTATCATTCCTAGAGTCTTTAAACTTACTACAGAGAAATATTTCAATATAAGACATAGTTTTTTCTCCCATATTTTTGCGGCCATTGATCATCTGTCATTCTTTTCAGGTGACCATTCCACTTGAGTTGTTTTAGTTTAATGATTTCTTTAGTGGTAACATTTATTCCCGTTTTCCTTCTGATGTGTTTGTCTCCCTCTTTATCTAGCCTAACTTTTCTACATCACAGTCTCCAGTACAATAATCTGCATAAAGATTCTTGTGGTGTGACTCATCAAGATTATCCTTCTGTGGTCCTCACAATTTCTTGCCTTTTTTCTTTTGGAGACGCTGGGTATATGCAAGTGTTCCACACTGGGGGCATTTCTGTATTATATACATATGTCATTGAATAAGTACGTAAATTTATTAACTGCAATTTGGCTGAGGTGATAACAGTGTTACTACAGAGTCTTCTGCAGGAGCTTTGTTGCACTTTATTTTTTTATAGCTATATAACTTCTGCTATAAATATCTGCTGCTGTCAATGCTGACATTTGGTCTATTGACTGTAGATAATTGTAGGAGTTATCTGTTATAATTTTGGTTTTGCTTTTTAGTGGCTATTACCATTTTGGGCTTACAGAGACCTGCAACTTTTTTTATTTTTTGATAGGTTTCAGTTTTTATGTTCTTGCTAAAGTTGTGCTAACTCTTTATACCTCTGGTCCATAGATTGTTCATTATCTACCCGTATAGGTTTCTAAATTGCCTTGCTTACATAATCTTGTTTCTCATCCAGGGCTTTCTTTTTATAAAATTTCATATCCCAATTTTGGTTTTTCCTGCTTCTATATCTGTCTTTTTGAGACTTGTCCATGTGTTTCCAATCGTACAGATCACAGTCACAGAACACAGATCACAAATCTACACGACAACTACAAGTACAGAGTTTCAGGTTTTACGTGAATTTTATTTTGTCTCTTCAGACTTTTCGATAAACTCTTTAGATAGATTAGAAGCCTAAAACTACTTTAAGATATCGGAGATCAGATACTTTTATAATATCCGCATTAACTATCATCCTTTTAAGATATCGGCGGGTAGTTCTCTTTTTATTGCACATAAAAACACAATATTCAGAATGAGACAACTAAATGAGCAACTATAATTACCGCAAAACCATTAGAAGTAGCAAAGAAAGAAAACGTTATGAGTATAATTAGTAAGAATATAATATGCAAACATGATGAAGTTATAAAATATCTAAGATATTGATTTTCGGGATACTACTGAAGGATATGAAGAGTTTTGACCCCGAAATAATATAATATATATGATATATATAATAAAAAATAATACAATAATATAAACCTATGGAGGTATAAATGCTAAAAATCGAATTAGAAGATCGAAAAAGTAATCATTTTATCGATAAGAAATTTACACGTAGCTGGATGTGTTAATTCAGCAAGTTTTAGATACATAGAAACTCGTTACTAATACGCTAGACAGTTGAGACAATGTCAGACTCGATAGCATGTAATTGCAAACACAAAAAAAGAAGGTAAGAATTTTTTTTCTCAGAAACAAAATTTTCACCGAAACTCAAAAAACACGATGAATCATGATAGATTCAAATTTCTCCAAATTGTACAAAATTAAATATCCGTAGCTAATAATGGCATTGTAAACTAAAATAAGTTCTAACACTTTCAATTCTATAAATCTTAACTTTAAAGTAAAAAAAAGAGCTTAAGTCCGGATCTGTTATGGAGGACTGCGACAACATCGAACGAAGACGCGGCTAAACGACCTTCAAGGGCCTTGCATCCAATTCTTGAGATTAAATTCACACATATGTACGTCCGACGATTATATTTATGTGTGTTATTTAGATTGGACTGCGATCTTCAAAACTGCAAATTCAATATATCACTGATTCCGAACGGTGTATCCATTTCTATTAAGTATAGGTATATTGGTTTCTTTGTTTAAAAGAAATAAATTAGCATAAAATTTTAAAAGTATGATTGTTTAAATTGATTTTGAGATAATGTCCTGTATGATGTCCAAGATATGGTATGATGGCCATAATATACAGTGAGCATCTAAGCGATCCCTAACCCTCAACTATTAACTCTTTAAGTATAGTTTCTACAAGATTTTAGTTACGTTACAATTGGCGAAACCCGAAGGAACTAGACGAGTAGATTGAGGCGGAAGGATGGGGTAAATAAGAATGCCTGGAAGATTAGAGTTGCAAGTTATCCCTAAGGAAAGAAGAATTTTTGGGTTATCCCTCCGCACGTTATTCAAAATTTCATGGACATAGCCTGCTAACAGCGAAGCGTTATTAAGAAGAGCAGGTACAGAAAGATTACTTTCAAGTACTGTGACCCAAAGGAAAATTTCCTCTCTGGACCACTTGTTGAGAGGTTGGCCAACCTCATGCTGTAAGGTAAAATAGAGGCTAAGAAGCTAGATTTAGACTAGAACTGCAATTAGAATTAAAATAAAAAAAGAATAAGTTGAAATTAAATAAATATTTAATCGAGCTTAATGATTCAGTACAATAGTGAATTACTCTAAGGATACTAATATCACTAGGTATCTTCACAAAGTGTTTGATGCCTACGATCTAGTTTCTTACAGTCATGAAAAATATGGTTGACTGCTTCAGATGTTGCATCACAAGTCTGTACTTTAAGTCTCTATAAAAAAGACTCATTGTATGCAGGTATTTTGCCTGACGCATGTCCAGTAAGTACGCCCGTTATAATTCTGAGCTGATTCCTGTTTTTCTCCGCAGTATTTTAGCCCTCTTAGCACATGCCTGTCCAATATACAGTTTATTATGTTCTTCATACCAAGAAGTTCTTTTTGGATTTCTTGGTCTCTAACAAAATTAACATATACCAAGAAGAGTGCTTCATTATCAGGTAACATTGGCTCGTCCAGCTGAATTGCGAAATAGTTTAGTTGCAGATAAGTACACAAAAATCTTCAACGTCATGGCTCATTTCATCAATACGTCTTTAAACTATGTTGTTGCTCTCAAAAAAAATCTTTTGAAGAACAGCTTTTAACACCTCCTCAACATTTGACAAAATCAGTTGATCTTCGATATTATGAGGTTTTCGAGATTTAGCTAGGACTACTAAGATATTATAAGATACCAGCAAACCACCATTGTCTCTTATTGAAATTGAAGCAAACATATTTTCCACTATAGTTATTTTGTGAAGTTTTTCTTTTATATTTTTATAGTACAACATATATTTACTTACTTTATCAGACTGGCGCCTTCCTAGAAGATCCTATAGATTTGATGGTTTCATAACTTCATTACTTAAGGTTTGGTTGTACGAAAGGCAAATGAGCAGATGTTACTTCGACGTGGGTGAAATAAAGCTGACCTTCAAATAATCAAGGCAGTATAGCCTTGCATTTTGTTATTATTGCAATTGTTTTATATAATTCCTTGATCTAAGATTAATTATATAATTCCTTGATCCTTGCTTCGATGTTGGATTGTATTCCAAAAGTTTGACCTTTACTGCTTTTGTTATTATGTCAAAAAGTATGTATGAGGAAATGTAAAGCGTGTATTCTAAATAATTTGCAGTAAATACATTGTTTTAGTATAAACATGTTAATACGTGTATCCACTCCACATTTAGGACAAGATAATATAATATTATTTGTAATATATTAAAATTACAAATATTTTGAATTTTTCTCATTATTCATCAATTATTTTTTTAAGTAGAAATCATTATGACCACACGTGTTGTCTCTGCTAGCATCACGTTGTTTGCGCGTCTGTAGTTAATCTTAAATACAGAAAGCCAGAAATCAGAATTTAAATTTATTATATTGTTAACAATATAACAACTCTACTATAATAACAATCCTCGGAATGTCTTCGCATTTCTTCTACAATAAGATACGTTCATAATATATTATCTTACTGATAAACGAGCAAAACTCCTGAAATTCGGCAATGGTTAGGTGTCTCCATAAATCAGTTTAATTACATTATAAAACATGTGTAAGTAGCCGAGGATTACGACCGGTGTCAGTACTTCAAGGTCAAAAAACAACTTGTTTACAAAATAATTGCGATTCTAATTCATGCAAGCCAGTGAGCTGGTGGTAATTTATGGCGTTTCTTAATTTTCTGCTAGAACTTACCCACATTAATTATGTTTAAATACCCTATCATTTTGTCTGCTATATTTTACCCAAAAAAGCTATTGTTTGTAATTATTGTACTCGTATATCGCTTACAAGTTTATAAATATATACAGAATTTTACTGGTTTTACATAAGAGAAAAAACGAGTGATTTTATATCAATAACTAAGTGTCAAGATAAAAATCAAATTTGAGTTAGACCTGTAAAACTAATTGATTGTACTACCAGTAACTTAAAAGCCAGCAAATACCACAATCATATTAGTCTATACTAGACCTGAGATGTGTGTGCCAAGTTCGTTGTTGTAATCATGTCATATTTTATTACTTGAAAGGCAGCCTATGAAATTCACCAAGAAAATATTGTACGCTTCTAACAGAAGCACTTGGTCAAAGATAGATCAATGTCAACAACACCTACATGCCGAATTTTGCACGAAATACCCACATATTCAGGTATCTAAACAGTGTGTAGCAGATCAATACCGGGTAATGATAAGAAATAATTTTGTCTCATACACTAGAAATAACACTATCAGAAGCGAAGTCGAATAAGATATTTATAATCATCAGTATTGGTTGATCTAATCCCTAATGAAAGACCTGTCCAGATTCTTAAGCTTACCATGACGAACAATGAGTTACGTGATGATTTGGTAAGGAAAATAACACGTTTTGTGTAAGAGTTTAATGGTACAAACCCATGTAGCAGACCACTACTATCAAAAAGAACCTCTTGTAAGAAGCTAGGTGTGTTATTAAAAATTATTCATCTAATTATCCACCTATGTCCCATCCAATTATGTCGTAGACGCTTTTACATTGTAGTAGCTAATTTACTGCGCAGCAATAGCTAATGTAATATACAATAAAATCAGAAAACGACTTGATTTAACATCGGAAAAACTGACTTCAGAATACCATCATGGGAAAAAAAAGTTTGTTAAGGAAAATTAAGTTACTGCCTAAGAACAGTGGACAATTTACAGAATGCGTTTGAGGAGTCATAAATAGAAAGGTAAGAAAACAAATTAAAGAAATATAAGAACCACAATTCATGCACAACATGCTCAAACAGTTCTTGAACATCTTCAAACAAAAACATTTGTTTCTGGAGATCGCCTAAAGTCAGTAAAAGTGAAAACTGTGATAATAAACTATTTGAACATTCTGGGAAGGTTTTCTATATGAAAGTAAGAATTATACGCAAACCGGAAAGAAATTCATGAGTTTTTTGTTACAACTAACAACACCAGCTACTTTTAACATTAAGACTGAATAGCTCAATGAAACTAGATACATCGGTCAAGATTATAGTCATTCTCGATACGCAACTTTTACTACTAAAGAAGTTTTGCGAATTATCAAATAGCTTCATAATCTCTGCTGGCAATCTCCGGGACTAAATAAAGTTCACGATTTCTGATTAAAAAAGATTTGTTTTAGTTAGTTGTTGCCATAACTTAATTAATGTGAACACTGTCAAATACTGAAATAAGTATTTGCTATATACATAACCTTATCATCAAGCAGAGAGTGGGTTTAAAATTGACTATTTCACTAGACTATTTTTAACTGGTAAAACGTCATAGCAACGCCACGTTTCCTACTGACAAAACTCCTTCCTGACCGTGACTTTTCAGCGACAAAATGATGACAGATCCGTCACGAAGGTGTCTGGTAATTCTATTGTTGTCAGTTTGACAAACGTCATTGAGGGGTAATCAATTTTGGATAGATATAATGAATCCAGGCGAAAAATCAAGATTTGGATGCCAGTCAAGTGAAAAAATCAAAAAATTGGTTTCGGAAAATGTCCCATTTAACACGCAGAGGTCCAGAAGCTCTATTTGGACCCAATTTTCGGAATTCCTATGGGTGAGACAGTTGAAAGATGTCCTACCATAACGGAGCTAGCAAAAATTCTCGAGGATTATGCCTTTAACATGAAAAAAGGCAATGACGAAGATTATAAAGAGTCGTCTGTAAAGTCAATGTGGAATACTACAGCAAAAATGGTATAAGGAATATATTTTACGGAGTACGGCATAAAAGTCGACCCTTTCACAGATATATCTTTCAAATGTGCAAGATTTGCCAGAGATACCAAGCGGAGGCAGCTTCAAAGTGTTAAAGAAAAAAGAATTATCCACCGAAGAACTATTAAAAATCTTCCAAAGCTACGACGAAGAAACCCCCGATGGAGCACAAAAAAGTTTTTTGACCTTTGCTCATTTGAACTTGCTTGGAGAGGCAATGAGGCCGTAAACTTCAAGATTAACTTTTTCCAGAAGGAATTTAAAAGGCTAACGCAGCAGTTTAAAATTCTAGATGAATCTGCGGATTAGAATAGAATATGCAGGTGTCTGATCGGCCTATGGTGGAGCAGTACGGCAAGAGATAAGTGCTTGCGCCTCGGTGATACTCCTCCATAGATCCCTACTGGAAGGGCGTGGCGCCTAAATATGTATATACATATATATATAATGAATAAAACAGATCATTAAATATTAATATAAGGCTAAAAATGACAAATGCATGTATTTACTGAATAGTATTTAAAGAGTCATCAGTCAAAAAAAAAAAAAAAAAAGATGACCAATCTCGTCCCCAATCCCCAATACGCTAATAGAAATCGAAAAGTCGCTCATAGAACTTGTGGAAAAAATATGTGTATTTGGGTCACGAAATAAGGTTAACGCGAGATAACCAAACATGCGAGCTACTCAGAAGAATAAGTCTGGGTTGGGCTGCATTCGGAAAAATGAGAGACGTATTTAAAACAAATATACCGATCCATTTAAAAAGAAAAGCTTTTAACCAGTGCGTTCTACCAGTCCTCACATACCGAGCAGAAACCTTAACTCTCACAAAAACATCAGCCGAAAAATTGAGAAGGACACAACGAAAGATGGAGAGATCAATGCTTGGAATAAGCTTAAGAAATAGAATAAGAAACGAGGAAGTTCGTAGACGAACCGGAGTGGAAGACATTATCGAACATATTACAAGGCAAAAATGGAGATAGGCAGGACATGTTGCAAGAATGAAAGACGACAGTTGGACAAAAAAATTGCTTGAGTGGAGACCACGGGCTGACAAGCGAAGCCGAGGAAGACCCCCAACGCGATGGACCGACGACCTCAAAAGAATCGTGACCAATTGGATAGCAGAGGCGCAGAACAGAAGCAGATGGAAAAGTCTAGAGGAGGCCTATGTTCAACAATGGACAACTCAGGGCTGATTGATGATGATGCATGATTTAAAGAGTATTTAACACAAATAAAATAAAATATTGTAGGTATAGCAGGAGTTTGTTTATAAAGAAATTTTTGGCTTTAAAAAATTTATAAAATAATATCTATTGTTTTAAAACTGTTTTTTTTTTGTTACATATCAAAGCCAAAATTAATTGTAATGATAATTACATTTTTAACTTAAATTTTACGTTTCGTACATATACTCTTTTCAACAAAATTCTTATCCTATCTTTACATAATCTCTCTTAATAAAATAATCTTTTTTGAAAACGATGTGTTTCACCGTTTCTTACCGTTCACCCCAACTGGAAGGATGGATCTTGGTTCAAAAACTGTCCACATGGAATCAACACCGTGTCTAAGTGGACAAAAATGTCAGCTGAAAAAATTTTAATAGACAAAAAAACACATAACATAACAAACGATTCTCATCGATCTTCAGCTGTGTCAGCCTTGTTCAAGCAAGGTGGTTCTGAACAGGAGTTAAATAAATTAACGGGTCACTCAAATGCAAGCTCTCTAAAACCATATATGCAGATGGATTCCAGTCACCACCAGAAGTTGATCGAAAATCTCAGAACAACAAATGAAGCTGGACCTTAATAATTGTACATTTAATATTGTTAACAAAGAAATAAAGATTATGTTTCGTTGATATGGTGTAACACTTCCGTGCTACAATGATATATACAAGGCCAGAATCGCTCACTGTCGATGAGAATTGGGCGGGGTTTTCTTAAACATATAGAAACTATATCGTATCTTAAATTTAAGCACAATTAGATAATATTTTATTATTGGACGCCACAAAATAATAACATAAAAAAATTAAGATTTATTGAAAGTTTACAAGAAAACTATTCTTTATTATTTCTTAGTAATGAACAAAAAGAAAACATTAAAAGTTACGTCATCCCAAAGGGATTCCAAAATATTATTTTATGTTAACATTATCATAAACAAAAAATCTTTGTATCGTATTAAATTAAGAATTGGTTATAAAGAAAATGAATGTATATATATATATATATATATATATATATATATATATATATATATATATATATATATATATATATTAACCCCAAATTTCGAAATTTGTTTACATTGAAAATAATATAGTTATTTATCAACTAGGAATAATGAAGAAAATAAACCTTTAAATAAAATAGAACACTTCACTATATTTTCATTTCTTTTTTTTTGAGTTCATAATCATTTCCGTTGTCTTAAAAGTAGGTATAATAAAAATTGGTACAACCTTAATCTGCTCTGTTTCTTTCCTTATTTAATCAGTCACCAAATAAACCATTGATTCGGCTACGTCTTATATCAATCCACCACCATCCTAGATAAGAGGGGTTAGGTATTCCATAAAAAGATACCGCTACTAGGCCATGATCTGGAATAACTCCATACCAATATTATCTTGCGACAATGTATCAGAAAAATATCAGCATTATAGCCTCTCCAATAAGGGTCTAAAAAAATAAATATCTATCTGAAATATGAACAAGAAAAGGATTGTTTAGCTCACCTCTGAAATGAGACCCACTTTGGAAATACGTCTTAACGGTTGGACGGTCTTAACAGAAAAGAGCGAAACGCTATTCTTGCGCTCTCTGGAAATTGGGCGTGAGTGATAAGTTGAAAAATATGCTCATCTACCGGATATATTTGGGAATTACAGAAGAATCCTTGAGTCGGCTACAGGTAGGTACTTGACAGATAGATGGGGTTACTAGTTTTATTTAAAAAAAATATAATCGAATTTTATAATGATTTTCTTTTAAATCTTTTGAAACGGTTACAATGGTGCATTAATTGTCTCGTGAAATAGTCTTGTCGAATATCATTCGAGAGAAAATTATTTACCGGCAAAATTTTCTCTTATGATATATACGAATATTACATACACACTTAAAATTATTAAAATGTCGATGATTACAGATTTAACCGTCACATTTCTTTCTTTCTTTTTGAATCCTGTAAAATAAATTAACTTTAAAATAATTTTTAATAAATATCAAATCAAATAACAATAATAATAAGAAACGTAGTACATATCTCTTCTATTATAGTCAGAATTGAACGGAAACTAAATGTTAAATAATCCATGAAGATTATTTATTAAACAAACAAATTAAATATATAATTAAAACTAATATCATTATTATAATTCAAAAAAGACGAAGAACTTAAAATAGGAAATAAATCATTAAATATTAATAATAATACTAGTAGCAAAAACATTTATTGTAAACTACCAATTAAAATTGGTATTACGTAATTATTGGAAGGTATAATTATTAGAATGATTACAATTCTGACTGAGACGAGCAAATGATACTCGGGGAGGTCGTTAACATCTTTAAATAAAAATAAATACATTAGGTTTTATTTTATATAAATCTAAGAAGAACAAAAAAATTGTCGAAGGATATAATTAAAGAAGGCAAATGTGGATTGTGATAAAACCAAGATTGAAAATTGTGAGAAAATTTGAAAGATTCGGAAAAGGTTAATTTTAAAATATAACTAACTCTCAGTTAAAAATTCTTTTATGTGTGAATTCGCTGATACCAACAAAAAAAGTTGTAGTATTCCTTAGTGCAATTTTTTTAATCCAAAACAAGAACGTGAAGCTCTGTTAAGATGTTGGAATGGCTACTAAGAGGTATATTTGAGAGAATACCACTTCGAAAGATTGTTGGGACCGTAAGTGAAAATGAGCTATGACTTCGCAGATATGGCTTCAAATATGTCTATGAATTATACCGGTAAAGGAATCCAGCGATGAAGGACCATAAAGGAAACGCGAATGTTCTTCCACGTATTTTCTGTTGGGCATCAAACTCTTGTGACGAATGAAATTATACATTTTACCGATTTATTAAGAAAACAAAAACTTTACACTTTGTTACATGAATTAATTTGCTCTTGTATACTGCGGTATGTAAAGAGAAAGAGAGAGAGAAAGAGAGAGAGAGACAGAGAGATAGAGAGAAAGGCAGAGAGAGAGACAGGGAGAGAGAAAAGTAAAAAAAAATGTCAAGAGCGATGAGCTTTGTAGAGAAACTTTTTTGAGACTTTGAGGGCTAGGACAACAAATTCAAGTATTAGAAGATAGGTAGCTAGGTACTGAAAAAACTTGTGAAATTCCAAAGCTTATGCCATGGACGTTTTATTTATACGTCCATGGCTTATGCTTTTATTGCTTATTCCGTTGCTTGTATGGCTTACATCACAGGGGGTATACAACTTTGGCTTTTAAGGACGCATAGGGTTTTACCGCGACGGCTGTCGACAACACACTAACAATCAAGTTTTAGTAAAGGCTTCAACACATGGTCGCTTTGATTCGAGCGAGGATTTCGATTTAGGCGTTGTGGGAAAAATCTGCTCTGCCCAGAGTGTTCGTTTTGCCTCACATTCCCGTATATATGTACAATAATTATTTATTTTCGTGTAACATGTAACATTAACAATGACGTGTAACATTGTGAAATTAAAAAAATTACTATTTTTATAACACAAAAACTTATAAAACATATATTTTACAGGCAAGTAGTTGCTCATCGCACGCCACTGATGTGGCTGGATGCAAAATATTAAAAATTTAATGAATTTATTGATTTACCAAAAAGAATACATTAAATTATTGACTTAATATATAATGTTAGCTGTTTAACATTAAAATATCGGGGATAATTATATTCACATTAATCACCTATCAAATTCACGTCGAATATTGTAGCCGATAATGTGACGTCAGTTCCGTCGTTAACCAGCTACATGTAATAATATCAACGTGTTCCATCATTTGTATCTTATATCGACGGTTTATTCGATCACTTCTACATGTTTGGCAAATTCCACAACATAATTTGTGGTCTTTTTGAGATTTGAGAACTTACTGATAGTTTTTAGGGTCTGATAATTTTAGTAACCTTTAAAATGAAAAACATGTTTTCCAGAAAATTCTTTTATTTTATTTGATATAGTCAACTCCCTTTAAGACAACGATTACAACGATTCCGGCAATTTTTAAACTTCTTTATGCCGTCCGAATATTACGATGGATAAAGCTCTGCAAAATATGCTTTTGTTTCGTCAATTATTTATTCGTTTGATATATTTTTTATTTATATTTATATCTTCAGATTTGGGAACAGATAATAATCGCAAGGGGCCAAATCAGGAGAATAAGCCGGATGAAAAAGTAATTCGAAACCCAACTCACAAATTTTTGTCATTGTCACAACGCTCTTATGAACCGATCTGAGTCTTGCGGCAACAACATTTTTCTCCTCTGCTTATGGGGCCATTTCTCACTGAGTACTTACTTTAATTCGTGAAATAATGCACTGTGTGTACAGTGTAGTAGTAGATTAAGGTTTCGTCATTTATTTGGTGGAATACTCTAAAAAGGGGATTGTTACTGACAAAATTTGTATCTAATACTTATTAATAAGTGTTTCTATTTGTTCCAGACCTACGACAGACGACGCTTGTCATCACCAAGTCCGAGTCCGACACGCGAACAACAAAGAAATGTCAAATCCGAATCAACACACGGAAGTTGGTTTAAATCTTTGGATCGATTGTCGCGAAAAAAATCGAAAAAGGTAATAAATTTATTGAGCGATGTGCAACTTCACTTGACAAGAATTTGTTGGTTTTTGTTGTGTTAATTTTTTTTTGTCTGATGTATTATCGAACATCGATTCGTATTACTTCCTCTTTTTAATGTTTTATGAATTAATATTAATTATTGATTTAAAATATATTTTATATTTCGTGCAATAATAAATTTATTAAAATAACAAATTTTTATGAAATAATAGGGAACTATAATAGTCCGTCTCACATTTTATATTCAGTATGGGTTAAATGCGAAAATAGAACAATGTAGTTGCTTGATGTAACTATTATAACCACTTATGTCTGTGTTTGTATTCTGTGCCAATTCAATATTATAGGTTATGTTTTTATATAGTTATTATATAAAATCCGTAAGCTAATTTTCGAAACCAATTCCAGTAACCAATATCAGATGTCGCTATTTGCGTCCATACGAAGCCATGGTAGAGTTGCTTCCTAAGACAGAAGAGATTTATTTTTACGTTCAGAGCGACTGTGAATAGCCGTTCTGAAGAGTCCTTTTAGGGCGAAATACGTATAAGCGGATACACAGACGTTACGTTACGATACGTTAAATCAAATCTTAACTGTCTTTTTCCTAGTTATTATATAGTTTCGTTTACGGTACGAGTAATGGACGCATTCAGGATCAGTTCAGAATCCTCTTAGTAATCGGGTTGTACGCAAGCGCGGTTCATAATCAGTTCGGGATTGATTTACACCGCGAACGAATTTCGAATGAATTTTAACGAGTTTTTATATTTCCAAGGATCATCTACCAGTGGCTACGTGGGTAACAGCGCAAAGATGCCATATTTAGATGGAATTACAAAAACAACCGGTAAAAATGAAAGAAAACGGGAAAACGCTATTTTTGCAATTTTTTGGACTAGTCAAAACAATGTAAAGGCTATTTTTGATTGACGTTTCGGAAATTAAAAATATTTAAAAAAAAACTTTAAAAATGGAGAAAAATTCGTAAAAAATAGGAAAATATAAGACTGCTTACAATATCATATGAAATATATATATAAATACAAATATTCATGCTGTAAACATAAAACAGAGAACAAAAATTTTAAACAGTTATAGTACCTAACGACTTAGGTTTAAAGGTTAACGAGCTGTTTATCTATTTAAATCTCAGAGCACAGAATATACAAAAATGTTTGTAAGTATCTTGAAATTCGTATTGTGCATGTACGAACTCTGAGTTCTCTTCAAATCCCAAGGATCAGTTGTACTGGTTCTGAACTACGGCCAAAGTGACCGCGAACGACAAGATTCTGGACTAGCAGACCCTCTCAGTACAGAACTTGATCTCTGCGAACGCTCATTTGTACACTGCGCATTCGAAGTAATCCTGAACGCGTGCAGAATTCAATCATCGCGGATGAAACTAATTGTATCAACAACTGATACGACAGAACACAAGCATTAACACAAGATTGACATGATTGACAGAAAATGTAAGGGGCAAGAACGCAACGGTAAATACGGATAGAATCATTGAAAAATTCAAAGAATAGTAAAGAGGCATAATATAATCCATAAGAGTCTGTACAGTATATAAAACGTAAGACGGACTTGTAGTTTAGGTTAGGTTAGGTTCAATCATAGACATGTAATACAAATAGACTGATCGCTGCAATACATTACGTGCGACAGTGACCTTCCCATTGGTCCTTTTGGTCACATGGTCAAAAAATCCGGCCCATTAGAAAGAGATGCAGAGACGCTGTATTGCAATGCTCAGTCTATTTGTATTATATATCTATGGGTTCAATACGTTCAATATGAATGGGAACTAACGGGTTAGGGAACGAATAATATTTGGAGATTTAAAAAGTCAAATCAGAAGAAAAAAAATGAAGTAGTAAGATTATTTGGCGATGAGACCACCTATGTTGAGGGGAAAAGGTTAATTACGGTAGGTATTTGAACAAAATGAGTCAAAGATTCTTAACAAACCATTCTAACGAATAAAACGGATACCAAAATCAACAAGTCATCAAAAAACTATTAAAATATGAGCAGAAAGCTTAGACCAAGAAAGTGTACAACTGTTGTATAAAAGCAGGCTAAGCTTCTTCTTCTTTTTCTTCCTTGGCTTTTCCCTTTTCAGTGGTCGCTGTTCCTTAATCTTCTTCGCCATTCATTTCTATCTTTTTTCTTCATTTAAACCATTCTCTCTTAAGACCTCTGCTAGATAATCTCTCCATCTTCTCTCCAGAGTTCCTCTACCTCTCTTGCCTTAACTTCCAATCTAATAGTCACCCCGGCTCTTTTCCTAATCACTTCGTTTGTGATCTTGTCCCTCCTAGTCTTATCCGACATACACCGTAACATTTTCATTTCAGCTAACTCCATCTTCTTCTCCTGAACACTCTTTACAAACCACACTTCATCACCCTACACCAACGCAGGCTTCACCACAATCTTGTATATCTTTCCCCTTTCAGCCCTTTACCGATTTTTCGATCACAGAGTACCCAGCTTATTTGCTTTCAGTTAAACCAACCAGCCTATATCCTGTGGACGATTTCTCGATCTAGTATCCCATTTTCCGGAATTTAAAAGCCAATGTAATTAAATTCTCCTACTCGTCCTAGTTTTTTCCCAAGCAATTCGCGGTCCCTAATCATTCTTGTTCCTTCCAACCAAATAAAGTACGTTTTTGATCTACTAACCTTAAGTCCTTCTCTTCAATAGCCCTTCTCCAACCATCCAACCTCTCCTCCATCATTTCTTTGCTCTACTTTACTAACGCGATCTCATCAACAAAGAGCATTGACCAAGGAGCCCCTGCCTTACCTTCTCTGTCAGTACATCCCTAACAAGGTTAAACAGGTAGGGGCTCAGTAAAGAACATTGATACAAACCAAACCGTCACTGGAAAACTTTTGGTCAATCCGACACAAGTCCTTACTTTAGCTATTTCTGAGCCTTACGTATTTCTAAGGATTTAGTACGCACAAATGCAGGCTGATAAAAAAGGCTGATATCAAAAATTACAAAAAAGCTATGAGTTCATCAAATTAAATGTTTATGATTCACTAATCGAAGCTTTAAGACTGTCAAAAAAGGGAACTAAAACAAAACTTAATTGGTGTGACAATAAAGATGAAAAAGCATATCGAGAAGCACAGGCCAGAGTACGGCTTAAGATGTGCCAGATAAAAATTCGTTGAGTAAGTGAAAAAAGGTTATAATATATATGTATAGATATAATAATTGTTATGGTGTTGAATTTCCAAATGAACGACACATAAACGATTTATAACATAACCAATAAGTGTTTTACGATTCACCGATTATATCAATCAGTTGTATTACATGTTTAATAATGTCTTCAGTTTTGCCTAATTTCTAAAATCACATTCACTACTGTACAGGGTGAAAAGGATGCCAACTTCACCAGCGGAACCGAAGAAGACACTCCCACAAAACCCACGAAAAATCTCCGATTTTTCGGAGACACCGATCAAGAATCGAACGATAGTATACGTCACAAAACTTCCACCAAAACTCGTGCAGGAATACCATCCAGAGCCAGAAGTCAGTCCACACGAGAGCTTCACAATATTTCAGAAGAATTCAAGTCGCCTAGAAATAACTACAAGTCTATGACTAATGTTTCTCAGTCCGAAAAGGAGACGAAAGAATCCAGAAGAAGTTTGAAACCACCGATGTCGCCGAACCATCGAGCTCCATCTAGAGAAACTTCACGGCATGACAAAGAGAGAAGCAGGAGGAGAAAGAATGAAGTTAGCTCGGTGGAAAGTTCCACGGAAGGTGACAGCAGCCAACAGTCGCAAAGAAGTATCGTCTATTTGCATGCTGCTACAGGTACGAATAACGTTTTATACATAAATAAAATTACATTTATAATAAAAAGAATACGCAACTTGTTTTGTTAAAATCCCCTTAATGTCTTTTAAGCATTTGTTATGTGTGCCTTTCTATTTTTGTTAGTCGTTTCAATTGTTGGAAATTCTTTCTTGTTGAATGCTTTTCCAATTATATATATATATATATATATATATATATACATATACATATATATATATATATATATATATATATATATATATATATATATATATATATATATATATATATATATATAAGAAAAAAGAAGTACTTGTGACTCGTTTGGAACAAATATATAACTGTTTTGGATGGGTTGGAGTCAATAATAGGGCTATTGGTTAACTATTTTTTTATTCTCGAGCTTTCAATTGTGTTTACAATTATTATCAAGAGCTAAAAAAGACAAAATACTTACAAGGTTGAACTAAAAAGAAAAAACAATTTTTGTTAACTTACCAAATAAAAATTAGTTTGGTAAGTAAAAATCACTGCTTACATGTTCAAAATATTTAATACAAAAATGTTTTTATCTAACAAATGTTTCTCTGAAAAATTTTTTTTTTATAATTTTGAAAACATTTTTTTTAATATAAGAATAATTGAATTTATAAATAAGTTCAAATAGCAACCAATTACAAATAGCCTCAATGTCATAAATGCCAACATAAAATTTTTATTTTTGACAATTATATTGCCAAAAGTAAAACTTCGTTTAAACATTCTTTTTTTTGTTTAGTAACAAAAAGAAGAAGATTTATTCACCCTTGACAGATGTCTGAAAGAATGTGATAGATATATGGAGAATTAAATATGACATTTTACAAGTTTTATATATAAATCATAAAGAAAGAATATAATTATAAATTTTGCTTAAATTTTGAATTTCAGATCTTTTGTTTAAACTCTTATCATTTTTGCTAATACAAACCATTTCCAAAAAAGTCCTTTTAAATTTATTACTTTCACTACATAAAATTTTAATGTTATCAAAATCCATAATATGGTCTTTATCGATTACATGTTCTGCCAAAGCACAAGATGGTTTTTTAATTCTGCAATCACTTTTGTGAGAAATAATGCGATTTGAAAGATTTCTTCCGGTCTCACCAACATATTCAGCCTCACACTGAGTACAACTAATGCTGTATACTAAATTCGTTTTTTCAAATTTGTCTATAGGATATTTAGTTTTAGAATATAAAGATGAAATAGTTTTGATGTTCTTTGTTGCTATTTTTATATTGTCAATAACCTTTAGTGTTTGTATTAATTTAATCATTAACACCTAAATTAATACAAACACTAAAGGTTATTGACAATATAAAAATAGCAACAAAGAACATCAAAACTATTTCATCTTTATATTCTAAAACTAAATATCCTATAGACAAATTTGAAAAAACGAATTTAGTATACAGCATTAGTTGTACTCAGTGTGAGGCTGAATATGTTGGTGAGACCGGAAGAAATCTTTCAAATCGCATTATTTCTCACAAAAGTGATTGCAGAATTAAAAAACCATCTTGTGCTTTGGCAGAACATGTAATCGATAAAGACCATATTATGGATTTTGATAACATTAAAATTTTATGTAGTGAAAGTAATAAATTTAAAAGGACTTTTTTGGAAATGGTTTGTATTAGCAAAAATGATAAGAGTTTAAACAAAAGATCTGAAATTCAAAATTTAAGCAAAATTTATAATTATATTCTTTCTTTATGATTTATATATAAAACTTGTAAAATGTCATATTTAATTCTCCATATATCTATCACATTCTTTCAGACATCTGTCAAGGGTGAATAAATCTTCTTCTTTTTGTTACTAAACAAAAAAAAGAATGTTTAAACGAAGTTTTACTTTTGGCAATATAATTGTCAAAAATAAAAATTTTATGTTGGCATTTATGACATTGAGGCTATTTGTAATTGGTTGCTATTTGAACTTATTTATAAATTCAATTATTCTTATATTAAAAAAAATGTTTTCAAAATTATAAAAAAAAAATTTTTCAGAGAAACATTTGTTAGATAAAAACATTTTTGTATTAAATATTTTGAACATGTAAGCAGTGATTTTTACTTACCAAACTAATTTTTATTTGGTAAGTTAACAAAAATTGTTTTTTCTTTTTAGTTCAACCTTGTAAGTATTTTGTCTTTTTTAGCTCTTGATAATAATTGTAAACACAATTGAAAGCTCGAGAATAAAAAAATAGTTAACCAATAGCCCTATTATTGACTCCAACCCATCCAAAACAGTTATATATTTATATATATATATATATATATATATATATATATATATATATATAATTATGCCTATTTTAACTATTCTGTTTTGGTTTTTCCTTCTTTCTCTTTATTTTAAATCAAAATTTTTTTTCGCCGTGGCTCATCCATACTATCCCTTCATGACCTTACTCGTGTTGGTGTAACTCTTGCTCATGCTTCCATAGAACTTGTTTTTTTTATATTTGAACTTCTTTTTTATTTTGAAGTTTCTACATTTAGATTTTGCGGCATATGCTTTACTTTTTTTTATTCTGATATCACTACACTGCTTCACTACAGCAATTGTCTTTACTTTCCCAATCCTTACGTAATACTATATTGTCATTTTTGGGAAATTTTAGATATGTTTTAATACCATTTTAGTAGATCATCTTTCTCTTTTTTAGTTAAAACCCCTTGATTTTTAAGTTCCCCTTCACTTTAATTGCTTTATCTTTGTAATTATAACTATTTTTATGTAGGAATTCTTTTTCTTCTTGGACATTTTTGACCATCAACCTTTCCTAGCAGTGGTATTATTTTTTATTTATGTGAACTA
The DNA here is from genome assembly GCF_040954645.1 of Diabrotica undecimpunctata. Taxonomy (NCBI): domain Eukaryota; kingdom Metazoa; phylum Arthropoda; class Insecta; order Coleoptera; family Chrysomelidae; genus Diabrotica; species Diabrotica undecimpunctata. The sequence continues at coordinate 146,564,374 of NC_092808.1, forward strand.
AAATATTTGCCAATATTTGGTAAGTTTTAATGAAAAGTTGTCATGGGACAAACTAGATATTATGTTCTTTCTAGCATTAGTTTTTGAATATTGTAGGGTTCTTTGTTTGTAAGATTTTTATTTATGTATCCTTCAACGCCTTCATTCATGCCTTACAACAGAACAAGTTCCACTTAATGTTTAAAAAACAACCTAAATTTATCTAATCTGTTTGACTCTTTTGGTTTCTTTTCCATCTACATATATTTCTGTATTTAGATTGCATTTTAAAACACATTTTTTTCTCACCGTCTCACCTAATCCTCCATTTCATTAGTCGGTGTCACTGCTGGATCGTCTAAAGGAAGATATGCCGAGCCCAGAATAATTTATCTTGGTCCTTTTCCTTTCCCAATCTTGATTCTTACTGTCGTCAGATCTCTGGAACAGAAATTAGCAATTAATTAGCGGTGGTATCTCACAGGTATGGACTTCAGTAGATCTACTGTAGATCACCGCCATTTTAAGACCCTCCGCCGCTGCTACCTCTTCGAGATGATTTTACGCTTCTTGGCTTCTCTTGTCACTTTTAGGAGTCTATAACTCAGAGCGGGATCTTTTACCACCAACATTCCTGCTCTCCTCCTGTTTCTTAAGCATATCTCTCGTCTCGGTAGTTTTGGTCTTCTTCCAGTCAATGGGTTTCATCTCCGTGATTGAAGCTGAGGAGTCGGAGTCAGTGGTTACTGGTTCTCCTCTTCTTTGTGTTGTTAAAGAATCTGAGTCAGTGATCCCAGACTCCCTCTTCTCTTGGTTTCTTTTTTGTTGTTTCGTGTACATTACACATACATACAGCGAATATAATATATCTGTTTTTTTTTCAGTTGGTGATATTCCAGGACCTGGATACTTAAAAAATGGACGGAGGGCCGCTTCAAGAGAAGAATTGGCCTCTAATGGACCAAAAGTTCAACAGGTTAAAACTCTAAGCCGATCTTTTTCAGTTCTAGCCCCTTGGAAACCACGAAACCCCAGAGATGTGGATATCGACTACAGCCAGTACCCGAAAAATGGTAAAAATGGAAAATATGAACAAAAAATCTCAAAAACACCTACCCCTCGAAAAGATAGTTCATCAACACTTAAAAAGAAAGCCCAGGAGTCTCGAAAGAACTATAATAGTTCCAATGGATCCCATGTTTCGAACGGTTCAACTTTATTAAAGCTATCGAAATCAAAAGAAAATTTATCTTCACAGACGCTAAGAAGATCTAAAGAAAATCTTTCCAAAGGTTCTAACTCTACTTTATACAAGAAAAAAGACCGGTATCCCAATGAAAATTCGAGATATACTCGAGAAAAAGATGAAAAGAAGATGGCTTCCAAGAGTCTTTCCGTTGAATCGCTAGGAGGTCAAGAGAGAAGAAATAGGGATATTTCTAGGTCAGTTTCCATGCCCAGAGACCCTGAAAAATCGGCTGGATGGTTTAAGATGTCTAAGAAAAATAAGATGAGCAGCGCGCAAAGACTGTGATTCTGTATGAGTTTTGTGTATTTTAAGTACTTAGAATTCAGTGGCGTATCGAAGTTTTAATACTGATCTAATTAATATTTTTAATCAAGAATTTTACTTAATACGATTACAAATATTTTGGAAAAGAGTTTTTCATTCATTATAAGATTAAGTCACTAAAGCTTGCAAATAATGAGTCGCAAATAAATATTAACTTTATAAATTTTATATAAATAAAGTCGAACACCAGTGACAGCTGATTTTTTTATAAAGTTGTATTCAAATACTGTAAAATTTGTATTTGCCTTGCGGTAGAAATATATCCCGCCGATTTGGACTGATCGGCTCTCGACCATCATTATCACAGCTCGTTCCACGTATGTGCATCGCTAGGTTGCCACGTAATACATGAAATCCGAGAGAAAGACACCAAATAGTATTTTTTTAATAGATGTTAATGAACCGCCCCATGTTTAGCTCATGGAGCTAAGCTTACAAACTTAGTTACCAGTGGGTAGTAATTTCTGTAACTCAACTGCATTATGTCTGTCACGTTACGACCTTATATTTTGCATGGTCTTCTATAAACGATCTTTTTCCATAACACTATCATTTCTGATATGTTTAACATGCTATAAATCAAAAGTTTTTTCGTTATTCTTACAAATTCCGTCACTTTTCGTATAAGAACTGTTCAACTAAACGTTTTTTCACTTTCTGCGTCAATATCATTAATTATTTACTGGTTTCTCCATACGTCGATTATAATAAAGTCGAATGTTAACTTACGTAAAGGAGATAAATTGTTAGAAAAAGATGTTAATTGTATTTCAACATGACAGAAAAACAAATAAAATCGGATGAATTTGAAATCCGGAAAGGTGTTCGCCAAGGCTGCATACTCTCTCCGATGCTTTTTAATTTATATGTTGAAAATATATTTGCGGAAGCATTAGAAGGCACGGAATTAGGCATTAGGGTGAACGGCATACCAATTAGCAACCTACGCTATGCGGACGACACAGTGATTATAACTGATAATTTGGAAGATCAGCAGTTATTACTTGATAGGGTGAATAGCATAGGTAAAAAATATGGCCTCAAAATCAACATTTTGAAAACGAAATATATGGTCATTAGCAGAAACCCTCCAGAAAACCCGATAATATGCATAGGTGACGATCGCATAAAACGCGTGAAAACTTTTAAATACCTTGGCACCACAATCAATGACCAATCGGATCCACAACAAGAGATAAAAACCCGAATACAAATGGCAAGACAAGCTTTTGTGAAATTCAGACCGCTCCTATGTAATCAAAACCTAAATTTCGAAATACGCTACAGAATGGTCAAGTGCTACATATGGTCCATCTTGCTTTATGGCATGGAAACGTGGACTTTGAAAAAAACATCTATCAACAAACTTGAAGCATTTGAAATCTGGTCATTGAGAAGAATGATGCGCATACCTTGGGTGGATAGAGTTCGAAACGATGACGTCCTTAAGAGAGCCGGCGTGGAAAGAGAACTCTTTGAATTAATTAAAAAACGCAAGATTGGTTACCTTGGGCACATATTGAGAGGAGCAAAATATGAAATACCACAGTTAATCCTACAAGGGAAGATCGAAGGTAGGAGAGGAGCCGGCCGCAAACAATTATCCTGGTTAAGGAATATTAAAGAATGGACAGGAATACACAATACAGGCGAGCTGTGTCACGCCGCTAAGAACAGAATTCTAGTAATGAGATAGTCGCCTACGCACTTTGGTGTATGGCATGTTAAGAAGAAGAAGAAGAAAAACAAAATTGAAATTCCCAATATTTTCTTGCCGTACTGTAAATGCAAAGAAACAAGCAATCTAACAAAATACTAGTTGTCACTGGTGACTGATGTTTTTAGATATATTCCATCCACCGTTTCTAAAATTCAATTTTTCTTTGTTCATTCCATTATATATTTATAGAATTATCGTACCAAACTAGATCTGTCATTCGTGACAGATATTATTAAATATTGTACTTTTTCCAATATTGTCGACTAGTTAAATAACTAACGTTTCGATGGTGAAATTAACTAAAAATTATGGATATGTGTGTTGTCGGTTTGTTGGGACATAATTTACTTATATAAATGAGAACTTTCATAGTCTGTACAGACAAATATTCTCTTTCAGATACGCCACTGAGAATAGTGCCATTCAAAAGATGTTTTAATATGTTCTCTCACATTTACTGGTTAAATTGTGTCCGAGATGAACCATGAATCAAAATGCAGACTGGCTCCGGTACTACCGTTACTAATCAAGTTCCTTATTATGTTTAACAAAAGTAATTTTTCGTCACCGAACATATTGAAGAAGTTTTGTGATTCTTTTCCTTAAACTAATAAACTTTTAATGTTAAAAATAACTAATATGATTATTTGACAAGGAAACGTAAAGAAGATGCAAAATTGCATTAATAATATGCAATCGCCAGTATTAGTACTGTATATTATGGTGAAAATGAAAGTTTAAAAGTCTTATTATGTTATTGCCACTTATATCTGAATAAATCTGATAAATTATTCATTGAAATCATGGAATGTCCATTTAAAAGATTGTATTGTGCAAAAGTGCATAACTAGTCCACGACTTGTCAATATATAAACTTAATAGTCGATAATTTTAGTAGAGTATAACGAATGCTAAAGAGTTACTAGATGACACGTCACTCATAACATATTAATGATCAAAAATTGTTTCCCAGGAGCAATTCCGTTTTTTAAATAATAGTTTATTCAGCAATTTTTGTTGTTCAGTAACAACAAAACAATTTTGTGATTTAATTGAATTATATTTTCCTAGTCAATAATATTCTGCCTGAATTTCCATACAGTTATTCCACTGCTCTTCTAATTTATGGATTCCTTTTCTACAGTCATAATCCAAAAGACTGACAAAATATGCTTCTACAGCAGCTATTACTGTTCTTTCAATAAAAATCTTATGCAATCTGTGAACAGTCAGAATCAGAGTGACCTAAATATGGCGAAAAAAATTGATGTGGCAACAATTCGTACTTTAGTTTACTGATTTTAGCGATGGTTTTTTGAGCTCTGTGAGATGATGCATTGTCTTAATAAAAAATAGTTTTTTATTTTGTAAACCAAGTCTTTCCTACAAATGTGTCACCTACCAGCTGGTCCTAAAGGTTACAACAATGATCTGAGTGAATTGTTTTATCAGTTTGGAGCAAAATTCCTTTTGTATAAAAAAAACTCCCTGGACTGATTTTTAGATTCTAACTCGCTTTGAATCCGAACTACTGGGTTTAAACGACTCAGTAGCTTCTTATTTTAATTAAGGATTGTGCTGATATACGTAATCATCCATGGTGATGAAACCATGCATAAAACTCTTTTTGTCCTTTTTAAAATGTTCCAAATGTTGCTGAGAAAAACACATTAGAATTTTTATTTGTTTTATTGTTAGTAAATACGACACATTTTTGCACACGGCTTTTTAAAACCCAAAAATTCAGTGAACATATGTCTCATGCGATCTGAAGCTTCTACTAAATATCTTGGATTGAATCGATGATGTTTATTTTAAAATGAATTTGTCTTTGGTTTTAAAACTATAATGTCAATTTTGTCTAATATATTTATTGGAAATAAATCACAGAATAAACCAGTAAAAAACTTGGAATGTAGATAAATAATCAATAACGACAGTAGTACAACAGTAACGAATAATATTTTGATTTTATTCGTTTGTTAACCTTTTGTCTTGATTTACTATTTTCCTTCTAAAAATAGTTGACATTTTCACTCATTGGTGCCCCACGTTGGGCGCCAATGTGTAACAATATAGCAACCCATGTATAACTGTGAAGCTATCACCTAGATTATTGGATGTTAATTGTGGGTTAGTTTATGGATTTAAACAATACTTTAAAACAGTTTTATTGAATTTAATAAGTTTGTAGAAAATTCAAAACACCATTGCGATATATATTTTATTTAACCGTACAGTTCCGTGCTGCGGAAGAATTTAACACTTCTTTATGTTTATTAACGAAAATTTACCGATGTTGGAGCCATTGCTATTGCTTTATTTACGCTATATAACTGTGTGCCTTACGTGTAGTGTTTGTAAGTAGAAATTTGATTTCTTTTTCATTACGCCACAACCTAGTGAAAGGGAATTTGAATTTTGTAGATTTAGATTTTAGGTTACTTTTATCATATCACTACTCAACGCTCAAATTGTTAATACATTTTTATAGAAGACATGTATTTTAATAAGAACATTATGTGACGTCGTGCAATAGCAAATACATTTGCACTAGATCAAATAATTTTCGAAAATATGTGAGAAATGTAAACATAACATTAAAAAGTTTTCTTTTTCATTTTCCTATCCAGATTTTATACTTTATGTTAGGGGATCCTTCTGGTGGTGTTAACGCAGTTTTGTTGAATCTAAATAATTTTCATATTTGTTATTCTCTCTAGGTGCTGTAATCTGTCGACGAGATTTCTTCACTTATATTGATTAATTTCTACACTATGATATCATATTAGTCACCATCTTAACACTGACCTAACTCCAGTTTCAAAACCGGATTTTGCTCCACTAAAAATCTTCATAAGATTTCAAAAATTGATTACTATACTATAACAATTTTCAACTAAAGGTGATTCATTGGCAACATCGCACTTAAAGCGAGCAACCGATATTCCTCTTATCAACTTTGCAGAGGCGTACCAAAATATTATTTTATATATAACTATTAAATTATCTTGTATGTTATGACAGGTATCTTATAGTTCTATAACAAAATAAAGTAAAATTTTATTGTTATTATAAAATACATAATACAGTACTTGAAAAAAACAGAAAACTTTGCAAAATAATTCTTATATTCCATTTATATACATAGAAGGAGAATTACAAAGCAACGAAATAATTACCTTTGTTATGATTATGAAGTTTCAGAATCCAGCGACTCGTCCGAACAAGAATCCCTAGTCACACTTTAGTCTATTATTATTTTGTAGAAAATAGTGTCTACCATCACGTCCAATCTCCATATTTTCTCTTCTGTCTCTAACCCTCCACGTGGGCTACGGCATAAGCCCAATCTTATTTCCGTATCCGTTCCACTGCGAGTGTCAAAAAACGTTGGACATCAGAAATTTTATATATCACGTTTTCATGAGCTACGTAACCCTTTGATAGGAAGGAAGTCTCATAATGGTGATACCTTTACCATTGTATCTACAACATGCTGAAAATATCTGTCAGGATGCTGTCTAATGACACTTATAAGCTCAGCCTTAACCAAGTCCTCGAAAAATGGGGTTTCTTTTTGTCCTAACCAACTCTACATGTCTGCTTTTCTGGTGACCATTGTTGGCAGATGTTCTACTAATCGGCTGTGAAAAGAAGTTATCCATCACTATTACCGAATTTGGGTCCACTTGTGAAAGAAGGGATTTAAACTATTTGTCAAAACGTTGGGCGGCCACGCCTTCGTGATAATCCCTCGTTTTTTTGGATAAAAAATGATTGCACTATATGGTCGACAATCAGTCGTTGCCTTTACCCGTTGGCCCTCGTACCCTGTTGATAAACCTTCCACAAATGCTTGAAGCTAACTCGTTAGAGTAGTATCTTGCTAGATATTAGATACAATGTGACCAGCATTAATCCATGTTTCGTCCTGATGAAATAATATTTTTGTGAGCAGAACGAACTTCTCTAATAGAGCAAAGATATTTCCGTCGCCATAAGACTAAATCTTCTCTTTCTATTAAGACAGATTTACGGAATCATTTGGCATATATAAATTTTAAATCTTCCTTTATTATTTTCCTTAACATATCTGCTCATTTTTGGAATAAGATCATTTTCCATCACCTTTGTTTCAATGGATTCGAGGGTTGGCGCTTTATTCTTAAAAAAGAAAGAAAAGTCTTCTTCTTCTCATTGCGCCGTCTCCTTGCGAAGGTTGGCGATCCAAATGGCAATTGTAGTTTTGGAAACTGCTTCGCGAAAGATCTCCGCGGATGAGCGGTCGAACCATCTCCTCAGGTCTTTCAGCCACGAGTTCTGGCGTCTTCCTACTGATATTTTGCCCTGTACTTTTCCTTCCAGTATAACTTGAAGTAATTCATATCTTTCGCCTCTCAGCACATGATCCAAGTATTGCATTTTCCTCTCTTTGATTATTCTTAGTAATTCTTTTTGTTTACACATGCGACGAAATATCTTAACATTAGTAACTCTTTGTACCCATGGAATCCTCAACATTCGTCTGTATATATACATCTCAAAGAAAAGTAGTGCGTTCAAAATATTTCTGGTACTTGTCCAATTCAATTTGTTTCTACCACGACAATGTACTTTTGGAATTTGCACAATTTACACCTTCCACTGTACGAAGTGTATTTTTTAAATTTTCATACACTCTACAGACATAAGCTTCTGCTTTCTTTATACGTTACTTGAACGCACTACGACATTCATCTTAATACTATAAAAAAATAAAAATCAAACATATTATTTTGCTACTTACCTCAAAAACTATTTTAAAGTTAATGAATATAATATAGTTTATTTAATAAATATAAAACAAAGCCACATTCACAAGAAACACAACACACCACGCCTATGAAGATAAGGACGCTTGATGATAACGAATAAACTATTTATCCCATTTCCACTCTTTCCAAAGACGTAAATATATAGACCAGCCAAGTGTTCAACGTTCAACGAAAGTATTCAACGAACTTGTTCAACTATTCGCTCATGAATCGCACCGGTATGCAGAAGGTATATTATTACGGGGCAAATTTTATGAAATCATCTTACTTTTCACTTATCCACCTTGGCGAAGCATAAACAATAAAAATAACCCCGGTAAATGCCGGTAAGAATATACTTCTGACGTTTAACTTTGTTGCCGTTAGCTCTCAGTTCAATTTGTAGATAGTCACCTTCAATTGAAAATTGTTATAGTATAGTACTTACGCTCAAGATTGTTCTATCTTTTCATAGCGATATTCACGAACAAGGCTACCACAATGTCAATATAAAAATATGTAAATGGAGCTCTAAACGAGCTCATTTCATGATATATTTAATGAATATTAAACTTTGATCAGAAAAACATTGAAAACTGTTATAATAATAATATCTACACAATGAACGTCATCAAGACAGATTATCTATCAGGAAATTCTCAAATATCTATCTTGTGTGTTGACAAACCGGTTTACACATTGGCTTTTTACCTATTTCGATACAATGTGGAAATATACTATACCTATCCATAGCAACAAAAAGTATAACATGAATGAACAGCGCATGCTTATCTTCCAACGGCGTCTCAGTTATTAGTGGTCTGTGGTCTCAATGAGCCAACGGTTCGAAAAATAAAGATAGAGTGAAAGGACAGGCGAGTCGTATCTCTAGACAAGTTTGCGTTTGCTTGCATTTGCTATTTCGAAATCATGATAGGTATATTCTCACTTAATTGTTTATTCACGTTATTTCTTGGATGTGAGACATTTTCATTGTATGTTGATGTAGTTTCAACCTACTTTAAGTCATACACTTCCCTGACAGTCAAAATTGTAGGTTAACACTTCGTAATTATTTAAAGATAAGAACTCAACTATCCCAACCAACTGCAACTTATGCAAACTATTGTGTGTGCGAAGAATCCTTAGTGAAAGATATTTATAGAAATATAATTTTTACTGGTTCAATTTTGCCTAGAGATCTTTTTTAAGTCTTTTTTGATATGAAAATTATTTTACAGTGTTTTACTTATCGTGAAAGAATTGTCTAATATTTTTGCCGACTGACCTAAACTGAATTCAATTGGAGAAATTCAATAATAAATATCGGGACTCACATATTTCCATAATGAATTTGTTGAAATACATGTCTATCATTTTTCTTACTTATATCTTTAAATAGCATATATATTTAACTGACTTGTAATATAATAATAATATTAATACTTCATTTATTTCCTGGAAATAAACACATGAATAATATGGTGCTATATTAGATTTTAATTGAAAGCCCTATTTTAAAACAATGTAAATAACAATGAATGTTGTTAAATATTGTAAATTTTGGTTAGGGTTGTGTAAGTGCAGTGTTACTATATTTGTTACCAAATTGCTATGGCAACATTTGGATTTGTATTGCGTATCGATATACTAATCTGTATTATAAGTTTCATCATTTTTGTGTACTAAACGAGATAGGTGTGTAAAATAAATCGATTTTTAATACAATTTGTGGTTTTTATTTTCAATATTTTTAGATCTCTTCCTATAATCGACTTCTAAAATCATCTGAGGTGTACAATGTAACAAGAAATAGAAGTGGGCTTTTGTAATTATTTATAGAAGTATGGGCTCACAACACAAAATATATGAGACTTGATACGGATTGGCTAGCAGGGCATGTCGGAGAATGACCTATTAACACTCAATGAACGATTTGGCCAATTTGCAAGCCCGTAAAAGACACTTAATTAACTTTGGGACACTGTCTTTTCTCAAGATCTATCAAACTAATTCGCTGAGACTATGATTTCTATTTTATATTGACTTTCCTCGTTTAAATATGCAAATACGTTTACTCAACGAAATATAATTTTATCAAAATACATCCATTATTGTACTACCTCAAGACATTTGACCGCTAGCGAGTTATTTTACAATGCCACACCAATTTCCACAACCAGATTGCTCTGGTACAAATTCTACAAAAGGTGATAAAATGTGGATCAACATATGTGCCAACGGCATTGCCATTTAAAACTGAACTAGAAAATAATTTGAAAAAAAAAATAGGTTAGGTTAGGTTCAAAGGAAATTTTAACAGAAAATAGAGAAACAAAAAATGAAAAATATTTACAAAAAAAGATTAAACTGCAACAAAGTAAGAAAGATGAAGAGAAATATATTGTCTTCCAGCACAGAGAGTGACGTATATAATGACGAATATAGATACATTTAATGAGGATGCAAAATATTTCTACTGTTGCAACTTAGGTATATTCTCGGTATGTCCCTGGTTCAAATTGGATTGGTTGCTTAAAACTTCAGCGTTGGTGTCACGAAGAGTATGCATCAGTAGATATGGAGATAGTTTTATTTGTGAACTGCATTTAAATAGGTAACTGGGTTCTCGAATAATGTTCAATTCGGATCTTATGGGTTAGTGCAAAGATTCGATCGTTTGTGAACGACCCATGATTGCTGAAAGGTAAATTATATAATAATGCGAGTGAATAATAAAAGTAAAATGTAATGGCATGTATATATATATATATATATATATATATATATATATATATATATATATATATATATATATACAGTAGACTCCCTCTATAACGAGAACTGAAATGGCAGACTAATTACCTCGTTATTAGCGGATCTCGTTATATCCAACAACAATAATACTGTGCATACATATGAATATGTAGTTTCCTAAAACATTAACTTTCTATAGTGAAGCCATTCGGAGCAATATAAGATGCTAATAAATATTGTTTGAATGGCGTTTTTGAAAAAAAGTTGTTTACTTTTATTGTCAATGAAATACATTAAAACAAAAAAGAGTTGTTTACTTTTATTGTCAATGATATCTGTATTCTGTAAATCTGTATAAAACGTATTTTCAAGAATATAATTTTTAACTGATTTAAATTGTCCAGTATTCTATCATATTTTCTAAAGATGTGAAACGGTTTTATGCTTCTTCATTTGCGTTTTTTCTTTGGATAAAGTTTCTGACAACCTTTAAAACACTTTCCACATCTTGTCTATTAGGACCTATATTATTAGGTGTGAATGGTCAACCCCCTACAATGACACTTGTGAATCATAAATTGTATATTTCCGACTAAGAATCATAAATTGTAAGAAGTTTATTGCGGATGGCACTTAAAAAGGGTATTTATTTATTTATAGCTACAGTCGGGCCAAAACGTAAAATAACACGTTTTTCAATCTTATTTTCTCTCGTTACAAGCAAACTTACCTCACTATAGAGGGTTATAGTTTAATAGAAATTTCACGTTACATCTAATGTACCTCGTTATAAGCGAAAACTCGTAATAACCGTGTTCGTTATAGAGGGAGTATACTGTATATATATATATATATATATATATATATATATATATATATATATATATATATATATATATATATATATATATATCGAAAAAAGGAGTACGACCGTTAATCCAATATAAATAAGGATCACTCGAAGAGTGGTGGGTTTTTTTTTCAGCCAAAATTGGGGAAAAAAGACAAAGAAGTTGGCTACTTCATCTATTTATTGAAAACGTTTCGCTTTCTAATCAGAAAGCATCATCAGTTCATCTAAAAAGCACAATATGAAAAACCAAATATCCATAGACAAGTCAATATAAATGTTTTACCTCAAAAAGACATGTAGCAGTCAATGGTATAAAATATAAAGAAGCTTAAGATAATGGACATCAATAATTAGTTGCATAAACAATAAATTGAAACTAGATACAGTTTACAATTTGATTTAAACACAGCACAGCAAAAGACCATGTGGTTTTTGTACATTTAATTTAAAAAAGTATATAAAAAACTTATGTAAAAAATAAGTATTTGCTGAGAACTAACAAGATTATAAGATCACACTTCCAACAGTATAATATTAATTTAATTCAATTTTTACTTTAGGTAAAATTATTGAACAGATTAAGAGTTTAATTAGTATATTATAAAAGGTGTAATCTTGTGGTAACTTCATTTATTAGGTCTACCAGGGAATGAAAAAGCTGATACTCTAGCTAAGGAAGGAGTACAAAGTGGAGTCTTTTGCAATATTTATACAGTAAGATATATTTAACTCAATAAAAAATAAAATAAGGCTAAAATGGAAACAGCAATGAGAGAATATTGTTGAAAACTCGCAAAATTCGTATTTCCAGATACACCCCACTTTACCACTCCCACCCCAATAAATATTCAATTACTGGACTACCAAATTCTTCTCGGCAAGTGTATTTCGCCCAAAAACGAATGATGGTCGATTCACGTTGCATTTATTTAAGCTTGGCATATTACCAACCCAGCCTGCAGTTGTTATATAACTAAGTTCTTACAGAGATATTTTCTTTGGCTGTAATAAATATTTAGAAAAATCTAATAACTTAATTCGCACTGTTATGTCAACTGCTAACAGAGAAATCTTAGAATTGCTAATAAATTTTATTAAAGATGTAAAGTTGGAAATATAAATTAGTATAACTTCAGTGACTTATAAATATATCTAAAAAATAAAAACAATCAAGGACAAAAAGAACATCTTTAAACATAAATAAAACATTATGTGACTGATGGATTTGTTTCATGCCATATCTTTCACACATACAAACAAATTCTCGAAATGGTTTAGACTACTATTTTTAAACGCAAAAAGATATAAACTACATATATCGATTTTTGTAACCTACTTTGTAAAAAAATGCTACAAAATGAAAGAGCATAGGGATGTTTAGGAAAAATTTAATACCCAACATGATACTCTACTATCAAGAATAATTAAGGAAGCCAAGCCTCAACAGAAACAAAGATAAAGGGAATTTTAATGTTATAGTTGCTTCCTAAGACAGAGAAGAATTATTTCACGTTCAGAGCGCTTGCGAAAGCCGTTCTGATGATGCCTATTGGGCTGAAATACGTATAAACGGATGCGCAAGCTCCCTATACGTGAAATAAAATCTTAACTGTCTTTTCCTTGTTATAAGGGGAATTATATAAAAAATAAAACAATGAAACATTTTAAATATATTTAATGTAGTTATAAAAATATAAAAATCTAGTCTTAAACAAAAATAAAATATTGAAAGTATTTTTTACATAATGGAATGTTTACATTTTATATACACAGGTTTAACTGATTTACTTTAGAATATATTTAAAATCATAGTAAAGTATAACAGTATAATCTACAATTAGACACAATTAGCTTAAATATTTTCTGCCAAAATGACTTCAAAAATCTAATAAAAACTTGATATCCTATTAAGTACCTACTTAAGTTTAAGATATAAAAAAATAAAGATATAGGACAATAGATGTGAGATAATGGGGTATGTCCAATAAAGAAAATAGTAGCAGGAAGACTACCAAGTGTAAGATAGAGAATTAATCTTTTTTCATATCAAACAGAAAAGACAAAAACAATATAAGTGCTGTAAACAACAACAAAAACATACAATTTTCCTAACAATCTTACTAATTTGGAATATAAAATTTAACAAAATTATCTTAGATAGAAAAAAAATAATATACATACACAAAATCAGAATAACAATACTAAATAATTATAAAAGTGTCACCTCAACTATCCTGTTAACAAACCTGTTAAGTACTATAAAATGAGCTTAGCATTTTACAATGGCAAAATATTCATGTTTTAGTGTTTATATTTACAAAATCACTTCTAGAAGTGTTCGTTATGAATTAAAATATATATTAGGAACCAATGAAACACTTCAAGATATTCTTCAGTCTAGACACATTTAAGAATGGATTTATTTTTTTGCTTGACTTGACCTAAACAGTCCACCTTAACAACAACTTCAAACACTTCATTTTCAATTTCAATCAAAATTTGCAAACTTTTTTTCTCTATTGGTGATATTGGTTGGTATTTTACAGATAAAATAGTGGTACTGTGAGGTTCGATAGTTCCTTCTTTAGGCCTCACTTCCAATTCGTCTTGAGCACTTACTTTAAAATTCAATTTATGATCATAGTTAGACTTTATAAATATACTATCTTTGTATTTGTATGGAAGTGTTAATAAAATAATAGCTGGAGCAACATGGCAAAAGTTTAATCCACCAGTTTTATTACATACTACAGTATTATCTTGATAAAGGGATTGATACAATCCTGAATCATCTGAAAAGTGTTGAAAAATAGTCTGTTCTGGATCTCTCTCAAGAGTTAAAACAATTTGATAACGATTTAGTAACTTTAAAAGTTCCTTTAAATAGATGGGTGATTCTCCAAATTTTATTAAATCTGCAGGCATTACTTCACGATCAACTTTTTCTTTAATAATATTGGTCAGTGGATCTATTTGAAAACCAGTTTCAACACATTTTTCATAAACTTTCCTTATTCTTCCTCTGTCAACTTCAGTTCCAACTGTAACATTTAGGACTCCTAAATCTACTACCAACTGATTATGAACAGATTTATGTAAGAAATTATAATCTTCATTTGAAGGTCTATAACGTACAACTATTTCCTTGTTTGTCTGGGGCATCAGCACAAAAAAATTTGGTGCAACACTAAGTTTACAAGAATCTAAAGATTGAATTGAAATATAAATAAAAGTTGGTGTATCTCCTTTATTTTTAACTTTAAAAGTTGACGATATCACAGCTCGATCATCCAGTTTACCAAGGGACAACCAAAATTTGCCTGTAGTATCTCTAGTTACATTAGAAAAGTCTGTTTTAAAGGAACCTCCATAACCAAATAGACGGATGCACTGCTTTTTGCTCTGTGTTAAATGTGGATCCAAAGAAGTAAAAAGCAATTCATCTACAGCAGCCCCTTTCTTAGTTGGAAGAAATGATATTATAACGGCTCTAGATTCATGAGGATGTAGCAAAAGTTTAAGTATGCTGCAAGGCTCACTATCACTTCTACTATCTTTTCGAATTTTAAATTCTTGGCTAGCTAAAGATAATTGGACACCCAACCTTTTGGAAGATCTGTTTCTTATCACAAATTCCTGAGTAACTGATTTTCCTACCTTAACACAACCCCAAATTAACTCACATTTAGTAGTTTCAATAGGTAATTTTCCATTATGCAATGAGGATAAAGAGCTTGAAGCTCTTGAGGAAGTTCCTGAAGCCCTAGAAGATGATCTGGATGGTGAAATTAATAATTGCGTTGGGGGAGTCTTTACATTAAGAGAATCTACATTTTCTTTATTATTTATGTGCTTTATAGCATCATTTTCAGAATGGTCACTTGTATATGATGAATTCTTACTACCAGGCAAAGAATATGATTTATTTGCAATTGGGACAAAGCTCACCTTCTCGCCTAACTTTAAAATATTATCACAGGCTCTTTTAGGAGTTAGATTTGAATCTGTTAGCATCTTCTGTATCATAGAAATACTCAAACTCTTTTTATTCATATCACAAGAGTCATGTTCTACAATGCTATCTTCAGAAGATTCAATTAATGGAACTGGTTCTCTGGTAGTATCGGGACTAGCACCTGGTAAGAAGTTTGATAATGTCTCACTTTTTTTACGGAAAAATTCCCCTACCGACCCCCTTTGAGAAAATTCTTCATCTTGAAAAGGTACCTCATTTTTTCTACGCCATGATAACTCATCAGCTAACAACATGCTGGCTGCTTCCTCTGCTGGTCTGAATATACTACTTCTTTGTCCATCATTATTTTTCACCATCTTCATAAAATCATCAACAACATTATCTATGCTAAAGTTGGAATCAGTTACCTTAAGAGAGAGCCGTTCAAAATTATCTGCTATGGAATTTCTGGGCGTAGAAGCATTCCTTGGTGTTTGAAGTAAATCACTCTCACTAACAGTACTTTCATTAAAAACATGAGTCGTCATTTCTGATCTACTGAAGTTAGCACGAAAATATTTGGAAGGTATAGCTGCCACTTTGTTTGCTCTTTGAAGGGACTTCCTTGCTAAACTTCTTTGTTCTTCTAACTGGTGGTTCACCTCTGGAAGACTTTTTTCGGATAGTTGGGTACTATTTACTGAAAACATTGAATTTCCTTCCTCGAACATATTACTTTCCATTAATTTTCTGGGTATCTTTTTTTTGCTGACAGTTGAAAAGACAGCCGGCTTAAAGGCAGATTCATCCATTGTTCCTAAAAGTATCTATTTAATATTTAAATAAACTATGTAACTGCTAACTTACCACTTTCCCTTATGTATACAAAATATATAGGTATAACTGGAATTCCAAAGTTAACCGCCAACTCATAAATAAATGTGTTTATTTATTATATACTAAAAGAAGAAAGACACAGAAGGACTTCTAGTGATAACCGTCAAATTGAAACTCTATTAGAAATGTTAGAAAAAGACCTAGCACTCTTCAATTACTGTGAATTTAAAATTTCGTCATATAAAAAAATTTTAAAATGTTAAAATGTCAACTACATGTCAACAATTTTTGAATGAATACCGTTAAACAAAACCACGTTGCCAAATTTAACATTTGTAGTAAAATATGAGCAAAAAATATTTTTTATTATTATGGAATGAATATAAACTGATATTTAATATAATAAAAGAATATAATTTATTGTTTTTTGAATTGTAACAAAATACTATGTTTTTATTAAGAGAGAATATTTTTCAAATTTAAAATGACGTTGTTCACAAAAAACCTGGTTTACTTAAACAGTTAACATTAAGTACATAAGTGCAAATACAAAAAAAGTAAAAATATTTTTGCATTTTCAAATTATTCAATTGTAAAAGTATTAATTTATAGTCGCCACTTTATATTTTATATACGTCATTTAATTTACCAATAAAAATCAGAAACATGGCATCAATTAGTTGTCAACGTCAAAAGTCAAATTTTTTCAATTGTTGCCTTACTTCACTGATAAATAACCTAGATTAGCAACAAAAATAGCCAAGGTCAACGCACTTTTTTATTTGTGCACCCTTCCGTTTGGTGGCATTGCTAGTCTCGTTACTGCGCATTGTTCGTTGTCACCACAGATAAATTAAACCCATCGAGTTAGATTAAACCTGCCCACCATGTGCAATTATTTCTTCTTCTTCCCAAT
Organism: Diabrotica undecimpunctata; assembly: GCF_040954645.1. NCBI lineage: Eukaryota > Metazoa > Arthropoda > Insecta > Coleoptera > Chrysomelidae > Diabrotica > Diabrotica undecimpunctata. The sequence goes on from NC_092808.1 coordinate 146,581,760, forward strand.
AAAGGAAGTAGAAGAAGATGAAATAATGATTTTGTTATTCTAATGGCAAGTTTGATTGAGTTTACCGAGTTTACCGAAGGCACAAGTTTACCGAAGGTACATAGCCGCAAATGTCAAACATGGAAAAAAAAATTTCAGTTTAGCATAAAACAATTATTTAAGTACTGACAAGGTGGCAAGTTCTTAGTTCTTGTCACAAATCACCTACCTCGATCTGTGGTTCTTGTCAAACATCAAGAACAGAACACTATTATTAATATTTCTTGTAACACGTATAACATTTCTTGTAACCTTTTTATAAATGAAGATCTATAAAGAGTTAATTCTATATTTTATTCTTTACTTTTTTTAACCACTTTGGTATTTTAATGTAATGAAAAATAAATATAACCTCAACATAAAAAGAAAATCCAATTAGTATACGAAAAAATATATACATATTATCGTATAGAATAAGGGTTTTTTGCTATTTTAGGATTATATTGATTTTCGATTTTCGCTTACTTTAAAATGAGTACAATCCTAGGTAAGTTTATGTGCCTTTTGAATTTACCGCTATGTATATATATAGTTTCGCACCCTGGCACTAGACGATACGCCAATCGTCGTTTTATTTTTAACATGGGACTTGGCAGTGGCACTGCTAGATGGGAGTGTGCTGTGACTACTTTAACCTCAAATTTTTATTAGTAAATAAAGTATGAGAAAATAAAGAATAGCAAAGAACTTTATATAAATTTGAGTAACAAAAATGGATCATATTTTTACAATTAGTAAGAAACCTAGTAGATCACTAAATCCATATAAACAAAATATTTTCAATAAGTAAGTTTACAAAAATAAAGTGTTATTTCTTCTATACAATTTTTTTGTTTTAGATTGGAAAAATCCATTCTTTGCTCAATTTCAAGCACCAACGTTATTGCTTTTAGTACAGAAAGCAATATTGAGGAATGTAATTCATTATATTGGAGTTCCAATGTATATGTAGCTGACCTCAATAGCCCTTGGCAAATTCATAAGTAAGTAAACTATCAAAGCTTATAAAAGCTCCATTTGACATTTAATTTGTGAAGGCTTGTGTGTGCTGTTTTGAAGACTATATGAAGAAATTTATACATAAAGTTGTATTTTTTATGTTATATATACAATTGTACAATTTTTAGGGTTTTAAGCAATTCATCACCAGTAACAGTCTTACAATGGGATTTTACGGGTGAACTTTTACTAATTGCTGATGAAAGTGGATGTGTAAGGATATACTCAGCAAAAGATCATATATTAAATGATTGGAATATAGTCCTACAAACTGTATTACAAGGGGAACATATTTTGGCAGCTGCTTTCTTTCATTCTGGTAAAAGGGTAAGGATAATAATATATCCTTGATATACTTTGATCCATTATTTAATGTCCTATTTTTATTTAATGAAAGTACTTCCCACATTAGACTAAAAGTTTACCATTTTAGTATTACATTTATTTGTAAATTTCGATTTTTTCAGATATGTCTGAATATTGAGAAAAAAGACAGTTCATCTTATATAGAAAAATTTCAACATGTAAAATTTGCATGTTCTGTGAAACAGTTTGGAAGTAAACCAGCCATTGGAGCCCTTTTACTTACAACTACTGGCATGCTAGCAGCTGTATTACTACCACAGCCAACATGTCAAACTCCTATGACTATGGCAACTGAAAGTTTGGGACCAACAAGAATGTTCATTAAGACTGCTGACATATGTTATGGAAAAAGTAAGTTGTGATATTTGATATTACTCAAAAACTATCTATGTAAATTTCCTATAGTTCAGCAATTTAATTGAACAAATCATAAAATATATCAAATATCAGATCTGGACAAATGATTTACTTCTGTTTTAAATGAAAAATGTTTAAATCAATGTGTTAACTTTTCAGATGGTCATTTCCTATTGGCTGTTAGCAGTGGAGATCCTTCAATGCCCATTCAATGTTATAAAGTTTCGGTAAAGAAAGAAGAGGAAAAGTGTACTATTGTAAGTCAATCCCTGCTTAGTTTCTTCTTAAATGAAGCACCAAAAGAAGCTCTAAGTAAGTAAAAGTAGAATTGTTTTTCTTACATATTTTAGGTATATAGACACTATGATATATAAAACGCTTTATGTAGCTTATATGTAGTATTTAAGACAATATATGCTCTAGGAGTATTAATTGGTAAATACCAGCATACTATCGCAATTTAAAGGTTGTTTCCTATGAACAGCCATGCATAGACATGTGAATTCAAATCCATTAACCAACAAGATATCCCTATACATATTTTCTTCCCTAAATGGCAGAGGTAGAAAAGTGCCATCTACTCTGATGACCATAAATAAACAGAACTTCCTAGATTTTAAGACACTTTGGTCTTCACTTACATTTTGTGCTGTTCCCTTATCAAATCTGTTTTTTATTGTCTTGCAAAAGAGTCTACCAACAGACAATTTTCTGTAGTTGGCAGGGTAATATTTTTCCCTTTCATATATAAAGAGGTTATATATGATATTTTCATCTTTTAAACAGCCTGTTAAATATTCTATTAACTGGTCACCTCATCACACTGGTCACATTTCCATCATTATGCCACCTAGCTCTGGAGCTCCACACCCTTTTTCATAGCAATTACAGCTGTCCGTACTTCTTGTGTGGATATTTCCTAGTCAACATAATGTTCTAATGTATTTTGTGATGTTGTCTTGCACACATCTCTACTCTCTGTCAACAGCTTTTCGTAATGAGATTTCCAATTTTTAATCGAAATAATGTTTAATTATTTACTTTTAAGAGCAAAAGTTCCTACAGATATACGTGATAAGCTTGGAAAACAAAACATGTGACAACAAAACTTATGCTAGTTTATAGAATATTAATGATAAATCACACACAAAAATATTTCACGATTAGTTTTAATTTGGAAATATGATCTATTAATGAATCTTTTAGTGGATCAAATTTCAAAAGAAAAGAATTGTACTGTCAGTCACATAAAGTGGATCATGAGAGAAGATGCAGATTCTTTAGTCGTGGCTGCCAGCAGTCCAAAAATGAGTTGTCTGCAGGTTTGGGAACTCAGGGAAAAGGCTCTTCCAGTGCATAAATCATTGGGCAAAGCAGAAGCACCTCAGTTCTTCAATACAGTGGTAAGTACACAGAACTTTAACTTTAGCAGTAATTGTTAGGCCTATAGGGAAGAAGATTTAAATACAAGAAATAGTAATTAACACTATTGTTTTAGTTTTCTGAGATGAGATTGTCATATTAAATTCTTTTACTCTTATGTTAAATCTGTGGGCCAGTCTTTGCAGACTATCTTCATCTTGGGTTATCAATATTGCATAGCCTGCGTAACAGAGTATTTTGATTTCTTTGTTTCCCATTATGTTGATGATTTCATCCATGATCAAACTGAAGAGCATGGGGCTTAATGAATCCCCTAATGAACCTAATAGGTTCTGTAAGTTGTCCATCTATTCTGACTTCCATTTTGTTGTTTTGGTAGATGTTTTCGATAGTTTTTATAATATTTAGGGGAGCTTTTCTATTATACACAAGATGGATTACATCTTTGAGTCTTACTCTGTCAAACGCTTTCTTTAGGTCAATCAGACACAGAAATGCTGGTCTATTATACTCTAGTGATTTCTCAGTAATATGCTTTATAATGAATATTGCATCTGTACACGATCTTGCACTACGAAAACCCTGTTGTTCATCTGCTAAACTTATCCTCTGATTTATTAGCACTTGTAAAATTTTAGTTGTAAGTTTTAGCATAGTATTTAACAAGTTTATACCTCTGTAGTTTTCTGGCTGTTTTTATCTTCTTTTTTGAATAGTAGAATTAGTTCGCTCGTCCTCCATTCTTCCGGTATTTTATTGTGTTTTATAATTTTAATAATTAATGTTGTTAATCGTTCTGTCAGTGCTGCTCCACAATATTTCAGTAACTCGTTTGGTATCCCGTCAGTAGCACTTTCTGATGCAACAAATATTGCCTATACTCGCATTCTTTTAAATAATTATATGTTTAATTATAGTTATAAAAATCTTATGCTGAAGACAAATTTGACCAATATGAGCGCTTTAAACGTGAGATATATCCTCTCCTGTCAGTTGCACAGAACTAATATGGTGGTTATAGATTGTATTATTTTGTTTTTAATTAACAAATGAATTATTTTAGCTATGGCAATACCAATGTCACTTCCAGTACAACAGTCTTGTAACATCCCTAGCAACCAGCAAGCTTAGCTTAATTAATAGCGTTTCAAGTGGATATGTGGTGGTTACGTTTGCAGATAATTCCATCCACTGTCTGTACAGAGATACGCTAAAGCCGATAGTATATACAACTCTGTCGGTAGTTCCTCGGTACCTAGATGAACCTAACGCTAAGTATCAGAAAGTCAGTACCAACATATCAAACATTGATTTGTCATGGCTAGGAAATGTTTTGCTTTGCGTGGATTCTGATGATAGTTTGCATCTGTTCAAGTTACCTCCTCAGGTTAGTATATTATTTTATGATCAGCCTAATGAAAAATTGGGTTTGAATTGATATATTTTCATATGATATGAGTTACTGGCATTTCCTCAGTTTTCTACTAAAATTAAGGTGTTTACTCTTTTTAGATTGATAGTTCTACTCCACTAAGTGTCCCATACTGCACGACGATTTTGGAATACTGCCTAGTGAGCGGATTAGACTGGTTGGATCTACTTTTAGTACTCAGACCTGGGATGCTCGATGCAATTTGTGATAGACTTACAGAAAGTTTCAATAGACAACCTCCTCAAGTGCAACAGTTCTTCCATGTGCAGTATTTGTGCATCAAAATATCTCTCTATCGGTAAGTATTATTTATAGCATTAACAATGTTATAATTAAGTTTAAATTTTAACCCGGGCCCATTTTTTTACTATGTAATTTATTTATGTCGCCTCTTTTCGGTGCCCCATTTCGTTCTAATATGTGTACTATATTCAGAAAGCATATTTATGTACAGGGTGTCCCAAATTGGCATGTTTTGCAGGGTATACCGGAAACTAGAGGAAATAGAAAAAAAGTAGTTGTCATGACTTCTTTTTTCATTTAAATATCGATTGCTCAATCAAATCATCAATAGCTCCCCACATTAGCGAGACACAGGGCAATTATTGAAAAATATCGAAAACGACAAGGTTATATATCTTCTTTATTAAGAAATAAGCCGATCTCGTTATATCAGACAATAATAATACTGTGCATACATTTGAATCTGTAGTTTTCTAAACCATTAACTTCCTATAGTGAAGCCATTCGGAGCAATATAAGATGCTAATAAATATTGTTTGAATGGCGTTTTTGAAAAAAAGTTATTTACTTTTATTGTCAATGAAATATATTAAAACATAAAAGAGTTGTTTATTTTATTATCAATGATATACGTTAAAACAAAAAAATCTGTACTTACTTATATTTTTTTCCAACTACATAATGTATAAAGTGTATTTTCAAGGATAACATAACTATTGCTTCTGCAATTTTAAGAACTCTGTCATTTTTAACTGCTTTAAATGGTCCAGTATCATTCTATCATATTTTCTAAAGATGTGAAACAGTTGTATTTATTCATTGTAAAGAAGTTTATTGCGGGCTGCAGTTAAGTTTATTGAGGGGCTGTTTGAAAAGGTATTTATTTATAGCCACGACCCGACCAAATACGTAAAAAACACGTTTTTTGATCGTATTTTCTCTCGTTATAACCAAATTTGCCTCGCTATAGACACTTATAGTTCAATAGAAATTTCACGGGACATCTAATGTATCTCGTTATAAGCGAAACCTCGTAATAACCGTGTTCGTTATAGAGGGAGTATACTGTATATATATATATATATATATATATATATATATATATATATATATATATATATATATATATATATATGTACTTACAATTTTATACGTTTTTAGGTTAAGTTTTCAAGGACAAGGAAAAGCAAATGATCTTACTCAATATTTGATGTTACATAGCATTTCAACAGCCTTCAAGAGTTTACTGAGACCGAGCGAAATGAACAGCCATGAAAAAAGTCCAGCAGATTCATTAGCTAGTAAGTGATCGTTTTTTTTTTGTAGCGCAGAAATTGTTGAACTGAAGAGTTCATCAAGAGAAAACGAAAGGTAGTCAAACGTGTTTATCATCAAATTTTCGTATAATTATGTATTTAAGTCCAGTTATCTATTCAGGTCAATCAAAAATACTAAGTATTGTGAATTATCTCCTTTTTACAACACAAGTAGCGGGCCAGACGTTGGAACTGGCTAAGTATGTAGACTAGCATTAAATAATCCTTCGTAGAAACAATTTTTTTAAGTCCAATGTGTTCGATGAATTTAAAAGCTCTTAATTTGACGTTGCATTGTTAAAAGAAATACTTAATATAAACGTATTTAACTAAAACTAACTTCTTACTTTTCTGCTATGTACGAAAGAAATTTACTTAGTGCTCGTTTATTTGCCAAGTGAATTTAGCTAATTTATAGTGAAAGCAAAGAACTGCCAATTTCACCGTTTTTAACGTCTTGTAGCGAACTTTAACGTATTTTAATACAATGGGTTAATTCTTTCATCAATAAACCATTTTTGCTATATATTTACTGAGAAAATGCATCAATAAAACAATAAACAGGAAGATGTATTGCCCTTTTATGAGTTCCGCAAACAAATAAACCTTACTGACCCACTTCTTGGTAGACATTAAACTTGTTTTTTTTTTAATGAATTAGCGAAGTAGTTAAGATACCCAGAAGATACATTTTAAACAAAGTGGGCCAAAGAACAACCTTTCGAGCAGGTGTCTCACACCTGCTGTGAATACGATACGATATATCAATATATCGTGTTTTAATTAATAATTGTAACAAAAATAATAAGGGATTATTGATGATATGTACTTTAACAAACACTAAGTGTACTTAAAAATAAATATTACCTCATAATTTTCATTGCCTCTCTCAAAATGAGGGATAGACATTATACAAACTTTGACCTACGACCCTTAAATGCCAACTACAATCAGCACGTTTAAGATGACTCGTCGCCAATAGACAAAACAACATAAAAGCACTAAAATACATTTTTTTTTACTTTTTGTCCTTGAATTGACCTTTCACTTGTGGTACAGATACTTCTAATGTTGTTGCTAATTTCAGCATATTCTCACCAGTTCCAAAGCCCAATCCTCCATGTACTGGTTCATATCCTGTCTTGGATTGGCCTACATGTGCATTAAAATCACCTCATATTATGACTCTCTCCTCTAATGGAATATTACTTAGTATGTCTCCTAATTGAAAGCTTTTCTTTCATTCTCACCGAAACCGATTCGAGGAGCATACACACACACAACATTCAACACTTCTTTATAAAGTACAAATTTGAATTTCATTATTCTATCACTCGTTCTTACAACTTTTACTAGATTATTTTTCATTTCTTTGTCAGGAATTCTACCAACGTCATTCCTAGTACTTTTTTCCCTACATACTATAATTTACATCCTTTACATAGTTCCTTCACCCTTTGTCTGTTCCATCTCGTCTCTAGAATGCAAACAGTTTGTACAGTTCTTTTAAGCCCATCTACCAAATCCTTACTCCTATCAATAAGATTTCAAGACTCTATCCTAATTTTTCTAACCTTTAAAGGTGTTCTCCTTGAAATAGCCCTCACCCGGAAATTCGAACGGAGGCTTTTGGAACATTTTACTAAAGGGAATGATATTTATGTTGTAGAGGTTGGAAAAATGCAGCGAAAAATTATTTAATTGTAACAAAAATGAAAGAAGTATATTAATAACACAAATAATATAATTGTCTTTATATTATTTTTAAATTAATACAATATGTTTCAGTTTTTGACTTTTTCTTGCGATTTTACTGTACGGTGTTGGGTTTCCACCGCTCTGGCCCAACTCGGGTTCAGTTCTACATTTCTTACTAAAGAAAAAACAGATATTACTTTTCACTTTTAATACAAAACTTCTACCTTGTTTACAATTGAGGTAGGTCGGCGTTTTGAATTCTCCATTGACTGAAAATATAACGCTTTTAAATATACCTCCCCAAGGTCGGTTTACAATAACAATAGCACATATTAAACAAACATGTTTACAACTGTGGATGTGGCTTATGCTACAAATATGGCTATTTAAAGTTATTTTATCCAGTAACATTTATTAACTGCTAACAAAAAGGTCAAACTTTATGTTTTAAAAATATTAGAAAAAAATAGGAAAAGGCTGGTAACTTTTTGTATTAACGTTATTTCTTGTAATACGTCTCCTTCTTCCTCTTTACAAGCAATTCTGCTTGTTCAATCAGTTTCTGTTTTTATTTTTTTGTGCGGATGTGTAAAAAAACTAATTATTGTATTATTAGGTGTTATCGCCGAAGGTCAGAACGACGTTGACAAAGCCCTAACTTCGATGCATTTCGAAGCTAAAGAATTTACCGTAGAAACCACAACTCTTCAAAGTCTTCAACAACTCATACAGTGGGTAGCAGATCTAGCACTGAATCTCCTTCTGAAACTCCCGGATAGTCGACCTGCTACAGGAAAATCTTACGAGCTGCTTAGAGACGTGAAGGCGTTAAACATGCTTAGAGAGATGTTGGTAAGTAACTCAAAATCTGATCAGATCTAAAAAACTACTTAATAGGAGTATTATTTTCTATCATTTAAATAACAATAAGAATAATAGATTTTCAAAATGTCCTCAATAAACTATTAGTAATAGTTTCCTTGTTTAAAAAAAATATACTTTTACACGGAAAACTGACTCTGTAACCAAATCGAAGACTTCAGTATTTTAATATGAAAAGTTCCTTTCAACATAAAATACAAAACAAACTTGCCGATGAAAACAGTCAATGTCTGGACAATCATCATTCTCCTTTCATCATCCTTTGTAATTCTCGAGCCACGTCAAATAAGGAAGGCACTTGCAGTGTATGTATTTTTAACTCAGCTATATTCAATCTTATCCAAGACTCAAGAACAAATACTTTCCTAATTCTTTTTTTTTTCTCTTTCTTTTCAATCTAATTAATTAACTTTAACTTTTCAGTTCATTTTGCTGAATATATTTTCTAGAGTTGCAGTGAAGAGCTTTGGCGATATTGCGTCTCCTTGTCGAACGCCTCTGGTAGTGGGAAATTCTGGAGTGTTTTCATAAATTTTTACCTTAGCTTTTGCTTGTCTGTATATATTTGCTAGTTTCTATGTACGGTTTGTCAATGGCTTGGTTGGTCAAAGCTTCTATTACTGCCTTGGAATATATAGAATCGAACGCCTTCTCGAAGTCTATGAAGGTTAATGCTAGCGGTATTTCATATCCTCCATATCCTCTTTACTACCTTTCTTATGAATGAGAATTATGTTTTTGCTGTATTCCAGTGGTCTAGTATGCATCTCGATCTTAGAACATTTTAATCATACTGTTTTTGTTTTTTTTTTCTGTTCTCTATGGATAAGTCAAAACACACCATTAAAAGATGTCACTAACAAAATTCTAACTATCCAACTAAATTTTAAAATGTATTTTGTCCATTATTTTACATGTTATATTTTATATGTGTGTTTTTAATGTTGAGTGTCATAGCTTTACACAAATAATCTCAACGACTAGTAAGTTGCACTGACAATTTGTGATATGTTGTAAATATTTACACATTCTTCTAATTACAGTGTCTTGAAAAAGGAATAAAAGAATCCCGAAAGCTCGACCAAAAGTCAAAAGAGTGTTTCTATAACATCCCGGCCAAATATCTACTGACTGCAGCCCTAATAAACTGTGTTGTTTGTTTGGTTATATATATATATATATATATATATATATATATATATATATATATATATATATATATATATATATATATATATATATATATATATATATATATATATATATATATATATATATATATATATATATATATATATATATATATATATATATATATATATATATATATATATATATATATATTGTTATGATGTGTTTTTTGTTTGAATGATGAGCAATGAGTATTTTAATAATATAGGGTTTTTATCGCGGTTCTCAAAGAATTAGCTTGTAAGTACTTTTTTAAATTATCTTTATTATAACTATTATGAAACACACATATATATCTAACCTAGTCAATGTAAATTTAAAATAAACTATCTTTAAACTGATATTCTTATAAAACTAATTAAATTCTATAGACAATCTAAAATTTAAACAAACTATCTTCAAAATTGAAATTGTTATGACACTAACTAAATTATATTAACAAAATTTTGTACCTTTCTTTCACTGAATGCCTAAATGAACTGTTTTCCACTATATAGATTCTAATCACCACTGAATGTCTTCGTACTTCAGTTATCCTTGTTTTTTGTGAAATTACTTTTTCCAATTATCAGCTTCTACCAATTTAAGATATAGTTTTCTTCACCAGCATTTATACACCACCAACCAAACCAGCAAACAGCATTTATATTTATTCTTCTTTTCAATATACCAATATCCAATTATTATAAGTTGATTTATACTAATCTCCAACCATAATATAATTTAATTTCTTCCAATATACTTTTATAATCTTCAATAATTATTTGTGTATAATTATAAATGTGCATTAATTATATGCATAATTTTTAATCTTCATTTAACTCACTATATCAAACAATTCGACTATTTGTACCTGATTCACTGACTCCAACTAACTTTCATATTTCTTACTAAACTTTTCTGACTGACTTCTTGAAAATTCTGAACAATTTACTTCACTATTCACTAACTAAATGTGTCTATTAACTTTCATAATGAACTGGCCTGACTTCTGACTAAAAACTTCCAAAACTGCCATCTTGAATCCAAATCACGGGTATTTATATCCTTTTGGATATTCCAGAACCATCTGGTAAGAGATCATGTTCCAATTTGTTCTATTACATACTTGTCTGAATTTTCTGGAACAAACCATTTCGCAAACATGGCCATCTCCGGAGATCCAGAGAATTCCATTCTTTTCTATTAATAATTTTGTTTACATTTAGGCTTTTCAGATCAGAATAAACATTCAAATTAGTAACTAACACTCTAATTTAATAAAATACACATTTCAAACAATATATTATTATAACCCCACTTTATATTCGTATTATGATTAATTTCTATCTGTCAATTCGAGAGTATTTTTGGTTGCCTAGGCACATGGCTCACTTACATATATCTACCACATTATAATTACTAAAATACAACTTTTTACAATTATTATATGCTAATTTATTAAAAATGCCCTCACATAAATATATTTTTATTAAATTCTCTAGTATATAACTTATTTAAAACCATCAAATATCTAATATTATGTAGTATATAACTTATAAATTATTTTCTATAAAACCTAATTGTCACAATATATATATATATATATATATATATATATATATATATATATATATATATATATATATATATATGACGAATTTTTTTTTAGGTATTAATCAGGATATGGGGATTATTACGACCGGCTTGTCTTCCTGTTTTCATCAAAAGTGATACGAATCTGGACGTATTAGCGCTAGTATTTCGGCTGTTGAGTAGATTGGTTCAAAACGTTAATGAACCCGACGAATCGTTGATTGGTAAGTATACCTTTTCCATTTATTGTTGTTTAGTTTTTTAATAGGTATATGTGAAGAAAAATAAACTGTAAATCGCAGTATGTTATAAATGAAACAGGAAAGATAAAACGGACGAGTAAGATTAAAGTGTATCTACCAAAATGTGAAAACGATGTTTTTACTCAAGAAGGAAATTATAAAGTTTGTTGTGTCTATGTTGTTACGAGACGAATATTGTCTCTTTACCTGAAGGAGATCCGGGTGCGAATCCAACTAGGATAAAAGTTTTATGTCCCATATGTAAATAAGTTCCATGTCCCATAAGTAAGTAAGTTTCATGTCCCATATGAATGAATGAAGCCTAGACGTTGACAATTAGCTCTTTACGATGCCTGGAAATATTTGATATGTGGATATGTATAAAGTTCCATCTTATCTTGGACATATTATATCCAGACACAAGAGATATAACCACAAAAAAAAAGGAAAGACAATTAGGATTTGATCCTACCAGGATTCATCAAGGCGACTGGTACAGAAGCTCTAAATGTGAAAACAAATCTTTTCCGTTAAAAGAAGCCACAATAAAATTGCTTCGACGGGAACATCTGATAATAAATCGCGAATTCGGTGTCTCCCTCATTGTGATGCATGTCCATATGCTCTTCAGTTTTTTGTGTCCCCAAAAAAGTTTGGAAATAGGTTTTCCAGACTGATTTTATTTCTTTTGGATCACTGGTTATTTGCCCTTCTTGATTTCTGCATAGATTTGTTCGGGGTTTGTATTCTTCTCTTAAATTGCGTAGATATGTGTAAGCCTGTCTTATATTGTTGCTATGAAGATTTTCTTCCATTTTCTATACATTGCCGTTTTCGTATATTCTTTTCTCTATTCGGAATATTTTATCGGCCTTCCGTCTTGCATCTTGGTAACTTGCCCTTCTTTCTCTGGTTCTTCTTTCCATATATTTCTTGTGTTCTTTATTTCTTTTCTGTATGGCCTTATTCTCGTCTTATACTCGTCATTGAACCATTCCCTTTTTGTATTTTTCTTTTTCTTGCCTATGATTTTTCTTGCTGCGTCAATAAATTTTGTTTTGATTTCTTCCCAATGTTCTTCTGTGCCTAGACTGCCTGTGTCTGTCAGTGTTTGTGTTATTTCTCTCTCATAGTTCTGTTTGACATCTTGTTGTTTCAATTTTTTTATATCTAGCTGTTCTGTTTTTTGTTCCTGTCTTTTCCTCCTGTTCCTCTGAATTCTGCATCTGTATTTTATCTGTACTAGGAGATGGTCAGATCCACAGCATGCTCCTCTTCGGCTCTTCACATCTTGTATGCTTGTTGCGGCCCCGTTTGTCTATCAAGACATGATCAATTTGGTTGGCGGTTGTTCCTCCAGGCATAATCCATGTCGCTTTGTGTATGTGGGGGTGTGGGAAAAAAGTCGAACTTATGATCATGTTTTTTCTACCAGCAAAGTTGATAAGTAATTCTCCATTTTCATTGGTATTTTGATGGAGTGAATGTTTACCGATGGTTCCTAAGAAAAGTTCTTCTTTGCCTATTTTAGCATTCATATCTCCTAGTACGATCTTGATGTCGTTTCTTGGTGAGCTGTCGTGTACTTCTTCTAGCAGTTCGTAGAAATCTTCTTTTATTTCCATGCTATGTTCTTCTGTTTTGCAATGTATCTTAATGATTGAGAGATTAAAGAATTTTGTTTGAATTCACTACGAATTTTGACTAGGATGAACGGCTTGTGGAATGCCATTTTAGATTCCCTTGCCGAGTAATTTATCCAGCTGTTTGTTTCGCAAATTTTAGGAAACACAGTGGTTAAGATTTGAATTCGGTTTCGCTAAGTAGAAATCGTTTGATTTCTCTTTTTGTTTAATTTTGTTTTTATTCTTAGTTTACATATTCTCTCATTCACTGCTTTGAAATCTAATATGGCGTGTTTTATCTTATTGTCAACTATGAAAGCTACTCCGAACTGTTTCTTTCCGCTCTCTTTTCCACTATACAGTATTGTATGCGTTTTTGTGCCTTTTATTCCGTGTCCTAACCATTTAGTTTCTTGTATTGCTGCTAGTTCTATTTTGTATTTTCTAAGCTCGTTAAGTAATGATGCTTGTGCTCCTGTTTTATTCAATGTCAGGACATTCCAGGTACCGAGTGCATAGTCCATATTTCTTTGCTTGAGTCGTCGTAGATAAGACCGATCTATCCGAGGCTTATTTAATGGTTTCGTGGTATTATACTTTTTACGGTAACGGGTTACCGGCCCATTGCCCAACCCCCAACCTGGAGAACCAGAATTTTCTGTCAGGGTTTATTCCCTTATCCGATATGTTCCAGTTTTTAGGCGCCAGAAACTCGCCTTTCACCCCCTCTCGTCTGCTACATAACGTACAACCATTGTACTCCATGCAGGATTTGTTGGCAGAAGCTGAATTCTATTTCTAGAACCCCCGACTCTTTCGTCGGTAACAGTGGACATTACTCGGAGTTTTATTACAGTATGAGCATCGGCAACCCATACTGCCTCCAAGATCCTTTACCAACCTTAAAACACCACCAACATACTTGAATATTGTGTAAAAAATTTCAATCGTTATATTTTTTAAAATTTGAGGCATTAACGATACTTTATCTATTCAAGTATTATTTTTGTCTAGCAGTGTATTTTATTGTCCTATTTTTAAAAATTATACTGTAAATAGAGGTAAATAACAAATTCGGTTAAATGTTGACCAGCTGATATCACTAGCTGATAAGAATACATATTCGCAGCCTTACGAAAAAATAAAAATAAAATCTCGGTGGCTTTTATCACCGTAGGAAACGTGATAAACCGCTGTTCCATCCTGTCACCGTTATACCAAATCCATTTCACTAGTCCACTAGTAAATTAAACCAATTAAAGTGCTGTTTAAAATGACGGTCGTTAAGAAAAAAGTCAAACACACTTATACGAAGAAAAATGGCTATTTACCACACAAAATTCGATCGCATCCGTTTTATTTCATATGGCTGCCGTTAAGAATAGGCATATTTTTTGTGTTCTTCTGGATAGTGCTTGTTCCAGTTTTGTATATCATCTTGACGGCCCAAGTTCCTGGGTTTGCAGCACTTACTTTGTACTTCTTTGTGGCAATGTTTGTTCTGTTTCTAGTAGCCTTGTCAATTTTTGTGTGCCAGTGGAGATGCAAGAATAGTAGGCAAAGCAATATTTACTACATAGAGTACGAAGCATCCGAACCTCAAGAAATGGTGGAAATTAAGAGGAAGCCGATAGTGTTTGAAATAGAAAAAGAAAAGAAGGAAATTAAAAAAGAAACACCGAAGAAAACAGAGATTGAAAAAGAAGATCTTCATAATGTGGTTCATCGTGAATTTAAAGAAAAAACTGTAATTTTCCGAGAGGAGACCAAAGTAGTACAACGTCCTGTTACGCTGATAATAGAAAAAGAACCAGCGAGACCTTCGTCTCAAAATTTAAGTTCACCTTTGAGTCCTAGAGAGTTGTTCTTTTTAGATATGTACGAATACGCCAATATCGCAATGAGAAATGCTACGGACAATTTTCTCCAGAAGGAAAGATTGCTCTATGATCCTAGCGGACCTGTTCAAAGAGAATATTCGGATAGCTCAAGTGATATCGCGGAAATTCAACACGAAGAACAATATCGTACTGATCAGGCTGTAGTTGAGCAGTCTCCTGTAAGAGTACCATACCTACTACATGAAACATCTCCCGTCAGCGAGCTAGCTCCTCTTCACTCAAGATTATCGGAAATAATTCATGATCAAACCGAGATTGAAGAACCAAATATTGTTCCTGTTATCAAAAAAACCAAGCCGAAAAGACCCAAGGAAAGTTACATAGAACACTCGGCGGCTGAGGTAGAATTTCCACAATATGGTATAAAAGTATCATCACCCGTCTGCGAGTCAGCTCCTGTTCGCTCAAGACCATTGAAAACAATTCAAGATCAAACCGAGATTGAAGAAGTAACTATTGTTCCTGTTATCAAAAAAGCCAAGGTGAAAAAACCAAAGGATAGGGAGTACTTCATAGCTAATGTAGTTCCACAAGAACACTGGACGACTGAGGCTTACTTATTTGTCCAAGATGAGGAAAAAGAACGAAAACCTTACACGATTGTCGTCGATATGGACGGAAGTGACTAAATTTCTCTAGTGAAGTGTTTAGTAGTTTACGTTTCGCTTGTTTTAAAGCAAAATATTTAGAAAATAAAGACATGTCGCTACATTTTGGTTAGATCAATGTAATTTTATTCATTTCGTCAAGCATTAAAACACTGAAAACTTTTGTTTTCAACACTTTCACAAACTTTGTTGAAAACAAAGATTTTAGTGTTTTATTGTTTGATAAAATGAACTTTCATCAAGGAACGTTCGAATCCATCACATATTTATTTATTTCCTTTGATCGAAGGTGTTATTTGTGTTTTTAAAACTTTTGAACTGTAAGTAAACTGTTTAAATTTTTTTAATATCAACAAATACATTGCTTTGAGATATTTGTCAAATAGTACTAAAAAATAAGAAACCATGATGCCTAATTTCCATTCTTGCCAGTTGGTCCATTCATTGTCTTTCTCCAACTTCTTTGACGCTCATTGATTTTTTACGTTCTCCATTCGTGTCTTTATCTATTTTTCCTTCCTGTGGGTACCTATTATAGTACTCGTTTTGGAAGTGTATGGCTTTCTGTTCCTTGTACATGTCGGTACCAAATGCGCCTTTTGATTTATATCTGCTTCTCTTCTTCCTCTAAATCCTCAATTTTCGCATCATTGCATGCATTTCCGTAGCTTCTTTTTCCTTTTGTCTACTGTTTACTCTTGAAAGAGTATACTGACGTCATGTTTCAATCGTTCGGATTGTGGATCTTCATCCTTCTCAGTCTAGGGAAGCTTTGGGTAGATCATGTAAGTTTTGTTCATAGCTATTATTTTGTATCAATTTTAACATACTTATTTGATCAGTAGTTATTCTTCCTGCTCTAAAATCTCCTTGGTATTCTCCAATCACTTTGTTATCATATTTTATTAATCTTTTCCTAATAATTTTTGCAAGTATTTTATAGACTACTTCTAATAGTGCTTATACCTCTATAGTTTTCACACTCTGTTTTGTCTCCTTTTTTATAGATAGGACAAATAAGAGCGCTATTCCATTGTTTCGGCATTTCTTCCTTTTACCATATTTTTTATGTCAAGTGAAATATCTTTTTCCTAAATCTTTCGCCACTTTCCTTAAAAATCTCAGCTGGGATACACTTTCTCCTGCACTTTTGTTATTTTTTAGGTGTCTTATTATTTCTTTGACTTCATTCGGAGTTGGTTCCTCGCACGTACCTTCTTCATCTTCTTGCCAAAGTTCCTCTTGTTCCTCTTGTGGTCTGTATTTAGACCTCTTGTGGTCTGTATTTAATAGATCTTCGAAGTATTCCGCCCGTCTGTTTAATTTTTCTGTTGTTTCACCTAGAAGTAAGCCTCCTTTATTTCTGCAATACTGTGGATTATTCTTTGTAGTTTCTCTGGATTTCTTAACTTCTTGGTAGACATTATTTACCTCTTTGTTTATGTACCCTTCTCCTTGTCACATAGTTTTTGATCGCATTTTGGGTATTTTCTT
The DNA here is from genome assembly GCF_040954645.1 of Diabrotica undecimpunctata. NCBI lineage: Eukaryota > Metazoa > Arthropoda > Insecta > Coleoptera > Chrysomelidae > Diabrotica > Diabrotica undecimpunctata. The sequence goes on from NC_092808.1 coordinate 146,599,111, forward strand.
TATTTCTGTGTAGTTGTTCCCTGTTTCTTCTAGCCAAAACATTCCTACATTCTTCATCGAACCAGTCTTGCCGTCTTTTTATATGCTCTCTTCCTATACACTTTTCCGCTGCTTCCGACATGGCTGTCTGTATGGTCTGCCACTCTTCATCTATATCCTGTTTGACTGGATTCTTTAGTTTTTTATTTATTTCTTCCTCTAGTCTGTTTACAACCTACTTCTCTTGAAGGCGCTCTAATTGGTAATTTAATCTATCTCTAACAGGTTTTGATATTATTGGTAGTTCTTCTTTTAGTTTTGCTATTATTAGTATATGGTCACTATTGGTATCTGCCGCTCTGTAACTCCTGCAATCTATTATTGCCTTATTATTATATCCTTGGATTGGTTCATTTCTTTTGTGTTTATTTTTCCGTTTTCCATGGTCGTATTCCTTTGCCTTGCCGTTTTGGTATCCTATCTCCCTGGTTGTTTTTCTTCTACTAGTTTTTTGGCAATTTTTCTTTGGTGTATTCTTTTAGTTGTTATTTTTCTTCATCCCATATCCATTCTTACCCATTCACGAGCAACTTCTTATAGCCTATTTTTGCCTATTTTCCTTTACTTTTTTTTCCTTTGCTATTTTAACTATTTCTTTCTGCATTTCTTTTTCTTTTGCTGTCAGACCATTATGTATGTAGATGCGATCTTTATGATAAATCAACTTACTTTTCCTATTTAGTATCTCAATTTTATCCGTAAAAGTTTCTGTTTCTATGGCATAGACTGTTTCTCTTATTTTTGTTGCGTTCCTCAGTCTTATTTGCGCCTGCAGTTCTTGTGATATGAATGTTTCCATGCTTTCTTTTAGTTTCTTATCATCATTTGCATCTATTTTTAAACTCGATATAATAAAACTTTTCTTTTTACTTGTTTTCTCCAGTTGTTTCATTCTGTCTTGTAATTGTTTCACGTCGTTTTTTTAAGTTTCTGTTTTCCTCGTTTATCTCTCGTTGTTTATTATTTTCCATGTGTTCTTTTCTTATTTGCTTTATTCTATTCATCATTTCTTCATTTTTTTTTTTCGTTAATCTTACTTGTCTGTTGGTATTTCCTTTATTCACTACTATCATCTGTATGCACTTGAACTTTGTTGAATTTTCTAACTTCTAATTCCCCAATTATTTGAAGTTTATTACGAAGAGAAAATCAACGTATATATATATATATATATATATATATATATATATATATATATATATATATATATATATATATATTACTAAATTTTGTTTATAAAAAAACCTTTTCGTTTGCTGTTATTTCGAAATTGTTAAAATTTTCACTGAGCAATATTTTTCTATATTTATTGGACGCGAATAATGAATCAAATTATTTTTATCAGACCCTAGATTCGTCTTCATATTGAAATAAAAATCTGGCTTTTATTGACCATACTTACTATTTTGATCTGAGCCAGCAATATTTATTAGATTAGTCTATTTTTATTCCTAAAAATGAATATGCAATTGTATATTGTCATTTTATTTTATTGTCAAATGTTTTTGTAAAATGATTATAATAAATTTTTTTAAACAAGAAATTTGATATGAAAAATAGCCTTAAAGATTAAAAAAACTGTAGGTAATCGACTTGAAACATGTGGGAGTATCATCAATTAAGTGTTGGTTGATAAGCGGAACTAAAATATTTTTATAGGCTAAGGTTGATATTTATACAAGATACTTAACACTGCCTTTACCGCTGTGTGAAATATGAATAAACTTTTAATTTGTACGAGGGTAAGGTGAAAAATTCTAGGGTTATTAGTTAAAAATAAATCGTATTTATATTTCAAAGATTTTTATTTTTTATGTACCCTGTCTCTGTTTAAATACATTAACTACAGAAAAATTTATTTTTAAAATTAAAGACAAGCCACACAGATCCATTGAAAAAATAATAATATGAAAAATTAAAGACAATCTATACAGACCGATTAAAACGGTAATAATGTAAAAGCTGTCATTTTTTCAAAGCCTACCTATTGTTTTGCCGTTGTTAACTGATACAAGTGGCCTTTTACTTAATTATATTTGCTGGTCACAATCATCGAGAGTTATGAATGTTTTACTAAAAACTGCTTTGCTTAGAATGCTGTTAATATAACATTAATCTAAAAACTGTTATTCACAGGACTAAGTTATTTCTATATATATATATATATATATATATATATATATATATATATATATATATATATATATATATATATATATATAACGAGTTTATTACAGCTGCCGCCGTTTCTTGCAACCTAGCTTCCAACGCTTGCGATCGTTCCAGTCATACCATTTCAGCCTTTTGCATTCTATAGTTTCCAGGACGTCAATGTCTATGCCCATACGCTCTCTGATTTCAGTATTCCTTACTCTATCTCTTCTAGTGAGTTGGCAACATCTTCTCCAATAATTCATTTCCACTGCTTTTATTTTGGATGCGTCATTTTTATTTATTACCCAAAGCTCTGAACCATATGTAGCAATGCTTTCTATGATACTTTTGTATATCCTAATTTTTGTGTTTCGGATGATGTGGTTATTCCAAAGTATACTATTCAGTTGACGTATTGCTGAATTTCCTTGACCAATTCTAGTAGCTATTTCTTTTGTATTCCGACCATTGTTTGTAATGTTTACACCGAGATATTTATAGCTATCAGTATTTTGAATTTGTTTGCTTCCTAGTTCTAAGTGCTTTCCTTCACCTCCCACTACTACGTACTCTGTTTTTGATGGATTAATTGATAAGCCCCACTTAGTATATTCTTCATCTATTTTTCGTAACATGTAGTGAATATCATCTTGATCTTCTGCAAGTATTACTTGGTCATCAGCAAAATGCAAGCTGTACAGTGTATGGTCTCCAATTTTAACACCCATAGGTTCACATTTTCTTTTCCAAATATCCAAAACCCCCTCCAAATAAATCTTAAAGAGTGTAGGTGCAATGCAGCAGCCTTGGCGAAGTCCTTTGGTCACTTTTATCTTTTTTGTCACTTTTTGTCCAATCTTTATTACACTCGTCATATCATCGTACAACTCCCTTACAGCATTAATGTAAATCGGTGGAATATTCTTGTCTTCTAGCACCTGCCATAGCTTGGCTAATAGGACACTGTCATACGCTTTTTGACGATCAATAAATACCATGTGTGTCTCCATATTATGTTCCAAACGCTTTTCTATTGTTTGTTTTAGGCAGAACACATTGTCTATACAAGAACGACCAGCACGAAAGCCACTCTGATCTTCAGCGTCTTCCCAGCAATCTTCAATTCGGCTTTTAATTATCTTCCCGTAGACTCTACAGATTGAGTTAGTTACACTAAGCCCTCGGTAGTTCTTACAATCTTTTCTGTCGCCTTTATTTTTGTATAGATTGCTGATATATGCAGTTTTCCATTCTGGGGGTAGCTCTTCTCCTCTCAAGAATAAATTAAAAGTATAAGCCAATAGCTGAAATAGTTTGTCAGGGCCATATTTAATCAGTTCAATGGGTACTCCCCCCGGTCCTGGAGCCTTTCCATTTTTCATAGCGTTGGCGTGTTTTTTAATTTCTTCTGGTGTTATTTCAGTTTCTTCGCGGTAGGAAATATCAAATTTTTGGTAGCCAATATCTTGGAATTCTGTTCGATCTTCTGTCAGCATTTGTTCATAATATTCGACCCATAATTCTGGGGCTATTAGAGTTAACCTACTGCATTCTTTTCTATCTGTTCTACTACCTCTAATTGTTTTCCAGGCTTCTTTACTTCTTGCTGTACCCATAAAATTTTCTACGTTATCGCAGGCTTTATTCCACATCTCATTTTTGGCTTTATTTACCTCTTTTTTTACTTCTTTGTTTAAGCTGTTGTACTGTTGTCGATAGTAAGGGTCCTTTGTTGCTAGCCATTTGTTATACATATTCTTCTTCTTCGTAATTTCGTTGTACGTATTAATTGGTGAGGAGTAACAAACATCGTGCAATTTCAGATTCAACCTCATTCGATACAGAAACTGGGTAGACTCATTTTCAAAACCTTGTAGATTATATCTCTTTGTTGAAATGTCTTGCAGTATCATTGAACTGTCGTTTTCATTTTGTCGTTGGCTTCCTTTAAATGTAAATAGTAGTGATCAAAGCAAATGGTGATCAGATCCACATTCTGTTCCTCGATGGACTCTAACGTTATTAACCTTTATTGTGGAGTTTTCTTTGCATATACAGTAATCGATTATTGATTTCAAATTCCTCGTTGGCTGAATCCACGTGAATTTATGAATATCCTTGTGCTGATACTAAGTTATTTCTACTTTCAAAAATTGAAGGTATTCCCGAAAATTGAAGAAAACTAAAAATATCACGGAAAGTAATGAGTTTTAGTATAGGAAATGATTTAGAAAAAAAAATAATGTATAGAGTTAGTTGTACATTTAAAAAATATGTAAAAATCGTAATTTTCGTTTGTAGTTCACCCTGCATATTAATATTCTTCAATAATTTCTGTTAAACTTAATTTGAAAACTAGAATATATTTTTTACCTTAATATTATGTAAAATAATACTTGTATTCCTTTGTAATACGAGTAATAATACGAGTTGTATTGCGTCGCCTCTAAAAACAGATTATTTTTAAGTTTTTCTCCCATTTTGTATCCTTTTTTAGTTCTTACTTTTTTTATTATTTCATCCATAATCAGGTTGAACAATAGGGAATCTCCCTGTCTTATCCCATTGCCAGCTTTAATAGGATCGGTTAGTTCTTCTTCTATTTTTACTTTTATTGTGTTGTTTTGGTAGATATGTTCGATCGTTTTGATTATTCCTAGAGGTATCTCTCTTGCTTACAGTAAGTGGAGAACGTCTTTTAATTTGATCCGGTCATATGCCTTCTTAAGGCCCACGAAACATAGATACGCCGGTTTTTTGTATTCTAATGATTTCTCTTGCGCTTGTAAAGTGCTCATTATAAATATAGCGCCGGTGCATAATTTTCCGGACCTAAAACCTTGTTGTTATCACTTTGGTTGTTAATTTTAGTGTTGTGTTTAATAAATTAATTCCTTTGTAATTTTCGGTGTTCGATTTGTCTCCCTTTTTGAAGAGAGGTATTAGGATGCTTGATCTTCATTCTTGAGGAATTCTGTTTTGTTCTATTATTTTTTGGATTAGTTTTAATAGTTGTTTGGTCAGATCTGGTCCTCCGTACTTTAGGAGTTCGTTCGGTATTCTGTCCTCTCCTGGTGATTTTCTATTTTTTAATTTCCTTAATGCTTCCTTTACCTCTTCCTTTTCAATATTTGTTTCTTCGTTTGTCGTCACCTCTGGTGTTGGTGGTTCATTATCGTCACCTTTAGCAAATCTCTTTTGTTTGTCCTTTGATCATTCTCTATATTTCTTTGTGTGTGCCATAGAAGTCGTATTCCATCTTTTTTTGAGAAGCTTTGCCAGTGTTTCCTTTTAATTTGTCTAACTAAAGTATATAGTTATAATAACTATATAACTAACTAACTAATAGATTCGATTCGATTACTTAATTCAAAGATTAAGATATGCAGTTAAAAACATCAAGAAGTAAACAAAATAAAAATGAACGGAATAACTGAGAGAATGGCTAATGGATATAGAAAGATATATAAACTCCATTCGCTTAACTCGGGCACATTTTGACAGATTCATTGTCGGAAACCTACAACACAACAATTTCTACTTCTCAGTATTAATAGCTCAAGTATGCTACTATTGCAGACTACTTTCTTTAAAAAAAAAGAAGAATTATTCTAAATAGTGGAAGTGTATACTAAACCCATCAAATTTTGGGTAGTATATATTTAAAAAATATATTTTAGTTGTTATAATTTAACATAACTATTTATTATATGGTGCAGATAAATAAACATTGATTGTCGGTAATTAGCAAAATTCTATTTTATTTACTATTTAGTTTGTTTACTATTAATATTGGCTATGAGTACGTGTGCTTGGTTGTATAGTAATTTCCAGCCACTTTTAGTCTGTCAAAAAGTAACTAACTTCGCAAAAAAATAATTACTAAATTCACTAGACAGTTCGGACTGGGAGTAGCGAACCGAGTTTAATAGTGGCTATGCACTCGTATGTAGTTTGTATGTGATCCACCTTTTTGTCTTTTAGTTTATATTTGACCTATCACATTCGATGCCATTTAACTAGTGCGAAACATGTCACAATTTGGACGAAGCATTTCATATGGCTGTCCTAAACTAAACTAAAAAGTACGTTGTATAATTTTTATATAATTCTTTTTTTTTTTCTGATTGATCTAACTGTTGTTTTCATTTATAGATGAATGTTGCCAACTCCCCAGCCAAGTAGTACAAATACCTTTATTACAGCCATGTAATAATAGAATAGTTCTTGGATCACCGCAATTAGCCCAGCAAATATTACCACTTCAGGTAAGACTTATATATTAGATCGCCTAGTTTTTTTGGGTATGTCATTATTATTTAATTTTGGTTAGATTTCTTTTATTTAGCTTTTTATCTCGTTTTGATGTCGCTTCAACGGTCGGTTTTGTAATAATGTCATTTTCCAAATCTATAATTTTGGATCCGCGATCTGACATTTTTTCTTAATCTTTCGTCCCCTCCAATATAACAAAAAAATAAAACCGCGATCTTCACCAATTTAGGAAAGGATAAAGTCAATCGGTTACTTGGCTTTGCTAAATTAATTACTATTTTATAGTTTTGCTTTCCTAATTAGTAATTCCTTTCCTAATTAGTAAAATGGGTGTTTGGGATTTTGTACTTTGCGAGAACAAGGATTTATAGTGCAAATTACCTTCGCGGTTTCACCCATCTATGTTTCATAGACTGGTTCGTATCTTATTAATAGTCAGATAATATTCTCTAAGGTTCGTAGTTCTTAATTTTATATTTTCAAGAGCAGATTTTATTAGCTTGAGTAACATATTGTCCTACTACATTGTCAATTTAAAACTTATTTCAGACATTGAATTCACTTATAATAGAACTGTCTATAAATCTGAAGTTCTGATTCTAGAAGACATTTAATAAAGTTTAAAAAAGATCAAAAAAGTAGAGTTTGGCCTCCACAGTGCGATCTGAAAGAACTTTATTTGAAGAAAGAAATAACAATCCACTGTCTTTGAGGGACTTAATCCGTTCGAATTAAAGAAACACACGGTAATTTTTACGCCAACCCCTTAAAAAATTACTTCAACCATGCTTCTCACAATCTTCCAATCTAGGTTTTTCAACCCATGTTTTATATTTGTTAAAGCTATCTGGTATTGCATAGTCTGAGTCTAGTTGTACAATTAACCATTGTCACCAGAATATATTTATTTGCAACATCCGTTTTTGGAAACAGTTCTGCAATATCACTGACTACTCTCTCTTCAGTATACTCAATATATATGAGAGTGTTTCATGAGTGCTTCGTTTTATCAACTAGACCATTGTCTGTTACACATAATTCGCATTTTTGGCACCATCGTTTTACATCTTCGTTGCAGTTCACTCAATAGGATTGTTCTCCAATCTTTTGTAACGGTTTTGTAATGGAAAATTGTCCACCTTATGCACCATCATGTAACTGAAGCCATATGTTCGACACTTTACATTTAGCAGCTTAATATTCCATACCATAGTAATTTTCAAGGGTTCTCCATAGAATATCATTTTTCGCTATCCGGCAATTCCATTTTCTCCAATAGGCTTTAACTTCTGGACTACGTGCATTTTTATCTTGCTAGGTTTGTCTTTGAACGCTTCCGATCCAAGACATATTTCGATATGCATCATTTCCTTGGGTTGTTGTTAATAATTTCATTGATCATTTATGGTGATAGTTTGTTGCACGTGGTAAAGTCGTTCCTTTAATTTTGAATGATACCACTTTTAGTCTTTTCATTTGAATGCATCTTTCCTCTTTGTGCTCGACGTCATAATCGTGTTCTTATAACCGTTCTAGCCGTCCTACCATTTGACCTGGATTAAGCAATTGTAGAAACCACTTTGTTTAGGAAAATATTTTAACAAAACTTTTCTGAAATAAGCGATGACTTCTTGTCCATCGTAAATCGGATATAGAATCCTATGACAGTCTTGCTAGCATCCGTACCTAAAACGAATGTTACTTCTTGTCTCAGGTAGCTTAATATCAGTGCCCTTCTTTCAAAGAACTCCTTGCAGCTCTTCGAAAGTTTTTCGACAATCATCATTCCATTAGCCATTCCGATTGGCATTGTTAAGGGCTTAGCAATATTAGCAAATTCTTTAAAAAATCTTTGGTAATATACGTATAAGCGTAGGAAACTTATAATTTCCTGTAATCTTCTGATACTAGCCATTCCGAATTGCTTCAACTTTTGCAGGGCCAACTGTTATACCACTCCTGGATGATATCTACGCTTTGCATTAATCCATCCAGCTCATCGTTCATTTTTGTTCTTCACGGCGCATCGCTACAATGGGTTAATCCAAATTAGATACACGTAATGGTTGGAATACTTTCCTCTACTCTCACACCTGTTCTAGTATGCTGACAGATCAGGCATAACAATATTTACTATACAACAATCAACAGTGAACTAAACTTATTGCACGATAATATTATGCCGCATTAATTAGCCAACATAATATTGTGTACCATGTATATAGAATACATAACGTCTGCTTAAAGACATTAATTTTATAGTACATTAGATATTTTAATAAATTATGCAAGACAAGAATTATTGTTTATATTATTGTATTTTGTAGCTCGAATTCAATAACGAACCAGAATGCCTTACATTTAATGTTGATAGCAATTCCAATCAGACCATTGATTCTGTAAGACATCTGTACCTAGGAAAATTTCCGAGAAAAGTCAAACAGTGTGTACGATGTGGTGGAAGTGCTGGTACCGTTCCCGTAACCAGGACTGCAGCGATAAGAGCGTGGGATCAGAGATGGCTCAGAACTTGTCAGTAAGTAATCATTTTCTTCTAAAACTGTCCACTTTATTCTAATCTAATTCCAATGATCTAATTTAAATTCACGGAAGTAGGAAGATCTGAAACGTTTTTGTGGTGGGACTTTCAATTATTTGAATGTTTATATTATATTTCAAGTGTGGTGTTATCGAAGAATGCTTAGAATACCATGGATCACTCATATAAAGAATATTGAAGTCATTAAACGACAGGAAAAAAGGAAAAATTAATCTAGTTAAAGAAAGAAAAATGAAGTATTTCGATGTTCAAATATGTTCTTCAAAAACTCATCTTTGAAGGAAAAAAGGTAGGAGATTACCTACCTAGAAGAGGCGACGAAATTGCTGATAGGCGCCTAAAGGTATGCGCGCACTTGACCGAACCGGCCGGCTACGAAACGAATCGCTACAGCTCGAAATGTCGTAACGCGCATTTTCCGGAAAAATCATGTCAGCTCAATCAGTAGATCTACATTTTTCATGGGATATGGATCCAAAAGGTATTAGTGTTAGTTTGTTGTGCGAGGACGAGGAGCAACAAATAAACTTCTAAAAAGGAAGCGTAATAAATGGGTGCAATAACTTTGTAAAAATCGAGGCACGGAAAGTGAATTTTCTACTTTATTTGCTGGTTTAATCGATCATCAAGACAAATTTAATTAATACTTTAGAATATGGGTTATGAAAAATACCAAGAACTCATTATCTATTGTACCCCACACATAAAAGTGTTAAAAACAGCAAAATCTTCGAATAAAAATCCATACGCTATTATATATTTGCAAAACTAGCAATTGTAGTTTGAATATTAATTTTTAATCTTAATATTTTTCTTTTAGATGCGGTGGTCAATGGAGGATGCAGGTATTTTCGGGGTGAAGAATTGGAAATCTTTTTTGCGTATAAATAATTTATTTATTGTAATAAATGTAAGTTTTATATGATTAGCTTCGGAGGAATGTTTTAGCTTTATTTAGTAAGAAATAATAAACTTTTTTAAAACACGAGTTTAAAACTGACTTTGTAATGAAAACATAGGTTCACCTTTTAAATAAAATTTTTCTGAATAAAAGAAATATTATGGGACGACCCAGATGAGGCGGACAAGACTAGAAGATCGATTGAGAGAGATAAAAAGCAGTGCGAATCAAGTAGGTAGAGTCAGAAGTTTAGAATGTCACATGTTTTGTCGGTATGCGTTTATCGGCCATCACTGAGGAAAATGTAGACCCAAACATTGAAAACATCGATCAACCACAGGTTAGAAAAATTAAGTAGTACCAAAAATAACTAAACACCAAAGTCAGATCTAAGGTGCTTTTTCTGTAATATGAATTTTGGCTTAGGTTTTTTTTATTTCGGAAGAAAAAACTAGGCCAAAACAAGAGAATTGGAATATGGCGCGGTCGATACAGATTACAGCTAGATAAAGCAAGTGAAAGCTAACCTAGAAGACGAATTCTATTAACAAAGTTCGAGACATTTAGAGGAAAAAGTAGATCGAGGTTGCGATAAAGGGATGGTGTGGATAGAGGTGCTAGGAAGATGGACAAGGCCAACAGGCAACATCAAGCTGCTTAAAATATGGCCTTACGGAGAATTAAGCTGAAGAAGCTCGAGACTCATCTACTAGCACCAATGGTGATGACGTTTTTGAAATTATTACAAATTTTTACCACTACTTGAGTTTTTGATATCTTTGTACAATTTAAAAATGTATTTGAATCTTTTTGAAGCTTTCCTTAACCTTATAGTGGGTAATTGGCCCGTTGCGTGTTCAGTCTGAACATTGGCTTCGGCCTTGTAGTGTGGTTTGGGCTAACTAGGGCCAGCTGGGTCCTCATGTTTTAGTAACCATTACGAGACACTATAATAAGACTTTAAAAAGCGTTCCTTTCTTCACAAGTGGTTGATTACGTGCTTCTTAATCTGTTGGTGCCATATTAGGTGCCGCCAACGTTGGTAATTACATTGGTGATTTGTTCACGATCTTCAGCTAATCGGAATAGTTGTTAGGGACTGCGTATTCCTGTCCAATTGCGAATGTTCGTGAACTATGGCATCTGCTTCCTTCCAATTCCTCTGCGACCCTCGATTTTACCTTTCATGATAAGCTGAAGGATTCTGTACCAGTCTCCTTTAAGACATTGGCGCACCCAGGAGGGGGAGTTTTGGGGGTTAAAACCCCCTCAAGTTCTAGGTGCGCTACTGCTTTAAGAACATGCCTTGGGTACGAAATGTTTTTTATTTTAATAGTTTTTAATAACTCATGGACTCTATTTTTCTGTTTAACACAGCTTTGTTGGTCTGTTGGTCTCCAGGTTATTTGGAGCATTCTTCTATGCAACCACATCTCAAATGCCTCTAGGTGTTCGTATCCTTCAGAGCCCAGATCTCGGTACCATTTAACAACACCAACCAAATATAACATTTGATCATTCTTTGACGTAATTTTTTGTGGTTACAGAAGAATAATTTCATTTTTAGAAACGTGTACGAGCTGCTTTATTTTACATTTGATCTTTCTACTTAGATCAAGTTGGTGGCAGCCGTAGCTCAGTGGCTGTGTTACTGGCTTAACAAGCTGGAGGGCCCGGGTTCGTATTTTAGGCAGCTCAGTTAAATTAGAAATTTTCAATCAGAAATTTTCAATTTCTAATTTAACTGAGCTGTCACCGTTCTTCGGAGGGCGTAAAGCCGTCGGTTCTGGCTACGAAAGTAGTCCTTGAGTCGATTGTCACTGCATCTAACACGTTGAATTGTTTCCAAAAGTCTTTAACAGTGAACTTGTCGTTTTTGACTCCCTGATCCAGCCGCTGAAGTAAACTGGTTATATTAGGTGGCAAAAATTCAACTTTCACACATGGGTCAAAACTAGTTAAAGTCGCAGGAGGATGACCTGGAGCGTTGTCGATAATTAGCATCACTTTAAATGGAATTTGTTTAGATTGACAATAGCGTTCGACTTCAGGTATGAAATGATGACCAAACCAATCCTCAAAGCGTAGCGTAAGTCGAGATATTACTGTATTTAAAGTTAGTAACTCTCCTAACGTTATGTTGATCTATCTGTAGGGAATTATTGGCGTGAGGTTGGCGACTAAATATCACAAGTTGTGTCTTAGAAGCATTCATTTTTATAGCCGTGTTTACGCAATCCAATAACTCTTGGAGACCCTGGAGACAATCGCATAAGATAACAGTGTTAGCGTATCTAAGATTATTAATCAGTTTAGCTAAGTAAGTATTAAATAACACTGGATATAGAATGCAACCTTGTCTGATGCCTTTTTGCATGTTACATTCGTAGGTTATTCTTCCATCGACTCGTACGACTGCTTTCTGCTTTCAATACACGTTTTCTATGATACCTAGGTCTTTAAAATGTTTAAAAGCGTTCCATGCTGTACCCTATCGAAAGCCTTTTCGTAATCAATAAAAGCTACATAAATATATTTACGTTGATCGTGACATTTTTGGAGAACATCTAAGTCAAAAAGTGCCTCACGGGTATCGAGTGCATTGCTAAATCCAAACTGGATTTCATCTAGGTCTCTTTCGTACTTACTTTTTATTCTTTCATGAACAATGCGAAGAAAAATGCATTGTGGAATGACTGCGCGCAGTAATTCCAAAAGTAGAAATACATATAAAATTCAGTATGCCTTTCATAAGTAAGAAAAAATGGCATTGATGACATACAATAAAAATCAAATATACAAAAGATAAGAAAAGAAATGTAAATGGTAGAATCTGGTAATTAGGTAGTACAAAATAATCATGTTGAAATTAACTTTAGTTGCGATCCCGAACTGACTGGAAATGCACTAAATTTAATCCTTGAGGTTCCAATATTTGTTTTCGTGGATTTACCGAGGCTTAGTAGTATTTCCAGGTAGGGCAGTCCATTGCACTATCGAGTTCGTACTAGAAGATGCAATGGGAGCTGCTCCAATTATATATTATAACTTTTTCTATGACATATTCGTAATTGTATGTAGCACTAGCATGTAATTACAAAAAAAATTGCAGCAGTCACCTTTTTAGATAAAATCCTCATTAAACTGTTTTTGCATGTTTTTTGCAATTTTATGTTTCATGAATTTGAAATTTTTTCGTTTATTAATGCAACATAAAATCTCCTTTCCAGTAATTAAAGTGTAGCTACGTTTTAATAAATATTTCAAAATTTTACATAATAAAAAATTGCGTGAAAAATAAAATAATAAACAATTCCACATAAATATACCTACATATATGTGGGATATATTACACAATAACTTTTACACAATAACAAAAGTCATTTAAATAACAGTTATGGTTTTTATTTTAATAAATATTTCAAAATTTTACATAATAAAAAATTTCGTGAAAAATAAAATAATTAATAAACAATTCCACATAAATATACCTACATATATGTGGGATATATTACACAATAACTTTTACACAATAAAAAAAGCCATTTAAATAACAGTTATGGTTTTTATTTTAATAAATAAGAAATTATACAAATTATTTTTTAATAGCAAGGAATTGCAGAAAATAATCTAAAAAATTTGCTGGCATGTGACAGTTATATCAATTCTGCGTCAGAAATCTCGCTGAGCGCTGACATAACACACCTCATTGCATTATACGCCATTTCACCATCATTAGAGCCAGTTATTCCTTTACATTTATCAACTATTTTAAGACTGCCCGGTTTGTAGTAATTGCTCAAAAACTTGATAATATTTTCGTATAAAATATTGCCGTTTTCGTCTTGATAACCCTGCTTTTTATAACTGCATGATAGGAAATCCTTATACTTCGGATCTTCGGAATGGCCTAAATGGGCCATGGCTTGCTCAACAACAGATCTATCCAAATTGATTTCCTTTAAGCACGAAAGCCCTATTATCTCACGGTGTTTCATATCTTCACGCTCTTCGGCCAACGTTTTCCTTGCTGGTGGAGCTGCCTAAAAAATCAACGAGTATTAAAATAAGTACTTGTTAGTTATTTGTTTGAATCAAATTCAACCATTAATAAATACAGTTTTGACTGTTCGGGGGAATTAATCTCTCTAAATACAGTGTGGATATTCAGTATTAACCCCCCTCCCCTCCCTAGTAAACTCCGTTATTTAAGACAAAGATAAAAAACGCTCGGACCCGTCAATTTTCATTTTAATAGAGGTATTTTATAACATAAAAAAAATTGTCACCCTTTTCATCCCCTTCACTTGACAGCTAACCCCTCAGATTTTTTAAATGGCAATGGGGGTCGTGCGATAGATCGTTGAAAAGGGTTTGAAAAGAAGAATTCTAAAATCTATCACACTTTACTTTCACTTTAAGGATCTGTTTGTTAATAACGATTTATTGTTTGGATATACCTACACTTTGCGATATAACAATACAAAAGTAGGTACACTAGTTTTGCTTTAATATGGGACATTCGGTATAACAAAATTTATTTAATTTTTATTCTTGAACGTTTATACCGAATTATTTTTTTTGCAGAATAAATACTTTTGTGTCGTTAAAACATATCGTGGTAAGAACAATTTTTTAAATAATCTAGTTGGCGTGTCTAGTTTTTGACAACTGTCATAAAAACCAAGCAATTAGCACTGTTGATTGTAAAGAATATTGACAAGAACTTCAGATTTGGTGAGCTTTAGTGGAAACCTGTAAATTTTTAGTATTCAAAAGTCAAACCAATCAAAATGGCACCACCTCGTAGATTAGTAGACAAATGTGAAGCAATTTTAATATTTAGTGAAGCAGGCCGTAACTACCATGAAGCTGTGAGAATATTTTTAATGAACATTTTCCGAATCGTCCAATTGATCGACATTACTATAGACTACTTCGCTATGTCGCCAAATTTTGTGAAACTGGTTCTGTCGAAAACAAGAAACGGGATGGTTGAAAAAAGACTTCTGAGGAAAAGCAAGTAGATATTTTGTCTCAATTTGTAGTAAATCCATTCAGTTCAACTAGAAATGTTGCTCGCGAATCAGAAGCAAGTCATAGGACCGTCTTAAACATTTTAAAAAAGCAAAAATTTCATCCCTATTGCGACCGCAATATTGTGAAATTATGGATAATAATATTTCACAAGATCCAAATTATTTAAGACATATTTGTTTTTCCTATGAACTACATTCTATTTAAATGGTCATGTACATCGACAACACATAAGATATTGGTCTGACGAAAACCCTCGATTGTTTCGAGAGTGTCATACTCAATTTCCCACTAAATTAAATGTTTGGGCAGGTATACTAGGAGATCACACTCTAGGTCCTTTTTTTATCGGAGGCAATTTAACGGGGAAAGCTATCTTAATCTATTGGAAACACAAATAACTCATGCAATTAATGATGCGCTTAGAAACAATCCAGGCGAATTCACCCAAGATCTTGTTTTCCAGCACGATGGAGCTCCGCCTCCTTACAATGCTCCCTTTCGAAATTTTTTAAATAATTTGTACCAGAGAAGATGGATTGGACGTCGTGGATTCATTGAATGGCTACCAAGATCACCAGATCTTACTTCTCTAGATTTTTGGGGTTATATGGGGTTACCCTAAATCCAAACTGTATGGAAGCCAGTTGACGACACTTGATGAACTCCATCAAAGAATAATCGAAGAATGTAATAGGATTGATATGCAGACCCTACAAAGGGTTAGGGAGGCAACGAAACAAAGAATCTACTTCTTCCAGGAAGTAAATGGAGAACATCTCGAGCATCTCCTGCAGTAATTTCAGTTTTCTTTAGAATAATTTGCCAGTTCCTTTAATTTTAAAGATGTAATTAAATACAATATTTTTTGTATATTTTATTTTAAATAAAACCATTATGCCATACAAAATTTCAAACTTATACTTTTTGGAATTCTTCTTTTTAAATCCTGTTCAACGAACTATTGCACGATCCCCATTGCTATTTAAAAAATCTGAGGGGGTAGCTGTCAAGTGAAGGGGATGAAAAGGGTGACAACTTTTTTTATGTTATAAAATACCTCTATTAAAATAAAAATTGACGGGTCCGAGCGTTTCTCATCTTTGTCTTAAATAACGGAGTTCACTAGGGGGGGGGGGGGTAAGACTTAATATCCACCCTGTATACATTTTAACCTCTAAAATAATCGAGAGACATCACGAGAGGCAATTTTCATTGTTCCATATCCTTGCGCCCTCTTTCGAATATAAGCCATCTTTATATATGTGCAAGTGTCAAACGTGGAAATAACTAGGACAGGAAATGAAGTGGAAATAATATTAATTACCAAAACACGAAAACTTGAGAACTTAAGACGTGTGATAAGAAGGTAAAAATACTCATTATTACAACTTATGAAAGGCAAAATTCGAGGAAAGTGAAATGTGGGAAGACAAAAAATATCCTGACTTAAGAACCTAAGGATTATAATAATATATAACAAAAAATTTTAAATATTAAATTCTATATCTATATATATGGAGTTCCTGAGGAGAAGCTGTAGACTTACAAAAAGAGACAGAATTGAAAACGCAGAGATTAAGCGGAGAATGGGAGTGCAATCAGACATAATCGACTATATAGAGGAGAAGAGACTATCCTGGTACGGCCACGTCAGAAGAGGGGACAGAGGACGCTGGATAAACAAAATCACAGAATGGAGCCCGATTGGAAGAAGAAAGAGAGGAAGACCCCGAAGGTCATTCAGAGATGAAATCGACGAGGCTATGGAGAAAAGAACCCTGCGAGATGGAGGCTGGAATGACAGGGAAAATTGGAGAAAACGGTTGAGTGAAGGAAGACAGTGAAAACTGTGGAAATCCTTAGTAGTAGTAGTAGTAAATTCTATATCGTAACTCAATTCAGTCTCTTACATGATTAAAAAACTTACATAACATGAAAGCAACACACCACTTGATTTGGCTTAGAATATGAGAATGCACTTTATTAATTCAAATAATCTGTTGATCAGATTAACTGGATAGTAGCCACGGCACCAGCCGAATCTTGAACAAAAGGAGGCCTCTATACGATGATCCGAGTGACCTCCATATCAGGATAAAGTTAGCCTCTAAATGAAGAGGAACTTAGATTCCATTGGGATAAAGGTAGCTTCAAAAATGGGATCAAATTGGATTTTCAATGGGACGAACTTGTATTCTTAAAGGGACCCTAATCAGATGACAGGGGTCTCTAAATACATGTAGAACGTCTTTACGTCTTGATGCACAGCGGAAAATAAAGTAGAATGGAAAAGGTGTGAAAAAATTTTTATAGAAAAAAAAACCTGCTGTCAAGTTTACAAGAACTATCTTTTATAGTTTTGGATAATACCCCATACCATTCAGAAATTTTAAATAAGCAACGAACAAAGTATACGCTCCAACAACAGACCATACAGACGAAGACCATATCTACTGCGCTTATTGACTCTCGTACTCAATTTACAATTTTATGTGGCGATTTCAACGCAAAAATAGGTGTAAAAGAAGCAGAACTAGAAACATCCTTGGGAAAATTCGGTTCCCCAGGAAGAAATGACCGAGTAGAAACGCTACTAGGATTTCTACTCCAGAATAATTTATTCAACATGAACAGCTTCTTTCACAAAAAGATTCACAGAAGATGGATATGGGAAAGTCCAAACGGTAGAACAAGGAACGAAATCGACTATAGCATTTTTCATATAAAATGCTTGCACGTTATATAAAGTGACGTCACTTATATTTAAAATTTCCAGAACGTCAACCTTAGAGTTCAAATTTTCCTAACACAGCTAATAATACGAAACCCATACGGAACTGCTCGATCTTTCATAAGCGTCAACATGGTGTAATAATCAGAAACATAAAATCATCATTATATTGAAAATTTTAGAATTATATTGATTAAATAACCAAAAACATTTGTTATTATTAATAATATAAATTTTATGAAATAACTCTTTCAAATTTTATTGACAGTTCAGCTTGTGACAAAAGTGTATAAAGTGTTGCCGCTTTTTGATTTTTGTTTATGTTTTGATTTCTTGCAAAATTTGATCATAATATAATATATATTAATAAATTGTATTTATAAATACATATTAAATTTAAATTAATTGCTTTAAAAACTAATTATTGTTGTGTATTGTATATATATATATATATATATATATATATATATATATATATATATATATATATATATATATATATATATATATATATATTTAGGGATTCTACAGTATTCACTGCCTTCCCTCGCTCAACCTTTTCCATCTCTCTCTGTTGTTCTATTCTCCATCGTTTAGTCCTCTCTTACTCATGGCGTCGTCTACTTCGTTCCTCCAGGATTTTCGGGGTCGTCCTCTTTTCCTCCTTCCTATGGGGCTCTATTCGGTTATTCTCTTTATCCATCTGCTGTCGCTAGTTCTTCTTACATGTCCATACCACTTTAGTCTTTTTTGTTCTATATATGTTAGTATGTCTGTTTCTATTGATGTTCTTTGCTTTATTTCGTCATTACTTCTCCTATCCATTCTTGTTACTCTGCAGCATCTCTCAGGCATTCCATCTCTGTTGCTACTATCTTACTGCTGTTTTTCTTGTTTATGATCCAATTTTCAGCCCCATATGTCATAATACTTCGCACTAATGTTTTATAAATCTGCGTTTTTGTCTTCATATTTAGGTGTCTATCCCACCATACTGAGTTAAGTTGTCGGATTGCTGTTCTTGTTTGTCCTAATCTTTGTGTAATTTCTTCCTCTGTTGTTGCCTTTTTCGTGATTATAAACCCCAGGTATTTGAATTTATCCTTTCCTTTGATTGTTACGTTGTCATCAATCTGTAGATCTTCTATGTCTTCTTCACTTGTAGATAGGTACTCTGTTTTCGCGAGGTTAATATCTAGGCCAGCCTTGGTATATTCTTCTTGTAGTTTCTTCATCATGTAGCTGAGGTCGTCTTGGTCTTGTGCAATCACTACTTGATCGTCTGCAAAACTTAACTGTAATTTAACTTGTACTATAATTACAACTTAACTGTGTATTGTAATTGTGCTATTCCAAAATAAATAAATAGTCTGTAGAAAGCTGATAAGCTTTCATATAAGATAGATTAATTTGAACAAGAAATAATGACGGGACGTTTTTACTATTAAAGCCCCAAAAGAGGTAAGTTTAAAATTTAGAATATATAAATTTTGTATTAAAATGTTTTCTAATGGATTTTAGTGTGTTGCAGTAGTCTTAAAAGTAAGTGTATTTACTGTTAATATAATAGTTTGACAAATAGTTGACATTTTAAAAATTCCTCACTTACTAACTATTCTGATGTTTTGGCAACGCTGTGGGGTTCTGACGTCGTAAATCTTGAATGACGTGCAAGCATTTTTATATGAAAAATGCTATACATCATAAGTGACAAAAAACAAATAATTAAAGATGTAACAGTACTCAACAAGTTCACCACAAGCAGTAATCACAGAATGATACGAGCAAAAGTCCAAATCGACACAAAAAGAGAAAGAAACATAATGATTAAAAATAAATCTCATACCCCCATTAAATATCATTCAATATCTATATTCAATATAAGATAGAATTCAATAATTGCATGATAAACGCTTTACAAGAAATTGCCTTACTACAAACGTGGTAGAGGAACACCTACACGTTGGGCTGACGACATCAGGCGTATCACCAAAAATTAGCAACAAAGAGCACAAAATCGCAAAGAATGGAGGAGTTTAAAGTAGGCCTATGTCCAGCAGTGGGCGTCTAAATGAAGGCTGGATGATGATGATGATGATGAACGAACAAATTTCTGGACAGTACATAAAATCAAAGTATGGTTAACGAATGAAAATATTTGATTTCCTCAGGATTCTTTCAAGCCTGATTTACTACAGTTTACCAAAAGGAATGAAAAACCAAAAATATTTATAGTAGAGACGAGATTATACATAGTTTTGGACATAATGTGACCTTACCATTGTGAATTCAATCCCATTGAACATATTTGGGGAATATGCAAAACTTATTACGATAATTATATTATACGTGATGGTTACAGTGACGCAGCAATTTTAGAAATATAGCAAGAAGCATTGAATACTGCTACTCCTCCCCTACTATTCGACCCCGAATCCAAATGAAGATACCGACGACAGTGATTATGAGTATGGATCAAATTCTTGATTACACTGTAAGATAATATGATGCTATTTTCTCATTAAGGCAAATTGTGAGTGTTAATGTTATTATTTTTTTCACTAAATACTTAACACTACGATTTAGAAACAATAGAATTTGTAATTTTCTTATATTTTTACACTAATAATTGAATACATTATCAGCTAAAACCTTATAGTCACTTGTCTTCGACAGTGCTTCAATTATTGGGACAATTTGATATTAACTTTGGGCGACACCAACCCCCTCTCAATATCTGTTGTCTACCGTTACAGCAGTAGGAGGAACTTCTCGTTCTCTGTACCTTATCGGCGTTTAGTGTCTGTCATGCCCGGGTATCTCTTATGGGAGTGACAGTCCTCTGAAATTTGTATTTCCTAAGGACACCAGAGGGCGTAGCATTCATAGCAAAGCTTCGTGACTGCGCAATACCGCAACCAACAAAACAAGTACGCCATTTTTATTGTGGTTTCGACACAGTGTTTCGAGTTGTATTATTTGCGATTAAATAATTGTTTGCTTTTTTGCCATCATACTTAAATAATTACGGTTTTTAACTGTTGCGTTAATGGTTGTAATAATTACAATAAGGATGCCCAAATGCATATTTTTCCAAAAGATAGGGCGGTAAGTAGAAAATGCTGATATAGGATTTTATTTATTTTTTAATAATTGCCTTAAAATGTCCGATGTTGTCCCAAACTTCTTTCTTTCACGTTATGATGTGTATTAGAATTGTTGCCGATATAGAATTAGGTAAAAGTTTTTTAGGAATTAAAATTATCGCCATTAAAAATGTGGCAATTCTTCAATGTTTTAAGAACTTTTTCTACAAAACTCTTGTTTATTTGTCCTTTTGTAAAGCACCTCTAGAAATATACTATGTAATATTATTTCACAGAAAATATTAAAAACAAACTATTTATTTTTTAGCTTTATGATATTTGGATTAACAAAATTGGCAGAGAAGACTTGCACAATTCATTTTGGACCAGAAGCCCGCTATGTTGGATTGAGATATAAGTCCACCTTGAAATGTGATGCTATTCCTTCTCTGTTTCTGTGTTGTAATTTATAGAAACTACAGAATAGCCACTGTTTAACCAACTACATTTAAATACATGTAATTAATGTTTATATAAAAACGTAAAAAAGAAAATAAAGTAGAAAAAGAACCAACGTTTGTTTTATTTTTGTAATCAAACCCTCAATATTAATCTTTATATTTGAAGAATTACGAGAAGATTTTTTAAAAAGATGTTGCTTTCCTAAGGCCGCCAGATGGCGCATTGTCCAGAAATAACCTACACAGTTTCCTATCTATTCAGTAATATATATTCTTTATCTATGGTGTCTGTTATCCAGTGGTGGCAACTTGTTATCCAGTGTTTGATTTCTTGAAAAATTTCGTGCGACACTGAGGAGTAGGCAGATTGAGACCTCAGTACGGTTTGACGGTTCTTGTATTTCTACAGAACACAATTGGTACGTCATGAGTGAAGAGAGTAGGTAGATCGAGACCCTAAACTTGAACGTAACCGTATCACTTTTGATAATGGCTCCAAAATAATGGGTGTCGAAACGTCATTACTAACTTCCCGAGAACTTAGTAATTTTTATTTACCTGACCGCGGAAATTTGTCCGTGTGACTCAAAGAGATATGGATGTTGGGCGTTTCTCTACGAGAGAAGATCCCAAACCGCCAATTACGACGAAGAGTGGGAGTGGTTGATGCTGTAGAGGGAAGAGCAATACGGAAATGGAACTGAGCTAGAATGTTACGTGGCTATAATAACATATAACAGATGGACAAAACGGATACTGGAATGGAGATCGAAAAATAATGCCAAAAACTGGAACAAGAGGCACAACATCGAAACACATGGAAAATTATGAGGGAGATCAATTCACAGCAACTAGAATTAACAGGAATTAAAATACTGCATGAATAGCTGGAAGAGCACATCTAGATGGAAAAAGCAGCGAAAAATGACACGCTTGCAAGATACCTATAAAAGGTAAGATATAAATAAAATCTTGGAATTAAAAAGCAAGACAGAATGAAATGAACATATTAACATAATTGATGATTGGTGATAATTAATCGGGATAAATCACCAGGAGGAAATCGGATTTTGGACCGTTAACAAAAGAGGTAGATCGATGACTTAAGCATGGAGAGGGCATACATAAAATGAGCAGATTGGTTAATATCGAAAAGGAAAAAGAATGAGCTCTACCCATTTTAATTCCATACTTCCCCATTATAGGTGCCATACCTAGACACTATACCTTATCACACCATTCATCCATTTAAGCGTTGTCATTATTGCAACATGCATTCTTTATTTTTATATATTTTGAATTGCTCAACATTCAATGACGTACGTCATAACTAATCTTACTGCGTTATTAGGTATAGAATTTTTCTTTCAGATTCATTTCATTTTTTTGTCACACAAAACACCTGTCTATATACCTACTAAATATTTTCGTCTAAACTTACCTCCAGACAAACGAAACTGGCGATCAGGACACATGTCACAATAACGGCGTTCATAATAATTGTTTTAAATGCAAATGATAATTAGATATTTTGGATCAGGCTGTTAGGAAAGTAAATAAAAGTTTAGTAACCTAATCTAAAATTTATAATATTACGGATCAGTGAAGGTCAACTAAACATAAACAAATTTTATGAATTTGTTAGACTTATATACGCTTATATTTAATTAATGGTCGTTTGTAGTAATTTTATTGAAACATTAAAAATCTTGATGTACTTGATAACCATTCTATCGATTTTTGTCTAAATTATAAAGTCGAATTCATGTCGAATACTTATAGTCAAAAAAATTAATTAAATTTTTAGAATACAATGTTCAATGTGCAGTAGGTACCTACTTTTTTTATATAAAATTTAGGATGACCTTCAGTATTCTTTTATTTTTGATAAATCTATCGACCTTTTTGATGAATAATGTTTGTATACCTACTCCGTGTGATTCACGACTAGTTTTTTCTTTAGTGTCTTTTTTATCTTTAAGTTTGTTCACATTTTTGTGACAAACCTGGTGTTTAACACGTTAAACGCCACAATGCATAGTAAAAAAAGTTAAGTGGGCCAAAATATTAAACACGCTTACAGAATTATTATTTACAGCATTTTAAATAGTTATTCTCCAGTTTGAGTACAAGAACTTACATTTTTCATGTTTTTTAGACTTATTTTACTTGAGAAACACGTGTGCATCTCGTGACCACAAATAACTTTTGGATTCATTGAGTCATGTGATGCACACTTTTTAAGACAAGAATGAATCTGTAATTTTATACGTTACATTCGCTAAACGAATGCATTACGTGTTACTTATTAGTTAGTTGTTGGTGGGCGAGGTAGTACAGTGTGTCTTATCAGTTCTTAATATGTCATATGAAAACGAGCAGAAACGTATGCAAAAGCTTATGAAAGAGTTTTTTTTAAACGAACACAGAGATAACAGTGTTCAGAATAAAAGTTTTTAATTGGGTAGTGATGACGAAATAAGTAGTTCTTCGTCAAATGACGGTCTTCCGGAAAGCAAAAGACCAAAATTGCAAAGTAATTCATAAAATTTACCTTCAACATCACAAAACTCAAGAACAGTAGACATGAACATGTTATTTCCCAATATCGACTGTCAGAAAATGAAAGCTCTTCAGAAGACGATGACAGATTGATACGGAAGAATGTAGATGGTCAGAACTTCAAAAATATTACATTTAGTGTTCAATATTTGGGTATGAAAGCTGAGTTTTTTTACATGTAAGATAAAAAAAAAACCTCCCATATTTTCAACTAATTGGAAATGACGATATTATTGAGTGGATTGTAACGAGTCCGTCACTTCAATAATCCTTTAAACATTTTTAAATAAAATTTTTAAATCCATATCCCATTAATATTTCTTAATTTTAAATGTCTAAGTTGGTATTAAACAGCGACCCCAGCGGCTGTTTTAGGCAGACCTTCTTATCCGACTAACAAGTAAGAATTAGCGCGCATTCTGGTCTCAACTCTGGACAAAGGAGGTTCGTTGAACTAAAATAAGTAGGCGGCAAGAGATGAGCTAAATTTGTTTTAAGAAAGTATTTTTTTTTTTTTTTGGAAGAAGATAAGAAAGTTTTAGTTTGTTTTTAGTGTATACCATTTGAGTTATAGCCACTCTTAGCCGGTAAGTGGATTCAATTATCAAGAAAAATTATAAAAACCATCAGCCATTTTGATTCCTATATTGTCATGTTTCATTTGATAGTAGATATATCTATCTGTAATTTTTTACATCATTTCATTAAGAAATATTCTACGTCTAAATCGAAATAAAATCGATAAAATCATATGTCCAATTTCTATTTTACTTTCCGGCCTTAAACAAACATATAATTATATATTTATTAAGACTATATCTATAAAAATATTCTGTCTTATACCGTTCGTTTATATTATAAAATAGATCCATAGCATGCGTTTTCGTTTATAAAATTATCTATTTAATCAATCCATTTTACTTAAAATATTGTCAAACCATGCGAAGGTCACACTATTTACAAAATCATTAAAGCTTTTTGTTCATAGTAACTTTTTTTTTATCGTATCTTTCAAGGTTAATAAACCTTGTGCTTTTCCCTACTTTTTATTAAGAGCTATGTTATTTTAGCCTACTTCAGAAGTTCAGTCCAAAATCAAGAATTCATCATTTTTATTTTTGTTGAGGATTATATTAGAAAAAAAATTGAGTTATTCCCTACTGGGTTGGCACCTCTGCCGTCTTCTTGAGCTGTTCCATCAGAGATCCAAGTCTCATATTAGACTTCCCGGATAACTTCAGGGAACCAGTTGGAAATACCACCTTAGAGTGTGGAACACAGCTAATTTGTATTAAGTCTTGTTATCAATTTTAATAATCTTTATATACTATTTTTTTTTTGTTTAACTTTAAATCCTACTACTTAGACTAATAATAAAGACCCGTCATTATTTTTAAAATAATTTTAAATAACGTTTAAGGACTAATTGTCAATTATAGGTTGAGTTTTTAAATACTCCCTTTCAACTCTGTTGTACGGTTTTATGTGTACACATTTAATCAGAGAGTTATTTATTGGTATTTTATTATTATATATTTCAACCTTCGGACATCTATTCCTTCAGGATAGTGTCCTCATTACTTTAATAGAACATTTAGTTGAAAGCCAAAGTACAGAGTTACATCTCTAGTAGGCAAGTAAATTACCTTTTTAGGTCAAATTATTAAAATTTTTCTTATATTTTATTATTTGTAAATTCAGATCATCAAGGATCAGTTGTGTATAACTATAACCAGGGAATCTATTTTTTTTGTATATAAGTAACTAGGTTGACTGTACATAATTAGTGGTGGGTAGCTATAAAAAAAATTGGACTGTATATATTTGGATAGGGATTAAATTTGTAGTGAAAACTTAATATTTCAATTAATACCTGTTTCCCTTTTTATTTCAGCAAACAGCTTTACAAGATACCTTGGAAAGCTCACACTTTGGAGCAACTTCTATAATATCTTTTATTTACATTAGTTTATATATATATATATATTGTTTATTACCTTGTCATTCAGTTTCTTATTCTACGGTCTCTGTAGGGCATGCAAATTGGCCGAATCCTCTTTTGAGTGTCAAGTAGTGACTCTCCGGCACCTTCTGCTAGCCAGCTAGCCACAAATAATTTAAAAATTATTTGTTATCTTTTACATTACTCCAAATACTTGTGTTAAATTACACATACACATTTTTATTACATTGGCGTCCTAAACCTCACAGTCCCACATTTTTTGTTACAGGATTGTAAAAGAAACCAATCGATATCGATTTTTACATTTATTATCTGTTAGTAAAATGAGATTGTAAATTAACGTATTATAATTATTATACAAAATAACTTAGTATACATTTTGTTAATATATGACAGTCTTTAATTTCATTCATCAACTTCGTCATCATCGCCAGTTATGATTGCATTATTCACTACACATTTCATCGCATTATAGGCTATTTCACCGTGACTAGATCCCCCGGAATCTTTACATTTATTAATTACATATGAACGACCTACTCCCACGGAATAAACACCGAAGAAATCGATGATTTTCTCGTATGAAATTTTTCCATCTGCGTCTTGAAAACCTAGTTTTTTATAATAACATGTTAAATAGTCCATATATAACGGATCCACTGTAGAGGTAAAAGTGTTCATATTTTTGTACAGAGTGAAAGTATCGATTTTTACTTCTTTTTGACATTCCCGTTGAAATTTTTCAACTTTTTCCTTTATTTTCAGTGGACCATCGGCTATCACCGTTGGTGCGGCCTAAAAAATAAAAAAAAAATGTTTTTACTAAAATATTACTTTATTCGGAAGCTATTTTCTTGTGACCTTTTTTTAATATTATTAACTACAATTTCAATTGAAAATACGTGACGTTTCTATTTCCATTTCGATAAATACAGTGGAGGATAAAAGGCAGTTGGTCACAAGGGTCATGACCCCTCCCCCAAATAAAATTAAATATCAATCAAATAATTCTAAAAAAATAATTTAAAACCCATCAACCCTATAAGCAGGAATTCAAGAGTTGAAATGATTTAAACTCATTTATTCTAGGGGTAAGTGTAGAATTATGCGGAAGTTTTTTTACATTGCTCTTCAAAAAATCAACAATTCTGAATACAGTAATACCTGGACTAACGCTACACCGATTTCGGCGAATTCAGAGTTACGCGATTTTCAAATTTTGTCAATTCGTCATTTGAGTGCCAGAGAATCGTTCGATTATCGATGAGATAGAATTACCGCCCACACATTATTGCTCATTCAATGTACATTACATGACTTTTCCCACGATATCAGCACATTTTTCACACGAAATCAATTTTGTCTACGAATTGGTTGTTTGTAATTTGAATATGTATTATAATTGTTGAGACTGTGTGCTACATTTTATAATTTATCTATGTATAATAAATATCAAAGTGAATATTGTTGTTGCATTAGCTCTGTCTGATACGTTAGTGAATGCAAATAAAGGAACTGGGGGCTGCTGACCAAGGTATCTGTGAAACTCGTTGGGTTGAAAGGCATGATGATCATCTTCAGTTCCAGGGCGAATCTATCATCAAAATATACAACGCTCTTGAAATAATTTCTACGTGGAAGGACAGTAAAATGTCAGCTGATGCATTTTCATTAATGAGAACTATTATGAGCCCAGAATTTCTCATTTCAGTAGTTTGTCTTAGTAATGTTTTAGGTACAACTGTATCACTTAGTCGTCTTCTTCAGTCACCAAAATTATAATTAATTTGATTATAAAAAATTTTCTAATAATTAATTGCAATTAATATCGAACAAAACAAATATTAATTCATTATTGTTTTATATAAGGTATAAAATTGCAGAATCCATAAAATAATATAATAAAAATCGGTTGCCTGTAAAGTCGGTTTTACGGGCGAAGATTTTACGTGACAACGTCTTTTTCTCGGTAGAATATTTATTGATATGAATATTATTAAAATGCACAATAGTTGCTTGCAGTTGAAACGCGCTGTTTCTTCTCAATCGACTGAATTACAATTGATTGCAGAGTGATTTAAACTAATAATTTACTTAACACTATCAACATTTGTCAATAGTATGACATAACCTATAAACTCAGTTTCTCAACTTTTGTGTCAATCTAACAATTAATCAATCAATCATAGTTTACGATAATGAAATATTAGTGTACAATTATTTACCTTTATTGTTGTAGTTGTTGTAAATGACGAATCTAAGCACTCCACATTTTCACTACAGACACAGCTGACGATACTTTAACCACACGTGTGAACTTGTATTATGACGCTTTCTCGGTTTTCCAACGCCAAGAACGCTCGAGAAAGACAGAGACACAAGCACGCACCGATTCAACGCGCCTAATTCTCTAGTACTGCGCGCGCAGCGAACCGATCATGTTTGAGTGGGAGAGAGACGTAAGGCATTCGCCGGTCCGGCGGGCCTCTCTCTCGTTCGGTGACTCATCGTAACAGACGTGAGCGGGCGTTACACTTTTTCATGAGTGACTCCGAGCCACAACCTAATTTAAGACGTTGTCACGTCAAAAATGTACATTTTAAAAGCTTTATCTTTTTGTATTTGAATCATATAACTTATACATTATAAGGACATGGCAACACTGCTAACAGAATATTTTGTTCTGTGAAACTTAATTGACAGCTAATTTGAGGCTATCTTCACTGGGACCAAGTGTGAAAAACGTCCTAATATTAATATGTTGTGAATTCTGCAATTTTTAATTTACATAAAACAATTAATTTAAAATAAACCATAATTAAACTCTTTCTGATGTTAATTTTCTGTTTTTATTTACAAATCAATAATATTAATAAGCAATTTTTAATAATTTTGACAGCTGCTGTGACGTATTTGATTGTAATTAAATATTTGATTACAATCAAGTTTTGATTAGCGTCCGAACAATCGGCCCTTAACAAAATATTTCTCAGTTGTACCTATATATGTAATTATCTTTTAACTAAATTGGTTTATTGTAATTAAAACATAAATCTAACTTTTGATAATAATGGAACATATTTGTTTTATTAAGGAATCTTGTTTTAGCAATCTAAAATTTATTTGCGCAAAATGGCAAAGTACCTCTTGACAGCTAGTTGTAATTAAGGCAAAATCTGCACAAGATGGATATGCCCGTTTTTCCCCTACTATAATTGTTAAAAGCAGATACCATTTTAAGAGTAAAAAATACGAGTTATCACAGATTATCGTTTAATAGAAACATTTAGATGATGAAATAAAAGCAAGCTATAACTTTTTTCATTAAAACTTACCTCCAAACAAATGATACTGGAAATCAGTATCAGGCATGATGCAATAAAGAACTTCATAATAAATTCAACCAGCCTGCGTCTCGGTTACAAATAAATCCAAATATTATAACCCAATCAAACTTTTATTATTACGGATTATCATAGGTCATGTAAATATCAAAAAACCCAAATGAACCGTGGTAAATTTTTCCCATATTTTGATATACTGTTCTCTGACGTGGTGGCAGAACATATTACTTGCATATCTTATGTGAATGACTTAGTGCAAAATAGGCCTGTTTAAAAGTGAATTGAGATACACATTCAGGAAGTCTTTCTCATCAGAAACGTTGCAGATCCCAATTTTGCAACAAGGGACCTTGTATGAACTTTTCAACAAAATCCTGCATCCAAGTAAACCCACAAAACTTTTATTTGTTTGTCTGCATACTCGGAAGTGAGCTGTCTTGTTGAAAAAATCAAAGTTAGGGTTATATTCAGGGTGTTTCAAAAAAAGGTAACCCCGTCTCTAGGGTAGGTAAAAAACTGAAAAATAATTGGGCCAAATTGTAACGCCATCCGTTTTCAAGATAAAGGGCGTTGAAGAAAAATTTTACGCATTTTTTACGATTTTGCCGAAACTACTGGCAACATTGTAATGAAATTTTATACGAATATGTTTTGGAAGCTGATACATGAATTTGTTTTTATATCTGATTCTCATAGCGGGCGCTAGTTACACGGATCGTACTAAGTATTAGTCAATATAACTTTTTTAAGAGTATAATTATTAATTAAAATTTCAAGTAAACTTAAACATCATTCAATTTTACACGAAAAAGGTACTCTTGGTAAAACTCGATACTGTGTACCGTTTTCGGAATATTTTGATTTGAAAATTATAAAGTAATAATTGATGCTGGTATAAAATAGTTAGTAATTAAACAAAACTCACAAGAAGAAAATTAAATTAATGACTAAGAACATAAATTAAAATTCAATTACAGTAAGTGTTTAAAATGCCCTCCGTTTTCGCGAATACACAAGTCTACTCTTTTTTCTAAAGATTCCATTAACCTTCTAAACGGTAGGGGATCAGCTATAATGTCATTAAATTGACGTTGAATTCTTTCTTCCAATTCTTGGCGTGAATTTACCTCTGTAGCATAGACTTTTTCCTTAATATACGACCAAACTGCGCAGTCCAAAGGGTTAAAATCGCATGACCGAGGAGGCCAATGAATCGGAGCTTCTGCACCTCTACCAATCCATCGATTCGAAAAATGATTACTCAACCAATTACGACACCTTCTATCAAAGTGTGGTGGAGCTCAATCGTGCATAAAAAATAAAGATCTTCGCTCGTTTAGCGTTAAATCTTCTAATATCTCGAATAAGGAATTGTTTAAAAAATCAAGATACATATCACCATTTAAATTTCCAGGTAGAATATGATAACCTATTAATTTGTTACCTAAAGTTGCTGCCCAAACATTAACTTTAAATGAGTGTTGGTAATGTGATACCCTTTTGACTCGTGGATTCTCATCACACCAGTAGTGTGCATTATGGGAGTTAAACATACCTTGTCGCGTAAAGGTGGCCTCGTCCGTAAAAAGAATGCATTTTAAAAAATTTGGATTGTGGGCTGTGGTTTGTTACAATGTTTCACAAAAATCCGCTCTAACCGGTAGATCATCTGGCACGAGCTCTTGGACTTGTCTGTAATGATAAGGATGTAATTGCTGTTCTTTCAGTATCCGCCAAGTACTTGAAGAAGAAGTATTTGTTTGTTTTGCTATATTCCTTACGCTAACTGTTGGATCTTGATCAAGTAAATTTAAAATATTATTTTCTTTATTAATTGTTCTTGTTGTTCTTGGTCTACCAGAATTTATTTTATTTGGTCTCACATTCCCAGTTTCTCGACAACGTCGTTCAACAGCTCTAAATGTTTTTTTACTTGGTAAGTTTCTTCTAGGAAACTTTTCTGCATAACGTGTCACAGCTGCACTAGAACATCCTAAACATTCGCCTAAGGTTAATAACATGTCAGTGTATTCAACATTTGAGTACATTTTGATTTGATTTTACAAATAAGGTTTCAAAACTCTAATTATTGTTGATTTATCGTCATAACAATCAATAAATGTCAGATTTTCATGGAACACTTGGAGAAAATAGAGGTATACCTATTAGAACTTTATCATTACTACCCGCATCAATTATTACTTCATAATTTTCAAATCAAAATATTCCGAAAACGGTACACAGTATCGAGTTTTACCACGAGTACCTTTTTCGTGTAAAATTGAATGATGTTTAAGTTTACTTGAAATTTTGATTAATAATTATACTCTTAAAAAAGTTATATTGACTAATACTTAGTACGATCCGTGTAACTAGCGCCTTCTGTGAGAATCAGATATAAAAACAAATTTATGGGATGTATCAGATTCCAAAACATATTCGTATAAAATTTCATTACAATGTTGCCAGTAGTTTCGGCAAAATCGTAAAAATGCGTAAAATTTTTCTTCAACGCCCTGTATCTTGAAAACGGATGGCGTTACAAAAATTTTTTATTAAGCAAACCCCAATTATTTTTCAGTTTTTTACCTACCCTAGAGACGGGGTTACCTTAAGTTGAGAAGCAAATTATTTGCTAAAGACCATGATTCTGCATTAACTTGTGCTCACTGTAATGCTTCTATGACTGCATTAAAATCATGATCATTGCACATAATAGTAGTGTCTGATGTTAAAGGACGGTATATTGCAAATTTGGTTATAAGAAGTCTAAACGGGAGTGATTGTAGCATCGGATATTTAGTTTCCGTAAAGAAATTGCAAAAAACGAACAATAATGTAACTATTTGTAGATTTGCAA
Source organism: Diabrotica undecimpunctata (assembly GCF_040954645.1). Lineage (NCBI taxonomy): Eukaryota > Metazoa > Arthropoda > Insecta > Coleoptera > Chrysomelidae > Diabrotica > Diabrotica undecimpunctata. The sequence continues at coordinate 146,631,087 of NC_092808.1, forward strand.
ATGAAAGTCTGAGTAACTTTATTTACCTCAACTGATACCAACTGAAAACATTTTGTTATTGTTAAGTGATGCTGCGCCATATATGATCAAAGCTGGACAGCATTTAAAAATATCTTTTCCAAATTTGATACACGTTACACGTTTAGCACATGCTTTAAATATAGTAACAGAAACTGTAACGACAGAGTTTTCAATGATCAATACCCTTGTATCAAATAAAAAATTTTTTTTAAAAGCCCCTCTGCGAGTACAGGCGTATAAAGATCGTTTACCTAATGCACCTTTACACCTGAACCGGCAATGTACCTGGTTAAATTCAGTAAATTTCATAACTGATAATTTTGAGGGAATTAGACGTCATTTGTAGTTTCGATGTATATAGCGCAGGTGCTCTAAAAAAATGTGTGGACGTTTTAAAAAACGATTATTAAAAAGTAATTTGGCACATATCCAAACCAGTTTTATAAATATTGCTGAATTAATTACTAGATTAGAAAAGCGAAACATTTCATTAGACCAAAGTATTGAAATTATCAATTCATTAAATGAAAAAATTCAACATCTTGGGAAACCAACAAAATGAATTAAAAATTCCGCGCAATGTTAAAGAACCCTCAACCCTTGTAGAACCCTCAATTATACATTATTTTTTCACTAGAAAATTTAGAGAAACATTTAATAATATATAGTTTTAACTGTAATAATATTATAATAAAGAATGATGTGAAAGAATAAATGAATATATTGAATTAAATACCTTCATTACAAGTATTACTGCGTTTTTTATTTATATACATTAAATGCACAAAAGCATATTTTAGTGCATATTTCAACTGTTTTTTGTGCATATTTGCATGCATATTTTAGAGTTTTTTAAGTGAATATTTCCCGAACTCTAATTATAATGATGCATTAATTTTGATCAGGATTTAATAAAACACTTTACTTTTATATTTTTTATACTTTTATCTTTATTTACTTATTATCTAATTTTATTCAACATTTTTTTATTTAAATTTACTTTGCTCTGGCGTAAACTTCAACGTCGTACCTGAGGGATCCACCTTTCTTAGATTTCAAATGTACGTTTACGAAATCATGGCCAACTCCACCAGATGTAATTTCAGCTGTGGATCCAACGCTGGGGTCTTGGGAGCTAAGAGCTTGAACGCAGTAAATTACTTTCGTAACATCTCCTAACCACTCAACCTGGAAATAATAAGTATAAGTATACATAATCGAATGTTAAATGAGTACAAACTATAAATTAATAATATATTTATCTAATGCCTTCTTTATATAATGATATAAATGATATGCGAGGCTGAGCTGAAGGTCATTTTCCGATAGGCCGTTAGACCAGGCGGTAACTATTTTAATTTGAGTAAATTGTACATGATCATTTTTTTTGCTTTTAGCGCTTCAAAATATTATTAAAAGGACTAATTTCACTATGCGGTTACTTCAAAAGTTGGAATAAATTTTTTATGAAATAATTTGTGAAAAAAATTTAATTGTTTTTCTCTTTTTTGTTGCTCTAACTCGACACTTGTGTTTTTTGGAAAAATTTTGTGAAGAAAAAAATTAACTTAAGAATATAAGGATTAATACTTATGATGAAATAGTCATTCCGAAAAAGTTCTGTGATGTAGAGTAGCCCAAAAGGATTCATTTATATTATTATACCTGTTTTAAAGTATTTTTATGATATTTATGGTATATCGACAACTACAGGAAATTCAAATTTATTGTGGATTTTATTTATAAAATTGTTATTAAATTAAAATTAATATTTAAAGGTAAACGTATTTAGACTAATTGATAACAAATACTACAGTTAACATTGATATTGTAACCTTAAATCTTTAAAGCTTTTTTTGTTGGCTCTGCATAAATTTGAAAATTATTATTTTTTTGAAAAATCTGGATTGCAAAGTTATTTTGCGAAAACTACTTGATGGATTGTACTGAAATTTTGTGCAGTGTTGTTTTTACATTAAAAAGATTTTCTGTGTAAATTTTGAAGTTTCTATGTGGCTTTTAAATACCTAAAAAATATTATTGGAAAATCATTGATTTTTGCTAATTTTGCAATAATTTTTTAATTAAGAATCAATTCTATCTTGTAGGAAATTTAATTGCAAAACTATTCTGTATTTACAAATTTTTTCTAAAATGCATAGCTGTTGAGATAGAGCAACGAAAAGGAAAAAAATATTTTTCTAATTTTTTTTTCAAATTGTTTAATAACAAATTTAGCCCATCTTTTAAAATATCCGCATAGTTAAATTATTATTTCTAATATTATTTCGAAGCAAATAAAGCAGAAAAATGGGATCATATACGATTTACCCAACCCAAAAGAGATAGTTGAGCTGATTTTTGTTTTACGTCCTCTGATGACTCGTGGCGGGTTCCTTTCAAGCAGGATTTGATTTTTTGAAACAATTATAAATCGAAGAATGCTAAATCTGTCTGATGTCCTTGATAGGATGCGCGATGTTAGTCGTTGCGTTGTTGTGATGGAGTCCATGTGAACTATACCCCGTACGTCGAAGAAAACTCGATGGTCTTCAGAAACATCTGAGAAATACAAACCTAAAACGTGCAGTAAATTGAACATTTACAAGACCTTAATAAGACCGGTTAATACCGGGGATAGCGAGAGATGAAGTTGTCGAGGCGTTATCTAGGAAGAAGAACGGTAAGGCAGTAGAACCTGATGGAATACCTGTGGAGGTTTGGAAGGCTCTAGGAGAGGAAAGGGTTGATATTTTGTGGCAAATGATGAGTAGGATATATGAGGAAGAAAGGATGCCCAATACATTAAGAGTGTGTGTTGGTATCATTGTATAAAGATAAAGGGAACATTCAGGACTGTAAGAACTATAGAGGAATAAAGTTAATGTCGCACACAATGAAAATTTGGGAGAGAACTGTAAAGCAAAGGTTAAGGAGAGAGACATCGGTAGAAGAAGAACAGTTTGGGTCTATGCCAGGAAGAATGACAAAGGATGCTTTGATTGGGTTGAGACAGTTGATAGAGAAATACAGCGAGAAGGAAAGAGAGCTACGTTTGATATTTATAGATCTTGAGAAGGCGTACGACACAGTTCCTAGACAAGAGCTATGGAGATGTATGAGAGAGAAATGGGTTCCTGAGAAGTGCGTAAATCTCGTGAAGAATATGTATGAGGGAGCGTACAATAAAGTAAGGACTGCTGTCGGATTGACTGAAAGTTTTCCAGTGACGATTAGTTTGTATCAACGCTCTTCACTGAGTCCTCACTTGTTTAATCTTGTACTGACAGAGAAAGTAAGGGAGGGGGTTCCTTCTCCTCGGTCAATGCTCTTTGCTGATGATACCTGTTAGAAGAGGAGAACAAAGAAATGTTGGAGGAGAAGTTGGAGACTGCTAAAAAGGGAAAAGCTGAGGAAGAAGAAGAATAAGACCGGTTTTAATATATGGGGCTGAAATATCGATTTTATATCAAAACGAAGAGAGACTACGTGGTATTTATTCGAGAAAAATACTTACCAATGAAAATGGGATATAGCGTCGAAGATTTAACTTGAATTATACCAGCTATACACAGATCCAGATATTGTGAAATTTATTAAAGGTATAGACGAAGAGATTGACATTATCAAACCTAGAGGGCAGAAGAAGTAAAGGTCAACCACGTAGATGTAAAAGGCGACCTTCAGGTTCTAAGGGTCAGAAGATAAAGAAGTTGCTAGGAATCCACAAAGGATTTTCGAGCAAATTATGACGATTTGGAAATAATTGGCAATCGTTGAAAATAGACAAAATGGCTGACGAAACAGACTAAAGAATCGATCAACAATCTTCATAAAATACGGATCCAGGTAAACCCGAACATAAAAGAAATAATGTAGTTATGAACAACAGACAATTCGATCACTAAAGAACAAGAAACTTTTTAAATTCATTCTCAATAAATTACTCAAAAACGTGATTTGGTTACTTATTATGATAATTTTTATTTTTCCATTTTTATTAGCGAATTCAAAGAAAATTAGATACACAAATAAAATAAAAAAACACTCAAAAAATAATTCACGATATTACAGAAATCTGTTGAAATGTTGAAAGTAAATTAATTTCTTTTTATTTGGAAAAAAATGCCAACAGGTATTTTTTCATAGATCAAGCAAGCACTACCAACCTTCCGACTAGAAGTGGGAAAATTTCTTCAATGCCAAGCAAATCTTTTACAAATTCGTTTTATTTTTGTCAAACAACCGATGTATCTTCTTTTTAAATTGTCTATCCTCTATGGCTTTAGAAGAATTTAACAAACATCCATCAATAACACAGTTCATTCAGTTGAGAGTTTTAAATTGTCTATCCTCTATGGATATCACATTGGATCACATTACTCTATCTACTGCCGCTCTGAATAAACCTGTTGGTGTCATTCCCGTTCATGTTCGTATGTTCCGCAGCCACGATGTTTTTCTACGTCCTGCCAACCTTAGACCTTCTATTTTCACCTGCAGAATAAGCTACAGCGGGTATCTAACCAGTATATACAGGAAAATAAATATGTCGAAGTTAGAACTACTTAGAATCACTAAATTCTAAGAGTCATTAATGATCATAACAGAATTAAAAAGAAAATAAAAAAGGAAAATCTATTACGAACAACTTAAGAAAGAAGAAAGAAACCAATCTACTATCTTTTGAACATCAACATGTGAATTATATTTATACAATATAATTCAATTGAAAAAGTCTAAGGTATTTCAAAATAAGTCTCTAATACTGGATATGTAGGTAAATATTAAACTTCTTAAAACTGTAAAAGATTTTTTATTTGAGCAGGATTTTTCAGTGAAGAACTTACAGACAACTTAAGATATGTTACATATTAAGAAACATGAAGACAATAATAATTTGTTGTTAAACCATTTTTTCATAAACCATTTGTCATAGCAATATTAAACAAAAAAATATTAACAAAAAAATTAAATCAATAGTAGAAACAGAAAGTTACGCAGGTAGATCTTGTGTTAATGATTAATTTGATATACGGTAGACATCTGACAAAAAGCAAGATGCTAATTTTTAGGCAAGTTTAATCCTCATGTACCTTAAAAGAGGTACAACAAAAGACCTAAAATCCATCTGTGTAACTTTATATGCTTTAGAAGAATTTAACAAACATCCATCAATAACACAGTTCATTCAGTTGAGAGTTTTAAATACTTACATCAGCTTGTTTGGTAACAAGTGGAAAACCACCCTTGTCTACTTGCTCTTGGCGGACCAAATCGTCTCTGGTGACATTGTCGCATTGTCCATCGACAACGTCGAAAGATGGACCTGTACCTGTGAGAACAGGTACGGTAAGACCGATGGCGAAGATGGCGCAGAAGACTGAAGCTAGCAACAAAGTATTCATTTTGGTGAATTCGTAATACCTCTCCAATAAGCGATTGCTTCACTTTTATACCCGGAAGATTACAAGTGGCATATGGATAAGATTAAATTGTTATATCAAGACAAGAATTAACATATCTTAAGTTACGTAAAATCTCTTGTATTAAATATTACAGTAGGAACATATACTTTTAAGCTCTTGTAAATTTTGACAATACATACTTGACCTTTCTACATATAGGATTTAGATCATAATTCAACTGAAGGTGTCTTGGATAGAGCTACATATTTTTCATTTTATCATTATATTAAACAAAGTCAAGGTTTTTTACTTATGATGAACAGATAAATTTAATAATTAATCTTTTGACCTAATAGGGATATACTTTATTTATGACAATGTCTCTTCAATATATATATATTTAACGTGATTATTGACGAGAGGAAAAACAAAAACACAAACAGAAAAAGCGGCAACAAATCAATAAAGAGTTCGAAGAAATGGAAAACCTTAATAGAGAACACGAATACAGAAAATTTTACAAACAGTCGGGGCCCAAAGCAGAAGAACCCAAAATGAAGCAGTGGAGGCTTTTACACGTATCAAAAATGCCGCAGAAAACATCGGACTTCTGATTAACATCCAGAAAACTAAATATATGCCGGCCATTTCAAGAATTCAACAAAATAACTTAGAGGTGCAACACGAAACGAATTATATTTTATTTCTTTTACCTTGTATGGGCCTATATTATGTTTCACATTGTCTACTGTCTTCATTTTCTGTTTTCTTGCTGTTTGAAATATATTTTTCCAGTCATTCATGCAAGTTACATTTACATGTTTACTTGCATATTCTATTGCCGAGTGCATAGAATCCACTTCCATATAAGTATGTCCTGCTTCTAAGAACTTTTGTTCTATAATTTCCAATTGGTCAATATTTTGTACTATCCACAACAGCAGTACGGCTATAAACTGATTACGGTTTTGACCGCCACAAGTATCTGAAAAAATTTTTACATGCTTAACCTCAAGTCTTAAGCATTCACTTAAATAGTAATACATACAAGTTCCGATTTCAGAACTACCCTTTTTGCCATTGATTTCATTTCAGCACAAGCAATATGCGTTATTGGGTAACGGTGATTCCCAAATAGTAAGATTGTATACTACCAATTTTCTACGATAGTATAATTGACTAATAGATCCTTCGGGTATTTGTAAAATTGCTTGTAAATCCAATGTTACAGACATAAATGTCTTGTCTTTATTTGCTTTGTCTTTATCTATTCTTTTAGCGGCCTGACAAATTTCGTTTCTTTTTCTATGTTCTTCGTAGATTATTATCAAGTTTTTTTCTCTGCTCTAGATCAGCCTTAGCATATTTGGCACAGATAAGACACTGGTCCTTTTTGGGCGTGAAAAAACTTGGATTATACTCTTCACAAAAAATAGATCAATATTTACGTAAAGCAACAGGGTTTCTATTATTTTCGATGCAGATATCTAAGTAAAGCTGGTACATTTTTTTGATATTTAGAGTGGGATCTCTAAAGTATTTTCTAATGGTATCCTTTCGGGTATAATGAGATTCCATAACCGGAAAGGATTCAATATGACTTTTAACAATTAGAACATCTTCAGCCTTTGTTTTGTTAACTGGTTCCTGTTTTCCGCAATTGTCTTCTTTAGAATAGCAACTAGTAGAATCAGTCTTAGCTACAGCATTTATTATAACATCTGGGGATATACACAGCGTTTTTGTAAAAAACTTTTGGTACACTGGAATCCGTTCGTTGTTAGCTAGTGGAAAGAATCATTTCTTGCTAAATTTTCGTTCCTTTCTTTTGGAAGTTTTAAGGACAAGTCTAGTCCTAATTTTGTTTTAGAGTTATATTGTGCAAAATAAAATTTTTTCTATATTTAAAATCTAGACTCTAGTAATTTCTACAGAGTTTGTTTCTGTAATCTTCAGAAAACTTTTCAGTACATTTAAATTTACATTTATCACAATTGACTTGCTGGGGTACCTTGGGAGCTCTGATTTTGTTTTTCGTTATATATGTGCTCCCTTCTGACCGTCTTTTTTTCGCAATATTCAATTTCCATTCAGCGGGATTACTTTTACGCCACCTTTTTGGCTTTGTTACCTTACGCAGTACTGTTTCTAAAATGCCTTCAATTATTAATGTCACTAAAGATGTAGACGTCTCAGAGTATAAAATTTTCTTACGTTGAACTTTTTTTGGTTTACGAGATCATTTTCAAATACACCAATATCTTCAGAATCCAAAAATGACTCTGTGCAGTAGTTTGGATCCACGTCAGAATAATCACCTCCAAATAAAGAAGTAGTATCGTCACCTTAAATCAAACTATACTTTTGTTAGAGAACGCAACGTTCGTAATCATGTCCAGACATGAGTGAACTAATCAGAACTACAGACCCAAAAAGGTAAATCATTGTACTTCGTGTAACCTAAAATTGATTTACTGGGTTTTCGCAGGACAAAAATGTGCTGAAATTTAATAAAGTATCATAGTATAAAATTCTTTATTGGATTTTCGCATGAATATATTTTGTTAAAATTAACAGCTTTGTAATCTTAATATCCGATAAATGTATTTATATATTTTTAAAATCTTAACTTGTGAATTTCTTTTAAAAAGAAAGCAGTTAAGTTGTTCTAGCTTATTTTTCCTAGAACTGATTTTCTAGTTCAGACATTTATTATGAATTTCAATTTCCGATAAAATTAATTATCTGTTTTTAACTCAGAAATATTTCTAATAAAATTAGTAACTTTACACAGGAAAAGAAGATAAATGATTCTACCGGATTCTCATATTATAAATATGTTTACTTCAAAGTATTTTTATTAGTAAAGTTATATTATCGGGTTGGTGTTATTTAAAAATATGAGTTAACGGTTTTTACCATGTTTGGTTTTTATCAATTATTGTGCTTAAAAATGTTAATATCAATTTAAAAATTTTTTCAGTGATAGAAGACGTGTTTTTAATACAGAAGAAATAAAAATACCGGATTTCATAATTTTGTCATTTATCGGGTTTTCGCTCGAACCCCTCGATATATACCGGTTACTTTTAATTTTGTTCTTTCTAGTTTCAGATCTAGAACAATTTTTGCTTTAAGTAGTCCATGGTCGCTGCCTGTTTGAAATTTATTTATTGCATTGACACTTTTATTGTAGCAATCTTGTTGGTTAGAATGAAGTCAATTTCGTTCTTAGTGGTTCGATTTGGTGCTACCAAGTCCATTTTTTGTTCGATTTGTTCTTAAAGAATGTATTTGCAATAGGCATGTTTTTTTCTCTAACCGACACCAAACTTTCCCAAGACTTGTTCTCTTTCACACTTTAGCATTAAAGTCAGCAATTAAATAGTTGAAATGACTTTTATTGGTATTTTATGCTTTAGTTATGTTATTGTAAAGGTTCCTCTATTTCTTCTTCAATGTGAGTAATCTATCCGAGATACTAGTTATTTCTACTACTCTGACTAATGCTACTCCTTTTAAGTGTAAGTTTATTACCAGAATATATCGGTTTTGTTCTTTTTTTTTTTCGTAATTCGTATTCGCAGTAGAAAACTAAAACTTCTCTTATGAGGTCATAGGTTTATGAGAAATACAAGACTGGGACGAGAACATTGTCGAGGGCTACACAGGTTTGGTGGAGTCCAATGTTCTTGTAGTAGAGTCTTTGTTCTAAATATGTATTATCTCTGTTAAAATAATAAGAAAAAGTCATTACTTATGAAAATTATTTACTAAAATCTAAAAAATGTAGTGTATAAAACGTATAAAAGTACAAAATTACCTATTCTAGGCTAATTATTAACCATCTTTAAGTACTTTAAAAAGATAGTCAAGTTCTAACACCGTATCTTCAGGTAAGTCCGTACAATGCACTGCGTTTTTGTATTTATCACAACCAAATTGAGCTCTTAAAGAATTAGGACGGATTTGTTTAGCTATATCGGTATCAGCTGGCCCGGCAAACTTCCTAAACTCATCGTGAACGTTCATTTCATTGTTTTTACCCGATATTTCCAGAACAACACATGGACCATCCAGAAAACTTAACAGTAGTGCGTGATAATCGCTGACCACTCCTTTATATACCTCCAGAAATTCATCAGCATTAGCACTCGTCAAATAGAGCATCTGGGCACCCGTGATTTTAAAATGGGAATTGGATATTGTTGAAATTATATGCCCAAGTTTTCCTTCCTGGATCGCATGAGGCTTTATAACGCAACATGTACTATTTTCCAACTTGACTGTGGGTGATGGTGTCACATCGTTCGTAGAAAAGAAGAAAGCTGATTCTAACATTCCTTCTTCAACTGTATAGGCACCGTGAAAGCCGTTAGTAGCTCTACTGTCGTGACCGTGTACGGCTCTAAGACTTTGAGGTGCTGTTTTCCTAGCTTCCACGGGATCTACTGGTCCCATTAGCGTCTGCAATCGATCTACGGCATTTTCTCCTATCAGTTCCATAGCAACAATTGGTCCAGAAACTATATTTTCTAAAATAAATGGCAGAACTGTGTCTCCCTTCATTCTTTCGTAAAAATCTAAAGCCTCTTTCCTACTTAGATGGCACATTTTTAGTTTGGATATATGAAACTGATTCTCCTGGATTATATTAATAACTATTCCCAGTTTATCAATCACTGTCGGTTTTAAAACCACCAATGTCTTTTCTCTTAACTTTCCTACATACTTCTGCGTGCGACAATCCGCATAACCGGTTATTTTGATCTGTCTACTATAAATTCGCACAGTGTTACCGACAAACATGTCCTCCATGCGCAGATCGTCGAGTTTGGTGCGTTTCAAATACATTTTTTTCGCTTCCTTGTCGTAGATCTCGATGGTATTGTCATATGGGTAGTAACTAATGATGAATTTTTTTTGGTAGGAGGAATCGTAATCATACCATTCGCCAAGGAAAACCAGTTTGTCATTGTAGTCATAGTTCTGTTGTGCCATTTTGCTGAAAAAATCAGTCATTATAAGTATTTAGAAAAAAAATATATAAAATTATTAATGGATATATAAATAAAGACAGGTTGTCACATAAAAAGTGTTTTTGACAGTTCCATTTACGTTAAAAAATATATTACCAATGACATCTATCAAAATTAAACTCAAAACAAGAAAAATTGGTAAAGTTTTTCTGAAATACTGCCAGACTAACGTACTGCTAGATCACTGAAAACATAAATTAAACAGAGGGAATGCCACTCCCGAACATATTCCTAGGTATCTCTAAAAGCGACCTCATCAAAAAGAATAACGATTGATGATTATTTTTTATCAAGTTTCTATTGTAGAAAGGAGAGGAAAGGAAAGGACACATAAGCTGTTGTAACTTTTAATGACAATAAAATTTCCCCGTCCAAATGATAATAAAACGTCCAGTTTTTTTACGTTATGTATCTTGTGAGTATCTTTTTGACATGACTCTGTCTGCTCGTCAATGTGCCTCTCTTGCCGTCTTTACTACTCTATTTGTTGCCATTCGGCTTATATGATCGTTCCATTCTACTCTTCTATTTCTTACCCAGTTTTTGATGTTCTCCACCTTGCATCTACGTCGTATATCTGTACTTCTAGCTCTGTCCCATAGTGTCTTACCATCAATTTTTCTAAGTGTTTTCATCTCTGCTGTTTCTAACATCATTTTTGTCCTCTCTGTGTCAGGTCTTATTTCTGCCGCATATGTCATTATTGATCTGATGACTGTTGTGTAAATTTTGCCTTTCGTTTCTTTCTCGATATTTTTATTTCTTCATATTGTTTCAAATAGGCAGCCTGTGGCTCTGTTTGCTCTATTCACTTGATCTTCCACTTCAGTTTCGAGCTTTCCGTAGCTAGATAATGTGATGGCTAGATATTTAAACTCCATCACTTGTACTATTATCTGACCTTCTAGCTCCAATTTACATCTTAGTAAATTTGCTGTAGTAAACATGTAATCATCTTCACTTTGAGAGAGTAGTATTGCGTCGTCTGCATAGCAGATTATATTATAAAGAATAATAACAGCAAAGATAAGAATGGAGAAGGAAGACCTGAACATCATCGGAGTATACGGATCAGAAAATAGCAAACCTCAAACAACAAGGAAAGCGTTTTATGACCAATTACAACAATTAGTAGATCAAGTCAGAGGGAAGGTGATAATATTGGGGGATTTTAACGCTCGAATAGGCAATCAAGTAATACCGTTAATAATGTTAAAAACGAAAATGGAGAACTGATGATCAACTTCTGCACGAATAACGAAATAAGCATAAACAACACATTTTTTGACCCCAAAGACCAACACAAATATACATTTAATAACATCCGTGGACAAAGATCTATGATGTAGGTAGCAACTCAGCAGATGTAGGTAGCGACCATAGCCTAGTATTATGTAAAATAAGAATCATCTTGAAATACTTCCCACCCAAGAGAGCGGCGCCAACACAAACAAAAATCAAAGTCGAATTAGAAAACGATAACAGCGAGGAAAGCTGGGAAAAACTCAAAAATAACATAACGCAGCAACATAATCTTGTGAGTATGAAGGTTAATATAATATAACATCTGTCAAAAATCCTTCTAGATTAAGATAAGAAGATTGACATTCAAGAGATACATGTGGATAACGAGAACAAGCTGAAGGTAAGGAGGAAATACTAGAATATATTTGCAGTAACATAGAAGATGCGAACCTAGTGAATACCAGCTCCGAAAATCACATAAATAGGACTGACCAAAACGGAGATATATTTGTAAATTGGGCTGAAGAGGAAAATTTAAATCTTGTATTTGACGCCAAAGATACTGGCACATTCAGATCAGCAGCGTGGAATAGACCTAACCTAACCCCCTCCTGTGCTTTGTAACACAAAATACTCTATAAACCAATTACTCAATATGACAAGGAATCTACTCGGAGACTTTCACTAAGTCAACATCGCCTTATTTTATATGAAACAGGAATGTAAATACCCAAAATTAGATCCACTCATAGACCAAGATGAAATTTTTGGAACGCAGACAGTAGAGCCTTCTCTCAAGAACTTGATAAGGATATAAGATCGATCCTAGCTACAGTGGATACTTATGAAAGATTTGCCGGTGCTGTTATTGCAACAGCTAAACAGTGAATCTCGAGACAGCCATACATTCCAGGATGGACAAAGAATGTGACGAAGTATATAATGCCTATGTAGAAAATTGTGTTCCTGATGTAGTCGGGGAGCTTCTGATAAAACTAGATGATACACATAACAAGATGGAATGAAACAACTGAGAGCTTGAATTTCAAAATGCCAAGCACACAAGCATGGAGCTTATGTAAAAAACTTGGTGGAAGTAGTATACCTATCCGAGAATATCCACAGGTCATGACAGATTAAATAGCCTGTAGAATTATTTTTATTTCTAAAGTTATATGAGATCAACACCAGACTCTGTCAAGAAATGTCTATTAACTGCTCTGGCCGATATCAAAACAGGCAAAGTATCAGGGTTTGATGGAATATATTGGGAGTTTCTTGTATATATGTGTATAATCCACGTGATTAGCTAGATATATGTAATAAACCAGATAGTTACAGACCAATATCTCTCTTAAGCTGCTGCTACAAAATACTAAAGGCTGCTGCTTAATAGAATAGGACCAAAAATCCTTACCCAGAGCACCTACCTCCAGAGCAAGCTGGCTTTAAGCAAATAGAAGCCATATAGACCAGGTATTACTACACGTATAGAGATTGAGTTTCAAAAACAAGAAAAAACAGCAGTTGATTCTGTAGATTTAACTGCCTACGACACAGTCTGGACAGAAAGTCTTCTATATAAACTTTTTAAGGTGATTCCATGCCGCACCACAGGGAGACTAATTAACAGCATGCTATTAGAAACTTCCGCGTTGTACCATGCAACAATATAAGCAAACAGATGAAGTTAAACAACGAACTACAACAGGGATCTGATTTGCCTCCACTCTATTCAACCTCTATATATTAGATCTTCCCAAATAACCCTAACAGGAAAAAATGCTCGAAGTGAACAGTTCTCTTATAAAATCTAAAAGAAGCGGAATAATATGATTTGATAACGGGAAGTGTGAATTTGGCGAAACGTGGTCAAAACAATCTTTTTTTCTAAAAACTAAAATTATTCAACGAGGAGTCAAACACCGCAGAAATCATATAAGTACGTATATACACATATATGTAATATATATATATATATATATATATATATATATATATATATAAAGTATATTACAGTAAAATAAATATTTCAATGCATCATCGTGCATCTCTTCCATCTGATACTTCTTAACCAATAATATAAAAATTCATACCTAATTCGATATGATCTTCTAGATAACATTGTATTATAATGCCCAATTTAAATTTAGTCATGATTAATATTTCGTCAAAGATAAACACTTGTGACAAAGAGCTCAATTATCAAAGTTTAAAAACCTTTGTTGTAAAAACAGCTTCAAAAAGATTACAAAAGTAAACAGTATTTTATTAGATAGCGATATTTTTTATTTTTGACATAAATAATTTCACATTACATATAAATCAATAATGTTAATACTCTGCCGTCGAAGGTAAAAGTTAGATTAAGATTACTGTCGCAGTGAAGCTAAGAATAACAATTTCGTATCTCTGCACATCAACCAAAAAGTGAACAAAGCTTACTTGTTTTCATTGTTTTCCCTATGTTTTGTATTCGGTAATTCTCAGATCACTACTCTAGATTCATGTCACCTTATTTCCGTTGTATCTTCTTCCTCTTCTTTCATATCTTATTAAACTAGGCATTAGAGAAGTTTCTCCTTTAGTTTGAGCCTTTCATTTTTTTGTTGCGCACTTTTTTCGTCACAACTTTTTTATTTTTTTGACAAACTTCGTTTTAATAATCTTTTAGTTTTAAGTTACAATGAATATTGGTTATGAGTACGTATAATGTGACTATAATTTCAATGAACCAACAACTATAGTGAATAGAGTGTTAAATCTGTGGAAATCTCTATTTAAATGATAATTATAAAAAACATTACGTGGTTTAAATATATAAATATTAACACTACTTGACAAACTAAAAACCGTTCACGTTCATTATATAGAGCCATCGAAAAAAAAGCGTACCTAATGTTCAACTGGCTAACATTTCGAACAGCGTTTTTTTCATTCCCTAGACTACTCTAATAATTATGTGTTCTTATCAATGGCTCTGTATACGTAAACAGTAAGTCAACAAATTGACGAGAAAAAGTAAAATAATAGTCAACCAAACCTTACCTTGTTGCCATTTTCTAAAATATAATCACAGTCTTTTAATAAAAAATTAATGAAAGGTCAAACAATCTTTTATATTTATATGGTAACCATTGTAGTAACTAGGGAGTAGCTTATTGATTTACTACTTTTAATAGTTGGGATAAGTACCACATGTTCAGTCGCCGTATAATTTTAATGTTGGTCGACATTTAAATCAAATTATGCTTTATAAGCTCATATTGGATGACAATATGCATGGAAAAGAAAATTTGAGGTTAAGATAGGTATTGAATATTGTTCTGAAGATATTTTCTTGTATTATTTTAATATTACTCATTATCTTAATGACAATTAACCAAATTATTTTGTTTTGTTAAGTACTTAATAATTCTTCTAATTTAATTTTATCTGTCCCATTTATATTAACAATTCAGACTTGGTATATTACACATTTCTGTGACCCTTAGAGAATAAGAATATGATTGAATAAAATGTAAGTTTTGTCTCTATGGGCTCATTTTTTCGATGACCATGTCTATATATCTTAAAAAATGTATCTATACTTCGAACTCGCGAATTTGGAGAAAGAAAAACCGGTACCTATTAACATACAGAAATTTACTATTGACATACAAAAGAGTTACAGAGAATAGCTCAAATGCAGTTCTAGCGTTTCTACCTTATACGAAACTGTTATGTCGGTTAGATCGGTTTTGTTTTGCTTAACTCCATTTTAATCGTGATATTTGTATTTCTGTTGGCTGGCATCTAAGTCTCATGTGGGTGTAAGTTTCGAGTAGGGACATACGGTTTCCGAAAAGTTAAATATTTAACCATCTAATAAGTAATTTAAACACACCCACTGCTTGGTGATGAGTTTATTTTCGCAAGTACTTCAAAGTTCACTGGAGATGGTCTGGATAAGAGCAAAAACGTTCCTTCTGAACAATTTCAACAATTATTGTAATCCATTTGAATGTTTTTGCTTTATTGTAAAGTTTTTTTACTACTATGGTATATAGCCAACCTTCGGGAGCTTTCCCACTTTAAACTGTGTATTTCTGTATATACTGTTTATTGATCCAATTAGGTGTATTGGTTATTAACCTATCTTGTTAAGGTGCCCTCTCCGTTACTGAAGGTTGGCTATAATTACAGCAAATTGCTCTATCTTGAGCTGTTCTTAGTATCGAATGTGTGTCCATGCCTGTCCAGTCTCTTACATTTTTCAGCCAGGAGCATTTTCTTCTTCCTGGAACTCTTCTTTCTTCCACTTTTCCTTCCATTATCAGTCGTAGTAAGTTGTATTTTTCTCCTCTGTAAATATGTCCTAGATAACTCGTTTTTCTGGTTTTTACAATATTTAGGAATTCTCTCTCAGTCCCCATTCTTCTCAGCACCTCGTTGTTGGTCACGTGCTCCGTCCAAGAGATCTTCAGCATCCTTTGAAAAACCCACATCTCAAAGGCTTCTATACGTCTAATACTTGTGATTCCGAGAGTCCATGTTTCCAATTCGTATAGCAATATAGAATAAACGAATGTTTTTACAAATTGGTATCGGATATCCAACGATAAGGTAGAGTTTATTAGGAATTTTTTCATTCTTTGAAAAGCGGACCTAGATACGATCACGTATTTTAACTTCGTAGTCAAGATCGTTTGTTATCCAGCAACCAAGATACTGGAATTTTTGTACGGGTTCTATCTGTTTGTTGTAGATACGAATATTAATGTCGGCATTTGGTGCACGTGCATCGGCCATTACTTTTGTTTTATTTGTGTTTATATTCAGCCCCAAGCTATCTCCTTCTCTGGTTATGGCATTCAAAAGTCGTTGCAAACCCTCAGCACTGTTCGCTATAATGACGGTGTCGTAGGCGTATCTTAAGTTGTTTACATATTCTCCGTTGATTTTTATTCCTTCTTCAATATTTTCGAGGGCATTTTGGAAGATCTTTTCGGAATATATATTAAACAATAGTGCAGAAAGTACACAGCCCTGCGAACTCCTCTTTTTATTGACATTTCTGCTGTCATACGATTGTCTATTTTGATCGACGCCATTTGATCCCAATATAGGTTTTCAATAAGGGCCACTGTGTTGTGGTCTATACCATGTTGTGTTATTAACCTATACATCTTGCAAACTGTATTTTGTAATGAAAGAATTTTATCGCAAATGGAACAGAAATTGTTGCTAGCAATTAAGTAATAAATAAAACAGATGCAATAAAACGTATATTTTATTAATAAAAACATATAACCTTAAATAAATTTTCAATTAAAATTTACATGTACATTTACGTTATCGCTACTTTGTAACTATCAGTGCATAACATCGAGGTGACACTAAATCATCAGTAATTTTTTGTACGCGAGCTTCGAATCCTTTTTCCTTCAAATATTCCACCCTGTCTAGTAAAACAATGTTTTCACATACATTTTGTAAAGAAGCTTGAAGTCCCGTTAAAATCTCCAACAAAAAACATTTGTCTTTGTACTCATTCCACTTTTCACGCATTTTATTCAAGAATATCTCATCAGTAATACTTATCTGATTATCTTTTGAGTTGCGTGGTTTCAGTTGATGTGTACTTGGTAGATGATTCAAGTAGTCTTCGATGTCTATAGTTGACGTGTCTGTTGTTGATTTTCGTTTAAGACGTTTGATATCTAAGTTTTCTAAAACAAAACAAAATAAATATTGTTTATGTCTTGACAAAAAGACCATAAATACATTAGAGAAGATTCAAGAGTCGACTCAAAATATGACAACTAATATACAAATTTTTGTCTCAAAGAAAAAAGAGGAAGGAGTGAATGAGAGGAGATTTTGAGCATAATGGAGGTTCGACGAAAGGTTAAGGATAAGAATAAGAACGGATACAACAAAATAGATAATGGAATAAAAGAGTTACCAGAATAGCTGAAGAAATTTGGTCAAGCAACTAATTTATAGGAATGAAATCACAATCAAAAACAGGATAATTTAACAAGATATAATACAGTATCATATTTAGGTATAATATTTTAGTAGGTAGCATTCTTCTGCCATTATAGTAGAAGAAAGCCTGCTACAAGGTTTGGTGACCCCACCTTATGCTAGCCGCTGATTTCCCCTCGCTCCTTATCTTTCGCTCCCTTTAAAAACTCCCACCTTCATCCTACCCTCTATTAATTCGCACTGACCAGGGCGGTAGAGTTTGACTAAAATACAAACATGCTTCAGACAACAAAAACACGGCTTTGAGTCCCTGGCAGTGAGCTGATCCTTGATCAAGGTAGCGATCACGAAAAAGACAGCAAACAGAAACTACGAAGAGCCCTTGGGTCAGATTAGGCTACCATGAACGAGGACCAAGCATATTGCCACGTACAATGTAAGAATACTGGAAAAGTTACTAGAAGAAGAGTTAGAACATATAAAATGGGACGATGTGGATCTCTGTGACGTAAGACGAGAAGGAAAGGAATGTATAACCTTCAAATCAGGACATCGACTTTTCTATATGGGAAACAAAGAAAAATAGCAGATATTGGATTTATGATATATAACAGGCACACTAAGAACATTCAACAACTTAAAGCGATTAACCCAAGAATAATTATCTGCAAATTGAAACTTAAAAATAAAACCAGCGTTAAATAATTCAAGAATGTGTTCCTCCATCCAGGAACTCAAACAAGGAAGTGGAAACCTTTTATGAAAACCTAGAGAATGCGATAAGACTTGCACCTACTACACACAATCTAATAATGAGCAACTTTAATGTAAAGTTGTTATGTAAACTGGACCAAACCGAAATTGCAGCGAGTCCCTACGGATTCAGACAAACTTATGAAAGAGGTAAAATGTTTTTGGATTTCTTAGCTTTTTAACGAAATCGATTTTGTCCTTACCAACAACAAAATATAGTAGATGGTGGAACAGTCCTTAATAGCTGGTCAATGGAAAGTGACCATGGAATGGTAAGAGTAGAAGATCATACTAAATCTCCAAAAACAAAGATACAAAATGATAACAGAAACTCACTCAATAAGATGGAATCCAATTCAAAATACCATGTCTTTCGAAGAGGAAATTCTGAGATACCTGTAGACAACTAACATAGACTACATGGATGTCGAAACCGTAACCCATAACTTAATAAAAGTTATTAAGTACTTAGAAAAAATGTCAAATATAAATCGCAGTAAAAATAATGAAGAAAAAAAAATCCGCTTCAGTGGAATAAAGACTTCTATCAACCTTGTAAACAAGCAAGATTTAAAGCTAGATACGGAACAAATGATCATTTACAAACCAAGTCGTTAATCGAAAAAACCGCTGAATATAAGAGACACGGGCCCGGGATACTTGTCTTTGTCGATCTTGAAATACCTTTGACACAGTCAACCAATTGAAATGTTCCATCGCAATGTAGAATAAACTACCTATGTAGAAAAAACTACCGATACGCATACTTCATCAAATACATCTATGAACATGCTACAGGGTGTTTAAGACTTAATGGGGATACTGAGATCTTTCGTATTGAAAGAGGCATCTGACAAAGAGACATTTTTCCTAAATTGTTTACAACTTTTCTAGAATAAAACTGTAACACAATATACAGGGTGAGTCATGAGGAACTTTACATACTTCTACCATATGTAGAGTTCCTCAGGGAGCATATCATGTGGCCACTAAAAAATGTCAACTTCTCTTCGTTATTAATTAACAGGGTGATTTGTGTAATTGACCATTTATTTCATTTTACTGTAGTGTTTATACAGCTCATTTGATTTTTTTAATTTTTGCATGATACAGTACACTACTATCAAGCATTCGACTGGTATTAGCTAAACTAAAAAATTCCAGGACTGACTTTGGAAAAATTAATTTAGGGATTCGTATTAAATATTACACCCTGTATAAATTTTTTTTAAAATGCAATAAGTGATTTTCAAACTACATAAATAGCCAATGAAAACGACATATGAGACAATGTTGTCGCACTTTTATTAAATTTTTAGTGAACGATCAAATCTTACCAAAAATAGTACAACCATAATGAAGTATCAAATTATAAGGTATTAATTTAAACAAATGTTATAAATTTCAAACATTTTAATTAAAATGAGTTCCTACAACATAATCTAATACGTAGAAAATTAACATCTTTACTGTCACTTTGTATTATCTCTACGATAGAATCAATTGTTTTTCAATTTTAAATTTTTACTCATAGATCGTATTGGGGCATTATTTTGATGCAGCATTATTATGTTTTCGACCACAGAATATGCAGACATAATATTTGTTTATGGATTCTGTAATGGGAATGGTAGGGCTGCTAGTAGAGAATATCGCAGATTTCCTAATCGATTTCCTAATCGTCGAACTCCCAGTCATCCAACATTTGGGTCAGTTTTTAATTATTTGCGAGAAAATGGCACTTTTCCTAGTGGAACAACAGAGAGACATGTAGATGAAGCGCAGGAAGATGACATTATGGACGCAGTTACTATGAACCCTACAATAAGCACTAGACAAATAAGTCGAGAACTCAATGTAAAGTAAGTCAATCAAAAGTAAGTAGAGTCTTACAAAAAAATAATCTATACCCATATCACATTCAAATGGTTCAGCGACTACATGCTGGAGATGAGATCGATAGGTTGAAATTTTGTAGATGGATTAACAATAATCGACCAACGCTATACAGGACACTATTTACAGATGAAGCCCAATTTACCAGAGACGGGATAAATAATTCACGAAATTCACATGTGTGGGCAGAAGAAAATCCCCATGCTATTCGAGAACGTCGTTCTCAGTTAAGGTTTTCGGTTAACGTGTGGATTGGTGTCATAAATAACCAATTAGTAGGTCCTCACTTTTTTGATGGTCCTTTAACAGGGCAGGTCTATTTGAACTTTCTACAAAATATTTTGCCGAATTTGCTTGCCAACGCGAGCGTTGCTATCTGAGGGATGTATTTTCAGCATGATGGGGCACCCCCACACTTTTTACTGGCAGTGAGACAACATCTCAATAATGTTTATGGCAACAGGTGGATAGGACGTGCAGGTGCTATTTCGTGGCCTTCAAGATCCCCTGATTTCAATCCCGTTGATTACCATATTTGGGGACGATTGAAGCAACTAGTTTACGCAGTGAATATTAATAACCGACAACAATTAATTGATAAAATTATACATTGTTGTAATACTATTAGAAACGATCCCCAGAGTATCCGTAATTCAATACGTCAATTAACAATTCGGCAACAAAAATGTGTACAGGCTGCAGGGTTCCATTTCGAAAATCTATTTTGAATTATTTTTATTTTGTTACCATTATTGTATCTTTTCCAGTTCTAATTTATGGGTTTATCATAACTATGTACATATTTTTAGTTTTTTTTTTAAATTGTTCTTCGTTATTGTTAGTAGTTACTGTTTTTTGTTGTGCAGTGACTCAGTTTATGATTTCAATTAAAATGTTTGAAATTTATAACATTTGTTTAAATTAATTACCTTATAATTTTATACTTCATTATGGTTGTTCTATTTTTGGTAAGATTTGATCGTTCACTAAAAATTTAATAAAAGTGCGACAACATTGTCGCATATGTCGTTTTCATTGGCTATTTATGTAGTTTGAAAATCACTTATTGCATTTAAAAAAATATATATATACAGGGTGTAATATTTAATACGAATCCCTAAATTAATTTTTCCAAAGCCAGTCCTGGAATTTTTTAGTTTAGCTAATACCAGTCGAATGCTTGATAGTAGTGTACTGTATCATGCAAAAATTAAAAAAATCAAATGAGCCGTATAAACACTACAGTAAAATGAAATAAATGGTCAATTACACAAATCACCCTGTTAATTAATAAAGAAGAGGAGTTGACATTTTTTAGTGGCCACATGATATGCTCCCTGAGGGACTCTACATATGGTAGAAGTATGTAAAGTTCCTCATGACTCACCCTGTATTAGAACGAGAAGGGTATCAATGTTCGTGGAAAATTTTTATAATCTAAGTTTGTAGATGAGATCATTCTCATTGTGGACAGCTTTAACGAGGCGCAGATAATGTTGTGCTCCAAGAACTCCATACTGCCCCAAAAAGGGTGGGTCTTAAAAATAAATTGTTCAAAAACACAATTTGACCAAATTAGTACACATCAAAAATATCTCAGGTAAAGAAAGGGACATCGAGATAATTGACGCCTACAAGTATTTGGGCCATGAGATCAGAATAAGTCGAGGCAATCAAACAATCAAGCTGAAGAGAAAATAAAACTAGCTTGGGCTGCATTTAGAAAGATGAAGGATATTTTTCCTTCCAGATATTTAGCCTCTATACTCTAATGAGTATAAGAAAAGAAGAGAAGAGAATGAGTATAAGAGAAAAAAAAGTATTTAATCAGTGCATTCTGCCAGCGCTGAACAAGCACTGAACAGCACTCACACGAACAACAGTAAATAATGTTAAAGTTAAAGAATAATGTTAAAGGTTGATGATCTGTGGACAAAAAGAATTGGATCCCGAATAAAAAAAGACTCAAATTTGATTCAGATAGATTGGATCATAAATGATGATGATGATCATAATATATTATATTTAACACTATATATAATACAGGAATAATTCCCCAAAAGTGGATAAAATAAGACTATAGGGCTATACGTCTTATGAGCCGTCCAATTTAAACACTTTGAAAGATCACATACAAAAGAATATATACACCATAATGGAGAATATCTAACAAGAACGCAACAAAACTAAATACTTTTTACACTGAAACGCTCACTCCATTTACTTCAGAACAAAATGTAACCCACCTGATTCTGCAACCAACTGTAGTACACAGCGAAACATTAGATTTGTAGAATGCTCCACATGTTCTTTTTGAGACATACTACAAAAGTTTCTAGAAGCTTGTTGGCAAGCTAATCTCAAAAAGGGTCTTCTTAGAAAATATTCACCAATAGCTTTATTAAAAATATCTTTAAAAACAGTGCTAATAGGGAAATTATGAAAGTATTCTTTGTCAGCCTGTTCCTCTTTTAATTTAAGTCTGTGATAGCAACACGGCATAATTACTAAGCTTTTGACGCGCTCCAATTGACTAAACAGATCCAAGACTGTTACGCTAAGGTCTGCACATGCGTGGAGACCAACCAAAGAGACCGACTTGGGGTCAAAATCAGTGAAAGTTTCTTTTACTAGAGATGTTATCTTCTCAGCAGATTGTGCGTCGATATAGTGATCTACAAACTGTACTTCATTTTTGCAATGTGGGTATATCTTTTGTTGCATTTTATAGGCCTGAACTACATACTGCTTGGAACATTCGATGCCTAGTACTTTGTGTTTGTATTTGGAATGTAAATGATGTGAGAGATAACCCTGCAAAGAAATACACTATTATTTACTTTCAGTAACTCATTTAATCTAAAATATAAGCAGCTTAAATGTTTAAAGCTGGTCTTGTAAAGACTTTTAGACTTATTTTATATACGAATTCCACAATTCTAACAACATCGCTGGAATTGTCGAATTTCCAAACAGTTGACGTTCTAACATTAGAGTTTTGGCAATGAGTCGCCATCAAGTACTATAAAATATTAGAAGATAACGAAAATTTAATTTAGGATGACACTGGGCCACTTTAATGACGACTTACTATTATGAATAACCGTAAAATCATGGTTTATAGAGATAAAATTGAAATACTGAAATATAAAAATAAATCCTTAATTAAGTTGGTAGCATTTTACTTACCAAACCAGAACCAATATCTACGATCAGATCAGCTTCAACTTTTTTAGATATTTGATCGATTACTGGAGCTAATATAACTATTTCGTGTCGTTTTTTGTTACTCAAACAACAGTTGTGTGAAAATATGTCATCTTCGTGTTTAAAATCTTGGCTTTTCAAGTTTGGTTTTAGTTTATTAATATCATTAATAAGTTCTTGGAGACTGGGAGGTGAATTCTAAAATTTAAACCAATGAATATTAACGGTATTATGTGCACAAACCAATGGTGTCTAAAGATATTTTATAATTTTTGTTACCACGATAAAATTGTTTCTCTATACTCTATTTAATCAGTCAAAAACATCCATATTTGGACCATCTTTCTTCAATCGTTCTTTCTGGAATTTTTGTATCAACCTCACTCCATCATGTTGTTTCTCCATCCATTCGGACAAAAGGCAGTTTGTACTGGAATCAGACAGCTGACAGAATTAAAGATCAAACATCTAAATATGTTATGAGCAGAGTTCGACACGGCCGTGTGCTCTTGTTGTATAAGACAGAACAGAAGGTATAATTGCCAAAGGAGTTATTATCATAATTGAATGATGACGATGACAGTTTTTCTAGCAACGGATAAATATGATTTACAGCAGCTGCAACAAGCCATAGTAAACAAATGGACTCAAAAGTAAATTACAAAGAAAATCCAACGGATAGTCATCAGCAAAAAAAAATCTAGCTAACAAATTAACTGACATCAGGATACATGGATAACCAGTGGAAATAATACAATCATACAAATATACATTTGTACGTGCCTCATCAAGTCCCCTGACATTGGTGATTAACATGGCGAAACTTTCTTTCTTCTTGCTTCCCTTATCCCCGTCCATTCTTTGATATTTTTTAAGCAAGATGCTTGCTTTTTATGAATTCCTCTTCGTCCTTTGATGTTTCCCATCATAATAAGTTAAAGAATATTATATAAAATATCTTTAGACGTTTTTATGATGTCAAAAATGTAAAATATATTCCCTACTTACCTTTAATGTTTTCAACGGCAGATTATTCAATTCATCGTTTGGCAATTGTTGAAAATACTCGCACCAATCACTCGGAAAATTTGTCAAGATGTCTTTTACGAGAATATGCGTATTTGGATAATTATATAACCACTGATATTTATTTAGAAAATCTAATGCATCTTTGAAATAATCGGCAGATGCCGAGTATATGGACGGTAAGCTCATTTTTACTGATTATCACAACATGGTACTTAATATCGGTTAGTTAATATCTCCAAGTAACTAAAATTTAAAAATATAAATACAATCACACGAAAAAAAGTTTTTGAAGTTATACGTGGTTATACTTCTTGAACGAGCAGTCGACGTTGGAAATTTGCACGGGAGTGAATCGGTGAAATCATTACATATGTAAGATATGAGTAAGAGAGAGAAAGAAGATATATTTTCTCTCTTTCTCTATCGGGAATAAAAATGTTCCTTTTGTATATATATTTAATATTATATATAGCATTTTTCATAGAAAAATGCGTGCACGTCACAATTTATATAAAGTGACGTCACTTATATTTAAAATTTCCAGAACGTCAACCTTAAAGTTAAAATTTTCCTAACACAGCTAATAATACGAAACCCATACGGAACTGCTCGATCATTCATAGGCGTCAACATGGTATAATAATCAGAAAAATATAATCATCATTATATTGGGAATTTTAGAATTATATTGATTAAATAACCAAAAACATTTGTTAATATTAATATTATAAATTTTATGAAATAAGTCTTTAAGTCTAATATTTCACAAAATAACAATTTTAATTAAATAGATTAGACAATTGTACGCAACTGATACAGGAATACTTCAAATTTTATTGACAGTTCAGCGTGTGGCAAAAGTGTATAAAGTGTTGCCGCTTTTTTAGAGTAACAATTTTGTTTGTTTTGATTTCTTGCACAGTTTGATCATACTATAGTATATATTAATAAATTGTATTTATAAATATATATTAAATTTAGATTAATAGCTTTAAAAACTAATTATTGTTGTGTATTGTGATTGTGCTATGCCAGAACAAATAAATAGTATGTAGAAAGCTGATTAGCTTTCATATAAGATAGATTATTTTGAACAAGAAATAATGACGGGACGTTTTTACTATTAAAGCCCTAAAAGAGGTAAGTTTAAAATTTAGAATATATAATTTTGTATTAAAATGTTTTCTAATGGATTTTAGTGTGTTGCAGTAGTCTTAAAACTAAGTGTATTTACTGTTAATATAATAGTTTGACATTTTAAAAATTCCTCACTTATTAACTATTCTGATGTTTTGACAACGCTGTGGGGTTCTGACGTCGTAAATCTTGAATGACGTGCAAGCATTTTTATATGAAAAATGCTATAGCTTGTAATTTTTTCTAGGCAAAGGTATCGATGTATTTGGTGATAAAATGTCAATTTTGATCATTTTTATACTTTTAGTATAAAGTTTATGAGTTTACTTCTCAACTGACGATATATGAGACGCTGATTGAAATTCATGCCAACAAAAGTAAGTTTAACGTAATCTCCAATTTCCATAATCACGATACAAGATCTCGAGATGCTATTAGAGCACAACGTTTTAGGTTGACAAAGAGTATAAAAAATTCGACTGATGATGGTTTGTTTAACTTTTTTGCGGATGAAGTAAAAAGTCTTCAATTATCGTTTAAACTTAAAAACAAATCACACTTTTTAAAACATCGTTTCTATTCAAAAACAGAGTACCTAAGTACAGCTTTTATATAATAGTACTAGTTTGGTCAGAGTATTTGCCTATGACGATTTTTCATGTTTTTATATTTTTATTTAGCGTGTTTGTTTCTTAAATTGTTAAACTGTAATAAATATCTTTGTAATATTTAAATTCGCAAAAATTTTATATGTATGTATATAATAATTGTCACTATTCCTTTGACTTGTCAAAAACAAAATTATTTTTGTATATTGACTAAATAAATTCTATTCTATTCTATCTAAATTTGATAAGGGAAAAATAATAACTGGTATGCATATTGTAACGAAAAATATATTTATAATAAAAACAGTCTTAATATATTTGAAACAATACAAACAAGGTAGAATAATTTAAAATTTACAGATTACTTTCAACCACGGTCCACATTTCGTCTTTTCTCTTACTAACATCCATTTGTTCGGTCTTCGGTCCGAGTACAACCTTTCCCGTCTGTAACATATTGCCTGGACCCAAATATTTCTCAGCTACCTCTGTCAGATCGTTCTTGCCAACGCTCAACAATTCTGCCCTGTATCGCTGTTTAATATCTGTTGTTAGTCCTTTTAAGAATTCTTCATTTCCCTTCGAACTTGGAGGTATTGGAGTGTCAACAGATTGAAAAACGCCCAATTTTGCTTCGAATATGTCCTGTGGAGTGATTTTATCTATTTCAGATCGTATCCAGTTGTAGGAGTTATCAAAAACATCTAGCGTATCTAAATTTCGAGGATCTCTATAACTAAAGAAAGTAAATACTCCGTCGGATTGCACTCTCGCGCCCCCTCCATATGCTCCTTGTTTCTCCCTGAGTTCTGGATGTAAATACTTAGATGACAGCAATCGACTTAAGATCTTTAATTTCGCATAATCCGCATGTGTAAACGGGACTGTGAGTACAGCTTTACTACAGTAATTGACGGGTAAGTTGAGGACATGGTGCTGACAATTGACAGCTTCAGTCGGACTCCACACATCACCGACCACGAAAGTATCATCGGACTGTAAATGCGGAACTGTTGCTTGTGGAAGAGTGGCAATGAAGTTTTCGTAAGTACGAATGATATCTCTTTGATTGTCTGGCGTCAAATTCAGTGCAACCCTAAAAAATATATGATGTTAATTAATTTAAGTATTATAGCGTATCAAAATGTAATATTTGAACTTAAAAACATTACGATACAGGCTGGTATTCAAATACAAGAGAAACTATAAGAACAAGAGGAATCAAAATATTGCGAACGATTATATCACAAATATAAACGTTAAGTATCAAAGTGAAATTTACGATTCAGTAGAACACAGTTTTTATAAGAAATAGGAGCTGACAAGTTAAAATATTAAAACATAATAAAATGATTGAAATAATACGAGAAAGTAATACAATTTTCCAATTAACGAAAGTTAGGTAGAGGGAAAGAGTGAACAATTTTGTATTTCAAAAACATTGGTAATAATTTGAAAAAGTAACCTTTTTTGTTTCTATATTTATTCTTAACTCCAAACCCATTGGAAAGTATCGGATCCCTTTAACGCATAAAACCAAAAGGCTCGTACCGACCGACTGATTAACCAGCCTGTAAATGCAAAATTTCAGGAGTGGTGTAATTTGGAATTTGTTGCAAAAGTTAAAAAAACATTTAAAAAGTGCCAATCTTGCCAATCAAAACAGTTATAGTGTTAGATAATACATCAACACATCATCATGACTGCCATATAGATGACATAAAATTAGTTTTTCTTCCTCCTAATGTAACGAACTTAGTTCCATCGATGGACCAAAAGTTATCCAAAGCTTATAGATATAAAATTGTCTCTTAAATTCTGCATTATTCAAAGAGTAAAGTCAAAGGTTTTCTAGAAGTCATCAAAAAGATATTATTATATCAAGGATATTCTAGCTACAGCTAACATCGTATGCTCTTGCTTATTCGATAAGATCAGCAAAAGATGTTGATCTCTCTGAAATCTATTTCTAATTTTACGATTGAGTTTTTGGAAACCTAGCAAAGACAGCACGACAACAATTAACGAAAATATCTATTGGTACTGTCTCACCTTGCTCACGGGAAAACAGATCTTTTTTATATAGTGTCATGTTGAAACAATAAGAGTGTCTTAAAGCCTTTAAGCTGTGATGTTTTTGCATGCCTGATTGACTACAAGAAGGCTTTCGATAGAGTCAGGCATGAACAAATGATGGAAGTGCTAAAGAGGACAGGGATTGACGGAAGAGACCTAAAAATAATAGCTAACCTGTATTGGAATCAATCAGCGGTGCTCCGAATAGATGGAGAATATACAGATCAGGTCAAAATCTTAAGGGGAGTGAGACAGGGGTGCATAATTGCATCACTGATGTTCAATCTGTACTTAGAGCACATTTTTGAAGAGACTCTAAAAGATATTGATGAAGGCATCTCAATAAATGGAGGCAAGCTCCATAATCAGCTCAATAACCTGCGGTATGCAGATAACACAATAGTGTTTTCCAATACCATAGAAGAGCTGCAAACCTTAATGAACAAAACGAAAACCAGTAAAACATATGGACTGGATATAAACACCAGCAAAACCAAGTTAATGATCATCAACAAGGAAAACATAACTAGAGCAAAACTGTATGTGAACCAGATGAGAATTGAACGTGTCTCACAGTACAACTACTTGGGAACTCTAATCAATGAGTCGTGGGACAATACCCAAGAGATTAAATCTCGTATCGGAAAGGCTAAAAGTGCATTCTTGACTATGAGCTCTGTATTCAAGCGCCATGACCTCACCCTAGAAACAAAAATAAGGCTCCTTAAATGTTACGTGTACTCAGTGCTTCTGTATGGAGTAGAAACGTGGATATTGAAGGCGAAAACTCTATCAAAACTTTTGAGCTTTTGAGATATGGTTATACAGAAGGATCCTGAAGATACCATGAATAGACAAAGTCACCAATGAAGAAGTACTAGGGAGGATGAACACAACCGCGGATTTGGTCAACATCGTGAACGGCCGTAAGCTGCAGTATTTAGGACATATAATAAGAAATACTTGGGTCATGTGCTGAGAGGCGAAAGATATGAATTACTTCAAGTTATACTGGAAGGAAAAGTACAGGCCAAAAGATCAGTAGGAAGACACCAGAACTCGTGGCTGAAAGACCTGAGGAGATGGTTCGACCGCTCATCCGCAGAGATCTTTCGCGCAGCAGTTTCCAAAACTACAATTGCCATTTGGATCGCCAACCTTCGAAAGGAGACGGCGCAATGAGAAGAGAATAAGAAATCAATGCATTTTGCAAGGTAAAATTAAAGGAAAAAGAGCCCCAGGACGAAGAAGAATATCCTGGCTTACTAACCTGAGAGTATGGTATAGAAAGACCTCAACACAGCTATACCCTATAGCAACCAACAAAGTCATCATAGCCAGAATGATCGCCAACGTTCGGAACGGACAGGCACCCTAAGAAGAAGAAAGCGTTTAAAACATCATCCCAACTAAGGATTGTGGATTGAATAACTTACCAACAAATTTCAACACGATGATCTAATAACATCGGCAAACCTTTAATTGCATTTTCATCTGAAATGTTATCACAGTCTTTAAAAACCGTTATGGCGCTTATAAATGCTTCGACATCTTCATTTTAATTTGCAAAAAATTTGGAGGAATAATTTAAAGAGTTTCCACTTTTAGTAGAGCTTTGGACCTGATTTTGGATAACAACTTGCTAGCAATTAAATTTTGAAGTTTTCATCATTATAGGAGCACATGGAACAGCAGTCTCGTTCCGTTGCATCGTTACAGATCATTCACTAGGGTAAAAGAGTTCATTCTGAGCTAAAATCTGAAATTTCTGTGAATTTTGAAGCACTTCTGAGTTTATACTTGCTCATTAAACGATATCCGGATCACGGGAGAGTCAAAACTAATATACAGCACAATTAATCCAAAATATTGTAATAGTAGCACGACAAGGTAGTTTAAAAGGATATTCAATTGCAAAGAGTATATACACTCTTGAACCTAGTCAGTGTAAGTTATGCACTTAAATTCATAAAACAACAGTCTCACAAAGTTTGAGAGTTCTTTTCCTTCGTACAAAAGGTACTGATTCTTGTGTTGACGAGGTCCGACGTTGGGCAGCCAGTTGTAAGATTGATAAACTAAGAAAATGTCTATTTCAATTGAAATACATTTGGGTGAGATCTGTTGATGTTGTAATTAACAAATGAGCACTGATAGTAAAAGAAAATGCATAATATCAGCCGAACAAGCAGTAACATAATAAATACAAGTCATTGACATGACCACATTTGCTCAACCATATCATTTTAGTTCATTTCAAATCTGACAAGATTTGGCACACGGTAATAAAGTAGAAGACAAAAAAGACATAAACCAAAATATGCAAGCAAGAACGTTCACCTAACTTAACCTATTCTAACTAAACTAACTACACTACCATTCTGTACATTAAAAGAAGAACTACGATGGGGGAGGAACTAGGATTACTTTTCGCACCTAGGGGTCATTCAAGGTGACTCAAAGACAAAAAGGGTAGACCACGGAAAGTATAGGTAGCAAGGTAAAATATTTGGCGATTTAACACAGATAACGAGCTTAAAACCTACACTAGAGTTTTAAGTTACTCATTTTAATAAACTTACGAATAATTTTACACACCTTATACATATTTAGTAATGGCAAATGAAGTAGATTAAAAGGGGGGTATAAGTTTTGTAATAATAAACTATTCATAAGTTCCTGTCTTTGTATTTCAAATTTACTACAAGCATAAAAAATGTGATCTAAGCTCCAAACCAGATTGCAAGTTTCACAAAGTTTGGTGTTGACTACACCAATTTTATAGAAGTGTTAAGGAAAGCTTGCATGTCAGAATTTCAGCCCACAAATGGCCACAATATTATTTCTTGTAAAATCATAATCTTGATGTCACAAAAATTTCGGAATACTTGGATGTAACAGTGTATATCGTGTGAGGTTATTAGAACAATAGTTTTTCTAATGTAATTCTCATGTTCTCTTAAAGTTACTTTTAGTTGCATTAAGTATTACAGTACATTATGCTACATTAAGTTACATTAAATATTCTTGAGAGATGTATCCCCCTGAAAATATCTATTTCTTCTGGCAGTTGACCTTCGATTCTAAGTTTGACTTTCTAATTCCCTTATAAATGATATTATTCTGATGCCACGGGCGTCAATGTTCTTTGTTTTTAGAATGTTAATTAATTTGTCGTGTTGTATCCTGTCAAAGCCTGTCCGTCAGAATAGCATGGACACAGAAGAAAACTAACACAGAAGTATTGCGAGAAATGGGCAAAGAATGCGAAATAATAAACACAATAAAAATAAGAAAGTTACAATATCTGGGACACGTAATGAGGGGAAAGCGATATGAACTGCTAAGGCTGATAATACAGGGAAAGATAAGAGGAGGAAGGAGTATAGGAAGGATAGTGTCATGGTTGAAGAATTTAAGGGACTGGTTTAAATGCAGTTCTATAGAACTCTTCAGAGCAGCAGTAGATAGAGTAAAGATAGTGATGATGATATCCAACCGCCGATCGGGAGACGGCACTTAAAGAAGAAGATCCTGTCAAAAGCCTTTTCAAAATCAATGAGGCTTATGTAAACCTCGTGGTTCATTTATAGATTTCTTTGCATAAGCACATTTACTACAGTGCCCATGCCCTGTCTAAAGCCTAGTTGGTTGTCGCTAATTATTTCATCATCAACTTTTTATAAATCCTATTATGGATTATCCTCAGGAATAATACTTTACAGTTATTTTCCCTTTTCATCTATGATTAAGTTGTGGACCTAATTACACATTTTAGTGATCAAAATGAAATTAGGTGTTTCATCTGGATATTACTTTTAAGTGGATATTTCTCATTTCCTCGAAGGTATATGTACTGGGAAAACAACGATGACTCAGGGTGTCCGCTATTTGATATAATCAATAAACATTTTCATATATTTCTTCAATTTGAAGAACATTACAGTGTTGATGAAGCGATGGTCCCTTACTATGGGCAGCATGGTTCAAAACAGTTTATCCGAGGTAAACTCATTAGATGGGGCTATAAACTATGGGTCGGGACCACAAAACTGGGATATGTCGAGTGGTTTGAACCTTATTAAGGTGCTACCACTCCACTTTCTGATACATACAAGGAATTAGGATTAGGAGCCAGTGTCGTATTGTCATTTGCCGATAAATTGCAGTCTGATAACCCCGTTGCGCCGTTTCACTTGTTCTGTGATAATTTTTTACCCCACTTCCATTATTACGTGAGCTAACAGCAAGAAATTTAAAATGCACTGAAACAATTCGAGAAAATAGAGTTCCGGGTTGTCCCCTGAGAGAGCTTTTCAATAACGATCAGAGGGGTGTATTTGAATACTCACTCGCAGAAGACGAAAATATAATAGTATGTAAATGGAACGACAATAATGTTGTTACTATTGTATCAAATGCTACTTCACCACTGCCAACCCTACAGGCGAAAAAATATCCGCAGAAAGAAAAGAATACTCATCCCACAGCCATTTATGACGAAAAAAATATAATGAAAATGTGGGAGGAGTAGACCGTGCAGACCAAAACATAAGATTAGACAGAATAGGTATAAGAAGCAAAAAATGGTACTTTAGTTTATTTTCGCACTGCCTTGATATAGCAGAGCACAATGCCTGGCAATTGCATAAAAGTAATCGTGGGAAAATGGATCATCTTGCATTCAGAAGATGCATATCGTCAGGTTTACTGGAAATGTATAAGAAAACAACTAAACGTGGATCGTCAAAAAAAAGTCCAACTTACACATTTTGCGTCAAGGTACGATAGATTAGACCATATCGTCATTTATCAAGAAAAACAAACAAGGTGTGATGTATGTCATAAGCAGGCAGCGTTGTCATATGTAACAAGTGCGATGTTGCACTTAACCCTAAATCATAACAAAGAATAACTTTAATTTTTATGCTTAGTTTCATTTATTGTATAATGAAATCATTGATCCTTAAGTAGCTTGGATTCCTACTGTTGATTATAACGTACACCTAATAACTCAAAAACAGCCAAACTAAATGAAAAATTTTATTTGTAAAACTTGTATATAATTGAATAATAAAGCCATTTATGGCAGAATTTATTAAAAATTTTAAGGTAAATAGTTTTAGGAGTATCTGGGTTAATCTTCTTTAAAAACATGGCAAGGAAATGTTAAAACTTATGCCGTTGTGCTAACACAAGGTTTCTTATTTTTGTTTCCTAGTCTTATATAAATTTTTATTCACCTTTTTGGGTGAGATTTCCCGAACTACCCGAACCTCATTCAAGCCAGTTGAATCCAACAACCACACGAACTACAATCCATCCAACTGTATGAAGCATACCATCAGGTCAACTGCATGAAGTCAATAATATAGGCAACACCAATGTCATAAGTACCATTTTCAAATTTTTGTACGGCTGTCGACAGGATTTGCTTTGTTTTTTTTTTATTAGTACTAAAATTTAATTTCATTCTTAATGTACTATAAATATGATTAGTTAATATCCTCTTTTATTTGACATTCCTACACCTGAGGAACTGAGCTAAAGTCTTAAACAATTGGCTCCCAACGTTAGTTGCAGTTTTATTGGTACACATTGGCTCCCAACTTTTTAAGGGTAGTTAAATTGTTACAAATGTAAGAACTTATACTGTCCACAATTTAACCTACCTACACCAATGCAAACTAAGCCCCATTCAATCGGAATTTATCAAATTTAAGACAAAGACAAAAGTGGGAGACGTTACAATGTCTAATGAAAAAATTTAGATGGAATTTACAGGTTATTCAAAAACAACTCCACAAAACGATGGAAGTCGAACTAAGCAGATAATCTATTGACGATCATGAAAATCAGAACACATCAAATGATAACACTAGAAAAGTAGCAATGGGAGGGAGAAATTAAGTGGAGATTCCACTCTTTCTTGGAAAATGTTTCATGTAAACTTTCTACTTTCGTCAGTACTATTTCAGACATAAACAAGTAATTGTTATAGCATGCAATACATAATAAATATTTGAATACTTACCTCATTTTCTTCTTGTCAAACAAAATCTCCGCTATATTCAAAATTTCTTTGAGTATAGCTTTGTAGTTAGATGTACTGACGAGACTCTTCATGTACGATATGTGTTGTAAACCACTCAACAATTCCACCTGATAGGCCGTTCCCGAGACGAGACTCGAAGCTGCCTGCATTGCGTATACATGTCCAGAATCTGTTATACCATTCGACAAATTTGACATGTACAATTCTACTAGCATCTTGAACCTATCAACGTCCTTTAGTCCCCTCATTGTGAATAGCTGATTCCAAATGTCCCACATACTTTCAACGTTTCTTTCTAAAGCGTAACTGCTAAGAAGTAAGCTCGGTTGGTAGGTGTGCAAGCTGTATAAGCTTTCTCCGATGTGATTAATCAATGACAAACCACCTGTCTTTCTGTTTATCAGACTGTCAAACTCTTTGTAGTTAAGCTTGTCAGTGCCTAATTTATTAACCGTGAAGCAGAATAAAGGTAGAAGCATCTGCTGATCTGGAGACAAATAATTTGTATTGAGCAATGCTTTAAAATACACTATCCCATTTGAATTCACTTTGTTGATTTGGGTAGGTACATTGTTCAAGGAAACTTTTTCCATATCGACTTTTTCTACATCAGAACTAATATCATCAATGAACAAAGTTGGTAAAAGTTCAGTTCTTGTAGGTTCCATCTGTTGTTTTTGTAGTTCTAATGCTTTTTCATAAATAACTTTCTTATCGTTACTTGACAAGCCTTTGGTTTTCTTCTTAATTAGCTGGTTTTCCGCTTTGGCTAATTCAACATCAAATTCTTTGTCTGCAGACATTGTCAATATAAGTTTATGTTTGTTATCTTTAAAAATCTTTCTCACGTTGTCTTGCAAAAACTTCGGATTTGCTTTTATGTCGTTTTTCAATCTGTCTATTAATTTCTTACTTTGTAAATGTTCTATTATGTTTTCAGTGTGATTCCAAGCCGTAGATATACCAAATAAGAGACCTAAACCGTAATTGCTACCTTCGTGTGCCAAAGAAATTTCGTAACTGTGCAAAACCGATTCAATGTGATGGGGTTCAAATCCTTTTTCTATAACCTTATCCACAGTTTGCTCGAAAATAGATATCACTTTATCAAAATCTTCTTTTTTAACAAACTGCAAACCTATTGTAACCATTGCATCTCGAGGTTGACTATCAAAGCCAGTGCTGGCAGTAAATCCCCCAGAAATATTAGGCTCGATCATACTTTCATAAAAAGGAGAATTTGGACCTTTTATCAATAGGTTTGTCAAAAAGTCAACTACTAATGTTTGATAAGCGTCCGTAGTGTCAGAAGCTAACACCGATATCGAGATTGTATTCTGCTTTTCGAAAGGAGCGCCCAAAACGTCATAACGACATTTGATGTGTTCTCTTTTTGGCGCCTCCCATCTCTTCTCCTTAGGCACTACTGTATGTGTAGGAGGGGAGTATTCATATTTGTTCAAATATTCTTTATCAATGTATTCCAATGAAGGCAATAATGGAAAGTTTCCGTAAGAATACAGTCTACTATTACTCGGATGGTAATGTTGCTTGTGGAAGTTCTTCAAATCGTTCCAAGTAAGGTTTGGTATTTCTTGTGGGTCTCCACCGGATATAACTCCGTAAGTATGGGAAGGGAGAATAAGATTTTGTAGTTTTTGGCCAAGTATCGAGTCGTTTGATGCAAAAACTCCCTTCATCTCGTTATAAACAATTCCTTTGATAATAATATCGCTGTTTATATCATTCGGAACGACGTTTTCGAGCCTCCATCCCTCTTGCATAAAATCGAGTTCTTTTAATTGTGGTCTAAATACTGCATCTAAATAAACTTTTTGCAAGTTTAAGTAATCCGTATAATTTAGTGTGCTAAAGGGATACATTGTATAATCAGGTCCAGTAAGAGCATTCATAAACGTAGCTAAAGATCTGTTCAACATTTTAAAAAACGGATCTCGTACAGGAAATATTTCCGATCCACATAACACAGTGTGTTCTAAAATGTGCGGCAAACCAGTGCTATTCATAGGTGTTGTTCGTAAATTTACAGAAAATACATTATTAGAGTCATTTCTATATAAATGCAGGTACTGGGCTTTGGTTTTCTCGTGTAATAAGTACAAGGCGGTTGTTTTAAGCTCGGGAATACTTTCTATGCGTTTCGCTTCGAATCCATGATACTTTCCTCCGACTTTAAACAAATGTATATCAGAGGTAGATGTTTGTCTCGTTTTCGCTAGATTAGTTACTCCTCTAGTTATTCTTCGGTAAATATCGAGAGTCGTGAAGGAAGTTCTGCTGATTTTACTAGACCACATGATTGATCTACAAATAAAAAAATTATAATTGGATATCTATTTACCAACTGTGCCTTCAGATGAAAGAATCATAAAAACACCAAGTGTGGATGTTTGTACAACAAAAAAATCGTCCAGTGTAATTTCACAGGTTAAAAATAGTCTTAAAAACTATATATTCGTTCATATGGAGAAACACACAAGTTGAAATATAAGTCAGTAGAACCCCGATTTTCCGTGCTCTACGGGAAGGGACGTTGCACGGATTATTGAAAAGCACAGATAATCTAAATATTTATTTCTTACATATATATGTACATCTGCGGTCACTGAATAGTTTACACCTTAATTTTTACATTGTAATACTGTAAAATCGCAGTGTCGTACTTCTTCTTCTTCTTTACGTGCCATCTCCGCGACGGAATTTGGCAATCATCATGGCTATTCTGATCTTAGTCGTTGTTTATTACATGCTCGGTACATGATATATTCAAGATTCTTCTATATACCCACAGTTCAAATGCTTTCAACTTTTTAGTAGTTGACGCGTTAAGTGCCCATGCTTCTATCCCGTAAAGCAGAGTCGAGAAAATATAACACTTTGCCAGCCTAATTCTCAAGTCTAATTTCAGTTCTCTTGCACAACGTACCTTTCTCATTTTATTGAAGCATGTTCGTGCTTTCTCTATTCGAACTTTGATTTCTTTGGAGTAACCGTTTGTGTGATTAATTATAGTGCCAAGATAAACGTAGTTTTTATCTTTTTCTAAAGTTTTACCGTTAATTGTCACGTTTTCATTATTTTGGGTTTTTGATATCCTCATAAATTTAGTTTTCTTGATGTTTATTGATAATCCATGTTCTTCTCCATATTCAACTATCTTGTTCATTAGCTTTTGGAGGTCTTGGAGGTTGTCTGCTATTATGATAGTATCGTCCGCATATCTAATGTTAATTGGTGTTCCATTGACCTTTATTCCTGCTGTTTCTCCCTCAAGAGCTTTTTTCATAATTTCTTCATTGCATGAGCATGTATTGCGTAGTAGTGGTGACAATACACACCCATGTCGGACTCCTCTTTTAATTTCGAACTCTTCTGATGTGTGTTCATTAATGCGTATGTGTGCCTGCTGTTTATAATGTAGATTTGTTATAATTCGAAAGTCATTGTATTGTATTTAAGAGGACATCCATGTACTCATTTTCTATTATTTTAAGGATATCAATCCCCAGTTGACCTGGCCCTGGGCTTTCCCGTTTCTGGTGTTCTTTAGAGCGTACAATATTTCTTCCTTTGTAATTTCTATACTTGTTTCCCTGTCCACGAAAGATATGTCTTGTAGGCTTCCTCTTTCGTCGTCGAAGAGCTCTTCCACATATATTCTTTCCATCGTTTTAGCTTTTCGTCAGTCGTTATCATAGAATTTCCATTTTTATCTAAAAGAGTTGTGTTGTGGTTTCTTTTTTGCAGCCATACCATTTCTTTAACCTTTTTATTTAGGTTGAATAGGTTGTATTTGTTCTGAAAATCTTCTATCTCTTTACATTTTTCCTCATAGTAAATTTGTTTTGCCTCTCTTATCATTTTTGATTTCATTGTTAATGATTTTGTAATTGTGACTGTCTTTGTTCTTGGCTTGTCTTCTTTTTTACATCCTGCCGAGTATTTCATCGGTCATCCATTTGTCTCTCATTCTTATAGATTCTTTTAATAGTTCTTTCCATGAAATGAAGAGGTAGTTTTTTAATGGATAAATTCTGTTGGAGTTTGTTTTCTATATCAGCTTCTTTCGGTTTTCTAATATCTAATTTTGGAGTTCTTTGGGATTTTCTAATATGTTTAAGCTTAATAGTGACATTAGCGATTAGTGGGTTATGGTTGATGTGACATCTGCTCCCGGATGTCGTACAGATTTGCTTAATGTCAAAGCGCTTGTCAAAAATTTCGCACGTATTGAAAAATAAAATAAAACGCTATGAAACGCGTCCAAGATGACTAGAATGCATTTGAATCACGCGCAACAAACAAAAGCATTTGCCAAACTCAAAGAACAGCAAAAACTTCTTTCTATAATTTCCAGTTTGTTACATTTTGTAAAGTAGATTTATTTTATTTTGGTTTTTTAATTTTAATCAACCTATTCTGTCAGGGTACGCCACTGGTAACGTCACTTTGACGTAAAATGTGCGTTTAAACGAGGTAAAAACTCATAAAATTCTTCTATTAGATATATAAGGGTGTAAGCTATTCAATGACGGCAGCTGTACATATGTATGTCATACATATGTACTTACCATAAAAAGATATCAGAAACAAAATAAGTCTCATAAATTCAAACTAACTTTTAAAGAGGACTTTTATTTTCTACAATTTTAAAGAATCAATTTTTGTTTTTTTTATGTAAAAACATTTCTTAGTATCATAGAAATACTGTCCTAAAATTTTATTAAGAAATTAGAAATAGAAACGAAGTTATAATATTTGTGGGAAAAATTGAAACAACAAGAAAAATTGTTTGGACCCCACAAACAAACTTCAACTGTAACTAAACATGTGATAGATCAAATCGTCAAATATCAGGAATAGTGTTAAGTCTATCCTAAAACCAATGCAGACAATATAAGAAAGTCTAAGATTGTTCAAAGATTCAAGAGAACCTTTTTCCATTTTAGGAATTTACTGTATTTCCTGTAGTTATGAATCAGTATATAGTGAAATAACAAAACATGGTGTAAAATAACTATCCACAGATCAGGAATGTTATCTAAATCCTAAGACACCCATTCAATTTTAATATTAAAAAGAAGGATCCGCATCAAAACACCAAAAATTTCAATTCATGCCATCAAAAAGAGGCCTGGGATACAAAAATAGCATACATATTCAACAAAATACCCTAGTTAGCAGTTAATATCAGCTCCAATCGCTACTGCATTGACTTTGTCTACCACGGGCGTTGGAAAAAAATAATGCTGTGGGCTATAACAAACATGATCCACAAAACAATGTATAATTACATTAATTTGGTTTAAAAATGGTTTTAATATATACCAAATGTGTTGGTTGCCTTACAGACTAAAAGGAAAGCTTTTGATAATGTAAATGAACACATTTTGAAATTAGTATTTGACAAAAATTCATTTTATAAATAAAACACTGAAAACTACTGATTGGTAAACCAAATTTATTAATAAACATGAAAAAAATGTCCATAATGCCCAGTGCTAAATGAGCTTAGGAGAGGAGCATTATTTATCCCAAACCATTAATTAATAATTAGGTCACGATAGAGCTAAATATTTTTATAGTGCCAACAAAACAGTCATAATATTAATTAAGTGTCCCCATTGAACAAATGCTTGTTTTCTTGTTGTCTTTTGTATTTCACTAATCTAACTTGGTGAAGTTATCTATTTAACGAAGTACTCTTTGATGGTTCATTTAATAAGTACTAGGTGATGATCATATCTATTTAGGTCTGCACATACAATCGACCATGATAGATCGCACCTTAAAAGAAGAATCCCATCCCAGGAATCACAGGGTGGAAGTGACTTTGCTAAACAAACTGGCCAAAAGAAGAAAAATTTACTATATTTTGCTCATACATTTATCTCCTAGGACTTATGTATCAGTTCCATGCACAGTTATTTTTGCACAACCCTTTTTAAGTTTAAAGTAAAATTTAATGGTAATGAATTGCTCACAACTCAAAGTTATTTTCCAATCAAACCAATAAAAATACAATGTAAACGCACTATTATGAACTAGATAGTCCCTGCTTGTAACTACAGTACACAACCAGTTATTGGAACATTTTGGTGTTAAATAGTACTATCTTAACCAACAAAAAAAAACAATATTTACAATCATAAGTAAATGAAGAATAATTCATTGACATAAATTTCATCTCCATAGAGATCGTACCCTCTTACTAAACTAGTACCCAATGTATGAATTAAATCATTTAACTAGTTTACTACACTTTTTAGCCATGAGGAACTAATCTAATTGCTACTTATTCCGATAAAAGTAAGCTGGTACACTGTTACTCTTGCAACATTATGCAATATCTTTGAAAATCTATATCCACAACTTCAACTTCAGTATAAAGAAAACAATGTGTGGAAAGATACGAAACTGGGATTTAAAAATACTTATTAAAAAAAGGCAGTACAAAACACAAATTTGCAATACTTAACTATTATTACTTACCACAAAATTAACTGTTCTTACAATTTGACAATGGTATACATAACCTCAAACCGTAACTTAGGGATCAAAATATTCTGTTTCCGTTATTTCAGGACTAGTGTAATTTGCAATTTCCACAAAGAAAACTTTGTACAAAATATTCTGTTCTGTTGTATTCGTATGTGTTACATTCTAGAGACAAAAATAAAATCAAATAAAATATATTTCCAAGGATTTAACGCTTACCGTTTCAAATTGAAAAGGTTGTACATCAAAACATTCCGTGCAATCAAAAATTACAGCTGTATTGTCTGTTGATAATCTTAAATCACACTTTTTGCACTGATATTCTGGTTCAGGTATTTGATGAAGACTAATACTGATTTGAGAATCTTCTGATGGAGGAATAAGTGCATAAGTTGGACATTCGATGAAGGGCTTCTGTAACAAATAATTGAATGAAGAGGAATTAAAAATAAAACTGCGACAACTTACACAAAATGATTTAAACTAATTTGGTAAATACCCAAATTCAAATCCAACGCCGACAAAAATCAAATCAAAAAATTATTTGAAATTTACTTGAATCTGTCAATGTCAACTGTCAGCTTAATTAGAATTTGGAAGTGTATACAATACCAATCTCCCAATGTATAACAAATTATTTTATATTGGTACCAAAAAAGGTTTTAATAATACTCAAAAAATATGAGTATATTGATAATACCGTTAAATTTGTATAGGTAAATAAATAAGATATTATAGAGGTTTTATGATTATGGATAACAGGAAGCTGGATTGCAAGTTAGAAACTTGGAAACGTTTAGAGGGGATATTTGTCCGGCAGCGGACACAGATGGTTTTATGGTGATAAGCGGCTACATACCTTTAGTTCTGTATATAATGTATTCAAAGACGTAATATTTTTCGATGCCTTTTCTTACATTTTCTATTTACATATGTCGTTCAATCGTCGTGCATATTTTGCTGTCCTCGTTTTAATATTGCTTCATCTATTTAGGTAGTTTCTCCAGGAGCTTCTCTATTTTGTTTATTTTCTGTTCATTTTCAAAACTGTAAACCACCTTATAAGGATTCAGTTATACAATTGCTGTTCTTGCTGATCTGACCTTCGTTACATGTATACTATCGATGCTTTTGTCGGTATTGCACCTCAGATACTTAGTTTTCATTTTTAGTAATACTCATTCATCTATAAATGTTCTACCTCATTTTCTATGTTTACGAGGTATTCTGTTTTACGAAGCTAATCTCCAGCTTGTATTATTTTATTATTTTTTTTTAGCTTCCTTATTATGTAACTCTGATCTTCAGAGTCTTGTGTAATTACTGCTTATAAATCAGCACAGCTTAATTTGCATAAATTCCAATCCATTCGATTTTTTCCTTGATTTTAATACGTTTTATAAGTATATTTTAAATAGTACTAGATATGCAGAGCATTTTGCAAAAAACCCTTTATTGTATTGATGTTTATTATACTTCAGTTTAATCTACACCTTTAATAGTATTTGTAAAAATGTTAGCATAAGATTACTTAAGTGCTTAACGCTTGATTCTAGTTCAAGGTGTATACCTATCTATACTGTATCAAACTGGTAATCATTTGATGCTTCTAATATATCGTAGTACCAGTAAGCGTAGGGTGAACTAAATATCATAAAAATCATTCATCATTATAAATAGATATTACTTTTTCCAAAGCCAGATTGAACAGTA
Source organism: Diabrotica undecimpunctata (assembly GCF_040954645.1). Lineage (NCBI taxonomy): Eukaryota > Metazoa > Arthropoda > Insecta > Coleoptera > Chrysomelidae > Diabrotica > Diabrotica undecimpunctata. The sequence continues at coordinate 146,673,766 of NC_092808.1, forward strand.
TACAGGAGAGAGGCGATCCCTGACATAGACAATTATTTGTTGTAAAAGATTTATACTGTTCTCCCTGGATTCGTAATTCAAATTCAACTTCTTCGTGGGTTAGTTTTGTTAAACTTACCAACTGATTTGATACTTCTAAGTCTTTCATCGCTCTGAACATTTCTCTTATATTTACGAAGTCGTAGGTTGCCTTGTTGTATAGTATGTGGTAAGTATATGTACCATATTCCAATGTTTTTTTTAAATTTGTCTCGGGTTTGCAGTTTGATGAATTGTCGTCGAATATTTGTTATGCATATGGTGCCTTACGGTGGTATAGTATGGTGGAGAATATGTTTTACGCATAATTCCCCTGTAGTTAAAGCATTCAAAGATATCTCCTTTTTTGTATAGCGCTTCTTCTTTTTATAGAGAACTTTATCTAGAGACGTCTCTGTTTTACCGCATGAAAAAGCTCGCCAGTATATCGATCGTGCAAAGGATTCTTATTTTCCAATTTTTTTTTTTCACATAGCCAGCTTTTCTCCAGAATTTTCATGTTCCTTCCAGTGGTAAATGATCTCTCGCTGCTTCAGTACTTTATCTTTAATCATCCCGTCTATATGTTCGTTCCACTCCATTCACAAATCACCTACCTCATTCCATTCTTCTATGTCTGTTTATTGAATAATGTTTTCTATTTCACATAAATGTACCTTACCTCTGTGCTTCTTGCCCTACTTCTAACGATTTTTCATGAATTCAGAGGATTTTCATTTATCCGGTTTTCAATATACCTCCGTATTCTTGCATCAGGTTGGGTTTCTACAGTTTCAATGTTTCAGTTTTGTCGTTAAATATATTAGATTTAATTTATGTTGTGACAAAAATATTACTTACTGTAATCTTGGTATCATTATGAAGATCCATAGGACATTTTCCAATAAGTTTATCCAAGTGGGAATGTTCTATACAGGGAAATGGATTTGTGTCTTTATCTAGCACGTCTACATTGAACTGCAACTCATCTCCGTATGGATATTGTATATTGCTGGGCGCTATATATATGCCGGTAGTATTAACAATATCATTTGACTCTAAAAATATAAATTATTAGATTTATATACAGTTTTACAAATTATATTGATATGTTGTCGTACTTGCAAACTGAATTGTAACTATGAGATAACTAAATAGCAACAATTTGTTCATTTGAAATAACACTGAGAATTTGGAAAGTGGTGTTTTGACAAATTAAATATTTAATTATAGACTTTTGACATACGGTAAGTTATTATGGACAATATTAGATTTTAGATTGACTAATAGTATCTACTGAAATGTTAAGAACATGTAAAATTTTAGACGTTCAATAAAAATGTTTGGATATTTCTACTAATAAAGTGAAATATGTTTGTATATCATAACATGTAAACATAAGCATCATTCTATTTCCAATTTTATGGGTACTGAGTTTTTACAAGCCAATAATTGGAGTACCTATACCTAAGTGATTTAATAAGTGACAAAGTTACTGACTATGATCCCATTCCGATAGCAAGCAGGATAAAATATTAATTATTCGAAACCTTATTTAAATTGAATCGAGACTTATTTTCCAAATGCTTTCTCACTTAATTTTCTCCACAGGTTGCAAAATTGCCAATTGTTGTATGTATATAATCTGCTTTAAGTAATACGCGAATAAACGCAATATCTGAAAGTCCATTTGGATTTATGTAAGATAGATCAGCAGCAGATGCAATTTTCGGTATAAGGCAGATGATAGAAAAGTATACACAAAAAACTACCCAACACCCAACAACAGAGTTTCCGAGAGTTTATGTGTAGGACACTTAATATATCAGGAGTCCCCAATCAGTATGCGAAGATTGTAAGAGAGATGTATGAGGGAGTAATAACTACTGTGACAACAGGTGTATACCAATATACAAAAAAGGAGAACATGTAAACTGCGACAACTATAGGGCAATATGTCTGTCATCGGTGTGCTTTAAAATATATACGAAAATAATAGAGAAGAGACTGAGACAAGAAGTAGAAATGGTATTGGGAGAAGAACAAATGGCATTTAGACCGGGAAGGCAGACAAATGACAACATATATATCATTAGAAACCTAATAGAAAGAAGCATAGATACAGGAAAAAAACTAGTATTAGCATTCATAGACCTAAGAGCAGCATTTGACACGATAGAAAGACATATTATAGGGAAATGCTTGAGGAAAATTAACGTACCTAATGCATTGATAAAAATTATAGAAAGTCTCAGCCCTTTGCTATTCATAATAGTAATGAACGAATTGATAAGAAACACTAGAGTCAGAACTAATCAACTACAGACAATAATAGGTTACCGCAGATTACAACCGGTAACAATAGAGTCCTTAATGTATGCAGACGACATAGTACTAGTACAGTAAAATGCAGAAACTAATGGATATATGGGTAGAACAAATAGAAGAACTTAAAATGGAGATAAACGAGGAAAAAAGTAAGATAATGATAATCAGCGGCAAAGGAGATAAGGAAGATAATCAAATAAAGATAAAATGTAAAAACTCAGAATTGGAAATAGTAACAACTTACGAATACCTGGGAAGTATAATAACTAATGATGGAAAAATAGACTGGGAAATAACAAATAGAGCAAAGAAATCAAACAAGTTATATTATGCGTTAGCCCCAATAATGGGAAAAAGAGAACTTGCACGAGAAACAAGAATAAAAATATATAACACAATAGTGATACCGACTGTGCTCTATGCAAGTGAAAACTGGACAATTCCGGAAAAACATAAGAGCAGGATAAACGCAATGGAGATGAGACATCTAAGAAAGATAGTTGGAAAGACAAAATGGGATAGATTAAGCAACGAGACTATTAGGAGAATGGCCAACCAGGAACCGATAATGAACAAAATAGCAAAGAGACAAATGAACTGGTATGGGCATCTGATGAGGATGCAATCCAATAGAATAACAAGAAAAATTTATGAAGCAAAAAACATCGGAAAAAGAAAAAGAGGCAGACCAAGAAAAAAATGGATACAGCAAGTAGTAGAGGCGGGAAAACTTAAACAAAAATCACTCGAGGAATTGAAAATAATGGCAGGAAACAGGAAAGAATGGAAGAGGTGGGTAAATGGAAATTAAAATAGCTAGCCCAAATCCGACACCCTCATTAGGGTAAAAGGAAGGGGAGAAAGAAAGAAAGAAGAAAAGACAACAGGTGTGAAAGAGACTGATAAATTTCGTTTGAAAATAGGATTGCATCAAGTCTTAGTGTTTAATCCTCAATTATTCTCATTAACGTTGGATTAAATAAAGAGATCCTCAGAAGAATAAAGAAGAACAGTGAGGTACTGACCACCATCAAATCTCGAAAGCTACAATACGTAATAAATAACAGTTTATGTGATAATTATATCCCATTATTTTTCTGTTTCTATACCCTCGGTTGAAATGAAATTTGTACGTTATTTATCACAGAATTGTACACTTGCCAGTTTATTTACATTGTAAGGAAAATATGCATTAGAAGTAGGTTATTATTCTCTATTAGGGTTTCTTTGGCATTATAATATGATTAGTTAGAAAGTTGTCGTTTTAAAAGTATCATATTAATGCTGGACGTAACTTCAAGTACTTTGGTATTAAGTTGTTGTCTCTACATCTTAGTAAAAATTTAATTGAATTTTGTCAATGTGCCAGTTTCTTGTAAAGAATTTCCAATCTCCGAAAATTTTGAATAACGCTGGGCCCATAACGGTTTCTTAATATCGTTCTTAAGCTATTTTCTTGTGGGTTTCCGAGGTGGAAATTGAAACGTAAATAAACTTACTTTAACCTTTAATTGTTTCTTATTCCCATTTAAATAGTACAATAATTACTTTAAAATGCCACAAGAAAATAGCTTCAGAACATTATTATTATTATTCAATAACTTCTTGTATTTTCCATTAAGTCTACGTAATAATATTATTAAAGTTTATTTTTATTATATTGTTACGATTATTTTGCAATAATTTGTTATTTTATATACTTAATCCATATTTCCTGAAATGAATATAATAATTCTTATTTCCCTTTGGTTGTGTAGCCACAATTACCTGTAGAATACCCTTAACCATAGATTAATCCTTCTCGAAACCGGTACGTTCTGCAGGTGGATACCTGTACCGTTAAATATAAGCGCACCTTAATGTTTACGGTTTGTTTAGTTTTTGTTGACATTCACTTCTTGATTGTTAAACGATCAAAGTATCGGAAGACGGAAGTAGTGTTTCGAGTGTTAAATAGCAAAAACTTTAATTGTTATTTTAAAAGAAATCATAAATCTTAGTCAACGATTGAACTATAAATTGAAAGGTAAGTTTTTTAATTCTATTACCTACAATACATAGTAACATAACGACCTAGACAATTCGGTTTATAAGTAGGTTAGGACAAAGTAGGAACTAGTTTTTCATTGTTCTTTCAATTCAGCAAATTTACAATTTACGTTTGAGCTAAATGTTGAGGTGAATAAATAGTGTATTGAACTTTTTTGATGAATATAGGTTTTTAGGGGATTAAAATAAACTATACTGTATTTCTTAATGTCTGACAGCACTTACCCTATGTCATATTTAAAATTAGACTTTTTGTTGAACTCATAATGATCCTAATCATTTTACAGCTGCTCAGGGATTTCTTGGTATCTGCCGAGTATACATTGAACATTCCGAGAGTAAGGCACTCACCATTGACCCTCGTTTTGTTGAAATACTTCTATATATAGTACAGATACGATGATTTTTTTAGTATTGAGGTTTATGGTCAGATAATGGTATGGTATGGAGTTATCCCTTGAAAAATACCATTCCTTTTAGAGTTTCAAATTGCTATTCTACAACATTATTATACAGTCAACTCCTGTTGATCCTAAGAGTTGATGGGCACTGTTGTGGATTACGAAAATCGTGAATAACCCGCTAAAAGGAAGTCGAATACTTGAAAGTAAATAATAAACAATTAGTTTCATCTAAAGCCTTGATTTATAATTTTTATTGTATACTTACAGTTTTTACAATTTTTGAAACGAGTCTGTCGCTTATAGATTTTTGTCTTGTCTTTGATAATCTAGATGTTGATTCACGTAAAACAAGGCTGCTTCAGGAGTCACTCGTCCTCCAGCTACAAACTCCTTTTTTTTTTCTTCATCTTCTCTTCGTTTTTTCCTCGGTATTTTCTTAGGATGTCTTCATCTCATCCGTTAAATGCTCAAATCTCGGGGCGATAGCGTCGCAATAAACGTCGTAAAAAAGTTTTTTACGTCCACATTCTCTCATAGGTACAGGAATTGAGTTCATTTAACTTGTAAGGTTAGGCAGTTCATTTTCAACTGCTAGTTCGTCACAATTTTCGATGTTTGGTAACAGTTTTCTCCATGACGTTCGCAGATGCGATTTCGTAAATAACATTCAGAATAGTGAATGACTTTCAATTGCTCAATGAATGACTTGGTTCTGTAGTTTCTTTTCATAGACGCAATGACGCCTTGGTCCATGGGCTGAACTAATGGAGTCGTGTTTGGGAGCAAAAATTTTACCGTCAGTAGACTTAAGCACATGAGTTTCAGGATGTGAATAACAACAATGCTTTTTGTGACAAATTGTTTGCTTTTAAATTTTGACTTTCTGGTAAAAATTTAGCTTTAAACCACTCTTGAAATATTTTTTATCCATTCACTCTTTCTTTAAGTTGAAGTTATCAACAAGTAGTTTTTCTGTTCTAATGCCCTTAAATTATTCAGGTTTTTTGGCATTAACAATCACCATCAACATCATATTGTGACTTCATGTAGCGGTGCTGTAGGACATAACCTTGATACATTCTTTTCGAGATTTATAGATCCCTGTTTTACCTTCACTTGCAAAAGCTAGTAACATCTGAGTTTATACACCTAAAATACGTTTTCATTCTCATTAGAAATGGCGTATACAGACTCGGGAATAATTAACTCCGCGGATCATCCGGTACAGATGAACGGGAGTTACTTAATTGTACTTGCTTTTAATGTGTATATGATTTTAACATCAAACATATATATTCACCTGCTGATGACTACCAAACGAAGAAAGAGCACTGACAGGGGTAGACATGTTAATAAAAATGAAATATAAGAGGTACCTCACCAATATTGACATCATAAGTGAACGAATTATGAAAATATCCATGAGCGGCATGACGAGAAGGATCGCATTTATAAAAATATATACCCCACAGATGACCAAACGAACCAAGTTAAAGAATGCTTCTTTGAAGAGGTTAGAAAGGTTATTAACGACATAACAAATAACAGAAAAAATTTTTACTTAGAGATTTTAATGAGATTTTAATAAGAACAAATAATGAGATAAGATAGTGAGACAGCATGGAGAAATCACAGTAAATGAAAGCAGAGAAAGATTAATAGACCTGTGTGTAGAGTATGATCTTTGAATAATGAACAACTTCTATAAATATAAAGATATTCACACATATATAAGGACAATCAATGTTGTCAACCAATGTAACTTCGTGTCCAGAATTTGACTCACTCATATTTTCTTCAACATGATCTTCCTCGTCCTGGTCACTATTGTCATCTGGTAAATCATTATCACTTTTATCGCCACTGAGAAGATTATACCATTCCACCCACTTATTTGGATCCTTGATTAAAAAATATGAATAATATAAAAATATCTCAAATAATTAAAAATTATAAAATATGTAACTGATCTCAAATAGTAACGTAGTTAGGCACACGGGTGACGAGCGTCAACCAATAACGTTTATACAGCAACAACAACTAACTCACGACTGCTCTCAAACAACCGAGGCGATGAGTTTACTTATTCAATCTTAATATGAAGGTAGATGCACGGTGACAAGGTCCAACTGTGCCAGTTGAGTACAATGAGCGTAATTATTGGCGTGGTTGACCCCTGTCACCCAAGCGACTAACAGAGGGTTAAGGAAACAATACTCTCGTTTGCCGGCGAGATTACCCTAGATTAGAGACTTACCCTAATAAATTTATTCCTATCTGTAGCTTTTTTGTCACGCCACTCATCCCTAGATTTCGCCTGCCTGCAAATATGTTGTTCTCTGCACGACATTACTACTCTTATTACTACTCTTAGCACAATCATTCCACCATTCAAAATTACCATCTTATTTGTAATATATTTAAATCTTGAGACAAACAGTTCTCCCCTCCTCAACCTATTTCATTAGAGACTATAAAGTGTAAACCCATGCCAAAAACAGATCACTTGAGAAAGGCAATCAGCCGAAACAGCTGTAGTGATAAAAATTTAAAATAAATTTTTTGGAAGTTTTGAAAACAAAGTTTTCAGTGTTTTATTGTTACATAAAATGAATTTCCATCAAGTAACGGTCGAATCCATCAATTATTTATGAAGAATATCTTAAACAAGAGTCCAAACACCAACCTGTAAGCAGAAAGGTTTACGAGAACATTTTTCCCAGCATGAAAATGGCTATAAGGGCACTAAAAAAGGATACATGGCAAACATGTGACCAACTGCATATAAAAATTAAAGTAAATGCTGAAAACAAAGACGAATTATGTATTCTAAACAACTAGCTATTCATCAAGCCGAAGTAGACTACGCATTCAAATCGAAAGTAAATGACAAAATAAACAATAAGGACAACATCTATACAAAAGTGTACACCTTTGATATGCAGCAGTGTTCCTCAACACCTAATCTAGTTATATCCGTTGCGTTTTATAAAAGACAACTGTGGACCTTTAATCTTACTGTCCATGATTGTATTACCGGACAATCTTATAATCATATCTGGCACGAAGTAATTTCCGAAAGAGGTGCATATCAAATTGGTTCATGCTTGTATAAGCATCTTGTTGATCTTCCTACATATATTACCCACGTTATATTGTACTCAGATACGTATGGTGGTCAAAATAAGAATATACACGTTATGTAAATGTTTTTTACATCACTACAAAACAGCCGACATTTGAAAACCATTGACCATAAGTTCCTTATTGCAGGATATACACATATGGAATATGACACTGACCATTCCATAATAGAGAGAACTATGACTGGATGCAACTAGTGGGGCAAACAGGAAAGGGGAAACCATTTGTTGTGAAAGAAATGAAAAGGGAAGACTTTTATGATTATTCTTCGCTGTTTAAAACTTCTTTCAGCAAAAGAAAGTGAACGAAGAAGGCGAAAAATTTGTTTGGAGGAATGTAAAGTGGTTACGATACAACAAAGAGCTGTGTGGAGTTCTTTATTATAAAACTTCATTAAATCCTTTGGAACCTTTTAAAAAAGTCAACTTTCAGCGAAGAGGTCGCAATACAGGGTCTTTGACTCCAAACCTTTGTCATGAAGGCCCGGTAGCTATTTCTGATAAGAAAAAACAAAACTTAATAGAATTACTACCTTACATCTTTGAAACTTTTCATGACTTCTACAAAAGGTTGCCTTGCGAAAGTGATGTACGTGACGTATATCCTGATTTTGAAAAGTTTTATCTTTTTTGTGAACTTTTAGTATTATATAGCTAGGATATATGTTTTTGTGGTAGTGCAGGTTAATATAAATAAAATTGGTTTTTATTTTTGTAATAGTAGAGTAAAACTCAGGTCTACGGTCATTTCTATTTTGGTGGATAAACCGATAAGTCGATTTATTTTGTTGTGTAAATGGACATAAGTGTATTTATTTTCGACAATCATTGTTACATCAAATAAATAATGTTGGCAATTGGAGGTGTTCTATAAATTACAATCAATCCCCAGAAATTAAAATTTCGGCAATTAACATAATTTGTTAAACTCAAGATTGAAAAGTATCGCTACCTTAATCCCCATTTTTCTCAAAACGTTAATTTCTTGACTTATAACCCTTTGCACAAACACTAACGTATTGTAATCTTTTATATTTTTATAAAATGCGGTAACTCTGTCAATAAATTAATAAACACTTACTTTACTTACTTAATCAGTAGACCCATTTGTACCTTTCGGTGTTGGGCCGTTTAAAATACAATTCATTAAATTACAATATTTGACAGTCTTCTGAGGTGTCCTAGCTCTTAACGAACTTTCTCCATTCCTTCCTATTGGATGCCATCTGTGTTGCTTCCTGCCAAGTCTTACCCTTACTCTGCAGTATCTGCGAGATGTCACTGTTCCATTCTTTAATGGGTCTTCCTCTTCTGTTCTTCCCTATTGGTTTGGCGTCCCACACTCTTTTTACTTGTCTATTATTGTCCATCCGAGTTAGATGTCCGAACCATGCCAATTTTTTCTCCTTGATTGACTCGAGTATCGGTTTAATGTTTAGTCTTTCTCTTATTTCTTCATTTCTTATTCTATCAGTTCTTTTTACTCCTATCGTTCTTCTGGGGTATTTCATCTCTGCTGCCTGAATTCTGCTCTGATGTCTTTTGTTTAATATCCAATTTTCTGCTCCATATGTCACTGTAGGTCTATATATTGTTTTGTATATTGTCATCTTGGTCTTTGTTGATATTTCTTTGTTATTAAGGAATCCTCTATTTAGTGCTTGGAATAGTTTTCCTGTGTTTTCCATTCTGTTGTTAAGATCGTCCTCGATGTCTCCTTTGTTGTTGATTACTGTTCCTAAGTATTTGTATGAATTTGTTTGTATTAATTTTTGTTGGTCTATCATTACTTCTATTTGATAATCCGTCCCTTGTTTCCTTGATATTTTCATTATCTGAGGCTTCTCTTTGTTTACGTTTAAGTTGTATTTGCTTGCTTCTAGGTTCCATTTCTCTAAGTTGTATTTCAGTTTTTCTGCAGTTTCCGCAATTAATACTATGTCGTCTGCAAATATACACATCTCAACATTTATCTTTTGCATTCTGTTCCAACCGATGCAGTATTTCTTGAATGTTTTCTTACATTCTTTCACTATCTCATCTATTACATTTGTGAATAGCACTGGGCTGAGACTTCCTCCTTGTCTAACTCCTTAAGTTGTTTCAAATGGTTCTGACTGTATATTTAACATTTTTACTGTATTTGTTGTTTTCATGTATATACTCTTTGTTGCTTCTATCAGTTCTTCACTTACTTGTTTCTTCTTTAGGCTTTCCCATATATATCTTTTCTTTTGACTGAGTCGAATGCTTTTTACATGTCTATAAAGCTCAGATATATTTCTTTATTTTTCTTTAAGGCTTTTCTATTACTTGTTGCATGGTGAATATATGGTCTTGTGTGTTGTGTCCTTTCCTGAATCCACTTTGTACGTTCTCTAATTTATGTTCTATTTCTTTTCTAATTTATCAGCTGAAAATGTTCCCTCCATCTTTCCATTATTGTCTTATCGTCGTTTATTATTGTTCCTTCCTTGTTCATTATTTGTTTCAGTTTCGTTTCTTTGTTGCTTCTTAGGTTTTTCAGTGTTCTGTAAAATAATTTTACGTTTTCTGTGCTGTTTTCTTCCATTTTTTCCCCGAATTTTTCCCAACTTTTCTTTTTCTCTTTCTTAACTCTCTTTAACTTTTGTTCTTTGTCTCTTATAATTTTCATATTTTTGTTGTGTTTTGTCTTGTATGTATTCTTTCTATAATTTCTTCTTTTCTTTTATTTCTCTTTTCACTTCATCGTTCCACCAAGATGTTCGTTTCCCTCTGTTGTTATTTCTTGTAGTTCCACATATTGATTTAGCTGTTTTTATCATCGCATTTTCAAATTTTCCCCATTCTTCTTCTATTGTTTCTGTTATTTCATGTTCATTGCCCATCTCTTTCTCTAGTCCTTCTGAGTATCTTATTTTCGTTGTTTTTTCCCTTAGTTTATAAATTTTTATTATTTCTTTGTGTTTTCTGTTTATGTTCTCATTTCTTTTTATTTCTTTTCTTTTGCTTTTGAATGTGGTTTCTAGTAGATAGTAGTCACTACCAATTTCATAACTACTTTTTACCCTTACTCTTATCCAGTTCTTCTCTGTTTTTTGCACTATAGTATAGTCTATAATTGATTGTTCGTCTCTTGATTTGACTTCTCTTGTGATCTTGTGTATCCTTTTATGTTGGAAGTGTGTGTTCATAATAACCAGGTTATTGTCTAGACAGAATTTTAGTAGTAATTTTCCATTTTTGTTTAGTTTTTCCTGCCCATAAGGTCCGATGACATTGTTCCAGTTTTCTGTTTCTTTGCCCACTCTACTGTTCATGTCTCCTGTGATCACAATTTTCTCTGTACAATCATTTATCACTGTTACATCACTAAATCATTGTTACATCAAATAAACAAAGTTGACAATTTGAGGTGTTCTATAAATAACAATCAATCCCCAGAAATTTAAATTTTCGGCAATTAACATAATTTCTTAAACTCAAGATTGAAAAGTATCGCTACCCTAATCCCCATTTTTATCAAAATTTTAATTTCTTGACTTATAACCCTTTGCACAAACACTAACGTATTGTAATCTTTTATATTTTTATAAAATGTGGCAACTCTGTCAATAAATTAATAAACAAATAAATTATTTTTAATGAAAAATCACCGTGACTTAAAATTTCCATTTTCGATAATGAACTATAAAGACCATAAAATTTTTTAGAAAGCTTTTATGATAATAATATGTACTTACTATATTATAATAAAGTTTTTCTAATAAATTTTTGGTCAGTAACACTTATACCTACCTACGCAATAAATGCTTTATTAATGATATACTGCTGCATCTGTGTTAAAAAACATTATTTTCTTCAATATAATACATAGCGTATCCTTGAATTTATGTATTAAATTTAAACCAGTCTTCAATACCTTCAAATGGAATTTTTTAACATCTAATATCAGTTATATAACGCGATTTCTTAGAAAACCTCTATATAATTTTATAACTCGCAATTGTAATTTGTTTGATCATTCCTTTTATCATATCGATATGCACGACCGCTGACTTTAATTCACAGCAATTACATAAGGTTCATATAATTGTACGATACTCTTGAATGGACTGAGAATGGAATAACTTTGGCAGAGGATAGAGGATATAACATTTTATCTTGTCCACCGCAGATCTATAAACTATTGATGTCTTGTTGGTTCACTGCCGTATATTATTAATGCAGAAATTGTGTCGTATTCCTGATAGCTTATAATATCTTCCATGTTTCCGTCAGTGATGAACGGTAGATTTCTCATATGAAAGGAATAATTAATTTTTATTTCTTTTACTTGACTAGTTCCTCCTTTTTTCTATTATTTGGAGAACTTCAATATTCTTTTTACTACAGTATCTATCATCTTCTTCTGGATTTTGATTTTGACGAAAACACAATATCCCCTCCATCACTAAAAGCATGTTTTATATATGCAATATAATATGTCGCTTATTGGTGTTTTATGGATTTTATACTCTCGTCCTGCCAAATCTGTTTTATTCCATCTTTAACAAAAATCCACGTTTCGTCTAAATAAACAAATGAAATGTGTTCTTTTTTAAAATGATTATAACACGCCTCTCCATTTTTGCTGTCAACACACAAACTCTTTCCAATCACAAGTACTACTATGACAAACTTATTAGAGTACCATCAACTTGCAACTGGTTTGGGAGTATCGCTAAAGTAAGGTGTCAGTTTCTCCCAATGGCCAAAAAGCAAATATGCAAAAAATGTGAAAAATATGCTCATATATATATGCACCAATTTATCGAAAAATATGCATTAAATATGCATTCTTTTAGAAAATATGCATTGAATATACATTTCTTTTAAAAAATATGCATACTGTCAATGGAAAGAATAATGGTATATTAATTAATGTAGGTAATTGTAATGTACTAATTAATTGTAATGAAAGTAGTAAAAAAGTAAAATACTATTCCTTATGGAAACAATCAATGACCAAATGTTCTTCAAAATTTTCCAATAAAAGCTTTTGGCTCTATCTGTCTACATAATTTGTATATTAAGAAACTTCTTTCCACATCAATGACACCCATCAAGTGTTACACCCAGAAGGAACAATTTCTTGAACTTAATTTTTTGGCAACATGGTAGATTTATATCAAGAATGAAACGATAACGATGTCAAGAATTTTTATTAACAAGTAATCAAACAAAAATTAATAATGTGTTTGGCGACCCCGTAGCTGAATACACTCCTGTATACGTCTAGGCATGGAGAAAATGAGATGTTCAATGTCTGCTTGTGGCACTTCGTTCCAAGCAACTTAAACTTCATGTATTAACTGTGCCAGAGTCTGTGGAGGATGGTGCAAAGCAGACAGTCTCCTTCCCATCATATCCAATACATGTTCGATAGGATTTAAATCCGAAGCACGGGGCGGCCGTGGCAACACATTAACGCCAGCTTCTTGGAGAAAGTCCATAGTTTGATGAGCAATATGGGGACGCGCGTTGTCTTGCTGAAAAAGGACGTCTCGACGGCCGTCGAGATAAGGCAGTAAAGTGGTTTGTAAGATGTCTTTAACATAACGCGCAGCTGTGGTATTGCCTCGAATAAACACAAATGGTGATCGGCTACCATAGGCAATAACCCCCCAAACCATTACTCCAACTGTCCTGTACACATGCCTCTCAACAGCAAACCCGATATCTCGTCGTTCTCCACGGCGGCGTCTTACCATCCTACGACCATTATGCATTCCTAAACAGAATCGTGATTCATCGCTGAATGCTACATTATGCCATTCTGGTACCCAATGCTGCCGTTATCTGCACCAATTCAAAAGTTGATGACAGTGGTCCGCAGTCTAAAGAAGCACTAGTCGTGGGCGGAATGAAACCAGTCCAAAGGCTCGAATGCGACGGTATAGTGTACGCATACTAACAGGTCTACCTACTACTCCAAACCATTGGTCAGCAATTTGAGGCGCAGTAGCAAAACGGTATCGCAGAGCCAGTAATCTAAAGCTCCTATCTTGACGCTCTGTGGTACGCCTTGGTTGACCAGTTGGTCTTCTTCGTGTTCCTCTACCTTCGTTTGTCCACACACGACAGACACGCATAACCGTCATTGCCGTACAATTAACGCAACGGCCTATTTCGCGATACGACAAACCCATATCTCTATACGCAATAATTCTACCCCTGTCAAAATCGCTAACATGGTGGTAATTATGGTGTATTCGAACTCGAGAGATTTTCTTACACTAAATACAATTAGACTGAGGAATAATAACTAAAAATTTCTATACGAACTGGTTTTCACAAGTCGGTCTCTTAACAAAAAAATTTAGAAGATAAAACTTTATTTTTACAAAAAGTAGAAAAGATAAAACATTGGTATTGTTATCATAGCATGTTTTAAATATAGTCATTCTGTTGCCAAAAAATTAAGTTCAAGAAATTTCTCCTTCTGGGTGTAACAGTTCTAATGTCACTGAGTATATAAAATAAAAATATGGTTTAAAAATCTAAATCTTTTCATAACCTTGTTAATTAACCTGGAACTGTCTTTATCAAAAGAATTTACTGTAAATACTGTAAAAAAATTATAAAATGATTTTTTTTTAATTCAACTTAGAATTACTTGTATCTTATTTTCATTACTATAGCAATGTACTTCTTATGCTGTACACTAGAGTGGACCATTGGCTATCTAGCATCTAGAGTGTCTAGCGATAATCCAAAACAGTCGCCAATTTGTGAAATATACTATATAGTTGCTATATATTTTTTGCGTATTAATTTACCATTTACTTGTTAACAGTGTAATATATTCGGAATACCTACTGGTATAATACTTAGTAAACGTCTTAGGAAAAACCATTTATCGTGGGCAGGGTACCGCATTGTACAGATCTGCGAGATCAAAAAACCAGTTCTAATATACAACAATGAACCTTGGTAGGCTCTTCAATGAGTCTAATTGCTTCTTAACGTACATATTAATGCACAATGCATCCATCACTTTCAATGTTTATTTTTGGAGCCGTGCCACTTTACACTTTCCTTAATTGGAAAATAGTCGTATTAGGCACATTGTTATAATCTTTATCCTGTGTCCCCTCTTTTATTATTCTCAAAAATGTACAGGATGAAGATGGACCCGGCTGCTTTGTGGAACCGTTACTTGAAGATTTAATTAAATTTATTGATTTTAAAGATGAATATGTTATGAATTATCATTACCTACTAACTAATTCATAGGCAAGGCACCGATATCCTCAGATTTGTTCTCAGATTGTTAAGCAGATCAAAACCATAAAGGGCTGTAACGCCAAGGATAGAAGAAGATTGGAGTCTATCCATGTGCAATTTTTTGTATTTTTTAAGTATAAGTTTATTGTACAACATTAAGAACACAGTAAATTAATAGAACTACCGAGTACAATTAACAAATTTAATCCCAGTACAAAGAACTTAATCACGAATTTAGAAGAAAAAGATGCAGATTCAAAAATAGATGGATTGAGTCCTTATCATGTATGTTTATTTACACAATTACACACTTTTCTATATGTGCATTTTGTTCTCCAATCCGATATTTTCATTAATTTTATATCTTCCACTAAGTAGTCTCTCCATTTCTTTCTCTGGCTTTATCTGCCTCTTTGTCCCGTTGTAATTCAGTTTTTGATTTTTTTAATTATTTCTGTTGGCCATCTTCTCATTATAATAATATACTTTCAAATTGTTTTACTTTATATGTAATTCTCCCGATTCAATAATTTTTCTGGTTCTATATTTTTTTTGGCGTTCATCACCCTTTCTAGTTATGAGTACAGTTCTCTTAATCTTCCTACACTCGATTTGAAGATGCATGATAGCCGTTTTTATGGCAGAAAATTACAACAGTCTCAAAAGGTTGTTCAGAGTAGCATTGGAAAACGTATTTAAACACCTGAATTTGGAGAAAAACGTTTAAACATTGATGGTGTGCGTCTGAGTCGTTTGTGTCTGCGAATGACATAGTACAGACATCAAGGAACTAGAGCAAATACTAAAATAGTTAAATTAAATCTTCTTCTTCTTTTTCCTTCTTGTATGTGTGCTTTAAAGCCTGTTTCTTCTTCAATATTAGCCTCATAAATTGTTTAAATTATCGCACCATCTTTTTTTGGTCTGCCAATACTTCTTCGTCCATTAGGCGACTTATCTTGTGCTATTCGTACTATCCTATCCTCTACCATTCTACTAATGTGTTTGTTCTACTCCTGTTTCCGTTTTGTCACCCATCTATTTATGTCTTCTATATTGCATGCTCTTCTTACGTTTTCGCTTCTCTCCCTATCCAACAGACTTTGAGACCCTGATATGCATCGTCTTGTCTCCGCCGTGTATGTTAATATAGGTCTAATTGCTACTTTATATATTCTTGTTTTTCTGTCTTGTCTTAGGTGTTTGTTCTTCCAGATTGTGTCATTAAGAGATCCTGCTGCTTTACTTGCTTTTAAGCTTTGTTGTCGTACTTCTTCTTCAACATCTCCGTAACTAGTTATATCTATTCCCAGATATATAAACCTTGCTTCCTGCTTTATTATTTTCCCATTAATTTCGAATTTACATCGTACTGGGTATTTAGATGTTATCATACTTACATTTGGTTTTTTCTGCTGATATTATCATATTGTATTTCTTGTCTATTGTATTGAAGATGTGTATTCTTTGGAGCTCGTCTTCTGTCTCGCGATTAATGCGGTGTCGTGTGCATATCATAATATTTGGATTATTTTGTTCTTCATTCATTAACCATGACCTTTACGTACTGCTTGTATTATTTCGTCCATTATTATATTAAAGAGAAGTGGGCTTATCGAGTCACCCTGTCTGACTCCGCTTTGTACTGGTATACACTGTGTTAGTTTTCCATTTATCTTTGCCCGTATTCGAATATGTAAGTAGATGTTTTCGATGGTTTGTATAATAATGATTGGTATGTTTCTTTTATAGAGTTGGTGTAAGACGTCTTTGACTTGAATGCGCTCGAAAGCCTTTGTCAGGTCTATAAAACATAGATATGCTAGTCAGCTAGCAATATCAGTTTTCTGTAGTCGAAATTATTTCCAAGTACCGTTTGCAAGTTATTCGAGATGCCATATACACGTTTTCAATGGTACATTTAGGACAGTCAATCAGGAAATTGCCTATACTGTCTACTACATCACAAACTGAACACTTGGCTTCGCTGTGTATACCTACTATGGCCCAGTCTGAAACGTGTTGGGGTTACGTGGGATCTTTTGCTTGTTGCTATTGGTTGCAATGGAGAAATGCTAGTTTTAATCTGATTTATTTTCTAAATCGAATTTTGCCACTTCTGGTTCCACCCACAGCACTTTATCTTTGAAAAACGCTTTTAAATCACTTGCCACACTCCGATATTTGACTTCTGATTCGTCGTTACCGATAGGATTGAGAGCACTTACATCTGCTAATTCTGCCTTCTATACCAATGTGAGTAGGTATTCACAAGAAGTTTATTGTTGTGAGGTTTCTGCAGTTGGTTAGTCTTTCTTCTTGGTCTTTCTGGAGTTCAAATTTTATAATTTTCTCTATGGGATATTTCGGGTAGAGATTTTGCATGGCTTTAATCACACTGAGGCAGTGCGAGAGAATGACACTTAAGGAGTTGTTTTTAGAATGAGTATATGGTAGAATAAGTAGATTTTAAGGAACCATCTGATGTAATAATAGCTACACCAACTCCCTGTTCGGTTTTAAATGTGTCGGTAAATATTTTAAACCAGTATTTGTACTGCTGGTTCAAGATAAGGTTCAGGTACGTTTCAAAGATTGCTGGATTTGTTTGATACCTAATATTTAAGCTTAATAATACGTTGATTTTTGGTTCCCCAATATTCCATGGATACCAGTTGTCACAGTTTAATGGAAAAACTTTTTAAATCGTGTAAAGAATGTATGGCAAGTGTATCTTACCATTACCAGTGACTACGGACAGACTTGAGACCATGGCTTTTACAAAGAAAACTTAAGAACAGTTTATTACAACTTAAATAGCAATGGAAAGAGTCATACTGGGGATCAGTTTGAGAGACAGGATTTGGAACACTGAAATTCGTAACAGGATAAAAATGATTGAGGTCGTGAAACGTAGCAAGGCATACATGGCAATAGATCGGGCATGTTGCTCGAGATAACCCTGAAAAATCGACGCAGAGAATGAAGAAACAAACTGGAGATCAAGAGAAAACAGAAGAGGAGTGGACAAATCGCAGAAGAGGTGGACGGATAATATCAAACATATCGTTTGCAAGCAATGAATGATAATTGCTAAGAGTAGACATCAATGGAAATACATAGAAGAGGTCTATGTTCAGCAGTGGACGAAAATGGACTGAAGAAGATAGTATTTTTGGATTCATTTTTTCTGTCTTGTTCATTATGGTTGTTTTCATTTCTTTTTCTTCTTTATTTGCCTATTGTTAGGTGCTGTATTTTTTCGTCATTTATTTCTAGGTTAATCTTCCATATTTTTCTCTAATTTGTCCAATTGTTTTATTGTATTTCTTTGGTAGACGTTACTAAATGCAGATCATAAATGTGTAGATGATTGCTTTAGTTTGGTTTACTATAAGATTAGAGTTAAGTCTTTCAGTATCATATCTAATAGTTCTATAAGTTTATTAAATTCCTAGAATTTGTAGTTCTGAATGGATATGCAATCAAAACGAACATACTCCGTTTTAACGCCATTTTTAATTGTGCATAACGTCTGTTAATATTGCTAGTTAAGTTACTAGTGATTAAATTGAATATATTAAAATTTTAATAGTTATGTAAAACAATACAAAATACAGTTTAATTAATGGCTTTAAAACGTTAACAGACGTAACTGTTCACTCCACCTCTACGTTCCCCATTCAAGGCCTACAACTACACCACCTAGTGCTATCCGCTACATTGGCGATTGTTGCTGTTAAATTAAACCTTTGTTCGTATTCCGGGTAGCACGTGGTTCGTGCCAGAGGAAGGCTGGTACCACCGGATCACCGATCAGCTCCTTCATACTCGATTATTTGCTGCGGTACTCCGATCGAGGTGGACAATTTCTAGTCCGTGTCGATATTTTTGTTGAGAGTTTTTTTTTTCGCAAAAACGCTGGTATCGTTAATGTTTTCATTTTCAGTCGTGATGAAACGTGCCTAGTTTGTGGTTGCAGTGAAAGTATTATCGTAGGAGAGTTTCACCTTCAGATAAATATCATTTCGAGTTGATTTCGTTTAGGTAATGGCTATGGTTGGAGCAAAGGAAAATAAAAGGTAAATAAAAAACTTTGGACGATAGCTAATACAAAAAAGTTTATTTTTCAATTAATCCAATCGACGAAATCAACTGGTATAATGTTAATTACAAGTTTTTATTTATACGTAAAAACCCGCATTATATTATGACTCTTAATTATCCTACTTTTTATTAGATGAAGAAAAGTTCAATGCCATTATCAGTAGGATAAAACTATTTCTTACATTTATAACTTTCAACGCTATAAAATTTTCAAATTTATACAATAATGTTAATTACTTTTTTATTTATATCCCTTTATATTATTTGCAAATATTTACGCTCAGTATGTCGTCGTTTCTATGTGGAACCTACTTCCCAATTTCATTCTTCCTCTTGTACCATATCCCCATATAAGTTTTTGTACAGCTACCCTCAACGTAATTAATGATATGGTTACCAATCTAATGTTTGATATGTTTTATCCACGAGATTGAATGTATGCTTTCTTCTGCACTATTCATATTCTTCCATAGGTTTAATTTTTCGTACCGTCAATAATCCCATTCACATGCACGTCTTGTCTAACCGTCATTTTCTAAGTCTTTAGCGAAACTGGAGACTTCCCCTAATAAATTTATTTTCATCTTTAGTTTTTTTTGGTCACACCCTTATCCGTAGATTTTGCATGTCTGCAAATATGTTGTTTTTTTATCTGCACGACGTTTAGTTCCGTACATCATAGTAGGCTTTTGCACCAAAAAACCTGAAAACTATTACTCTTAGCAATCATTCCACTATTCAAAATTATCATCTTATTTGTAATATATTCAAATCTCATAAATGTTTTAAATCTTTTTCATATCTTCACGTTCCTGTTTTTGTTCTTATTCCCTTCCTGTATTTTCTACTAGCACTACTATGGACGCCGCCAAGATTATTTTCAGGGGTTGCATCCGTTTTTCAGTTGCATCGGAGTGTTCTGTGCTCAAGTAATCACAATCGCCTATTCTTCTTCTTCTCATTGCGCCGTCTCCTTTCGAAGGTTGGCGATCCAAATGGCAATTGTAGTTTTGGAAACTGCTGCGCGAAAGAACTCTGCGGATGAGCGGTCGAACCATCTCCTCAGGTCTTTCAGCCACGAGTTTTGGCGTCTTCCTACTGATCTTTTGCCCTGTACTTTTCCTTCCAGTATAACTTGAAGTAATTCATATCTTTCGCCTCTCAGCACATGACCCAAGTATTGCATTTTCCTCTCTTTGATTATTCTTAGTAATTCTTTTTGTTTACACATGCGACGAAGTACCTCAACATTAGTAACTCTTTGTACCCATGGAATTCTCAACATTCGTCTGTATATATACATCTCAAAGGCATCTATTCTTTTTTCTATTTCAGAGTCCATTGTCCAACTTTCACAGCCATACAGTAAGACAGAAAAAACGTAACATCTGATCATTCGGATTTTAAGCTGTAGACTAAGGTCTGATCTTGTAAAAAATGTTTTAATGCTCATGAATGTTTTCCTTGCTTGTTCGATTCTTGATAGGATTTCTTTTTTTGGATTACACTGACTATTGATATTTGTTCCCAAATATTTTATGGAATTTACCTGTTCTATTATTTGACCCTTGGCATACACCTGTACGTTTATTGGTGTCTTTGAAAATACTAAAGTTTTAGTTTTGGAAACGTTTAGATGTAAACCGAACATTTCGCTGTGGTGAACTACCGCATTTATTATATTTTGTAGTTCTTGTGCGTTGCTTGCTATTAAGACGGTATCATCAGCATATCTGATGTTGTCTATGCTGATTAAGTTAATCTTAATTCCGCCTTGGACCTCGTCTAATGCTTCTCTGAATATAGACTCCGAATACAAATTAAAGAGTAGCGGTGATAAGACGCAACCCTGTCTCACTCCTCGTCGGATTTGTATGTCTTCGGATGTTGTGTGCTCTATTTCAATTGTTGCCGTTTGGTGCCAGTATAGTTCTGAGATAATTCGCAAGTCTTGTTCGTCAACTCCAGTTGTTCTCAGAATTTCGATCATCTTTTGATGGTTAACGCAGTCAAATGCTTTTCGATAGTCAATAAAACATGCATATACATCTACATTCATGTCTCTGCATTCTATTATTATTCTTCTATTACTTTCAGAAAAGTCAAATAACCCCAAAACGATAACACTTGGACCGAATGTGTGCTCAACAAAGTATCCCTAAAACTAGACTTCAATGAAAAATTGAAAATTAAACAAACAGCTGTAAAAGGAGACAAATATTAAACAGTCTGTCATTAACAAAGATATTAATCATCTACTTCCAAGATACAAATTGTATATTTTTAAATCTTTGATTGAAGTAGAACTAATAAATAACAAATCCCTGAGACTCTATTAATATTTTATTTGTTTAATTATGTACCAAATCCAATTAAGTAGCTTAAATCGAAATATGTTGTCAATGACCGGCAGAAATGTTAACGGAAACGAGCTGATATTTCCACTTTCTTTTCCCAAAAAAAAAAAAACATTCAGTTTAATGACATTACAATTGGATGATAGATAGAGGTAAATACTACATGATGTATCACCAATAATTCATAACCAAATATATTCCAGTTTAGTAATGTCTTTAGTTATCCTCTATTAGAAATATTTATGTATAATTTAGAATATATCATTTTATTTTAACTGCCCGACAGTCATTTTAAACTGTCAATGTAATTAACGACTACTTAATGGAAATTCTTGTTCAGTAGTAAAACAGAACACTGTTTTATTTTCCACAAAATGTCGTTAACTTTTAATTTGTTTATATTGTTACGTTTTTCTGTGGGTTCAGATATTAAGTGGAGCCCTACGTAGTTTAACTAACACTTATTACAAATTCTAATTACAATAATAATTATCGCTTACAATTCGCACTGATATCTCTTACAAAACAATTCGCCGATACTAATAAGGAAGCCTCAGCGGTCTGAGTGTTCAGGAACGTGTGTGAAACAAATGTTCTGAAAGGTTATCGGGCTACGAGAACGTTCCTGCGTCGGTGGAAACGGTGTGTGAAATACTTCCGATAGTGAAAGAAGAGTTCTCGACTTATGTCGTACAACAATATATTAAAGCAGTTTCCATATCGTAATGCCTTTTCTTTCCTAATCCCCACTTCTTTTGATTTTGACAGTCTCTTCCCTAAGATTTCTTGCAGACATCGTCTTGGCGATGCCCCTCATCCACGTTGTTGCCTGTATTCCACGTTTCTACGGAATATTTTTTATAGATACTTTTTTTTCTGTTCGTCTGCCGTGTCCATTTAAGTACTTAATAAATAGTTTTGCATTATATTTTTGGTTAATTGCCATATTCTTGCCCCATATGTTACCACTGGTTCTTATTTCGTATTGTAGATTCGTTTCTTGGGATTTTTTTTTTATATTCTTTTGGCGTAAAACCAAATTCATCACTTGTCTATCACTTGTCTTTTTTTTTACTCTCCTCTTACATCTTCTTTTTTATGTAATATTGTCGTAATGCACTATTCCATTTTTCTGGTGTAACTCCGTCAAAGGCATTCCGTTTTGTTGTTTTTTATACTTTTTAACGCTGATTCAATTTCCCCTTTCCTTTCGTATATCCTTCCTGTGATACTTGATTTTGTATTGGCGGGATTTCTGCCTGTGGAATGTGAGCATCTCGACTATATAATGTTCTGTAGTTCTCAGATGATTTTTAGGATTTCTTGTTGTTTATACACTCGCGATCATAAAATCCGGGTCACCTTGAAAATCGCCGTTATTTCATTTTTAACGAGGTTTATCGTAAATAATAATAACACAAATACAAACTAATGCATGTTTCTGAGAATTGTTGTCAGCTTAGCGGTTTCCTTTAAAACAAAGAATTCCAATAATGCCGATTGCGCGGAAAACTGTACACTTCCCACTTGTTTTAAATGTCTCATTTGTGCTTCGACTTTCTGTTCAAACGCAACAGACAAACGTTTATTATTGCCGCCATTAGTGTTTATTAGTGCCTTTATTAATGTTTATTATTGTTTATTTTATGCCAAAAATGCCTTGACTGTTGTTGAAACCGCACGCATTGTTGCGTTTGTGTAAGACGGTCACACTCAACGGCAAGTCGCAAGAACTGTTGGCGTAAGCCTTTCTACGGTTCAACAAGTGCTTCAACGCTTTCGGAAGACGAGTTTGCTAACCAGACGACCTGGCTCTGGACGGAGAAGAACGACCACGGCACAAGATGACCGTTTTCTTGTGTTTCAGGCTTTACGAAACGGGACCTCAACTGCGGTTATGCATCGAAATTGCCTACAGGAAGTACGAAATTGGAGAAGAAGACGCGGTTTTTAAGCAGGACAACGCACAACCGCACGTTGCCAGGATCAGTATGCAATACTTGGACGAGGTTAGAATTACGAGGTTACCCTGGCCAGCTAGGTCTCCGGACCTGAATCCCATCAAACATCTCTGGGACGATTTGAAAAAACGTATTCAAACCCATACACCTCCTCCTAACAACGCACAGGAGCTTAAGGATCTGTTAGTGAGAGAGTGGAATAACTTACCACAACATGTAATCCGGAGAAAAATTGAGAATATGCGCCGTCGTCTGCAAGAGGTTATTAGAGCAAGGGGAGGCAATACACGATATTAGTCATTGAAATTCCACTGATGTTTTACCAAGTTCTGTATTTTTCATATTTTCTTTCGTATGTCTGTTGCAACAATTTGGTTTGTTTTCTGCTTTTTCAATAAAAACAATAAAAAAACCGTTTTTTTTTTCTTTCAAAACAAAAATTGATGACAAATAAAAAATACATTAGCTTAAAAAAAAGGTTATTGCTGCACCAGATGCAAAAATATTCAAGAAACTTGAAATTTTCAAGGTGACCCGGATTTTATGATCGCGAGTGTATAATTATATGGTATGTCCTTGTTTATTTTTTAACGTATAAATATTCGTCGGTCCTGTCTTCAACTTTCGTTTTAGAACTTTTAGGTTTTTGTTTTGTTCTATGGTATTAGTTGTTCCGTTAGTATTAAACTTATTTATGCCTTTCCTACTGGCATTTGAAATGGTTTTGTTTAAATTCCTTAGCTCTGCAATGTTGGTTGTGTCCTTATCTTTAATTTCCCTTCTTTTTTGCATTAGATTTCTTGTGTCTCTGTGAGTTTTTTTATTTTTCCTTGTTTGCTCGTCTTGGCACTTTTTCTGTGCCTTCTTCAGGGTGTCCACCAATGTTTCGTTAAGCTGTGCAGTATAGGTTTCATTTTACACGTCTTTCTGTATATTATATATAACACTTAGCCTGTTCTATATATTTTGCAATAAAATTTTATTTTTCATTTTCAAAAAGGTAGTAACAGGCATCTGAAAATCGCAGTAGTAACATATATAAATTAATTTTGAATTAAAAAAATATAATATGCAGAAAATAGATTTTTGATTAATTATTATTAGTTTTATTTCAATTTTCAATCTTAGGTTTATATTATATAGAGGGATAGCCAGCACACATTAGTTTGTAAACCTAAATCCTTATTCTATTTATCGTTTTAGCTTTAATTTAGTTTAACATATCAATCGATACAAACCTACATATCTTCATATCATGTTAACGTTCTACATATAGGCAGGTATGCATTACATATCAATGCGATTAGTAATGTGTGAAACATGTACTCGTATCATCCACGAAGCATTCCTAAGACTTATCTTGACCTGAATAAGAGTACAAAGAAATAAGCCACACCCAAAGAACAAATAGAATTTTTACGAAACTTTGCGGTAATGTATTACATTAGCGTCCCATGCATAATTAATTTGACACAATACATAATCGTTGGTCTCAGTTTCGTAAAAAACAATAAAACTGTCGGCAGCATTTTCTTGGTTCGTTTTATTGTGAGCGTTTTCATGCCCTAAATTATTTATTTATTCACTTTTTGATATGTATTAAAGTTATAAATACAATATCGGTCAGAAAAACCGGACACATTGATTTCTCTTATACAATATATAATAATTTTTACATTTTTTTAAATTCATTTGAAAAATTTGTATTAACTTTTATTTTATTCATTACTTAAGTTGCTGTAAATATTTTTTCGAAAATGAATCTGGTATTGTAAATGTCGCTGTAGTCCAGGGGGGATCTGCTGAATTGGACATTTTCTATATGACATTTTTCAAACCACTTCAGGATAGACATTTTATCAATAATCACGATATGCGCCAGTTGCGAACCTTCTGCTAATTTTTTTCTTTAACAAAATCTGAAAAAAAAAAAATATTTTCGCCTATAACTAGAGAGACTTTTTCACCAAGTAACAAAAAACAAAATTTGTTTAATTTATTAATGTTTATTATTTGAGAACGATTTCCGAAGTGGAGATTGAAACGTCAATAAACTTAAACTTATTTTAACCTTCAATTGTGGCTTATTCCCATTAAATTAGTAATTAATTTAATAGTACCATTCTATAATGCATAATAATGCCAGTTCTTCAACTGGCAAATATTTTCCGGGAAAAAAATTTTGGATGAAACCAATGTCGAAAGAACTTTTTCTATAAGTATCTGAAGTAAAAAAAGTACAATTATTATTATGCGGTGATCAATTAACAGCGTTCCAATTTTTTTCAAGTACTGAACATAAAACATGTTTTCAAATAGTACTTCTTCCGACGAAGAAGAAGTACAGCCTAAAGGCGTACAAGAAAAAAGGGAAAAGGAAATGCTGGGGCACCCAATCCACAGCAAGTAACAAAAACAAGGACAATTTAATAGCATTTTTGCTGAATTACTTCAAGATGAAGAACGAATTTTCATTTATTTTCATATGTCGATATATAAAAACAAGATACCTACATTCTACTTCTTGGAGACCTTTCGATCTGTTTAGTTCTGAAGCTGCCTCTGGTTAATTTCCTGGAAGGTAGATTGCCAACTATCCCTCCATCTTTTAGGTGGTCCTCCGGGAGGTCTTGAACCGGGCGGGTTGTTTTTTAGGGCAATTTTTGGGAGTCTATTCTCATCCATCCGCCTTTCATGAATGTACCACATCCTCTTACGCTGCCTTTTCCATCTTACAATATCTTGAATGTTGCACTACTCTCTGACGTTTGTATTTCTCACCCTGTCTCTTCTTGTTTTGCCCACTATTGTTCTTAGGGTTTTCATTTCGGCAACCCTTAGCATCTGTTGCGTTTTGTTGCCATCTTCGCGAACTTCTATGCCATATGTCACGATCGGTCGTATGCAAGTCTTGTAGATTCTAATTTTACTATCTGTGCGCATATACGGATTTGACCAGACTATCTGGGTCATGTGTGCTTGATATATCTGTGCCCAGATATCTGAATTGCATCACATGTTCTATGGTGTTGTTCTCAACCACTAACATACATCTGAGCGGATCTTTTGATATTGTCATACATTTAGTTTTGTTGGTAGAAATGGTCATATTTAGTTGGCGGCTCATTTGAAAGAACTGAAAGAGCTGTCTCTGCATAACACACCATACCAATTCTTTTGTTGCTTATTCTGTATCCGAAATTGAGAGATGTTACTTTGTTTATAATTTTGCCCATGAGTAGGTTAAACAAGAAGGGGCTTAAACTGTCGCCTTGAATGAATATATTTAAAATGTCTCCCAGGCGAACCCTGTCAAACGCCTTCTTCAGATCAATGAAGCAAATATACGCTGGCATGCCGAACTCTATAGCTTTTTCTTTGATTTGTTTTATTATGAATACTGCATCTGTTATAGACCCCAATCTTGTAAAACCTTGCTGTTCTTCAGCATTAGTGATTTGCCCTTCCAATTAGTCCTTAAGATTGCTCGTGAAAAGTTTCATCGTTGTATTTAAGAGGGTTACTCCTCTGTAGTTTTATGGGCAAGTTTTTTGTCCTTTTTTAAATATGGGGATTGTGATGCTCTTATGCCATTCTTATGGTGTTTCTTTGTCGTTTAAGATTTTGTTAAATAGTTGTGACAGTTTACTTGCAAGTTCAGGACCTCCATATTTTAAGAGTTCATTGGGTATACCATCTGTTCCAGGTGATTTTCTGTTTTTTAGTTTCTTGATCTTTGCTTCTACTTTTTCATCATTGACTGTAGCACTTATATCTGCTTCGTATTCGTTTATATTCAGCGTTTCTTCAGCATCATATAGCTCCTTAAAATGGATTTGCCATGTCTCTATAGGTACTCCCTTGGTCTGCACGAACTCATTAACTAGTTTTTTCCTGTTCCGAAGCATTTTCCATACTTTCTTGTAGGCACCATGTAGGTGGTAGTCCATGTCGCTGGTGAATTTAGCTTAATGTTCTCTTTTGATTGATTTTATTCTTGCGTTTACTTCGTTTCTTACATAGACATCATAAGTAGGTCCACAGAATCTCTGACTGAAGCATTTCTGTCGTTAAGGGCATCTGCACACAGAATGGGACTAAATATAAATGTTCAAAAGACCAAATATATGTGTTGCACTAGGTCAAGCAACCCGACACCTACACGAAAAATAATTGATGACCTAGATCTGGAAGGTGTTGACACCTTCATATACTTAGGGTCGCTGCTAACCAAAGATAACAACGTCAGTGAAGAAATCAAAAGAAGAATAGTGCTCGCCAATAAGTGTTACTATGGCTTAAGAAGACAGATGGCCTCAAAAATGTCTAGAAAGATTAAACTGACTGTATACAAAACACTAATAAGACCAGTGCTAACATATGGTTCAGAAACTTGGACACTAACACAGAATGACCAAGAATTGCTCAAACGTTTTGAGCGAAAAATACTAAGACGAATATATGGAGGCATAAAAGAACAAGGTTTGTGGCGCAGGTGTTACAATTTTGAGTTGTATAGAAGAACCTGACGTTGTAAAATTCATTAAGGTAGCACGCCTCAGATGGATAGGTCATGTAATCAGACGAGAGGAAGATGCCATAGTCTGAAAAGTTTTTGACCGAAGAGGGCCGATCGGACAACGAAGAAGAAGAAGACCGAGACTTAGGTACCAAGACAACCTAGAAAATGATTTGAAGTATATCGGAATTAGAGCATGGAGAAGAGTTGCCAGAGACAGGGGCGAATGGAGGATTGTTCTGAAGAAGGCTTTGGCTCATAAAGAGCTGTAACGCCACTGATGATGATGATACTTCGTTTCTTACTTGGACATATTCTGCGAGAGATTCTTCCGATTGTGTGCTTTTATATCTCAGGTAGCATTTGCGTTTTAATTCAGAGAGTTCTTTTACCTTTTGACAAAACCACGGTTTGGTGTGGTTTATCGCACTCGTGTTAATTTTCCGCTTTCCAATTGCTTCTTCTGCTGCTTGGTTGATGCATTTCCTGATTTTTTTGGCAAGTATCTTCTACTCCCCATTCTGGTTGTAACTCGATCTCTTTTAGTTTGCAGGTAATCCTGTTCTCATAAAGGAGTTTTGTACTCTCTGTTGCTAGCGACTCTATATTGTGTTTTTCGATGAGCATTGGGGGTTTTCTGTTTCGTTGCGGACGTTCTAATATCATCTTGCATAAAACAAGGTTGTGATCGGTACCCAGGTTAGCAGATGTTAGGGCTCTGACATCAAGTACTTGTGACGGTGTTATCACTCGATTTGTGATTATAAAATCTATCATTGATCGCTGGCCTCGATTATTGTTAAAAGTGTATTTATGTTGGTCTTTATGAGGAAAGTATGTGTTGTTGATTCTCATTTCATTTCTAGCGCAAAAGTCTATTAGTGCTTCGCCGTTTTCATTAATTATTTCTTCGTTATACTTTTGTTTTATACCTGATATGACATCGTTTCCGATCCGTGCATTAAGATCCCCGAATACGATAATTTTGTGTTTAGCATTTATGTTATCTACGGTGTTTTGTAGTTGCTGATAAAAATTTTCAGTTTCTGCTGTGTTGCTGTGTCTGCAACCTATCGTTGATGAACCACTGTTATCAATTATTACAAAATCAATTGTTTTTTTTTAATTTATTCAATTATATAAAACTATGGCTACAACAGGCCGTTGCTTTTGTACCCCTTTTCAATTGTACAGGGCGTTGAACTTTCATTGAAATCTGGTTATAACTCTTTAAATAATGTGTATAACACACAACTTTGAAAGAAGTGTAATAATGCTTTACACAGGAAGAAGTTGTGTTTCATATTTCGTCGATAAACTCACTATAAGTTTACTTCCAATTTGCAATTCAAGCAGATTGCACCGTACTTGACTCAACGTACAATTTGCAAAACGTTACATACACATCTATACATACATAATCGACTTTGATCAAACAACTAATTGATGCCTCTAAATGTACACGATAAATATAGATCAAGGGACTAAACCAAACTCGCCTGACAAAACAGCTTTTAATTATATAAGTACGTACCAAATGGATTGTTGGGTCATGTTAATAATGCTAATTTAAAATAAATAGCTGTTGAATAACAATTTCAATGTCAAATTTTTCTCCGGCGGTAATTAGCATTTTTCATAGGTGAATTAAAGGACATTGCTAGTTACTGCAACGGTTATATAATAGTCCAGGTGGGATCTGTCATAAAGCAGACCATAGTGGACATTTTCAATGGGAGTTCAATAGCAGATTTTTTTTATATAATATACAAAAAATGATCAAACTTTTAAACTTTCTTTGAAACATTTAAATCAGTTAACTAGGAGAGTCTAAGCAATTTTTTTAAGTTATAAACCATTTTTTCAAAATGTAGATACGTCATTTTCAAATAAAAATACGCTTTCAAAGCATATTATACTAGATCTGGAACACATAGAACTTACGTCAGAAGAAATAGGTCCATATATAACAAAAGAAGAAATATTACACGCATTAAAAACAATGAAGAGTGGGAAAAGCCCTGGACCTACATGCTTCCCATAGAAATCCTAAAAATTCTAGACGAGAAGCACAGTGATGTTGTAGTGACACTCTTGAACCAAATTTATAGTTCAGGCGTATTATCCAAAGAGTGATTAATGTCGATTTTTATTTGTTTCCCCAAAAAGAAAAACGCAAGAGAATGCAGTGACTACCGCACCATTAGCTTGATGTCTCATGTGCCAAAGTTACTACTAAAAGTCACCCATAACCGAATATATCACAAACTGGACATAGACGTTAATGATACACAATTTGGTTTTCGCAAAGGTCTAGGAACGCGTGAAGCTCTTTTTTCATTTAATATACTGATACAAAGATGCCTGGACGTCTGTCAAGATATATACGCATGTTTTATTGACTATAATAAAGCATTCGATAAAGTACGACATAAACAATTAATGAATGTCCTGAAATTAAAGAAGATTGTATTAGCAAAAGTACGTGTTAACGAATAGCTGTCAGAAGAAATTGAAATTAGACGTGGAGTGAGACAGGGGTCTTAGCCGAAAATATTGAAGATTTTCAGAGACTGGTGACCAGAATAGCGGAGTTTGGAAAAGAGTACAGTCTAACAATAAACGTCAAGAAGACGAAATTCATAAAAATATCGAAAACTCAAAGAAATATGGAGAATCTTCTAATAAACGGAACCAACGTCGAACAAGTGGACAAATATGCATATCTGGGAACAATGATTACATTTAGGAGATCAAAATCAGAATAGAAAAGGCTATTGCAAATTTCAACAAAATGAGAAGAGTGCTATGTACAAGGGATTTAAAATTGGAACTAAGAGGTAGGTTGGCGAGGTGCTATATTTTTTTGACTTTGTTTTATGGAATCAAATTTTGGACCTTGAATGCGACATCAATGAAAAAACTGGAATCATTCGAGCTGTGGGTGTATAGAAGAATTCTGAAAATATCGTAGACAGAACACGTCACAAACAAAGAGGTTCTGAGAAGGATGAATAAAAAAATAGAAATT
Organism: Diabrotica undecimpunctata; assembly: GCF_040954645.1. Taxonomy (NCBI): domain Eukaryota; kingdom Metazoa; phylum Arthropoda; class Insecta; order Coleoptera; family Chrysomelidae; genus Diabrotica; species Diabrotica undecimpunctata. Next base: position 146,704,934 of record NC_092808.1, read on the forward strand.
TTAAATACAATTAAAACAAGAAATTTGGAATATCTCGGGCATATTACACGTGGAGCGAAATACACCTTGCTCCAACTGATCATGCAGGGAAAGATCCAAGGAAAGAGAAGCATAGGGAGGCGTAGAATGTCATGGCTGCGCAACCTGAGAGAGTGGTACGGATGTACATCAAATGAACTTTTCAGAGCAGACGTCTCAAAAGTCCGAATAGCTATGATGATTTCTGACCTCCGCCGCGAAGATGGCACTTGAAGAAGAAGAAAAAGGAGAAGAAGACAAAAATAGAATTTATATATAGGAAGTAATTATAACAACAATAATTTCATTATTGAGTTATTTTTATTTTGTTCATTTATTTTTGTATACCTATCTGCTTTTATTTTTATAATTATGTATAAATAAGCGGGGCAGTAGCTTAGTATAAATTTACTTAGATGGGGTCAACTGATGTCTGCGTCCAGTTGAAACAAGGAACTGCAATATTTTCACGAAATATCCTTGTGATATAATTACTATACGCAGACAATTACAATTTCTCATGGTAGCTGTGAATGGTTGATACGCTCGTAACACTTGTCTATTGTTACGTCTTTGGTAATGAAAGTTTTCCTTAATCACTATTGTTGGAAGTGACGTGAATATTAAGCAACGGATATAGACGATTTTGAGTTCATCGCCACTTTCATAATCGTATTAAACGCTGGAGACAGCTGTTCGACATGATAAATAGGAATTTGTCTGTGCCTACATGTATATGCTGTATGAATAATATTTGGTTCGCCCCTTCAGTTGTTTCTACCTTTATTTTTTAATTTATGCTTTTGCTACTGCCGCCTACAAGACTAATATAGTTCTTCTATTATAGAACTAATCCATTACAAGAAAATTTATTATTGGTATAGGTTATTTAGTTGTATATCAATATTCCCGCAGATTTTGAAAAATGTGCTAATTTCTAAGGCCGGTTCAGATAATTTGACTGAATGAATCTCAATAATCCGGGGCTTATTTTCTTCGTATACTACGAAAAAAAAAGTTTAAAAAGATTACGGCTATGGCCGTATTCCCGTTCTCCTCCGCCAATTCTCCCGGTCCAAGGCATGCTCCTCCTCCAAACCTCTCGATTCCATCGCTCTTCTAATTCCTTCATTCCATGATCGTCAAGATCTACCTCTTTTTCTTCTTCCAGGGGGCTTCCATCTGTGAAGTTTTTGGGACCAACGTTCGTCAGCCATTCTCAATAGGTGTCCAAACCATTTTAAACATCTTTCTATTCTATCATGTTATTTCTTATAGATTCGTTGGTCTTTCTTTCCAGCCTTGATGTTCTAGCACTTCTTCTCAAGTAATTAATTTTAACTGCCAACAATCTTCTCTTCAGGTCTGCATTAATTGTCCATACTTCAGAGCCATAACAAAGAACTGATTCAACCATGGTTTGCCCTATTCTTTTTTTGTTAATTTTTCGAAATGTTGCGATTCCACCATAAGCAGTTTAGACAACCTACAATATTACGTCCCTGATTAATTCGGTGTTTAATTTCTGTTTCTCCCAAGCCGTTCTTATCAATGAGTGCACCCAAATTTTTAAATTTTTCCACTTGTTTGATTTCCACGTCTTCGTCTATCAACACTTTAAACCTTGCATCTGAATTAATAACTAAATATTCTGTTTTCTTCATGCCGACTTGTACCCCTTATTTTACATATTCTCTGTATAGACGCTTTATCATAAATTCTAGATCATAAGAATCTTGAGCTAGGACGACTTGGTCATCCGCAAAGTTCAGGGAGAACAGTACTTTATTTCCTATGGGAATTCCCATTCCCTGGCAGTGGTTTTTTCCAATTTTGGAGGGCTGCCTCAATGCTGCCTCAATATATAAATAAAACAGTAAGCGTGACATACTGCATCCTTGTCTTAGTCCTTTAGTTACTTTTATTCGCTCTGATAGTCTATTTCCGATTTTTAGGTAAGTAGTGTTGTCCCTGTATACTTCTGTGATTATTCCTAAAAGGTATGGACTAATGCCGAGTTGTTGTAAAGCTTGCCACAATTTAAGTCTTGGAACTGTATCGTACGCCTTTTCTAGGTCGATGAAGGCTAGATGTACTTCGGTACCAACCGCTATTCTTTTTTCTATTAATTGTTGGAGTATAAACAAGTTATCAGTGCAAGATCTACCACGCGTAAATCCACTTTGGTCTTCGCTAATTAGATGTCCTACATCATATTGTATTTTTCCATTTATTGTCTTTCCAAACAATCTCCCGAAAGTGGGTAGGACACTTAATCCTTTGTAGCAGTTAGGATCTTTTGGATTATCCTTTTTAAAGATGGACACTTGGTGAGCGGTTTTCCATTCAGATGATACTTTAATTTGTTGGCAGAATTGATTCATTAGAAAAGTTATTCGTTCTATTAGAAGTGGACATCCTACTTTAAGTAACTCTACAGCTATACTGCCAGGTCCTGGAGATCGCCCATTTTTCATTTTAATTAACGCAGTACGGACCTCGTTCTTAGTAGTATGAATGTTACTGTTTGTTTGTCTCTCCATACTGTATTCCTCTCTCATATACTCCAATTTGAACGGAGTAAATTTTTATAGCTATTTTCCCACTTTTCCATATGAATTAAGTTGCTTAAGGAGTTACGGGTGGTTTTCTTTAGATTAGTGATAGTTCTCCATGCTTTCGTAGTCTGAGAACCACCAATTAAATTTTCAACTTAAACACATTTTTGTTCCCAGAAATTGTTTTTTGCTTCTTTTATTTGATTGCGTACTTCTCCGTTTTTCCTTTGATATTTTACTCTATTACTATGCTAGATGTTTTATTTGTTAGCCATTTCTTATATATTTTGTATTTTTCTTGTATTATTTCTTTTACGTTTTCTGTCATCCATGGTGGTTCGTGGTGTTTTTTGTCGTTGTTCTCTGTTCCTAATACTTCATAAGCAATTTTTTTATTATCGTTTTGAGGTTGTTGTATTCTTGTTCTACATCCATATGAACTAAACTAACTATAACTAAATTAAATGAACTAAATAATATGTTTAAAAATAATAATTGTATTTATATGAAATTATTTTAAAACGAGAAATATAAAAATTTAAACTGATGATTCAATGTTGTTACTAATCGGATGACATTTATGACTGTTAAATTTTGACAATCGTTACGAATCGATTCTTTTAGTGACAGATATTCTTTTAATTTTTTTCTTCCCATTTAATTTCTATATTTTATTAATTATTTTTCATTCAGTTTTTAATTTAAACCTGATTAGAGTAGATATATGTTGACTAGAAACGAATTGAACCAGAGTAGTGAATCGATGGAAAGAACCGCTATTTTGTGACGCTACCCGTGACGACGACATCTTGTGGCGCTAGTTCCGTGACGCTCGCCTCAGATTTTAACTGTAGAGAAAAGAGTAATACAAGAGCCAGTATAGAAGCTTCGCTTTAAAAAACAGTCCAATAAATACACTCAACCAGTTTTTCTTCCACAAAAGAAAGCAAGTATTATCTTGATGATTACTTCTTCTTCTTCTTCTTCTAATGGCGCTACAACCCTTTGTGAGTCTTGGCCTGCTTAACAATGTTCTTCCATTCTGCCCTGTCGGATACTTTCCTTCGCCACTGCCTGATGTTCATGGTTTTAAGATCCCTCTCTACGTCGTCTATCCATCTTTTACGGGGCCTTCCTCTTGTTCTGTTTCCTTGATGATTACTTAGAACAGAAAAAACACTAAATGGCGGTATTAAACGATCATGATAATAACTTTACATAGGCACTCTCTCAATAATATACGAATTATGTTTAAATAATTCTGAAATTCCAAGCATAAATAAACCATATTGTACATTGTGTAAGATTATATCGTGCACTTTCCTCATTATTTTTTCGTGTGAATTGTTTTCCTTGTCGAGAAAATTATAAACCGTATCAGTCAGATTTTACGACAGAATGTTTCCATAGTATGCAATACCACGAATTGAAAATTAGTAGCGATTTATTAATTGCCATTAATTACACTATTGTTACCTGTCATTAAGAAGTAAAATTTAACCACGAAAAATGTTTAATGTTGTTTATAAGGATTTTACAGTGATTTTAATAATGGGTTTTGTGTCAGGAGCTACCACGAGTTTCGATCTGTAATAAATTACATAAATAAATTACGCATAAGTAAATTGTGTACCGATTTAATTCTAAGTCACTTTGTAACTCTTGGATGTGTTGTTGGAGATGTTTTTCTTTCTTCCGGTCATTTTTTAAGAATTTCTCTGGGCTTTCTTTATTTTCATACGTTTTCGATTGTAGATAATTTTGAATTTACATATTATTTTTTTTTACTTGACCTTTTCCTTACTATATTCTCCAATAAGTGCAAAAAAGTATGCCCTCTATTCGTAAGGGTACATCACAAGAAATATGTTACTATTAAACATTGTGTAACAACAAAACACCGCATAATAGATGAAATCCTTAAAATACTTGAGAATAGAAGAAATCTTTGTCAAAGTGGTATACATAGTGAAAGGGAAAAGTTTAAGAAACCTCAACAAAGAAATAAAACGAAGATGCAAGTCTGATAAACAACAGTACTATTACAATATATGTACAGAAATTGAGAACCACGATCAAAACAATCAGCCGAGAGGTCTATTTAGAAAAATACGTTACATAGAAAGAGACTTTAAAGCCAGAACTTGGACCGTTGAAGACCACACAGGAACCCTGAGCACCAACAGAGAAGATATAGCAGAGACATGGAGATTATATTGCCGGGATCTCTATAAAAATGATCAAGGCCAGGAACTTGTTCACTAAAGAAATGAAAGAAGAAACTAATATACTCGAGAATGAAATAAGACTAGCGATCAGTACACTCAAGTATAACAAAGCACCAGGTCCAGATGTGATAACAGCAGAAATGCTCAAAGCCACAGAAGAAACCGAAATAAAATTGTTTAGCTTGTTCTGTACTAAAATATGGCGTTTCAAGCAATAGCTTGACGATTGCATTGCGATTAAAATATATAAAAAAAGACAGCTTCCATAAATCCGACAATTATTGAGTTCTGAGTTCATTAAACTTGTAAATACTGTCAGTTCATTTTAATCTTCTCCAACTGTTAGTTCGACACAATATTCGATGTTTGGTAACAGTTTCTCCATGACTTTACAATTGTTGAAGACTAAAGACTCCCACGCAGATGCGATTTCGTAAGTAGAGTCGAGAATAGTGAATGACTTCCAAAACTCTTTTAAGTCATATTCTTCTTCAATTTTTGGGCGAAGTAACACTATTCTGTAGTTTCTCTTCGTAGGCACAATGACGCCTTGGTCCATAGGTTGCACTAACAAAGTCGTGTTTGGGGGCAAAAATTTGGCAAATATTTTTCTGTCCGCAGACTTAAGCATATACGATTCAGGATGTAAGGGGGCGTTGTTAATCAACAACACAGCTTTTTGTGGCAAATTGTTATTTTTAAATGTTTTGACTTCTGTTACAAGTTTGACTTAGAACCACGCTTCAAATATTTTTTTATCCATCCACCCTTTCCTTTGGTTGAACTAATTAACAGGTAGTTTTTCTGCTCTAGTGTCCTTAAAAGATCTAGGTTTTTTGCCTTGCTAATCACCGTCAACTTTAATGGCAATGGTCAAATTTATGGCCCCCCGCTTTACCTTCACTTGCAAAAACTAGCGTCCGAGTTGGAAGGCATCTACACAAGAGGCGCTTCGTCTGCGTTATAAATTTGTTCGTAGCTCAGATTGATTGAAGAAAGGAACTCTTTAAAACCCACTTTCAATTCCTCAGCTTCCCGTTGGTCACCACTCAGCTTCTCTTCATGAAGTCATAGCTCCTTTATCCTATGGCGTTGCTTAAAGCGAGTCAACCGATCAGACGATCCTTCTAAGCCCAACAAGTCAAAAAACTCTTTTGCTTTTACAGCAATTATTATAATACGCCGTCTCTAATTCTACGTAAGACGAGGTTCTCATTGTTTTTCTTTTCTTCATGACAGAAGAGCTTTCTCTTCTGAGACATTGATACAAATAAAAGAAGTTTGTTCTTTTGCTTTAAAATGTCTCGCACTGTCGTCTCACCGATATCGTACTGAGGGCATATACGTTTAAGGGAAGCACCATTTTCAATTTTACTTATGAGTTCTAACTTTTGATTAAGCGTTAACACAATTTTTTTTTCTTTTCTCGTAACAAAACAATAAAAAAATGCACTGTAGCTCAAAATAACACACTACCTCACAACAATGATCAACTGAATGAACTGCAACCTAACACAAGCAAGTTAAGAGCCCCATTCCACCACTGTCCGACAGTCATAGTTAAGGTCCTTGTTTCACCACACAGCAGACAAACAACTCTCAACAAAGAAACAATTTGTTATCTTTTAATATAATATGTTTTCTTTACCATAATAATAGGTTTTCCTTAACATTAGAAAAACTTCTACAGAGTCGCGGAAAAACAGGAGTTGACTGTATATATTTATTTAAAAAAATAATTGTAAACAAATCTTTCTGTACGCTTCTGTAGATCTGGTAGCTATTATGGTATATGCTTGTAATAATTGCTGTCTTTCCGTGTAACGATACTGTCTATTTCACCATTTTTTTTTAAATAAACTCTTTAGAATGAAAATAACGAAAGTCGTTATTTCTGCGTAGTCATTATTAACTTAATGATGTCTGGGTGGTTTCTAATTAACTCTCAAGGCATATAAATGGCAATTTGATCAGGTGCCATTGATAATTTAAATTATTTTACTATTATGAATAATGGGAAATACGGTATGAGACCTCGAGTTAATAAAGAAGCAGTTCAAGTTTTTCGGAAATTTTTTTCGATAATGATTTGATGACACTAACTTAATTTGAAAAACAATTTTTCGGGCATCAACTTATCTCGTGTTGGATACTTATATAATAAGCGTTGTGTATAGCATTTTTCATATAAAAATGCTTGCACGTCACAATTTATATAAAGTGACGTCACTCATATTTAAAATTTCCAGAACGTCAACCTTATAGTTCAAATTTTCCTAACACAGCTAATAATACGAAACCCATACGGAACTGTTCGATCTTTCATAGGCGTCAACATGGTATAATAATCAGAAAAATGTAATCATCATTATATTGGAAATTTTAGAATTATATTGAATAAATAACCAAAAACATTTATTATTGTTAATAATATAAATTTTATGAAATAACTATAAGTCTAATATTCCACAAAACATTAATTTTAATTAAATAGATTAGACAATTGTACGCAACTGATACGGGAATACTTCAAATTTTATTGACAGTTCAGCGTATGGCAAAATTGTTTGAAGTGTTGTCGCTTTTTTAGAGTAAGAATTTTGTTTATGTTTTGATTTCTTACACAATTTGATCATAATATAATATTATATATATATATATATATATATATATATATATATTAATAAATTGTATTTATAAATACATATTAAATTTAGATTAATAGCTTTAAAAACTAATTATTGTTGTGTCTTGTGATTGTGCTATGCCAAAACAAATAAATAGTCTGTAGAAAGCTAATAAGCTTTCATATAAGATAGATTATGTTGAACAAGAAATAATGGCAGGATGTTTTTACTATTAAAGCCCTAAATGAGGTAAGTTTAAAATTTAGAATATATAATTTTGTATTAACATGTTTTCTTATGTATTTTAGTGTGTTGCAGTAGTCTTAAAACCAAGTGTATCTACTGTTAATATAATAGTTTGACAAATAGTTGAAATTTTAAAAATTCCACACTTACTAACTATTCTGATGTTTTGGCAACGCTGTGGGGTTCTGGCGTCGTAAATCTTGAATGACGTGCAAGCATTTTTATGCTATATATTATACGTATACGAGCTCCTTCCCATATCAGTTGGCCCACCTATGGAATTGGCAGTTAAGTCGATTACCATAAACAAATTATACTCTGCATGTTTTTATAAGTTCCCATGTTAATTAATATGGCATTTTTATTAATATTTATTAAAAACATTACCCTTATTGTTTTTTATTTATTTTCAAAAATAAAAAAAAATTCACTAAACCCTGGCTATGCATTCACTTAACTCAATGTACGTTGATTTTTACATAATTACGTTAAATCCAGAGTAGCTATGGAAAAATGACATCAAAACATCAAATTGGCAGTTAATGTCAAATGTATTTTGCAGTATTGTAATGCTTTTTGCCGTTTGTGCGATGGTGGTAAAGCGATGGTGGTAAATGACCCATTCACGAACAGACACCATTCTTCATATTCTTTAAAAAAAACCTTTTAGCCATAAATTATAGTTCATTTTTTCCTGGGCTATAACCACTTGATCATCGGCGAAATGAAGGATGTAAAAAGTATTATCCTCAATCAATTATACACCCATTTCAGAGAAGGATTTTCTCCACCGTCTTTCAACTTCGTGGACTTTTAAATTCATCATCATCATCAGTAGCTCGACAACCCTTTCTGGGTCCTGGCTTGTTCTAGGATTTTCCGCCATTCTGTTCTGTTCCTTGCTTTGTTTTTCCAGTTGGTAATCTTAAGTGTTTTCAGATCTTGTTCCATGTATCTAAGTTTGGGTCTTCCCTTTGACCTTCTTCCTACTGGTGTTTGACTCATAATATGTTTTGGTGTTTCAGTCTCCAACATTCGTTCAACATGGCCCATCCAGCGCAGACGTCCGATCTTTATGGATGTTATGATCTCGGGTTCGTTGTATGCTGTGTACAGTTCAAAGTTATATCTTCTGCGCCATATGTCATTTTCCTTTACCCCCTTATATATGTGTCTAAGGATTTTTCGTTCAAATGTGCCTAATAGGTTTTCATCGCTTTTCGATAGTGTCCATGTCTCTGATCCATATACAAGGACCGGTTTTATCAGGGTCTTGTATATTTTGCATTTGGTGCTTCTTGTGATGTTGTTAGATCTTAGATGTTTAATTAGTCCATTATATGTTTTATTAGCGATATGTATTCTTCTCTTAACTTCTTCACTGACATTGTTATCTGCGGTAACTAGTGAACCTAGGTATGTAAAATTTTTCACGCTTTCGATGTTATAGTCTCCTATAGTCAGATTCTGTAGGTTTCTTTGGCCTGTCGATTTACTGACCTTCATGTATTTGGTTTTTATTCCATTAATGTTTAGGCCACTGTTTTGTGCCGCTCTCTCTATCGCATTAAATGCTTCTATCATCTCTCTTTCGCTTCTGGCTATGATATCAACATCATCTGCAATTGCCAATATTTGTACACTTTTTGTTATTATTGTTCCTCTGGTGTTGACTTTTGACTTCCTAATTATTTTCTCTAATGTGATGTTGAATAGAATACAGGATAGGGCATCTCCCTGTCGTAGGCCCGTTCTCACATGAATTGTATCTGTTAGTTCGTTTTGAATTCTAATTTTGCTTTGTACTTTAAGTGTTTCTTTTATGATATCAATGAGTTGAGTTGGAATATTAAAGTCTTTCAGTGCATGAATCAGAAATTCTCGATGGATGCTATCATAGGCACTCTCAAAGTCAATGAAAAGATGATGTGTGTCTATATTAAATTCACTAGTCTTTTCCAAGATTTCCCTCAAGACGAAGATCTAATCTATTGTGGACTTCTGCCTGCGGAAACCACATTGATATCCCCCAACTATTTGTTCCGCATACGGTCTCAATCGGACTTTTAAATTAACCATCTTAAATAAACAGTACTACCTCTACGACACAACCCATAAACCCCAGCTGCTTATATGGAGCTGGAATAACGAACGGTGGTGCTTAAATATTCGCAAATAAGTGGAACAGTCCCATAAGACTGTCTATAAATAACAAAGACGGTTGGGCAACAAACAAACTCACACGGTAATTGTATTATTGGCCACTTTCAATGCTGCGTACAATTAATCGTCTAATAAACCGTTGCGCCACAAACAAGTATTGTAAAAAAAGTTTTTCTCTTTAATTTATATGCCGGCATTGTATAAGAACCTGATTTTTCTTCTGCCGCTTTTTATGCAACAAGAAGACGAATTCGGAAAAGCAAATCCTGCGATGTGTCAACAGCCCGTCGTTACGCCAATGATTTGAATTAAGTTAAGTCGTCTAGTACTTTCTCGTTTTTCATTTCACTTGTGAACGTGAAGTAATTCAATTCATTATTTTTAATATCAAATTGCCCGGAGACCTATCCGATAAACAAGTGGAAAGTTGGAAATACAAGGGCGCAAAGAAAGTTGGATTTTTTAGAAGAAAAAGATAATGTGCGTTTGCACGAAACGTGACTAGAAACCAAAATAATCGTTTTTTGTCTATTTTATTAAACGAGAAACATGACAAGCGTTTTTGAATATATAATTACTTGGAAAGTACAATGATTTTTAAATATTTACCGACAACCTCTATTAAAAATAAGAAAAAACATTAGCATGTATTAATAACAGAACCTAGTGTCATAGATCAGTGAAATTATTAGCACTTTTAATATATTACTTGTATGTAAACTGCAAATAAAATGACCTAAACTTGTTTATTTAGTACAATAATTATTGTAATTTTTATCCATATTTAACTTCGAAAAATTTTTAATAGATTTTTAATTGTAAAAATGGGTAAATACATATATTTTTTTACGTTTAGATAATATAATCATTTTAACATTAAGGCCGTTTCTCGCGACTCTGGGCATAGCTAAATTCCAATGTAAAAGTTTAGATCAAATAACGCAAAAACTATGGCAGATATTGAGATGATTCTTTTTTTATATGAAAGGTCTTAAAAAGTTCTAGTGCACTATTTGGTTGTAAATTAATAAATTGTTTAAACAATTTTTTTTTCCAAATATTTTTGGTTAAAATAAACGTAAAAATTTTTTTTAAATAGGGCACTATAGAATTTGACCCACTTTCCGAATCTGTTTTTATTTTTAACATAAAGTGTAACACAAAGCAGCTATTTGATATAAACTTTTTAAAAAATCTCAAAGTTCTGCTAAATGTTACTCTCTCTCGGTCAGTACAGGCTGTCTTTGTCGATAGCTTCTGGATTCTCGCCGACAGGTAGGTAAGAAATATACACTCTCTCATAAATAATGTTGAATAACATTATTAGGGCTTATTAAAGAGTAATACCCAAATATTTTGCAGTATTTGAATATGGAGTTTGATTATTTATATTTATTGGACAATACCCAAATATTTTGCAGTATTTAAATATGGAATTTGATTATTTATAGTTACTGGAATATTTATTTTAAACGTTTTTGTTAGTAAAGTTTACATAATATATGAAGTTTGTTTCGTCACTTGCTTGTCCAGTCATATTAGTCCAGGGTAATAAGGATTTTCTCGTGACACTTAATAATCCAGGTAGCTGACAACTTTTTTAGTTATTGTAGACCTATAAGAAGAAAACCTATCTGTTTCCTGCCTAAAGTTCGAAGCCGTTTTTTAATGATTAACAATTGAATGCAAAAAACGCGATTTTTTCTATTTTTTGCACTCCATTAGAAAGCTAAACAATTGACATAAAATTACAAAATTTTATTTTTTAGAATATTGACAAAGCTTCAAAATGCCGATTTTTGAAAGTTGAAAAGTCAATTTGTTGCTTCGCAAACTGCAAAATAAGTGACAATTGATATTTGTTAAAAACTTTTAGTAAACTTAAACTTTAAACTTTAGAGTATTGGGGTACTTAACATACCCTCAAAATTTGGGACCGATATATTAATTAGTTTAAAAGTTATTGTATTTGTTTATCTCAGAGACCTTTTTTTACAATAACATAAGATAGAAAATAATAAAGATAGGGTAATTCTGTGGGTGACAAATGAAAGCAAAAGACTTATACTATCAATATGCATTAAAAAAAAATAAAAGAATAATTTATTATAGTCAAAAATCCTGATGTTAAATTTTTGAAATTATGTAGTATATAAACATTTAGAAAACTTTAAAAACATTGTCTCTAGAAAAAATCTTTTTTTACATTCGAAAAGCTAGTATTTTCACCCGAATGTTTAAATAAAAAAATTTGGCCTAGGTTAATTTGGCCCAAAGTTAGCCATGTTTTTTTGTTAATTCACAGCTAATTTGATTATAATAATTAAGGAACATTATTGACGCCATGTTAAATAATGGGATTTGTATTTTGTGTTAAAAAATTTGCACAAACATTGTACCTTTACAGGACGCTCTACGAATTTTCAAAAATGTAGTTCAAATAGTGACTAGGAAGAACCCACAAATCCATGGCGTTTAAATACCGAACAAACAATTTTAAACTAATAAAATTTTCTATATCTCCGGATCTACTCAATGGATTTTGATCACTCTTTCTTTAATTTGTATGTAATTTCTACGTACATTACAAATATGTAATTTGTTTATATATTAATTAATTAATAAATGGTCTAGTTTGTTTAAACAATTCGTGAAAAAATAATTTTCTTAAAAAAATCTATTTTTTTTAATACTAGTATCATTAATAATCATAGAAAAAATCGCGTTTTTTGCATTAAATTGTTAATAATTAAAAAACGGCTCCAAATTCAAGGCAGGAAACAAGTAGGTTTTCTTCCTATAAGGTCTACAATAACCAAAAAAATTTGTCAGCGACCTGGATTATTGAGTGTCACGAACATGGTCTATTTTTTTGCTTATTTCCCTGGAGTATATATTTGATTAACATCTGTGTAATTTTTCTGTCGCTTCCTCGCTGGTTTTGCATATTGCTATGATAGCAGTATCATCGGTAAATGTTCCAATTGTATTATTTTCTAGAACAATAATATAACACGTATACAAAAGGTAAAGACATTTCTTTGTGGCAGCCCTGCTGTAATTTCTTTCAGTTCCGTGTATGTATCTTCCTGTTTAATTCTGAAATATCTTTCATGAATGTTTTTATTCGCCACATCTCAACATTTGCCATTTCAGAATATTTATCATCAAACTGTAATTCTACGTTAAAAGCCAATTTGTCAGTAAAAAAGTAACAAAAAAAAAACAAAAGAAAATATAAGACATAAAAAAACGAATTCGGCAATACTGTGACCTCAAAATATCTTGTTATACATACCTGTATGTACCTTTGCTAAGTTGTGAATTAATTATTTAATAAATAATATTACTCTGGTATACTCGTATTATTCTAATTACCCCATAACCGCACTGAATAGAAGACCTCCCACTCGCTTTATTGTATAGACCCAAGACTTTTCACTACAGGGGGTGGGTATCCGGTTGTAAGTAGGTAAAAAACCCAACTTTAGTACAAGATGACGTTTAGACTATTCTTCGTGAATGTATTTTGTTTTTGTAAAGAAAGATATTTTTGAAATAGATATCGCACTGAATTTTACCGTTAGGATTTTCGAGGATAAGACTTAAAGATAGAGGTTATTAAAAGGTAAACATTTGGGAAGAGCGACATCTAGTGTCATGGATCAGCGAACTTTGTAGTAAACTGCAAATAAAAATAACTTGAACTTGTTTATTTAATACAATAATTTTTGTACTTTATATCAATATTTGACTTCGAAAAATTTTTAATGGAATTTTAATTGTAAAAATGGGTAAGAATATTTTTTACGTTTATTTTTCATCATTTGAACATTAAAGATGCAGCAAGTTTTCGCCGCTTCACGCGCACGTATCCCTCCAAGGACTTGCACACAACGAATAGGCAATTTTGTAATATTCGAAGGGTTTCCCAATTCTCAATAATTTATCTGGCTTTAAATATGGCATCTAACAATTTTTAAAGTGAATACATCTTATCGCTCGGTATGATGTTTTAGCACGGGCCCGAAATAATGTTTAGCGTGACTCGATAAATCGAGACGCGTGTAGTAACCTTGCGGTATACCGTAATATACATACATATACACTTATTATAATTTTATATAATATATTTAAAAAAAAACTCGAGAACGACTGGATCCTTTACTTGAGTATTATAATAACCTCCATCATATGTGGTACATACTTTAAATTTAACTTATTTCACATGTTTAATACAATGATTACAAAAATTTACTTTTTTTGGCAATAGGACTGGCTACCAGAAAAAATATTTTAAATTCGATAATCCAGAAGATGTCGAAGCACTTAGAAATATTATTATAGGTAATGATTCACGTGATAAAGAAATATTTTATAGACGACAGTGGCATCGATAAAGTTGAGGCTATCCAGGAATGTGAAGGGGACTCTGAGTCAGAATAAAATGCGTTAGAATCTTTGGACGAAGATGACATTGAAAACTTACAATCTTGGCTTTATGAAGTATTAAGAGAAAAAAAGGTTAAAGCAATTTTTTTCTTGGAAATGTCATAAAACTCAATATAAAATTTAATATAAATTTTTATTTTTAAGCTACCGAAAATGAGTTTATGTTAAAATTATTAAATGATGAAAAGGTTGCTGGTGTGAGCACATATTCATGAATGTAAGGAAAAAACGGGTGTGGCAGTCCAGTGAGACTGCCGGTAGAAGTTATACTTCTATACACGCGTTCGCCGTTACAAATTTATATGGGCGTCAATCTGCACAATCTGCACAATGGCATATTGTATCAATATTTTAATGAAAATATATATTTTTATTTTCATATATGTATAAAAGGAGTTGAATGCAAAAAAAAATTTTACACATACTCTGCAGTAAAATTCATTGTTTATTTTGTTATTAATATAAAAATTACAATACAATACACTGCAACATAATTCAATATAATAATACAATATAAATTAAAATGTAATATTCATAAGTATTTAAAACTGCCAATATACATAAACTTACTTTACGAAGATAAAAATAAAAAACCAACAACTCGGATTATGTTGTAAATATTCATTTTATTTTAAAATTTATGTTTTTTGCGTATATTACATATATTTAATAAGATTAACGTGAGGTTTTTAAATATTTCAAAAATTAAAAAGGAAATTCATATTGGGATTCGAACTCACGTACACCAGCGTATGAACCAAACACGTAAAAGATTTGCCAATTAGACATGATACTAACGGATTTCAAAATTGACAGTTGTCTGTCATACAGTGATTATTTTGAAATACAAAATCCTAAAATAATTATGATCATTTAATAAATAATACAAAACATATCACATAAATAGTAATATTAATATATATATATATTATATTATATAAGTATATAATATTATATATAATATAATATATTTATAATATTAAATATATATACAAAAGGAACATTTTTATTCTCGAGAGAGGAAGAGAGAGAAAATATATCTTATGTCTCTCTCTTACTCATTATCTTACATATGTAATAGTTTCACAGATTCACTCCCGTGCAAATTTCCAACGCCGACCGTGCGTATAGAAGTATAACTTCAATAAGTCTTCTACTCACAATCCGTTATAGGTTTTATTAAAGTTGAAAAAAGAGTATGGGCTACCGCATTCGCTGTTTACAAACTTTTACAGCATCTTCAGGACCTCAAGAAACTAAGGATATCAGTACAATTCTAATCTATTAGATTGGATAATATATCTATAATACATTGGATGTATAGATTATAATTGTACTGATATCCTTTGTTTCTTGAGGTCCTGAAGATGCTGTAAAAGTTTGTAAACAGCGAATCCGGTAGCCCATACCCTTTTTCAACTTTAATAAAACCTATAACGGATTGTGACTAAAAGACTTATTTCCCTAACATTCATAAAATTAGTAAATTTGAAATTTGACTTAGTTAGATTTTTTGAATACCTTTATTACAACGAAAATATCGAGATTTTTATTTCTTTAATAATGATTTCTTGTCTTTTACAATAGCTCAATCTCGATTTAAATAAATATTATATATTAATGGTATTTTCAATTATTGCTTAAAAAATAACTAAAAAGGCGTATGTCGGAGATACACGCGACCGTTCTAGTTACTTTGGTATGCGCGCCTATCGGAAGGTTAAAGATATTAATTTATTTGTTATACATTTATTTCAAGTCAAATTTGATAATTAAATATTTTCTTTCTTTTTCAGGTGAGATACTACTCTAAGAAATGTCAATTAGAGACTAGATTGGTATGTTTTCTATATCTTATATGTTTTAGTGTATATTGTTTAAGACAAAATTAGATACCTTTATAAAAAAATATTTTCAATGTGTCTTCAATTAGAAACAATCATGGTTTTTTTATAAACAACTACTAAGATATTTATTAAAATTACGATCAGTATTGATCACAAGTTCTTCCTGGTCTGTGTCATACGCAACCGGCCCTTTTTTTATGTTGTTAGACATTTTATATCTAAGACTATAAATTTTACATTCAATTCAATTATTCTGCTGTATTTGAAATGACGCAATTTCTTTAACATCCATTTCAATAACATCCATACTTTGTTTCTTTGGTCATGTATCTCTTGCGGTATGGTATTATTACACTCTAAACCAAAGGGGGCTAAGGGTTGTATTGGCGCAGGTTTTACCCTCGCGTACGAGTTTGGGTATTAGGCAGTAGATAATAGGTTCGAGTGGGTCTGGTATGAGAGCTTGTTGAGTGAGTAGAACATAGTCTGCCCTCTGAAACTTTAAAGCCATTGGGAAGGAAGAAAAGTTAGGCAAGAAAGGCCGACAGTAAAGAATAAAGGCATTTTAATGAAGATAACTTAAAAATAAGTAAGATGTGAAGGAACTAACTGATTAGTTCTCCTAGGATTATCTATTGGAAAAAAAGTACAGCTTTATTAGAATAAACATTTGCTTTGTCAAAATCCAATCCTGTAATTCAAAGCTGTTTCGAGAGTAATTCCGTCAAGCTGTAAAACATTTATTTCATTACAGTTATTTCTTTCAACGATTGATTATTAATTCAATGTGACATTGAGTTAGCATCACCTCGACGTTACAAAATAAAAGATATCCGTAAAACTTGTGTACTAACAAATATTTGCAATTCTTTTGAAGTGCTAATAGATCAGACCATAACATAAATAATTATTAATGACGAAGGTCTAGTAATAACAAAAATAATCGAGTTTATAATCACAAATGGATACAAATGTAAAGGAAAAAAATTACAGTTAATTAAAATTGATGTTCGTTAAAAAATTTCAGATAAAGTTTAACAAAAGGATTACTTAGTAAATTGGACCGCAAGAAGCATAATACGCTCTTTAAAGACTTTAACACCAATTCGCACCAAAAGTGACATCGTCGTGCTCTAAAGCTCCCCATCAGATTATAAGTTATGTTTATTTAGAATAATAAAATGAATTAGTGTGACGCTCTTTTCTCCTGCTTATTTGAACCATGTCAGGAACGTCGAAGTCCTACAGGACATGAGAAAAGAAAAAGAAGTGTTTAACTTAGTGAAATAATGTAAGCTTGAGTACTTTGACCATGTATCCTCCGACAATGGTTTGGAATGATCTTTGCTGAACTGTGATGAATGATATAACGAAATATATACCTGGATGGGAAAAAGGAAGCCCAGAAGAGTACTATTTTGTGTACTATTTTAAAATTAACCCAAGGGGAAGTTTCGCCCCTTGGACTTGATATTCCCTTTGACTGTAATCTATGCGGATCCCTCTAATAATGAATAACTGGGTGAACTGCATCCCACGACTGGTTCTGGACTAAAATAGGAATTCATGGAATTGATGGACAGCATAACAACGAAACCATAACAGATGTCTCAAAAAAAGCACAAAAACTGCCAAGATCTATATTGATAAAACGGTGTTCTTTCAGGAGACGCTTTGTCGAAGTCCCGATAGCGATCCCCTGAAGATATAAACGGAAATAATCGTTGTTTTTTCGTTACTAGTGTTCAAAACCCCTTCCTCCGCGCCTAGAAAAAGTTAATAAACTTACAATCTACACTCAAAATATTTTTTACAACTCTAAACTTTTAACTACAAAAATTGTAGATGATTTTATTGAAAGGCAAGAGAAAGGGCTTTCTTTCTTTAGGATAAAGTCCCTAAGGGGATAAGGAGAGTAGGGTAATGTTCCGAATTCTTATCCAATGCTTTTTCCACAAGTATACATATAGTTCCAAAATAGACGCAATGCTCTTTACGCCATAGAAGTCAATTAAGACAGGTGTCTTGTTTGGGTCCGTTGGACAATAGAAGGGTTTACCTATAGACAGAATATCTCATTTTAACCGTTTTTTTGTTTTCAACAGTTCTCTATTTATTTGGATTTATTTGTAGTTTTTGAAGTGTGACTAAGAAAATATGTGTACCGAGTAAGCCAGGAAATGAAGCTAAAAAAATGGCAAAACCTCCCAATTTTTTCGTCCAGCATCGTTTTGTACAAAAATGATTGGGATTAGGCTCATTTCACCCTCTAGTTCATTTTCTATATTTAGCCGTTGTAAGCTTTTGGTTTTTTAAGGGTAATAACTACCCCTATAATCTATTTCTAATGAGTGTAGAGTAATAAAATCTCATGAAGTATTCAAAAGCGCTACAGGGTAATCCGTCAATAATCCGTCAATAAATTCCGTCCGCATTGCAAAATTCTGTCGTTTCATAAAGAGCAGGTAGGTATCACCCTGTTTTAAGGGATTAGTCCATTGTTATCGACAGATAAACACTGAGCCAGAGGCGCGCTAGTGGGTTAATTGACAAAAGAATATGCATTCTTAAAAATCATATTAAAGGAAATAAAAATGTAATACAGCAGAACAGTGTTATTAAAAAAATATAAAATGTAACAATAAAATATATACGAACCGAAATCGGGAAATACTCACAAACACACACGAATGAACTTTACATATTGAAACACTTGTGGGGAGTTTAAATCAATTTATTCACAAAAACTACAAAAACTTTACTGGATACGTTATTACAATTCTACATCACTATAGTCTTCATCCGAAGAACTGTCATCATCCCCTGGTGTTATAATTATAGGGTCAACCACCTGATCGACCAAGTTGTCCAGTTCCCACATTTTATCTTCCTCTTTTAAAACATGCTGGATTGCTTTTTGCCAGTTTTCTGATGTGATTTCCATAATGGCTTGATCAAACAATACCTTGACATCTTTCATTTTAAATGTGGTATTGTGCCTTGCAACATATCCTTTAACTTGTGCCCATATAAGTTCTATGGGATTTAATTCGCAATGATATGGCGGTAGGCGTAGCACAGTTACTTTATACTTTTCTGCTACATCTTCTACGGCATATTTTATGAAGCGAGATTTATGTTGTTTTACTAGGGCTAGTAGTTCCTTCTTTATTGAATTCGTCTCAAACTGAATACCTTTATTTGACAGCCAGTTAATAATTTCTTGCTTTCTCCAAGCTGAAGTTGGTACCTTCTCTATGCGCCTTGAATGGTAGCTTGCATTATCCATAACCACGACCGAATCAGCTGGAAGAAATTTTAACATTTCCCCGAAGTAGTCTTCGAAGACATCCGAATTCATGTCCTCATGATAATCTCCCGTCCGACACGACTCAAAGCTTAACAAACCTTCTTTTAAAAATCCTTCTTCGCTTCCAATGTGAGCAATTATAAGCCTCTTCCCTTTTCCCGAAGGCACTTTAATACCCGTCGAAAGGCCTTCTATGAAAGCTTGGCGAGCACTTGTTACATTTTTATCTTGCCACATTTTTTGGACTATATAACCTTCGTTTATCCACGTCTCATCAAGATAAAAAATTTTCTTGTGCTCTCTGCGGTACTGTTTTATAGTTCTCAAATATTTTCGTCTCCAGCAAATGATTTCATCACTTTCCAGTAATAGTGCCTTTCGATTGTGCTTTTCCCAGGAAAAATTCATACTTTTTAAAGTTTTCCATAAAAGTTTTCTGGATATCAAAGGAATATCGTTATCTTGGCTTATCTCCATTAGTATTTTGTCAAGGGTGGGTATTTCCTTTTTAAAATAAAACGAATGAACTTTTCTTCGAATGTCACGTTTGGTGTCTTCACCTAAGATTTTTATTGGTCTTCCTGATTTTCTCTTGCATGGACTTAACTGGCCTGATATCTTTCTTTCTCGCAATAATTTAAAAATCGTGGACTGTCCAATTCCAGTCATTCGGGCACATCGCTCAACACTTTCTTGCACAGACAAACTAGGGTGATCGTGTTTTATGCAATCATATACATTTAAAATTATAACTTTTTCACTAACAGATAGCGGAGAATTTTTTACACCTCTTTTTTTTGGAGTAAATGTCGCCATTTTATAACTTTTTCACTATTTCTATATCACAATATTACTGTACGTTTAATTGGTGTAGCAACAATTACTAACTCGAATGTCGAATGTCGAATGATAATAATAAAATAAAAGAGGGATTATAATGAAAGTGTAAGTAAAACCTCATTACGCGTTATTAGTCTTCATGTTGATTTATTTTAGTTCTTAGTAATATTAGGGTGTGCGTCATACCCTTATCAGTTTCTTCTAATGCTTTTATTCGTTCAGTAAGGAAGTGAATTTGTTTTTATAAATAAAAATGTAATTAGCTTTAATGACCATATAATGGAATACGAGTTTGAAGAATAAGTTAATCGAAAAATTAAATAAAATTGGTTATCACAAAATATCCAAAATATGATATTTTGAGGTACATCAATTTTTGACGACGAAGTTGACATCCGTCCATTTGCCTACGCCCATGACGACACCGAAATTCAGGCAAATTTTATGACACTTCATGATTTATTACTCTACACTCATTTGAAACCAATTATAATTGTAAAAAATTATAAAATAACATTTTAAACTTTAATATGCTCAACATAATTTGGTTTTTATTAGTTAACTAATGATTGTTTTATGCATTAGGATATCATATCATAATATTTTAATCCTTTAAAATCACCCTTAATAATATTGCAATTTTTATAAGTAATTTAATAGATCTATTTTAATCTATTAATTTACTTGTAATTACGTACAAAAAAATTTATTTAAATAAAAATACGAATTTACAAATACAAATACAAATAGTTTTGTCATCTTCATCGAGATCGATGTCATCTTCGTCCTCTTCTATAACTTCTATAACTCGTGACTATTGTTGCAATCCTCCTCCGAGCACCCAGATGACCCAGAACTAGTGGGATTGCAGTACAATCCCAATTTCCTGTACCTGCGTGAAACGCTGCAGCCATTTTTCTTTGGCAAAAAATCATTTTCAAAAGTTCATCGGATGTAAATAACCTTTAAAATACCACCCCGAATCTGTTTCTCGGATGTTTTCATTTCCAAGCCACTATTGAATTTGGTAGTAGCATCTTTTTGTGTGCTCGTGCATTAACTGTGGATAGACAGGAAAATAGTTTCACTCCACTGATTTTTGTTGTGGCTTTAATGAAATATTCATACCACATCTGCTCGAGAAAAGCTTTAAAATCTTTTATTTTTTTCAACTTAGTGAGTTGCATGTCTTTTGCAACTCCGTACAAAATTATTGCGCAGTATCTACCGGCTTCTAAAATTGTTTCGAGATTGGCAGTACTAATGTAAAGAATCTCGGGGTGTTCTCTCGCGTCGAGTCTTCTTTCTAAAATATCAAAAAAAATGTCTTACCCCTGTTAAAAAAAGCTGATAGAATTTTGTTTGCCAAGTTTGAGAATTGTTTCTTTTTTTCTGTCTTTCGATTTGAATGGAGAAATTGGAACATATTATAACGTATTATCGCCAAAAAACCGGTTCTGTTGTATCATATACATTGAAAATGCTCTATTACTCTTCCAAGCGGGCTATTCGAATTTTTCGAAAAAAAAATTCGTCTTATAAACATAGCTCCTTCATTTTTGGCGATAAAAAGTTTTTTCAAAAATGATTTTGAAGGGTTTTTTGAAGAACTATTAGACTAAGTAAAGTAAATTTTTTAAGATCCCTTATTTTTTAATTGGGGTAAGTTTAAAGGGCTCGAATAAGGGGGTGTTTGCTCATAACAGTTGTACCTTACTAAATATTCACTGTAAAGAAAATCTATGCACAGGGAAATTTTAGGTATTAAAAAAGCTACAATTAAGTACTTTATCATTTTTTTCGTATCTCCAGTATTTTCGGAGATATTTTGAAGAAAATGTTGAAAAATACGAAATTGCAAAAAATCAATTTATCTTTAAACTCCAATTTTTATAAAATTAGGCTTTTAAAGAGACCTTTTAAATAGATCAAACTTCTTGGGTGTATATATAATTTAACATATATAAAAAGAATTACAGAAGGGTGAAAATCAATTTTAATTAGGAGGGTAGTTAGGGGTTGTTTTTACTGATTTTTGTAGAAAAAAGTAGGTACCAACCTTATTTTGATCATAAATCGCTCAATTTTGATGCATGAAACTTTTTTATAGATCTTATTTTATACTAAAAAACAAGATCTATAAAAAATATTTTATACTATTTTATCCTAAAAAATGGGGTGGCAACCACCCCCAAGGTTTTCGCGTACAGCGGCATGATATAGAAAATGATCCTTGGGCTATTCCCTACCTTCTGCGATAATTTCAAGTAAATCCATGCCGGACGAAAAAATTGCGAGCCAAAATGCTTTATTTCCTGGCCCATAGGCTGTACTAAAACTGAAAACGGTAGAATTAATTAACTGATATAAATAAAAAGCCTGAAGAAAGAAATTGAAAAAGAAAAAATTAACAAATATGGCGTGCCACCAAACAATCATTAATCACATTATCAAAATTCGTACAATTTTTCGCTACTATATTGCTATTTTTAAATTTTTGCGTAAGACAGTCAGTATTGTTTGTTTAAGTAATTTAAAATATGCATTCGTTTAAGCGAGTTAATACCTAAACCATAAAAAAGTGGAAACTTTCCTAATCGGTCGACAGCGCTTTAAAAATTCATCTGAAGCAATTAAGTCAAAACGTGTGTATTTTAAAAAACCGTACGGAAATTCCTTACAAACAAACAATTCTCGGAAATAATAGTCGATTTATTGATCGATAAATAAAAAAAGCTAATAACTTTTATGTAAGAGTTCCTTAGAATGTTCTTTTTACATGTTGTTAGATAATTTATTAAACTGGAAATGGATATGTCTTTTATATAGAGTGATGCAAAAATAAACCTTATATATCTGAGTGCAAACAAGATTAGTAGCAGAGTCCAAAACTAAATGGAAATAAATAGTTTTTCTATTATACCACTAACTAGTATTGTGTGTAAAGCTGATTCGGCGAGCCAATTAATGACACCTATATAATAGTCCAGTCCAGTATGTCATTTGTCATTATATGATTATCTCGTTTATTATTTACGAATACACATATCTCTCTCTTTCCAATGGCGCTACAGCCCAAATCGAGCCTTGACCACCTGTAAACTATGCCTCCAACCTTACGGGTCTCTCGCTGATCTTGCGCTTTTGCTGCCGCTCCATCCTCCTACCTTTTCCGTGGCCTTCCTTTTATATACATAAACAAAATGGAGAGAATTATATTTTATACAATTTTGATTTCTTTCATTTTTTATTAAAGTCAATATTTAAGGTCGTACGTATGTTTTCGTCGGCAAGTAACTGTGGAAAAATGGGTTTGTACTCTCCATAAACATGTCTTAACTTATTAATTGGATGTGTTGCTCTTCTGATTGGTTTTAGCTTTGTTAAAACATTGCCACTAAGCAGCAAAAGAGCTGCAGCCTGTTCTCTGAGTCAGTGAATCTGAATCTGATTACTAGCTTTTTACTTTTTACTATTTTTGTAATTGCGAGGTGACCACGATGTCATTTCGAACATTTTCGAGCACGGCCTGGTTTTCTTCATCACCACGAATAATGCTTGATGATAAAAGAGTTTAAACACCGCGTTTTCTCACTGTAACAACATTATTTTAGTTGTAGCTTCTCCACACACAAAACACTGCTCCATTTTAATTCCAATACGTCTGCTACTAAAAGCGTTGATCCACAAACTGAGCCTTTGTTCACGAGACAGGTTCGTTCCTGTTTATAACTTGCTGCTAATGACTTCAGGGCTAAGGGTTCGTTAATCGCTTGTGCGTCGTTAGGCTTGTCATAGGCGTGGGACTTTAAATGTCGATTATAGCACAAAAAATAAAAAAAATCTAAATTGTATAAAATATAATTCTCTCCGATGGACTAAACCGATGGACGGAATATTTTAACCAGATACTTAATATAGAGGAAGAAGAAAACCCGGAAGACGAAAGCTGCGAGGTAAGCGGAGCAAACGAGAGGGAGGAGGATCCACCAACGATCCTGGAAGTTAAAGACGCTGTAAACAAACTAGCCAGAAACAAATCACCCGGAATAGATAATCTCCCAGCGGAATTATATAAAGAAGGTGACCACGATATCATAATAGCGCTACAGCAGCTTATAAAAGAAATATGGATACAGAAGTCCCTTCCCAATGATTGGAATATTGGAATACTTTGCACCATACACAACAAGGAAGATATCTTTGAATGCTCTAACCATCGAGGAATTACGCTCATAAATGCAGCGTATAAAATATTCTCCAATATATTATGCCATCGTATGGCACCATATGCAGAGCGAATAATAGGACAATACCAGGCTGGTTTCAGAGGTGGTAAATCAACAATTCATCAGATTTCAACCCTAAGACAAATTCTAGAGAAAACACTGGAATACTGTGTAGACACGCACCACATATTTATAGACTACAAGGCAGCCTACGACTCTGTAAATAGAAGAGAATTGTTTAGAGCAATGATAGACCTAGGAGTACCAAATCAGTTGGTAAGTTTAACCAAACTAACCCTTGAAAAAGTTGAATGCAAAGTACGAATCCAGGGGGAACTCTCTGAACCTTTTAAAACAAATAACGGGCTACGTCAGTGAGACCCACTCTCCTGTATACTATTCAATCTAGCTCTGGAAAAAGTAATACGTACGTCACAAATCACAACTACCGGTTCAATATATAACAAATCTGTGCAAATCTTAGCATATGCTGATGATATCAATATTGTTGGGAGAACGGAAAACGCAGCACGAGAGGCGTACGTAGCATTAAAGGAAGTGGCTACAAAAATGGGTTTAATAATAAACACCAATAAAACAAAATACATGAAAATAGGTACGCAACCACAAACACTACGGCCACTTGTTATAGAAAATGACGTCATCGAAGCAGTTAAAGAATTTGTATACCTGGGAACGCTCGTCAATACTGAAAATGACACTACCGCAGAGATAAACCGCAGAATTTGCACGGCTAATAGATGCTATTTTGGGCTTAATCTTCTTTTTAAATCTACAGTTATATCAAGAAATACAAAAGTAAAACTCTACAAAACAATAATACGCCCAGTCCTAACATATGGTTCAGAAACCTGGACTTTAACAAAAAGCAATGAAAGCATGTTAGGATGTTTCGAAAGAAAAATACTAAGGCGCATCTATGGAGCGGTAAATGAAAATGGTGTCTGGAGAAGACGATACAACTTCGAACTCTATAGGATATACCAGGAACCAGATATCGTAAAACACATAAAGATAGGACGTCTGAGGTGGGTAGGCCATGTAATGCGGATGGAGCAAACCGACCCAGCTAGAAAAACGCTCCTTGATAGACCTATTGGTCAAAGAAGAAGAGGAAGACCCAGAACAAGATTCCTAGATAACATCGATGAAGACATGGGAAATATGGAAATACGTGCTTGGCGGAGGAAGGCGATGGATAGGGACGACTGGAGAAAAATTCTTGGGGAGGCTAGGACCCACACAGGGTTGTAAAGCCAAAATGATGATGATGATGATAATTCTCTCCATTTTTGTTTATGTACTTTTGTTAATAATAAACGAGATAACTCAATAATTTTACTTTGTCACTATTTCTCCTAAACTCGAAAAATATCGACCGCGTGAAAAAAATTGCAAAGAAGAAATTGTAGGAAAAATGTACGCATTTGCAACAATTTTAGTCCTTACCATTTTTGTCGAAAAGTTGAAAACGGCAGAGATATTGAGCATAAAAGCTTTTCCTTTAAATTCAAGATGGCCACTAACGCGACGGAGGAATTCAATAATTGGAATTTTAAATTTACACTACTATTGACCACTTCCCCCTAAAGATTAGAATAATGAAATTCGAGGGAGCTCGCCATGCAAGGTAAGCCCTTTTTTCGTATAACCCGACTGGACTAATAGGGTTTTTTCGGATACAAATATTGTAAACAAACAGTTCATAGCTTTCTTAAACAATAAGCTCCCTTCTCCTATTTTAATTTCTCTTGCAGTAATCTTACAGGATCATATTTATACTTAAAAGATTCTGTAAATCTTAATATGCTATTTGTTTACCATTTTACCAATTTTACAACAATTTTGTAACGCTAAGTAAGATCTATAATCTTGTACGTATTTCGTAGAAGGTAACGTTTGTTTACAAAATCAATTAACACACCTGTCTAAATGAATTATTAATCAGGGACTCTGTTATGCTTGTATAATTATATATTTACGTCAGTTTTAATTTATTCACTACAACCAATCGAACTTCTGTTTATATAATTTTAAAATTTTAAGAATGATTAAGTATTTTTATTAAATATTTTGACTTTTCAACTGAATATTGTCAAAATATAAAATTTTTAAAAGTTATAGTGGAAATCGATATGGATCGACTTGTAAAAGTTATAGTGAAAGGGTCTGAATGAAATTAAAAAACCATCCAAATAATTCGTAATTTATCATAACAAAAAATATACAAAATTTTTTTATAACGAAGCCAAAAATTCAGTGCCGACATCTAGGGATGTATGGTGGGGAAGAATCTAATTAGATGGAATAGTACAAAGGATACGTTGACTAATATAAACGTTTTTATTATAACAATAATGACCTACTTGTTGACTCGTCGACATGCGCTAGTAGTGTCAACTCTGTAACGAAGATATTTTGCCTACCACATCGAGTATTACTATAAGGGGTTGAAAATTTGGACAGAAGTTACTGGGGGGTGGAGATAGGGCAAGCAATATAAACGATACTTATGCGTACGGCACTCAGGATTTATTTGGAGTAGCTGGGTCGTGGATAAGTTGAATGGCAAGGAGATTAGATTGGGGCAACTACAAAAATGATACAAAGAGGTACTTACATGAATCTCCTGGAATAAATGGACAAACAAAATAAAAGGAAGGACCTATTTAAAATAAGGACGCCGCTTCGAGGTGACACATTATAACGATTACAACAACTAGTTGTAACTATTGAAATAATTATTATGCAAAATAAGTCTTTTTAAATGAAACTCAAAAAAGAGGTTATAGAGTTAGTTAAGAGAAATAAACAAAATGGTTTAGAAAAAAAACTAAACATTTATTGTTGTGTCACCACAAACAGTTACAAAAATAGATAATAGAAAATACTCAAAAATAGACATACAAAAATACTATATTCATAGTCACAAAAGTAAATACAAAAATAACAAAGAGAAACACTTACTACTGTTACTGGGCTATTAACTGTGGCAGAAATAAATTATTTCAAACAAAAAATTATCTTTTTTAATGATGAAAGCAATTATTATTATTAAAAAAATTGTCTATCTTCACTTTGAAATTTAAACACAAGAAAAGTTACCTTGCACTAAATTGCACTTTACACATTTTCTACATTTCTGAGGTTGGAACTGGAGATTCACTGCCACGCAAGAAACTGTATCTGTAGACTGGGACAACGACCAAGGATAAGAAAATGAGGGTGGAAGCTAGCACTGGAACACAAACCTTGGAAAACTCGTCTCCTTAAAATACTGGAACAGGTTCAACTGAACACAACAGCAACATGTGGTTATCTTCAAAATTTAGTTACTTTCAAAAGTTGCACTTAGACTGCAACCACATATTGAACTGCTACTATCTACTATTAACTTTACACTGCTACACATTTTCCATAAAAAGGGGCAAAAACAGAAAAAATTACAAATTCGAAATTAGAAGCAACTGTCTCTGACAACGCCTCAGCGAGATTGTTGTGATTCTTAAAAATCATTCGCTTCCCAACTTAGTATAAACAAAACATATAAACTGGAATATTTCGCTCATTTGATGACAAAAATTATCTTAAAGCGGTTTCGATAAAATGATAAAAAGGAAATACATATCTGTTTTACATAAACAAACTTTTTAAAACGTGTTTATATTACTTGGCGACGCAAAAGGGATCGAAAGATTATTTTTCGGTATTTTAACTTGTAGTGTAAAGAGAAATACACTGAAATTATTTTTCGGTGTTTTAATACATATACGAGGGGATTTCAATATTTAACAAGGAATTTACAAATGCTACAACCCTTAACATTAAAAAGATCCAATATACAATTGTAATACCAACACTCTTCTGCAATTCTATATTAGCTGAATTACAAAACTATTACAACTCAACAACATTCAAAATTTTTTCGAAAACAGGTTAATTGAGGTTTTGAAAATGACTTTGTAAAAATGTCAGCTTGTTGCTGATTGCACACTTTAAAATGGTGAGATCTTTTTCCAAACAGTCTCTAATAAAATGATGTTTAACATCAATATGTTTGGATCTTTTTGATTCCAATGTAGAAGCTATCTTAATACATGACTGGTTATCTTGATACACAAGTAAAAATGTAAAATCCTTATAATACAAACAATGATCATTGCTAGATCGTTGAAAACCAAGATTAATTAGACTTTTATGAAAAAGTGAGTTCCAACATTGTGGATCTTTTTTAAACCATACAATGATTTACTTAACTTACAAATTAAATTTTTGTCGTATCCTTTAATCTCTTCTGGTTAATATATATATATATATATATATATATATATATATATATATATATATATATATATATATATATATATATATATATATATATATGGTTCTTTCAACGACCTTTAAAGAAAAGCGGACTTAATGTCTAATTGTTTTACAAAAAGATCACATTCTATTCTATTCTTGCTATTGCTACATACATAATTTCACTAATGTTTCACTATTGGAAGCCTGGAGCCACAAATCTAGCTTTCCTAACTAACTTTCTAGTTGAGTCTATTAATTCACATTTTCTGATTGTTTCACTGAAGTCCATGTGTTGTACTCTTCTTCTAGTAACTGAAGTTCATCGCTAATTGCTTGTTTCCACTTCACGTCTTTGAATGCTTCTTCAGCGAAGGTTTCAGGAACTTCATTAAGAAAATGTCCTACTGTTAAGCTGCTAAAAAATAGTAGATTTCTCTCTGAATCGTATTCACAATTATTGTAGTCTTCAAGTCTTGTCTTTTTTTATTTCTTTTACTCCTTCTATGTTTATTAATTTCGTTAACTATTTTTCTTCTTATATATTTTCTTGTTCAGTGATTCTTTCTGGAATATTTTCCACTCTATTTTCAGCATGAATTTGTGCAATTTTGAATTTTCACCAAAATTTATAGTCCGTGCATGGATTAGTTTTCTTTCCTTTGGATTCCATAATCTGTAACCATTATCTGAATAACTCACCATAATTAGCTTTTTATTAGGATAATCAAGCTGAGATCTTTTCATAATACTAAATTTCATCAGTAAACCAGTCGTCAGAGATTTGACAACTAAAAATCATACGGACAAGCTGAATTTTGCCAAGAATATTAATTTTAGGGCCCCAAAAAAGTTGCAAAAAAGTTTACCACTTTAACCCTTTGGCTTTCCTCTAAAACCACCTTCGTACGGGGGTTAAAACTCAAAAAACTTGATTTACAATGAATTTGTGCGCCGTAGAAAAAAATATGTCAATTAAAAAATGTAGCTGAAATAATTTTGAACAAACATATATGTACAATAAACAATGAATGATGAAGCATGAATCGACTACTTCACTTTGAAATGAAATTGTCAATATTTTAA
Organism: Diabrotica undecimpunctata; assembly: GCF_040954645.1. NCBI lineage: Eukaryota > Metazoa > Arthropoda > Insecta > Coleoptera > Chrysomelidae > Diabrotica > Diabrotica undecimpunctata. The sequence goes on from NC_092808.1 coordinate 146,734,861, forward strand.
AGGTATCAAACAGTGACATCCATATTTTAGAAGATGCAAGGTATTTTGTTCATTGAGTATCTTTAATAAAGAAAGAATCATCAGCGCCCAATATAGCGTAGATTACACTTCAAATTGTTTTTGTGTCTACAGTTTTCTTCAGATATAGTTCAGTAATTAGTCTTAAAGGGTGGGCGATCTTTGTGATCGATCTACATACATTAATTAATAAAAGATTGTATCCTTTGAATGATATTCAAATAAAAAAAGTGAAATTAAAGATAGCACAATATCATATACTTCATCTCAGTATATTACAAAACATTAATGAATCACGAAAGTTTTTCAACGCTATAATTAAAGCTACGAAACTGTCAATTTACTGCAAATGACCGGTTATTAAAAATATTTGGAGCTAGTTTTCGATTCGATTTATGTTCTGGTTAAACGCTGAAAGAGACATCGCTGCCAGGAAGCGGTAATTCTATGATAATTATTTTTTTTTAATCTGATCGTAACATCCTGCCTATTTAGCTATCGTGTCGAGATCATAACGTGATTAAATACTTTCGAAACTTTATTGAAATCAAAAACTTTGTCACTTTAGAATCGCTATTTTTAGAGAAAAAGTAATGAAATAAAAGTCCGGATTAAAAAATGAAATGTTATTAGATACTCTAGTTTTGGGACAGATAAATAAAAAGAAATATTGATCTACATATTGTGGCCCAACTCCATGTTGTTGTTGTCACAATATTCGTTTAAACTAATCTTCGAAAGCGCCACTGAACCCATTCCAATGAAATTTAAAAATCATTCCGTGGAATTTTCCAATATTGGCCTTCTGCGAAATTTTTTTCAGACTAAAAGTGGATAAGACTGATCATCATCATCATCATCATCATCTTGGTGTTACAGCCCTTAGATGGCCTCGACCTTCTCAAGCTTTCTACGCCATTCTGGTCTGTCCCTTGCTTGCATTTTCCAGTTGCCGACACCGATCTTCTCGGCATCTTGTGTTACCCCGTCCATCCACCTCAGCTTTGGTCTACTCCGTCTTCTCATTCCCACGGGTTGCGCTGTTGGAATCTTTTTTATCATATTCGATTCAGGGGCCCGGTCTACATGTCCTGCCCACTGCAGGCGGTTTCACTTAATTATAGTGGTAATATCTTTACCACCAAACGTATGCTTGTAGATATTCTGCAGTTCAAAGTTATATCTACGCCTCCATATTCCGTTCTCACAGACCGCTTCTAATATCTTGCGTAGCACCTTTCTTTCAAAAATCGATAGAGCGGATTCATCTGTTTTAGTTACTGTCAATGCCTCTGATCCATATGTGAGAACGGGGACTATCAGTGTTCTATACAGCCTTATACGAGTTTTTTGAGACAGACGTTTGTTAGCTAAGTGCTTTGATAGACCATGATAACACCTGTTTGCAATATTATTAATCGCTTTTTTATTTCATCAGATGTGTTATTATTTGGGTTAACCGATGTCCCTAGATATATGAACTCATTGACTGCTTCGAAGTTTTGGTCATTGATGATTAAATCTGCGTCAACATTTCCAGCTCTTGTGTTTGTGTTAGTCGTCATGAATTTGGTTTTATTTTGATTTATATGAAACCCTATTCGTTCTGCTGCTGCTACTAGCTCGGTTAGGATTTCCGCAGTTCTCGCCCTGGTTCTTGTTATAATGTCCACGTCGTCTGCATATACTAGAATTTGGACTGATCTATTAAATATTGTTCCCCTGCTATCTAAATTAGCGTCTCGTACAACTTTTTCTAAGGCGACATTAAAAAGCTGACATGCCAGCGCATCTTCCTGCCTTAACCCCCTATGTATTTCAAATGGGGTTGACGAGTCTTTTTGAATTTTTACTGCTGATAGCATCTTCGCCATTGCCACTTTTATCAAACATATGAGTTTTTTTGGAATTCCTAAGTCATTCATAGCGTTGTAAAGACTTGGTCTTAAGACACTGTCATATGCCGCTTTAAAATCGACAAAAATATGATACATATCTATGTTAAACTCTTGCGCTTTTTCGAGGATCTGTCGTAGTGTAAAGATCTGGTTAATGGTTGAACGTCCACGCCTGAATCCTGCCTGATATTCTTCTAAAAACGTTTCCGTATAAGGCTTCAATCTCTCGTGCAAAATGTTTGAAATTATCTTGTATGCTGTATTTAGAAGAGTTATTCCGCGGTAATTGGATAAGATTGATCAGTGTGATACAAAGTCAGAGAAGAATATAAAATTACAAACCAACTTAACTGTTAGTACGAAATATTTGTTAAATTACTGTATAAAGTACTAAACAGTTGTCAATCTAAAAAAGTGGTTATTATAAGGTAGATAAGTTTAAAGCTTCTGAACTGTCGAGGTGGGCCTTACTCTGTACGCAATTCGAAAATGTTACAAAATAACTGGTCGGGGGAAAACAGGCAAAAAAATGGATAACGTGGGTTACAGTACAGAAGAGGAAGCGAAAAGAAAAAGGGACGAAAAAAGGTTTTCCGAAGTCTCAGTCTCTCGAGTCTCCAGACACTACTACACTGATCGTTAACCAATGCATTATTTTACAGTAATAGTAAAATAGCCTTATTTACCATTTATATATAATGGTATTTGGTATATTTTGTATGTTAGATTTCATCTTGTTCTACCCACTGAGGCATTTCTAGTGAGAATTTACTTCCATAGCAAAATATATTCTAGGTTGTTTAGTTTTCCGCCGGGTAATAGTAACAGATTGATCCCATTTAATGCATTTATGCAATATCATGTTATAATAAGCACTTTATTAAGTATTATTTAATCAATGCCGAATACTGTCCATAAATTCCATTGTAATTTGCTTCGGTAATAAACTAGAAATTAACACAGCTATGTCCAAAGTCCAATACGAAACCGAGATCAATCCGTTCGAATCAATGTTCCGGTATACATATGCAAGATAATAGTGGCAATAAAATCAATAGTTTTTAATTATTTTATGATCACCTTGAACCGACAAACGCTAAATGTTTAATAGAAGACAGATATCCTGTGTTTTTATTACTAATTAACTAAACCATCATAGCGAATTTGCAGATAGTCAAGGTAATCACAGATATAGATATATGACGATATCGTCAAGGCAAATCAGACAAATTAAGTAATTTGGATAGGGGAGGGGGGAGAACATCGATTTACCAAGAATCTGTAGTAGGTAAAAATCTGTAAAATTAGTTCAAACAAGAACTTAGATTAGATTAGCACTTTTTCTGTAGAATGAACCGTTTCTCATAGAACGGTTTTCGAATAGAAAGCCGATAAAAATTCGATAGCTTTTGATGAGAGTGTTCTATCGACAAAAATTAAAATAGGTTTTAAAGATGAAGAGTGCAGCTTTCGTACGCAATTTTTGCATTTTACCGTCAATAGCAAAAATCGTTAAAAGTACACTCAGATGCAAAAAAAACGCAACGTAAAAAATTTTGGGTCAAATTCAAAGTATTTCAATTTTTTGATTTTTAATCCTATTTTGATGATTTTTTAGCACACTGTGTATAAATTTATAAATTTTAATTTGGTATAGTCAGTTTTTTTGATAACATTTTATATTTGAATTATTGTACGGAGTTAACACGTGGTTTTATTATCCTAACTTTGAAACATCCTGTGTAATAATTCCGATTGCGAATTTTCGTAAAACCTTATTTTTCGGTTGCAACCAAGTCTCCTAAGCGTTGTGTTTTTTGTTTCATGTCAAAATATGCCTTGATTCATTTTTTAGATCCAAATGAATTTGCCACCCACAATTTAGGACTTTTTTAATTATGATTATTTTGGAGTTGTTTTGTAATACGACGAGGTGGCTTTGGTGACTGTTATCATTATGTCATATTGACACTTACATTTTGTTTACCCATAATTGATCATGGTTCTTAGTGTCGAAGATTATGCGAACGCCGTTGCTCTGGTTGAAGATGGGCGAAATTATGAATATGAACGTTTTATACGAACTGGAACAAACAAGCGTAAAGCGTAAAGTGGTAGGAAGCGCAGAACTACCGCTTTAGATGATCGTTTTTTACGAGTCAACGCTTTGCGGGATCGTCATTTAACAGCGGTGCAAACAAGAAATCAGCTTCAAGTGGTTCAAGGCAATAATGTAATTGTATTTACACTTCGTCGAAGATTACATGAATATGGTTTGCAAAGTTGCAGACCCCAGTTAATTTAGGACAATGGAGTAATGTTCTTTTTACGGATGAGTCGATATACTGTCTTCACTCATCAGATGGGAGAGAACGAGTATGGCATCGAACTGGAGAGAGATTTGCGGAGTACGCTTTCAGTCCCCGCGTTAGCCATGGTGGGGGTTCGGTGCTTGTATGGGCAGGAATATCCTGGGAGGCGCACACTGAATTGGTATTTATTGAGGGTTCGTTGACTGCACACCGGTATATTCCTGAAATTTTAGCGAATCACCTAGTACCCTTTTCTCAATATATCGGCGATGATTTTCTATTAATGCAAGATAATGAGCGACCCCACTCTGCAATGTGTACCACGCAGTATTTAAAGGAAGTTGGTATTAATAAAATGAACTGGCCAGCGTGTTTGCCAGATCTTAACTCAATAGAGCACGTTTGGGACATGATTGGTAGAAATATTAGAGGTCGCGAAGTCGCACCAGCCTCAATTAACGAACTTCGCTTGGCTCTAGAAGAGGAATGGCAAAACATACAGCAAGATGATATCCGCAACCTCATAGACAGCATAAACCGACGTGTACAGGCAGTTATAGAGGCTAGGGGAGGCAATACAAAGTATTAAGTTATTTTTAGTAGTTTTTCTTTGTTATTTGCGTACTTAGGTTAAGTTACATTTAAGTTGTTTTTTATGTTTTGTTATTATCATTGTTCATTAAAACCAAAATCATGTCGTTATTTTTAATTATTATTTAAATATAGTGCTTTTGGGATGTCGATATGACATTTTTTCGACATCAGTCACCAAAGCCCGTATCGTCGTATTACAAATTAATACAAAAGATAATTATAATAATAGGAAAAGTCGTAAATTGTGGGTGGCAAAGTCATCTCGCTCTTAAAAATGAACCAATCCATATTTTCGCATGAAACAAAAAGCATAATACTTAGAAGACATGGTTGCAACCGAAAAATAAGGTTTTACAAAAATACGCTTACGGAATTATTCCACAGGATGTTTCAAAGTTAGGATAAAAAACCTCCTTTCGATTAACCCCGTATAATAAGTCAAATACAAAATTTTATTAAAAAACTTACTATACTAAATTAAAATTTATAAATTTTTACACATTGTGCTAAAAAAATCATCAAAAATCATCATAATAAAAATAAAAAACTGAAATACTTAGAATTTGAATAAAATTTTCTCCGTTGCGTTTTTTTTTTGCATCTGATTGTAGAAAAACAGTTTGAAGAACCGTATCCTGCTTAAAAGTAGTCCTAGAATCTTCTACAGTAGACCATTTTAAAGTTAATTATTTTTTCTATTTAACGTACCATTGCGTATAGCTAAAAGTGCATAGAAAAGAGTTATAGAACAAGTTTTGCGAAATAATATGAAAAATAGTCCAAAAATTGTGTGAGTGGCGAACTTTGAAAATCGTATCTCGGATATTGTGAATCCTAAAAGACTTCCACCAAATGTCATTTTGAAGAGGAAGTATAAAAGTTTTTTCTGTAAAACAATGCCCATACCTATACCACCGTGGAAAAAAGTTATGTGGTAAAAAAATGGCGTGTATTCCTTTTTTGGATATATTTTTGCCAAAAAAATTATTTTTGACTTTAAAAGGGACACTTCGATAGGAATTTTAATTTTGAACAACTTTTCTGTATATTATATGTATTATATGTACTAAAAGTGCATAGAATTCACCCAATTGCACCCTTGTGCGTACGGACTGATTCACCCCTTACTCAAAAAGGCACCCCTTTAAATGGTAGCACTCCGCGGCTTTTTCATATGGTGTCAATTGACCATATAACATAATAAAATCCCTTTTAATGTTGTAGTTCATTTCTAAAGTGCATAATCATTTTTTCCCTTTCTGAAATGGGCCGCCAGGTACTGAATATGTGATGTTAATTGTTATAAGAGCTTATTAGATCGTTTCTGTGGGCGTCGAAAGTTTAAAAGCAGCAAATTTTGTCTATATAATAGAGATCGAAGTTGCCATTCATAATGCAGTTTTTTTATACAGGGAGAGGTATTGTCTTGTTGAAACACGAACCAAGAGAACTCGTGAAATATCAACGTCGATGACTATCAACAGCAAAAGTAACAGTAATGTCGACATAAATTATAATTACTGTTGAGTTACGTAAGGCAGGACCGTACCCAGATTGTCTAGGACGTAGATAAATGCAGTTTTGGAGCGTAGCAATAATTTTATAGCGGCAAATTTTATTGTTTCACTATTATTTATTTAATGAGGATTCAATTTATGGTTTTTCTTTTTTTTTAGCTTCTCCTTGTGCCTTATAAAAAGCGCATAGGTACTTATAGCTATTTTTCTATTCATTCCCTCCATTCCCTCAGCCTCGCGTAGATTATCCTCCCAAGAATCTTATAGAAGACACTTAAAAGGGCGATTGTTGATCTGTAACCCTATGGTAGCAAAGTGTCTTTGCCTGGTTTGCAGATTGCGATGGATTTGCTTTGTTTAAACAGTTTAGGGAGCTTTTGAGTGGTCATTATCTTTTTGAAAAAATCTAGGAGCAACTTTCGAGTGTTTAGACCAGTGTGTTTTATGAACTCGGGAAATATTTTGTTAACTGCTGCAGCTTTGCGACACTTAATTAAGTCTAATGTCTAGTGAATTGAAAAGTCGTCGATTTCTATTTTACTTCATGATTGGCAGGCTTTGCTGACGTACAGTTTTGATTTTTTTGAGCTGATATACTTCCCTTTTATGAATTTTTTTAATGACTGGATAGGAGAACCGTGTACTGCATTTGGCTATATCTTCTGAGTTTGGTGATGAAGAATTAGTTGTCGAGATGTTAGGGCCTATGTCCAGTTTTCTGCGTAGCTTCTAGGCAGTGCGACTGCTATACGTGAAGTTGAGGTTTTCGAGAGTTTCCTTCCACGTAGTGGTTCTTACAGAACTTAGAGACTCTTAGAAGTTGTTCACCTACGTCTGGGTCTCTGATTTGCTCGTACTGATCATACAGGTTTTTAAATTCTTCGGTTTAGCTTAGAATATAGGATTTATTTAGACCGCATGGAATTTTATTTTTTAGCACAGCTGATTTTAAGTTTGGAGATACACTCTATGGTGACGAAAACATAGTACGATAATCATTAAGATATTCGGGTAAGATGGTGTCCTCGACGCATCAAGGAATTTGGATATCGGTTAAAATACTTGGGAATTCCAAGGTTGGCCAAATCCAAATTTCTAATTGATTTGATGCAGGGAATTCCACTTTCGCTACGTAAAACAAAGGATTTGTTTTACATAAAAGCAGGTAGATTTTCTCTCATCGGTCAGTCGAGCTTGCCTCTTCTACTGTAGACCTAGTCGGTGCTATTATTGTTCCAACTAAGTTATTGTTTTATTTCTGATTTTCTGTATACCTTTTTATTTTAGCATTATTGTATATTCAGACCTTTTCAGGTTAGAATAATACATTGATCTATATTTGTTCATGTACTGATTGTTTGATATTTTATTTGATTATTTTGATTGTTTATTTTTCTTGTATTTTGTGTCTAAGTTGTTCTTCCGTAAGTTAAGAACACTTAGAAATATTTATCTTGCTTTTTCTATTTTATATTTTGATTTGTACTTTGTCTAAGTAGTTCTTTCCGGTAAGTTAAAGAACTCTTAGAAATATTTCTCTGAATATTTGACTTGTTATTTTAATTGTGCGTCTAAGCCATTCTTTTCCGGTAAGTCAAAAGAACACTTAGAAATATTTTCATAATCATTGTTGCATTATTATTTCCGATATTTTATTTAAGATATTTTCTTCCTTAAGTTAAGAAAATACTTAATACATTTGTCTCTTTCATTTTCTATTTTATGCTAAGTTGTTTCTTCCGTAAGTCAAGAAACACTTAGCAATATTTCCACATCTTTTCTGTATTTGATTTTTCGTATTTGTAAGTCGTTTCTTCCGTAAGTCAAGAAACACTTATAAGTATTTGTATTCTTATTTTTCCATATTTGATTCTCTTGTTTATTTTCACTCTAAGTTGTTTCTTCCGTAAGTCAAGAAACACTTAGAAATATTTCCATACCTTGTTTCATATTTACATATTTCATTTATCTGTATTTCTGTCCTAAGTTGTTTCTTCCGTAAGACAAGAAACACTTGGGAATATTTCTGCATTTTTCTATTCTTTTATCTTGTGTATTTTACTTTTCATTCTAAGTTGTTTCTTCCGTAAGTCAATAAACACTTAGAAACATTTTCTTTGCATTGTACTTTTATACCATTGTATTTTTCTTGTTTACTAAGTTATTCCTTCCGTAAGTCAAGGAATACTTAGACTATTTTACCTGTTCTGTTTTCTATTTTTGATCTGTTATTTTGTAACTGCTCCTTGGAACTGTTACCTATAACAGATACTTGTCACGGTAACCGATATTTTATACCAGTAGAAGTATTAAACCATTTTATCAGTGACAAGCAAAGATGGTCAACACCCGGTCTAATTCTGAGGACAGGAAGAAGTCCGCAGAGCCGGCGATGGGTCCTACAGGCCCAAACGCCCCCTCTCGGCAACAATGGGCAGGACATGTATTGAGATCGAATGATAAAAGACTGCTGAATGCAACCTTCTGGGAAAGGTCCGATGGCAGAAGGTCAGTTGGTCGCCCAAGAAAAAGATGGAAAGATGCAGTAACGAGTGATCTACTTAAGATAGGGGTACAACAATGTGAAATTCCTGTACAAGATCAGCAAAAGTGGAGAAAAATAGTGAACGAGGCCAAGACTCACTTAAAGATGTAGAACCAAGAAAGAAGAAGATTATAAGTTTGGCAAATCTTTCGTAGTTTTCCACCTTAGCCCCATATTTCTTATATCGTTCTCCAATTAAGCTTGATACTTATCCCAGCTTGCCTTACGTTGGTACTTTGCACATCTAAGCAGAGGAATTGGGTTTATAATGGGAATAGTAATGCCCATAGTTGTTATTACTGGCCTCTGCTTCGATTTTGGGAAATTATCAAGAACTTCTCTGGTGGCATGCTTATGGCAGTCGTCTTTGGTGGATATAAATGTCAGATCTGGATTGCAGCTTTTTTCCATCTAGCGAAAAAAAAGGTACTATAGACTTCTATTTTGCATCGTGTAAAGATGCTTGAGCTCTGCCCATTCAATCACTTGTTCGCTTGAAGTGATGCCTATTGAAGTCTCCTGTGTATATTGATAGATGCGGGAATGAAGAAAGCATATCTGGTATCTCCTGGAAGTTAAGAACTATCTCCACTAGGGATGGGGTAAATTTGACCTTTATGATATGAGCGCTAAAAAATGTCCCCACAAGTTAAAAGTTGATGTGTTTTGGCATTTCTTTCGTATTTCTAGAACAGTAAGGGTGGGTCAGTTTCAAATGAACACAGTGTATTTCTGAATATCGATTTTGTCCTGTCCCGTTGGTCCGTTTGTCCTTTTCTTCGTCTCGTATTATCATGTATTTCGCAAAAAACAAAGAAAGACGTGGTTGAGAGAATATATATCGAGTGTAAGGAAAAAAGATAAACTATTGCAATTAAATTATTTATCACATTTATTAAAAAGAACTAATCAGCTTAAAACAAGAAAGCGTGAGAGAATCTGTTGTAGGAGGACGAAGAAGCACAGAAAGTTCGAGAGTCTTAAAATCTTTACAAGATAAGAAGAGAGACATAGTGTCAACAATAACAATGGATGACTGGGGCCAATATTTTGAGAAACTCCTAAGGGAAGATAGACCACAATTTAAAGACAGCAACGAAACACAAAATATAAATATTTTAACTTTGCCCATACGAATAACAACGAAAGAAGTGGAAGATGTATGTAGATCTCTAAAAAATAACAAAGCACCGGGTCCAGGTAACAACGCTGCAGAGTTAATTAAACATAGTACAACCAAACTATATACAAGTTTAGCCAAACTGTTCCAAAACTGCATTAATGGAATTACAACCCCAGAGGAGTGGAAGACGTCATTCATATCCACTATACACAAAAATGGCAGAAGGGATAAACGTGACAATTACAGATGCATTGCCGTGACAAACTCGATCAGTAGAATATACGGAAAAGTAATTAAAAACAGAATAAAAAGCGAATATAAAGACTTAGAGGCTGAGGAACAGGCAGGATTTAGAGCAGGTAGATCTACTGTTGTCCATTTGTTTTGCATTACACAGATTATTGAAAAGAAAATAGCCATTAATCAAGAAGTACATTTATTGTATGTAGACCTACGAAAGGTTTATGATAGCGTACCACATTATAAATTATGGGAAGCGTTAGAGAAAACAAACATAAGCATGAATTTAAAAAATGCGACGAAGGCACTGTACGCTAATGCTAACTCAAAGGTAAAGGTTGGAAATAATCTGTCAAGTGGATTCCAAATGAATAAAGGCCTTAAGAAGGGCTGCTGTCTCTCCCCGACAATATTTAAAATTGATCTAGAACAAGCTCTAAAACTGTGAAAGCGCAAATGTAGATATATGGGAATGCCGATTAACAACAATAGCGTATACACTTGGTCATTTGCAGATGATCAACTAGTGATAGCACAAGATTATGAAGATATTGAGTATATGACTCGAAAATTAATCGAGGAGTATAACAAATGGGGACTTGAAATCAATATCCAAAAAACCGAGTATATGTGTATCGTCGAGAAACAACAGGACCTCATATTGGAAGATGGAGAAGTTATCAAACATTGCAACACATATAAATATTTAGGTATGATCATCACAAAAGAAGGCAACGTAGACGACACAATTGAGGAAAAAAACAACCAAGCAAGAAAAGCAATTTCTCTTCTCAATAGTATCCTTTGGAATCAATCAATCTCTAATAATAACAAGCACAAGATATATAACACAATCATTAAAAGTATAATTACCTACAGAAGTGAAGTATGGCAAATAAAGGAAAGATACAAGAGAAAACTTGACGCAACGGAAATAGATTTCTGGAGACTTTCAGCTGGAAAATCTAGGTTAGAAAGAGTAACGAATAACAGAATAAGAGAAATTATGAAAGTAAAACATACAATAGTAGACGATATTGGTACCCAACAACTCAGATGGTACGGTCATGTACAGAGAATGTCGGTGAATAGAAAAAAAAAGAGGAAGACCCCGCCTTAGTTGGAAAGAAGGCATCAATAGAGAAATGAAAGACAGAGACATAGAAGAAGACTTATGGATGAATCGAGAGGAGTGGCAACTGGGTATCGGAAGACGGAGAACGTTTTAAACCGATATATATATATATATATATATATATATATATATATATATATATATATATATATATATATATATATATAACCGACAAAAGTCTAGATGTCACTATACAGCAATACTAGTTCTTATGAATTAATAGCAGAAAATTGGCAACTTTCGATGCCATTTAATTGTTGCTATTAAACGTAAATTACCGCAGTACCGTTTTGTAACCGAATCGTAATTGTTAATTAAAACCTAAATCACTTAAAGTTGAATTTAAAATAAAAATAAATTAATATAATTATTTTAACTAGCTTACAACCTAAAAACATTTTCAAATCAAAAACAAGACTCCGACATAATTAACCACGTAATTACATATACCATCGCACAGACTGCCTTTATCAACAAAAATGTATGCAGTTTCGAGGCTATTACTGATACTTAACATTCCTGTAAAACGTATTGGCCAACCTTGAACAATGGAGTGATCGAATGCATTGTGCATCTTGGCTACGCTTTAATTTTTTTTATATTGTTAATTATTGCGTGATGCTCTTTCAGTAAAACCTTCGACAAATGATTATAATAGCGAATATGGGATAAATTATATAGTGTCGGTGTATAAAATGAGAAATAAAACGCTTGATCAGTGAAGTGGGATGATGATGCTTTCACAATATCATTATTCAGACTTTAAATTTAGTTTCTGACATAATGTAAAAAAAATTCTATCTTTTGTCAGATTACCAATTTTGCAAAAGTGAAAAATCTAAAAAATTAAATTTCACAGTTTAAAAATTAAATAGATCGACGGCTTTATGTAGGGATTTTCCCATGAGAGTCTTTATTTGGTCTGTCCATCTTATTGGAGATTTTCCTCTTGGTCTTAGGCCTTTTACCTTTTCTTCTACTACAAATAGTTCCATAGTTTTCGTTCTTCTGGACATGTGACGGAAGTAATTTAGGTATGCTCGGTTCACTTTTTTAATAGCCTGTCTTATCAGCTCTTCCAGAATTGACAAGTTGGTGCTGCGTTCTGTCCAGAACACGCATAGAATTCGTGTGTAGACTCACATTTCGAAAGCTTCGATCGTATTTCTGTCGATTTTTTTTGAGTCTATGTTTCAGCCGCATATGTATCAATGGGAGAATAAAAACATTAGCTAATCTGAGCTTAAGTCCTTAATGTTGTTATCGTTCGGTTTCCGTATTTTAATTAATTTAACGAATCTTTGAAAGAAAAGTCTTGAGGATCATATATGCCGAAGTTAACGAATAGGGTCTGTGGAAAAGGCGATATAATTTCAAACTGTATAGACTTTTTGGTGATGTAGGTATCGTGAAAACTATCAAAATAAGCCACCTAAGATTGGTGGGCCACGTTATGCGGATGGATGAAAAATTATCCTGCTAAAATAAGCATTCTAAATTGACCGGTCGGAAGAAAAAGAAGGGGGCGATCTAAACTCAGATATCTGGACCATATGCAGGACGATTTAAGGAAGATTAGAGTAAGTGGATGGAGAAGTCAGACACTCGATAGGAACGGATGGAAGAATGAACTGATGATGATGATGATCCATTCCAGAATACTGGAATTCTGGATGTTTTACTTAACTTTTTGGCTTTTAGGTAATTGTGTAGCTAGTTGTTTAATCATTTATCTGAACATTTTTTGCATGGTTAATATGGTATACCTTGATTTAGATTTATTTTATGGAGATTTTTTAATGAACCTAACGATACCATAAATCAAATAATGTATCCACATCTCCTTATAACTCTTGATGATATTTTTTTCACACCGGATACAATTAAATATCATATTTATGGAAACTACGCAATAATTCATCACCTGGATTAGACGGACTAATCTCCTTTTTCCTCAAACAATGTGCAAAATTTGTAGCCGTCCCTCTATCTCTCATAATGAATGCTTCTTTTAATCAGAGTTCTCTCCCCTCGTCCTGGAAATTGCTTCGTTTATCCTATATTCATGGCAAAGTCATGGACCCCATTATTTCGGAAGCTATGTCTGAGTTTCTCCTTTAATTAAATGTCATCCCATACGACCAGCATTACAAACTTATTTAATCGTGTAAACGGAGTCATCTTTAAACAATCGGCATCCTGTTGATGTAGTCAACTTAGACTTCTGCAAAGCTTTCGATCGTGTTGCTAAACATTGATTATTAGCTAAAGTGGATCACTATGGAATCCGCGAAAAGTTAAACATTTGAATTCAAAATGTTCTATTAGACATATACTTCTTCTTCTTCAGTGCCTTATCCGGTCCGGATGTTGGCGATCATCAAGGCTATCATGGTTTTGTTGACTGCTCTGCGAAACAGCTCCGCTGAGGTCATCCCAAACCATTGTCGGAGATTTTTCAACCACGAGATACGACGGCGTCCCGGTCCTCTTCTGCCAAATACTTTACCCTGCATAACAAGTTGAAGAATTCGATATTTTTCTTCGTTCCGCATCACGTGGCCGAGGTACTCAAGCTTGCGTTGTTTAATTAAATTAAGCACTTCTTTTTCTTTTGTCATGCGCTGTAGGACCTCAACGTTGGTGACATGGTCCACATAAGATATATACATAAGACATATACTTCCGGGTTCGTATTGGGGAAGCCTATTCACTAGATAAACCAGCCAAGAGCGGAGTCCCACAAGGATCAGTCCTTGGACCACTAATCTTTTGTATTTACACTAGTGATCTTCCGCTTATTGTATCCAGTAAGGTTTCCATTTACACTGATAATACCAAATTATATGTGAATTCCATTATTAACCAATATTTTCTTTAACACGATAATGGTCCTCAGAACGGTTACTTCTACTTACTGCGTTGTACTACATATCGACAAAAATGACCCATCACTACCGTACTTTATTAATGGACATCCCAAAAGTCAATAACCTAACACAATGATGTTGAAGTGATAATTACCAGTGACTTAAATTGGTCTAATCACATAGTGTCGGTGTGTAAACGTACAAACTCGAAACTGTTTCTGATCCGTAAATGTTTTACACGTTTATCTCTAATCTCTGCTAGTAAACTTTACTCACACTATACATTATACTTGGTGTTTTAAAAAGGTATGTCATAAATTAAATCACGCATTCCGGGGACAAAAATAAATTGATTGAATTGAATAAATCCAATCCACCTTAGTATAAAAGTGTACACAAAAAAAGTTACAAAATAAAAATTGTTTTTTTGCATTATCTCCTAAACTACTTGACATTTTGTAATAAAAATGGACACGTTACTTTCTTGTTTTGAAAGCATTTTTCATAAAAAAGAAACAACAAAATCTAAGCGCACAGAAAAATTTTAAGGAGGTTTTGCAGCCCTAAATCCCCCCAAACTTTTGAGTACGTTCAAATCAAATGAATTTTGTGGCATCATTAGTTTAACACATTATTTTGAAAATTTTTTTGCCTGTTATCACTTTTTTCAAAAAACAGTTTTTATTGAGTTACGGCCCTTTTCATTAACCTTTAAAAAATTACGTGCAACTAAATAAATGGCTTAAATGAATTAACAAGTACAAAAAAATGTCTATAACCTCTATAAATATGATATTACAATAAAAGTTCAAAATGACCCACCCCCCTTTTTCTTCAATACATATTCGGTATCGTTTTAATAAGGAAAATCGAATGCGCTGAAAAATCATGTTTTTCTAACGAAATTGATTTGCAACTTTAATTATTCTAACCCTTAATTGTTGTTCGTCCTCTATTGTTACAGAATATGAAAGAATACACTTTCTCTTTCATAAACCCCCAAAAGCAAAGGTCCATGGGGTTAAGACCTGGACTTCTGGGTGGCCAAGAAATAGGTGGGTCACGACTCCTTCCAATCCACCGACCAGGACTTCATTACTGTAATGCGGTAAACCACATATTTTGCCTTATTGCAATATTCACTTCTTCCAAATACTCTTGTAAATCGTTTGCCAAGAACTGCAAATAATTATCACCATTTAAATTGTTTAGAAGAAATACTGGGCCAATTAGATTGTTATCCACAATTCCTGCCCAAACATTAACTTTGATAGTCCTTTGGTGATGAGTCGTTTTTTTGGCGTGAGGATTTTCGTCTGCCCAAATGTGCTCGTTATGATGGTTTCCATTTCTACTGAAGGTAGCCTCGTCGGTAAACAAAATATTTCTAATAAAATTAACATTTCGAGTGTTTTCCATTAACAACCAATCGCAAAATCCAATCCTTTTAGGATAATCTTCAACCAATAACTCTTGAACCGTTGTTAAGTGATAGGGTTTAAGCAGCTGATCCTTCAAACGCCTCGAAACCCTTACGTGAGGAACATTTAGTTGAGCAGCTATTACCCTTGAACTTGTTCCAGGGACTTCTTCAATGATTTCTAAAATATCTTCATCATGTTTATTGAAATCATAATTTAATCTGATCTAACTTACCCAAAGTTAAATGCATATCTGCCATTTCCTGAAATGTGTAGGCCATTGTAATATCAAAATTTTTAATATTAATCTTATTCACACAATAAATGATAGCTTGCCGGGCAAATGTGAAGTTGAGATCTCACTCGCAATAAAATCTTACTTGAAAATGCTCAGCGTAAAGCCACAAGATTGGCATTCGGCTGTGTAAAACCTAATTAGAAGATGATAGATCCATGGATCTAACGACATTCGAGCATCGATGTCTTCGAGATGACCTAATTATGTCCTTCCATATTTTAAAATATAATTTTGGGAGCCTAAACACCATATTTACTTTAAATCAAGACGAAATATTAAGAGGCCATCGTTACAAATTAAAAAGGGAACAGACGATAGTAAGGTCCAGGGTGAACGTCTTGCCAAACAGAATATTTAATATTTGGAATAATTTGGATCAAGACACCATATCGTCCACTAGTATTAATATTTTTAAAAATATACTTGATATTTCTATATTTTATTTATAGCACTGCATTACTTAGGACCGCATTATTTATTGTTTCACAAGATATTAGTCTTGTAATGATATTTTTCTTTGTTTTTTGCATAATAGGAGCTCGCTCTTCTGCCCTTATTTGTTGTATAGTAGGTAATAATAATAATAATTGTAACAACCAGACATTTTGACCCAGACCGTTTTAACTACTTATTTTAAATAAAATAATGAAATAAGAGTTTTGATTGATTTCCAAATCTAGATATTAGTCATCGAAGTTCAATAAACCGTCCACCTGAATGTCGTCAAGGTTCCACGCCTACTTCCATGAAAACAACGCCAACGAAACTAGAACTAATAGATTTGTGTTGTTTTGTTAATGTCGGGTGTGATTGCACGATACAGGTACATGTAAGTCACCACTTGCATGACCAAAACAATAGCAAGTTTGCGGAAAAAGACGGAATGCGAAATCGGTGGGTATGGGTCAACAGTCTCAACAATCGCTAACTTAGATTAGTTGCTCGTTGTTTGCGTTGCATAGTTTTCGAGATTTTTCAGTTAGATTAGCAATTTGCTTTGGTGCAATATATACGGCGGTAAAAAGAAAGTGTGCTTTAGTTTTATAGGTAAGTATTTCATAAAAATATTTCATTATTATTTATTATTCGCGATTCACGTATGATCAATACAAGCATGTAAATAATGAGCTGGTTTTATGTAAATATATACAAAGTGAGTTTTATACATGGAACGCTTCAAATATCTCGAAAACGGCTTGCACGATTTTTATAGATTTTGATGTGTACTGTAAGGGTCTTGTGATAGGACAACTGAGATTATGGTGATATTTACATTGTTGTTAGATCCTTCCGTTTTTATGATAATATGAGACAGCGCTTACCAACATGAAAAACAAACAATTTTAACTTTGAGCAAACAAAAATTCTAAAAGTAGAACAAAGCACAAACAAAGTGTATTAACATTTTTTAACTGTACTTGGACTAAATGCCATATACATATATTAGAAAACGGACAACTGTTTATAAAAGGAAAAAACAAGACTCCAACTCTTTATAAAAGTTATATTATCTACAAGTTGCCTTGTTCAAATTGTCAGAGCTGTTATGTCGGTCAAACTTCACAATGGCTCAAACAGAGAATAACACAACATAAAAGTAACTGTAGAAAAAAGAAAAATACGTGTGCGGCAGTTCCCTACCATTTAAAAACTGGGCACCATTTTGACTTCCCAAATGCCAGGGTCTTAAAGGCAAGAAAATAGTTTTAAAAAAAGATTGTTTTTGGAAATGTACCACATCAATAAAGAAAGAGTCAATACATTACAAAGCAGACACGGGACAGTTACATAATTTACTCTAATATTCTAAATAATTTAAATAAATTTTACTGAATAAGAAATAAAACATTTTAACGTTCCTGTATATTTTTTTAACATGTATAAAACTGACTATATCTATTGTTTGTTTAATATGTACTTGTGTTTTTTTATGTTTGCTTTTTGTGTTTTTTAAATACTAATTATAATTGTACACCCAAGCAGGGGCGGACTAAGGCCGAAGCAACCTAGGCACGTGTCTAAGGCCCGTAATTTTTGGGGCCTGAAAATTAGGTTTTTAATTTTTATAATTAATTATGCCGAATCGTTGTTTGAGAAAGTCGACGAGCGTTTCTGTGCTTCCGCAACTGTCGATGTGTATAAATACGATAGAATCTCGCGCCTATCGAGTTTAAAAAGTCAAATGTAGCTATTTAAATCAGTCTCCTGAACGTTATGTATTGTATCTTATGCGAGTTGTGATTGAAAATTGTGCAATTAAGACTTAAGTCCTAAACCTGATTGAAAATAGATTGTTTTGGATTCATAGTTGTTAAAACTTTTTGAAATTACATAATATGGAAAACCAATCATCAGCCGCTTCGGCTACGTCGGAATCTGCCACAAACGCCACAAACACCTTTCTTTCGTCCTATGCCCCTTTTACCTTCAATCTTGCCTTCTAATATTACCTGCAGCTGCTCAAATTCCCTATGGCGCATTATGTGTCCTAGATATGACGTCTTTCTAATTTTGATAGTATTGACCAGATGAGGGCGTGTGCATTGCTCTCAGTACTTCTTCATTCGTAATTCTGCTGGTCCAGCTTATTCTTAGCATTCGGCGATACATCCGCATTTCAAATGAATTTAATTTGTTGACGTCATACTGTTTTAATGTCCAGGTCTCACAGCCATATAGTAATAGAGACCACACATAACACTTTAGTGTTCTCAACCTTATTGAGACTGATAGCTTGGGGTTGCAGATCATTTTAGACATATTCATAAAACACCTTCACCATCCAAAAATGAAAAAAAGGCAAACAATTTAAAAGGAGGTGATTCTTATCTTTAAGCTTTCAAAAAATAGATCATTGCAAATTACAAAGTAGATGCGGAAAAGTTGCAACGTTCATAAAAAAATATTTAAAAGCTGCAGTTGCTACTGGATCGGTGGTGTAAATAAAGGGAAACGGTATGTCAGGATCTTCAAGTTAGCGTCTATCTCATCGTGTTCTGCTACCAGCGAAAAGGCAAAATTTGTAAAGAAAGTGACTAAGGCTAAAGAAACAGCATCAAAGACAAGTGAGCTGCAGTGAAAAAGCCGGTCAAGGCGAAGAAAGTTGAAAAGATGTTCATCCCTAGTTCCGACTTCCGCAGAGGCCAAAATAAAAACACCAACCAGAGCGAAGAAATCAAATAAGGGCAGTGCTTCGAAAAAAAAATGAAAAGCACCTAAGCCAAAGACCGCCAAGGCTACCGCAAGTTCAAAAAAAAGGCTAGAAGCTGCTTCTAAGGAAAAGTAATTGATCTAATTAATATTTTCGAATTATTGAAACAAATGTAAATTTTTATAAAAGTATTACATTATTTAATTAATGGTTCTTGGTACCCAACCAGAACATCAGTAGTGGTGGGAAAGAAATAGAACTCGTAGATAGATATAAATACCTGGGACATGAAATTATGATTGGCAGGGATAACCAGACTCATGAACTGAAGAGAAGAATCGGCCTTGGGTGGGCAGAATTTGGAAAACTGAGAGAAACTTTTAAAAGTGAGCTGCCCACATGCCTAAAGAAAAAGGTATTTGATCAGTGCGTCCTCCCAGTCTTGACGTACGGAGCAGAAACACTTACCTTAACAAAAGCAGCAACTACCAAACTGAGAGTCACGCAGAGAAGAATGGAGCGGTCCATGTTAGGAATAACTCTGCGAGACAGAATAACCAACGAAGACATCAGGAGAAGAACCGGAGTGACTGACATCATCGAGAAGATAGCCAGACTAAAATGGAGATGGGCAGGACACATAGCCAGAATGACAGATGGGCGATGGATAAAGAGGTTATTGGAATGGAGGCCAAGGGAAGACAAGAGAAGCGTCGGTCGAGCACCTACAAGATGGACTGACGATTTAAGAAGACTCAATAAAAACTGGATGAGAGCGGCGCAAGATAGACGGGGTTGGAAACATGAGGAAGAGGCCTATGTTCAACCGACAGTGGACTCTTGAGGCTGGATGATGATGATGATTTAATTAAAGTAATATATAATACCAAAAATGGTTATTGTGATATTGAGTAAAATAAATTTGATTGAAGATCATTTTCTTCTTTCTTTTTAGTACGTAGTCTGTAAAATGAGATCCTATAAAAATTTAAGTAGATATAAAAAAATAAAACGAAAAGCAGATAGAGATACAGGGGCAAAAAAAATAAAAAGAACGATGGAAAATGTTTAACTGGAGATAGAAAACAACTACAACAATCGTCATCATTTTCACAAATGTCACCTGTTTAATAAACTCCAGAAACATCGTTTGTGTCCGAAACTATTCTACAAAAAGACCAGCAGGAAAAACCAAGCAATTCCAATTGTGAAGATGAAGTAAAAGATGAAAACATAAATTTAAAATCATCTCAAAGTAATGATAAAATTAAGAGTTTTGTAAACGACGTTGCATTATGGCCAGATATAAATAGACGCCATGCGAGAGTATTATATAAAAATCTACTAAATTCAATAAATGAATCTTTGGAATCATCTTCTAATCGATGTAACGAAGGGTCAAAACAAATGACAAGAAAATTAACTATTGCCTCCTTCTGAACAATGAATGGCCTGAAAAAGTTAAATGAGATTGGTTGAATTCTACTGAAATCAATAACTCAGTGTACTATTAGGTCTGTAAAATATTTTCCAAGCAAACAACGCTAATGATAAAAAGAACGAATGATTGGAAAAATGTAGATAAAAAATTGTCAGAACATGTAAACTTTACTGACCACATTAGCTGCTGTGATTAACATTAAATTTAAAACAATTTTCATGACAGTGATGTTAGTGAATCTTCAATAGAGGAATAAAAATGTTCTGAACAAGATTTAAACCTAGCAGAACTGATAATAAAGTATTAAAATTTAAGGCTTTTATAAGTAAAGAACATATTATTTCGCCTGTATTAATGTGGTCATTTATTAAAAAAAAAAAAAATAATATTATTGCCAAATTCCCAAATTTCAAGATAATTCTGAGAATTTATTTAACCATTCCAATTTTTTCTTGAAATCCGATAATTAAATAGAACTACATACTATATGCTTTGAAACCAAACTGCCAAACGTAAAATATGTGTCATGACTGAAAATAGGTTCGGAATTACAATGCTGCCTAGGGCCCGATTTAGCCTTGGTCCGTCACTGCACTCAAGTGATATCGTCTGTCAGTACTGTTTTGAACATAGAAATGAAGTTTAAATTAGCGAAATATAGAGATGTAAAGAAAAAAAAGAGTTTTATTTACAAATATACAACAGACCGCATACCTGCTAATTCACTACAAAATTATATATATATATATATATATATATATATATATATATATATATATATATATATATATGTACTTTGGTTTAACAGGCCTTCGAGGCCTTTGGCTAACTTTGTTCGGAAACCCACAAGTTTTTTTATTGTATGTAGTTAAAATTTCTTCTTTGGTAGGTGCTTCTTCATTATCATTTGCTCTACTATTACTTTATCTGATAGTTCCATTTGTTTGCTTTGACATTGATTATCTATGTTTAAAATATTTTCTAGATATTTGGCCCATATTTGATTTTTTTATTAATTAAATTTTCTTCTTTATCTTTATAATAGCTTGGAGGTGCTTGGAGGGGTATGGATTCTATTCCGTTTTATTTATTGGTAGAAGTTGTTATTTATTAAAATCTTCTTTAATATAGCTTGATTTCTACCCTAAGAGCAACATTTTTTTTCTACGTATCTTCTTTGGTTCCTGTTTTTTTTTCAGCATATGCTTCTTTACTTTCTATTTTGTTTATCCTTATGCTACAAATTCTAACTTTATTTCGGTTATATTATAACAGCTTTGCACAGCATCTTCATACTTTACGAAGCTGCTCTGCAGACAACTGAGAAAACTAGCTTTGCATATTCCCATCTCTAGTTTCTTTCTGTTTTTTTTTCCTAGAACGTGCATTAGTCTTTTGAAGTGACGCTCCTCAACTGAAAGTCATATTTGCATAATCTGAAGGTTCAAAGAGTAAATATTAAATCATATCGTGAAATAACATTGAAAATTGCTAATAATATTAACTGTAAACGTCATGGAAATATTCGTATTATAACAATGAACTTTTTGCATGTATAAAGATAGTTGTTTTTAAAGTAGTTTTTTTTATAACTATGTTATAAAAAAAACAATATAATTGTGTGTATTTTAATATATAGATATACTAATTAGTCAAAAGTAGTTGGATATCATCGTCAATAAATTGACAAACTGTTGTAATCATTATTCCCTTCATTTTTTCTTCTTTTCGTTCTTCTAGCACATGTAATCCACAATATTGTCAGGTTCTAAATGATTGCATGTGATGAATATGAAATGTCAACTGCGTATAAGATGAAAGAAACTTTTAATTCTTTACAGTACATCCCAAAGATGAGGATACATTGAGATAAAAAAAAAGGATATTAAAAACATTAAGTGATATAGCTGGATAAACATTTGTGGACAAATTTTTGGATATTTGCCAAGTTCCTTCTTCCTTTTTGTATGTAGGCTTTAAAGCATATTTCTTCTTCAATATTTCTTCTTAGAGTGCCATATCCCTACGGAACGTCGGCAACTACCATGCTTATAATATTTTTATACTGATCTCGGTCTTGCGCTACGTGTAGCAATTGGTCCGCTGTCAAACCTGTCCACTGCCGCAAATTCCTCAACCAAGAGAGTTTCTTCCGTCCTATCCATTTCTTTCCTTCGATTTTACCGTTGAGAATTAGCCGAAGGAACTCATATCTTGGTCCTCTGATTATATGTCCAAGATATTCTAGTTTACGCCTCTTAATAATATTTAATAGAGTTCGTTGATGTCCCATTCTTCGAAGAACTTCTTCGTTTCTAGTTCTGCTAGTCCATGGAATTTTTAGTATCCTTCGATACAACCACATCTCAAACGCCTCGATTTTATTCATGATATCGGCGTTTAAAGTCCAAGTTTCACATCCATACAAAAGTACAGACCACACGTAACATCGTGTAAACTTTTCACGGATTTCCAAATTTAATGAGTTATTGGATAATAGAGGCTTGAATTTTTAAAATGAGTTTCTTGCCTGTTCAATTCTACATCGAATTTCGAGGGATGGATCTAGATTTTGGGTAATCCAACATCCAAGGTATTTGAATCTCTGAACTCTCTGCAGCGGTTGTTGGTTTAATATCAGTTGGGTTGCGCCGATATCCACTTTACTGGTCACCATGTATTTAGTTTTATCGATATTTATCGATAGTCCCCAATTTGTGCATTAGATGTCAACTCTATTGATTAGCTCCTGCAGATCGTCGATGTTTTCAGCTAGAATCACAGTATCGTCGGCGTACCGTATATTGTTAATTATTTCTCCTCCTATGATAATTCCTTTTTGATCTTTTAAAGCTTCCCTAAATAGATTCTCAGAATACACGTTAAAGAGGGTGGGAGATAGTATACAACCTTGTCTTACGCCTCGTTCAATACTGATTGGCTTTGATTCTCTGTTGTTGGTATTAATAATGGCTGTTTGGTTCCAGTAAAGTTTGGCAATAAGTTTGATGTCTTTCTCATCTAGTTGGATGCTCTGCAAGGCGGTAATTAGTCTGGTATGCTGAACACGATCAAATGCCTTTTCAAAATCAATGAAGCACATATATACGGGTTTTCTTACCTCCCAACATCGTTGAAGGAGTGTTTGCATAGAAAATAGTGCTTCTCTAGTTCCAAGGCATCTCCGGAACCCGAACTGCTCTTGACTAATTATTTCTTCGCACTTGTTGTTAATTCGGTTTAGAAGAATATGCAACAGTATTTTAACGGCATGGCTCATTAAACTAATGAGTCTACAATCGCTACATTTCTTAACGTTTGGTTTCTTAGGTAAAGGAATAAAGATCGATTTTAGCCAGTCCGATGGAATTTCACTGGTATCATATATTTGATTGAAAAGTACAGTGAGTTCTTTTATATTGTCATTTGAGAGTAATTTTAGCCATTCGCTGTATATTTGATCTGGTCCACTGGCTTTGTTGTTTTTGGCTTGGTGTATGGCTTCTTCCACTTCAGCGTTTAAGATTGATGGTCCTGTATTTGCACTTAGGTTAGGTAGTGATCCTCGATCATCCTTAAATAATGCTTTAATGTAGTTTTCCCATTCCTCAATTACTTCGTCTTCTAGGGATAGTGCATGACCTTCATTATTCGTTAATGTTATGTGTGTATTTCTTTTGTGTACTGTAACTTCTTTTATTTTCTTATGTGTGTTAAATTCGTCATGTTTTCGCTGCAATTCTTCTAATTCCTCACATTTTGCTCGCATCCATAACTCTTTGGCTTCCCTGATTTTTCTTCGAATCAGATTATGCTTTCGTTTATACTCTGAGTTATTTCTATTTTTAAGCTGTCTTCTTTCGTCCATCATTTCGATTATTTCATCTTTCATCCACGCTTGCCTTATATAATGGGTGACAGTTTCACTTTGCGTTGCTGTATCGATGATACCATTCTTTATGTTATCCCATCTTTCTTCGACTGTTGGTACATTGTATACTTGTGTGATGTTGTCTCGAATTTTTTCATTCATTGTCTGTTCAAAGTGATGTTTAAATTCTTCTTCTTTTAGTTTTTGTCTATCGTGTTTCTTTGTAATGGAAGGCTTTTTGATTGTCTTTAATTTTAGGTTGATTCTAGATGCCAGTAAATTGTGATCGGTGGCTGCGTCGGCACTTGGATATGTCTTAGTACATTTACATGAGTTTCGAAATCTATTGTTAATCATGATATAATCTATTTGGTTACGCATTACACTACTATGGCCATCTCTCGGTGATATCCATGTATAGAGACGTCTTTTTGGTTGTTTAAAACATGTGTTGGTGATAACAAAGTTTTCCTCTTGGCAGAACTCCACCAATCTATCACCTCTTTCGTTTCTTTCCCCACGACCGAATCCTCCAGTAACTCCGGGAGTTATGTCTTCTCCTACTTTAGCGTTGAAGTCTCCCATTATTACACAAATTTCGTGTTTTTTTGTGTTATTTAGTGCTTGCTTTAATACATGGTAAAATTCATTAATTTCGTTGTCTGTACTGTTACTTGTAGGAGCGTATACTTGTATTAAGTTTATATTAATCTTACTTTTAATAGTTATCATCATTATTCGCTCTGAAAGAGGAACAAATTGGTCAACCAGATTTTCAAGTCGTTCCTCAAGAATTATAGCAACACCATTTTTATGAACATCATCCGTTTTTCCGGAGTAATAAGTAATATAACCTCCACTTTTTACAGTTCCCGATCCGGTCCATCTAGCTTCGCGAATTCCAAGGACTTGCAGGCCCAGACGTTTCATTTCGAGTTTTTTAGTTTTCCTGATTGATATAAAGTTCTAACATTCCACGTAGCAATATGTTTTATAAATGATCTATTTTTATTTTTATTTTTCCCTCCGGAGATTCTTAGCACCCCTGTCCCATTAAAGGGACGCCGGAGACTCGGGGCCGTAGTATGATTTGTATTTGTCTTATGGAACTTATTAGCCTCCTAAATTGTTTAAATTATCGCACCATCATTTTCTTGGTCTGCCAATACTTCTTCGTCCATTTGATGACTTATCTCGTGCTATTCTTACTATCCTATCCTCTGCCATTCTACTAATTTGTTCGTTCCACTCCTGTTTCCGTTTTGTCACCCATCCATTTATGTCTTCTATATTGCATGCTCTTCTTATGTTTTCGCTTCTCTCTTGTCTCCGCCGTGCTTGTTCATATAGATCTAATTGCTGCTTTATAGATTCTTGTTTTTGTGTCTTGTCTTAGATGTTTGTTCTTCCACATTGTGTCATTAAGAGATCCCGCCGCTTTACTTGCTTTTAAGCTTTGTTGTCGTACTTCTTTAAAATTGTCATACATTTGGTTTTTTTTCTGCTGATATTATCATATTATATTTCTTGGCTGTTGTATTGAAGATGTGCGTTAATCTTTGGATGCCAAGTTCCTTATTATTTTTATTAAAGTTTCACGTTGATTCACAATATAACCTTTTGTTGGTGTATAATACAAGGAAAATTGTTTTTCATTGAAATTTATTCACTTAGACTTCGAGTGAAACTTTTAACATTTAACCTAGGTTTACTGAACTTTTTTCGCAGTCTTTTAGATATACAATGTCACGGTTGCGTTATGATTGGCATCTGCTGAAGATAAATACTCGTGAATTATTTGACTCTGTGTTTGTTAACATTTCCTTTGTTGAACGATTCTCTCTACTGTTCGTAGATATACTCTTAATAGATTCACTGATACGTTCTTTAATATTTAGTTATGCCAAAATAAAACTTTATATTATTTACAGAAACTAAATATCTAATAAAAAAATAGAAAAATATAAACTAAAAAAATGTTCGATTATCTTAGAAAATACTTTTCCATATTCAAACACATTTGTAAACAATTCTTTCGGCACCAACTGTCAGTCATATACTCAAATTATCTTTTGGAGGTATCTTATGCGTAATGGAAAAAATGCTTTTGCATTTGTGCAGAAGTATCTTAGATTAAAGAAAGTTTTAGTTTAAAGTAAGGTTTCGTTAATCTAAGAGAAGTATTTAGACAATTAAAAAGAATGTTTTCGAAAACAATAAAGTCATTTTTAATGATAAATTTCTGTTTTTTCTTAGTGAAACGGTCCTCATACCTGTTTTTATATTTTAGTTCCAAAAATACGATTTTAATTTATATTATAAATCGCTTTCTGACAATTAGTATATTATATTTTTTGTTCCAGAATGTCTACACTTTTAAAATGGGCTCAGAATACACAAGGGAAATTTAACGGAAAAAATAGTAATGGAACTACAAACGGCGAAAGGAAATGGATTCATCCTCCTGAGGCGTTGCAAAAAGGACACATAGCATATCTCGTCAAATTTTTAGGCAACACGGTAGTCAATCAACCAAAAGGTAATTAATCATTTAGTTAGTAGTAGCTGTATAACAATATATAAATTAGTGTAAGAAACTTGGTTACCACTTGAAACCCAAAGAGGTTTCTCATGCCCTGTTTAAAATCTACACCCAAAAAGCTCTGGAGGTATGGAGAAAGAAGTGTTCGAGCTTGCAAATGACCAGGTAGTAAAAATGAGTCAGTATAGGTTAAGAAGTTTAACGTCCAGACCTTAATAACTTAATACGAAGTATTGCTGGTCTACGCGTTCCGGGAGAGTAGGAGAGGAAGACAAAGAAGACCTGGGCGGAGACACTTAGGTAGGACCTGTCGGTAAAAGGGATTAATATTTCTATGACACAAGATAGAAACTTCTAGAGCAAATAATCATGATAATTATAAAAGTCACTGTAAGGATTTGTGGCAGTGAGAGGTCACTTAATACTAATAGTGTTTTTCTTCTTCTTTCTTCTATACTCTATACTCTTCTATTTCTTACCCAGTTCTTGAAGTCCTCCACCTTGGATCTACGTCATATATCTGTAGTTCTAACTCTGTCCTATAGTGTCTTACCATCAATTTTTCTAAGTGTTTTTATCTCTGCTGTTACTAACATCCTTTTTGTCCTGTCTATGTCAAGTCGTGTGTCTGCCGCATATGTCATTATTAGTCTGATGACTGTTTTGTAAATTCTTCCTTTCATTTCTTTCCCGATATATTTATTTCTCCATATTGTTTCATTCACACAGTCTGCGGCTCTGTTTGCTCTATTTACTTGATCTTCCACTTCAGTTTCGAGCTTTGCTTAGCTAGATAATGTGATGCCTAGATATTTAAACTCCATCACTTGTTCTATGATCTGACCTTCCAGCTCCAATTTACATCTTAGTAAATTTGTTGTTGTAACCATGCATTTTGTCTTTTTTGGGCTTCACTTGTTAAATTTTCTGGCGGTTATATTAAATTGGTACAGCATACGTTGTAAATCGTCTTCACTTTGAGAGAGTAGTATTGCGTCGTCTGCATAGCAGATTATTTTAAGTTGTTTTTCTCCTGTTTGGTATCCTTTTTTAGTTCTTATTTTTTTATTATTTCAACCATAATCAGGTTGAACAATAGAGGACTCAGGGAATCTCCCTGTCTTTCCCCATTGCCAGCTTTAATAGGGTCGGTTAGTTCTTCTTCCACGTTTACTTTTATTGTGTTGTTTTAGTAGATATTTTCGATCGTTTCGATTATTCCTAGAGGTATCTCTCTTGCATACAATAAGAGGATAACGTCCTTTAATTTAACCTGTTCAAATGCCTTCTTAAGGTCCACGAAACATAGAGCGTCGGTGCATGATCTTCCAAACCTGAAACCTTGTTGTTGTTCTTGTGCTAGTGTTATACTGCCTGGGTGATTGCTGAATGGATTGAGTAGCTCTGCGGTTACCACAGCCGGTCCCAAGCTCGGATAAAATGTGGAGGGTGATTGGCAAGGTTAGCAATCTACCGATCGTAAAAACAAATACTGCTCAAAGAAACAATAGTGTTTTTATGAGGGTATGTTTGTGAAAAAAAAAAGTACTGTGAAATTGTCAAATTCGAAAGATGCTGGTATATATAAAAAATAGCAAAAAAAAAATCATCAAAACAAATTTAAAAATATCTTGGTTAGTACGTATAAGGTTATTCAATTATAGACCATTATAAAAAATGTTAAAATATGTATTAATATATGTCGCTTTAATAAATTTTACGAGCTGATTAACGTTTCAAAAAATCAATAGAAATAAATTTAAATAAACAACTATTACCACTCAATCCGTTAAAGCCAGTGAACTCAGAATGGCATCAAAAACTTGCAACACCAGATTTCTATGATAAAGTACTTTTGTAACGTATAATAGACAAGTCAAAAAGCTTGGGTTCGTTCAGAAAAATATTCCCATGACATTTTTTATACAATCCATTTTATGAGATACCCCAGAATAAGGATCAAGACGTCGCCCATGCGAAAAGTGGTCCTAATTTATTTAAACAATTTAAATAAATAGCAAAAATAAATTTTTTGGCCCAAATAGTTTTTTTAGGTTTTTTTTGGTTTATTATAAATAAAAAAAGTCTATAAAATATTTTAAAACTGAAAAAAAAGCAAAATGACAACGTTTCTAGCAGTGGTGAAATCAGTAGAACACTTCTATCAGTACCTCTATGGAAGGAAGTTCTTAATACGAACCGACCATGCCACCCTTAAGTGGTTAATTTAGTTTAAGAATCCAGAGGGTCAGATAGCCAGATGGATTGAACGCCTCCAAGAATACGATTTTAAGATTAAGCATCGGGTCGGAGTTAGCCTCAGAAATGTCGATTCTAGAAGGCCATGCCCAGCTGAGTGTTCCCTGGGCAACAAAACAGAATCCAAGAAAGCAGCAGTGCTAAGAACAACGATGGTCAATGACGAGTGGACGCCTAGTAAGTTCAGAGAAGAACAAGAGAAAGATCCAGTTTTACAGAAAATTCGAAAATGGAAAGAAGAAAACCGTCGACCATCTTGGCAAGATATATCAAGTCTATGCTCAATAGTTAAGCCGTATTGGACTTGGACTCAGTCCCAGTGGGACTTCTTTATCTTGGAAAACAGCTTGCTTAAATGCATGCTGGTTGGCATGGTTCAGAGAACAGAAGACAGTTGGTAATTAAATAAGACAGTTACACGACAGTACATCATAGGCATTTCATTGTAAAGAAAACCCTTCAAAGAATTCGGGAACAGTTTTATTGGATGAATAATTTCGGCGATGTAAAGGACTGGTGTAAGAAATGTACTACCTGTGCTACGAGCAACGGACCATACCGTAAAAGAAAGAGACAATACAATGTTGGTTTTAATGGATTACTTCACGAAGAGGGTAGAGATCTATGCAATTGCCGACCAGAATGCTGCCACTATTGCAGATGAGTTGATCAAAGAGTATATCTGCCGATTTGGAATACTCTTCGAGATCCATAGTGACCAAGGAAGGAACTTCGAAAACGATGCATTCCAGCGAATCTGTGACTAGGCATGAAGAAAACAAGAAATACAGCCAATCACCCACAATCGGATGGAATGGTAGAGCGAATGAATACGACAGTTGGCAAGTATTTGACAAAAATGATGTCCAATCATTAGCGAGACTAGGACCAATACCTTCCGTTCTTCGCAATGGCCTAAAGATTCGCCATTAATGAATCAACGGACCAAACACCAGCAAAAGTGCTATTTGGACACGAGATGTGACTGACTACCTTGTGATCTGGAGTTTGGATATCGATCTGGAGAAGATGTAGCTAATGAAGAATGGACGATATACACGAGTTGGTCCGTTTCCATCTTCAGATTGCTAGCGACTGAATTAAGAAACGATACCCAAACCGAAAAGGGATGTTTTAAGAAGAACGCCATAGTCTGGCTCTATAATCCAAAGAAGCAAAAGGGTTATTCTCCCAAGTTGCATCAGTTCTGGGAAGGTCCGTATCTCATTATGGAGAATTGTTATCTATCGAATAAGCAATATTCCGAAGGGAAAACCGATGATAGTACTCCATAACCGGCTAGAGTCATTTGAAGTGAAACCACGACGTAGATGAATAAGTGAACGTAAACCAAGTCCAAGAGGTATCTGACCTCACGTTTGAGGAATTCATGGAGATCTATGGAGATACCGGTAAAGTAAGACATGGTGTACCACTGAAGAAAAGCAAGATCTACTCGCACTTCCAGACGACTACTCAATGGCCCATACCATCCCGGCCAGTATCAAAGACGTACCAGGGTTGGCATCCGACTTTTGAAGGAAGTTCGGTCGAGTTGCAGAACTTCAATGCCAACTGCTAGCTCCCGGAAAGCCTTAAAACTCCAAGATGCATCACGTTACCTTTTCTATCTGGTAACAAAAGACAGTGCTCATGACTAATCTACCTACCAAGATGTAGAGGAATCTCTAGAGAGCACATACTGAAGTCCAACGTGCAAAAGTTAGCCATGCCAAAGTTAGAGTGCCACCAATTATATTGGAGGGTTGTCCGAAATATGGTGGAGAGGATCTTCAAAGACACCTAAGTCCAGGTACTAGTCTGTTGCATCCATTTGTATACCTGACCTCCTTCGAGAATAGACAAGCAGATAGATGATTCCTTCTAGGAAAAGGGGAAAAAAGTTCCTTCCATCAACGAGTTTGATGAACATATTGATCGGGTTGATATTTAGTGCTTGTAATGCTGTCTATCAAGTCCTATATTGGTTTTCATCCTTCTGAGAAAATTCATTTCATTTCATTTAAGAGAACATCTTTGTGTGAGTCGTTTATTTATTGCAATGCTTTGCGACAATCTCCCTTTTATTTTTACTTCGTCAGCTGTTCATTCGTATGGTCGTTTAACAGTTTTTATTATAAGAAATTTAATTTTTTTTAGTAAATTTTTATCACATATTCATAGGCTGTGGGATTTTCATGCCCGTGAGTGTTAAAAACGATATTAATTTGTTTGTTTCACGATAAATACATTTTACCTTAACACCAGGTAAATTAAAAAACACTACAAAGTTCTCAAGTTATTTACCACTGATTTTACCTATTGTGATGGTGATTTATACTACTCCATTACTTGTTTTTATTTTCTTAGTAAACTTTTCTTATAATCATTATAAGATTACCCTATATGTTATAAAATATACAAAAATATATCATAATTCATAATATATTATATTAAATTTGACCTTGGGTATACCCCTGTTCTACAAACCAAACTTTATCTTTTTTATCTATAATATGTATCGAAACAAATTATTGGTATACCTCACACCTTTACAATAACTTAATATTATTTGTAATAATGATAGAAGTTCTGTTTACCTTCTCGATATTCACGTACTTTTTCATAATTTTAGGCATAGAAGTAGTCAAGGAAGGTATACGTAAGTTGCGATTTAACCAGCAATTAAAGAAGAGTGAAAGTGGTGCCAAAACTAGAAAAGTTGAACTAACTATAAGTATCGATGGCGTCGCCATTCAAGAACCTAGGAGTCACAATATCATGCACCAATTCCCATTGCACAGGATATCCTATTGTGCGGACGATAAAGGCGAGAAGAGATTCTTTTCATTCATAGCGAAGCAACCGAACCAAGGTGAGTCTTGTTTTCATAATCATACAGACAGTGATATCGATTGAGGGTTTTTCTTAGTATATTTTTGTTTTAACATATTTGATAGGTCAAACTGACAACAGGTGTAAGTGTCAATATGACATAATAATAAGTCACCAAAGCCACCTCGTCGTATTACAAAATAACTCTAAAATAATCATAATTAAAAAAGTCTTAAATTGTGGGTGGCAAATTCATTTGGCTCTAAAAAATGAACCAAGGCATATTTTGATATGAAACAAAAAACACAATGCTTAGGAGACATAGTTACAACCGAAAAATAAGGTTTTACGAAAATACGCAAACGGAACTATTCCACAGGATGTTTCAAAGTTAGGATAATAAAACCACTTTTTAATTAACCCCGTACAATAAGTCAAATATAAAATTTTATCAGAAAACTGACTATACCAAATTAAAATTTATAAATTTATACACAGTGTGCTACAAAAAAATATCAAAACAGGGCTAAAAATAAAAAAAAAATTGAAAAACTTTGAATTTGACCAAAATTTTCTCCGTTACGTTTTTTTTGCATCTGAGTGTATGTGACCTATGGCTATCTTAAGATTTTATGTGTTGCCAAGTTATATTGGTCACAACATCTATTGAGTTTTAGTATACTATTGATTTTGAATTTGGTATGTTTTTTTGTCTGGAGAGGACACTAAAAATAAGTTCACCTTTATTGAGTTATTACCTTAAAAGGTGCTTATTTTTTCCTATTGTCTTTAGTAATAACCACCCTTGCTCTAGTGATTACTGTGGAAGATAACACCCTTTTCAATCTGTTTTTGATCATTTGCAGTGATCCAATCACTCATCAGTGCCGAAAGGTTAGAAGAGAATATGTATCCCTAAACGCTAAATCGTCTACTCTTACCCACTCGTCTTTAA
Source organism: Diabrotica undecimpunctata (assembly GCF_040954645.1). NCBI lineage: Eukaryota > Metazoa > Arthropoda > Insecta > Coleoptera > Chrysomelidae > Diabrotica > Diabrotica undecimpunctata. Next base: position 146,767,886 of record NC_092808.1, read on the forward strand.
CTGGTCATTTACGAGCTGATAAAAGACGAGTAATAGAGATGTTTCACTTGATATTTTAAACTTATTAACATTTAGTCTGCCTTCGATATGAAGCTACCTGATGGGACTCAAACATATATATAAGCTAAATACATAAGTTTTCCAAACTTATATATTTAGCTTCTCGGAAATGTAGGACAAGCACTTATGCATTCCATTACGTAATACACTGTCTACAATCGTAATTTGTTAAATTCCACATTACGAATTTGGGATTTTATAAACTTAAACTGGGAGTTTTAAAGATAAATATTCAATAGTATTTACCAGCTTAGAGTTGTTTATGACTAATGCCGAGTAATTATCCATAATCTCCAAACTAACCACATTTACTCAACTTATAAACTGCTTTTGTGATATGGTTTATTAGTTATTTAGTGTATAACATTAATATAATCATTTATTTTTAGTGGATAACGAAGCAGAAGAAACCCACGAATGTTTTGTTTTCATCTCGGATAAATTAGCGGAAGAAATAACGTTAACGATCGGCCAAGCTTTTGAATTAGCCTACAAAAGATTTCTGGAGACGTCCGGAAAAGACTTAGAATCTCAGCGGCAGGCGATGATCCACCAACAAAGGATCAAACGATTAGAACAAGAAAGTAACATATACAAACAACGATTGCTAGACATTTCACACTTCGCCAGTATTAAGTTAGAATTAGATCAATATTTGCGCAACCATGACATTAAAAATATTCTGGAAATCATCGGGCAGAACGACAAAACTAGCCACAATAAAACTCAGCCGCTGACCAACGGTAGCACGAAATCACTGTTGGATCTTAGCGAGTCTACGAATGGAAATCTGCCGCCAGTTCCACCGAGGAACTTTGATAACACGCCAGCAGTAGGAACCAAACTTGAAGGGTTAGTATGTTTCTTTCATTATTGATATTGTACCGTTTTTAAATAAACGATCGATTCTAATTTATAAAAAAATATATTTATTTATAAGTTTACAGCACGAAAATATTTTATTAATTCTTAGCTAATATCGGAGCTACTTATATATAAAAGTTATTATGTACTAGAATATTCTGGAATAGTTCACCTCTATTCTTCTCATCGAAAGCGCATCGAAGACGGGCGCTATTGAAATGCCAACTCTTGAGTATTCTAGATTTATCCTTCTAAAAATTATGACATATACCACGCATCGGAGATGGGCTATTTCGTTACAATATATTAGTGAACAAAACATTGGTTTTGATAAATTCTGTTTATGTATGTAAATTCCCGTTTTAACACCTTCCTGCAAAGACCGATCTAGACTACTCATCCATCTGTCAACTGGATTCACTAGAAAATTCTAAGCCGCAGATCCATTTTGGGTGGTATACTGCTGAGTTCGAAATATTCCTGGTTGGAATGTGGCTGGAATCATGAATTTACTAAGTTACTAACATCGAAATGAGTCTTCAGGCCTGCTGAGCCATTGACCAGACTATAATGTCATGTTTATCACTGACAGTAAATCAATTATAGTAATGGATGGACAAATACAAACGATATTTAATTATTGACTGCAGGAAATTATATGAAAATATTTCAATAAAAATCACCCACAAAGCGTTTTGGCAAAAATTTAAAATTAGTTTCTACGTTACAAATTTTATAAATGGGATTTTATGTTTTTAGTATAAGATAAAATATCTACACAAGCACATGTAAAGAAACTTTCTTAAAATTGCATCCTTTTTTTACTCAAAGTCGAAAGTAGTTGTCAAATTGAATAAATTTTTAGAATGCCATTTCTACCTGGCGAGGTGTACACATTTCTTAGGATCTTTATTCCGTTTATCTAAGTCAGAAATACATTCTTTTTAAGAGCTTTAACTGTTAATAACAATGCTAATTGCCATAACAATAATACAGAGTTGCTTAGTACCTATATATCCATCAGTCTCTTCCTGTTCGTTAATCAAAACGATAGTCTTCACTCTCTGCTTTGATGATGACTTTTAACAGCTCCATTTATGACCTTTATTGATCATTTCGAATAAACACGTGAAAATAGCTTATACTTTGGATCTATCAATATTTGCTCTACGCTCTCTCTTGTCATTTTGAGCCTGCCGGTTTCAATTGATCGTTCACTTGTAACGATCCAAAGAACCTATAATTTTTTTTATTAACGTAAACATTCAAATTATTTTGATCAAACGATTCTTGAGGGATGACACAAACTTGTTCTGGAACTTTTTTTCTATTGGTGGGATTTAATCATTTAATTAAATGAGTTTTTGACTTGTGTCAGCAAGTCTAGTTGGTCATTAGAGCCATTATTGATACTGTTTAAATATAGATTTCGAGAAATATTTTCATGCAGTATTACAACAATACACTTGGCTTAGTTTGGCTGGATAAGTTGATAAACACATCAGTCTTTTTAGATGTAAATTACCCTTTTGACAAACTTTGGAATTAAAGACTGCTCTTTAAAATACAAATAACTACCAGTCACTTACCTCAAACCTTCTTCATAAAGTAAAAACTAAAATTCTACATCAACAGTAAAGAGTTTAGAATAATGATGCGACTCTCTCTAAAAGATGGAGTTCCACAAGGAAATGTCATTGGACCACTGATGATACTGCCATATTAGCGTCGCATGATGATCCCAAAATTGCTTCAAACATTTTACAGGATCGCCTGTATCTTCAAAGATAGTTCCACAGATGAAGAAAAAGAAACAACGAAGCAAAATTCTCCAAGTAAACTTACCTCATAGAAAGAGCAATATATAAAGATAGTAGATTAACATGGAAAGAACGTGTAATCAAGGAAATAAAGTAGATATGTCAAAAAACGAAAGATCTATCTAATCTGGTAACTGACTGAAGGTTCGAGCTATCTTTAGAGAACAAACTGTTTTTATATAAAAGATCATAAACCTAATTTGAGTTTATGCAATTGACATTTAGAGCTGGATCAGCAAATTCAATGTGGTCATTATCAAGATACTTCGTGTTGTGATGCATGTTGCCTGGTATGTCTAGAACCAAACGATGAACTGTAGACTTAAAAGACTCAAGCTTATGTTATGGATGTCATAGCGAAGAGAAGCATCAAACATTATGAAAAACTATAAAATCAGAATGATAAATCTACTCCACCCACTTCTTGAACCACGCATCAATAGAAGACTGAAGAGACGCAGACCACCCTCCAACCTATCAAATTTTTACATATTTTCGGTTTTCGGAAGTTTGCCATATTCAAGTTTTTGAGCTTCTGCTTGATCTACTAAATTCTGGGATGAATGACACTTAAAGAATATTGTTATTTATTTAAGAATCTTACAAAACACTTCTAATAAATTTTTTGAATGAATATATTGAAGGTAAAGTGCTTGTGTTGTTTCCTTGCACTAAAAATTTATAAAATACACACAGCGCAAAAGTCTAGGGATATTTTTATAAATAGACGTATTTCGTTTATCTGTAATCAACTTAAAAAAAGTAATACAAAATTTGTAGTTTAAATTGTTGTTTAATATGTCAAAAACCATAAATTGCAAAAAAAAAAACAGAAAATTGGAGCAAAAAAAATATATTAAAAATCACCCATGTTTCACATACCACCATAAAATGTCAAAAATACGAAAAAATATAAACTTAAAATAAAGTATGGCCACCACGTTGGTTTATCACAGCTATACATCTACTGTTCATGCTCCGAATCACGTTGTTAATGTCTGCTTGAGGTAGTTGTGTCCATTGTTCTCTTAGAAGCTCTTTTAATTGAAACTCATTGTAGATATTGCCCATATGTGGAGTAATTCTTCGTTGAAGCATGTCCCATACATGCTCAATGGGATTCAAGTCCGGTAATTGTGCTGGCCACGGCAATACATCAATACCCTCGTTATCCAACCAGCTTGTTACAATATGCGCAACATGTGGTCGAGCATTATCATGCATAAAGTAAAAATTTTCTCCAACAGCTGCAGCAAACGGGCGCACAACAAGTTCAAGAATAGTGTCCAAATATTGCTGACTTGTGAGAAAGCCACGTGGGAAAACGAGGTCAGTTCTTCCATCAATCATGATTCCGCCCCATACCATTAATGTACCACCTCTGTATGCATACACTTCTTGAAGATGTCGTAATCGTTCTCCATCTCCGGGTCGTCTCCAAACTCTTGTCCGACGAGAATCTGGATGAAATCCATATCTAGACTCGTCACTAAACAAAACTGTGGCCCACTGATTGTCAGTCCAATTCTGAAACTCTTGACACCAGGTTAATCTTGCAGCGCGATTGCCTCTAGATAGAGATGGACATCTCTGGTCGCCGACTACGAAGATTGGCTTCATGGAGACGATTAATTGTTACATTATGTGCAAGCTGTAATTCATTAACCAGCTCGGGTGCTGTGATTTTTGGCTGCCTTCTGGCATTTAAAATTAAATATCGGTCTTGAGCGAAGGTTGTAGAGCGACCACGTCCTCTGGACTCCCAGTGTCTCTAAACCGACGCCACAAACGACTTACGACGCTTTGGGAGACACCCAACTGGTCAGCAACTTGAGTTTGTCGCATACCAGCTTGAAGAAGGCCCACGGCTCTATTCATCTCGTCCAACGTTAAATGTTGTCGTTGCAAGGTAAAAAGACAATACCTTTAACTCACCTATTAAGCAAGAATGGTATAAAGTGACTAAAATTAAAAATAAACAAAACATAAAAATGTCGATTTTTTTGTCCCTTATAAAAAACATGCTAAAACACGTATTGCTATCAGTTTTACAATTTTTTTTTTTTTTTTTAATAAGAAGTGAGTGTCTGTATTAACAATTATAGTGCAAGCAAATTTATATGGCCATGACATTTCTGTCATTGGTATTGTCAAATTATTAAAATATCCTTAGACTTTTGCGTTGTGTGTAGTTCCATTTAAATATAAATTTTGTCGTTTACAGTTTACTCTTCAACGAGTTGGATCCCGATAACGACTTCAATCCCAGATCGTTCGAAACCAACTCCACATCTACCACCAACGGTACCGCATCTAGTCCACCTCTCATTGCACCACCACCAAAAGCAGCCAGGCGGTTCAATCTACCCGTCAATAATGGTAGCAACAATGAAACGAATAGGTCACCAGGTCAAGATCTGTTCGGAACTATACCTTTCACACCAAATTCAACAGGCAACTTTAATAGTAATAATAAAGTGTTGGATCCATTCGAAATGGGAGATTTTGCAACTACCCCAACGCCGCAGGACATTGAAAATGCTATCGGATTATTGGACAAGAGGATACTAGAAATGAAGGTAGGTGCTCAAGACTTATTTTACTGGTATTTAAAAAGCTTTGTTTATATACATTTACTTATTATCTCGATCAATATACATTCCTCTATATCTACAATGATCCATGCTAATATTACAAAATTCTAAACGGTGCTGTAATTCAATTTTTTCAGGATGCGTGTTGTTTTCTCTTTTACAGTTTTCATCATCATCATCATCATCATTCTGGCTTTACAACCCTGCGTGGGTTCTAACCTCCCCAAGAATTTCTCTCCAGTAGTCCCTATCCATCGCCTTTCTCCGCCAAGCACGTATTCCCATATTTTTCATGTCTTCATGGGTCATTTTGTTCCATCCCCATTATATGCCCTATCCACCTCAGACGTACTATCTTAATATGTTTTATGATATCAGGTTCCTGGTATATTCTATAATGTTCGAAGTTGTATCCTCTTCTCCACACTCCATTGTTATTCACTACTTCATAGATTCGCCTTAGTACTTTTTTTTCGAAACATCCTAACATGTTTCTATTATTTTTTGTTAGAGTCCAGGTCTCTGAACCATATGTTAACAATATTATTAAAAAAATTATTAAAATCCTTTATAAAAGGTATATAATTAAAAAACCCAATCGGGTTATGTCATAAAGACAGAACGTTTTCGGAATCCATATTCCATCATCAGTGTCATAAATGATGTCATCATAAATTTGATTGTGTTTGATGAGGTATGATCAAAACCTCATCAATAAACTCATCCATAGAAGACGCCTTAAAACCCTGCAGGAGACTGCGTTCCCCAGAGACCTTACCACCAAAACCAATTACGTTTCACTCCCATACCATCACGAGTCTTTCTGGAGATATTCGAAATCTCATCAAACGTTCGGTTGAAAATATCCACTAGATATTAACATAGATATTAATTTTATTTTGGACTATTACTGGAAAAGCATCGAAAATAAAATTAATATCTACCTGTACCCACACAAATTACACTTCTATGCATATGTTGCATACCATTAAGACAGGTTTAAAAATTAAAATCGCCTAAGATGGGCCTCTAGTAGTTTTTAAAAAGAAATATAATATTAAGTACACCTAATTACTTTTTAATCATAGGATTTTTTCGTTTTGTTCTCTATGTGCCAGAGTTAAAACACACCAGCAAAAGATGACAAACAAAATTTTTACTATCTGTACCTAAATTTTAAAGAATTTTAAAATGTATTTTGTCTACTATTTTATATTTTATGTGTATGTTATTAATGTTGAGTGTCTATGCTTTTACAAATAATCGCAACGACTAGTAAGTTGCACTGAAGATTTGTGATATTTTATAAATATTTACATTTTTTTTTCTTATTACAGTGTCTTGAAAAAGGAATAAAACCATTCCGAAAGCTAGACAAAAAGTCATAAGAGTGTTTCATTAACATCTCGGCCAATTTTCTGACTGCAACCCTAATAAACTGTGTTATTTGTATATATATATATATATATATATATATATATATATATATATATATATATATTTACCAGGTAGGCTTTTGACATACAGGGCCTTCTATGGACACCCCTACTGCTGTTTCGGGAGCATTGTATTGCCACGCCTTTTAACGTCTACAAATTAAAACTCATATATCTGGATGTTAATATTTGCTGACGCAAATTGTTTTAACATATAAATCCCTGGATTTTATATTGGTCTCTAATGTATCTTTGTTTTGTTTCAGACTGGATTTAGCCGTGGAATCAGTTTCGGCAACGACGATTTCTCATTGGAAATGCTGGATCCTCTAAAAAACTAACAATTATTTATTAATATTAGCTATAGCAATAATAGTACATTTACCATGGCATGAGTCAACACTATCAAAATTGATATGTGAAACATTATTGTGAAAAAATATACCAAAAATAGGTAATGTAGTTTATAAGAAAATTTACATATGTATCTATAAATCAAAATTGTATTTTTAATTTCTTGTTCAATATTTTTTAGTATATTTTAGCCACTTATCAATTCTTTTGAAATCACTAGATCTTATTTTGAATATTTTACACTCTTTTATAGACGGTCTTTGGTGAAAATATGAGGTACCTATTTGCATTTCCACATACGGTCCCTACTTTTCTTTCTTATATTTTAATGATCTGTTCACAACCAGCCCTATCAACTGCATTTGTGAATCTTTTATCTTTTTTATATTGCTAATATCTCGACTGCAATATTTAGTTATTACATTTCTTATAATTTTACTTCATTCAGTTACGGAAATTCTAACATTTTTATATTCTTGTAACATATGTATTCATGCGAGACTGAACTACAACTGCAACGTAGTCATTGTCGTTGGCGTGGCACCTACCATTTAGATGCCATTTCTCATGTAAAAATCGGGCATTTAATTTGGACTGTCAGTGTCTGATTGACACATGTAGGTGTAGGCTGCGCAAGCGTCAAATACCAACTGTGGTGCTCCATGCGAGGCAATAATGGAGACGTTTCTCAGTGCAGATTTGTAATCACCCAATTTCACCGATACTGATAAAATAAATCATGGATATGAAACAGTTACTGGTAGAATTTGAATACGAACTAAATGAATGTCCAGCTTGGACTCATATCGCCTATGAGAGGAGTCAGGTAATCTGAGGCGAAGACACGTCATTGTGCACACTTATAACATATATATCTTTTTGAATATCTTTAGGTTACAGCGTTTGCAGTAAATCTTTGTTTTTGGTAACTCTAGAGAATTATTCTTGTTTTACATTCTTTTATGTTACATTATTTTAATTAAATTAAAAACCTATTTTAAATTACTGTAATCTCAAATAATTGGTAGTAACGGTCGTATTTTGTTGTTTCATGTTTTTGTAAATGTATTATTCAATGTTTGTCATATTGGCAAGAAAAATTCGTGATTTAATGACTACGTCAAAAAAAATTTTATACATAATTTTAAGTTATATATTTTTCCTCAAAGAAGTATTATAATGCATATATAGTATGTTTTTGTGAAATTATTTTGTTGTGTACATTATTGTTATAAGATTTATATATATTTCTAATTTCTTAAAATATAAATATTTTTGGTAACTGGATATTTTCTTTTATTTATTTTGTCATTTTAGCTTCATACATAACTTTTGTTATAAATGAATAGAAATGGCAGGGCTGTAAAAAGAAACCACAACACAACTCTTTTAAATAAAAATGGAAATACTATGGTAACGACTGACGAAAAGCTAAAGCTAAAACGATGGAAAGAATAGGTATGGAAGAGCTCTTGGACGACGAAAGAGGAAACCTACAAGACATATCGAGGACTAAGAAACAAGTATAGAAATTACAAAGGAAGAAATATTGTATGCACTAAAGAACATCAGAAACGGAAAAAGCCCGAGGCCAGATTAACTGCCTATTGATATCCTAAAAATAATAGAATAGTACATGGATGTCCTCTTAAAGCTATTTAATGAAATTTGTCAGTCGGGTGATATATCAAATAAATGGTTGTCCTCAACATTTATTTGTCTTCCAAAAAAGAAAAATGCTAGAGAATGCACCGACCACCGTACCATAAGCCTGATGTCTCACACACTTCAAATGTTTTTAAAGACCATCCATAAACGCATTTACCAAATACTTAATAGGGATATTGAAGAAACCCAATTTGGATTCCGAGAGGCGTAGGTACCCGTGAAGCTCCCTTTGCATTCAACGTACTAATCCAGAGATGCTTGGATGTGAACCAAGATATGTGCGTCTGTTTTATAGAAAAATTATATCTCTACATTAGAAACGGCAGGCATACATACGCATTAATGAACACACATCAGAAGAGTTCGAAATTAAAAGAGGAGTCCGACATGGGTGTGTATTGTCACCACTACTATACAATGCATACTCTGAAGAAATTATGAAAAGAGCTCTTGGGGGAGAAACAGCGGGAGTAAAGGTCAATGGAATACCAATTAACAACATTAGATATGCAGACGATATTATCATAATAGCAGACAACCTCCAAATGCTAATGAACAAGATAGTTGAGTATGGAGAAGAATATGAATTATCAATAAACATCAAGAAAACTAAATTTATGAGGATATCAAAAACCCAAAATAATGATGAAAGCCTGACAATTAATGGTAAAACTTTAGAACAAGTTGAAAACTACAATTATCTTGGCACAATAATTAATCACACAAACGATTACTCCAAAGAAATCAAAGTTCGGATAGAGAAAGCACGAACATGCTTCAATAAAATGAGAAAGGTATGTTGTGCAAGAGAACTGAAATTAGACTTGAGAATTAGAATTTGGAAGAATTTGAACTGTGGGTGTATAGAAGAATCCTGAAGATATCATGGACCGAGCATGTAACAAACAACGAAGTCATAAGAAGAGTCAACAAAAGAATGGAAATACTGGAAACCATCAATACACGAAAGCCGCAATACCTGGTGCATGTTATGCGTAATGAAAGATACAACATACTTCAATTAATTATACAAGGGAAAATCCAGGGCAACAGAAGTGTAGGAGTGAGAAGAATCTCATGGTTGCGTAACTTGAGGGAATGGTACGGATGCATATCAGTGGAACTATTGAGAGCGGCAGCATCTAAGATCAGAATAGCCATGATCATTGCCAATCTCTGTCGCGGAGATGGCACGTAAAGAAGAAGATAACTTTTGTTCCTTTCGTCCTTTCAAAATATTTATTTTGAAGGAATGTAGGTATTTTAATCAAGTATTTCAGTAGGGACCAATGAATACGCGTCACTGAATTATGAGATACCATTTATTATCATAATATACAGAGTTCGATGACCCCAGTCCTAACTGCCTAGCAAATTTAGTAATTATTATTTTTTCATAATCCATTTTCATATCGGCTGATATTTATTTAAAAACTACATTTTTATTAAAGTAACCCCCCGCCCCTCAATAGATGTTTCTTCAACTATCTTTGTCTTTCATGAAACTGCCCATTCATTAAAATACCTTCATCAGTCGAATTCTACTCTAGCGCTCATAAAATTATGACTCGTTAGTATCTATATGGACCTTCAAATGTTAGAATCAGTGTGGTTGTATATTGCAAGCGGGTTTGTCATATTTCGCCACATTTGTGAATTATCATAAATAAATCCTCATTTCTGTATTCAACAGCACTTAACAGCGATAATCCTATACAAGTACATGTCTAGTACATTTATTAGTTTCTTTCTTTTTCTTAACGGTCATCAAACAATTAATAATGTTCTGATGCTACACACATGCTACTAAATAATTATTTTTTCTTTTAATTCACTCGTGAACGGTCAACAAAAAATATGTCAATAAAAAACATATGCAATAGAAGTTTCATACTATTTTATGTTAAGCCATTTTGAAAACAATAATTCAATTCCAACCAACCATTTCGCATGATAATCTTGGGTGTTTTTCTGCTCAGTTCTGCTCCATTAATAAAGCCATTTTCACATCCTGCATGTATGAGGACAAAACGAGGACCACGAGCTGCAGGAGCTTTTAGGCCTGTAGTCAGAACACGAAAAAATGCATTAATAAATATATCTATGCGATTTAATTGACCTGTCTACCCATTCTTTTGAGAGGCTGTGGCCTACGTTTACCCATGACTCATCTAAATCGACGAAACTGTAGCCTTCTTCGCGGTATCGACTAATGAATCGTAGGAAACGACAACGCTATGAAATTATCTCCTGTTTCTCAATTAAAATCGGCTTTCTACGATTTCAAACTTAAACTAGATATTGCACAAAAACGGTATACTGTGCTTCTTGAAAAATTACGCAAATGCTCCGCAGCGTTTGCTGTAGCCAAAACTGAGTTGATTGTCGATGGTCTATTTTTCCGAAAAAATTGGTGCACTATTCTACGGACACCGCTCTTTTCTCTCCCATCATATTTATTTTCACGAGATGATAAAATTTTACCGATTTCAGGCTTTTTCTTCGGTTTTTGTAAAATAAAATACCGCATTCGCCAAAATTTAGGTTGTCAAACTGAAATATGCAACCAGTAATACACTACTGGTCGCATATTTATCGATATCTCCTCCAAACTTTTTTGGCTTTCAACAAAAATGCACAAATGTCACAAATTAATTTACAATGGTCAGTCATTTCCAGAAATTGGTCAGTCCTAGGTAATTTTTTATTAAGCATCGAAATACTTTCAAGGACAGTCTGATGTTATACTTATAATGTTTATAGCTTATCCAAATATTATGGTATACCAAACACATACAGTGTTACCCGATTTTGAATAAGTGATTTTTCAACCAGAAACATTCTTTACTTAGAATGTAATCACAGGAAGCGGTTACAGTAAAATTTGTTGGTATCTAGACAGTGTAACAGTTTTTAGGAATAATACGAATTGTAATATCTTTGTTTTGGATAATATTGGGACGGGATTAATATTAATATATTCCAACGGGATTAACTTGGCAGATAGGTTGGCTGACGGTTTGGCAAATACGCATCCTAACACACATGTTCTCAAATATACACAGTTGTCACGTCTATAAGTTAGTTTTTCTCGTCTTTATATCATTATTATATTTTTGAATATCCAACTTGTGATTCTTAAATCTGATCTGATTTTTATTTATTCTTTTTTTAGAAAAATATAAAAAATATTACTTAGACGCACAAATTCACAACAGTCGAAATTAAGTAATTGCTAATAGTTATTAAAGATCCTCGAAATTCTCAAGTATTCTGCGACTGTTTTCTACTTGGATTTTCAGTTAAAAATTCACATTAGCTAAGGTCTCCCTAGATTCTCTTAGGTTAGGTTGCACAGTTCTGATTATTCTTATCATAACAGAAGTGTCTTAAGCCGGAGCTCGTGGAATGATGCTCTTCGCTGGTTTATATCGGCAAAGAGGAACAGGAAATCGATATTAACGATCAGAAAGGAGGGAACGGTTGGCACCCCACGTTACTGTAAAATTAATAAATATTTGCTTTTTGATAAATGCATTCGGCCTATCCCAAAATGTAGTCCGACCACTCCGATGGTCAAGGTTTCAATATTTAGTAAGTATTTGTAAATAATTTTCAATGAACTAGAAATTTTTTATTAATAAAGAATTACTTACCACAGACCAATTAATGAAAAATTGATCTTTGTTGCTGATTTTATGATCTTTTCTAGATTCTAGAAGAGGTTCTTGTATACCAGAGTCTTTTAAGGGAAAATAAAATACACATATTCGTTTGCTTGTTTATTTGAAAGACTTGAGGAATAACAATATTTCCAACATTTATAATATTGCTTTATAGTCGATTGACTGACTAGTTTCTAAGTAGAAAGCAGTTCTGAGAAAAGGCAGAAGAATATATCAAAAGAAAACTGATCCTGTAAATTTGTCTTTGTTATGTCAAGGTCTAGTCCGTATCGATTGCTAACTTTAGTTATGTGATTTATTTATGTTTATAAATAGTATAAATTATCAGCAAAAACTACCGTATCATTTGCGTATCTGGTATTATTCAGTCATTCACCGTTTATTAATATTCTTTGTCCCATCTTTCCAAAGATCCCTAAAGACATATTCAGAATAAATGTTGAATAGCAGGTTGGATAAAATACATCCCTGTAATACTCTTTGTTCTAAAGTTTATTCAGGTAGCAAATTCCCATCTGTAAACATGAGCACGTGTTGATATTCGCCCTCTCATTCGTCAAGAGGCTATTAAATATAATTTATTGCCTTAAGCCAGACGGATTCTCATGGTACAGATCCAAACTTGCCAATCTGTTTAAATGCAAATTCAAAATGTTTACTTTGTTATGTATCTCTCAGTTAATGAATATTTTATTTTAGCACATTTTCCTTCAATGGAACATTAAATTTTGCTCACAGTGATTAAATTTCAAGAAATTCTTACACTAATAGTTTCAAAACTAAATATTTTTAAAAATCATATAATATACCTCAGTACGACCCTGTTTGGCTTTCACGTGCGTTTGTTGGCGGATGGGAATATGTAAAACGAATGTAGTTTACTGTTATGTTAACGGTTAAATGGCCTGTTTGTTTGTAATATGTTGATAACTCTCAGGTTTTTGTCCTTTTACTCTATCAAATGCTTTTTGGTAATCTATAAAGCATCTGTATACTTCACAAATTACATCTTTGTAATTCTGAAACAGTACTTGTAAGGTAAAAAGGGCCTGTCTAATTCTTGGCTCTTCTTCTTCTTTTTCAATAACTATATTTTGATTAAGCTAATTTAGTTATTTGTTGTAAGATATCTTCTCCGAATCATTTATTATAGTCATTTTTAAATTTATTGTTTGGGCACAAATTGTAAGTTTTTTGCACGGCTTTTCTAGATTCCTTTTATTTTAGTTGTCTTCCGATTGAATTAAAACAGAAATTAAAAAAAACGATCCTTAGTTTTTAGCGACCCGTTTGTCTATCAGATGACTAGTGCAGAAGCAAATAAGAAAAACTGATGATGGTTTTCAACTCAGCATTAAAAGTTATGTAGACAAAATTATTAAACCGAAAGTTGCAGTGTCGAGAAAAAACAAATTTGACACAAGTATTTTAAATAGCATATAGAGAGAAATACCTATTTAGTCTTTTCTCTACTTACTATTAACAAAAATTAGAAAGATTATTCCCGCCCCTATACATACATGTATGGAAAGTATATCCTATAGATAGTACACAGGAATTTAAAAAATGTCCACATACTTCAATGATATTTTCTTCTGCCGGAATATTTTATGCAAAATACTCTCTACAGTCTATACCCAAGATTTTATTTGTATGTAGACTGTTATCACTAAGATTAACCTATATATACATATATTTAAATAAGGTTTGTGTCCCTTCAACACACTTATACTTCTTCCTCACAAAAATAATATTGTTAAAGCTAATCAATCGCGAAGTTGATTAAAAGCAAAAATCTCACACTCGCTTTAAAGCAAAACGGCTTAGAATACGTTTTTATATATATCTTACATTCTTTTAAAGTTAAAAGATTTGTATGTCTATGAAGAAAATAATATTTTCAACAACAAAATATTGCATATTATAGTACAGGTATATTCCATATTTGGAGAATTCTACAAATAATTTATATTACTTCAACTAAAACAAAAAATATGACAACAATAATAATGGGAACCTACAGGCTGAAAGCGCAAGGATGATATACTTTGAAATTAATATGACTCGACCTCTGGCTGATAATTAATGTCTAAACTGTAAGTGTACCTTATGGCTATTCCTTCAAAAATTTGCAAAATTAGTTAAAATTATTAGTTTTATAAGGTAAGTAATCATCATCATCATTAATGGTACTAAAGATAGAGCCTCGACCTTACCAATTCTATTTCGCAAGTCTACTATATCGATTGTCAACATTTGCCAGCTTTCTGCGCCTATTTTTTGTCTCCATATTCATATTTGTCTCCTCAATCCTTTTATCCAAGTTTTTTTGTCTCTGCCTAAATATTGTTTACCAATGATTACAATTCAACAAGGTATACTCCGAAAGTTACGTTTATGCTATAATAATGGAAGTATAAACGCTAAGAGTGCCTTTTTAAACAGTTTTTTTTATATAGACCCATCGAGAAAAATCGTAATCAAAGTAGGTTGAGCACGTAAATAGCGATAGTTTGACATTTCAGTCATTTTGGAAAGATAAACGTCAATGCCTGACATTTTTCATTATCGTTGTCAATAGGAACGTAGTTTATAAACAGATTGTCTTGTATAAACAAAATTGTAAACAATGGCTTAGGTTATGTGTAGATCAGTCTGTGGACATGGCTAAAATCCAGACCTGAGTTATTTTTTTGCACAGCCTTCTTTAATTATTTTTGTTTTCGATGGCCCTATATTTAAAACAATAATTCCATATAAATAAATATATGAAAATATTATTTAACATGCAAATTATTTATCTCTTTAAATAATTTCAAGACGAAATACTTCTTGAGAAACCATTTTAACATTAAGCTATGTATATTCATAAAATGCGATCATAGTTAAGTAACATTCTGTCATAGCGACAGCTTTGGGTTATTCTTTCCCTACATGGTCTCACAACAAATACGCAAGTACAGTATATACTTTCATTTTCTTTACTTTCTCCGTCAGTATTAAGTCAATATTTCTTCTAAACTATTGGAAAACTATTATATTTCTTTTAAATTTGGGAAACTTAAGGAAAGAAAGTATTGTCACATATTGAGTTAATAGCTTCTGCACTTATCAGTTATTTCACATCACTAAATAAATTGTGGACTAGATATATCTATACAAGGCCCAACACAAACTTGATATTATTAGGAGAAATTACCAACCTTTAAACGTCATCTGTCACAATTTGAACTCAAAAATGCTATTAGTTTATCTGTTATAAAATAGTGACGATGTTTTTGCAATTTTTAAGTCAATGGAATAATTGAATCTTGTATTGATAAATCCTTATTTCCATGATGTGAACATTGGTCATTAAACATTGTTTAGTGAATGTTCAACCACAAAAATGGCTTGATAGCTGTAATTTGGATTCTATTCTGTTGGGCGCAACCATTAAGAGGCAGCATCCTGATTTAAACGTGGCCATGCAGACACAAATGATAACGCTCTAGTCGTCCAATTTCGGCAGTTGTTCTGGGTAATATAAAAGCAGACGACAAAATCGTTTTGGCTGATTGTAAATTAAAGTTACTTCAAACAGCAGAGAAATTGAATATATCAGAAAGTAGTGTATTTAACATTTTGCATGAACATACGTAGATGAGAAAGCTGTAGTTGATAAAAAACTAGAACACGGCAACGATTTAGGAAGTTGTTTGTAATACAGTTTGCAAATGATAGATAAACCACCAGAAAAGTCCTTAAAATACCATATACATCATAGTACTTTTGTCATTTTAGTATAAATGAAATAAATTTGATCATTTCGACAAAGTGACCCAGAAACCGTCACTTCCCGAGATACCATCAACAAAGTTCATGATGTAGAGAATCTTGGCAATGCAATACAAAGATTTTTTCATTCAAAAGGCCCATCAAAAATACCACGATCACCAGATCGGTTGGTTGTACGTAATATTGATATAAACCGGCCGTATTTCAGCCAACTGGCCATTGCACCTTGACTATGTGTGCAAAAATTTCTCATTGTCTTTACAAAGAATCGATTATTATATCCGAACGGCTGCGGTACCTCTAACCAATCAATCTGATACCGATCTAACAAAAAATATGATTCTTTAAATAAAGTTTTCAGCTCTACAATTCGAATTCAGGTCAGTTTTTACACTCTGGTCACTGCGTCTGCAAGGCAATTACTAAGCAGCTTGATTGGACCGTTTGGTTGACGATTTGAGGAAAAAAAAAACGTCACGTCTGGAATTAT
The DNA here is from genome assembly GCF_040954645.1 of Diabrotica undecimpunctata. NCBI lineage: Eukaryota > Metazoa > Arthropoda > Insecta > Coleoptera > Chrysomelidae > Diabrotica > Diabrotica undecimpunctata. The sequence goes on from NC_092808.1 coordinate 146,784,635, forward strand.
CTTACAAAAATTCCTTTCTTCTTTTAATATACCTAATCAACATTACCGCTTATTGTCTGATCTCCTTTCGTTTTTTTTTTATTTTTAATTGGCAAATTTCTAAAAATGTATACCTTAGACTTAGAGGCATACACAACGGAAATATCTGTATAAAGTCTAAAAAATTTGAACCAATAATATGCAATATTAGTGTTTTATCAATACACATAAACATTTCACGAAAACAAATTTTAATATTTAAAGTTTTGTTTTTGATTTACACATGACTAAATAAAAATCTATTCATAACAATTTTTCATTAATACTAACAGGAATAATATTTATTTTTTATAAAATTAAGTAAAGTCGTCAAAACTTTTCAATTTACAAGCAAAAGGACGACACAAAGCTTACTGATACAACGAAAAATTAACAATATATATCTAAGGCAAGATTTTATTACCATTTGTCTATATTCCTTCAAAAGGAAGCAAATTATAAAGTACAATTCCTAATTAAATAACACAGTACACCAACAAGATATTATGTATATTATAGTCCTTATTAATTTAAATTTAATTAAATTTAAAATTATAGAAAATGTCTCATATTTTCAATGTTGACCTTTGTGGGTTTGAGGGGAAAGGAAATCGACGAGTCATAGGCGTGCGGTTTTTATTAAAAAAATAATCAGTATTTTAAAACAAATTGATTGTCATAAAAATTATTTTCTGATTTTATAGATGCCTTAGATGAAGAAAACTAGTCCTTGTTAAATATATTTTTTGGGAAAAGTCCTTTATCCGTTTAAATTAATAAACTTATGACTGATTCAAGGATTAAATTTAACTCCTATTGTCAAATAAGATTTAATGACATATGTCGTCTAGTAACTTTTCTATCTCAACACAGGGTTGGGTAACCGTCCAATTTTACTGGCCTACAAAAAATAATTAAAACATGAGTCACTTTCTACAATTACATTTGATTGTAGCTTAGTCAAAGACTGTGCATATTCAATTACAAAGACAGCAAGAGCAGCAAGGATAAGCGGCGCAGCAAAAACATCTCTGAAATAGTAGGTATATAGAGAAAAAAACATTCCCGTTATTTACTAAGAAAAGCAAGATCTATGTAAAGTTGTATATCAGTAATAAATTCGTTTAAATCTCTCTCAATATTGGTCACAATTGTGTCTTCATTCCTTAGTAAACGATATACAGGGGAAATTATAGATTATAGAGGAAAAATAATACCGAAGCTACTTATAATAATATATTTTATGTAAATCTGGACTACATCTGCGCAACTGATTTTGAAAAAGCTTTTGACAAGATCTAACATAACAAAATGCTAGAAATATTGAAAACAGCTGGATTAGACGATAAAAATTTACGAATAATTACAAATCTATAATGGCATCAAGTGGCAAGAATAGAAGTCGGATAAAATAAATATAAAAAGAGGAGTGAGACAAGGCTGTATTTTATCGCCTTTACTCTTTAATATGTATTCAGAGCAAATATTTAAGGAAGCTTTGATGTAGACAACAGAAGAAATTGAATGTGAATGAAGGTATGTAAATGGTGTAACCATGGGTAAAAAAAGTATAATGGACTCAAATGAGGATGAGTAATAATAATAATATTGATGAGCTTGTCTGGAACGAATATTCCAAACCTCAACTTTAAAACAGTGAACTACTACTACTAGCCAGTATCTAGTTATGCTAACACGCATGAAGTCGTCAATCCATCTAGTTGTAGGCGTCCTCTGCTCCGTATTACTTCTTTTGAAGCTTTCTCTAGACTTTTACATACTAAATACAAATCGGTGTACTGTATTACTGTCGAAGCAAAAACTAATGATGTAGCAACTGGTAAAGGACTCAGTAAATAATTAATCTCTGTTCACAATAGTTTAAAATACTAAGGAATAAAGATTTTCCGATATAATCTCAAAAAATTGTGCGAATAAATAAAAATTTAAGTTCATAATTTTGGTCTTTGGGTACAATATTCAAGATATACATAAATGAGATCTACCATTTTATTTGAACAAAAATAAAGTATTAGGTTAATGTATCACAGTTTATGATATTTTCATGGGCACAGAATATCCTCAAAATATTTCTATCATAAAATTAATTAAATCTTTACACAAAATTTCTAAGATATGTATGAAATAGTAATTAAAAAATATATAAGATATACTGTCTAAACTTAGAGCTAGGAATATTTTGATCGACTGTTGATATTTTCCGGTACAAAAAGAAATGAAACAAGACTTATATGGTATCAGTTCAAGAAGCATCTGAAAAGTAATAAGAATAGTGCAAACAATTGGCAGAAATAACAAAAATATGCATAGTAATGTACAAAATGAACATGTTTTATATTTTGGATATACACAATAAATATGTATTATTTTATTAATTTCTCGATGTATTTATTACAAACAGTATAATATAAAGATTATATGCAAAAAAGAAAGTTAAATTCTTTTAACAGAGAAATTATATTCAAAATTTACAAAATCAAGGCTCTGTAGAGAGGGCGAATCAAGATGTCCGGGATATGTTGAGTACCTGGGTAAACGATAATAATAATACAAAATGGTCCGAAGGGTTGCGATTTATACAGTCCAAGAAAAACTGATCTTTTCATAGAGGAATTGGTAGGAGCACTTATGGGGCCATGTTTGGCAGCAGACAAACAAATGGTTTAGAAGATGCAGACCTTCTGAAAGATGCCCTTGATAAACTACAAAATGAAGAAGACTTGGAAGAATTATTAAATAGCATGGAAAACGAACATGATGATGATTATTTAAAAAATGGAGAAGAAAGCAACAGTATAGAACCCTGCCAAGAGAATTTAGAGAATCAAGAAAAATATATGAATGAATCTTTAGAAATCCTGGACAATAATATCCTGATTAAAAATAATGAAGATGCACCCAATATACAAGAAGGCAAATTTGACGACAACTTTAATGACCAGTTAACCCAAAGAAGTAAGAGAATATTGAATGAGAGAGAAGAATCACATAAATGATGAGAGCTTAGACATCAAAAATGATATGTGAGTCAAATAAAAGATTTGCTCCTTTAAAAAAAGGAACTAATGTTTTTATTCGAGTGCCGGATGTTGATTGAGGTCGATTAGCTCCAAGAAATGTATTAGCCATTGTTTCTGAAATTAATAATGATGGCTTGTACAAACTCAGTACTGAGAATGGACCACTGGATAGATTATTTTCAAGAAATGAACTCATTCAAACCGATTCGCAATTCGTTTTTGAATCAAATGATATTAGTAGTAAGAAAATACCCTTGCGAACTGCAGCAAATATGTCATCCAAAGGTTTTGGTCAAGGTTTTCTCAGATGCAACTGTAAAAGGTTTTGTGGCGACAATAAATGTTCCTGTAAACAAAGGAACACACAATGTAATTCATAGTGTCATAGATCGCTGACATGCAAAAATAAATGAAGAAATTTGGTTCTTAAAATTTTTGTGTTTAAACACCTCACATCACAATAACATGAAAGACGCACACAAATCATGGCCGTAGGCCTTGATACCAGTAGGCCAGTAGCCCTGAACTGAGTGGCCCAAATAGCCCTGAACAAGGCAGACTGCTAATAAACTGCGGAGTCTAAACCGCTACCCAAATAAAACAAACACGCTTTATATAGCTTCATGAAACCAATCTAGACTTGTAGAACTGGAAAAAGAAACTGGAAATATAAAATGGAACGTCATAGGAATCAGCGAAATAAGACGGAAAGATGAAGAGCTATTGGAAAAATTGCATATACCGTTTCTTTCTTTAAAAATACCTCTATCTTAAAAAAAAAAACAAATTTCTGTACTTGGATTTAATGATTGCGTAATATTAAGCAACGGAAGACTTCGGTGTATCTTTTCTCTCTGAAGGTCTGGTATTCATTCATACTGATATGTTTTGACTAGTATTGGGCCTTCAGATAGTGCTAGAAATCGAAAACAGATCAGAGTGGTATCGTGACATAGCACCATCTACTTTGGTTGACAGAAGATACACATCAGTGAGTTAAACACAAGAGAACAGACACACATTCACAGCTTATGGTGCAAAATACGACGCCTTCTACACCTTTTGTCTATTTGTAATAATTTGAATTGACTATGCTTTAACTTTACATCGATGTCACCTTTATGGTCATATTTATCACTATAATCCATTTCACAAGATTCATCGTCAATTGATTTAAATTTGAGCGCAAATTTCCGCAAAGAACGTTAATACCATAGGTATATATGTAAATTTCTGAAATTTTTATTAAAAGTGTTATTTAATTCCAATGATAAAATTTTTTTCGAGAATATCCTTTGGCAGGGCGACAAAAACCAAAATTATGAACCGATTGAGACTTAACAAATAGAAAACACAAATAAATATAAAATTAAACAACAACTATGAACTGCTACCCTTAAATGACTAGAGTCGTGCTAAAAAAAATCTCTAAAAGTAATACATTTATTTCGCTTCGAAATGCTAATTTCTAATAAAGGAAATTATAACCAAATTGACGACTATTTGAGTAGATGCAGATATCGGCATTAAAAGGCAGTCAATCTTATACTCTGAACTCAGTATAAACTGTCTAGTATATTTAGTAATTAACTTTGTGATATGTTGGTCAAATGTTGGCTTCGACTGGAGGTGGCTGGAACTCAAAAAAATGGTACAGTAGGCGTTACTGTAGTAGCGCGAAGCTTCATACTGTGTTTTCTGTATAGATTTGAATAAAATTGAAAAACTTTACATGTTGTATAACTGACTCTCTTTGTTGAGTAAATGTGACTCTTGAAATCATTTTGTATCACTAATTTCGTGACGATCGGCTCACCATTAATAGAGAAAATTAATACAACGCCAGTTTACATCTATATTTTTCAAATCTTACAGTGGTTTATAGATTGGTACTTGCAAATGGAAAGTTTATTCAGCTGATTCAGCTATGAATCAGTAGTAGGATTTTTTATGCTGTTTTCTTCCGGAAATGACTCTGCCAAAATAGTCTTATGCTCAATGAATCTACTATAACTGTGCATAAAATTGTAGACGATTTACACCCCGAAGTGAAAGATTTTTCTTTTCTTTAAGTTTATTTGTGACTTCAGTTGATGGTAGGGAGGAAAACAAACGTATTGTGGAAAGACTGGACACCAAGATATGTAGGACTATAAAATACAGCCCATTTCGGGCCCTGGCCTCACTCAGTAGATCTATCCATTCATTTCGGTGTGTAGCCATTCTCATCCACGATCGACTGCGATTTCTTACGTCCTCATCGATATAATCGTCCCATCGCTTTCTCGGTCTCCCAAAATAGGTGCCCTGGAGTCTTGCATTCAACAGTTTTTTTGGAAGCCTGTCATTTTCTATTATAAATACATGGCCTGCCCATTGAATACTCTATAGGTGAACATGCGGAGATAAAGCTGGTTCTTTATATATAAAGTGTGTCCAATTAAGTCCGCACCATATGGGAAACTTTTTATTTTTAGATTTATGATTTTATTTTTAATTATTCTTTATAAAAAGTTCTAAATGATCAAAAACCTAGAATACAATCATATATTAAATTTTCTAGTCATATACGCGGTTTGTCAAAAATATGAATTAAAGGCATATTTTGATTTCAAAATGGCCCAAAAACATTTTAACTAAAAATATTTGATGAAAAAGACAGAAAAGATTTGATTTCACGTTCAAAGCGTCTATGTATCTATTGATACGTATTTCGACTTAAAAAGTCTCATCAGAATAGTTATTCATAGCCGTTCTTGACGTGAAAAATAATCTTCTTTGTCTTATTAGAAGCAACAATAGCATGGCTTCGTTATGGACGCAATAGCGACATCTGATAGAAAAATCGGTAAGATAGTTTCGAAACAAATTCAGATTTCTGCTTTAATCTGGAGCCTTCTAAAAATTGCAAGACATGACCAGACGATGATAAAGATGTTAAAAGAGAGACATGGGGAATCTAAAATTTGCATTCCACTTTTTAACATCTTTATCATCGTCTGGTCATGTCTTGCAATTTTTAGAAGGCTCCAGATTAAAGCAGAAATCTGAATTTGTTTCTAAACTATCTTCCGATAAAAATATTTGATTCGATATATCCTTCCTCTTCAGTAATATCATCGATTTTGTATTTAGCCACAGCTAAAAATGTTAAAAAAGGTTTACACACATTAAAAAAAAATGTCGACCAACTCTCGGTCTATAAAATGTGAAATTGTTCAATTATTTCTTATTGTATCTCCATTTCTTGGATTTTCAACCCTGTATATAAATGAACGACTAGGTTCTCATCAGTTTTAAGAAGGTTGGTTTATTACATAACTCCATATTCCTACAATTAGAGTACTGGTTTATAAAAGCACCAACTACTTAAATCAATATTATTTTAATTTCAGCAAAGGTCTATAAATTCGATTTATAGAAATTTTTTGGTAACTTTAACGAAAGTACAAGCTGAATATAGCCGCAAATGTCAACCATAAAACAAAATATTTCCGTTTGGCAGTGTTGGCATATTTTATAATGTATAAGTTGTATGATACAAATATAAAAAGAGAAAGCATAATGACGGTATTAGATTTTTGTTTTGATACAGGGCAGCGACAACCGCTGATACGTATTTCGACCTCCTTAGGTCTTGTCAGAACAGTATAGCCACTGCTCTAAAGCAGAGCAAAAAGAGAAAGCTTTAGAAAAGTACATTTTGATTATATTCTGTTATGAATTCTGCAATTTTCAATTTATATAAAACAAGAACGAGTAAATATTTGTTTCTTTGGAGGTTAATTGCAGTTAATTGTTAGAATTTTCTAACACTGCAATTTCTAGCTATCTAATTCTAATCAGTTTTATGTAGTTCAAAAGCCAATTCAAATATATCAAGGCCAACTAGATTCAGTTATTCTGATGATGCTGAATAATGAATATGTTTTTTTGCATTACTATGACTGTTAGATCGCAAATCGTCTAAAACACACCTTAATCTGTATTTCAAACACCTCTTTCCTAGTTTCCCTTTAATTAAACAGCGTTGAACGCTAGTTATTGTCACATAAAAGCACATATATCTTTAATACCTTTTACCATCAATGAAGAAAGTAGCATTTCGAGGCGAAATTTGACTTAGGTAATGCTTATTGTACTGTTTCTTAACCCTTTTTTTATACTACTTTAATTTATTGGCTGACTAGAAACAAACTGGGGTAAGTAGACGACTTCGGCCATCGGAGTACCCAATACTTGTTCGCAAACGATATTAGGATCCAACATCAAGGAACTAATTTGGTCTTCGTTTAGCATATCAATACTGAAAATAGTAAAACGTGTTAATATCAACGTGAAAAATCAAAGTCTAAACTTAAAAACTAAAAAAGTTAGTACATTAGTACAAAAAACAATAAAAACAAAAATAAATAAGTACTTATTTCTAGTACAGTTTGAGGGAAGCAAACAAAATACTAACAACATTGTCCTGTAAAATGTAGTGTAAAAATAGATTATTAATCAACATTTTCTTCGAAACAGATTTAATTTTTAGATTGCATCATTCATTCCCAGAGCTCACTGCTTGCCAAAACATGACAATCTTGCAATATTCGTTAATGCACACAACACCGGTGTGTCACAATAACCAATTTTTGGAACACCTTCACGAAATTCGTGCTCTAATACACTAATAATATTGATATCTCAAAACTTTGGTAAATGATTTTGTACATTATACATGCAAAAGGCTGCATCCTCCTCTTTTCAAAATTTCTCCCTCATTTTCCTTTTTAAGTAACCTTCTCTCATTCTAAATTCTTCAGAACACCCAAATTTAGATAGTTGGTTGTTTCCTAGCATATGCTGTTTAGGATAGTTTTTGTTTGATTAATACTTGATTTTTCGGAAGGAAAGTGAACAATAGATGGCGCAGGTATACTGACTTTCTTAATTTGATTGTTAAGCAAGTTCTTTGTCACAGTTGTCTCTTCGCAGGACTTCTTCATTGCATGCTCTTGTGGTCGATGATATTTTAATATTAAGTCGATAAAAACACATCTCAAGGGCTTCAAATTAATTCACAGTTGTTGTTTATAAGTCAAGGTCTCTACCCTATACAGTAATACTGATCATATGTAACAGTAGCGTTAATGTATGATTTATATCAAGACGTGGATCTAAAAGAACTCCCCACAGTTTTACAAATCTATTCGTGTCTTGGACAATTCAATAAGTTATTTCTTTTTCGGCATTCAGTTGGCTATCTATCTAATAGCCCAATTATTTGTATTTACTGAGTTTTTTAACACTCTGAATAATCATTGTTTTGGTTTTCTTTTCGTTTATTCGCACTGCAAAATCCTCACATGTTCAATCGGTTTAAAAAAGTCTGTTAACCGACATATGCCTTTGCTACTATTACTGTGTCGTCGGCATTTCTGATACTGGATATTTGAACAACATTCACTTTTAAGTCTTTTTGAAATGTCTCAAGGGCTCTTTGAAACAGGAACTCGGAATACGATTAACAGCACATGAGCGATGACACGTGATTACTTCTTCTACACATCGCTTGCTGTTTGTAGTGATGGATCTTTTGCATTATATCTTAATTTTGGCATTTTGGTTCTAATACAGATTTCTTATTAGTCACAAATCTTTTCCATCCAGGCCAATTTGTTGTAGGGAACCTTTGAATGAGTACCAAGAACTTTTAAATGACTAACACGATCAAAGGTCTTTTAAAATCAGACTAAAGATAAAGAATTTTTTTTTCTTGGTCGTAATATTTTTACGTCTACTAGCACGGTGTCGTCAGCAGATCTGATGCTGGGTGTTTCATCAACACTCACTTTTACGCATTTTTTTTTTAATTTCCACAAGTGCTTTTTGGAACGAGAACTCAGAATACAAGTTTTAACAACATGGGCGACAATACCTTTCCTTGTATTACACCCCGCTTGCTGTTTGTAGTGCTGGATGTTTCGCATTATACAGATTTTCCAATACAGATTTCTTATTGGCCTAACATCTTTTCCATCCAGGTCAATGTCTTGCAGGGAATCTTTAAATGACTAAGACGGTTTTTTAAGTTACTAAAACGGTAGAGGTCTGTTAAAAATCGGTAAAACATAGAAACATATCTATTTTGGGTAGTAATGTTTTTATTTTCCGGGCAAATCTTAAAATAATCATATTTTACTTATAGATTTTCAATATGGTGGGAAAAACAATTTGTTTATGTCTCAATAAATACATCTACAACTATGTACTTTTCATTTGTCTGTCACAAATTTTCTGTAGTAACCATCAGTTATTTGGTCACCATTCTATCTGATTTACACTTTAGAAACGAAGTGCTTTTTTATTTTTAAGTTAATCAAAGACACACAATAAGTTAGAGTACTGAATAATTAATATCTCAGCCACATACATGAATTCAAATGAACACAATACTTTTTAAATTAAAAAATACTTGCAACTCATTGATTTAATATTTTGACATCAATATTGGTGGTGTTATTGTACCTCAATTACCTACTAATAAAAAAAGTTACTTAAGTTTTGCAGAAGTATCAAATAATGCATTTTTAAGTTACAAATTCGTTCTAATAAATTTAAGTGAATAGTACAGAACAGCATTAAACAAAATAAAACGAAATTTATGGACTCGAGATTTGATATACGAGATCGAAAATGTAAGCGTACTCATAATTTAAATGAGCAAGGAATGTAACCGTTTCCGTAAGCTTCTTCTAAGACGGTTGATATTTATGAAGAAATAAAATAGGAATTGAAAAAATACGAAAGGACCGCTGTGAGTATTTACTGTAATTTTTATCAACTTGGTCCTTCTGGCCGGATATATTGAATGTGAATTTCAATTTGCAAGCGAATCGAATCGGCCGATGTGTAAATAGTACTATAGTGAGGGAGAGGCTGGATGACGCTCATTCGTTAACCGAAAGCAGTTAAAAGGGCAGATAATACATACAAATCCGATGATATGAAGGTATTTTGTAGGTCATGACATACTCTAATATAGAGGAAATGTGCATATATAGCAAAATCCTGAATATAGCATGAACAAAGTATGTAACAAATAACGAAATCATAAGAAGAATAAATAATATAATGGAAATAATCCAAATCACTAAATGAAGACAGCTGAAATACCTGGAACACATTTTGTGAGGGAAAAGATATGGTATTAAATTTTTTTATCTAAAGGAAAATCCAGGGCAAGAGAATCATAGGAAAAAAGGAGAACTTCATGGTCGCGTAACACGGATGCACATCAAATGAATTTTTCAGAACAGTCGTACCCAAGAACACGATAACCATGATGAGTGCAACCTCCGCTTCAGAGACGACACGTAAACAAGAGGAACCTGAGTGGCAAATGTCTCCGAGATATATGTATATACACTCCAATGTGCGTGGTTTTCTCTATTGTATCGTTTATGAGATCACATTTGATAGTGTAAAACAAAAACTAATGATAAAATATCTTCACTGGATTGTAGCATTTGTAAATTCCTTGGTATATATTGAAATCCCCTCGTATATGTATTAAAACACCGAAGAATAATTTCAGTGTATTTCTATTTCCTTTTGTACAAGTTAAAACACCGAAAAAGTATTTCAATTCTTTTTTCGTTGCCGAGGTCGATATTAAACCATTTTAAAGTTTGTTTATATTTCACAGATGAGTAATTCCTAGGCATTCTTTTGATCGAAGCCGCTTTTAGGATATTTTGCGTTCCCGTTTAAGTGTTTTGTTTATACCAAGTTGGGCGAATGAATTTTGAAGATAATTACAGCACTCTCGGTTTTTATGGGAAAAGTGTAGCAGTTAATAAGGTTTGCATGGTTGGTCATTGAGAACAGACGTCGGTGTGCAGTTTGAAGAAGCCGGCAAAATTTGTTAGAAAAAGTGATTTATATTCAAAGTGTAATGTGTCAGTTCCGATAAGAGTAATCACTGTTTTTTATTTGTAAGCCGTCTCTCATCTGAGATATTTGTAAAACGACGTTTAGAACAATTTTGAAAGATAACCACATGTTGCCATTGTGTTCAGTTGTACCTGTTCCAGTTCTTTAAGAAGCCGAGCCCAAAGTTTGTGTTCCATTGCCCCAAATTTCAATCTCAATTTTTGTTTTGTCCTATCGCAGTTTGGAGATGAATTTGTTCGAGTGGCAGAGAGTGTAAGTCTAGTTTCCACCCCCATAAGTTTTAGTGCAACCTAGGTAACTCTATTTGTTTGAACTTTTAAAAATAGACATTTTTTTCTAATAATAATGGCTTTCATTAAAATTTAAGAAATTGTAATAATCAAAATTATAAATGTAAGGTGTGACCACAGCTGTCATATTATTTGTTCTGTTTTAAAATTTAATACTGACATCTGACAGCTAGCACTATTTTTGACATTTGGTAAATATCTAATCATATTTGAGATTTTGTTTTGTTTTTAGAAAAAGCCACTATGCATAGTTTCACTTAAAGATATTTTTTTATTTTGTAATAATTTATTTAGGAGGGAAGAGCCTTTTTCTTTCATCCAGCAGGAAGTTTCCTCAAAGTGGTGTCCCATTTTAAATAGCTAGAGGACCTTCTTGTGTTTTGTTTGTTCCCGAAGACTCATGTAAGTACCCCTTCATTTCATTTTTGTAGTTGCCCCAATCCAATCCCATTGTTTCATTCACTTATCCACGACCCAGTTCTCCAAATAAACCCTGAGCGCCGTTCGCATAAATTTCGATTTATTTTACTTGCCCTATCTCTACCGCAATAACTTCTGTCCTCAATTTTCAACCACCTATAATAATAGCCTATGTGGTAGGCAAAATATTCGCTACAGGATGATAAAGATATAAAAGTTATCGCAAATATGGATTGGGACTAGACAGTCACTGTACTTTATTTAGTTCTCAATGAAAAGGGAGTGGGACAAGGATCTATACTTTCACCAATGTTGTGTAACTTATATGTAGAAAGGAAATTTTGAGAGTGATATCGTGGACGCTAAAAGTTAAGTTATAATAATAAAATTAAACAACTTATATTACCTTGAAACACTATCTGTATCAGAAATGTCATCCTCTACAGTAAGATATGTAAGAGTTTTTTCCAAAGGACTCGGAATCTTCTTTGTAGTTCCGTTCCTCATTCTCTCTTCGGTCAACCCGAGCTTCGGTTCACTATTTCTTCGTTCGGTAAGAGCGCTGATGTTCAGCATCATCATACCTTGCGAGAAAATTTCTTTAACTTTTTCCCCAGTCGGACCGAGAAGATTATCCAGACTTTGTCGTCGGCCTAAAAAGCATCCCATAGATAAAAGTATTGAAATCTAAGGTTTTCTAAATTTTCTCTAAATTTACCATTTACTCACTTAATACTATAAACTAACAGAAACTTACTACCATTCATTGGAATATCTTCGTTTTTAGCCGATGATCTGCTGATCCAATTCGATATGCTATGGTCTAATTTCATCTTACTTTTGATTGCTGAGTATTCGTTATCTGATTTTGGATTGGGTAAAGTTTTCTGTCTGGTCAGAAGAGGTTTCCCGAAGTCACGCTCCAATTTTTTATTCGGTGAGTTATCCTCCGGACTAGAACTATCCAGGTTAATTTCGGTCCACTCGCTCGAATGGCTTTGTGCGATACTTGGTTGTTCGAGTCTTTCACTAAAAAAATAGTAATATAGCAAGTTGTTTTATATTCAATTTTAATATTTTAGATGATTTTTTGAACGTCCATTTGCTCGGCACCCGATATAGTGAATCAAAATGTAGACTTACGTACCTGGTAGACAATGGCGAAGACGGTGATGCACTAAACAGAGGATTTCGATAACCCTCAACCTCCTCAAGCTTGGAAGCAACAGGACTAGACAATTCTCCGAGTTTCTGTGGAAGACTTTTGAATTCCTCGATCAGTTCTTGGGCATCGTCCAATAAAGAAATATTCGAATCCAGACTTCGCTGCTTACCGCTTGCGAAATTTGCCGCCAAAAGAGATACTCTTTTTCTGTTTTGATGGATCTCGTCGGAGATTTGTTCCAGGCTCTTTAAAGCGTCTGCGTAAGTAAGCTTGGCGTTGGCGACTTGTGATTCTAAAGTGTGAACTCTGGCTTTTTGGTGCTCGAGAAGTTGGTTGTAGTGGGCTTTCATTTCGTAATATGGTCTAGAATTAAGAATATCGTTGAGAGTTTCGAACAAAAAGATCTGCCAATTTTTTAAATAAAAACTATTATACTAATAGTATATGCAGTAAACTCTGTCTTAACAGTAGTGCCGCATCAAGCGTTCGTTGAAGGGAGAAATGGTCAAATATGTGAACTTAATATTAAACTCAAAGTACGTGCCTCCTATGGTAGAATACAGACAGTATTATACTGGCTAACAAGACAGTCTTTTACCGTTTGCATCCCAGCGGAATCACCGTGACACCACCTGTTAAAAATTTTTACCGGTCGTCCCAGCAGTATCGCTGTAAAACCACGTGTATTGTGTGTTGTATACATACCTTTTCATCAATCGTGAAATATGACAGTTAAAATGCATCGACATTCAGGCATTTGAAAATTGTTATGTGTATCTCAGTATCATACGGAACGTTACTGAGAAGTTATTACAATCAACATGCATAGAATATCTGTGAAAATAGCAGGTAAGTAATTTCTATTATTATTATCTAATCCATAAAAGATGACAGAAGAATGTTTTGAAAAGAAACTAATTTTTATTAAGTAAAATCTAAGTATAGAATGACTTACATAGCTGGTTTTAATTGTAGCTACTGAGGTTCACGATATGACTTTGTTTCAGGCGGTAAATTCAATTATTTTGATTTGGAGAGGATGACAGGTGAAGAACTGAATTCTGTGGAAGTATTCTTTCGATTGTGAATCGACTGCAGAGTCGAAGACAACCTGCAAGCCCTGTCGATAGCGTTGAATGCTTCTGGACGGACTGTAGCGACGCATGATCACTTCCAACAAACGACTGGCGTCATCCTAACGAATGAACTTTTTGTTTCTCATCTCGACAATAAAGGAATTACTATTGATGACAATTTGAAAAAACGCAGTGTTAAGTACACTGGGGAGACACTTGCCGATTTTGACGAAATATACAAAGTCTGAAGAGAGGTTGCAGGATCCAGCATAGCCTAACTTGGCAGGTTATAACACCCTCGTCCGAGAAATCGTCATATTTCTTGCAAGTGTTTGAATGAGCGGACGAATCTTGCTGTTCCCGCTCAAGAAGTGCACTAAAATCTGTCTTTCCATATTTCCTGCCACCACCCTGCCCAATCCTTCAAACCTCAAGCAAGCTCGTGGTACCTAGTCCGTTAAATAAAGGATCATTCAAGTTTTCACCACTTCTTTTGAGGTTATGTGACCTCAAAAACATAATATGTGCAGCGTGTGGGATCTATTGTACATCCCACAACAGTGTCACATTTCAAAACGATTCTATGGTAAGTGTGAACAGAATATGGAAAAACTCAAATGGGGTTCAGAAGTGATCTTGGAACACGGGAAGCTCTATTTGCAAAGCAGGTGATGATTCAACGATGTAGAGACGTTAATTGTGATGTTTATATTTGTTTTCTGGAATACGCAAACGCAAAAAGATGGTTCATGGAAACGCAGGAGTGGATAAAAAGGATATAATAATGATAATCAATTTATATTGGGGATAAAAGGTGAACATACGAGTAGATGGACAGTAGACCAATGCAATTCAAATTCAGGAAGGATTCTATCCCAGGTGATACTCCACGAAAAGGTTGAGGGCAAGAGAGGTTTAGAAAGAAGAATTTCCTGGCTTACAAACCTATGCAAGTTGTTGGGAGCAACACCAACTGAGCTATTCCGCTGCGCAGTAAATAAAGTTCGCATCGTTATGATGGTGGCCAATGTCCGTAACGAATAGGACACTTTAAGAAGAAAAATGCTTTTTTGCTACAGCTGTACCGTTCAAATTACCGTTAACTACAACCTTTTATAATGTCAAGCATTAACCTAATGAAAAAAGAACTTGGTTAACATTAAAATTATCTATTCAACTCCTTCTTCTTCTTCCTTTGCCCTATCCGTTTCGGACGTTAGCTATTAACAAGGCTATTTTGACTTTGTTTACGGCACCTCTGAACAGTTCGGTCGATGTTAGTCCGAACCATTGTCGCAGGTTATGCATCCATGAGTGTCGTCTTCTTCCCGGTCCCTCCTACTGTCGATTCTTCCTTGGACTATTAACTGTAGCAGCCGGTACTTAGTATGCCTCATGACATGTCCGAAGTACTCAAGCTTCCGTTTCTTTGCGGTGAAGATTATTTCTTTGCTTTTGCCTATTCTCTGCATTACTTCCACGTTAGTGATGTGGTCTGTCCAGGATATCCGAAGAATACGGCGATATATTCACATCTCAAAGGATTCTAGTTTCTTCAGGGTGGCTTCCGTTGTGGTCCATGCCTCTGCTCCATAGAACAAGACCGGGAAGACATAACAATTGACCAGTGTTAATTTTAGTTCCATTGAGATTTTGCTTGTGAACCACTTTTTCATATTGTTGAACGCGTTTCGCGCTTTTTCAATTCGTGATCTTATTTCTGTTGACTGGTCCCATTTTGTGTTGACTGTGGTTCCAAGGTATGTGTATGTCTCCACCTGTTCTATTTTTCGGTTGTTTAATGTCAATTGCATCGGAGGTTGTTGTGTTCTGCTGATGAGCATGCATTTAGTTTTGGTTGTATTGAGTTCTAAACCATATTCTTGACTTGCTGTGTGTATGCTTTGCATGAGTCTTTGAAGCTCGTTGCAGTCATTTGCGATAATATTTGTGTCGTCAGCATATCTAATATTATTGATTACCTCTCCGTTTACTTTGATACCCTCCGAAACTTCTCCCAGTGCTTCTCTGAAGATTTGTTCAGAGTATATATTGAACAGGAGCGGCGAGAGGACGCATATCTGTCGTACACCCTTTTTAATATCTATCTTCCCACTGTGTAAGTTGCCCATCTTTATCTCAGCACTTTGGTTCCAATAGAGACTGGTTATTATGCGCAGATCCTTGCCATCAATATGCATCTTCCTAAGCATTTTCATAAGTTTATCATGTTTGACCTTGTCAAACGCCTTGGAGAAGTCGATGAAGCACAAGTGGACGTCCTTGTGCATGTCTCTGCATCTTTGAATTAAAACTTGCAGACTGAAGATCGCCTCTCTTGTGCCCAATGCGCTGCGGAATCCGAACTATGACTCCGATATATTTGCTTCGCATTTGTTATATATTCTATTGTGTATGATTCCTCCTAGTATGATGAACTCCTAGTTTGAACAAATTGAATTATTTGAACTGATTATTATTTTTTGCTTCATATTTTAGAAAATCACATGCAATTTGGTGTTTTTTAAAAGAGTTTCTGCTCGCATTTATTATTATTTCAAGTATTTCAAGTGTTTTTATGTATTAGATTTGAATTTAAACCTTAGAAGAAAATCAGAAAAAAAAATTAAAAATTCTCAATATTGACAGAAATTTCCTTTTATTAAAGAAATAACAAAAAACCAATAATTTTTATTATTTCTTATATTGCGTAAGTCATTTATCAAACAGAAGGTTAAATGGTTTAAGATAAATATTGATGATGTCATTTTTCACTTTGATGATGAAGGAAACTTGAATTTTTAGTTGCTATAAATAGGGTGTGACAACTTTCATTATCATATTGTTATTTTTGTGGTGCATCGATTGATAAACTTAAATCATACATTTTTTTCACTTCACTTGTTCAGCGATTTACTAAAAAATTAAAAATAATTAAGATATCCTGATAATCAATACTCCAAATGTGATAATAGGCGTGTAAACAGATTATACTTGTTTATAAACTTATTAAAGTAAAGTAAAATGCATGGAAAAAGAGATCTAGGGAGAAAACAAATAGATTTTGGTTGCATAACCTACGAAAAAGGTTTAACTTGACCACTACCAGCCTTCTTCAGACAGGGATATGCACCATAAGAAGATTTTTGTTCAATACTCACAACAATTCTTCTCAATATGACTTTTCTACATATGTAGTACTAGAAAACTATGTACTACACAATTTAAAATAAAAATGAAATCATAAATTACCACAAATAAAAAAAATATAAATTAAATAACAAAATAAGAAAAAATATTGAAAGCTCAAGTACAAGTAATTTTGTATAATTCATTTATTTCTGCTATGAGGGGAATTTGTAAAGAAAAGCACTGCAAAGAAACTGGATATGCATAAGAGATATTCAATTGAAATATTCTGCACACAAAAAATAGTAAATCTATCTCTTTTTTGGATCTGTTGGTCATTCTTGGCTGAATGGTCATCCAGTCCAGAAGACTTCTTAAAGAAATACCTCAAAGATTAACTTTCTCATTTTCAACCATCTTCAACACAATTGTTCAACCAACTTTAAGAGCAGTTGCTCAAAGCGTTTATTTATTTATTGAAACCTAGAGTTAAATTCCAGCTTAATACTTGAGCTTCCAATATAATAGTTATTAAAAACATAAAGTTACTTACAAAAACATCAACTCATGCTGTGATAAAATGTTACTCATTTGCATAAGAGACCTTCGAATGGATAAACTAAAGAAAAATAAAAAAGAATAAAAAATAAGAAAAACGCTAATAAATAAAAACATGAATTGTACATGATAAAGGCAAGAATAATTATGTTATAAGAAGTTATGTACAGTTTTGTTATTACATACAAAAGTAGTCCCAGAAAATGGCATGTCTGAGTAATGGCGACTGCAGTACTGAAGAATACTGCTCTAAAACATTCATAAACCATATAGGTGCATTCCTTTCAGCAACTAATACCACCATCATATCCTTTTTATTTCTAATAAAGTAATTATTGTTACTATCATGGCTTTTTTGGTTAATTTTTCAACGTAAATCAATCCGATGTGATCTTATTTGGTTCTACAATCAGTTTACATAACTTCCCTACAATCTTTCTCCATTCTTTTCTGTAATTCTTCAGTTTATAATTCCAACTTTCCCAATCTTAGCCTTTTGTGCAATGATAAATCTCAAACTGTATTCTTATTCTTTTATTTTATAATTAAGTAGGTAACCAGTTTACTGAATTTATTGTTACTTTGTTTCATTGGGGAGTGTGATGTGTCTAATTATCTTCTTCTTGATTACTATTACATCTTCTATAATACTCACCTTAAACATCAACTCCTAAATATTAACTTATGATAGGTAATAATGATAATTTAAAATCTATTCCACAAAATTGCTTTTTCATGCCAGTTTCTACATAACAATTGCAGCAATTTGTCTTGATTAG
Organism: Diabrotica undecimpunctata; assembly: GCF_040954645.1. Taxonomy (NCBI): domain Eukaryota; kingdom Metazoa; phylum Arthropoda; class Insecta; order Coleoptera; family Chrysomelidae; genus Diabrotica; species Diabrotica undecimpunctata. The sequence continues at coordinate 146,803,052 of NC_092808.1, forward strand.
AGTAATCTAAAAGTGTTTTTAATAATAACTACTACAAATACACACTTCTAGTAACAAAATTATTCTCATATCTTCTATAAATTGTAGGAATTAATAAATTACTAGCTACATTTGTATATACCAAATATTAACAGTTACAAATTACTCTTAGCTCCAAATTTTTAAATTCTCCTAATCTGAAGCTGGACATACATAAATTTCCTTTTATGTGATAAATCAATGTAATAAACAATTCCATTGATAACAAGTAAGTCTCAGAGTGTCAGTAAGGCTATCAGAGTGGAGCCATAACCTCTTTTGGTATGCAGGTCGGGCGATGCCGGCTGGGTGGCTACGATCATCACGCAACCAAACCCCCGCCATCTGAAAACCGGCCTAATAATGCTGGTCTGTTCCTCCCTGTTCCGATCCGGAAAGTAACAGACCAGCAGCGTATGGCCCTTTTTGGCCAGATTTAATTCTACGAGATCTGACCATCCCCCCCCCTGTAATGTAAACAACGCCAAATGCATATCGCGGGCTTAGAAAAATTAGCCGGATAACAAAAAGTGTTATCACAAAGTTTGAAAAATAGTAAGTAATATAATGTAAATAAAAAGTAAAATGGGACATTCTTGTCTCCCTCTGTTTTATTTCTATTTTCTGTACCAGAAACATTGCGTGTACATAGTCTACATTTAAAAAAAAATTGTCATATTTCATATTTTTTTCTGTTTTTATTGATACAAATGACAGTTACTTAACAGTTGTAACATATTTTCTTTCCACTTTGATTAAATGGTACTTACATCTTTAAAATTTTATTTTTGTCCATTTTTGTTTTTTCCCTTGGCAGATCCTTTTGACTGCCATTTTTTTTTTCTAATATAGTGAATTAAATTAAAAATCAAAGTAAACATAAGTTAACATGACAAAGGACATTACTTAAAAACAATTTTAAAGCATACAATTCAAGTAAAAATTGTTAAATACTTGTTTTTCTCTTATATTGATGTCCTAATTTCAAATGTTTATAGAAACTACTAACTTATTAATTCCTAATGTATATCAACACTCCTGTTAGGATGATAAAAAATATAATGAATTTTTTTACTAATTAACAAATGTGTTACCTGCTTTTTGTTATTGCTCGTTTCAGTTCTTTTTGTAGACTTTGTACCTTGGCATTTGCAGCATCGTGTTTTACACAAGCAATCCTGTGCTCTGTCTCAGCAAGTCCCCTATCTCTTTCAGCATCGTTGACTCTTTGGGTGGCATGGTTCAACATTTCCTGCCAAGCTGGATCTGTAATAATTATTTTTCATATATAATGTTGAAAATATTCTTAATTTTAGGATGTAAAAGTCTTTGTCAAATGTAGGAATATATATATGATTACCAGACAAGAAAATACATGGAGTCTGTCTATAATAATAGGACACAAATTAGGAAGGGGTATGTATCTATAAAAGGATACATAAATAACCATTGAGGCTGCACAAAAATTGTATAGAAGAAATATTTGAGACAACTTAAGATACATACAATATTTGAACAATGAAGATAATAATATTTAAAATAGTACATATAAAATTGTATCGCTAGCATTTAAGGGAATACTACTAGCTTAAATATACAAAAAATGGGGTGTAAAATTCTACACAGAACTAAACACGAAACAATGACATATAGACATTTCTTTTTAAATATGTAATACCTACATAAACACACGTTCAGGAGCCTAATATCGTAGATAATCAGGTATCCGAAGAGGATGCAATAATATATTATAAATACTGTTTGATAAATACATAAAATAAATGTTTTTATTTAGAGAGCATTTTTTAGTTTATGTTATCATACTCCATCCCCAATGACTAATAACATCCGTATAGAAATTTTTATATCGTAAATACTATAAAATATATTTACTAGAGGCGATTGTTGTAAAATGAAGTATTCTCTACCTATCATAGAATGTCTTAGATAAATAAAAAAGCATTTATTCTGCATAAGTTATATTTAATAATGTTTCTATAATGTTGTACAAGTTCTTTCAATGATATGAGCATTTAACCTAAGTTAACCTAGCTTACATTTAAGTTGGTACTTTTTTTAAGTTTCAATGATTTTTTGACCTCATAGGTTATCTTTAACTAAATATTTATCTACTTATTACATTTAATCACAATTAAGAATTGATTCCAGAGCAGCAAGAAAATCTGATTCCAAAGTTTACAATTTATAAATAATCTGGTATCATTCAATAAAACTGAAAACACAGTATAAATCATTTTTGATCAATATTAGGTAAACAATATCTTGAAAGCACCCTAATTATGTTTATTTAATTGATTTGACATATTTATATACATAGAACTTTTAAATTTTTTTATAGATTCTGGTATAAAACCATAAGCAATTGTCAAATAAGATATTTATTAGGTAATATTGAGCTTACTTACCAAGAGTTCTGCCACCTAGACCTTGCTCTGCCAAATAAACCATCTCTCTAGCTGCACTGTGGGCACTATTGGCTTTCTCAAACTTACAAGCGGCGATTTGGGAATGTTTGAACATTTCGTTGGCGTAGAATCTCGCTTCATAATAAGGCCTTGCTCTTTCGACGCACATACCCAATTTGACGCGAATTGCATCGACTTTTAGCGTACTTTCACACAAAAGTTGTTTAAATGCTGTTCGACATTCGTCCAATTCTACTTCTAGCTTGTTAATCTCATCTGTTGCATTATTTAATCTCTCTAATTCAACATGAACTCTCGGATCAACAGTATCATTATATTCTGAACCATTTTCGCACATTATTAAATACTGAACGTACTTGATTTATGTAAAATAATTTTGAGAAAACTTAACTCTGTGCTTCATTTATCAATTAAGGTAATATCACAATGGAATATTCAACATAATTGCAAAATAAATCAAAATTTGAATGTAAAGATTTTTAGTTTATTTGACAGAGGTCAGAACTGAACCTCTGTCCTGTCATCTGTCATGTTACTGTCAATACAAATTACAACTGACAGCGCCTCCGTCACATTCTTAAAATATTCTCAAGAGCATTACGTCACATTCGAATTTTAATAACACCATGAAAATATATAAATTTTGTTGATTTATTATTATTAATTTTATATGCAATATGAGGTTTACATTAAATCTTTTATTATTACGTTTTTCATTTTACTTTGGTATTGGAATACGTAATTATAATATATAAAAACAGAAACATGAAAAGAGAATTACCAAATAGATATATTTTACCTATTTTTATTAGGTGTATAATAATTACATACAGTATTTTTTATATAAAAATGCGTGCACATCAGAATTTATATAAAATGACGTCATTTATATTTAAAATTTTCAGAACGTCAACATTAGAGTTCAAATGTTCCTAACACTACTAATAATACGCAAACCATACGGAACTGCTCGATCTTTCATAGGCGTCAACATGGTATAATAATCAAACAAATGTAATCATCATTATATTGGGAATTTTAGAATTATATTGATTGAATAACCAAAAACATTTGTTATTATTAATAATATAAATTATACGAAATAAGTCTTTAAGTCTAATATTCCACAAAATAATAATTTTAATTAAATATATTAGACAATTGTACGCAACTGATACGGAAATACTTCAAATTTTTTGACAGTTTTGCGTGTGGTAAAATTGTTTAAAGTGTTGCCGCTTTTTTAGAGTAAGAATTTTGTTTATGCTTTGATTCCTTACACAATCTGATCATAATATATTATATATTAATAAATTGTATTTATTAATACAATTGTGATTTTGCTATGCAAAAACAACTAAATAGTCTGTAGAAAGCTGGTAAGCTTTCATATAAGATATATTATTTTGAACAAGAAATAATGGCGGGATGTTTTTACTATTAAAGCCCTAAATGAGGTAAGTTTAAAATTTAGAATATATAATTTTGTATTAAAATGTTTTCTTGTGTATTTGAGTATGTTGCAGTAGTCTTAAAACTAAGTGTATTTACTGTTAATATAATTATTTGACAAATAGTTGACATTTTAAAAATTCCTCGCTTACTAACTATTCTGATGTTTTGGCAACGCTGTGGGATTCTGACGTCGTAAATCTTGAATGACGTGCACTCATTTTTATATGAAAAATAGTATACCTATATCTGTCGATTAAAGAAACAAGTATTTATAATGCATTATTTTGTATTCAACTATACATATCCTTTTATTAGTGAAATTAATTAATTACAACTACACAGCAAAACGGGCCTGAGAGTTTTGGCAGTACTGATCGCCATAAGCGCAATGTTATTTTCTTAACTTGAACCAAAGCATATCAACAAGTCCTCACAGACACTTCGTCTCAGGACTAGCAACCTCCAGTGGAGTCTTACGTTACAATGTAATCAATTCTTTTTGTAACTTAAATATCATAGTTTATAATTTTAAAAAATGTAACTCAAAGTTATTCTAACAAAATTTAAAAGGTTTTTACCCATATATTTAGTGGCTTCAAACATGTACATCCAGATAGCACTGATGATGGAATAGTTATTCCGAAAACGTTCTGTGATGTAGCACGATAGAGTTTTTAATATTATACCTTTTATAAAGGAATTTTTTAAATAATTTTTTTTTATATCTTTCCTTACAGAACATCCTATATTTGATGGCATTTTTGAATAATTGTCCTTAAAAAATAAGCTACACTTTTATAATGGTTCCCTATACCTAAATACAAAGTGACTTGATTTATTTAGATTTTTCTAAAAAGCTGTTAGAAAAATTTAAATATCTACGAATTTAATAATCGGGGACAAATTTATATGTGAAACTTAAAAAAAAACTAGTTGTCTCATTTAAACAGATATTTATTATAACAAAAATGTTAATATCGTGTGGTCAAAATATTACAATGTTCCATTGGGTCTGTTGAATAAAAATAAGTGTTACCTTAAAAGTAGTAATTTTTAAGCACAAGCTAATACTTCTAAGGATAAGATATTACTTATTTTTATTTCAATAAAAGTAAGTGTTTTCTTATAAGGTAATACTGGAAAAATATTCTGAAATTTAAGTATATACTTGTAAGTATTAACTTATGCTTGTATTTACTTTTAAAATTGTCTTGTGATGTTTTTATAGCTGCTTCTATAAGACAAGTTTTAACAAGTTTGTAAACGTCGCGTGCGTCGTTAAGATTTCTGTGTAGTAGGTACTTACATCCACGTCAGTTAAATTTTAGTGCTATAAATAGTCATGTCGTCATCAAGTGAGGAAGAATTACCTGTCGAGAGTGGCTGTCAAAGGCTTATATTTGTAAAAATATGGAAAAATCATACGGTTCTTCTGAACAGATCAATGGTTCCGGCAATTGTTAAAAGTAAAGAGAAGGCATGGAACGGGATAAGAGATCAATTTATTAAGGCTTCTGGTACAAGTACTACTATTGACAAATTAAAAAAAATTCTCAATAACATGAAAACAGATGTAAAGAAGAAAACGGATAAAAATATGACTGGTAACAAAAAAATTAAATTGCGCGAGTGGGAAAAAGAATTTCTGGATATATTGAATTTTGAAAAAATCCAGTATTCACGAAAATTCCTGGGGGATGTTCCATTGGAACTAACAATGGAGAAGCGAACAATCTAGAAAATACTGGATCAGCTAGTACCAATTCACAAATACCCTCATCTATAGGAACGCTGAAAAAAACCCAAAGAACAAGAAATTTAAGTTAGAGACCGATGAAACGGAAATTTTATCAACACAAGAGTTGCAACGACTTGTTCTTCTTGAACAATTAAATGCTGCTAGACTTCAAGCGCAAAGGGAAAAACTTCTGATTGAAAAATTTACAAATGTTTTGTCATATCGAATTCCTGAAGATAGTTTTGGAGCAGAAGTGGTTAATAATCGCATCGTATCAGAACTACGAGAATACATAGACTTGTAATGTATTTGTAATTTCCAAATATGTACTGCCATTTTTAATGTATTTGTAATTTCCATATATGTACTGCTATTTTTTGTTTTCTTAATTTTGTATTAAAAGTTTCAGTGTATTAAATAGGTATCAGAACAAAAAATACTTGTTCTATATTGTAGTGTCTGGCACAAAAATTGACACTGATATTTAAGTAAACAAATTAAAAACAACGTTAGAAAATTACAAAATCAAGTAAAATATTGTTTTTAAATATTATTGTTAAATATTGTTTCCACTATTAATTGGCCTTTTGCAGCTCCTCTTTGACGAATGATATCTACGTCCGCTTCATTGTAATGTACATCATGGAGGTCCTGTGGGTTTTCCCGTTCATTTTCGGATAACTCAAAATCGTCCCGTAGATATTTGCAAATATTATGCAAAACAGCACAACAAACAATGATCTTTGGAACTTTTGCCAAAGATACTCTTACTTTAGACCCTAATATAGGAAATCTCTGCTTTAGCTGCCCAAATACTCTTTCCATTATCACTCTTTCTCTGGAATGAGTGATATTAAATAATTCCTCGCTTCTGTTTTGGGGATTTTTGAATGGGTATAATAACCATGGAGAAATTCTATATCCACTATCTCCAAGGAGGCAAAAATTGCCTCTAAAGCTATGTATAACTTGATAAATCGAACTTTGTTTCCAAATCCTCGAATCGTGAACACTTCCAGGCCACTGAGTGTCTACACTTGTAATCACTTCATTTGCATCACACGTTATTTGTACATTTATGCTAGGAAATCCTTTTCTATCAATAAATTCGTCACCAAATTCTGAAGGTTTTTTAATTTGAACATGGGTACAATCCAGTGCGCCAATAACGGTAGGTATTTGGAATCGATTTGCCCATTTTGTCCTTGCTTTTTCCATACCTTCCAGGTCAGACGGAAACTTTATTCACTGATGTGATTTCTCAAAAATTCTGTCAGCAACATTATTTATGGTTTTACATACAGTCGTATGGTGAACGCCGAAATCTTCAGCAATACCTTGTTGAAATCCAGTATCACTAACGTATCGCAGAAAAATCTCCATCCTTTGTCGAGAGCTAAGGGCACCTCCTCTGGTTTCATCTAGCTGTGGCAAAAAATAATCTGATAGAAAGTCTATACTTTCGCTTTCAAAACGCAATAGAACCTTAGACTTGCGTTTTTTATTTTCATGTAGTGTTTACGAACATATATAAAGTCAGCCATAATTATAATCGAAAAATGTTTAGAACTACCACTCTACTAGTGTAAGTATGCATAAACTACTGGCGTAAGTATTCATTTGGGATTCCTTAACAAATATTAAGGTATTACTTACTAATTGTAGAATATCCTTCTTTTTATTAAACTAAAAAGAAGTAATAACTGGAAAAATTTTTGTGTAACCTTATACATTCAGTAACTACTTGAAAATAAAAGAGATTACTTATTGCTGTAAGTAAACTCTTTTACATAAAGTAATTACTGTTCTCTTATTCAATTAATATTAAGTAAATACTTAAATACGAGGAAGTACAAGCAAATACTTATTTTTATTCAATAGACCCAATCTAAGGTTCTATTGCGTTTTGAAAGCGAAAGTATAGATTTTCTATCAGATTATTTTTTGCCACAGCTAGATGAAACCAGAGGAGGTACAGTTTGCTCTCGACAAAAGATGGAGATTTTTCTGTGATATGTTAGTGATACTGGATTGTAATAAGGTATTGCTGTAGATTTCGGCGTTCACCATACGACGGTATGTAAAACCATAAATAATGTTGCTGACAGAATTTTTGAGAAATCACATCAGTGGATAAAGTTTCCGTCTGACATGAAAGGTATGGAAGAAGCAAGAATAAAATGGGCAAATCGATTCCAAATACCTACAGTCATTGGTGCACTGGATTGTACCCATATTCGTATTAAAAAACCTTCAGAATGTGGTGACGAATTTATTAATAGAAAAGATTTCCTAGCATAAATGTACCAGACGGTCCAATAAGCCGATCTCTCGGCTATATATCAGAAACTATTCATGTTATAACTTTAGGAGAAAAAATTCCTTAGTAAAAGTGGCCAAGAGAAATTGCTGGAAATAACTTTCAAGTTTCTGGGTTAACCGCTAGGGGGCATAACCTGTGAAGAAAAATTTGAAAACCAGTTTTTTGTGAAATATGCCCAATTATACCAAGTATTAAATAAGTAAACTAGAAAGAGGCCTAAATTTCGCACAGGAAAAGTTGTTGAAGTACTTTTTTTATTTTGTCAAATAAAGGGTGGGGGAGAGTGGGAAAGTGTTTGTGGATAAATACCTACAACTTTGGTTTGGATCAACCGATTTTAACGAAATTAGTGTCATTAAAAAGAGTGTGGATGATTTAATTTACATCTACTATAAAACAATTGCATTTAGTTTTCTTCAAAATGTTTAATGGAAACACCTATTTACTGTAAATTATATTGGAACTGGATTAAATTCGTAACAAAACGAATAAAAACGCATAAATATAAGTAAGTATAGTATTGACTCACCCTTTCATATAACTTAAAATTAAATATGTGAAAGATCATACAAATATCTCGATCATTAAAACTTAATGTCCAATTAAATGTTCAAATTGTTTTCCACACAAAGATGTAATCTTTCGCGCGTAGACATAACAGCAGTGGTTGGTCGAGTTTGGTACACTAAGTCCTTCAACCTTCCTCACAGATAAAATCCAGACATGTTAAGGCTGGAGATCTAGCTGGCCATGAAAATATACTTCTCCTTCCAATCCATTTATTTGGATAACTTACATACAAATAATCTCGAACTCGTCTGGAAAAGTGAGCAGGACACCCGTCATGTTGTAATATCATATCTCTTCTCGTTTGTAAGGAAATATCTTCCAATAAAACAGACAACTAATTTTCCACAAAATCCAAATATGTCGCGCCATTTAAAGTTCTATCAAAGAAATACGGACATACGATCTTTCCATCAACTATACCACACCAAACATTAACGTTCGTATTCATAGTCCGACTCCAGCGCGTCGCTGGCTGTTCACCACCATATCTATGTTTCATAGTCGACCTACAGCCTGGTTGACGCAAGCGTAAAGCATCTTTCTCCGAACAGTCGCTGGCATGTCGCTGGATACGCGCCAGTCGCTTTCACAGTGATCTCACACTCGAATGACGCATGCCCTGTTTAGAGATTTTCGAAGCTTCGCCAGAGAAGGTATATGCATGCTCTGGCGATTCGCCGATTCGCCCGTCAATTTGAAATACGTTTGCGATGGACGATTTACATCAATATTATGTAGTTAACCGATAAATAAATGAACAAAACGATATATTACAAGTACCCAGAAGATATATAAGGGACATGCAAAATCCATTACACTTTTATAATGATAATGAATTTCGAAAAAGGTATAGATTTCGAAAACAAACAGTTATTGAAATAATGTTGCCAGTAATAAATGATGAAATGGTGAAAATTAATCGACGTGGATTACCGTTTCCACCCATTTTATATCTTTTAGTTGCCTTGAGATTTTATGCTACTGGAAATTTTCAGGTAGGATAAATTAAAGAATATATTTTCAGAACATGATATATGTATATATATATATATATATATATATATATATATATATATATATATATATATATGTGTGTATATATAATGGTAGATCGTAGTATAGTTAATTTTAATTTAATTTTTAGATTGTAACTGGAGATCTTAGAGGATTTTCACAACCCACGGTTTCGAGATGCATTTTTAAAATTTCCCGTCTACTTGCTCAGCTATTACCCACATATATAAAATTTCCTGAAGGTCTCGAAAACCAGAGAAAGAACCAAAGGCTGTTTTACGATATTGCCAATTTTCCCAAAGTAACAGGGTGTATAGACTGTACCCACATACCAATAAAAAGTCTTGGAGGGAATATGGCCGAGGTATATAGAAACAGGAAAAGATATTTTTCAATAAACGTCCAAGTAGTGGGTGGACCCAATTTAGAAATTTTCAAAGTTGTAGCTCGTTGGCCTGGAAGAGAACATGATTCGATGATCTTCAATAATGGTTCAGTGAAACACCGTTTCGAGAATGGCAGTTTAACAGGATTTCTTCTTGGAGATAGTGGCTATGCTTGTTTACCGTATTTAATGACGCCTCTTTTAAATCCTGGAATTGAATAAGAAGTAAGGTATAACAGATCTCATATTAGAACGAGAAATACCGTTGAGAGATTGTTTGGATTGTGGAAAAAAAGATTTTGTTGTTTGAGTCGGGGTTTAAATAATAAATTGGAAAGAGTTCCAGAAATAATTGTGGCATGTGCAGTTCTTCACAATATTGGGATCAAAGTGAATGATGTAAATGATGAACAAGATAATGTGGAAGAAGAACTAGATGATAATGAACCTCACATACCGAATCAAGCTCAAAATATTGGACAGATTGTACGAAGGAAGACTTATTGAACAACATTTTAATTGATTTCAATTTTATGTTACACCGTTTGGCGCTCTTTCACTTAGCTGTGTTGAAGTAATTAATAAATAAATACAATTCTTCCTTTCTAAAATTCCAAATTTTCCTGCTCAATACCACTCAAAATTCCATAAAAACCTATAACTTTTTCCAATGTAATATCAATAAATAAAAAACAACTCAAGAAAAACAAATGTATGTACGAGTAATTATAACATATCAATGTGTATAAAATAGAAAATCAAATTAGAAATTGTTAGTGGGACATCAGCTAACAATTAAAAGGTCTTTAGAAAATAAAATTTTTATTTAAACTAATATACTGAATGCAATCTATCTGTTGGTTGAATGGTATTTGCGAAAACAATATCCTATGCATTGTCCAGGTTTTTTTTTGTCACAATCAGCACACTCGTAAATTGTGTTTTTTCAAATTTTATCCATACAACATATTCTACATCGTTTTTTGTCACGTACTGGTTATATTTCAATATTGATAATGGTCTGACAACATTCCATCCTCTCTTGGTTGTGTGTTCAGTCAAAGTATTGGCAAATTCAGAAGATCCTTTTTCTCTCCTCGTAGATTCGCCACTGACTACCCAACGCTTAGCTACTCTTCATACAATTTGTTTTATCTTGTAAAAAAAAACCAAGCATTTGCAAGAAAATTGCACTTTCATATAAAAAAACGAGTTATTTATCTCGTACTTTTTTTATGCAAGGCGCAATATTTAATTACTTAATATTATTAGTAATATTAAAAAACAATATTAAAAGCTTTAATACTATTACCAATATTAAAAACTTTAATATATTATACATTATAATATTAATATGAATGAGTAGAAACGATTACATTTAAATTTGGCAAATTGTAACTCCAGTCGACTAGTTCACAAGTACGATTGCTGTAGATCCTTGTCATCAAATACGTCTATGTTTTCATATCGAGTAGTAAGTAACCGATCGCCCACTAGCGGTTCTCCGAAGATTGACTATGAAACAGAAGATGAAATCTCGATGGAGTGTTCGCTAACTGAAGATCCGCCGGCGACTCTTCCTGGCGACGCACTATGAATACCAGTCTAAGAGTCCATCTACCTTAAACCTGCACCTCATGTATCCAGTACGGATAATGCATATTATGCAGATTAACACCACCCGCACTATTAAACGTAGCCTCGTCTGTCCACAAAATCTTTGACATGATATGCGGTTGTTCTTCTAGCAGACCTAACATCCAATTGCAGTAATCCAGCCTTGCATCAAATCTCTCGCATGTAAAGCTTGGTGGAGAACTACATAATAAGGATGCAGTCTAAAAAACAGAACAACAAATATTGGTAAAAAAGAAATCACTATATTTACTAAACCTCAAAAATCTTGAAAAATCCACAATTGTTTCACAAGCTAAATCGTGCATAAGTATTTTTAAGAAACGGATAAAATGATAAAAGCGCCGTGGTGCCGTTTTTATCGAAATATTAAAATAACAGTTGAATCTAAAGTTTAAAGGGAATTCCAAGTTTCTGACCTAAACGTTCACTTTATAATATGAAAAACCAACCTGTGATGTTTTAAAATCCTTAGCACAGTAGTTTTGGGTATGTTTAATTCTATAGAGATTTGCCGACTACTTATATTGTGGATTCTGATGAATTAAAGCAAGAACATTGATTGAATTATCTTCGGTCATACCTCTACTACGTCGTTTAAAACAAGGACGATGAAAACTACCAGTTTCTCTTAATCTTCTTGCCTTTCAAATACTTCTTTGTCATAATATCTTACAGAATATATACGTGAGGCAATGGCGGCATTTTGGTGACATTGAATATGTCATATGAAATAACAATGGTCAAAATAGGTATCAACATTAAGATTCTTCTGCTATAAAAAATTTTGAAAGTACCTACTAAATTATTTATTAATTCAATTTATAATACAGAATTCTTGGAGATAGTGGATATGGAATTGCTCCATGGTTATTATGCCCATTCAAAAACCCTCGAAACAGAAGCGATGAATTATTTAATGTCACTCATTCCAGAGAAAGGGTGATAATTGAAAGAGTATTTGGGCAGCTAAAGCACAGGTTTTCTATATTAGAGTCAAAAGTAAGAGTATCTTTGCCAAAAGTTCTAAAAATCATTATTTGTTGTGCTGTTTTGGATAAAATTTCTCAAAAACATCTACGAGATGATTTTGAGTTTAAGAAAATGAACTGGAAACCCCAAAGGACCTCCATGATGTACCTATACCACAATGAAGCAGAAGTAAATAACATCCGTCTAAGAGGAGATGCAAAATGTCAATTAATAATGGAAACAATATTTAACAATAATATTTAAAAACAATATTTAACTTGATTTTGTAATTTTCTAGCGTTAATTTGTTTACTTAAATGTCATTGTCAATTTTTGTGTCATAGACACTGCAAGATATATAACTAGTTTGTTTATTGTTTTGTTATTTAATACACTGACACTTTTATTACAAAATTAAGAAAACAAATGTGAAATTATAATAATCGCAGTACATATTTGGAAATAACAAATACATTAAAAAATTGCAGTACATATTGGGAAATCATAAATACATTACAAGTTCATGTATTCTCGTAGTTATGATACATTGCGACTAGAAATTCTTCAGAAATTCGAGATTGTACATTTGTCAATTTTTCTATCAGAAGTTTTTCCCTTTTGGACAAGTCTAGCAACATTTAATTGTTCAAGAAGAACAACTTGTTGCAACTCTTGTGTTGACAAACTTTCCCTTTCCTCAGTCTCTAACTTAAATTTCTTCTTCTTAGGACGTTTTGTCAGCGTTCGTACTAGCTGATCCAGTATTTTGTAGATTATTCTTTGTCATTCTTCTCCATTGTCAGTTTCAATGGAAGATCCCCCAGAAATATTCGTGAATACTGGATTTTTTTTCAAAATCAATATATTCAGAAATTCTTTTTTCAGCTCGCGCAATTTAATTTTTTTGTTACCAGTCATATTCTTCTCCGTTTTCTTCTTGTGTTTTCATGTTATTGAGATTTTTTTTTAATTTCTCAATAGTAATATTTGCACCAGAAGTCTTAATAAATTGGTCTTTTATTTCATTCCAGTATGTATGCTTAAATGCTTTTTCAAACTAGATGCTTGAGTAAATCGCTTAAAACAAATTTCACACGCGTAAGGTTTTTCCCCAGTGTGTCTTTTCATATGCCTTTTCAAATAATTTTTCTCAGAAAACTGCTTCAGACAAATGTTACACTTATACGGTTTTTCTCCAGTATGCATTCTCAAATGCTTTTTTAAATAATCTGCTAAAGTAAATCGCTTAAAACAAATTTCGCACGCGTAAGATTTTTCCTCAGTGTGCGTTTTCATATGCCTTTTTAAAGTATCTTGCTCACAAAACTGCTTAAAACAAATTTCACACTTATAAGGTTTTTCCCCAGTATGCATTCTCAAATGCCTTTTCAAACTATCTACTACAGTAAATTGCTTAAAACAAATTTCGCACTCGTAAGGTTTTTCCCCAGTGTGTGTTTTCATATGCCTTTTCAAATGGCTTTGCTGAGAAATCTTCTTGAGACAAATTTCACACTTATAAGGTTTTTCTCCGTTCACACTTATATGCTTTTTCAAATGACATTGTAAATACTCTGCTGTAGTAAACCGCTTAAAACAAATATCACATTCGTAAGGTTTATCCCCAGTGTGTATTTTTATATGCCTTTTCAAATGGCTTTGTTGAGAAAACTTCTTGAGACAAATTTCACACTTATAAGGTTTTTCTACAGTATGCGTTCTCAAATGCCTTTTTAAATAATCTGCTATAGTAAATCGCTTAAAACAAATTTCGCACGCGTAAGATTTTTGACACTCATTAGATTTTTTTCCAGTGTGTGTTCGCAAATGTATTTCTAAATATCGTGCTTCGATAAATTTCTTAAAACAAATATCACAGTTGTAAAGTTCTTGTCCAATCTCAGGTTTGTTTAATATTGTTTCTTCGGGTTGTAGACTCACATATTCTTCATAGCATGACTGGTCAGGTGATGTCTTCATAGTCTCCACTCTATTCTCCCCTTGGAGAAAATCTGAAGTATAAACAAATCCATAAACATTTTTATTTGTGTTGGAAGTAAAAATTAATATAGAAACTACAAAACAAAAATAAAGTAGCAAAACTAAATCAATGTTACAAGTATAGAGTGATGAGTGTCTTACAACCCGGCTTTTTAACGTAAGAGATAGAAAAAACAGTTACCTTGCGAAATAAAAAGAGATGAAACTCGTAGAGGTGGGAAATAATCGGTAGAAACATATAATTTACATTACATTACATTACCACTATCGATAGTCTCACACCTTTAGACGTTAGCTTCGAGCTAAATCACCTCGGTCATAATTATTATGTGTAACGTCGTATGTGTGACGTATTTCCATTTTTTAATTTCTCATAAAGTAAAAACTGATTGACCACAATAAAGCAAAAATGTGAAAATATTTTAATTAATAGTGATTATTTTAAATTATTAACCAAGAATAATTTCTACTATGATTTGAGGAGTTTCATACACTCTTGTCACGGAATAATTACCAATCCTTCGTGGATTGGTGGTAAGAATACGACACTACGACACAGACGATTAGAGTTCAAAACCCACATGTGGTTTTCTTTTTTTTTTTTTAATAATTTGAAATTATGCAGAGATCGTTTTGCTTTGAATTACTAAACATTTATGTCAGTCGTTACTAGTATTAGAAGTGTTTAAAATTAAACATAAATATCTTATTGAAAAAACAGTATCGTCGTACTTTCGAAAATACCACAAAAGTAAAAATTCTTCAAACATAAAAGAACGTTCTAAATAAATGTACTTACAAAAAATGTTTAAATAGGTAGAAATTCTATAAAAATATTCTAAATAAACGTATTTTATTTTAATGAAATGTATTTACAAAAAATGTTCGAATAAGCCTCCATTAGCAGCACCCAATCTATTATAACAGTTTCGTCTAACATTAGTTAATGTTTCTGGACTAATACCTCTCATTGAATCAGAGATCTTTTCTCTTAATTCTTAGAGAGAATTAGGCCTATCGTCTTCAATTGCATATAATTTGGACTTTATACATCCCCACATAAAAAAATCACAAAGTGCAAGATCAGGTGATCTTGCAGCCCAAAAAATATCTCCGTGGTCACTAATCAATCGATTAGGAAAAGTCGCACTGAGATATTCACTGACGATGCGAGAATTATGTGAACATTTACTTTTCGAGAACGCTGGGTACGAGCGACATAAATCTGACGAGGATTTCCTCGAGACCAATACCGAGCATTCATTGAATTGTGACGGCCATGCAATGAAAACGTACATTCATCGGTGAACAAAACGTTCTCTAAAAAATGTTCATCTTGATGTGACATTTCCATTGCATTTTGACAAAATTCTAAACGTCTATATTGATCCCCAGGGAATTGTTCGTTGGATTTATGAAGTTTATAGGGACGGTATCCATGTCTTTTCAAAATTTTACCTTCTCTAAATATATTGTTCTCCGAGACGAGATGTTGATTGGGTAGGATTTTACTCAATACTTGCACAAATCAAAGTGTCCCTTAGTTCCAAATCTGGATTTACCCCCCTTCGTCTACGAACTCCTCTTGGAGCGAACACTGATCCATAAGTAAAAAAAATACGTATAATAGACTGAATTGTTGACCGTGCTGGAGCCGGCCTATTTGTAAACATATTTACAAATTGTTATCTAATCATGTTGTCTGATAATCCATTCACATGCCAGACAACAATTTGCACTTTTTCCTCGATCGTTAAAACCATTTTCACGAATTGTTTTTTCAATAAAAAGTTTCTGTTTACCGTGCAAAAACACTTCTCGATATGTTATTATTTGATGGCTTGAATTGAAGGCTTGATGATTTGGTTAGCTGTAAAGCAGGAAGCTGTTCGCGAGCATCCATTCCAATGTTGTCAATTGTTTTGAAAATCATTACCTGTACAGAGGAATTGATATTAACACTGAGAATTTAGTGATGGATTTGACATTAAACAGTCTTCACCGGTTTATTTTGCATTCACAACTGAAGACTGTAAAACTGGACTTGAATTTGAATTATTTTGTACTTCTATTTTATAACATTGGAATAAGAATAAATTGTAAATAATAATTTTTTTGAAAACTTGTTACCCAATATGTATCATATTTTCTATTATTTTTTGATTGAGTAAAACAAAAATTTTATCCTTGGTGTGAATTGAACCCCAATCTTCTTGTCAATAGACCACGTCTCTAACTATTACACCAATTCCAAATACAATAAACGTTTTCGGAAGGAACATAGCTACCTTTAGTTTAGTCAAATATTTCAGTTGAGTTATTTTTATTATTAAATAAACTTACAAGATTTATAATTTATTAAAATAAAATATTTTCGAGGTCATCCAAATAATTATGACTGAAGTCAAATAGCCACGTTTAAGAACTAGCTTTATCTCGTACTATCTCACAACTTAATCTGTCTTCTATCCTTTCCGCTATTTTGCTGGGTGGTAAGACACTCATCACTGTAGTTCGATCTGGAAATGCTGTGAAATGACTAATAAATATATTGGATTACTATTTGCTCAAATAAGCAGTATTTTTTCACATAATTTAGTTTTCACCTAATTTTTACTTTAATCTGTGCCTTCTATAAATTGCAAGGAAAAACAGACGACGAAAAAGAGGTTTGATTTGAGGATGAAAAAAACCAAGAAATCTTCGCATTTCTACTTTGGTGTTTTATTCTCAGATGTCTGTACTGCGTCCATATTGGGGTCCCGGACAATTGCCCGGAAACAGTTTAGCGAAAGACAATTCCCCGAAAGCATTCCTCGAATGGACAATTACCTGAATAGACAATTGGCCGAAAAGAGAATTGACCGAAAAATATATTTAAAAATATATCTTTATATGAATTTACTATATACTAATATGGTAACTTATGTACTATTTAAATAGTTATTACTGCTTAGATTGTGTTCGACCTAGCTATCTTGTTAATTAATTTATTATTATAATATATATTTTTTATTCCATGTTCCCTTCACACTTTACTAAGGCTTAGAAATGGCAGAGTACAGCTGGCATATTTAGAACTTAGAATAAACATCTAATTTGTCATTTTTTAAATTTTTTTTACAGTTTATTTTATTTTTTAATATTTTTTTTTTAATTTCATCTCGGGATGTACTTGATTGATTTTAACAAGTAAGTGATGATCTGAGACTCTGAGTGATGAGGGTTTTTCACGATGTGATTGGATTCTAAGTGATCCATGAAGACATCAGCTAGAAGGAGGGAAAAGCAACTGCCCATTGCTAGACCATCTGGTTATTTGTTAAATTTATAATTGAGAAAGGTGCTAGTGTAGTAGGACAGAAAAATGTCTGAGGAGATAAAATTTATGACAGTGAAATGATGTGGAACTGAATGGATTTATTGACTAAGAGTGTTTTTACCAGACCTATTGTTTCATGCTTGGGCACTACAGTACATAGGTTGATCACATCAAAAGAAAGCATAGTGATATCAGGATTTATATTAATGAGTTGAAGTTTATCAACCAATTGGTAACAGTTTGAAACAGTTAGTTTTAATTTAGTTAAATTTAGTTTAGGTTAATATATTCTTTTGGTTATTTTCATTTATCTTTTTTATTTATCATTTTTACCAATTTTATGAAACTGTGATTTAAAAACCATTATCAATAATCCTCTTTTAAGTTTCTATAGCTTATAAACTATTAATTTTTATATAATTTTAATGCTTTTATTATGTATATATTTTTTTAAACCAAATTTATGCAATTTTTACAGTAATGTGTCTAAACTCATGTTTTTATTTGTTTTTTATTTTTAATTGATATATTATGTGCTTGCTCTAGCCCGATTTTTGAATTTTAGATGTGAGAGTATGAACTAATTGATGATACTGACAATATAATATTTATGTTACAATATTTTTAAGCCATCCAATGTCAGGTTAAATTATGGTTTCATGCAATGAACATTTATAGAAATATTCGACAGTAAATAAGCATTAAATATAAGCTTAATATATGTCAGTATTGCGATATGGTCAATTATTTCATACACTCACATCTAAAATTATGGGCAAGAGCTCTTAGTATAATTATATGAAATGAAAATTTAAAACAAACAAAAACGTGAAAAATACATATATCATTAAAAGCATTAAAATTATACCTACAAATAAAATATACCAAAATAAAATTATATCTTGCATTTTAAAAATACTTATACAATAAAAACCATTAAAATTATGCCTAAGGTAAAAATTAATAGTTTAGAAACTACAGAATAAAGTGAAGTTAAATTAAGCAATTCCTGTTTTGAGATTTCTGGCTTCATTGCCAAATATATCAGTTTACAAAATAATTAACAAATATATCAATTTATAAAATAATTTACAATATTTAGCTATATTTAAAGTAAAAAATAATATTTTATGAATGCTTTTTAAAATGAATTAAAAAATTGTGGCTTCTCATAACAAAACACAATTTCGTCAAAGTATCTTTATATTTTAAAATACTCCTATACTTTATCCAAACATATAATTCAGATGACAAGTTTATGTTCATTGCAGGAAACTCCAATTGTCCATACCTTAGACAAGTTGTCTAAGGTCCATACTGTGCCCAAAAATCAAAGAATCATTAACCAAAAAGGCTTTTAGTTCTAAAGATGGAAAAATTACTTAAAATATTTTATCTACTCACTTTTATTATCTAGTATTTCTTCAAATGACATAGCTGTATATTCATTTTGTCCTATTTCAGTTTTTACAGAAGGGTCAGTAAATTCTAAACAATCATATGTATCATTTTTACTTTCTCCTTTGGTTTCTTTCACAAACTCAGTTTTAAAGATATCCAGAAAAACGTCAACAATCTCATTATTTTCTATTTCTATTTTACAAGTCTCCTCCTCAACTTCCATTTTTTGATCTAACGAATCTGGATTTGGAATCACACCACACCACACATATTATATTGCGATTTAAGGTTATAATGGTTATATCAAAGAAGATAGACGCTTATAGAAGACCAGTTCAAATGGGCGATTTGGTTACGGTTTAAGAGGGTGGCTGCATAAACTCACAGCGTGGTGCCGTGGCCGTCGGCTTAAAACAGTTAGGGGGAAGTGGGAAAGGAGTACGAACGGGTAACTTTGCATCTACGCCTAAACAAATTTCGATGCCATTGATTTGCAAACTGTCTTTTTTTTTGTTTTTTCACAATAAAATCTTTATTTTCAATATATTAAATTGTTAAATTTTTAATTTTAAAACTTAAAAATGTATGATATTTACAATATTCAAAGTATTTATTTTTTTAATTGTATAACTTTGAATTAAAAATTGGTTTGTTCCAACACAACGAAAAACCGTCACATAACTTTTTATTATACTGTTTTTCTGCCCAGAAATTAACGAAACAATTTTAAAAAATTTCAATTTAAAAAAAAGTATTCAATGAAACTTTTTACTAAATTATGAAATTTTCCATTTCGCCAAAACTTCCATTTCATCCAAAATTTTTCAATAACAACAAAAAGCATTCCTGATTTATTTTTGAAATAACAAAATAAACTTTAACAGTACATTTTAATGAATAGTACCTATATGTGAAAGTTTTTACGCTGTATGGGTACTATTTAATCTTGTTTTAAAATAACAACTAATAGTATCTAAAACATAATTTTCACAATGAATGAATATTGGTGAAATTATTACAATATAGTCTTAAACTGATTTATACTTAAGATTTGTACATATTTCAATTAAAAATTTGAATTATAATAATTTTTCTAAAAAGATTAATTTATTAAAAGTTAAAATAATATTATTTTCTTTAAACAATTTTATAAAACGCAAAAATTTAATCCTATTCTACGACCACGCGGCATCTACATATAAAAATATCTAAAGTTGCATTTATTGCCCCACTCTTTCATATTTTAGAAGCAAACCGCTCCTTAGTGGTACCACGTGCAACACGTGCGTTCCACTCGTCCCACTTTTCTTTATCTATGTCACATCTTTTGCTATGCTCAAAAATAACAGTGAAAAATTCTTCTATAAGCGTCTATATTCTTTGGTTATATCAAAGAAATAAATAACAACAGTTGTTGTCTATACTGTGGCAAAAGTATAGAGAAAGTGCCGGTGAAGTTAGCTACAAATGAACCATATTGCCATGTGCTTATTATGTATATGTTTTATGCCTTAAATATGCTTTGAAAAAGTACATTTTTATTATATTATTTTATAGAATCTGGTATTTTTTAAATTTATATAAAACACGAACGAATGAATATATGTTTCTTTTGATATTAGTTGCAGTTAGTTAATAGAAAAAAAAAAATTATAATTGGCCTTTGGTTTTTGGTAGATTAGCAAACAAACTTAGCAATATCAGAGAAAAACCCAACACAGAGAAGCGACAGCTCTTTGAAGTTACGTGGCCAAGCCGCCAATGACAGCTAACAACCAGAAAATTAATAGTCAGTGGGCATATCACACAATATAAATTCTTCGAGCGTAGGCGCAAAATTTCGGGCCAATGTTTTTTAAATGCATTCATTTTTTCCGAATCCTGAAAAAACTAATAAGTATTTTTGAAAAATTTAAACGCAGAGTGAAAGACTACATTATTACTGAGGGCCGAAAGTCCCTGAAAACTTCTATAATATTTATTTTAATAAGTTACAGGGGTGAAAGAAAAAGAGAAAATTTAGTGTGATTTTTAATTTGAAATATCTCATTCAAAAAAACTTTTTGTTTATTCTAAGGGACTTTCGGCCCTCGGTAATAATGTAATCTTTCATTCTGTATTTAAATTTTTCAAAAATATTTGTTAGTTTTCTCAGGATTCGAAAAAAAAAATGATTGCATTTAAAAAGAATTGGCCCGAAATTTTGCGCCTACGCTCTTAAATCAAATTGAGCATTTATGTTGACTTTCAATAAATATGAAATATTGCACTAAATAGTTACCTGCAGGGTCGACTTTTGTTGACATTCTTAATGGTATAATTATTTTTTATTTACAAAAGGTAATTTACTGATGCCACCCGGCTGTCGCGGAAGTTACGCTAAAACGTCTTTTGACGTGTCCCGTCCTTAAAGAGTTACACAATGAAATTTTTTTAAAACAAATTTTAAGACAGTTTCCACACCACCCCAGAGGTATGTCTTGTGGCGCGTTACTTTTTTTGAATGGGTGTTCGCCAAGAGCCATATTGTCCCATTAAATAAAATGAACAAAACACTTAAATAGTATAAAACAAAACCAAATAAAATTCTATAAAAAAAAATAAAAATAATTGTTGATATAACAAAACATTGTACTATTCTATTTAAACACAAACACTATACACTATACACTCTTCACTACACTCTTCACTCTACACTAAAGTCTTCGAATATACAAAACAATCTTTTCACTTAAGTCCAAAACAGAGTTTTATAGTGTCGATGAATTTAAAAAAATATGTGATATATTTCTTGACAATCTCTTAAACGAAACAATTAAATCACATGTAAACTTAAAGAGAAAAAATCGTATTTCGCGTAGGTATTCAGCAAAAATAAAACATTTTACTCTCACACTATATTTTTTAAGGCCTCGAGCCTATAATTACCTATGCAAACTACTGACACTTCTTACAAAAAAAAGTCTTCAAATAATGACAGAACATCTTTTATGTAAGCCAGGTCTATTTTATGTATCGATGAAATGTCCCTCATGTCTAACCTGTTTTATGATATAGGTAAAGATGAAATAGTTGGATTTGGGGACATGAAAAAAAAAATCATCAATATGTCGAAATGCTTTGGCTATTATGGCCAGAGGCTTATATTTTTTATGAAAGCTGCCTTTAGCTTTTTTTTGTTCGATCGCAAGTACAATCAAGAGACCTTAAACCTATTATTGAAGAGTGTGTTGTCAAATTATCAAGCATTAACTTGAATGTTGTATAAATTTCAAGTGATATAGGATCAAACATTCTAGAATTAGCTAAATTATATTATAATGTTACTCCTGAAAATCCTGAATTTTATTCAAGTAGGAAATAAAAATTTGTTTTATATATTTGACCTAAGCCATGGATTTATATAAAGCTACAAGAAAAAATTAAATAAAACATACATTTAGGTTTGCTGATAAAATACTTCATGGAAGTTTAGTGAGTATTTTTATGCATAAGACCAAACTTAATTTTATAGATGCGTCCCTAAATTGACAGATGCTCATTTGCACCCTTCCAAGTTAATTCCACAAGCCATCCAGCGTGGTTTGTGGAATGAACACATATATGACTTTAGGTGCTCTTCCTGCAGATGCATTTGGCACACTTGTGGTCATAGAAAAGTTCGACAATTTGTTTGGTATTTTAAATTCAAATTCTTTACGAAACCCCAATAAATACGAAATTGTTTTGATGGATCAAAATTTCTAAATGATAGTTTGCAGTTCTTGAGTGAGCTTAAAATAATTAATTCAGATAATCAAGATATTTCAAAAAAAAAAAAATTAAATCTCATAAATTTTGGAAAATAACAATTAAATAGTAGGTAGTGTTATAAATCTCTGGTAAAAGTTGTCAAAGCTGGACTTGCATTTGGCACACTTGTGGTCATAGAAAAGTTCGACAATTTGTTTGGTATTTTAAATTCAAATTCTTTACGAAACCCCAATAAATACGAAATTGTTTTGATGGATCAAAATTTCTAAATGATAGTTTGCAGTTCTTGAGTGAGCTTAAAATAATTAATTCAGATAATCAAGATATTTCAAAAAAAAAAAATTAAATCTCATAAATTTTGGAAAATAACAATTAAATAGTAGGTAGTGTTATAAATCTCTGGTAAAAGTTGTCAAAGCTGGACTGTATGTATTTAAAAACTAGATGTATAAATAGAGATCGTTTAGAAAACTTTTTTGGACGTATCAGGAACAGGTTGGTAATTATGTAAACCCGACACCTATCCAATTTTCAAGGGCTTTGTACTGGCAAACATATTTACATTCAGGAAGTATAAATTGAGTAAAAAAGAGGCCTACTATAAAAAGTATTTCGGGAATAACTTCATGCATGTGCAAAGATACAATGGAAGAACTATAATAATAAATAAAGTCATGTATTGATGATATTTTTTTTCCAATATTTTTATTAAACAAACTTGATTAAAAATATAGGAAAAGAAATGAAAGGCAGAATTTACGAAATAGTCATCAGACCATGTGACATCTGACACAGAGGACAAAAAGACTGCTCGAAACAGTGGAGATGAAAACCGCTCGAAAAATCGATGGTAAGATACTATGGGACAGAGCTAGAAGTACAGATATACGACGAAAATGCAAGGTGAGAACATTGAAATCTGGGTAGAAAACAGAAAAGTAGAATGGAATGACCACATAAGCCGAATGACAAAAAATAGAGTAGTAAGGACGGCGAGAGATGGTTCTCCAATGGGAAGAGGATCAGTGGGAATACCACGATGGAACGACAACTTACTGGAGGCACATTGAAAAAACAGACAGTCACGTCTATCAAAAAGAAGAAGAAGAAGATGTATTCATGAAAATGTACTTAAAAATATTAATTATTTATGTTGTAATATTTTTTTCTGTCTTTCTATTTTTGCTTTATTATTTTTACTCTTAAGTTCATTGTTAATATATTTAATGTTATAAAAAATTTTTAATCTTATAAATAATTTTTTTACGTACAAATTCGGGAACTCTTTACAAGGCTGATCAAAGTTTATTTCCTGCATCGAAGAAAATATTTTATTTGATATACCCTGGTCTCGTGAATTAGCTTCGAATTTAGAATTAAAATGACATTCTAGCAAATAAACAAATTTAATAAAATTCTTTGGTGGTGAGTATAAATGACCAAAAATATTTTCTCCCTCATGAAATGCCTTGAAATGAATAAATAAATTATTGGTATCCAATTCTTGACACTCCATTGCAAATGTTTTGCAAGTATTGCAGTTGTGAATTTCAAGGCATTTCTTCAATAAATATCCACAAACATAACTGAATGCATTCAGGACAGCCAAATTTTCTTTTGTATAGTCATTGTCAGGAAGCACTAGTGCTTTTTGACTTATTCCTTTTCCTGTCACAGATGAACATCCGCGAATCGCACAAATATATCCAGCCATTTTAAATATAAATTAAACTTTTAACTATAAACTATAACTATAAACTTATATATTTAACTATAAACTATAACTATAACCTTTTAACTATAAATAAATTATATAAATGGTCAAATGCACTTGTTGCGTCGAGTATTTACCATAGACGCCTACGGACTATCGAATACAACCAGAATTAAAGAATAAGCACGTGTTTTTGACAGTAATACAACCAGAATCGGGCATGCGTATACAAAAATGGTACCCGCTTTTGGACCGCTGTGTCGCTTCTATGTGTCTCTGTTATTCTAGGGCAATATTGTCAAAACTTTGAAAACACTAGTTGCCAGATTGCAACAGATGTTCAGCAGATTTCAATTTTATGACTATTTTCTTACAATTTTGGAATGAAGTGGTACCTGAATACCTTAAAAATTTAAAGTTAATTTAAATTATGAAAAATTAAATTTAAATTAAGTAAACTTCTTTTAAAAACTTAAAAAGAATGTTTAGTAAAATTAATTAATATTATATGGCATGCTCTTTTGTGATTTATTAAAACGACATGGCAACACTCCCAAACAAAAAACTTTCCCTCATTTGCAGCTAACTTCACCGGCACTTTCTATAAACTTTTGCCCCTTGTATAGCATTTTTTATATAAAAAGGAGTGCACGTCATAATTTATATAAAGTGACGTCACTTATATTTATAATTTCCAGAACGTCAACCTTAAAGTTCAAATTTTCCCAACACAGCTAATAATACGAAACCCATACGGAACTGCTCGATCTTTCATAGGCGTCAATATGGTATAATAATCAGAAAACTGTAATCATCATTATATTGGGAATTTTAGAATTATATTGATTAAATAACCAAAAACATTTGTTATTATTAATAATATAAATTTTACGAAATAAGTGTTTAAGTCTAATATTCCACAAAATAATAATTTTAATTAAATAGATTAGATAATTATTGTACGCAACTGATACAGGAACACTTCAAATTTTATTGACAGTTCAGCGTGTGGCAAATGAATAGTATACCTATATCTGCCAATTAAAGAAACAAGTATTTATTATGCATTATTTTGTATTCAACTATGCATAGGTATCCTTTTATTAGTGAAATTAATTAATTACAACTACACAGCAAAACGGGCCCGAGAGTTTTGGTAATACTGATCTCCATAAGCGCAATGTTATTTTCTTAACTTGAACCAAAGCATATCAACAAGTCCTCACAGACACTTCGTCTATTTACTAGCAACCCCAGTGGAGTCTTACGTTGCAATGTAATCAATTCTTTTTGTAACTTAGATATCATAGTTTATAATTTAAAAAAATGTAACTCAAAGTTAATCTAACAAAATTCAAAAGACTTTTACCCATATATTTAGTGACTTCAAACATGTTCATCCAGATAGCACGGATGATGGAATAGTTATTCCGAAAACGTTCTGTGATGTAGCTCGATAGAGTTTTTGTTATTATACCTTTTATAAAGGAATTTTTTTATATCTTTCCTTACAGAACACCCTATATTTGATGGCATTTTTGAATAATTGTCCTTAAAAAAAGAATAAAAAGAAGTATTTGTTTTTACTTCCTCGTATTTAAGTATTTACTTAATAGTAATTGAATAAAAGAACACTAACTACTTTATTAAAAAGAGTTTACTTGGGGCAAAAAGTAATCTCTGTTATTTTCGAGTAGTTACTGAAGATTTACTATCAGATTATTTTTGGCAACAGCTAGATGAAATCAGAGGAAGTACAGTTTGCTCTCGACAAAAGATGGAGATTTTTCTGCGATACGTTAGTGATACTGGATTGTAATAAGGTATTGCTGTAGATTTCGGCGTTTACCATACGACGGTATGTATTTAGTAACAGTTTTAAGTAGAACTTTAAAATTTTTGGGAGATCAAAACAGTGGATAAAGTTTCCGTCTGACATGAAAGGTATGGAAGAAGCAAGAATAAAATGGACAAATCGATTCCAAATACCTAGTCATTGGTGCACTGGATTGTACCCATGTTCGTATTAAAAAACCTTCAGAATGTGGTGACAAATTTATTGATAGAAAGGATTTCTTAGCATAAATGTACCGGACGGTCCAATAAGCCGATCTCTCGGCTATATATCAGAAACTATTCATGTTATAACTTTAGGAGAAAAAATTCCTTAGTAAAAGTGGCCAAGAGAAATTGCTGGAAATAACTTACAAGTTTCTGGGTTAACCGCTAGGGGTCATAACGTGTGAAGAAAAATTTGAAAACCAGTTTTTTGTGAAATATGCCCAATTATAACAAGTATTAACCTTTTGACTGCCGGCAACGCAGCTCCCGCGTTGGAACAAAGTTTGGCCCTGTGCCGTGCACTCGCCTACTGCGTGCTATACCTGCTTCATTTCAAAAGTCTAATTTTCGGATGGCACATAGGGCATAACCACATACTGGGACTGGCAGTCAAAGGGTTAAATAAGTAAACTAGAAAGAGGCCTAAATTAAGCACAAAGTTGTTCAAGAACTTTTTTTTTTATTTTGTCAAATAAAGGGTGGGGGAGAGTGGGAAAGTATTTATGGATAAATACCTATAACTTTGGATCAACCGATTTTAACGAAATTAGTGTCATTAAAAAGAGTGTGGTTTACATCTACAATAAAAAAATTGCATTTAGTTTTAAATTTAGTTTTTTTTGCAATTTAGTTTTCTTCAAAATGTTTAATGGAAACACCTATTTACTGTAGTTTATATTGGAACTGGATTAAATTCGTAACAAAACGCATAAATATAAGTAAGTATATTATTGACTCACCCTTTCTTATAACTTAAAATTAAATGTGTGAAAGATCATACAAATATCTCGATCATTAAAACTTAATGTCCAATTAAATGTTCAAATTGTTTTCCACACAAAGATGTAATCTTTCGCGCGTAGACATAACAGCTGCTTCAATCTCAGCTGTTGATATACTATTTATTGCGTTGTTTCATGTCGTCTCAAGTGGTTGGTCGAGTTTGGTACACTAAGTCCTTCAATCTTCCCCACAGATAAAATCCAGACATGTTAAATCTGGAGAACTAGCTGGCCATGCAAATATACTTCCCCTTCCTCCCATATCATACAATTCTGCATTTGATATACATCAGGAATTATTAGTACTGATAATTAATTACTAATATTACCAATATTAATATCTATTGAAAAAAGTGCAATCTTCAATTCTTCAATTATAACACTTCTTAACAATGTTTTGACTGCTATCAATAAATAAACAATATGAACTGTTATTTCATATGAATATGTCATATGAAATAACAATGGTCAAAATAGGTATCAACATTAAGATTCTTCTGCTATAAAAAAATTTGAAAGTACCTACTGACTTATTTATTAATTTAATTTATAATACAGGAGAATTCTTGGAGATAGTGGATATGGAATTGCTCCATGGTTATTATGCTCATTCAAAAACCCCCGAAACAAGCGATGAGTTATTTAATGTCACTCATTCCAGAGAAAGGGTGATAATTGAAAGAGTATTTGGGCAGCTAAAGCACAGATTTCCTATATTCTTCTTCTACGGCACTACAGCCCAAAATGAGCCTTGGCCTCCTTTATTTTTTGCCTCCACCCTTGTCTGTCTGTGGCTGCTCTTCTCCATACACGGACTCCTAAAAGTGCTTGTGCGTCGCTGCTTACTGTGTCTTCCCAGCGCTTT
Organism: Diabrotica undecimpunctata; assembly: GCF_040954645.1. Lineage (NCBI taxonomy): Eukaryota > Metazoa > Arthropoda > Insecta > Coleoptera > Chrysomelidae > Diabrotica > Diabrotica undecimpunctata. Next base: position 146,831,508 of record NC_092808.1, read on the forward strand.
CTTGGCTTTCCAACTGGTCTCTTTCCCTGCATTCTGGCGTTCAGTGCTCGTTTTGGTAGCCTATCCTCTCCCATTCGTCTCCACAGATTTCCTATATTAGGGTCAAAAAGTAAGAGTATCTTTGCCAAAAGTTTTAAAAATCATTATTTGTTGTGCTGTTTTGGATAAAATTTCTCAAAAACATCTACGAGATGATTTTGAGTTTAAGAAATGAACTGGAAACCCCAAAGGACCTCCATGATGTACCGACACCACAATGAAGCGGAAGTAAATAACATCCGTCTAAGAGGAGCTGCAAAATGATAATTAATAATGGAAACAATATTTAACAATATTTAAAAACAATATTTAACTTGATTTTGTAATTTTCTAGTGTTAATTTGTTCTTAATTTGTTTACTTAAATGTCATTGTCAATTTTTGTGTCATAGACACTGCAAGATATATAACTAGTTTGTTTATTGTTTTGTTATTTAATACACTGACACTTTTATTACAAAATTAAGAAAACGAATGTGAAATTATAATAATCGCAGTACATATTTGGAAATAACAAATACATTAAAAAATTGCAGTAAATATTGGAAAATTACAAATACATTAAAAAATTGCAGTACATATTGGGAAATCATAAATACATTACAAGTTCATGTATTCTCGTAGTTCTGATACATTGCGACTAAGAATTCTTCACAAATTCGAGATTGTACATTTGTCAATTTTTCTATCAGAAGTTTTTCCCTTTGGACAAGTCTAGCAACATTTAATCGTTCAAGAAGAACAAGTCGTTGCAACTCTTGTGTTGATAAACTTTCCGTTTCCTCAGTCTCTAACTTAAATTTCTTCTTCTTAGGACGTTTTGTCAGCGTTCGTACTAGCTGATCCAGTATTTTGTAGATTATTCTTTGCCATTCTTCTCCATTGTCAGTTTCAATGGAAGATTCCCCAGAAATATTCGTGAATACTGGATTTTTTTTCAAAATCAATATATTCAGAAATTCTTTTTTCAGCTCGCGCAATTTAATTTTTTTTGTTGCCAGTCATATTCTTCTCCGTTTTCTTCTTTACATCTGTTTTCATGTTATTGAGATTTTTTTTTATTTCTCAATAGTAATACTTGCACCAGAAGTCTTAATAAATTGGTCCTTTATTTCATTCCAGTATGTATGCTTAAATGCGTTTTCAAACTAGATGATTGAGTAAATCGCTTAAAACAAATTTCACACGCGTAAGGTTTTTCCCCAGTGTGTATTTTCATATGCTTTTTCAAATTACTTTGCTCAGAACACTGCTTAAAACAAATTTCACACTTATAAGGTTTTTCCCCAGTATGCGTTCTCAAATGCCTTTTCAAATTATCTCCTACAGTAAATCGCTTAAAACAAATTTCACATGCGTAAGGTTTATCCCGAGTGTGTATTTTCATATGCCTTTTTAAATTACCTTGCTCACAAAACTGCTTAAAACAAATTTCACACTCGTAAGGTTTTTCCCCAGTGTGTGTTTTCATATGCCTTTTCAAATGCTTTTGCTCAGAAAATTGCTTAAAACAAATTTCACACTTATAAGGTTTTTCTCCCTTCACACTTATATGCTTTTTCGAATGACATTGTAAATACTCTGCTGTAGTAAACCGATTAAAACAAATTTCACATGCGTAAGGTTTATCCCGAGTGTGTATTTTCATATGCCTTTTTAAATTACCTTGCTCACAAAACTGCTTAAAACAAATTTCACACTTATAAAGTTTTTCCCCAGTATGCATTCTCAAATGCCTTTTCAAACTATCTACTACAGTAAATCGCTTAAAACAAATTTCGCACTCGTAAGGTTTTTCCTCAGTGTGTGTTTTCATATGCCTTTTCAAATGGCTTTGCTGAGAAATCTTCTTGAGACAAATTTCACACTTATAAGGGTTTTCTCCCTTCACACTTATATGCCTTTTCAAATGACATTGTAAATACTCTGCTGTAGTAAACCGCTTAAAACAAATTTCACACGCATAAGATTTTTCACACTCATTAGATTTTTGTCCAGTGTGTGTTCGCAAATGTATTTCTAAATATCGCGATTCGATAAATTTCTTGAAACAAATATCACAGTTGTAAAGTTCTTGTCCAATCTCAGGTTTGTTTAATATTGTTTCTTCGGGTTGTAGATTCACATATTCTTCATAGCATGACTGGTCAGGTGATGTCTTCATAGTCTCCATTCTATTCTCCCCTTGGAGAAAATCTGAAATATAAACAAATTCATAAACATTGTTTGTTTGTGCTGGAAGTAAAAATTAATATTGAAACTACAAAACAAAAATAAAGTAGCAAAAGTAAATCAACGTTAGGAGTATAGTTCGATCTTGTGAAATGACTAATAAATATATTGGATTACTATTTGCTCAAATAAGCAGTATTTTTTCACATAATTTAGTTTTCACCTAATTTTTACTTTAATTAGTACCTTCTATAAATTGCAAGGAAAAACAGACGACGAAAAAGATGTTTCATTTGAGGATGGAAAAACCAAGAAAACTTCGCATTTCTACTTTGGTGTTTTATTCTCAGATGTCGGTACAGCGTCCATATTGGGGCCCCGGACAATTGCCCGGAAACAGTTTACTGAAAGACAATTCCCCGAAAGCAATTCCTCAAATGGACAATTACCCGAATAGACAATTGGCAGATAAACAATTGGCTGAAAAGAGAATTGACCGAAAAATATATTTAAATAGTTATTGCTTTATATGAATTTCCTATAACACTAATACGGTAACTTATGTACTATTTAAATAGTTATTACTGCTTAGATTGTGCTTGACCTAGCTATCTTGTTAATTAATTTATTATTATAATATATATTTTTTATTCCATGTTCCTTCACACTTTACTAAGGCTTAGAAATGGCAGCGTACAGCTTGCATATTTAGAACTTAGAATAAACATCCAATTTGTCATTTTTTAAATTGTTTTTACAGTTTATTTTATTTTTTAATATTTTTTTTTAATTTCATCTAGGGATGCATTTGATTGATTTTAACAAGTAAGTGATAGTAGGACAGAAAAATGTCTGCGGAGATAAAATTTATGACAGTGAAATGATGTGGAACTGAATGGATTTACTGACTAAGAGTGTTTTTACCAGACCTATTGTTTCATGCTTGGGCACTAAAGTACATAGGTTGCTCACATCAAAAGAAAGTATATCAGGATTTATATTAATGAGTTGAAGTTTATCAACCAATTGGTAACAGTTTGAAACAGTTAGTTTTAATTTAGTTAAATTTAGTTTAGGTTAATGTATTCTTTTGTTTATTTTCATTTATCTTTTTTATTTATCATTTTTTACCAATTTAAATTTAATTATAAACTATTAATTTTTATATAATTTTAATGCTTTTAATTTTAATTCTTTTAAACCAAATTTATGCAATTTTTACGGTAATGTGTCTAAACTCATGTTTTTATTTGTTTTTGATTTTTAATTGATATATTATGTGCTTGCTCTAGCCAATTTTTGAATTTTAGATGTGAGAGTATGAACTAATTGACGATATGGCAATACTGACAATATAATATTTATGTTACAATATTGTTAAGCCATCCAATGTCATGTTAAATTAGGGTTTCATGCAATAAACATTTATAGATATATTTGACATTAAATATGCTTTAAAAGTAAGCTTAATATACGTCAGTATTGCCATATGATCAATTATTTCATACTCTCACATCTAAAATTATGGGCAAGAGCACTTAGTATAATTATATGAAATGAAAATTAAAAAACAAACAAAAACATGAAAAATACATATATCATTAAAAGCATTAAAATTATATCTACAAATAAAATATACCAAAATAAAATTATATCTTGCATTTTAAAAATACTTATACAATAAAAACCATTAAAATTATGCCTAAGGTAAAAATTAATAGTTTAGAAACTACAGAATAAAGTGAAGTTAAATTAAGCAATTCCTGTTTTGAGATTTCTGGCTTCATTGCCAAATATATCAGTTTACAAAATAATTAACAAATATATCAATTTATAAAATAATTTACGATATTTAGCTATATTTAAAGTAAAAAATAATATTTTATGAATGCTTTTTAAAATGAATTCAAAAATTTTGGCTTCTCATAAAACATAATTTCGTCAAAGTATCTTTATATTTTAAGAACTCCTATACTTTATCCAAACATATAATTCAGATGACAAGTTTATGTTCATTGCAGGAAACTCCAATTGTCCATACCTTAGACAAGTTGTCTAAGGTCCATACTGTGCCCAAAAATCAAAGAATCATTAACCAAAAAGGCTTTTAGTTCTAAAGATGGAAAAATTACTTAAATATTTTATCTACTCACTTTTATTATCTAGTATTTCTTCAAATGACATAGCTGTATATTCATTTTGTCCTATTTCAGTTTTTACAGAAGGGTCAGTAAATTCTAAACAATCATATGTATCATTTTTACTTTCTCCTTTGGTTTCTTTCACAAACTCAGTTTTAAAGATATCCAGAAAAACGTCAATCTCATTATTTTCTATTTCTATTTTACAAGTCTCCTCCTTAACTTCCATTTTTTGATTATTTGATTTAACGAATCTGGATCTGGAATCACAACACACCACACATATATTGCGTTTTAAGGTTATATCAAAGAATACACCATCCCCCCAAATGGTGTGTTCTGTCGTACCATGGGTGTATTCTGTGGTTATGTCCTTGTCCTTGTATGACAAAAGTATACAAGCCGGTCGCGGGAGGAATGATTCCTACTGTGGCGCACCAAGCGGAAATATATCAAACTCATTATTGACAAGTTCCGTTTTATTTTGAATTTGAATTTTGAAAATAACCTAGAACTTTTATACCTAATGTACTCTTTTATTGTTTTATAATTATTCGTACTGTGAATTTTATATCCTGGATTTTATTTTCGGCTACTTCGAGGTTTTGTGTTTGTATTATAATATATTATATTTATAATGGAAACAAAAGCAGTGACAAGAAACCTTTCTTGTCACTGCTTTTGTTTTTCTAATTTCTAATTTGAATAAACATATTAAACTCTTACATGGAGCAGAACCGGCTACAACAAGTCGAAAAAAATCTTTAGTGTGTACCTCTTGCTTTCGGATTCTCTTCACATACTCCGAATACAGAAATCACTTAATTACAGATCACAAACTTGAGCTGTTTAAGGAAGAAAAGGAATTCGAAAACTATGCAGATTAGTGTTATTTATTAATAGCTAATTATATGAACTAACGAAATATTTTTTTAGATTTTAGAACATAGAAAGAGACTATTGAGAAAAACATGAAATGCTCTTATGTAAAAACCACTGGTAAAAAAATAACTAGCAAAATAGAAAAGACATACTATATTTGTCATAGGTCATTTAAAGCAAGCAGATATATGTCTACGTCTCAAAACAATAGACAGAAATTTTTAAAATCTCTGTCTGGGTTTTAAAAAAAATGGGTTTTCTAAGTTAGATGTTACTTGTCCTTCAACTTTGGATTTAATATGTAATGGAAATCAGTTAAAGGCCACTTTGTATACGCCTCATTTTGGCCATAATTGTAATTTAACCCATATACATTTGACTAAAACTGAAAGAAAACAAATAGCAGGTATGTCTCATTTTTTTCTAATGTAATGTTGTATTAACTTTGCATTTTTTTATTTTAAGGAAAAATCTCTGAAGGTGTGTCATTCCAAAAAATCCTAGATGATATTCGTAATGGGATTTACTCTGAAGAATCCCTTGGACGACTCAGTCTTTTCGATCGCCAAGACTTGAGAAATATAACCAGGGACTTTTCTTTAAAAGAATATGTTCAGCTACATCAGAATGATGTCATAGGCATTCGTTTATGGGTTGAACGATTAAGGTCTCTAAAAGATGAATTTTTAATTATATTTTACACAGAGCAAGGCTCAGATGATCTCCCTAATGTATTCAACATAAATGATTTTGCATTAATATTCATGACGAAATTTCAAGAAAAACAATTGAAACTGTTTGGCTCAGACAAAATATGTGCGGACTCAACGCATGGAACTACAAGTTATGATTTCTTATTAACACTTATGGTTGTGGATGAATTTGGAGAATGGGTGCCTACTGCTTTCTTGCTTTCAAACAGGGCAGATACCAATGTTTTTAAATTTAACAAACACATTTTTTAAATTCTATTAAAAAACAAACTGGTGACATCAAATGTAAAGTGTTTATGTCTGATGATGCTCCAGAATTTTTTAATGCGTGGACTAATATTATGAGTAAACCAGATAATCACCTCCTTTGTGCTTGGCACATCGATAGAAATTGGCGTAAGAACTTGAATAAAATTAAAGGTGATCAAGTGATGAAAGCAAAAGTGTATAAGTACTTGCGTTTGTTATTACAGTCAACTGATCCTGCCGATTTTCAAGAATTGCTAAATTTTGTATTATCTGAATTATTTGCTTGTGAGGATACTGAGGCTTTTGGTCAATACTTTCAAACTTACTATGCTGGTCGTTGTCATTTATGGGCATATTGTTGCAGAAAAGGACTGGGCATTAACACAAATATGTACTTAGAAGCATTGCATCGAACACTGAAACATGTATATTTTCAAGGAAAAAAGAATAAAAGGGTAGACACTTGTTTGTATGCTCTCTTAAACTTGGTACGTGATGTAGTAATAAAAAAATTGAAAAAAAAGTCAAAGGTAATAACTCATATAGAATGAATTTAATAAAGAAATCACATGTAAGAAGTAAGGATATTGAATTGAAAGACATCTGCAAAATAGATGAAAATAACTGGAAAGTAAAATCAGTTCAAAATAATACAGAGTATAATTGATGGATTCGACCGTTACTTGATGGAAATTCATTTTATGTAACAATAAAACACTGAAAACTTTGTTTTCAAAACTTCCACAAAATTTATTTTAAATTCTTATCACTACAGCTGTTTCGGCTGATTGCCTTTCTCAAGTGATCTGTTTTTGGCATGGGTTTACACTTTATAATCTCTAATGAAATAGGTTGAGGAGGGGAGAACTGTTTGTCTCAAGCTGGTCATTCAGAATTATATCTGTGTTTTTTAATTTGTTGATTTCCATAGATTCTAACAAAGATAGCTTAAGGCCTTTATTTTGAATGTGTAGAATTTTAAATTCGTCATTAAAAGAATGATTATGATCTAGAAGGTGAAGTGCGTATGTAGAATCTGTTTTTCTATTATTGAAAGCCCTTTTATGTTCTGCTATTCGTTTATTAAAATTTCTACCTGTTTGACCAATTTAAGTTTTTGGGCAGTCGCCACATTTAAGTTTGTACACACCACTGTGTAAGTGTTTTTTATGTTGGCTCTTATTGTTTTTAATATATTTGCCTAGGTTGTTATTTGTTCTGAAAGCTGGTGTTATTCCTTTCTTTTTTATGTGTTTGGCTATTTTTGTTGATATTTTGCCTGTATATGTAATCGAGCAGAAGGTACTGGGTTTTTTCTCTGGTGGTGGAAATACTAAGTTCAGGGCTTTCTTGTGTAGTTTTTGATTTAATATTTTATTAATTGTTTGTTCGTTGTATCCATTGTTTGCATAAACCAAGACTACTTTGAATTTAATAATGAATTATATACAAATAACAGTGCAGGACTTATAATGGGCAATCCTCTAAGCCCATTGCTATCAGATATTTTTATGGATCATCTAGAGACAAAGATTTCAAAACACCCCATATTCAAACAGTTTTTATATTGGTGGAGATACGTAGACGGCGTACTGGTATGTTTCACAGGAACTAACAGGCAACTCGACCAATTTTTATCGTATATTAATTCTCTTCATAGTCATATTGAATTTACAATAGAAACAGAACAAAATCAATCCATAAATTTTTTAGATTTAAAAATTACCAGACTTAAAAACAAACATGACTTCTCCATATTTCATAAACCTACCCATACTGACACTACTATTCACAATTCATCATCCCATCCCACACAACATAAACTGGCAGCCTATCATAGTATGTTACATAGATTAACAGCAATTCCTATGTCAAAATACAATTTTGAGACAGAATTAAATATCATTAAGCAAATAGCAGTAAACAATGGATACAACGAACAAACAATTAATAAAATGTTAAATCAAAAACTACACAAGAAAGCCCTGAACTTAGTATTTCCACCACCAGAGAAAAAACCCAGTACCTTCTGCTCGATTACATATACGGGCAAAATATCAACAAAAATAGCCAAACACCAGCTTTCAGAACAAATAACAACCTAGGCAAATATATTAAAAACAATAAGAGCCAACATAAAAAACACTTACACAGTGGTGTGTACAAACTTAAATGTGGCGACTGCCCCAAAAATTAAATTGGTCAAACAGGTAGAAATTTTAATAAACGAATAGCAGAACATAAAAGGGCTTTCAATAATAGAAAAACAGATTCTACATACGCACTTCACCTTCTAGATCATAATCATTCTTTTAATGACGAATTTAAAATTCTACACATTCAAAATAAAGGCCTTAAGCTATCTTTGTTAGAATCTATGGAAATCAACAAATTAAAAAACACAGATATAATTCTGAATGACCAGCTTGAGACAAACAGTTCTCCCCTCCTCAACCTATTTCATTAGAGACTATAAAGTGTAAACCCATGCCAAAAACAGATCACTTGAGAAAGGCAATCAGCCGAAACAGCTGTAGTGATAAGAATTTAAAATAAATTTTGTTGAAGTTTTGAAAACAAAGTTTTCAGTGTTTTATTGTTACAATACAGAGTATCATGTTCAAAAGGTAAATGAGTGTTTAAAAATAAATAAAAGTTGTCATATTTTTTGCAACGAATGTAAGACTTATTAGTTATTAGAAATAATTTCCAGCCATCAATACCCATTCAAAAAACTGAGACAGAAACTGATGATATTATCCATACTGTGGTAAACGAAAGTATGATTAACAAAGGAGATTATGAAAACCAAGATCTTAAAGTTAAGCTGGATATAATATATGAATTAATTTCTTCAAAAAAACTAACTTCTGATGTTAAATTATTGAAAGTTGGAAAAATGATGGACACTATACTAAGTTTGATTGAAAAAGAAGGTAAGACATTAAAAGATGTTTACAATTAGCCTGGCAATAAGAAATATGAAAAACAAGTGAGGTTTGTTAGTACTAAGAAAAAACAAACTCCAAAATCTGAAAATTTACTTCAAAAACCAAGTACCTCTGACATCAGGTTACTACTACAAGATGGTGAAAATAAAATCAGTGAAAACGATCACTCGTATACAAAAGAAATAGGGATTTTTTATGAATAAAAAAATTTCACATTTTTATACCTATGTTAGATTTAATTTTTAATTAAATATTTTATATCTATCCATCATGTTGTTCTGCTTTATTGTGTTTTTCTATTATTTGTAGGTAGTAATTAATAAAATTTAGTTTTTTTATTATTTATTACATTAACCATGCACCTAATCCTAAGACTAACCAGCATTTTATGTTTAACTTAATCTACTACTGTAGTTTCCTAGGTATTCCCAAGGGTTCACCTTAGAATCTAATAATTATTGTTGCACAATGCACACTTCACTGTTGTGGCTAGGTTAACTGCCCGAATTTAAACTGACAGTGACATTTATAGATTGATCACTATCACACAAGTTCAAAAGGTTTGGTGGGTTTGAGCCTGCGGACTAGGTCTTGATTATCTAAAAGTTCTAACACTTCCCTGTTTGTATGGTTGTGGAGTCAGTTTTCGTGACCTTTGACAATCTTCTTTATTTCTTCTTTAATTGTTATTATACGAAGTTCCCGATATAGGTCTTTGTTGCGGATATACAATGGGGCGTTTACTAGGTTTCTTAGTATTCGGTTTTGGACTCTTTGAAGGAAAGCATAGTTACTCTCACTAGTACAAATCCATAACTGTAAACCATAGGACCATACTGGTTGGAGCATTTGTTTGTAAACTATTACCTTGTTTTTAATTGTAAGTTGTGAGCTTCTATCTAATAACCAATATAACTTCTTGTATTTCAGTTTAAGCTCTTGATTTTTCTTTCTGATATGTTCCTGCTACTTTAATTTGCTATCATATTTGAGCATAATCATTTAAATTTCGTAACTAATATTTTAAAATTCAACTGATAGGTACATTACTTTACATAAATCGAAAATTCAACATTAATAACTAACTACACTACTACACAATAAAACTGAAAGTGAATATTTTTATTTCATTTTTTATCTAACTTATTTTATATCCATCAGTTTTTTCCAGAATTTTTCAACCCTCCCGTCAAAGTAAAGGATGACATGTGACATGAACAAATTAAGAAGTTAAGAACGCTAATTCGGAAATGTTCGTTAGGGGCGTTGCAGTAGGATTCATTCCTCCCGTGACCGGCTAGTCAAAAGTATAGAGAAAGTGCCGGTGAAGTTAGCTACAAATGAGCCATGTGCTTATTATGTATATCAAAATCCACAAGGAAAATAATTCCTGTAGCTGGCTGTATACCACGTATAACAAAAGAGGTTAGTCTTTGTATGTGGGTATATTTTATTTTATAAAAACCCTTAAAAGGGCAACATTACAAGCACGAACGTTTTCGGAACAACTGTTCCATCATCAGGTTAAAATGCAGGTTTTAACCTGATGATGGAACAGTTGTTCCGAAAACGTTCGTGCTTGTAATGTTGCCCTTTTAAGGGTTTTTATAAAATAAAATATACCCACATACAAAGACTAACCTCTTTTATTATGTATATGTTTTATGCCTTAAATATGCTTTGAAAAAGTACATTTTTATTATATTATTTTATAGAATCTGGTATTTTTTAAATTTATATAAAACACGAACGAATGAATATTTGTTTCTTTTGATATTGCAGTTAGTTATTAGAAAAAAAATTTATAAATGGCCTTTGGTAGATTAGCAAATAAACTTGGCAATATTGTCAAAACTTTGAAAACACTAGTTGCCAGATTGCAACAGATGTTCAGCAGATTTCAATTTTATGACTATTTTCTTATAATTTTGGAATGAAGTGGTAGCTGAATACCTTAAAAATTTAAAAACTTGAAGTTAATTTAAATTATAAAAAATTAAATTTAAATTAAGTAAACTTTTTTTAAAAACTTAAAAAGAATGTTTAGTAAAATTAATTAATATTATATGGCATGCTTTTTTGTGATTTATTAAAACGACATGACAACACTCCCAAACAAAAAACTTTCCGTCATTTGTAGCTAACTTCACCGGCACTTTCTCTATACTTTTGCCCCTTGTATAGCATTTTTCATATAAAAAGGAGTGCACGTCACAATTTATATAAAGTAACGTCTCTTATATTTAAAATTTCCAGAACGTCAACCTTAAAGTTAAAATTTTCCTAACACAGCTAATAATACGAAACCCATACGGAACTGCTCGATCTTTCATAGGCGTCAACATGGTATAATAATCAGAAAAATGTAATCATCATTATATTGGGAATTTTAGAATTATATTGATTAAATAACCAAAAACATTTGTTATTATTAATAATATAAATTTTACGAAATAAGTGTTTAAGTCTAATATTCCACAAAATAATAATTTTAATTAAATAGATTAGATAATTATTGTACGCAACTGATACAGGAACACTTCAAATTTTATTGACAGTTCAGCGTGTGGCAAATGAATAGTATACCTATATCTGCCAATTAAAGAAACAAGTATTTATTATGCATTATTTTGTATTCAACTATGCATAGGTATCCTTTTATTAGTGAAATTAATTAATTACAACTACACAGCAAAACGGGCCAGAGAGTTTTGGTAATACTGATCTCCATAAGCGCAATGTTATTTTCTTAACTTGAACCAAAGCATATCAACAAGTCCTCACAGACACTTCGTCTATTTACTAGCAACCCCAGTGGAGTCTTACGTTGCAATGTAATCAATTCTTTTTGTAACTTAGATATCATAGTTTATAATTTAAAAAAATGTAACTCAAAGTTAATCTAACAAAATTCAAAAGACTTTTACCCATATATTTAGTGACTTCAAACATGTTCATCCAGATAGCACGGATGATGGAATAGTTATTCCGAAAACGTTCTGTGATGTAGCTCGATAGAGTTTTTGTTATTATACCTTTTATAAAGGAATTTTTTTATATCTTTCCTTACAGAACACCCTATATTTGATGGCATTTTTGAATAATTGTCCTTAAAAAAAGAAGTATTTGTTTTTACTTCCTCGTATTTAAGTATTTACTTAATAGTAATTGAATAAAAGAACACTAACTACTTTATTAAAAAGAGTTTACTTGGGGCAAAAAGTAATCTCTGTTATTTTCGAGTAGTTACTGAAGATTTACTAGATTTTCTATCAGATTATTTTTGGCAACAGCTAGATGAAATCAGAGGAAGTACAGTTTGCTCTCGACAAAAGATGGAGATTTTTCTGCGATACGTTAGTGATACTGGATTGTAATAAGGTATTGCTGTAGATTTCGGCGTTCACCATACGACGGTATGTATTTAGTAACAGTTTTAAGTAGAACTTTAAAATTTTTGGGAGATCAAAACAGTGGATAAAGTTTCCGTCTGACATGAAAGGTATGGAAGAAGCAAGAATAAAATGGACAAATCGATTCCAAATACCTAGTCATTGGTGCACTGGATTGTACCCATGTTCGTATTAAAAAACCTTCAGAATGTGGTGAAAAATTTATTGATAGAAAGGATTTCTTAGCATAAATGTACCGGACGGTCCAATAAGCCGATCTCTCGGCTATATATCAGAAACTATTCATGTTATAACTTTAGGAGAAAAAATTCCTTAGTAAAAGTGGCCAAGAGAAATTGCTGGAAATAACTTACAAGTTTCTGGGTTAACCGCTAGGGGGCATAACGTGTGAAGAAAAATTTGAAAACCAGTTTTTTGTGAAATATGCCCAATTATAACAAGTATTAACCTTTTGACTGCCGGCAACGCAGCTCCCGCGTTGGAACAAAGTTTGGCCCTGTGCCGTGCACTCGCCTACTGCGTGCTATACCTGCTTCATTTCAAAAGTCTAATTTTCGGATGGCACATAGGGCATAACCACATACTGGGACTGGCAGTCAAAGGGTTAAATAAGTAAACTAGAAAGAGGCCTAAATTAAGCACAAAGTTGTTCAAGAACTTTTTTTTTTATTTTGTCAAATAAAGGGTGGGGGAGAGTAATGGAAACACCTATTTACTGTAGTTTATATTGGAACTGGATTAAATTCGTAACAAAACGCATAAATATAAGTAAGTATATTATTGACTCACCCTTTCTTATAACTTAAAATTAAATATGTGAAAGATCATACAAATATCTCGATCATTAAAACTTAATGTCCAATTAAATGTTCAAATTGTTTTCCACACAAAGATGTAATCTTTCGCGCGTAGATATAACAGCTGCTTCAATCTCAGCTGTTGATATACTATTTATTGCGTTGTTTCATGTCGTCTCGAGTGGTTGGTCGAGTTTGGTACACTAAGTCCTTCAATCTTCCCCACAGATAAAATCCAGACATGTTAAATCTGGAGAACTAGCTGGCCATGGAAATATACTTCCCCTTCCAATCCATTTATTTGGATAACTTGCATACAAATAATCTCGAAGTCGCCTGGAAAAGTGCGCAGGACACCCGTCATGTTGTAATATCATATCTCTTCTCGTTTGTGAGGAAATATCTTCCAATAAAACAGGCAAATAATTTTCCAGAAAATCCAAATATGTCTCGCCATTTAAAGTTCTATCAACGAAATATGGACTTACGATCTTTCCATCAACTATACCACACCAAACATTAAGAGTCCATCTACCTTGAACCTGCACCTCATGTATCCAGTGCGGATTTTCTTCAGCCCAATAATGCATATTATGCAGATTAACACGTAGCCTCGTCTGTCCACAAAATCTTTGACATGATATGCGGTTGTTCTTCTAGTAGACCTAACATCCAATTGCAGTAATCCAGCCTTGCATCAAAATCTCTTGCATGTAAAGCTTGGTGGGGAACTACATGATAAAGATGCAGTCTAAAAAACAGAACAACAAATATTGGTAAAAAAGAAATCACTATATTTACTAAAACTCAAAAATCTTAAAAAATCCACAATTGTTTCACAAGCTAAATCGTGCATAAGTATTTTTAAAAAACGAATAAAAGGATAAAAGCACCGTGTTGCCGTTTTTATCGGAATATTAAAATAACAGTTGAATCTAAAGTTTAAAGGGAATTCCAAGTTTCTGACCTAAACGTTCACTTTATAATATGAAAAACCAACCTGTGATGTTTTAAAATCCTTAGCACAGTAGTTTTGGGTATGTTTAATTCTATAGAGATTTGCCGACTACTTATATTGTGGATTCTGATGAATTAAAGCAAGAACATTGATTGAACTATCTTCGGTCATACCTCTACTAAGTCGTTTAAAACAAGGACGATGAAAACTAACAGTTTCTCTTTCTCTTAATCTTCTTGCCTTTCAAATACTTCTTTGCCATAATGTCTCCTGTCAGGATATCTTACAGAATATATACGTGAGGCAATAGCGGCATTTTGGTAACATTCGAAATAAACTCGAATCATATCATACAATTCTGCATTTGATATACATCAGGAATTATTAGTACTGATAATTAATTACTAATATTACCAATATTAATATCTATTGAAAAAAGTGCAATCTTCAATTCGAATTATAACACTTCTTAACAATGTTTTGACTGCTATCAATAAATAAACAATATGAACTGTTATTTCATATGAATATGTCATATGAAATAACAATGGTCAAAATAGGTATCAACATTAAGATTCTTCTGCTATAAAAAAATTTGAAAGTACCTACTGACTTATTTATTAATTTAATTTATAATACAGGAGAATTCTTGGAGATAGTGGATATGGAATTGCTCCATGGTTATTATGCTCATTCAAAAACCCCCGAAACAAGCGATGAGTTATTTATTGTCACTCATTCCAGAGAAAGGGTGATAATTGAAAGAGTATTTGGGCAGCTAAAGCACAGATTTCCTATATTAGGGTCAAAAGTAAGAGTATCTTTGCCAAAAATTCTAAAAATCATTATTTGTTGTGCTGTTTTGGATAAAATTTCTCAAAAACATCTACGAGATGATTTTCAGTTTAAGAAAATGAACTTTAAACCCCAAAGGACCTCCATGATGTACCGACACCACAATGAAGCGGAAGTAAATAACATCCGTCTAAGAGGAGCTGCAAAATGTCAATTAATAATGGAAACAATAATATTTAAAAACAATATTTAACTTGATTTTTTGATTTTGAATTTTCTAGCGTTAATTTGTTCTTACTTAAATGTCATTGTCAATTTTTGTGTCATAGACACTGCAAGATATATAACTAGTTTGTTTATTGTTTTGTTATTTAATACACTGACACTTTTATTAAAAAATTAAGAAAACAAATGTGAAATTATAATAATCGCAGTACATATTTGGAAATAACAAATACATTAAAAAATTGCAGTAAATATTGGAAAATTACAAATACATTAAAAAATTGCAGTACATATTGGGAAATCATAAATACATTACAAGTTCATGTATTCTCGTAGTTCTGATACATTGCGACTAAGAATTCTTCAGAAATTCGAGATTGTACATTTGTCAATTTTTCTATCAGAAGTTTTTCCCTTTGGACAAGTCTAGCATCATTTAATTGTTAAAGAAGAACAAGTCGTTGCAACTCTTGTGTTGATAAACTTTCCGTTTCCTCAGTCTCTAACTTAAATTTCTTCTTCTTAGGACGTTTTGTCAGCGTTCGTACTAGCTGATCCAGTATTTTGTAGATTATTCTTTGTCATTCTTCTCCATTGTCTGTTTCAATGGAAGATCCCCCAGAAATATTCGTGAATACTGGATTTTTTTTTCAAAATCAATATATTCAGAAATTCTTTTTTCGGCTCGCGCAATTTAATTTTTTTGTTGCCAGTCATATTCTTCTCCGTTCTCTTCTTTACATTTGTTTTCATGTTATTGAGATTTTTTTTATTTCTCAATAGTAATACTTGCACCAGAAGTCGTAATAAATTGGTCCTTTATTTCATTCCAGTATGTATGCTTAAATGCGTTTTCAAACTAGATGCTTGAGTAAATCGCTTAAAACAGATTTCACACGCGTAAGGTTATTCCCCAGTGTGCATTTTCATATGCTTTTTCAAATTACTTTGATCAGAAAACTGCTTAAAACAAATTTCACACTTATAAGGTTTTTCCCCAGTATGCATTCTCAAATGATTTTTCAAATATTGTGCTAAAGTAAATCTCTTAAAACAAATTTCGCACTCGTAAGATTTTTCCTCAGTGTGTGTTTTCATATGTCTTTTCAAATGATTTTGCTCAGAAAACTGCTTCAGACAAATGTTACACTTATAAGGTTTTTCCCCAGTATGCATTCTCAAATGCATTTTCAAACTATCTACTACAGTAAATCGCTTAAAACAAATTTCGCACTCATAAGATTCCCTAGTGTGTATTTTCATATGCCTTTTCAAATTATTTTGCTCAGAAAACTGCTTAAAACAAATTTCACACTTATAAGGTTTTTCCCCAGTATGCCTTCTCAAATGCCTTTTCAAATTATCTCCTACAGTAAATCGCTTAAAACAAATTTCGCATGCGATAGGTTTTTCCCCAGTGTGTGTTTTCATATGCCTTTTCAAATACTTTTGCTCAGAAAATTGCTTAAAACAAATTTCACACTTATAAGGTTTTTCTCCGTTCACACTTATATGGTTTTTCAAATGACATTGTAAATTCTCTGCTGTAGTAAACCGCTTAAAACAAATTTCACATGCGTAAGGTTTATCCCCAGTGTGTATTTTCTTATGCCTTTTTAAATTATCTTGCTCACAAAACTGCTTAAAACAAATTTCACACTTATAAGGTTTTTCCCCAGTATGGATTCTCAAATGCCTTTTCAAACTATCTACTACAGTAAATCGCTTAAAACAAATTTCGCACTCGTAAGGTTTTTCCTCAGTGTGCGTTTTCATATGCTTTTTCAAATGGCTTTGCTGAGAAAACTTCTTGAGACAAATTTCACACTTATAAGGTTTTTCTACAGTATGCGTTCTCAAATGCATTTTTAAATGATCTGCTAAAGTAAATCGCTTAAAAAAAATTTCGCACGCGTAAGATTTTTCACACTCATTAGATTTTTTTCCAGTGTGCGTTCGCAAATGTATTTCTAAATATCGCGCTTCGATAAATTTCTTAAAACAAATATCACAGTTGTAAAGTTTTTGTCCAATCTCAGGTTTGTTTAATATTGTTTCTTCGGGTTGTAGACTCACATATTCTTCATAGCATGACTGGTCAGGTGATGTCTTCATAGTCTCCATTCTATTCTCCCCTTGGAGAAAATCTGAAATATAAATAAATTCATAAACATTGTTTGTTTGTGCTGGAAGTAAAAATTAATATAGAAACTACAAAACAAAAATAAAGTAGCAAAAGTAAATCAACGTTAGGAGTATAGTTCGATCTGGAAATGCTGTGAAATGACTAATAAAAATATATTGGATTACTATTTGCTCAAATAAGCAGTATTTTTTCACATAATTTAGTTTTCACCTAATTTTTACTTTAATCTGTACCTTCTATAAATTGCAAGGAAAAACAGACAACGAAAAAGATGTTTGATTTGAGGATGGAAAAACCAAGAAAACTTCGCGTTTCTACTTTGGTGTTTTATTCTCAGATGTCGGTACAGCGTCCATATTGGGGCCCCGGACAATTGCCTGGAAACAGTTTACTGAAAGACAATTTTCCGAAAGCAATTCCTCGAATGGACAATTACCCGAATAGACAATTGGCAGATAAACAATTGGCTGAAAAGAGAATTGACCGAAAAATATATTTAAATAGTTATTGCTTTATATGAATTTCCTATAACACTAATACGGTAACTTATGTGCTATTTAAATAGTTATTACTGCTTAGATTGTGTTCAACCTAGCTATCTCATTAATTAATTTATTATTATAATATATATTTTTTATTCCATGTTCCCTTCACACTTTACTCAGGCTAGTAATGGCAGCGTACGGCTGGCATATTTAGAACTTAGAATAAACATCCAATTTGTCATTTTTTGAGATTTTTTATTTTTTTGAATTTTTTTTACAGTTTTTTTAATATATTTTTTTTTAATTTCATCTCAGGATGAATTTGATTGATTTTAACGAGTAAGTGATGAGCTGAGACCTGAAATGAAGACTAAACAGTCATCTACATAACAGAACCAATGTAAAATTTCAGGGTTTTTATGATGTGATTGGATTCTAAGTGATCCATAAAGACATCAGCTAGAAGGAGAGAAAAGCAACTGCACATTGCTAGACCATCTGGTTATTTGTTAAATTTATGATTGAGAAAGGTACTAGTATAGTAGGACGGAAAAATGTCTGCAGAGATGAAATTAATGACAGTGAAATGATGTGGGACTGAATGGATCACATCAAAAGAAAGTATAGTGATATCAGGATTTATATTAATGAGTTGATAAGTTTATCAACCAATTGGTAACAGTTTGAAACAGTTAGTTTTAATTTAGTTAAATTTAGTTTAGGTTAATGTTTTCTTTTGTTTATTTTCATTTATCATTTTTATTTATCATTTTTTACCAATTTAAATTTAATTATAAACTATTAATTTTTATATAATTTTAATGCTTTTATTATATATATATATATATATATATATATATATATATATATATATATATATATATATATATATATATATATATATATATATATATATATATATATATATTCTTTTAAACCAAATTTATGCAATTTTTACGGTAATGTGTCTAAACTCATGTTTTTATTTGTTTTTGATTTTTAATTGATATATTATGTGCTTGCTCTAGCCGATTTTTGAATTTTAGATGTGAGAGTATGAACTAATTGATGATATGGCAATACTGACAATATCATATTTATGTTACAATATTGTTAAGCCATCCAATGTCATGTTAAATTAGGGTTTCATGCAATAAACATTTATAGATATATTCGACATTAAATATGCATTAAAAGTAAGCTTAATATACGTCAGTATTGCCATATGGTCAATTATTTCATACTCTCACATCTAAAATTATGGGCAAGAGCACTTAGTATAATTATATGAAATGAAAATTAAAAAACAAACAAAAACATGAAAAATCATTAAAAGCATTAAAATTATACCTACAAATAAAATATACCAAAATAAAATTATATCTTGCATTTTAAAAATACTTATACAATAAAAACCATTAAAATTATGCCTAAGGTAAAAATTAATAGTTTAGAAACTACAGAATAAAGTGAAGTTAAATTAAGCAATTCCTGTTTTGAGATTTCTGGCTTCATTGCCAAATATATCAGTTTACAAAATAATTAACAAATATATCAATTTATAAAATAATTTACGATATTTAGCTATATTTAAAGTAAAAAATAATATTTTATGAATGCTTTTTAAAATGAATTCAAAAATTTTGGCTTCTCATAAAACATAATTTCGTCAAAGTATCTTTATATTTTAAGAACTCCTATACTTTATCCAAACATATAATTCAGATGACAAGTTTATGTTTATTGCAGGAAACTCCAATTGTCCATACCTTAGACAAGTTGTCTAAGGTCCATACTGTGCCCAAAAATCAAAGAATCATTAACCAAAAAGGCTTTTAGTTCTAAAGATGGAAAAATTACTTAAAATATTTTATCTACTCACTTTTATTATCTAGTATTTCTTCAAATGACATAGCTGTATATTCATTTTGTCCTATTTCAGTTTTTACAGAAGGGTCAGTAAATTCTAAACAATCATATGTATCATTTTTACTTTCTCCTTTGGTTTCTTTCACAAACTCAGTTTTAAAGATATCCAGAAAAACGTCAACAATCTCATTATTTTCTATTTCTATTTTACAAGTCTCCTCCTTAACTTCCATTTTTTGATTATTTGATTTAACGAATCTGGATCTGGAATCACAACACACCACACATATATTGCGTTTTAAGGTTATATCAAAGAATACACCATCCCCCCAAATGGTGTGTTCTGTCGTACCATGGGTGTATTCTGTGGTTATGTCCTTGTCCTTGTATGACAAAAGTATAGAGAAAGTGCCGGTGAAGTTAGCTACAAATGAGCCATGTGCTTATTGTGTATATGTTTTATGCCTTAAATATGCTTTGAAAAAGTACATTTTTATTATATTATTTTATAGAATCTGGTATTTTTTAAATTTATATAAAACACGAACGAATGAATATTTGTTTCTTTTGATATTGCAGTTAGTTATTAGAAAAAAAATTTATAAATGGCCTTTGGTAGATTAGCAAATAAACTTGGCAATATTGTCAAAACTTTGAAAACACTAGTTGCCAGATTGCAACAGATGTTCAGCAGATTTCAATTTTATGACTATTTTCTTATAATTTTGGAATGAAGTGGTAGCTGAATACCTTAAAAATTTAAAAACTTGAAGTTAATTTAAATTATAAAAAATTAAATTTAAATTAAGTAAACTTATTTTAAAAACTTAAAAAGAATGTTTAGTAAAATTAATTAATATTATATGGCATGCTTTTTTGTGATTTATTAAAACGACATGACAACACTCCCAAACAAAAAACTTTCCGTCATTTGTAGCTAACTTCACCGGCACTTTCTCTATACTTTTGCCCCTTGTATAGCATTTTTCATATAAAAAGGAGTACACGTCACAATTTATATAAAGTAACGTCTCTTATATTTAAAATTTCCAGAACGTTAACCTTAAAGTTAAAATTTTCCTAACACAGCTAATAATACGAAACCCATACGGAACTGCTCGATCTTTCATAGGCGTCAATATGGTATAATAATCAGAAAACTGTAATCATCATAATATTGGAAATTTTAGAATTATATTGATTAAATAACCAAAAACATTTGTTATTATTAATAATATAAATTTTATGAAATAAGTCTTTAAGTCTAATATTCCACAAAATAATAATTTTAATTAAATAGATTAGACAATTATTGTACGCAACTGATACAGGAATACTTCAAATTTTATTGACAGTTCAGCGTGTGGCAAAAGTGTATAAAGTGTTGCCGCTTGTTTAGAGTAAGGATTTTATTTATGTTTTGATTTCTTGGACAATCTGATCATAATATAATATATATTAATAAACTGTATTTATAAATACATATTTATTAAATTTAGATTAATAGCTTTAAAAACTAATTATTGTTGTATATTGTGATTGTGCTATATCAAAACTAATAAATAGTCTGTAGAAAGCTGATAAGCTTTCATATAAGATATATTATTTTGAATAAGAAATAATGACGGGACATTTTTACTGTTAAAGCCCTAAAAGAGGTAAGTTTAAAATTTAGAATATATAATTTTGTATTAAAATGTTTTCTAATGGATTTTAGTGTGTTGCGGTAGAATTAAAACTAAGTATATTTACTGTTAATATAATTGTTTGACAAATAGTTGACATTTTAAAAATTCCTTTAAAAATGTTTTGGCAACACTGTGGGGTTTTGACGTCGTAAATCTTGAATGACGTGCACGCATTCTTATATGAAAAATACTATACTTATTTTGCTTTACCTTGAAAACAATGAAAAATAGTTTGGCAAAAAATATTATAATCCATATTTATATGGTTATTGTAAATATGATATATTTATAATTAGATACAAGTCAGCTAGGCAGTCTAGGCCCTACTATTTTTCCGCCTTTATTAGTTTTTACTACTGTTACTGCTTCGTTATGTGTAATTGGAGGTGTTAGAGGCAACATTAGATAATAATATATTTCTTGTTTGTCTAACCATTGTACACCCTGATCTTCTATGTAGTCGTATAGATTCCTTCAGCTTCTTTGGCATTTTTATGAACATTAAACAAGTCATATATTCGCTCCAATATTTGAACTTCTTTGCATTGTTCACTCAAACATTTATTTTTGGATTGTTTAATATGGGAATATGGAATAAGATCTTCACTTAAATGACATGAAAAAATATTTTAGATGATTTTTTGAGGAAATACATTAGCTCTGACACAAGAATAAACAGATTTTACCATTTTGAATGCTTCAACTGGTCATCCTGAGACTCTTACTAAATTCAAGTTGCATCTGCTCGAAGAATATGCAAATAAAAAATTCGTGGCCTATCTGGAAGCAATTAGGTATACGTTGGCTCTCCTAAAAACTACATTTCGACATTCTCAAAAACTTTACGAGAGTGATCCAAAGATGGTCTCGTCTGAGTCGGTAAGACCAAGAGTAACGTCACCTCTAACAAAAAATTCCATGGTTGGAATTATATTTATTATCAAATTATCACTCAATTAAACTGTAAGCATTTATGTGATCATAAAACCAATATAAGAGATAAAATCATATACCTACTATTTTACTGGACATGAAAAAAACCCAATCGCTATTCAAATACCTACCTAGTAAAATTAATTTTTATTTTGAAAACGGAGAATTTTATATTTACAAATCTAGGTTTAATACATGCGTGGAAAGCTGTTTTCTGAAATCGTGTTAAATACGACGCAGAATTGTCACAACTATATAGAGGGTACTCTAAAGTGTCTAAAAAAATATATGAAAGATGAGTAAGAAAATAGACTTTAAAAAAATTAGAATAAATTTAAAATAAAACTAGAATATAGCAAAATTATGGTACCTATAATTTTATTATAAATTATGGAAACAATTATTTTATGTCATCTTTTATGTATTTTGCTTCTCCATTCCGGGACCTACTAAACATTTAACCTTTCGCTACCGAAGGGTCAAGTTTTGTAGTTGACGGAGGGGGTACATTATGTACCCCATGCAATTTTATAGATTAAATATTAACATAATGCAATAATTTTAGTTAAAACATAATTAAAACAAATGCAAGTATTTTTTATTGAATATAAGTAACAATAAAAAAATATATGGTGTCTTGAAAAAATTAATTATCGTTTTATTGATTAGCTTTACATTTTGTACATATTATTGTTTGAATTGTCGTGGTTGTTTGATGTTCAGCACAAACAAAGAATTTCTTGCGTGGACAAAGTAAACATCGCCCTGAGGATTTCAAGATGGTGGCGTCGTTTTCGCGATTCTCCCTTGGTGGCGGTGGGCATAATTCGTACATCGCGTTTATAATTCGCTTATGGAATTTTTGTGGACTTTGTAGTCGCCTATCGACATGGGGCTTTATAAGTTCTTGACCTAGGTTTAGTAAAAATTCTTTGCGTCTGTGAAAAGCTTCATACGCACGAATGGAATTCTTTGTCGTCCACAGTACGTATGCATTCAGACCTGCAATGTCTAGAAGATTTTGAAACAAAACAAATGGCCATCTTTTAGAGGCTCTTTTACAAGAATATTCATTTACCATTTTATCCATAGTATCTACGGCACCTTTTGTAGAATTGTAATGCAAGATTATGTCTGGCTTATAGTCCGTCTCTTCTCCGCTAATTTTATGTTCTGTACTTAATAAAATTACTACCTTATTCTTTTAAGGAACGTAAGACGCCAGTGTTATTTCCTCAGTGAAGGCAAAAACTGAGGACTTTTCTTGTCTAGAAATATTGGGTAGTAGGGCTGGAGGGATATCCTGCTTGTTTTTTCGAAGTGTTCCACATAAAGTTATTTGTCGATCTAGGAGTTGTTTTGCCAAGGGAACACTGGTAAAGAAATTATCAGTAGTGATGCCATAACCAGTTTTTAGAAATGAGACCAAATCAAGTACTACTCTTTTGCCCTGGTCTTTTTCTGGTTTGTTACCATCTTTTCCAGTATAAATCTGAAGGTTGGTAGCATAGGTGATTGTTGCATCAACTAGAGCCCATATTTTGATGCCTACTTGGCTGGTTTTGATTTAATGTAGACTCTAAATGGACACTTACCTCTAAAACTTACAAGTTGTTCATCAACAGTTAGATGAGAGTGGCACTTAAAACTTTCTTTACAGTGTTCTACAAACTTTGTAAACACTTCCCTAAAAGCTGCTAGTTTGTCAGAACTTCTACGTTCTTCTTTAGTGTTCAAATAATCGAATCGCATAAGTGAAATTAAATCTAGAAATCGGTCGCTTGACATGGCAACCGGAAAAATAGATCGACTGTACAAAGGGTTTCGACACCACAAAAAGTGCACTGGTTCCCTATTGGCTTTTAGCGCACCCGCCGTAATCAAGAGTCCCAAGACCGCATAAATTTCCACTGAATCAGTGGGCAACCAGGTTTTTGTTTTATTAGGATTTTTCCCATTCCAATCCTGAAAGTATTTCTCCGCTTTCTGGTTTGTACATTTGACGATGATCTCTACAATTTTCTCATCTACAAATAATTTGAAGCAATCACTAATTTTAGCGACATTTTTAGATTTTTCTGTAAGCCCTGGTTTTTCGAGCAAGTTTTATGTGCGACATCTAGTTTGTCGTAAAGGATGATTTTTCCAAACTGTACCATTCTTGGAAATAAATGTGGAAGCTACTGCCCCCAAAACTGGTTTATCAGAATCATTACTGTCGCTCTCAGATGGCTAAAATATAATAAACTCAAGCAAGATAGAAATATCGTACATAAAACAAAAATAAAAATTACCTGCAGAATTTCAGGCTCATATTCCGCTACTTCTAAATTATCATCTAATTCTGAATCATCCGATAAACTATCTCTTTCAGAAAGGTAATCATCATCACTTCCCTCTAACCACTGCACTGCAGTTTCACGATCCTGTTCTTTAATCTCTAAAGTCTAACTTTATTTTTTTCGACATATCGGTAAATCGTGTAATCACAAATGGATAAACTAAAACGGTATGTTAGCACTAAGTCATCCACAGAACTGATTTTTGTGTTATTGCAAACAACAGGTTTGGTGCCGTGCGCAAAACGTCTGGTTTAGTCAGTGGCGTCGACCGCAATGAACTGTACCGCGGTTGACGGAGGGGGTACAACTTGTACCCCAAGCACAGTGCTGCACTTTTCATAGGTAAAAATATGTCAAATTGAAAACAAATGGTTGGATATGCTTTTACACATCCCAATGGAGAAGTAACTAGAACAGTTAAACAAAATTCCAACATTTTTAAAAATTATTCATGAAAAATCGAATTTGGGGTACAATCTGTACCCCCCTCCGGTAGCGGAAGGTTAAAATAAAATATTTTTAAATACAATTTAGTTTCAGAAACGATCCGATTCAGAGGGCAGATGGCAATAACTGTCCTCTCCTCTCAGTCTGCATGCACTTATAGGCCTTTTCAAGTTGTTTCCACTTCTTTCCGTTTGGGTCAGTCTTAATATAGTTTTTTTCCAGCGATACTTTGCATATCATCTCGCCATTTCTTATAAGGTCTTTCCACATTTCTTGAGGCCTCCAAACCAACACAATGTATTTATTATACACTGTATGTCAGCCAAATCGAATAAATTAGCTGATAAATAAATAAGGGAGTATTCGAAAAAACTGTCAAACACATCGATTAGTATTTATAGTTGCGCATTTTTTTCCATAAAAACTTTTTATATGGGGTGTATCAGATAACGGTGGAAAATACCAACTTGCTTATTTTAAATAGAACACCCTATATATTAATTAATTTTTAGATTCCTCAGATTATTTTAGACATTTTTTAAATACAATGTCCTATACCTATCTTTGACTGTTTCGGAATTATTAAGTAAAATGCAAAAATTCACATTTAGAAAAGGAAATTTGGCTGACACACAGTGTATATGTGTACATTTTATTATCCGGGATGATTCTCGGATAGGTGGACACACTTGCAACATTCATTAACTTTAAAAACAAAATAGACACATTCAGACATCAAAGGCTCAGTGAAATCTTCAACGAAATGGGATTAGTTTTTAAAGGTATTCGTTTAATAATAAACCTCTAGTGTTTAAAGTATTGAAAGTATATTTTCTACAAAAAGAAAATATTAAAGATCTGTACGAAATCAGATAAAAGAGATTCGATTCAACTAAAGAACTCTGAGTCAATTATATATTTATATTTACTCGTATACTCATATTTATTATTATAGTACTCTTATTTCACGTTTTATTTTTCTAGTTATGTATCATTTTCATAGTGCGAAAGACATATTTATATATACATTCGATTTAATTTGATTAAATGGTAAAAGTGGCTTGTAATCGTTTATTTTGAAACCCTTAGAAAATTCGCGAAGGTGCTCTCGTTTAAGCGGTACCTATGGTTGGCTGTCCGTACCATTGGGTTGCGTGGTGCGAAGTAGAAGTCAATGTACAGATCTGGCAGAAGAAAGTGATGTGAAAGTGTGTCCTAGAACTTGCGACTCCTTGTCTTTTATGCATTACAGAGACGCACTCGCTAAAATAAGATCGTTTAATAACTAATAGTTGTAATAATGTTATAAAAGGTGCTAAAACTGAAATTTTACTATTATTGATGTGAATATTTTTTTTCCGGGAGTTTAATTACATGTTTCACATATTATACAGAAATCCAATAGGTACGTTAACAATTATAGCCCCGGTTAATCGTCGTTGCTAGGCAACTATAAGACTAGGTCGGTTGTTTAACAGTACCGCGTGGATAAAGTTTGTTTTTAACCGGTATGGGTATTTTCTAATGCTGTATTATTTGGACACTGTTGGTGTTATTCCCGTGCAATTTAGCACGTGTTTGAGACCGGATATTGTCAACATAATAAGTGGATTACCTGAAATTCTTATAAATTTGACATTGTTTCAAATAATACATTGAAGACTATACAAAAACTATATCCAGTTTGGATTCAGAGAAGGACTAGAAACGAGAAAGGCTCTGTTTGCTTTTAACGTTCTCGCGTAAAGACAACTAGATATGAACCAGGAACTCTATGTCTGCTTTATAGATTATCAAAAAGCTTTTGATAGAGTACGACATCAGAAACTCGTAAAACTGAAAAGAATGTGGATAGTCGAGATATACGGATTATTCTCAATCTGTACTGGAATCAAAAATCAAAGGTTATAATCGAAAATGTCGATACTGAAACTATAGAAATCAAAAGAGGTGTCAGTCAAGGTTGCGTGCTGTCCCTATTGTTATTCAATCTGTACAGCGAAGCTATTTTTAAGAAAGCAGTATCAGAGGAACAACAGGGTATATCAATAAACGGAAAAATCGTGAATAACATAACATTCGCAGACGACACCGCTGTTTTTGCAGACAGTCTAGAAGCACTGCAATGCTTAGTAAATAGATTACATCAAGTCAGTATAAAATATGGACTACAAATACACGTTAAGAAAACCAAGTGCATGAGTATTTCTAGGGAGGCTACATATCGAGGGAAAACAAGAAAAAGAGAAAGAGAGATAACTACAAATATCTGGAAACCTGGGTAAATGAAAACAATGACCAAGATAGAGAAATAAGGACACGCATTGAAATTGCAAGACAAGCATTTATAAAAATGAAAACAATGTTTGTTAATCGAGACCTTGTTTTGGAGCTGAGGATAAGAGCCTTAAGAGGCTACGTGTTATCGACTTTGTTGTATGGAATGGAAAGCTGGACACTACAAGTGGATAATATAAAGAAGTTGGAATCATTTGAGATGTGGTGCTATAGAAGGATTTTGAAAATACCATCGACCCAACGAGTTACAAATACAGAAGTGTTAAGAAGGCTACAAAAGGATTGCGAGGTCATAAAGCACATCAAAACGAGAAAGCTGAAATATTTAGGCCACATTACCAGAGGTGCGCAATATGAGATATTAAGGCTCACAATGCAAGGTAAAATCAAGGGTAAAAGATCTATAGGAAGACGAAGAATTTCCTGGCTAAGAAACCTAAGGGAGTAGTATAGTTGCAGCTCAGTAGATCTTTTCAGAGTAGACGCCAATAAGGTACGGATAACTGTGATGATAGCCAACCTCCGATAATAGAAGGAACTACAAAAAGAAGAAGGACATCATTTCTTTCTTCCCATAACAATGTAAGTTCCTCATACGTGACCTTTTGTTTTGCTCTGGTCACTATAGTCTTTATTTTTCACTGGCTACAGACACGAAAGACTTTTATAAATTTCAATGAATTCTCCGAGAAAATCGTGGGTGCATTGACACAAGTCTGACGTTATTAGGTTTTTTGGGGGAAAAGGAAACGAACTGGAGTGTAGGTAGTCGTGAACTAAGCCAAGATCGGTCGTCTTGTCTGAACGAAGTCTACACGTTTCGTTTTGTTTGTCGAAAATGATGCTTCTCCAATCAGTTCTTCAATATGGCCTTGGATTTCATTTCGATTCGACAAGACGTACGTTTTGCTGTTGAGACGCCACGTTTTATTCTATCCCACAAAACGTACAATAAGACGTAGCGTAAAAACCGCCCTTTAGGGTCAATGAAAAGACAACAAAAACAATAATCATAAAAATAACTCTCTTGCAATAATTATATTGATTAATGGGCATCCCAGTGAGCAAGTGGAAAGACTCAGATATCTGTCTAATAAAATACACTAGATCCTAGATCGAAATCAAGAGATAACAAACAGTATAGAACATGCTAGAAAGGCTTTAAAATGATACCAGTATGAACGCAAGAAAGCGACCGTTATTTATTGCAAATGATCTTAGCGTGAAAAGCGGCCTTTATGGTCAATGAAAAGACAACAAAAACAATGATCATAAAAATAACTCTCCTGCAATAATTATATTGATTAAGGGGCATCCCAGTGAGCAAGTGGAAAGACTCAGATATCTGTCTAATAAAATACACTAGATCCTAGATCGAAATCAAGTGGAAAGACTCAGATATCTGTCTAATAAAATAGGTTAGATCCTAGATCGAGACCAAAAGATAAAAAGCAGTATTGCAAATGATCTTAGTGTGAAAAGCGGCCTTTAGGGTAAATGAAAAGATAACAAAAACAATGATCATAAAAATAACTCTCCTGCAATAATTATATTGATTAAGGGGGATAAGTGAGCAAGTGGAAAGACGCAGATATCTGTCTAATAAAATACACTAGATCCTAGATGAAGATAAAGAGAACAGTATAGAACATGCCAGAAAGGCTTTAGAATGATACCAGTATGAACGCAAAAAGCGACCATTCTTTATTGCAAATGATCTTACGCTTAGACATAAGCAAAAGACGTACGCATGGGGAAGTGTTCGATGGTCGGATCGACGGGATGGTCGAATGACACCAAACATGACCCCCACCCATTCCCCCTGGAGGTACTGCGGGGAGCAACTTGAAATCTTAAATGTAAACCACCGTTTTTTATTGTAGATTTTGATTTCTTATGCAAAAATAAGTAACTTTTATTTAGAACATCGAATTGTTGATGGCGTCATAATCGGAAAAATACGATTTATTCTGGTATCCTAGGACATTTATGTAAATTATCGAGAACTATCTCGAGAAATACACTTCTAAATAAAAAACCTAAAAACACGTATTTATTATTTTTCAAAAAATTATCGAATGACAAAATACAATCCCCAGGGGCGGAGGTCAACTTTGAAATCTTAAATAGAAACCCTCTGTTTTAATTGCAGATGAAGATTCTACGTAAAAACTTTATTTAGTATGTACCATAAAAATTAGTTTGCAGACTTCTGGTCTGTATTTGTTTTTGAGATTATAAAAGCAGAAATATGCTTTGCACTAAAGAAAATGCAAGATAATAAAAAGGAAGACTACAGATCAGATAAACTAATGTTTTAAAATAGCAATACAAAACAGCATTGTAACCGCACAATATAAAGATCTTTGGAAAAATTATTAGGAAATCTACTTCCAGTACACACAGAAGTAACTAGATGATGAGATTAAAACACGTAATAATAAGTGCTAATTTGAGTCATGGGGAATCTAAAATAATCTCTAATAACATAATATGGATTTATTATCAGATGTCGCTATTTGCGTCCATAAGAAGCCATGTTAGATTTGCTTCTCAAGACAGGAAAGCTTTATTTTCACGTTCAGAGCGTCTGTGAATAGCCGTTCTGATGATCCCTTTTAGGGTGAAATACATATAAGCAGATATACAGACGCACTATACGTGAAATCAAATCTTAACTATCTTTTCCTTTTATTCCGGTATACTCTTTACGAGTACTAGAAACCAATGCGCTAAGGATTTTTGCTTAGTTGAGGAGATGTTGTGGAATGCAATTTTAGATTCCCAATGTCTCTAATAACATCTTTATCAACGTCTGTTTTGCCTTGCAATTCTTAGAAGGCACAGATTAACGCAAAAATCTAAATTTGGTTTCGAAAAATTAGTTTACGGATTTTCCGACATTGTTTAAATTTTTGATGGTTCTATTTTTAAAAGGTAAGGTAAATTATTGTTTTCACAGCAGGTTTTATTGACTGTTAGCTTTATTATTGTCTATACGTACAATATTAAATATTTGAGATTGATGAGTAATTACAATTTATTTCTAATATGGCGTTCTGGGGCAAGGGACGAGTTGTTTCTGCTACAACCTGTCCCATCTCAAGAAATTTGTGTGTAGGTTTATTAGTAACCTATATTTTGTTGTAAATAAAATTGTAAATTTTTAATAGATCAAAATGAGCACCTACAAGAAAAAATGGTGGTAAAATGCCACAGGAAATCATTATTGCTGCAGCAAAGAAGGTCATAGGAAATGATAGACCTTTTAGACCTGTAGCAGATAAATACGCTACGGATTATATGACGCTTCAGAGATACGTCAAAAAGATCCAGAAAATTGGGCTTGATAGTGACTATAGTAAAATCGTAATTTTTTTTTCTATGAACACATGTATATCATATGCCTCGGTAAAATTTGTTTTTTTTTCAGATGGTAATACCATGCCCACAGGATATTTAAAACATCGGAAGATTTTCTCTGATCTACAAGAAAATGAATTAGCTTCTTATGTTACTAAATATTCAAAGATATATCATGGTCTTTCCCCAAAAGATCTTAAACAGCTTGCTTTTCAGTTTGCTTTAAAAATAAAACGTAACTGTTCCTGATAACTAATCCAAATTTAAGACTACATCTGCTGACTGGCTAACAAATTTTTTAAAACGCCACAATGAGTTATCCATCTATACCCCTCAGGCTATGAGCTTAGGGCGAGCCACAAGCTTTAATAGGCACAATGTAAATTTCTTGTTTGACAAACTCTCCAATATATTAAATAGGCACAATCTTGGAGCAAACCATATTTATATGAAACTTATATGAAACCGGGGTAACTACAGTTCAAAATCTTACAAAAATAATAGCATCAAAAGGTGTGAAACAAGTGGGGGTGGTCACTTCGGAGGAACGAGAAGCATTGGTGACAGTGTGTCTGGCAGTGAATGCTAGTGGAAAGAGTGCCGCAAATGTTTATTTTTCTGCGAAAAAATTATCGAGAACGAGCAATCTTTCTGGATGTATGACGAAAGTGAAATTCTTAGTTTATGTGAAACATTTTCATAAGAATATTAAATGTTCTGAGGAAAGTCCAGTATTATTAATAATGGACAATCACGATTCTCATTTGTCGGTTGAGGTAATAGATTATTGCAAGGAATATTGCATTGTTCTCTTGACCTTGCCTCCGCAAGTCCGCATTGCTCTCATCGATTGCAACCTTTGGACAGATCGGTGTTTGGACCATTAAAAAAATTTATTAGCAGTCAGATGGATAGCTGGATGAAAACTCATCCAGGAGTAACAATGACAATTTATTCATCAATTATTGGAAATGCTTTGTCCGTTCTTGTAAATCTAATATTTAAAATAATTATGTCGAAGTGAGTGCTTCTTACACCAAGTTTTATGAGGTGCCTGTTTTACATATTGAATGCGCAAAAAAAATAAAATGTAAAAATTGTAACAACTAATCCCGGTCTCCCCTAATTAAAACCAAAGCAACTATGTTAGTTGTTAACGTTGCAAATTGTAACTATAAAAACACTCGAACTAAAAGTTCAAACAATAGACCTAAGGGTAAAATGTAGTTGCACTTCTTGAGTATTTGGCACTATAAATTCTGACTCTGTGGCATAACCAGAAAGTCAGCTCATAAGTCCATCTTCAAAATTAAAGAGAAAAAGAAAAAGAGTTATTCACAATGGGTTTTATTGTAATTAAGAGGATCGGTTCCGAACTTTATAAATTCAGCCTATCATCAGGTTCACGCTAACAAGTTACTTAATCACTAAAAACGAGAGGAACAATGCAAAAATTGTTATAGGTTGTAAAAGTATAAATTATTTATATGTGTATTGCAACTACAAGTAATGTCTTCACATTTTATATTTTTTGATTGTTATAACCACTTATCAATTACTGTGTTAAATAATCTGTGGCTTTAGGATTCTCCCTGTCTAATAACAATTTTATATGATAAAAGATGTACTAACCCATTGTTTATTTTGATTTTCAATTGCTTTTGTGGTTATACTATTAATAATTACGTAAATATAAGAGTAATAGGTATATAAATAATTTTGAGATTTCTGATTGTCCGTATCTGTCTTCATTGTAAGATTACTGCTGGCGGTGTTGTCAAGGCCAAGTGTCTAGCAAACCGAAGAAATTTACGTGATTGTTTACAATGCAAACTCATCATAAATTTCACTGTTACTTTTTAGTTGATTGCATATTGCCGTGGGGCACTTCATAATTTTGGGGATTTTACGTCATTATTTTGCACGGAGGAGAAGTAAGTACGGATAGTATGATTTCAGCTTAAAGTCCGGTATAATCTTAGAAAAATTTTTTTTTAACTCATAAATTTTAACTTTTTCATTATTTCTTACCTATCGTTATTATTTGTCTTTCTTTTTACTGGAATTAAATACAACTTCAGAAACTATCTTTCAATCAACTCTTTTCTGATAACTCCACTTACGGAGCAGAATAGTTACAAAATGCATCGGCAAGCAGAGCAGGATACCCACAGTTTTTCTTCGAGTTAGTTGTAGGACTATGGAATAGGTATGATATTGCGCATGACGTTTGACAGCTGTCCCAGGAGTGTGACGTAATCAAGACCGCTCGAACCCATTATTACAGCTTAACGTACACATTAATTTTGAAATTATGGTCAAAAAATGATCGATTTTTTTAAATGATTTGTTTTAGTTATAATTGAATAAAAAATATATTTTCAGTAGCGTAAAACCTTTACTTTTCCTGGGGGTTCAGGCGAAATATTTATTTTTGTTTTCATACATAATATACTAATAATATACGCATTCTTTTTGTATATGTAAATAGTAGTAGATTTGCGTATTTTAATTCACTGTCACCCATTTCCAAGCAGTTTTACTGAAATAAAAACAAAATAGATTACAATAAAGAAAAATCTGATTTATAATTCAATATGGTATTATAGATTTATTTATTTTTAAATTTAGTAAAATAAAAAATATACACATTACTATAACCCACCGATTATTATTTGCAAAATTCACTTACCAAACAATATAATACTATGAAAATAAGGCACAAGTTAGTTCAAACGCAAAACACAATAAATATCGACTTCAGACGACTTAACACCGGCAAGAAAGAAGGCTTGTATAAAAATAAAAGACAATAATATCGGTTATCAATGGTGACGACTGCAAATTGCAAGTTATGAGATAATAAATATATTTTAAAGTAACTCAATACTGACTGAGTCATCTATTTTATAATAGAAAAATAATTTTGATATATGCTTACATATGTCTCTTTATACAAATATCCACTTCCCAAGAGATTAAAAAATTTGATGGGTAAAATGTTGAATACTTTGCTTCACCACTGCCTGATGTTTATGGTTTGAAGATCTTCCTCTATATCCTCTATCCACCTTTTATTGGGCCTACCTCTTATCCTATTTGCTTGGGGTTTTAATTTCTAGATTACTTGTACAGCTCGATTATTTCATCCAGCTCTGCATTAATTTATTTTTATTTTTCATGAACCATCGCTATTTTTGCATGTTTATTATGTGTTAAAAATAGGTGCTTTTAAAAACATTTGGATAAACTGAGTGATGTGCTAGTTATGCAACTAGAAACAACTCCATTATAATATCTTTCATTTTGTAGATTAACGAAGACCCAGAATTCATATGAATATATCAGTTTAAAGCTTTTTAACATGTTTACTGTAAAATTTGTTTGTTATTTTTTTAGACAGCAACCTTAAATGGTTTCTTTCATATCGATTTGTTAAGTAAGAAACTAGCCTCAGCCTGCTATGCAATTTGCAATAAGATCTGTTTTCGGAGGAAATCAATTTAGCATCTTTCAAAATAACATATTTTTCTTTGTTAAATCATCTAATCAATATTAAAATATATATTGTTATCATTATTAAATAATACCAAGATAATTTTATGTGTGAAAATTACAAAAAGATATCATTTAAAATATTGTGCAATATTATGTGACCTCACTACTACATAACAGTCCATATTCGATGGCCAGCTAGCTCATCCGATCTAAATAAAGTTGACTTTATCATTATTTATTTTGATTTTGTGTTTAGTTCAGTATATACGTACAAATTTTGTGTACCTTCATTACCACTTTTTTGTATCTTTTTAAACATCTGAAATATCAAATTATGGAGTATAAGTTGATTAACCTGTACCTATGTGTAATAAAAGATAATTAAAACTTGTTTTATAAAGGATATCGATGTTAACAAAATAGCTGTACCAAAAATCAATAAATTTAAATTAACTTCAAAATTTTATTTATGATTAAATATTATAATAACGTACTTTTATTATTTCTTTATAATTACTATAATTAAATTAGCCAAATTATATAAAAAACACTTAAAATTAAAAGTCTTTTCCTATACAACTACATTCAAAATGTTGCGGGAATAAGCGTTCTTGACTACGTCATGCGCGAAAGCGAACCGATTTTGGAACATTATGTATTATACCTTGTGTTCATTGTACCATGGGACTATTTCAATCTCATGAAAGTCAAAGCAGCTTGAAATTATAGTATTAGAGTGTCCCGAATACAGACAAACATAGCTTATGTTGCCCTCTCCCATATATTTCGGTCCTTAAAATGTCGACCTAAATACAAAGATAAGAATCTATAAAACCTTAATTCGACCAATAGTCCGCAATGCTATGGCAGTGAAGCATGGGTCCCAAAAGAAACATTCAAAAACAAACTCGACACATTCGAAAGGAAAGTACTGAGGAGAATACCTAGGACCAGTGAGGGAAAACGGAAAACTTCAGAAGTCGATACAACAACGAGCTTTATCAACTTTATAAGGAAGCAACACTTCCAGACTTCATTGAAATACAAAGATTGCAATGGACCGGACATGTGATAAGAATGGGAGAGGATAGGCTACCAAAAAGAGCACTGAATGCTAGAATGCAGGGAAAGAGACCGGTTGGAAAGCCAAGAAAGCGCTGGGAAGACACAGTAGACAGCCACACACAAGCCCTTTTAGGAGTCCGTATATTTAGAAGATCAGCCACAGACAAACTAAGCGTGGAGGCAAAAAAATAAAGGAGGCCATGGCTCAATTTGGGCTGTAGTGACGTAGAAGAAGAAGAAGAAAACGGCTATACCACAATATTTTGTGGAAAAAAATGTTTCCGGAAAATTAGAAAAATCAACATTAACTTTCAAGCAACAGAATTATTTCTTGATGGAATATATATCTAAAATATATTTTAGTTTTTTGTAGAGAGTATGCAAAAAATCGGCAACCAAGCCTTGCAGAGAGAAAGAAAGAAAGTGGAAAAAATATACCATACTGTATCAATTTTTTAACAACCTAACGAAACCGTTTAAACCATCTACTTTAGTTAATTAGCATTTTTATATTTCGAATGACGTGATCGTTTTGAAAAAAGTTATAAATTAAAAGAAACAATTTGTTATCATGTCCTTATGCTGAATGTATTAATATTAATATTAGGTAAAGGTGTTTTCACTTTTTAGCGATTAACAATCGGAGATTAGATACCTAGCGTTAAAGCATTCAGAAAGTGAATTTTTCAAGGCTGCATTTACGTATCATCAAACTGATTATGATGCAAGATTTTCTTTTATAATTAGCAATATAATCGGTTTAATAAACGCAGTTATAAGGACTATTAGATTCCATTTAAGAAGGGGAGATATAAAGAATTACAAAAAAGAATATTTTGTTCGTAATTATTAATTTTTATTATATCGGGGGATTTTACAAATCTTACATCAATAATCTTTTACAACTTATGTTTTCTTTTTAATGAAACACCCATTTTATTTTATATTCGAAATTTTCTTTACTTTCCCATTAGAAACAATATCAAGTTTTGTTATGTTATACAGGGTATTTACAAAGTTATAACC
This sequence comes from Diabrotica undecimpunctata, assembly GCF_040954645.1. NCBI lineage: Eukaryota > Metazoa > Arthropoda > Insecta > Coleoptera > Chrysomelidae > Diabrotica > Diabrotica undecimpunctata. The sequence continues at coordinate 146,868,002 of NC_092808.1, forward strand.
AATTTCAGCTCCCTATTTAATTAAAAAGAAGCACAAAGACAATGATCTATATCCGTCATATTTTTTATATTGTTTGTCAAAATTTTAAAAATGATTAATATTACTAATTTTCTTAGTATTGAATACAGGGTGAGTCAAAACGCAAGCAAATTATTTCTGCAGTAATTTTAAATGGAACACCCTGTATTTTATGTCACTATCAAAAAGTACCATTACCATACTTTTTTTTTACCATATTTTCATTTTTCAAAGCAAATTATTAATTAGGTGTCTAGATTTTTTACAAATTTTAAGTAAGCCATGACTGAATTGTCTAAAAACTGACAGTTCAGCATAATTGATTGTGTATAAACTTAACAAATACTTAAGATGCATTTTTCTGTTGATGAAAATAGTAGATATGATGTGGATATTGAGAAAATGCAATAAATATACGGTATTATCGGTAAGAATTTATCATAAATGGTTTCCTGATAGGCTTCAAACCTACAACGGCAAGCTTTGAAGAAACAATTGAAGAATCGGTTTAAACCGCACTGCAGGTGCCACTCCTCTCGATTCATCCATAAGTCTTCTTCTATGTCTCTTTATTTCTCTATTGATGCCTTCTCTCCAACTAGGGCGGGGTCTTCCTCTTTTTTTCTACCGTGAGGGGTCCACATTAAGACTTTCTTCAGACATTCTCTGTACATGACTGTATCATTGAGTTGTTGGATACCAATATCGTCTACTATTGTATGTTTTACTTCCATAATTTCTCTTATTCTGTTGCTCGTTACTCTTTCTAGTCTAGATTTTCCAGCTGAACGTCTCCAGAAATCCATTTCCGTTGCCTCAAGTTGTCTCTTGTATATTTCCTTTATTTGCTATACTTCCCTACTGTAGATAATTATACTTTTAATGAATGTCTTATATACCTTGTACTTATTATTGGTGATTGATTGATCCCAAAGGACTATTGTGAAGGGAAATTGCTTTTCTTGCTTGGTTGTTTTTCTCCTCAATTGTGTCGTCTACGTTGCCTTCTTTTGTGATGATCATACCTAAATATTTTACCTAAATATTATTCATTTTTAATCCACTTGATAAATTATTTCTAATAGTTACTTCGTCGCATTTATTCATGCTTATGTTTGTTTTCTCTGACGGTTCCCATAATTTGTAATGTGGTACGCTATCATAAGCCTTTCGTAGGTCTACATACAATAAATGTACTTCTTGATTAAAGGCTATTTTCTTTTCAGTAATCTGTGTAATGCAAAACAAATGGTCAACAGTAGATCTACCTGCCCTAAATCCTGCCTGTTCATCAGCCTCTAAGTCTTTGTATTCGCTTTCTATTCTGTTTTTAATTACTTTTCCGTATATTCTACTAATCGAGTTTGTCACGACAATGCCTTTGTAATTGTCACATTGATCCCTTCTATCTTTTTTGTGTATAGTGGATATGAATGATGTCTTCCACTCCTCTGGGGTTGTCATTCCATTAATGCAGTTTTGGAACACTTTGGCTAAACTTGTATATAGTTTGGTTGTACCGTGTTTAATTAACTCTGCAGGGATATTACCTGGACCCGGTGCTTTGTTATTATTTGGAGATCCACATACATCTTCCACTTCTTTCGTTGTTACTCGTATGGGCGAAGTTAAAATATTTATATTTTGTGTTTCGTTGCTGTCTATAAATTGTGGTCTATCTTCCCTTAGGAATTTCTCAAAATATTGGTCCCAGTCATCCATTGTTATTGTTGACACTATGTCTCTCTTCTTATCTTGTCGTAAAGATTTTAAGATTCTCCAACTTTCTGTGCTTCTTCGTCGTTCGTCCTCCTAGATGTGAATTTATCATGGTAAACTTTTGTTGCCATGCTTCATTTTTCTTCCGATATATCATTTTTCGTACTTTGGCTTGAGACTCCTTGTGGTTTGTTTTATCCGCTATATTCTTTGTTTAAGAATTTTTGATATTGGTCTATTTTCTTCTTTATTTCTTGTTCTATTTATTCGTCAAACCAATATGGAAGTTTTCTTTGATTCTGGATTTGGTATCCAATGGCTTCTGTTGCTGCCTCCTGGAGACACCTTTTTATGTGAGTGTAATTTAGTTCTTCATTATTATTAAATTGTTTATTTTTAACTTTTGATTTAATCTATTTCTGTATAATTTTCTCTTGCTTTCTTGTTCTAAGCTGATTAGGTTATACCTCTTCTGTATTTATTTTTCCCTTTCATTTCCTTCTTTTTTTTCTTTAGGTTTATTTACTCCAAATGTGATCTTAGCTTTTAGTAAGTGATGATCGCTTCCACAGATAGCTCCTCTCGATAATCTTGTACAATCATATTTGTCTTTTGTCGTATGATTGTGTAGTCTATGATTGATTTTAGCCCTCTCGTATTTTGCGTCCATGTGTATGTCTCTTTGTTGAAAAAATACATTTGCAATTTGCATTTCATTTTGTTCGCATTATGATATTAGTCTGGTACAGTAATAATATTTCATTGTGTTCAATACATTTATTTAAACATACCTTTTAAAAAATGTCTGCAAGAATCAACAATATCAAAAGATCCCATGTTCTAACAATGATGCCTCTGGCAAGTAGTGACAACTGACAACGAGTCCCCATCCATTGTGCCTAGCACCCCGTGACCGTAATCATAACCTACTGATATGACAGGTACCATTATCATTTAGGTAGTCCTCTCCGAATTGACCTATAACTGCGTTATGGGTTTTTTTTTCCAGTTCTGCTGGAAATAAACGTTTTTAATGTTTTCTGGTGCGTCATCATTTACTGCATATACACCGAAGATTGTGCATTTTTGTCCTCTAATCTTGAGGTTAATTTTTATCATTTTCTCGTTTATCACCTTCCAAGTAGTTATGTATTTCCTTAGCTTCTTACGTATTAATATGGCAACACCTTATTGAGCTCTTTTCTCTTTTGATATCCCGCTGTAGAAGTGATCATATTCTCCTTTGTTTTCTGATCCTTGGCCCTTTCGTTTTGTTTCGGTGATTACTGTGATGTCCAATTTCAGCTTACTCATTTCATACATTCTTTCATTTATTTTCAAAGTCATCTGGATCCTGTCAAGCTAACCTGTCATCCTCAGAGAAACAAAATTCTACCTAGAGCCAACCTCAGAATGAACATGGAACACAGCAAAATTCTTTCCATACAAGCCCATTTCGTATCAACCCTATACCGAAAATTACAAAAAGAGCTTCTACTAGAGGACATAAAGTAACCAGTTCAGCATTTATACCTTCTTCTCCTTACAAATCGCAATTAGAAGAGGCTGCAACCATTAGAGAGGAGAAAGTAGCTAAGGCCAGAAAACAACCGACACGACGTGGTAAAGATCGTGGTTCAAAATGTCTCGCGTTGCAAAGAAAAGAGAAAGCTAAGAAAAGTCTTAAGTTCAAGGGAGAATCTAGCTCCGGAGAAGACTCGGACGACACCATATACTCAGGTTCTTCTGAGTTAGAAATTCCACTAGGTGTATCTTCCGTCATAGCTGAAGAGAAGGCGGAGTGTTTGTTTTGTTGTGTTAAATTTTCAGATGAATGTAAAGGAGACCGTTGGGTTAAATGCCTTATGTGTTCCCTGTGGGCTCTCGTTGAGTGTGCAGGCGCAGAAGAAGACAACGTTCCTGTTCTTAAAAATACGTAATAATATAAAGTAATGTATTGCAGCGATCAGTCTCTTTGTATTATATGTCTATGCTTATATCATAGACATATGATAAAACTAGACTGACTGCTGCCATACAGTAGCGTTCTCCCTGTGCGATAGAGAAAACTGCCGCAAAGCAGTCCCGGTATCTCTTTCTAATGAGCCGGGTGTATCAACTACGTGACCTTCTCATTGATCATTTAGGTATAAACTTGGCAAATAAAAAAGAGATACAGAGTTTTCTCTGTGGCATTGGGGGAACGACTGCATTGTAGCACTCAGTCTATTATTATATGTCTATGTGTTATATTAATATTAATGCTTAAATATTAAAGAAAGCCGTGTTCACCATTAAATCTGGGTACTTAAATAAAGGTCCATTTTAGTTTAAGAATATTTACTTTATTCCGCATCGTTATAAAAATTTAAAATTAAATTTAAGAAGAGTTAACAGTTGCTTGCTAAAACCTATATGAAATAATCCGGCAGTTAACGTGTTAAAAGTTGTTAATTTTATTATTTTTTCTAAAATTTGGCACAATTATTGAAAATGGCTCTGTTTCGTTAGTCTCTATATTAGAAGTTCAGGAAAATTTAACAATTTTGTCCAAATAACTTTCGAATGTGTTTTCCGGCACTTCAAAGTTTATTTACCCATAATCGCCATGTTGCATCACGTGATTTGTCTAATATTTACAAAACATCCTTTTTAGAGAGGCATCAACATGTTACATTATAGCATATTTATATTTCCTTTGTTAATCACTAACAGTGAAACGAATCATAATGAAATTTTGTTCATTGCCAGCAATTTAAAAACTCAAGTTCAAGGTAGATAACCCGAGAAGCTGGATGGCAATACACTTTTATCCTTTCTATGAGCGTGAAGACCTAATTAGAAAGTGAATGCCGCATTATGGAACACTCGTTTGTCACATAACAACCAAAAGTGAAACTGATCATGCTCCAAGTGAAATTTATTATCAACATCAACATCAAATGACCCAAAGATATAATATTGAATATCAAATTGAAGTAACAAGTGTGACCTTTCAATTCTAAAGTGCACGATAAATAAGTATCCGGAAGTGTGCGTATTGCACAATTCAAGTAAGAACGAACAACCTGTTTTTAAATTGGTGGGTACTTATTTTGTGATTTCTATTTTTTGTAGCATCAAGCTACAACACCAGTTTAGCGTTTTTTGAAATACATTTGAATATTATTTTTATCTGTTTATATTTGGATTTATTATGGACATTATTTTATGTCATGTCTGAAAACCGCTTAAAATATTTTTTTATTTATATCTAATTTAAACACAGATTTTTTTATTTCTAAAGAGAGTGTAAAGCAAAAAGTAAATGAACTAGCAAAAGAGGCGCCAGATAATCTTTCACAAGCTCTCCTTGCAGAAAGAAATCCCAGTTTTTAAGACCAATTGACAAATAACTCGTACCCAGTGTACGAGTTTGCCAACTTAAAATAGAAGGCATAAAGAAACATGCCAAATTTTGCACAAGTTATTAAAAGAAAACGATATTAACCTAATCGCAATACAAGAAACCAGGGTAGTGGGTCAGGGAAACACTTTTCTATGATCCTGGTAGAGAATAGGCCTACTTCAGAGAAGCGACCCTTCCCACGCTAGCCATGCTTTGCTCTCAATTCTTTACTGAGAGAAATTATGTCTAATCCCTTTGTCCTTCTAAAATCTAGTTACCTATTTCCTATTCCTCTCTGGTGAAAGGCAGCAGCGATTATCAGAACCGGCTCAAGACGCAGAGGAAATGATCCTGGACCGGCTTGAAACTGGAATACTACTGATGACTGGAGCAGTTTGAATCGTTGTGGTACTGCGATGGGGAAGGGGATGTGAGTTTTAGATGAGTGACACTCAATTCGGATTTCGAAATGGATTGGGAACACGAGAAGCTCTTTTTGCCTTAAATGTGTTAACACCACGATGCATAGACGTGAATGTAGATGTATATGCATGTTTTATTGATTATCGAAGAGCATTTGACTGCATTAACTATCAAAAGATGAGAGAAATTCTGAGAACAACTGGAATTGACGAACAAGACTTGCGAATTATCTCAGAATTATATTGGTACCAAACGGCAACAATTGAAATAGAGCACACAACATCCCAATATATACGGATCCGATGAGGAGTGCGATAAGGTTGCGTCTTATCACCACTATTATTTAATCTGTATTCAGAATCTATATTCAGAAAAACATTAGGTTCAAGGTGAAATCAAGATTAACGAAACCAGCATAGATAACATCAAGGACGTTGATGATATCGTCCTAAAAGCTAGCAACGCACAAGAACAACAAAATATAATAAATGCGGTAGTTCGTCATAGCACAATGTTCGGTTTACATCTAAATGTTTCCAAAAATTAAAATTCTAGTATTTTCTAAGATACCAACAAACGTACATTTGTACGGCAAAGGTAGAACTTGTAACTTCCATAAAATATTTGGGAGCAAATTTCAACAGCCAGTGTAACCCAAAAAAAGAAATCCTGTCAAGAACCGAACAAGCGAGGAAAACACTCATGAACATGAAAATATTTTTTACAAGATCAGAACCTAGTCTAGAGATCAGCATTCGAATAATCAGATGTTACGTTTTCTCTGTTTTGCTGTATGGCTGTGAAAGTTGGAAAATGGACTGTAAAAAAGAATAGATGCCTTTAAAATGTACATACACAGACGGATACTGAAAGTTCCATGGATACAAAAAGTTACCAATAGTGAGAGAGAAACAAATTTGCGACAATTATAAAAGCCACTTGTCAATTGAGGCAATAGAACTAGCAAGAGCTAATGGCGTGCACATTCTAACAGTTCCACTCCATTGTACCCACATGATGCAACCACTGGATGTGGGATTGATGAAACCTTTTTGTGATTCATGGTTGAAGTCTAACCCAGGCCAACGTTTTGGAATTTATCACGTGGCCGCATGTGTTGAAATATCACATGGCCGTGCCATGTTACACTGAGCATTATAAATTCTTATAAAAAAACAGGAATATTTCCAGTTGACAGGCACATTTTCACCGACGATATGTTTGCTTCTAGTTTGGTCAGTGAGAGACCTAATCCTCCAGACGAAACTCTTCCTGATGAACCTCTAACATGCCAACTAGCTGCAAGTCTACCAACTTTAGAATCTGAAAAACCACCCTTATCTCCCCAAATTTCAAGCGAAAATTTTCATCAAGCAATAGACACACTACGCCTATGCCCTCTCAACAGTCTGGCTGTTATTTAAGTCCTGAGGAGATACGAGAATATTCAAAATCCAAACTCAATACTAGCTCCAAGAAACCATAAGAAAAGGGGAAAAGCAGAATAATAAAGGACACTCCAGAAAAGGTTCTTCTGGCAGAAAAACAAATCAATAAAAAAAAAGAAAACCACCAACTCTAATGCTGAACGTACTAAATCTACGAAAAGAAAACTACTTTGTGAAAATGAGAAGAATGAAAAGGTAACTGATGATGAAAATGGCAAAAAGTCTGATAATAAAGTATTAGAAGAACCACAGCAAAATTTTGACAGAAGTGAATTAAAATTAAAGATTTTGTGCTGGTTAAATTTGGGACTGTAAAACAAAAAGATGTGTACTATGTTGGGAGAATCATTGGTAAATGTGATGATATGGATATTGAAATTTCATTTTTGAGAATGTAATCTAAAGCAAATTATAAATTTTTTTACCCCATCGTACCAGATATCTCTAGTGCTTCTTTATCAGAAATTGTAGCCCTTTTGCCAACTCCTTCTGAGCAGGGTACAAAGCGACAGAAATCAATATTGTCTTTTACAGTTTCATTGGAAAACTTCAATATGCTTAGGGGTTTGATTAAGTATCACAATATAGTTTTAAATATTGTAATAAATAATTTCTAAAACATTTATATGAGGTTGTCATTTTTCCAATTCTGTCTGAAGCTGCCCCATTCCCCGCCTGAAGGTGCCTTTAAGAGGGGCACCTTCAGACGTTTTTAAAAAAGTGGTTTTAATTTTTTTTACAACAAGTATAGACTTTAATATTAAGAACATATATACAGTGAAAATTGGGTGAACAATAAATTTTATGAATATTTTCTTTCTTCATTTATTGGGGTATTTAGAGTGATATGACAGTTCAAATTTTTATGTCTGAAGGAGCCCCACTCTCCCCCACTTCGGAAGCATGAGTAAACAAAAAGAATTACTCAACATAATCAAAGAGAGAAAAATACAATATTTGGGTCATATGTTGAGAGGTGAAAGATATGAATTACTCCAAATCATATTGGAAGGTAAAGTGCAGGGCAAAAGATCAGTTGGAAGAAGCCAGGACTCGTGGCTGAATGATCTGAGGAGATGATTTGAGCGCTCATCCACAGAAATCTTATATGCAGCAGTTTCCAAAGCTACACTTACGGCGCAATAAGAAGAAGAACACAAGAAACATAAACGAAAACGAATTCCAATCGAGTTAAATAGGAAAAATGGCTTTGATTTACTTGGTGCTACCTACGATAGAGCCTACGGTGTAACAACCTATGTAAAACCCACAAAAATATATAAATAGAAAAGTAAGTCTAATGGTTCGTTTTTATCATATTCTTACGAGTACCCGACCCGGTCAATTTTGGAGCACTGTAAAACTCTGTAGTGAAAATGATTCGTTGCAAAACCCTCTATAATATTGTCCAGACATCATTTTATTTTAAAGTGACTAGAAAAAAGTTAAGGCCGAAAAGAAAAAAAAAAAAAACAAAATTGCGTCCTCAAAGAAATCTACGATAAGGCATAAAAAATGTAACATTTCAATAGATTAATTATAAAATAAAATATAAATATCCTCAATTTTAAAAACTTTGCTCTCAAATTTTGTAGACAATTTGAACATGGTTTAAATAATTTCATATTCATATATCTTCATGTGTAAAGAAATTCTATTACATTCCCCGAATTTAGTAACCGTTTCCTAAATTCGTTTACTTTAGAGCATTTACGGTACAAATTATTCTAATTTTATCAGTTAACTCACGTATTTGCATCTTAAGCTGTTTATAGTAATTTATCGTTGTAGTCAGGACATTTGTTTTGCTACTTTATTCTTTACTGAGGTGGTGTAAGGAATAATAAAACCTAACAATTATGTTCTTATATTTAATTTTTAGCATTTAGTCCAATCTCAGTGGCGTGATAAATATGAATAAAGCTCCTTTGTGGATAAGCAAAGAATACTAAGCAGTTGGGACTTAAGATTAGAACCAAAATTACGTCTAAAAATATTGATAAAGAGTACACATTGTAGCTTTTCGAACTTTAAAATGTCTCATCTGGAAAACGTATTCTTTTATGATTACCTGGACCTTCCTTTGGAATCTTTATATCAGAATCTACTTTTGCTTTGAAGAGACTGAACTATAACTATATATTTGCGTAAAGAAATAGAGCAACGCATTGCAAATCGCCATCATTACATTTATTTATTTAAATTACTTCCTTATCCGTGTAATCTTCAATTACCCCACATGCGGTTTACTAAATTGATGGAAAACTTTTTCTGTTTATTTGTATAGACAATGCTGATCCTTTGCGAAAGAATTAATCAGTAAGACGAGCATTCTTTTTTAATTAAGTCACGAAATGCATGGATTTTGTATGCAGCACATAATCAACATTGCCTTATTGTTTGTAAACTTATATTAAAATCACAATGTATGGTTTTTGTCTAATATAATCCTTTGGGAAATTTTAATAATTAGTATTCTATATACAGAGTGCACTTCGTTTGATGGAAAAAATAATATTAAGAAAATAAATAGTACTTCTTCTGGTAGTTCCTTCTCCAATCGGAGGTTGGCTATCATCACAGCTATCCGTACCTTATTGGCGGTGCTGTGAAAAGATCTACCACTCTCTTAGGTTTCTTAACCAGGAAATTCTTCGCCTTCCTATGAATCTTTTACCCTTGTTTTTGCATTGCATTATGAGCCTTAATATCTCATATTGCGCACCTCTGGTAATGTGGCTTAAAAATTCCAGCTTTCTTGTTTTGATGTGCTTTATGACCTCGCAATCCTTTTGTAGCCTTCTACACTTCTAACACTTCTGCATTTGTAACTCGTTGGGTCCATGGTATTTTCAAAATCCTTCTATAGCACCACATCTCAAATAATTCCAACTTCTTTACATTATCCACTTTTAGTATCCAGCTTTACATTCTATACAACAAAGTCGAGAACACATAGCATCTTAATGCTTTTATCTTCAACTCCAGAGGAAGGTCTCTATTAACAAACATTGTTTTCATTTTTATATATGCTTGTCTTGCAATTTCAATGCGTGGGTTATGGTCTGAGTTGACATCTGCTCCGGGGTATGCTTTTACTGCTTTAATTTGTTGAGTTTGAGAGAATGAGTTTTTGTATGTATTTTTGACTAATATATAATCTATTTGATTTCTGACTATGCGGTCTTTGTTGTCTGTAGGAGACCTCCATGTATAATCTTCTGTCGGGTAGTTGGAACATTGTGTTCATTATTGGAAAATGTTCATTTTGACAAAAATCCACAAGTCTATCCCCACTTTCGTTTCTGTCACCTAGTCCAAATTCCCCAACATATTTCTCCCGACTTTAGCATTAAAGTCCCCCATTATTATTGTAATGTCTTCTTTTTCAATATATCTTAAAATTATGTCTAACTCCATGTAAAAATGTTCTATCTCCTCTTCATCCTTATTCGCTGTTGGTGCGTATACTTAAATTAAGTTAACTTGTTGTATGTTTGTCTTCAGCTGAATCATTATCACTCACTCTGAGTAAGGAGTGAAGCTTACAACTGTTTTATTATTTTCTGTGTCTAACAAGATTGCGACTCCATAGCGATGAGCCGTTTCAGCAACGGCATAAGCATCATGTCGTTTTTGGTTATAAGTTTGTTGGTGTCTGGCCATTGTACGTCACTTATGCCCAGTATATTTATTTCCATTCTGGTCATTTCTTGTATTAAATTGTCTAATTTTCCTGGCTGGTACGAGATTCTTACATTCCATGTTCCAAGTCTTATTGGTCTACATTTGTGTATTCTTAGACGTGGAATTTTATTATCTAAACGAGGATTTTGCTTGCTATCGACCTGGAAGGCCTCGTCTTTTACATGATCTTTTCCTCCCCTGCCGGATCTTGGTGTCCGGATTTCATGATCAGTAACGGTTTGACTTTTTTGCGTATTTGCCACGATGAATAACTAGGGATGTTCTGTTGAACCTTTAATGCAGTGGTTTCCCCTTGCCTTCTGCATTCTTTTGCCGTTGACCAATTTATTGGTTCTTCCACCTTTGGAGTCGATTTCTCAGCTCCAGGACAGAAGATTGTCCTACTACCTACCGATTCATCCTTGTGAAGCCGTTGGTCGGTAAGCAGGGGATTGCTTATACTGGCATTCACTCGATCCCTATCTGCGTTAGCCATCAACATTGATCTTGCTCACCTTCTACCACGTGGAGGTGCAGATTCGGATTTTTCCTTCATTGAGATTAAGTCCTTTCGGCATTTCCTAATCTCTCCAGAGCTGTAGAAGGCACTATAAATAGTACAATAACAAGCAAATATTATGTGCTTATGAAAAGTACAAAAAATATCAAAAAAGAGGGTTTGTCGTATTTTATGAGTATGTCTTATCTGATCTGAAAATGACAAACTTGATCCATCTAGAGATATCAAAAAAGATATATCAACAATCGTTATTTATTCAGATGCAGTTAAGTCTATAAGCTAAAAACATAGGACACGGAATTTTTCAATTTTTGAGGATGTTTCAGAAAGAAAATGGCAGATCTAATCCCGCCATTCAAAAGAGCGGTAAAAAATACACAAAAAATAGTTATTTAGAGGTTTGCTAAAAATTACCTACAGAACCTAAACTTTTTTAAGTGTTTTTGGGCATTAAAATGTATGTTCATGAATTTTTTAGATTTTTAAAGCAAAGAATCGCTTAGCAAAATTTATGAACACATTTTTTGTAATTAACAACCCATTGATCACCTTGTGAGTTAAAAATTTGGCCAAACGGATTTTTAAATATGTACCTACTTTCGAGTGCCCAATCCCAAATAAGAATCCGGCCGAGTGCAGATTTCATCATCTTATCCCCCTATACCACTTCTTTCTAAAAGTGTATATATTTTCCTTAACACGTTAAGTGCCATGAGAGGCCAACCCGGACTCACACAGAAAAGTTATATATGGGCCGCGTGATACCGACGTGGACTCACACGCTAGGTCGTTAAAAAATGCTGTGTAGCTCAAACAATAGCCAAGTCAATAGAATTTTTTACAGCCATCACATATCAATGAGGTGTTGGTTGCTTTCCTCTGTGCTACTTGCCTTCCTTCCACTTCTACCATTTTTGCGTAACACGTTGTACATCGTCTTCTGCATGCACGACCAACATCACTGAGTTTATGACTATTTTCCATAATGACTGGTGTGACAGTAAAATCTTCTAATAGGCCTCAAATTATCTCTTCCTTAAATTTGGCAATCGTTATGCTTTCATTGGCAATTTACACTTTCAGTCAAGAGCTCCATCAATAATGTTCTGTATCATTTTATTCCTTTAAGTAATGGCGAATTATAGCTTTTCATTTGATCTGATATATCAATGAAGATTTTATATTTATTATATTCGATGACATTATTTGGCTTTACAACATCACCGCGTGCCTTCTGCATTGCCATCATTTAATTTGGTACTGATCATCAGCACATCTCGCTTGTCCCTTCGCTTCTGAACAACGATGCCTGAATTACTTTGTTCAGCTACATGTTCGCCTATTTTTAATTTTTTTGAAATGACGTTTTTGGGATTATATTGGCGATTTGCACGTAACGTACTAATCATATAGGTTTCTTGGTACGGGAGTTCATGTGCAAGTGTGATAGAACCGTAGTAGTTATCAATCGCAAGTGTTCGTCCTTTGTCAAACAGTTTATCCATAAGTTTCAATGCTAAAAACATAGGAAACGGAATTTTTCAATTTTTGATGATGTTTCAGAAAGAAAATGGCAGATCTAATCCCGCCGTTCAAAAGAGCGGTAAAAATACACAAAAAATAGTTATTTAGAAGTTTGCTAAAAATTTCCTACAGAACATAAACTTTTTTTGTGTGTTTTTGTGCATTAAAATGTATGTTCATGAATTTTTTAGATTTTTAAAGCAAAGAATCGCTTAGCAAAATTTATTTTCAAAAAACACATTTTTTGTTATTAACGATCCATTGGTCACCTTGTGAGTTAAAAATTTGGCCAAAGGAATTTTTAAATATGTACTTTCGAGTGCCTAACCCCAAATAAGAATCCGGCCGAGTGCAGATTTCATCATCTTATCCCCCTATACCACTTCTTTCTAAAAGTGTATATATTTTCCTTAACACGTTAAGTGCCATGAGAGGCCAACCCGGACTCACACATAAAAGTTATATATGGGCCGCGTGATGCCAACGTGGACTCACACGCTAGGTCGTTAAAAAATGCTGTGTAGCTCAAACAACAGCCAAGTCAATAGAATTTTTCACAGCCATCACATGTCAATGAGGTGTTGGTTGCTTTCCTCTATGCTACTTGCCTTCCTTCCACTTCTACCATTTTTGCGTAACACGTTGTACATCGTCTTCTGCATGCACGACCAACATCACTGAGTTTATGACTATTTTCCATAATCACTGGTGTGCCAATAAAATCTTTTAATATGCCTCGAATTATCTCTTCCTTAAATTTTGTAATCGTCATGCTTTCATTGGCAATGCTTTGATGCACGACATAGGCATTTATAAGTGCTGTGCCAGTCAAGAGCTCCATCGATAATTTTCTGTACCATTTTATTCCTTTAAGTAATGGCGAATTATAGCTTTTCATTTGATCTGATATATCAATGAAGATTTTATATATATATATATATATATATATATATATATATATATATATATATATATATATATATATATATATATATATATATATATATATATAACGAGTTTATTACAGCTGCCGACGTTTCTTGCAACCTAGCTTCCAACGCTTGCGATCGTTCCAGTCATCTACTTGTAGACCCCTATCTTCCATTGCACCTTTTACTTCTTGTCTCCACGATCTTCTTGGTCTTCCCTTTTTCCTACGGTTGGTGGGGATCCACTGTAACATTCTCTTTGGCCATCGTTGATCATTCATCCTTTCTACATGGCCATACCATTTCAGCCTTTTGCATTCTATAGTTATGAATATTTTATATTTACTATATTCAATAACATTATTTGGCTTTACAACATCACCGCGTGCCTTCTGCATCGTCATCATTTAATTTGGTACTGATCATCAGCACATCTCGTCAAACAGTTTAACCATAAGTTTCATCACTACATTTGTTGGTACGGTGCTGCCTTCAACATGTTTTTTTCCACAATATACGTTAAAATCTTAGGTATAACCACCTTACAGTCAAAGTTTGAATAATTTTATCCCATATTTGTGCCTCTTGTTGGCAATATACCACTTGAATTTTAGTCGCCCTTGAAACGGCATTAAAATTTCGTCAATGCACAGGTTTTCCTTTGAAACGATGGCAGCCTTGAATTTATCCTTCAGTCTGCTAACCAAGCGAACGATCTTCTGTAAACGGTCATCTGCTGTTACTGAATTATCGTTGAAATGCAGCGTTTTCCTTAATAACTGGAAGCGATTCCTTGACATTACTTTTTTGAAATTATTCATATTAAAGATTATTCTTTGACCAGTACGAATGAAAAGATGGAAAATGACATCCATGTAACTATAATCAGGAATTGTTTTATTTCGGCGACATCAGTGTTGTGCGACGCGCTAGTACGTGTGATTTTTTCTAATATCTTCTGGCACTGCAGGGCATAACGATTTGTTTCTTTGACCTAAAAAGAATAAAAAAAAAATCAAAAACAGTTGAACAAAATAAATTAGATATTTACCCTCATGGATAAAAGACCATCGTTTACAAAATATTCGTAGAATTGAAAGGGCAATTTGTTGTAGAAGTTTTCGTATAATTGTGTATGAAAACCTGCAGAATTATAATAGTCCTCAAATGTAAACTTCTGTAAATTTTCGCTGTTGACCAGCTGCCAGACAATAGCTTCATTTATTGCATTGGATACTAATGGCTCCTCTAAAATTTCCTGTTCGGAGACTTCAGAATGTTGGACAATGACAGATTCTATAGCAGCATCAATATGTTCTCCAAAATTCGTATATTCCTTTTCTTTATTGGTGGCCGCCGATACATCTTGCCCCAACAGTTTGGTATTTCCGGCCACACGTTTTCTTTTTTTATTCTGTTTCGGAATACTCGATTCATTTGCACTGTCACTAGAATGAGTTGGTTGGTACTCGTCCGAAAGATACGTGTCGTCAAACTCATCCGATTCTTCATCTGACAGAATTTCTTGCCGATATTTTTCAAGTTTTTGTTGCTCTTTCTCGTACGACTGCATTGTACCCCTCTTATCTTCTTCTTCTTCTTAGTCGTTGACCTGATGCAGGTATCGTGATATCATGAAGCTATTAGCTAAATTTCCCAATGTTCCTCCACGTTTTTCTATCTTCTGCCATTCTAGCACATTCTGACAATGGAGCGCCAATGGTAGCAACAATATGGTCCGTGTATCGTGTGGGAGATCTACCTCTATTTATTTTGCCTTCTACTTTTCCCTGGATGGCAAGTTTTTCAAGACCATTTCTTCGAAGCGCATGTCCAAAATAGCTTATTATTTGTTCTGATATTTGTGTTCTTAGTCTTTTCTTTATGGTCCAGTATGGATTGATTTGTTCTTCGGTCCACCCATGGTATTCTCAGCATTCGTCTCCAGCAGTACATCTCAAATACATCTATGTTCTTTTTGTCTTTCTCAGTAAGGGTCCAGCATTCCGATGCATAAGTAAAAACTGGAAAAACTAGACTTCTTACTAGTCTCATTTTTGTATCGGTAGTTATTTCATGGCTTTTCCAAATTTTTGTTAATTTTGCCATAGCGCTTTTTGCAGCCTCCTTTGTTGGTTATTAATGAGCCCAGATACACAAATTTATCTACAACAGCGATATTGTTTATCATGACTAGATGATTTTGATTGTTGTTAGCTCTGTCAATTATCATGATTCTCGTTTTATCTCTGTTTATTTTAAGGCCCATCGTTAAGCTTACGTCTTCTATCCGTTGTAGCAGGTGAATCAATTCAGCTTCAGAACTAGCGAGGATAGTAGTATCATCTGCATATCTCAAGTTGCAAATCTTCTTCCCGCCAATGGTGATGCCACCGTTCCAGTCCTCAGTAGCTTTCCGCATTATCCATTCACCATAGATGTTAAATAGAATTGGGCTTAGTATGCAGCCTTGTCTCACGCCCTTTGTGACCCTGAAACTATCGGTTAGTTCCCCATTTATTCTAACTCTGGCATAATTGTTATTGTACAGGCTTTTAATTAGCAGTATCAGATGATTGGGGACTCCCATTTCAGACAAAACCTGCCACATTTTACTCCAGTTGACCAAATCGAAAGCTTTACTATAATCTATGAAGCACAAATATATTGTGATGTTGAATTCTCTGGATTTTTCTACAAGCTGCCGTATGTTTAAAATTGTTCTCTAGTACCACGTCCGGGGACGAAACCTGCTTGTTCCTCCGCAATGTTAGGTAGTAAAAAGGGCTTTATCCTCTCGAGAATTATGTGTAAGAGTATCTTACTGCAATGCGCAATTAGAGCAATTGTGCGATAGTTGCTACATAAATCTTTCGCTCCCTTTTTATGTATGGGAGTATATAGTGATTGTGTCCAATCCTCAGGCCATTTACCTGTCTCTCACACTCTTTGACAAATTTGATGTATTATATCCACTCCAACGTCATCTAGGGCCCAAATCATTTCAATAGGTATGTTATCTGGACCGGCAGCTTTCTGACTTTTTTGCCTCATAATTGCTGCTTCAACTTCACTTTTGAGTACGTCAGGTTCCGTCACAAAACTGGCATCTTCTTGTTGTGATGGGGCGTCTGTGCTTTCCTCCATCATCAGTCGTCCACAGTATTATTTACATCTGTGTAAAATATCTTTTTTAGAAGTGAGTAGAGTTCCGTTATCATCTTTGATAGCAAGGTAGTTTGGTGTAAAGGAACGTGTTATCTGCTTTATTTTTTTAAACATGTCTCTGGTCTCAGTTTTGGTTTTATGCCCTTCTATTTCCATGCAGATGTTGTTCAAGTGTGTGTTCTTGTCCTTTTTGCAGAGTCGTTTTATTTGACCGTTCAGCGCTTTATAGGCCTCTTTATCACTTTCACTGTTCAGTCCTGTGGCTTTTAAGCACTTCCTCTCCTGTATTTTAGTCCACGTGGAGTCTGTTATCCATTGTTTCCTTCTTTCTTCTCTATCACTCTTAATGTTTTTCGCAGCATTATGCAATATGGATTTTGTTTTTGTCCATATGCTATTTGAGGACTCTTCTGGATTTAATGATTGTTTGTCACATAGCTTTTGCATTGCGGCTTTTTTGTACGGATCGTTATATCTTAGATGCCATTTAGTTGTTGTATTTCCTATTTTTGGACTGTTTCTTAGCTTCATGCGGAATTCAGCTGATAAAAATTTATGGTCGCTATTACAATCTTTTCCTGGATAGACCTTAACATCCTTAACAGCGCTCCTCCAACGGGTTTTTACCAGTATAAAATCTATCTGATTTCTGTATCTATTTCCTGGTGATATCCAAGTGTATAGTCGTCTTGGATGATGTTGAAAGCCTGTATTAGTAACAAACAGGTTGTTGTCTATACAAAAGTGTAGCAAGCGTTCTCCTCTGTCATTTCTTTGGCCAAGTCCATATAATCCAACGGTCTCTCGCAAGTAATGATCTTCTGTAGTTACACCAATTTTAGCGTTGAAATCGCCTACGACTGCTGTGATTTCTCTATTTGGAAGCTTCCTAAGCGTCTGCTCCAACGTACTATAAAATGTTTCGATCTCTTCATCGTGAGCTTCGCTTGTTGGGGCATATGTTTGTACTACATTAAGATTAACTGGACTGGCATTCATTCTGACAACAATTATCCGATCGCTGACGGTTATGTATTCCTTTACGGAGGTTTTAATGGCATTATTTACTATCACTGCCACGCCATTCCGAGATTCGTTATCATTGCCGGAGAAATAAATATCATTGCCATTTTTTGACGTATAATGTCCTTTATTCTTCCAGTGGGTTTCAGATAGACCTACAATGGCATAATTGTGTATCTCGTTTTCCACTACATCCAATTTTCCGGGTTCCAGCAATCCTCGAACATTCCACGTACCAATTTTAAGGGTGCTCCATATTTTTATGTTTATTCCAGACTCAGAGTTTCCATGGCGTGCCTGGTTTCTCATGGCCGGTAGCCCATTTCACACCATCAGCCCCGGACGCTGATTGGCGCCAATTGCTAGTTGGATCGCTCGGCATACTGGTATGTTTAGAGGTCATCTTTCATGATAGTTCTTATCTAAGTACTGACAAAAAAATCGCAAAACACGACGACGGCGCCTTCGCTTATTAGATTTGCCGACATGTTATCAACAGGAATAGACAAGTCAAGGCGTGATGCCACGTTGGACTCTCGTAGGCATTTTGTGATAACAATCTTGCTGGTGACCGCGAAACTCCAACGTAGACTCACGTTGAGTGAAGAAAGTGTTAGAAATACTGAAAAAAAGTGACCGGCCATGAAGACACTGAAATTTTCACTGTTCAACTTAATCTATTAAATCTATATATTCTTATATATTTTACTATTTACTTGACACATTTCATACGCCCATTCGGTTAGTTAAATTTTTGAGGGTATTAGGGTAAAAAAGATGAAGATCATTTAAATGCCTCTGCATAATTTCGAAATGATATAAATTTAGTGTGATTCGATCTGGTATTTACCAAAATTTTCTCAAATCTTTCCAAACGCGAATAATTTAAAGTATTTAGCAGATGCAAACAATATAAACACTTTTTCTCTTACTAATTAAATTACTATTGAGAGCGAAACTTTACAAACAATGAAGAATTGAAGAAATATTTTCCGAACCGTTTACTACTAACTGAGACATTACACTTTCTTTTCTTTTGCTAAATTGTATTGTCATTCAAGAAGAAGAAAGGAGGCATCATCTCATCTGATTAAAATATGTACCTAGTTCGCACCGCAATTGTTTATATTTTATGTATATTTCACGGTGAAATGCCTGTTTCCTGCTTTATAAGTGGAAGTAAAAAGAAGTCGAGAATAAAATTTTTCTTGAATAAAAATATTGTTCTTATACTTTTCTTTTGTCAGGAGGTCTGTTTCTTCAGGTACTTTTATCCGGAATGTTCAATTTACATATTTATGCAAAAATAGAGTTAAAAGTGACATTGCTCACTTTCTTCTTCTTCTTCCTTTGCCCTATCCGTTTCGGACGTTGGCTATTAACAAGGCTATTTTGACTTTGTTTACGGCACCTCTGAACAGTTCGGTCTATGTTAGTCCGAACCATTGTCGCAGGTTATGCATCCATGAGTGTCGTCTTCTTCCCGGTCCTCTCCTACTGTCGATTCTTCCTTGGACTATTAACTGTAGCAGCCGGTACTTAGTATGACTCATGACATGTCCGAAGTACTCAAGCTTCCGTTTCTTTACGGTGAAGATTATTTCTTTGCTTTTGCCTATTCTCTGCATTACTTCCACGTTAGTGATGTGGTCTGTCAAGGATATCCGAAGAATACGGCGATATATCCACAGCTCAAAGGATTCTAGTTTCTTCAGGGTGGCTTCCGTTGTGGTCCATAGAACAAGACCGGGAAGACATAACACTTGACCAGTCTTAATTTTAGTTCCATTGAGATTTTGCTTGTGAACCACTTTTTCATATTGTTGAACGCGTTTCGCGCATTTTCAATTCGTGATCTTATTTCTGTTGACTGGTCCCATTTTGTGTTGACTGTGGTTCCAAGGTATGTGTATGTCTCCACTTGTTCTATTTTTCGGTTGTTTAATGTCAGTTGCATCGGAGGTTGTTGTGTTCTGCTGATGAGCATGCATTTAGTTTTGGTTGTATTGAGTTCTAAACCATATTCTTGACTTGCTGTGTGTATGCTTTGCATGAGTCTTTGAAGCTCGTTGCAGTCATTTGCGATAATAACTGTGTCGTCAGCATATCTAATATTATTGATTACCTCTCCGTTTACTTTGATACCCTCCGAAACTTCTCCCAGTGCTTCTCTGAAGATTTGTTCAGAGTATATATTGAACAGGAGCGGCGAGAGGACGCATCCCGGTCGTACACCCTTTTTAATATCTATCTTCCCACTGTGTAAGTTGCCCATCTTTAACTCAGCACTTTGGTTCCAATAGAGACTGGTTATTATGCGCAGATCCTTGCCATCAATATGCATCTTCCTGAGCTCACTTTAGAAATTGAAATTCCCGAAGATAACGAGGCATCGCAAAGGTTCTGAGTAAAATGTTGCTGCTCGCTTTTTTGAGTGTCTAAGCACTTTGTCAATTGCCCTTTTAAATTGGACCTTTAAACGTTTTTCAAACTTTTTAAAATTAGAAGAAGAATTTACTGAAATATGCGTTAACAATGGTTTGCATTTGTCTTAAAATGAAAATAGTTACTTACAATTTTGAGCAAGCTCGACAAAATATTTTTTCCCTGAATATGGCTGAATCCAAGCACTTAGTTTGGACATTGTGATATATCGAAATCACGATATTTGCCTTAATACACACGTTTACACTGTATGACGCGAAAACTAAAAATGAAACTGATGGTAAATTTCAGAGATTCATACATATACTTATTCCTAAAAGCTTTACCGACACTTCCACCCCGTTTAGATTTCGGAAAAATTCGTCCCACTAAAGGTGTTTATATATGTTTCATTTTGTTTGCAATTAAGGGTTGTTAATTGTTTACCAGTTTACCTAAAACATTTTATTCCAAAAGCAAGTACGTCCAAAAAGGAACAGGTTTTATTACTTGGGCAATTTGAATGATCAATTTAGAGAAAAGGTCGACACATTAAGAAAATATTGGCATTATACATTTTTTTTTATAAAAATATGCAGGTATGTATATGAAATTTCTTGTAAAAATATGAGATTTATGCAAAGTATGCCAGATATTTAAAAAAAAAACGCATTTGGCATTATATTCCTCTCTCTCCGATGGCGCTACAGCTCAAATAAAGCCTTTTTCTCCTCCAAACTATACATCCAACCTTGTCGGTCCTTCGCCGATCTTCTCCAGGTTCTCATGTTTATAAAATTTTTCGCCTGTGCTGCTACTTCATCCTTCCACCTTTTCCGTGGCCTCCCTTTTGGTCTTGGGCCCTGCATTTGACTATCTAGGGCCCTTTTTGGCAATCTTCTGGTCTCCATTCTCACTACATGACCAGCTCATCGAAGTCTCTGAAGTTTAACCAATTCTGAGATCGGTGCCTCTTTCAACAGTTGGTAGAGTTCATGGTTGTACCTGGATCTCCATACTCCATTTTTTTTAATAGGTCCAAATATCTTCTAGCCCAGTCTGGTTATACAAAAATCATCGATTTCACGGCAAAAATTTTCGCAGATATCTGAAGCTTTTAAGACATAGGTGGGAGTTACTAGATGACGAATAGATGAAAAAGTACTCGTATTTTTACCTTGAATTTTTTTAAACAATTTATGGTCACAATTTGATTGTCTATAAAAATTAATCTTTTTTTTATATCAAAAATATCTTTTCCGTCGACCGTCCATTTATGATTAATTTTAACACCCTCAAAATCATTGATTAATGACCCCTATTAATGAATGATTTTCTATTAATGAACGATATCATTATAGGCAATACAACATACATTGCTTGTATAAATTAATTTAACCACATTTGACGCTCTATGATTTCCAGTTACCTGTGGTGTAGGCAACCAAACATACCTATTTATATTCCCACTAAAAAATTATTTAAAATGAAGTAGCCGCTGTAAGTACTGTCTGTCATTGTATGTCATTATTTATCGTTAAGTAAATAAAAATTTTAACTAAGATATTTTTATTTCTGAAAAGTACGGTCGACGGAAAAGTTTTGTAACAAACTCGTGAATTAAAATGGCGATTAACAATCTCGAACATTAACGCACTCGCTTCGCTCGCGCGTTAATATATCTCAATTGTTAATCGCCCTTATTAATACACTTGTTGGTTAAATAACTATTATTTTCCCGTTTTTTAAATTAAAATTGATAAATAATTTACGGAGATATTTGCAAAAAAGCAGTTTTTTTGCACTAATTTAAGAATTTTATTAATTTGTTTATTAACAGAATAAAATGTTATTAATACATTTGAACATCGAGGAATTACCGTCTTTTAAAGTTGTGCGAAATTTTCCCCCGTTCGGTCAAATACTTTAATAGTTATTTAACCAACAAGTGTATTAATAAGGGCGATTAACAATTGAGATATGTTAACGCGCGAGTGAAGCGAGTGCGTTAATGTTCGAGATTGTTAATCGCCATTTTAATTCACGAGTTCGTTACAAAACTTTTCCGTCGACCGTACTTTTAATAAATATCTTAGTTTAAATTTTTATTTACTTAACGGTAAATAATGACATACAATGACAGACAGTACTTACAGCAGCTACTTCATTTTAAATAATTTTTTAGTGGGAATATAAATAGGTATGTTTGGTTACCTACACCACAGGTAACTGCCAATCACAGAGCGTTAAATGTGGTTAAATTAATTTATACAAGCAATGTATGTTGTATTGCCTATAATGAAATCGTTCATTAATAGAAAATCATTCATTAATAGGGGTCATTAATCAATGATTTTGAGGGTGTTAAAATTAATCACAAATGGACGGTCGACGGAAAAAGTTATTTGATTTATTTATCCCCGCGGCTAAATATTTAAACTATTGAACTTGCTCTATCAATGACGCTAGAAACATTTAGCAAATTTCATAGGATTCTTTAAGCCTTAAACTATTTCAGAAATTAAATGCATATTGCGTTTTCATCGAAATTATTTACAAAATAAACGTTTGAAAAAGGGGTATGTTTTTTACTTATAAACAGTTGTAATAACCCGTAAACTAATTTTTGAAACCAAATTCAGAATTTTGTTTTAATCTGTGCCTTCTAAGAATTGTAAGACAAAACAGACGTTGATAAAGATGTTATTAGAGACATGGGGAATCTAAAAATTGCATTCCACAAAATATCTCCAATATACGAGAGCCAGCGATGACGCTCGTATGCCAGAGATTATATTTAAATTTTAATGCCAAAAGATTATCTTTTCTAAAGTCGATTTCATGCCAATTAATAAAAAACATCTTTGTTTTATTTTATTTCAAAGTTCTATATCTCTAAATATTAAGTATTTGTTAAAATTTCGTTGTGATTATTTATATTTGATATCATATGGTATATATTTTATATTTATACATTTACAGCAACTCACCATCAAATTTATTGTTGAAGAATTCTTAACAATAGCTAAATACCAAAAGAAATATTACCGTATTTCTCTCAAATATAATTTCTTAAATTAAATGAAAGCTTTCGTAGAGCCGTAACAACATAATGGTAATAATTATTGTTATTATAACAATTTATACAAATTGCATTTAAATCATGAAAATGTGTGTGCGAAAACAGCTGAGTAAATTAGTGAAATTCTGAATAAACAGTAGAAACTAGATCCATCAGTGTAAAATCAACATAGTCTAAAACTTCACATAATTAATATTAGTATAACATCACAAATTTGTTATTTATTCCGCACACGTATTAAAATATTTCTCAAGTAATGATCAAATACATTTGTTCACAAATGAGTTCGAGGGGTGACAATTTAGAGACAGTGTACGAAAAATAATTAAAAGAAATGAATAAATTATTCATTAAACCACATACAATATATTTACCAGAATTAACCATAATGTAAAATGAGTCAGGTATAATACAGGTTTATGCACAAACAACAGATCATGATGAAGAAGAAGTGGATTTATTCTATGATGATATTAAAGCTGCTCTTAAAGACCATCAAGGACATTTTACTTTTATATCTGGTGATTTTAACGCCAAAACAGGAATGAAATCCAACCCTACAGAAACATCACTTGGGAAACTTTGGCTTGGACGGTAGAAATGAACGTGGCGAAATACTGTTAAGGTTCATTCTGCAACATGAACTATTCCAAATGAACAGTTTTTTCAAAAAAAAACCCACAGAGAAGATGGACATGGCACAGTCCTAAAGGAAAAACTCAAAACGAAATAGATTTTATTATCACGGACAAAAAACACACCGTTAAAGACATCACGGTTCTAAATATTTGTCACCAGTAGCGATTATAACGAATAACTAGGGAATAACTAAGAAAAATAAAAAAAAATAACTAAAGACATACAAACAGTCACTAAGAAACTTTGCTGCAGAATAAGGAACCACAAAGAAGCTAAACTAAAACCGGAGACTCTAGAACAGATAGAGACAAGAAGAAGAACGAACAGAAAGAACAGAACCCGGAGTATAAACCGCTCAACAGAAGCGTTAAGAAAAATATTCGAAAAAACCTCAGAGCTTATAGAACAAACCAGATTCTTGAAACCATAGAGAATAATAAGAACATGAAAGAGTACTAAAAACATGTAAATCCACTGGCAGAAATAAAATCATAAAGATAAAAGACGACCGTGGAACATTGTGCTCGCATAAGGAAGAGATCGTTAGAGAAATCCGAAAATTGTATGAGAAGCTGTATACTTCGACTATTCCGAACCCCGGTATACCAACAAAACATATCTTAAATGTGGGCTCAGAGGATCTCCCTGAAATAATAACATCAGAAATTAGAGCCGCTCTAAAACAAATGAAAAATGGGAAAACAACAGGAGAAGATAAAATTACTTCCGAGATGCTAAAAAAGGGAGGCACTGCATTAGAAGAGGCAATGAGAGCGTTACTGAATAAATGCCTATTGGAAGGACAAATACCAAAAGCATGGAAAAATGTGGAAGTCATTCTAATCCATAAAAAAGCGGACGCCGCAAATATAGAAAACTACCGACCAATAAGCTTATTGTCACACCTTTACAAACTACTAACCCGAATAATAACAAATAGATTGACAGCTAAGCTAGATGCATACCAACCAGTGGAGCAAGCAGGCTTGCGTAAGGGTTTTAGCACTATCGATCACTTGCAAACAATCCGGACAGTTATTGAAAAAACAATAGAGTACAACATACCACTACATCTGGCATTTGTCGATTATCATAAATCATTCGACAGTATCGAGAAATGGTCTTTCTTAACAGCCTTGGACGACGCCAGAGTAGATTCAAGATATGCTGCCCTCCTTAAAAATCTATACGATGATGCTACTTTTCACGTAAAAATAGATGATGATCTGGAAACTATGAACATAGACCTTGGCAAAGGTGTGAGACAAGGCGACACCATCTCACCCAACTTATTTACTTTGGCATTGGAAAATGTCTTCAAAAAACGAAATTGGGCCGAAAAGGGATTAAAAATAGATGGAGTATATCTTAACCATTTTCGTTTCGAAGACGACATAGTACTAATAAGCACAGATATCCATGAACTAAAATCAATGCTACAAGATTTAAATCACAAATCGAATCAAATAGCATTAAAAATGAATCTCGACAAAACAAAGATATTAAGCAACAGCCTAGAAAACATCACGATAGATAACATCAATATAGAAAAGGTATAACAATATATATATCTAGGACATGCAATTAAAAACGAAAAGGAAAATTAAACCCTAGAAATCCTAGAAATTAAAAAAAGGACACAATTGTCATGGGCTGCTTTTGGTAAGTTGAGCTTCATTTTAAAAGACAGAAAAATCCCAATACACTTAAAACGAAAAACGTATGACACTTGTATCCTACCAGTTGCAACTTATGGATTGGAAACTGTGATAATAACAAGAAAACGAAGAACTAAAGTAACCGACATCATGGAAAAAATAGCGGCATTGAGATGGAAATAGGTAGCACATGTAGCAAGACAAGACACCAACAGGTGGTCTCATAAAGTGACATTCTGGAGACCTCGAGAAACAAAAAGAAGCGTGGGAAGACCCAAAAAGAGATTGATAGACGATATAACAGCTGTAGCTGGAAAGCAGTGGATGAGAATTGCGAAAGATAGAAAAGCGTGAAAGCAATTAGAGGAGGTATATGTCCAACAATGGATAAATGAAGGCTGAAAAAGAAGAAGAAGAAGCGATCATAAAATGGTACGAGGTAAAATAAAAATAAGCTTAAAAAAGGAGAGGTATAAGATGATTAAAAAGAAGAACAAATCAAAACTATGGATGAAATCATCAGATGTAGAATGTTTTCAGCAATCTATTTTGGACATAATTAGCAGTCCTGAATCAGAAAATGATATAAACGACTTAAATAACAAATTAACAAATGCCTTACTGGAATGTCAAAACAAATTCTGCCCTAGAACTAAAAAAGAAGAGAAGATTAGCCAAAATACTAGACAACTAATGCAGAAAAGAAGAGAAATGAGAAGCGAGACGGAAACTAAAGCCGACGAATTACAACAGTTAAATAAAGAAATATCCAAAGCTGTTAGACAAGACACTCGAAATACAACCAAGAACAAATCAAACATACCATTGAGAACAATAGAAGTATCAAGAGTATTGAGAAAAAGACTAAGAACGGGGACAAGGCAGATAATAAAGATAGAAATTGTCATCTTACAACCAATAGAGAAAATAGTTGAAAACTTCTACAAATTGCTGTATATAAGCCAATACACAGCAAATAGCAGAGAAGATCAAGTACTTATCAGAAATATTAACAAGAAAAAAGGGCTTTGTCAACCAGAACTACTACCGGAAATCCCAATAAACGAAATAAAACTAGCCCTAAGAAAAGCTAAGAATAACAATTCTCCAGGCGAAGATTGTGTAGTTACTGATGCAATCAAAATCAGAGGCAGTTGCTTACTTAAGAACATAAAAAATCCTTCTTAACATGTGCCTGTTGGACAGTAATATACCCGACAAATGGCACAATGCTTAGGTAATTCTATTGTACAAAAAAGGATCTCCCCATAAATTAGAAAACTGCAGATCCATAAGTCTTCTTAGTCACCTATACAAACTCCTTACAAGAAAAGTAACGAATCATCTTGAGGAAAAACTTGATTTCTACCATCCAATAAAACAAGCGGGACTTCGTACCGGATTTGGAACAAATGATCATCTACAGAGCATTTAAACGGTAATAGAAAAGACTATCGAATACAATAGATCACTCGTTCTGGTTTTTGTAGATTTCCATAAAGCCTTTGACATGGTACACAAAATCCTGAAAGTACTACAAGCATGTAATTAATTTACAATACATACAAGAACGGTGAAACCACATAAAAACACGGATCATATCCCAATCGGTACAGGAGTCCGACATGGTGATACCTTATCGCCTAAACTATTTACCGTAGTACTAGAATATGCTTGTATAAAACTTAACTGGTAAGAGAAAGGCCTGAACATTGACGGTAGAAGATTAACAAATTTGAAATTCGCAGACGACATAGTTTTGTTCTCGGACAACCTCAAGGAGATATGTACAATGCTACATGAACTTCAGTTAGTGTGTACCAGTGTGGGTCTTAAAATAAACAACTCCAAAACAAAATAGAGCTGGTGGAAAAATACATATACCTTGGACACGAAATAAAGATCACAAGAGACAATTAAACATGCGAACTACGAAGAAGAATCAACCTAGCATGATCAGCCTACGGAAAACTGAAAGACATCTTTAAAAGCGATACGATAATTTCTTTAAAACGTAAAATATTTGACCAATTTGTGTTGCCTGTGATGACCTGTAGTGCCGAAACTTTTACATTTCTACAACTTCTAAAACGCTGCAAATAGCTGAGAGGAAAATGGAAAGGTCAATGCTGAGTATATCGCTTCGTGACCAAGTTAGAAATGAAGACTTAAGACGAAGAACTGAAGTTACCGATCCAATCTCCCTAATTGCCACACTGAAATGGAACTGGGCCGGGCACGTCGCCCGAATCAGTGATGAAAGTTGGACGAAGAGGTTGCTTGAGTTGGGTTGCTCGAGGTTAGACAAAAGAAGTAGAGGACTCCTTACTCGCTGGACTGACGATCTCAAGAAAATGTCAAAAAATTGGATGAAAAGTGCTCAAGATCGAGCACAATGGACAAAAATGAGAGAGGCCTATGTCCAGCAGTGGACGTAAAGGACTGGATGATGATAATGAAAATGAATCGCTCAGAAGCGTATTAGCTTAAGTGTAAAATTTACTCTTTGAGATAATGCAAATAAAGAATGCTTATTCGATTTAAATTTTTTTATTATGATAATGACAGTAAAATTTTAACATACAGAGTAAAAATTAAACGTTACACCGGCCAATACCCATAAAAGATTATCAAGCCACCGATGATGATGATATATTATATCATTTATAAAATACTGATGGTATTTTGCGTTAATTGCACAATATTTTTTTATTTACAGTATTAATCCAATTGCAAATAACGTCCGGCATAGATAAAAACAGAAAAAAGGTTTGTATATAAAACCCAGCCAGCAATAAAAGGATTTCTTCACATTTCCAATTCAATTCATTGAAACAGGAAACTTTCTCAATTTTTAGTGCCTTCCTAATGATTTACGAAACAATTCGAATGGTAATTTTCTTAATAATTTGCCAACTATGGACATTTTGCAACTTGATTTACAAATGAAATACGACAATTTACTGTTTAATCATACACTGTAATACGAATAAATGTAATTACAAAAATTGATTCCATCCATACTTTAGGTTTCGCAAAGTAATGGTTTAATAATTATTAAAGTATATAGTATCATGGCAACCAAAATTATTAATACAGGTTGAGTCGTAAAGAATGTGTCAAATAATTAAAACTGAATATTCAGACGCAAAAAAATACATAATACTTTCTTCTTCTTTACGTGCTATCTCCGCGACGGAGGTTGACAATTGAGGAGTTTGCTGTAAGAAGGATGCAGCTCCATATTTGCTAATTGTTGAGAAATTGAAAAAAACTGTTTTTTAATAAAAGTTTTTATTTTAACCGGAAAGACATAATATCTATCGATGACAAACAGATTTAGTCAATACTTGAGACTATTTTCAAGTAGATAATTTTTGAAATAATGCTTCTTTACCATCATTTTTGAGAAAAAGAAATTCCCAACAAAAACTCTTTTATTCGGTTACAACAAACAAACGACTATGGTTTGCCTACTATACAAATACGAAAAAATATGTAAAAAGAAACAGGTTGGTGTCAAAAAATAGCATTCAGAAAAAAAAAAAAAAAAAAACATTAAACACACGGGCAAACACATCCTTCATTCATCTACCTGGTCGTCATCATCCGTTCCAGATGATTCGGTTTTCTGGTTCTCTGCCATGGCTGCATCACTTGTGAGACGGGTGTAAAAAGCCATTTGGTCCATAGAAACGAATCGTGTTGCCAACTGCATAACATCTTCACATTTGGCGTTTTTGATAGGTATAGGATTGCAATAGACAGGAATATCAGAAGAAACTGAGAGGTCGCTGTCAAGGTTCCTCAAGATTTGGAATAAGTGAAAACTCTTAAGGCCAGTAGTAACACTGACTTTAATACCATCTAAATGTTCATTGCTGTACTGGAAAATTCGGTATTTGGAAATCTGGAATCTTTGCTTTTCTGCATCTGAGATAACTTTTTTAAAATGTCCTTCATAGTGACCACTAAAGTTCAGGATCATATTTTGTTTTACCAAAATAGAAATAAACTGTTTGGATGATTGTTTAACAAAATCAGCATATTGTTGGGAGCTAAAGACGTAGTCCTTCTTCCTTTAAAACCACTCAATAACTCCAAAGCAGCGATGAGAGGGAAGAAAGCTATGTCCTGGCTCAGGAAAGTGGTGCTCTATCTTGTCAATAGACCTAGTTCTCACCAGCAAATACAGAAACTGAATCATTACAAAGTTTTTGTTTTGCGCAGCAGCGTTATCGGAAAAAAGGTATAAAACTGTAACATTTTTAGGGAGTATATTTTTTATAAAGTGGTACAAAAATGACACTACCTCGTTTGGTGACTTTCGAGCCGTAGTTTCATCATATATATAAAAGTGTGCTTGATTTGTCTTACCAGAATGGACGTAGAAGTTGTATGTCCGCAGAACTGGCGTTCTCTCCAGCAGGAAGTGGAAGGTTTTGTTGGAAGTCAAATGTCAAAACCTCCACTTCGTCGCTATGCTTGCACAATGTGGTTTTTCCTTCAGCTCCTTGAGAAACAAATCGGCCTTAATTTCATGCAACTTCTTTTTCGCTGCAACAACTTTTCGTTCCTTTTGTCGATGGTCACATCTTTGAGTTTGTTATCTAAGACATCACATATTTTGCACGTATCTGATTGAGGTGTGCCAAACCTGTAGTTGAAGTGTTCTTTGAATTATCGATAGTAGGAGTCATAGGGAACTTTGGGTTTACTTTTAGGATTACGAACACTTTCTGGTTCGTAAAGTTCCAAATAGAGTTGATGCATCTTCTTTACATTTAGATCTAGAGATAAATAGAATCGAAGAAATTTGTTCCTACTATAATGCGATTCACGCCTTGGAAAGCTCTGGATGTGCATGTTCACATTTTTGAGTAATTCGTTAGATTTTCGGTTGGATATATTTGTATGCTTTCCTTTGTTACTAGGTGGCGCTGCAATATCTCTTTCACGAAAAGTTTGGTCAATGAGATCTACACGTTTCCTTGATATGCCGTGGATTAAACCAAAAGCATGTCTACAAACTCTTTTGGATAGCTTACCCAGCTTTATAAAGTATTTGTGGGAACAAGTGTGGTCTTGCCTTTTATTAGTCTTTTTTCGAGTTCTTTGAATAGTAGTAGCTTGAATCAACCCTCCCAAATAGGTATTTTGCAAATCTTTCTCGCCTATTTTGTTAAACTTTTGTAAGACAACTTTTCTTGTTTCTTTGACCACATTCTGAAAACACTTGTACCTACAGTTGCAGTTCCATCCAGTTAATATCGGTCCCTTCTGTATTACTTTTCAGTTCGTATACATTTTCCCTTCTGCAATAGCTTTGTTTTTAATATTTCTTTTCCAGAGAGTGGGGTTGGCACTTTTTCTATTTTTGGTTACAGGAACAACTGGGGGCTCTTCCGTGGGCTCTATGTTGACAACAGGTTCAATGTGTTGAACGTTTCTTCTTTGGATGCTTCCTCCTAGCTGAATGTCCTGCGACATCACTATTAAAACAACTTTCATCAGAGCTTGTAGGTTGATCACTGAACATTCACAATCGTTTGGTGAAAAAAGTATGCAGGTACGGAGCCGCACCCTTCTTGCACTAAGTGAGTGAGGAAGCAGATTCATAAAGACGTATAATTCCTTTATTTATTATCGGATCTGCATCGTTCTTATACCAATCAATCCGCCAATTTTTTCTAATTATGGCATATGTTTCCACCCAAGACGGTCTAAATATGGAGCTGCATCCTTCTTACAGCAAACTCCTCAATTATTGTGGCTCATCTGATCTTAAATGCGGCCTCTCTGAAGTTCGATCTTCCCTTGTATAATCAATTTAAGCATGTTATATCTCTCACCACGTATGACGTGCCCTAGGTATTGCCGCATTCGTGTTTTGGTAGTTACCATTGCATTTAGATTACAAGGACCCTACTAAATTTCATAATAAACAAGTTCCGACTTTGTCCTCAAAATCCGAGCGTTCGTTACCTCCCGGTAATTCAACTCTCTTTTCTGTCTCTGAACGCCCAGCATATAGGACGAAATTTTGTTTGAGTAGTCTCTTGACGAGGTAAGCTGAAAAATTCCTTTTCTCTTTTATATTTCAAATAAATATTTATTTTGCTTAAGAGCACTAATAGTTGCCAGAACTATGTTTATTGACCCAAGGTTATCTAAATAGCTATATATTTATGGTATGTGTTCTGAAACCAGAACACATACCATACCATAACCATGTATTGTTAACCGCCATAACATGAAACTCTCAACAATTCACACGATTACCGTTATCTGGTATAAGTGTCTTTTGTGGAATATTCCGTTTGCTTTGTCACCCCCATCCTATAGATTTTGATGGTGGGTGTTAGGTTCTGCTGCCGATGGATTTAACGTTCCGAAATCCCAGCCTGAGTACCTAGTTGGTAAAAATTATATCCTTTCTACAAACCACACAAGCATTTGGATAATTCAGGTTGTACCAATTTTATATTTTTTTTATTGAACAGTGAAGATTATCTATGAACTAAATAACAGTGATATGATTTATTATTGGTTTTTAATTACATAAATATCTATATAATATATAAATATCTTCTATATAATAGAATTTTTTATGTGAATGAATTTCGAAATTTGGGATAAAGTATGATTTTATTTTCATTTAAGTATTTCTCATTCATAATCTAATGCCAAGATGTTGTTTTCTTATTAAATGATTTTAAGTTTAGTTTCCTATAAGTACTTCTCATTTGTAATCTAATACCTAAACAGACACTGTTAATTTTTTTCCGAGATGACGTAATTCTCCTAAAATCTTCTAATAAATTTTTCTTGGTTACAAAATAATAAAGGTTTTAAATAAATTTTTTATTTTATTTCTTTGTCTGAGCTCGTTTCCTTACCAGGGTAAACTATTAAAGGATGGTGTCCAATTTATTTTAATTTTAAAGATAATACAAATAGCTTGTAACTCAGATAGAGTTGCTATCAACAAGTCCTCATAGACACTTTGTTTCAGGACTAACAACCTCCAGTGGAGTCTAACGTTGTTGGAGACTACTGTCGTAACTTAAACATGTAACGTAAATTTAATTTAACAACATTTAACGGGTTTTTACCCAAGCAGTGGCGCACCCAGAATTTGTCTGAGCGAGGGGTTTTGAATTTTTTTATGCCACCTCCATTTTGTGTCCCTAAAATTTGGGTTTAAGTTTAGTTTAAAGTACTAAAGATAGCAGCGCCAAAGATTCAGGTATGTATTATCCTGCCTACCAACTAAAATCCCCCTCTCTTACTTATGCGCAGTTGACTGTCGCACGTGCCGTACTCCGAGAGTGGGGTGGCCGCTGTAATGATGACGACATTTTTAGAACACCCCCTTCTCTTATCTAGATCTTATCTATTGTTCTGAAGCTATTCTTTTGTTGCATTTTAAAGTAATTACTATTTTAGGGTTTTGGTTTAACCCCAAACCCTCCCCTGGGTGCGCCACAGTACCCAAGTATTTAGTGGCTCAAAACATGTACATCTAAATTACACTGATGATGAAATATTAATTGCGAAAACGTTCTGTGATGTAGCCCGATAGGGTGTTTTAATTATATACCTTTAATAAAGGATTTTTAAATAAATTGTTTTTCATACATGGTATACACCCAGCTACAGGAACTTAGTTTCCCTGTGGACTATAGATTATAGTATTATGCAACATCGATACAGGAGGCAATATTTGGAGGAGACCTATGTCATAAGCATTGCCAAATTTTAGAAAATTTAGCAATGTTATGAGTCTTAATAAGAGACGAAGGAAAGAAACTAGAAAGAATAAACTTTTTTTCATTGGCTTTTAACACTCAGCTATCCCAATCCCCTCCTAGATTTAAAAATGTAGTTACATCCATACATCTAAACGTCATTTTTTAAATCATGTCTTTCTGTACATATTCCTTAGGGTTTTCTTCAAATGGTTCGAATATTCTTAAAAGATTATTATTGGTTTCTGTTGCCAAAAATACTATTCCATTTTTAAAGAATACTACCACCAGAAATCAATAAAAAAATGTGGGGTTGGTAGTTTCGAATAGAGTGCAATGTTTTTATTTTTGTAATCACAGATGCTTCCATTATATAAAAAAAGAGAAAAACATACATTGAACCCACCTTTAATAACTGTTATGTAAAGACATCCAAATCCAATTTCCTTTTTTATTGTGGATAACCACTAACCTTATTTTCCAATAAAAACACTAATACCAATAATAATAGAAGTAATTATAAATCGAACGCAGATCTCCCAAGATTTTTTATTACATAAATAATTCCCAATAAACAATAATTATTTCACGCACAATTGTACGCCAAAACTGCTGTTTTTTTTTAATAAAAATAAAATTACCGGAGGAGTTCAGAAAATTCCCAAAAACCGGTAAATCACAAATTAAACAAAATAATATTGATTTAAACAACATTATTGCAAGATCTTCAGTCAAATGTCAAATGTTTCAGGTGCTTCAAGCAGTACTTAACGTGTGTATGGACGACGTCTATAAGGTGGATTACCCCCAACAGTTATAACTTATTTTAAATAGATGTTGTTTATTATACGGCGGTGTCTACTGTAAAACCAAGTGACTTATCCTTCAATCCTATCAATTAAAAATTATCCTTCTACGAGCAAGTCCGTTTTTTTCGCCCCGTTGTGGAAGAAGAGGTTTCTGAAATAATAAACTCGTAGTAAGTCTAATTGTAGGAACGTTCACAAAAATAGTTTAAACATCTTTCACTCATAATATTATTAATTTAATTCTATCAACTGGAGTATGTCCAGAAGTACTAAAATACTCAAAAGTATTACCAATCTACAAAAAAGGTGATTCCTCAAAAACTGACAATTACAGACCCCTAAGCAATGTTTCTACTTTTGGGAAAGTGATTGAAAAGGTTATCAAACAACAATTTTATTCCTATTTTGAGTCAAATAATTACTTTACCAATTTACAATATTGATTCAGAAGTGCTCTTTCTACTACGAACGCACTATTTGCTGTTGTGAGCGAGGTGATTGAGGGGGTTGAACGCGGCCATCGCATAGCAATTTCTTTTTGCGACTTGTCGAAGGATTTTGAATGCGTTTCACACAATGATCCAGATAAAGAGACTGTTAAACTATTGGGAAAAACTATAGATAATCGACTGAACTGGTCGGCTCATATCTCACAACTTAAGAAAAAGCTATTAAGTTCATTATTTGTTATTCGCCAACTAGCAAGGGTTGTCAAGTTTAAGACAATAAAATTTACATAATATTTTTCTTTATTCCACTCTCATCTACACTATGGTGTAATTATATGGGGCAATTCAATAAATGCACTTCAAATTTTTAGAATGCAAAAGAAAGCTATCAGGACTTTAGCAGGGGTTAGTTAACTAGAACATCAAATTCGAAATTATGCCGTTACCTACTCTGTTGATATTTCAAGTTCTAACTGAAATTCACACAAAACGTGCCCATTTAAAGCAGTCTGATGTCCACGTTTACAATACGCGAAACTGTCACTGCCTACGAACAAATCGCTGTAGATTAAGTCTTTCAGAAAAAAATTGCCCGAATTATAACTATTATAATATTTTACCAAAAAGTATTAAACAGCTAAGTTGTAATAGTTTCGATAAAGCTATAAAAAATATCTTCTAAAACATAATTTTTACTGTTCAGAAGAATATATTACTCATTGCAGAACATCCACTGAACTGCTTACCGTAACTTTGCCATAAATCTTTTTCTGTTTAATATATGTTCTTATATTAGTATACAAATATTAACCAAGGCAAAGTTTTAATAATATTCAAAATAACTTGTACCTTTTTAAATTCTGGAAATTGGCTAAAAGTTTGTATTTTTAAAATGTATAGCTCGAGCTGTGGTAGTAATAATATTTGAAGCGGGCCATATGCAAAACGTTGTAAGTGCCACTTTTTCACAAATGCGCATTATCAGCTAAATAAGTAGTATGTGCCATGCTTTACTTGCACAATAAAATTTATATCGATGCAGCGTTGCCTATCGGCGATAGAAGGAACTAAATATCAAAACGTAGTAAGTGCCAACGCACAGTTGCTTATTTAACATAACTTAGCAAAGCTTTTGGAGCGATGTTTGGGTGTACTGTTTTCGAAAAAAAAAAAAATGGATATTCCTGAAGATATACGTGCAAAAAATAAATTACTGGAAATGTAAGAGAAGATGTAAAACGCAATAAAACTCTGGAAGTCGATACCTAACTTTGAAGCAAAAGCGAGCAATACCTGGCAAACTTTTTTGCGAAGAGGTAAAGTAAAAAGCTTTAATTTTTTTTAAGAACGTATACAGCTCAGTTGCCTGAAGGGAATTGATATATTTTATTAAATTATTCTTTTAGGTAAAGTGCAGCTGTCAGTATTCTTGTAAGCTAATTACTTTTGTTGCAAGAAAAAATATATTTGAGCAGTTTTGGAAACTGGCAGATTATAATGAGCAGCAGGACTTTTACGTTCCTTTATTGGACCCACTTTAATCAAACATAGAAGACATGGAAATTACGATAATCCTAACCAGAGCAGACGATAACACTCATTTAAATATTTTCTACCACTGCCAGGAGAATTTGAAGTTCCGGTATGTAAAAGTAGTTTGTGTTTAACTTTGACTATTGCACAAAGAATATTGGAGATACTTAGTCAGCGATTACTCTCCTTCGGCATATCTGTTCAAGACAGAGGAGGTGGTAAACGTCCTGCCAGAAACAAAACCCGATGGAAACAAAGAATTATTGATTTTATTGCATCAGTTCCGAGCAGAGAAAGCCATTACAGTAGAGAAAAAGTTGCAAACCGAAGATACCTGTCTGAAGATTTGAATGTTCGTAAGTTATATAATGCCTTTCTTGAAAAATATCGGCTTGATAGAACAAAGCCCCCAGTCTCCTGACAATGGTTTAATGAAATTTTCAACAAAGAAATCAGTTTAGCCTTCGGAGCCCCAAGAGTGGACACCTGTCCTACCTGCGACCAGTACAAAATTTCTATAGCTGCTAGTAAGACCCTTGTGGAAAAAATGAATTCGAACTAAAGCGAGACTTACATCAACGTAAAGTAGAGAGGACTCAAAAAATGATGTCTCAAAACATAGAAGATTGCAAAAGTTCTCAGTCTAATGTATGTGTGCTGTCTTACGATTTACAAAAGCAGCTATATTGAATTGGTGGTATTATTTGGTGTATTATTAGTGGTGGTGGTATTGAACTGGTGGAACAGGCACCTCGCAAATGGAACAAAGAAAAAATTAAAGAAATTAGAAGTATGATCCCTTTCATTTCACCCGCCAATCAAGAATTTTATCAAAAACTGGTGGAGAGTCAGGAGACCCTACAAAATGAATAAAAATAAGTTGCAACTTATATGTTTACAATAAAATGTTTTGTATTAGCATTATAATATTAACATTGTATTTAACAAACTGTTTTGTATAGTAAAGGCGTCAGAAAAACAATGATTGTTCATCTTTTGTTTAAAATACGATTTTTACCATCCATTCTACATGTGCAACTTTACTGGCACATACTACATTTTGAGAATTAATGGCAAATAACCAATGGCAAATTTATTACCAATGTTAATGTCTATTAAAGTATGTGTTATATTACTTTCCTATCTAAAATGATATCAGAAATAGCTACAAATATTTTGTATTTCTTAGTAAGCTAAAACAAAACAAATTATTGGGCCTCCTGTAAAATTTTTAAAATTGCACATACCACCTTTTGTATATATGGCACGCTTCATTTATGAATTAAATATTTGTTTAAAATATTTAACTTTTGCAAAACAACTTGTATTTTTTAAAATCTAAGGTCCACTTTGCAAAACCTTTAATTCATAATCACAGGGTACCCTCCGTTAAGATTTTTCATTTTTTTTACGTTCTATGTGATTAAAAAAGACAGGTTCAGGGTAATTTTAGCGTGCCACTCCCCACCCCTTCCCTACCCCCAAAATCGTCATTATTCCGTTTTTTACTTTTTTTGATGTGGGATGCAATCGCATTTTTTTTTCGAAAAACTTTTTTTGGAGTTGGCCGCATGTCTAATTTTTTTTTATTTTAGTGCATTGGATCAAACATTATATCTCTGACTTTTTTTAGATTTTTCCGTATGATGCACAATCTTCAGAAATCGAAAAAACTGTTTTTAGTAGTTTTTGGGAGATTTTCTCCATTTTATAGACTTCAAAATGGATTATATCAAAGTTTTGTTATAGGTTATATATATTTTAAATTAAATGAGGTTTTTATGACATTTAAAATTGGGCAAAATATTTTTCCCTCCCAAAAAACATGTTTTCGCGATTTTAAAGGTTTTGTGGTAGTTAAACATATTTTTTGAGATCGATACAATTTAAATATTTTTTTTTATTTTTTACCTTTTACTTAATTAAATAATAAGACTAATAAGAATAAAAATAATAATTTTTAAGCCAACCACCCCCTCTCCCTAACAAAAACGTAATTTTTTCGTTTTTATTTTGGGAGATTGCAATCAAAAATTTCAAAAGTTTAAGTATAGTTTAAGCTTTAACAAAACTTGTCTTTTTTTACAAACTGGTGGGTTGAGTGTATATAATCTAAAAAGGCGTTTTGTTAAAGAGTTCATAAATTTTTTGTGAAATTTTTTGAAAGCAAATCCAATTTTTTTTTATTTTGTGGATTTAATCAAAAACTATATCACTGATTTTTTTTAAGATTTTTTTAAAGTCAAGCTACGGGCCTATGGAAATAGACAAATTGCACAGAGGCTTATTTTTTAATCAAATAAAAAGTAAAAATATGAGAAAATTGATTCAGGTTGTGTCGATGTCAAAAAATCTGATTGACCCCGCCAAAACCCTTAAAACTGTGAACAAAGTGGTTTTTGGGGTATTTAAAGATATCTCGCCCAATTTTTGAATATCTTATAGGTCTTATTTAATTAAGAATATATATAAACTAGGAAAAAAACCTTGATTTGGTCTGTTTTTAAACTTAAATAAAATGGAAAAAAACCCACCAAAACCCCTATAAAACAGTTTTTTGGATTTTTGAAGATAGCCCACCATACGGAAAAATCTAAAAAAATCAAAGATACAATTTTTGATCCTAGACACCAAATAAAAAAATTGGACCTGCAGCCAATGCAAAAAAAAAAATTTCGATAAACGAAAAAAAAAAAATGTAATTTTAGGTTATGTACGCACAACCTACGGCTCTATAAAAAATAGTCAACTTTTGTAGAGGCCTAAACTATGCGTGTGAATTTTTTGAAATTTTTAAATTGATTACATGCCGCCTAAAAAAAAAAATAAAAACAAAAAATTGAAGTTTTTGGGGTAGGAAGTGGGGGACTAGGTGTGGCGGACTAAAATTGCTTAAAACCTCATTTTTTAATTAGATTGAATGTAAAAAAATGAAAAAAACGAGGGGTAATCTTTACAGTAATCATACAAACACCACTCTCAGAATTTTCATCTAGAAGCATGGTTATTTGTTTACAAGATCGAGGTTAAGTTAGTCAACTGTAAAATTGGAAAACAATTGCCAAGCTACTATTAGTTATAAAAACAGCTGACTATTTTAAAATAATCATTTTTTTAAAACGATTTCCGAAATGGAAATCGAAACGTCTAATAACAAATATAAAATGTAACTTCTTCTTCTTCTTTTGGCATCATAACCCTGGATGGGTCTTTGCCTGTCTGGCTATGTCCTTCCATTCAGATCTCTCTTGTGTCCTTCTTCTTCATTGTCTTATGTTCATTGTTTTCAGGTCGTCTTCCACGTCATCCAACCATCTCGTTCTGGGCCTTTCTTTTTTTCGCCTTCCTATGGGCTTCCATTGTAACATTTTCTTTGTTGTTTTTGCATCGTTTTGTCTCTGCACATGTCCCAGCCATGACAGTCTTTGACTTTTCACAAATCTTACAATGTCATAACCTTCATTTAACTCATTAACCTCGTCGTTTCTCCTGATTCTCCATGTGCCATCTTCCTCTTGTACCGGGCCATATACTTTCCTCAGTATTTTTCTCTCGAATGTCCTGAGTTGGGCTTCATCTTTTTTCGTCATTACCCAAGTTTCACATCCATAGGTTACTACGGGTCTAATCAGTGTTCTGTAGATAGTCATTTTGGTTCTTTTGTCTAATAATTTCGATGTCATCAATCTTTTATTAGCATAGTATGTACGATTCCCGCTGGAAATACGTGCATTAATTTCGCTACTTACGGAGTTATTCTGATTG
The DNA here is from genome assembly GCF_040954645.1 of Diabrotica undecimpunctata. Lineage (NCBI taxonomy): Eukaryota > Metazoa > Arthropoda > Insecta > Coleoptera > Chrysomelidae > Diabrotica > Diabrotica undecimpunctata. The sequence goes on from NC_092808.1 coordinate 146,907,959, forward strand.
ATTTCTGTGCCGAGATATGTAAAGGCATCCACTCGTTCGATAGTATAGTTGTCTATTGTGATATTATTTTCATTGTCAGTTATTCTTTTGACTGTCATATACTTCGTTTTTGCTTCGTTTATTTTGAGACCTCTTTTTCTTGCTTCAGGATCAATTTGTTTGAACACTTCCATTAGTCGTGGCTTATTCCTACTAATGATGGCTACATCGTCTGCATATGCAGTAATTTGTACTGATTTGGTGTTTATATGGCCGGTTATATTGGTTTTTCTGATGACTGCCTCAAGAACTAGGTTGAATAGCATGGTTGATAGGGCATCTCCCTGTCTTACTCCCATGTTGATGTTACACAAGGGAGTCAGTTCTCCATCTACTCTGACTGCGGCTTTTGAACCCTGCAATGTCATTTTTATGAGGCTGATGTATTTCTTAGGTATGCCTAGATTACAAAGGTCTTCCAGCATTTTGTCTCTTTTCACACTATCAAAAGCTTGTTTAAAGTCTATATACATATTATATAGGTCTATGTCGTATTCATAAGCTTTTTCTTGTATCGTTCTTAGTATGAATATGTTATCTGTAGTGGCTCTATTTGGTCTGAATCCATTTTGATCACCAATTATATTTTCGGAGTATTCTAATAATCTATTGTAGATTATACCAGAAAGAATTTTGTATATTACATTTAGCAATGTTATTGGCCTATAAATTTGGCATTCCCTCTTATCTCCTTTTTTATATATTGGCTGTATGAGGCCAACTGTCCATTCCTCTGGCATTTGCTCCTTCGTCCATATTAATGTTATTAGGTATTAAAATGTAACATTTATTATAATCAATAGTGTCCTAATCCCATATAAACATAATATTTAGTCCCTACATTATTCATTTTAAAAATAAAAAACTCAACTTATAGAGTGATAATCACAATTATTTAAAATTGTGTCACAATTTTTTTAAATTTTAACGGGAAACTATTAGAAGACCAACAATTCTTAAATAAACGGTGATTTTATTTTTATTTCAATGACAACACATTGTTTAGTAATAGAAACTTCCAGATCAACCCTCGTAATATTTATTATGCATCGAGCAGTCTTCCATCTTCAGCTCGCTTACGTTCTGACTTAAGGCAGTTCAAGTGAAAGTGGTGTGTGCGTGAAAGTTAAAACTCTCTAAGCATGGCCATCTAGATGCTTCAGTCGGCCTGTGATGTCCACGGGTGTTGTGCTAAGTGATTCGCGGTTGCTTTATTTTCGTTGTTTTTTTGTCGACTCTCCGGGCACGATTGGATTGCGCGCAGAACGTGAAATATGAACAGACTTTGTTAACTACAATTCTCTGTAATTTTATGTGATATTAGCATAAGTTTCGACAATAGGACAAACAGTGACCAGATCGACGTTAACAATAAATGGAATTGAGTCAGAATGAATTGGATACATTCATCATTGTTGGCGCTTGTCATGAGTATTTTTTTGATTCAAGCTTCTGATCCTCCATACGAAAAACCCACAGGACGTTTTATCAAATTTTATCCCTTAAAAACGCCGGCTCTCATTTTCACCCCTTTTGTTACAAATATACAGAAGACGGAAGATGATACAAAAAAAATTTCCGATAGACAATTTTTAAGTACAGATCTACAGCCGCCTACATTAGATCCTCAAGAGCTGCAACCTCCAACTGTGGACCCACAAAATTTGTTGCCGCCACCAGTAAACACATTTACAGAAATTTCTCAGAATGATTTTTTGCCTCCTGTTGCTATTTATTCTACTTTGCAAGATTTTCCTACAACAGGATCGCAAAACACAACAAACATTTCTGAAGCTCCAGCTCAAAATAATTTGGATAACAACCTTAATTTACCCTTATATCCTCCAATTCATCCTGCACCGTTTGATACACCCAATGAGGAATCTCCCAGTAATTATACTCAAGAACAATCATATAATACAAATGATGCAACACAGCCCAGTTTCAGTGGACATCCTGGTATAGCAGCCAACGCCAACAACGAAGGATTAACCAGATTGCATAACTACTTAAGACAAATTAACAATGAATCACAAAGTAACACAAACGAAGGCTTTCATAATAAGGGAAAATCCTCTTACGATACGTTACTAGAACAAGATTTCATCAGGCCACTTCTTAAGTTGTACGAAAAAGAAATTCATCTGGATGAAAATTATGCAATCGCTAACGCAAGTCGCATTTCTAAAGAAGATTATCTTGAAAGTGTTAAACCAGATAAAAGCACGGAAAAAGTTGTCTCGGAAGATACAATCAACAACAGAGAAACTGCAGTTATACAACTAAAAGAACAAGATAATAAACTTTCAGTGCCAAATGAAGTTAAGTTTGAACAACAGGAAGTAACGTTGCCGCAAAAGGAAGAAAAAATGGTTAAAATGGTGAATGACATATTCACAAAACCAATTCGGAGAGATGATTTTAACGTAGTTGAAAATAGAGATAAAGAACATATTGGAGAAATTCTTCCTTCAGATTTTTACCGCAAAATATCAAATAACAACAGAATCTTCCAAAACAGACGTCTTAGTCACATTCCATTCAAATCCAACTTAGTGACTCCGGTAGAAAGATCAGAAATATTAAGAATTCCTGTTGTATTCCCGTCAGGACCGTCTTCAGAAGGCATAGACGGGATTGTGACAGACAACGCTAATAGAGTTAATGAACAGTATTATGCACGCACCCCAAGATTAAGTTTACCTTTAGTAGAACATTTTCGGGTTCCTAGAAGATATAAGGGATTTAGGGACAATTATTCCGAAGGGCCAATTTATTTTGATCCATCTGCGCGGTACCAAACCGCTTGGACTGCTTCTTCTAGACGGCCTAGAGTGATATTTCCGACAGAACAAGTTGCATTTAGGGATCCGGTGCAGAATCAAGAAGCAGAACCAGATTGGTTGGCTGGTGATAGTAATTTACAGGATTTACAAGAACAGGATATCAGAGACCGAGGTAAGTTTTGAATATACTTGTTCTTGACAACATTGTATAATTTTTAGGTAATCTATTAAATCATAAAGAAAAGAATAAATAAATGGTATATAATGTTTCCGAAAATAATTTTTTAATTAAAAATAACTTTAATTATTTTTTATTACATTTAAATATCATTTAAAATTAATATGGCTATTCTAAACATACCTTTTTAAATACTCTTTTCTTTTCTCTTGCAACTATAAATTATTTTTTCATTTCATAAAATGTTGAAAGATTTTATTATCTTGATAAATTATTATTCTCGGGGATCTCCGAGCGGACAATTTTGTATTTCAGGTTTCTACTTTTTTTGCAATCGATTAATTTTTAGTGTTACTATCTTACAATAAATGAGGTCGTCGATATCTTTTTTTTAATAACGGGAATCCTTATTATCTCATTTAGTTCAATAACTACGAGTATTATGCAAGCACTTAGTAAGAACTATCTAATAGTACAAAAATTTTGCCGAATTTCAATTGGGCTACAAAAACAATTAAAATCCTTTAAACTAGACAATTAGTATTTAGTTCTCCTCTAATCTAGTTCTTCCGGTCCATCATGAGGTCTTTGTTCAACACAGATCTTTAGCGGAGTTGTTTTTCTATTTGGTGCTTGGTTGTACTGGTAGTCTTCTTTCTTCTGGGATAAACTGCTTTGCTAGTTTCAGCCACCCGTCATCTGGTTTTCGTTAGATGTGACCTGTTTATTTTAAACTCGATTTTTTTTCCAATGTCTGGCTTATATATTTCTTCAAGTTCTATGTTTGTTTTTATTTAGTGACTTTGTATGCCTTTATCAATTATTAGGCCATGTATTCTTCTTATCACTTTCCATTCGAAGCACCGTAATTTTTCTTGTGTGACTTTTATTAGTGTCTAGGTTTCATATACGTACAATAATACTATCGATCTTTTGACAGTTTTATAAATTTGTATCTTAGATTTTTAAAAATTTAAGATTTTGTAAGTTTAATTAAGACTATAGCTTTAATTTCCTCGTGCATTATTCTTCTCCAGATGCCTATCTTCTAGTGGTGTTAGCGACCACATTGATCCATATTCTATTCACAGCCAATTTTCTGGTTTTTATGGTATTAATAATTTCTTTGTCTTTTCTTAGCTTCTGGTGAATAGTTATGTTAGTTGCCTGGTGTATATAAGATCTTTAACATACGTTACGGCGTCGGCAGTACCACATTTCAAATGCCTCTAATTGTTTTATGGCATCTTTTGTAAGACTCAAGTTTTTTACTCAGTAGAAATGGACACAAAAGACGTAACATCTACGAATTCTTATATGTATATTGATACTTAAAGATAAGTTGCAGAGAATCTTCTTAAGGCTTCTGGCTTTTTCAGTACGCGTTTTTATTTCGTAGCTATGATTCTAGGTATTGCAGCTCATTTTTTCTTCACTCTTTCTGACGGTGTTTCGTCTATTGTAATTTGGACGTTTATGTTGGTGTTCTTGCTAATGATCATTATTTTTGTCTTCCTCTAATTTAGTTTAGGCTTAATTTGTAACATGTTTCTACAATATTATCCATCATCCTTTGGAGTCCCGGCGCGTATCGTTATCATCTGTTATTATTATTCTGAAATATTTAAGTTTTCTGACTCTATCAAATTAAAAGACGTTATCCACTTACTTTACGCAAGAGAGATACCTCTAGAAATAATCAAAACGATCGAAAATATCTAGAGCAGATACACTTTCGTCCGGAATATCGTAATGAGTTATATGTCTCAATTAAATAATCGACAAAAGCATTTAGTTCGACACTCTCGGGCATAATTTCGATCAGATCAAAAACTAAGCAATCACCGACTTCTTGGTGATCTAGAAAAAGAACACCAAAGCAATGACCAATCCATTTTCCCACTTCAGTTCTGTTTTTGTAATAATTTGTTAAGCCAAGTTCTTGAATTTTACGCCACCGAGCCTGGGAAAGATGTAATCTACATCCCATTATTTTAGATTGACCCCAAACTAATTTAACAGCCTTATGAATTGATTTTTCAAAATCAATGACAATATCTTTTGGAAGAACATTTAAAGTTAGCTCTGAACATTTGGTCCTTATCAAATTGAAACATGTTTCATATGTAGATGATAATTTATCTGGCAATAAACAAAATACTAGTGGAATGTAGTGGCCATTGTAGTATCCATGAATTGTAAACATTTGATAATAGAATTTTGGGCAATATTTAAATGTACCATCCATATTATATATATATATATATATATATATATATATATATATATATATATATATATATATATATATATATATATATATTCAAGAACACTTACATAAATATCTGAGATTTTTCTCACAAGATATAATAGTCAATTTTGCACTCTTTCATCAAGACATTCTTAGTAGACAAACAAAACTGGACCACGGATAAGGTGTTATAACATTTAGGGTAAACAAAGGATACAAATCTAAATTTCCACTCGATCATGAAAAATTGCATTCTCGCGTACAAATTCTATAGAACTGTGCATGTGTCTGACAAGAAATCTATAATGATATTATATACTTGTTGTGAGCCTGTAGCCAGTAGCGACTGGATATTGAATGGTGCATACATATTAAATTCAATTAATTTTTTGTAGAGAGATTTTGCACTCTTATCATTTACCAATAAAAAGTTTTTATTTCTAGACGTGATGATAGGGTCCTCTAATTTTTCCAATGATTCCAGTACTTCTTCTAACGTTTTTGGTAAAACTGGGAGTAATTTTCTTCTTACATTATAAATACTTCGTTTCACTGATTTCAAATTCATAATAGTTAAATTGGTATTTTCTTCTTCACTTAAAAAGCGATGTAAAATTTTCTTGGGTTGAGTACTTATATCTTCTGCAGCTTTACTCTTAGCTGCTACTCTTACAAACTGTCGTTGAATGCAATTGGCATCCAGACTTTCATGAGAATGATTTAAGTTTTGTCTAGAAATTACTACATCATCCTCAATTGTGTAGATGGTAACGTTACAACCTTTGGTACGACATCTTCAGCGTGATTCCCTACTTTTTAACTTTTCGGCAAAATTGAATTTATAGTTATTCACGAATAAAAGAGGAGCACCTCTTTTCGTTACACTTTCTTTCACCACCATACTTTTGTCGAAATTCTCCACAACCTTTCAAGAATAAATGATTTTCATAACACAATTCAAGACTATAGCAATATAAACACTTTGAGAATATTTTTACAAATGAATAAACTTGAAGATTCGTACATATTTATATATTTAATATTAATTGCTTCTTCGAAAAGCATTACGAAAATTTACCTGATCTTTTGGACGAACTTGTATACCTCAATTTTAGGGTCTTGGACGAAAATGTATACCTTCTTTTATGACACTCATTATTTTGGACGAAAGTGTAATCGCCGAATATCTACCAAAACAACACAATAAAAGTAAAAGTCCCCTATTGTTCAACCTGATTATGGACGAAATAATAAAAAAAGTAAGAACTAAAACAGGATATTAAATGGGAGAAAAACAACTTATAATAATCTGCTATGCAGACGACGCAATACTACTCTCTCAAAGTGCAGATGATTTACAACGTATGCTGCACCAATTTAATATAACCGCCAGAAAATTCAACATGTTAATTTCCCCAAAAAAGAGAAAATGCATGGTTACAACAGCAAATTTACTAAGATGTAAATTGGAGCTGGAACGTCAGATAATAGAACAAGTGATGGAGTTTAAATATCTAGGCATCACATTATCTAGCTACGGAAAGCTCGAAACTGAAGTGGAAGATCAAGTGAATAGAGCAAACAGAGCCACAGGCTGCCTGAATAAAACAATATGAAGAAATTAAAACAACGGGAAAGAAACGAAAGGCAGAATTTAAAAAACAGTCATCAGACCAATAATGACATACGCGGCAGAAACAAGACCTGACACAGAGAGAACAAAAAGGATGTTAGAAATACAGAGACGAAAACACTTAGAAAAATTGATGGTAAGACACTATGGGATAGAGCTAAAAGTACAGATATGCGACGTAGATGCAAGGGGGAGAACACCAACAACTGGGTAAGAAGTAGAAAAGTAGAATGGAATGATCATATTAGCCGAATGACAACAAATAGAGTAGTAAAGACGGCAAGAGACGGTTTCCCAATAGAAAGACGATCATTAGGAAGACCACGAAAACGATGGAATGGCACATTGAAAAACAGAGAAAGTCATGTCTATATAAAAAGAAGAAGAAAAAGACTCTATCAAAAAGTCTCCTGTTGACATATTTTGCCCTGCTCTATTTCGTCTTGTCTTATGACACATATGTAATATCTTTGTCTTGATTAAGGCGTAATCTCATTTTACTGGTTTCTTGTTTTTATTTTAAAAATTGTTCTTTAACTGATATTGTAATTTTAGCGACGGTCTCAATATTCTCTGCGAAGGCTATCAATAATTGTAGACCATCCAAAGAGAGCACTTACATCGTAGTTTTTGTCTTCTCCATAGTGACATAATGTCGCCCTGTTGTTATCTGGTTTTTAAATAGATTGTGTATCTGTTGATTGGACTCGGATGTTTTTTCCACAGTATGGTAAATATCTGGTCATCGTTGATCTGTTTCTTCTTAACCCACATGTGTAGTGGCCAATGCTATCTTCCACAAATGCAGATATACAATTAAGGAGGACACTTGCAAGTACTTTGTACTTTGTGTTAAGTAGATCCAGTATTCTTCTGGATCTATTATCTTATTCCCTTTCTTGTGTATTGGGCTTATCATACACTCATATTCACACTTGTATTTCTCCGGAAATTGTTCTTCCCATATCTTCTTTTTTTTCTTCTTCCTATTTATAAGCAATTCTGCTCGTTCATTGGCGGATTAATACCTCTATGGAAGGTTGTCACTCCATCTTTTACGCAGTCGTCCGATACTTCTTCTGCCGATTGGTGACTTATCTCTTTCTATTTTGACAACACGATTCTCCTCCATTCTGCTTATGTAGTTATTTCATTTTTTTTCTATTTTGTGTCCATTTATTTATATACTGCACGTTACATTTTCTTCTAATGTCTTCACTTCTCTTTCGATCTCTCAGCGTATTTCCTGTAATTCTTCTCAGTACTCTCAGCTCTGCAGTTTCCAGTAGCCTTTGCGTTGTGGCTGTGTCGAGTCTTGTTTCTGAGGCATATGTCATTATTGGTCTTACACTGGCTTTATAAAGTCTTGATTTCATCTCAGTGTTAATGTGTCTGTTTCGCCATATCGTATTATTAAAGCATCCTGCCAGTCGATTTGCTTTTTGTACTTGATCTCTTACTTCTTTGTCGAGGTCTTCATAGCTAGACAGTGTAATACCCAGGTATTTTATTTCCATTACTTAATCAATACTGATGCCATCAATTTCTATTTTACATCTGGTTGGTACTTTGCGCTAACTACTATTGTTTTAGTTTTGTGCGAGGAGATTGCCATATTAAATTCTTATGCCCTTTTGTTAAATCTATGGACCAGTCTTTACAGACTATCTTCATCTTGGGCTATCAATATTGCCTGCGTAACAAAGTATTTTTGTTTCTTTGTTTCCAATTCTGTATCCTCTTCCTTTGTTAACGCTTTTGATGATTTCATCCATGATCAAATTGAAGAGCATGTCTTATTCCTCGTCCTATTACTATAGGTTCTGTAAGTTTTCCATCTATTCTGACTTCCATTTTGTTGTTTTCTTGCCATATCGTACTAAAAAATTGATGTAGCCCTTGATGAAGTACATCTCTTCATTATTTAAAGATTGCTGAAGATATTCCTTCGCTGACAGGTGCCTTATTGTTTTTTAATTTTTTAGTTGCCCTTTTTATGTCTTCTAGTGTGCTCCAAGGACACTAGAATTTCTATATCCTCAAAGTATCTAAAATCTCCGTTTCATGTGTTCTTAAGGTATCATCCTCCCCTTTTTAGTATGTCTATTGTTCTCGTTCTAACTATTTTTTTTCATTGTAGAATTCTCTTTTTTTTGTTGTTTCTTTCTATTTTCATTTCGCTTAGGGTCTCGTTTAAATGCTCTTTTTGCGATGTGATCGTCTTTGACGCTTTTTCTTATTTTCCTGTACCGAATCATGTTTTATTCAGATGGTTCTTGTAATTTTTTAATTCGCGCCAGTTTCTTTTGCTCTATTAGGTCTTCGCGTTTTTCAGATCCATCTTTACCTTCATCTAAAAAATCTTTTAAATTTTTAAATTGTCCTATTTTCCAGACACTCCTCAGCTGATTTGTATTGTCCTATTGATCTTCTCCTTTGCTTGCCCTATTTTTCCTATCCAGTTGCAGTATAAAATGTTAAATTTTGGTTTGAAAAGATGTAATATGATGGCATTTTAATTTTTTCATGTTTCACTTTGTTATTTTCTCTGTATTTTTTCATTTTGTTTTTAGATTGATTAGATCAAGTATCTTAATACCTCTCTTAAAAAAGGGAGACAAATCATCATCATCATCATCATCATCATCATCATCATCATTCAATCTTCGCTTATCCACTGCTGGACATAGATCTATCTCATAATTTTCCATCTATTTCGATCTTGTGCTTCTTACATCCAATTCCTATGACAACGTTTTAGATCGCCAGTTCAACGTGTTGGTAAACGACCTCTGCTTCGGTAGGCATCATCTCTTGGTCTCCATTCCAGTATCCGCTTTGTCCATCTATTATCTGTCATTCGAGCCACGTGACTTGCCCAGTTCCATTTCAGTGTTGCTACTCTCTCTATTGCATCAGCCACTCATGTTCTTTGTCGTAGCTGGCGATTTGGGATCTTGTCTCGTAGTGAAACGCCCAACATAGCACGCTCCATCGCCCTTTGACACACACGGATCTTTTGAACTGTTCTCCTTGTCATGGTCAACGTTTCCGCACCGTAAGTTAACACTGGCAAAACACACTGATTAAACGTTTTTCTTTTAAAGCATATTGGTATATCAGACGATTTGAAAATATGGTTCAGCTTGCCGACGGCTGCCCAAGTCAGTCTTATACGACGGAGAAGCTCAACGGTTTGGTTATCTTTTCCTATGCGAATCTCATGACCTAGGTATTTATAGGCCATTACCTGGTCTGTGGATCTTGTTCCTACGCATATATCTTCGCTGACTACAAGATTTGTCATCATCTGGGTTTTAGATATATTTATTTTCAATCCCCCTTCTAGCAAGGAAAGGTAGAGCTGATTTATAAGTTCTTTGGCCTCATCTATCCTATCAGCTATTAGTACAATATCATCTGCAAACCTTAGATGGCTAAGTTTTTATCCGTTTATGTTTATGCCCTTGTCGGTCAGTTTTGCCCTTTTACATATATATTCCAAAAGCGTAGTGAACAGTTTCGGCGATATAGTGTCCCCCTGGCGTACTCCACGTTGTATCGGGAATTTCTGGGTTTGACGATCATCCACTCTAACACTGGCTGTTGCGTTTTGATATATGTGTTTAATTATATTTATATACCGATAGTCAATTCATCGTTCTGTCAAGACTTCCAACATTTTTTGTTGATTTACAGTGTCGAATGCCTTTTCATAATCGACAAATATTAAAGCTAGTGGTTTATTATATTCAGTGCATTTTTCTATAAGATTTTTTATTACCAGTAGGTGATCGTTTGTTCCATAGCCTTTTCTAAAACCTGCCTGTTCTATGGGCTGATAAAATTCCAATTTATTTTCTAGTCGTTTTGTAATTATTTTTGTAAATAGTTTATAAATATGTAAAAGTAGACTTATGGGCCTGTAATTCTTGAGGTCGGTAGCATCCCCTTTTTTATGAAGTATGATAATTTCTGCGTTATACCACTAGGTTGGTGTTATTGCTTCCTGCAAACATCTAGTGAATAGTTTGGCAAGGACCTGCCATAATCTTTTTCCAGCCACTTTCAAGGCATCTGCCACTATTTCATCGCCTCCGAGGGACTTATTGTTTTTCATTTCTTGCACTGACCTTCGAACTTCATTGGGTGTTACGTCCGGTAAAATTTCAGATCCCTGATTGATTATCTTTGGTAATGATCCAATTCGGTTACATTGCTGTTCTTTGTTCTTGGCTAACTCTAGTTTCTTCCGACCCCGAATGGCGATTGGGTTTTCGAAGGCAGACGGGTCACTATATTTCCTTCTACTACAACTAAGGAGATAAATCGGACCCAACAAATTACATCTATGCATCTATGTCTATTTATTTCAAACTCATATCTGCCTGAACAGCGAAGTGTTCTCTTCGAGCTATTTGATAATTTTTGCGAAATAAGTATATTTCCAGACTTTTCTTTATTTCGAACAAAGGATAGTCGAACGGCCAAGTGCCGGATTACTTCACTTCTTATTTGTGGTGATAATTTTACAGTCGTGAAGACTTGTATTTATCTCCAGCAATTACAAGAGGTATGGAACCAATCTTTGTGACGAAGTCTGGCAGTTCGATGAGTGTTGGTATATGTGAGAAATAAAACGGACTACTCAGCCAAAATAGGTCTTACTTGGTCAAGATTAAGAACTAGCGTCACCTCCGATCGGAAGGGACGCTGCTTTTGTGCATTTTCCTAGTTGCATGTGCGATCTTCCGTCGGAGGGACAATACAATCGGGAATAATAAACCAGCCGGAGTGACAATTTTCGCTGTGATTGGTTTACTCTGGCGACAGTAGTATATATATAAGGTTCTTGAACTCCTAAGTGGAGCATAGAGCTATTTTGCGCTAAGGCCTTCACCTCATTCCAAGACTTTCCTTGGCCTCTTATCTCGTCCATGATGGATCTTCTCCAAGTTTGTACTGGGCGACCTCTTTTTCTTTTCCCTTGGGGATTCCACTCTAGGGCAGTCTTTGCGATACTGGAACTATTTTTTCGGAGTGTGTGACCGATCTAACCCCACTTTCTGGACTTAATTTCATTTTGTACCCTCTTTTGTTTGGTCAGGTGTAGCAGATCTTCGTTTCTGATGGTGTTAGGCCAGAATATACGAACAATTCTTCGTAGATATTTGTTAACAAAGACCTGCAGTTTGTCTGTGAGGATGTTTGTCACTTTCCAGGTTTCACATGCGTAGAGTAGAACAGACATGACATTTGATCGGAATATTCGGATCTTTGTCCTTGTAGTATACTCGTCAGATCTCCAACCAGGGTTGAGCGTGCTGAAAGCTTGTTGGGCTTTTCGTATTCTCATACGTAAAGTTTTCCACATTTTCAATCTGCATATTGTCGATAGTAAATAGCGTGTTGTTCCTTGCATTTATTCTCATGGACTTGGTTTTACTAATATTGATTTTCAAACCTATTTTATTGGCTTCAGTGGAAAGTGTTTCCAATTAGTAAGCCAGATCTTGGAACCTTTGACTTAATAGGCAGATATCGTCCGCGTATTCTAGATAGCTTAGGCGTGTGGTTAACGTCCATTGTATCCCTCTTGTGTCGGAGTCTAGTTTGGAGAGAACATAGTCTATAGCTATGTTAAAAACAAACGGGGAAAGCACGCATCCCTGTCTAACTCCAGTAATTACGTCGAATTCGTCACTGTTGATCCCATTGTGTGTCACGCTGCATTGCGCATCAGTATATAGTGACTTTATAATAGAAATTATTTTTTGCGGGATGTTTCTTAGCTCTTGCTACTTCTGGCGACAGTAGTAGCAGTTTCAAAATATACACTTGCAAATATTGAAGCAATTTTTTAAACTGTAATTACCCGACCTGGATGGTTCGTCAGCTATTTTTCACATTTGTTGACAAAAATCGTTTTTGTTGTAAAAAATCGACATTGAAATCACATTTACATAAAACAATTAACATTTTATTGAATCGTTTTAGTTGAAAGAAGAGTTCAAATATCGACTTCCAGTTCTACTTCTGATCACATTTTGTGAAAACCTTTATTGCTTGTTATATCTATCATTAATTAAACATTACTACAATACCTACGTATAATTTTTATATAAAACTGCATTTTTATTTACTAAACTCCATGTTCTATCAAATACACATCTAAAATTTTTATTTTATGGGTGTAATTAACAAAAACCGGTAATCTAATGTACCAAGCCTACAAATTTACTTATATCAATCACGTTTAGTTAGCGCTGAATCACAGTTGTTGGCTGTACTGATAACAGCAACGAATAGGAAGATTTAGGCTGTCCTATGAAAGATATTAGTAAATGGATAGACTCCCACAATTGGCTAATTAATACGTTTATATTTTACAGTGGGTGGATCAGTTAAATGAATTTATGGTACCGCCCTAAATTATCAATTACTCGAATTATTGGGAGTAGATACATTATTTTAGGAAATTAAACCCGCTTTTTTCGTTAATATGACTTTCAATTATTACATTAATCGTTAAAAAATGTAAACAAAAGTTATTCTTTTAAAACAACGTTTTTTTTTATATAAATCATTTAAATTTTTTCCTTAAAAAACTAAAATTAATTAGGGTAAAGGGAGGAGATATGAACTACCTTTTAGAAAACTGAAGCCTTTTTTTTTTATTAAATAAACATCAGAATTGTTGTATGGTCTGTTCCGGGGTTCTGTATAGTAGATGTATACAGATTCTCATAGAACGTTTGTATTGCCTTGATTATTTGAGTTTTTTCCGTCACCGTATTCCCCTTTTTTTGTTTTCCCGGTTTTTGATTTTAGTTATCTTTGATTTTCCTTTAGTTAAATTTAATTTCAATACTCTCATGTTTCTATTGTTTTCGATGGTTTGCAATATTTTTTTTTGTTTGATAGGCTCGCAAGTCTGACCTTATGCTCTTTTTAACTTTATTGCTGATAGCCTTATACTCTGGTGATTCTTTCGATGTTCTTCTTCTTTCTTCCATTAAATCCAGTGTTGTTTGTTTTAATTTCATTTTTCTCGGATTTTTATTTTTACCACAGATCTTTTTTGCAGTTGATGTTATGGCATTCGTTAATTTTTGTGTTATTTCATTTATATCTTTCGTGTAGGATACTGGTAGAGGTAGACTTTGATATTCCTCTTGATTCATTTCGAGTGCTTCTATGTTTGGTAATTTATCCTGTGTTAATAATTGTCTTCTGTCGAATTTCGTATTTACTTCTATTCGCACCCTAAATAATCGATGATCACTGCCAGTGTTGACAGAATTTAATACAGTAACATCTTTAGTAATAATATTTTTGAAGTTAGAGAGTATAAAGTCAATTTCATTTTTTACTTTGCCGTCTGGGCTGCGCCACGTCCATTTTCTCTGCATCTCTTTCTTGTAGAATGTAATTAAGCACAATAGTTTTTCTTTGCTGAGGAAATTTGCGAGCATATCTCCCCTGTGATTTCTACTTTCCCGTCCAAATTTCCAATATATTCGTTGTCGTTGTTAATTTCGTTCTTTCTAATTTTAGCGTTGAAATCTCCCGTAATTATTACGTAATATGTTTTCTCTTAGTTTATGGCTCTTGTAATGTCTTCATAAAGTTGTTCTACCTCTTCATCATCTGCAGAAGAAGTTGGTGCATAACAGTGAAGTATTTAAATGCTGTATCTACGATTTAGTTTTATTACCAGATAGATAACTCTATTAGAAATCGCTTGGAATTTAGTTACCAAGTTTTCAATTCTCTTATGTACCAAAAAGCTTACTCCTCCTATACCTTGGTTATTTCCTGAATTGTATTGGTACAAAGTGTGCCCTGATTTTAGTAGAGTCGTTTCTTCGCCTTTAATCCTTGTCTCGCATAAGCCTACTATGTCCCATTTTATGGTCTTAAGTTCTTTTTGCAACTCTTCTAGATTATCTTCTGTCCTCATCGTTCTGATGTTATATGTTCCGATGTGCATTCTGAGTGTACTAAGCGAATTCTTGCCTCCCCAGATTCCACGAGGCAGACCCTTTTTTGGGTGTGAGATTTGGCACCTGGGGAATGTTTCCGTTCGTTTTAGTATTCGCCATGTCTATATAGTTGGAAGGATGAGTAGCCTTAAAACACCACGCTGGCTAAACGGATTGGTGAGTTTTATATCAGCCGCCCACTCTGGGCCAGACGCTGTTCGTAGCAGTCCATTCTGGATCAGACGCTACTGTTTGATTCTATATTAACCCTATAATCGAGGGATGCCACTTCCGCCATCTACACCGTACCGAAGCTCCGCTTTTCCGCCGTGACTGCCGTTATGGACTTCATCCGTAACCCTGGACAAGGGACCCTAAACAGGTGCTAGTTTCCCGGGTCAGGAAACCCCCGGAACCTGCGGAGGGCAGGGATTGATTCATTTTTCCTGATAGGACTACCTTCAAGAATTTAAAGAGTTCCTACTCGCTAACCGACCCTTTTTTATCCACCAATATTTAAGATATTGACTATTCTCAGCTGTAAACAATTCTCACTGTAGAAATTTGTTTATCCAGTAGTGTTTTTATCTCTGAAAAACTGCACATAATTTGTCTTTTTATTTTGAATTTGCACATTTGTTATAGTCCATTTCCATTATATTGATAGCACATTATGTATGCAAATCCCTTAACTGTTGATACGGGTGACTCAATGAAAAATAGATATTTGCCAACAAGTTTACAGAAGTATATAGGAAAACAATTTTAAATTGAGTATGACCACCAGGTATAAAGGTTGAAGCAGAATAGAATACAATAGTTTTGAGGGTTACTAATCCCTAAATAAAGTAGCCAGTGTCGAAGTGATGGAGATTAACAGGTACTAATGAATTTGAAAGAAATGTAAGATGTTTAGTTTATTGGTTATATATAAAATAATTTGTGGCCGTAACAGGGGCCGATTTGTAAAAAAATGAATACTATTTTAATCAAATTCCATTTCAGATTCACTGCTTTCTTCAGAATCTAAGGAATCTTCAATTCCAATGTTAATTATTACCGGTTCCAGCATTGCATCAGTCATATTATCCAAATTCCACATTTTATTTTCTTCCTTGTGAGCATGACTACCAGCATTTTTCCAATTTTCTGGAGTTACTTTTGATAAGGAATGTTCTAATAATTGTTGTGGCTTCTAATTTAAAAGTTTTGTTGTTGCGTCCGACTTCACCCTTTACTTGAGACCATATATTTTCTATCGGATTCAGATCACAGTGGTATGGGGGTAAACGTAAAATAATTACATCACGGTTTAATGCCATTTCATCAATTATATATTTTTTATAAGCTGCTTTATGTTGCCTTACAATAGGTAATAATTCCTTTTTTGTCGAATTCTCCTTGTACTCAATTGCGTGTTTATCCAACCATTCGATTATCTCTCCTTTTTTCCATGCCGTTGTTGGCAATTTTTCTGCTAGTCTTGAATGGTAACTAGCATTATCCATGACTATGACAGAATTTTTTGGAATTAAATCCAACATTTGCTCAAAATATTCTTCAAAAACGTCAGCAGTCATTTCCTCGTGGTAATCTTTGGTTGATTTTGAGACAAAACTTAATAATCCACCATAGACAAAACCGTATTTGTTTCCAATATGGGTTATTATGAGTCTGCGTCATTTTCCAACGGGAATATTGTTTATTCCAGTAGATACACCTTCGATGAATGCCTGACGGGAACTTTTCACATTTGTATCAACCCATAGATATGGTACAGTATGACCTTCATTTAGCCAAGTCTCGTCCAAATAAAAAATTGTTTTCCCTTCTTCTCGGTATACTTTTTAATAGTTCTTAGATAATCTCGTCTCCAACATACAATGTAATCTTTTTTAATTAAAACGGATTTTCTTCTATTCTTTTGCCAACGAAATCCCATCTCTCTCAATAGTCCCCATAATTTCTTGTTGCTTATGATTGGTAACTCTTCGTTTTCTCTAATTAATGTTTGGATTTTGTCCAATGTTGGAAATTCTTTGTTAAAAAAAATGAGTGGAGGCTGCGTCTTATCATGTTTTTATGTATTTCTTCAATTTTCAAGGGTTTACTCCCTCCACTCTTCTTGGGAGATGAAACAGTTCCTCCTTTTCTTTCTTTTAGGAATCTATAAATTGTTGCTTCTCCAACCCCTGTCATATTTGAACACATGTTAACGATTTCACGAACATTACTTAAAGGGCGTTGATGTACAAGTGCATCGTGTACATTTAATATTATATTTTTCTCTCTTAGACTAAAGGCACCTTTAAAACTACACTTAACCGGGATAAAACCTGTTGTCGACGTCATTTTTAAATGCAAATAATAAAATATCGACACCAAAAACGTAGGTAGGTAAGACATGAACAATGTACATCTACAAACTAAATGGAAGATGCAAACAATTTCTAATTTATATTATTGGAATAAGCTGTAATGTGGCATAAAAACTACTTAAACTATCATTAGTGAAGCCTTATCAGTAATTCCAGGTAATCGTTCAAAGAAGGTATTCTTTTTGTGTCAGGCGATAACTTGTATAGAAAACAATAATCACCTTTAAATTACTGTTTACATTAATTTTTTTACGCACAAAAAAGGTATAGTGTGATTAATGGACAATTATTTTACAGAAGATTTTTTAAAAGATAATGAATTGTTGACGGCATCTTAAAATATTAATTTTTTTTATTTATTTCAAAACAAGTATAGGGTGACGCCTATAGTTTTTTGACCTGTTGAGGATTTGCATACATAATGTGCTATCAATATAATGGAAAAGGACTATAAAAGTACAGCCTTAAACACGTAAAAGGAGTTGACTTAAATCAACCCCTACGTTGATCAAGGTTAGTAGATATTTAAGTAGGTTGTCTCGTAACTATAGACCAATCAAATGCTCGCTTTTTAAAGGCGGGAATACGTCACCCATACGACACTTTTAAAATTGCCATAAGCTTCAATGCTAATATAAGGTTCAAAAACTTAGGTTTTGCAATATATTTTGGGATTTTCTTGGGTATAGGGATGTTAAGTGGTTCTTATATTAGTAATTATATCAATTTTTTTTCTAAAATCAGTAGTCTGATGACAAAAAATAGTGATAATATTGTGTGTTTTAAATGGAGATAACAGTTTATTTCGCACAAAAACCCAAATAAACAGTAGAAAAAGTTCAAAAGCAAAAATACTAAATATGTAGGAACTTACTTATTATGTTTTTCCTGGAATTTGCAGCATTTTTATCATATCTAGTGGAAGGCAAAAAAAACCAATAGGTAATATTAATAATTTATTATTAGAATAAAATACAAAAAATGATTAGTCCTTCAAGCACAAATCTTCAAGCTATATATACTTATCTCATCTAAAAAATATATCATTATTATAACGTACAAAACTACATATAATTGTTATGACAAACCTTGATATCACGGCTACGAAAACACACTTCACAAGTGTTTATGTACACAATTAACTAAATAGTAAGTCTCTATAAATAATATTGTCCTTATACCTATACTTAAAAATAAAAACTAAACAATAACTAAACAAATAAACGAACTAATGATACTATAGAATAGAGACAACAAACGTGAACTTAACTGTCCATCAACTGTCAAATTTGACTTTGTCGTATGAGTGACGTAAGCATTCTGCCTTCCCCTCGCTTCGCCAACATAGTTACGAGACAACCTACTTAACATCTACTAACCTTGTATGTTGATAATGTCAAACTATGAATGTTATGTCTTACAGCATGATGACTAGATAATATCGACGTATAAAACGATGTATAAATATATGATTCTATTGCCTGTTATGATATTTTTTATATATTTATATATTGTTAATAATTTAAAACCTTACTTAAAACCAGTTTTAAATAAATAAAAGAAAATATGTATTTATTTTCTTACTTCTAGCAGCGTAAAACTAACTTACTGCCTTATAGGAATAAATAGTTTTTTTATTGATTTATTTAAGCAGTTTAATCAAAAACAATTCTTGTATACAACCCTTGTAGAAAACATAAAACCGTCGCTTTTTGCGCTCCTTGATTACCACATTTCAACACTCGGTAAAGCAATCGGATTATTCCACGAAGCAGAAGAAAGTATTCGACTTCACCGCTGATGATACTCAACGACATTAAAGAGCTGTGGTTTGTTCGCTCCGATGGTTCCGTTACTTTCAGTTTTAAATTGAACTTGAAAACATTTCAAGGTTCTGTGATTTGATTAATTAATACCCGAAAATGTAGCGTCACAAAACGAGTCTTTATTGTTCTTGGCGGTGTTCACACACTTAGTTTCTTTTGACATTTAGACTATGAAATTAAAAGGACAGGTTCGTAATTGTTCACTGAAAACCAATTAAGAATACAATGCGTTGACGAGAACTAAAGCATATTTATCTTTTCTGAAAATGTTATATACAGGTTAAAGTAATTCAAACACAGTGACAGTTTTGTTTAAGTGTTTCCACGGTTGGGCCATGATGATTTGTCACGTACTACTGCGCACTAGAGGCATCATAAAATACTAAAAATTTAAATCTTTGCAGACTTAAAGATAATATGTCACTTTCATAGCTCCATATTTAAATCCATTACATCCAGATCAGTTGTTACAGTAAGATTTTTTGCGTGCATAAGGCAGTGGCGGCTCGTGGCTTCAGAGACAAGGTCGGCAAGGTATTTTTTGTCTCCTCAGATAGGTATACCGTCTAATAAAGACTTAAGTAAATCATCATAGGAGATTTTTTGTTTTCTTGTTTTTTGTTTTTTTTTTGTTTTTCCTATAAATTTAGAACCTAAACATGTTTATAAATTAACTCAAGTCTACGTTGTTTGGAAGTAGCAAAATGGGTTATAACGTCATCGTAAAATTTATTAGAGTTTTGGAGAGATTTTAAAAGTTTTTTTTCTATTGACATTTGAGACAAGCTTGACATTCTCTCTTGTTTCATGGTATTTCGACAATAAGTTTTGATTTCTTTGAGGCAAGAGAAATCTCGTTCATTTGAGGCAGACGTTGGTGGTAATGAAAGAATTAATGACAATAATTTATTAATTTCGGTAACAGTTTGTTGTAATGAATTGCAGTATACAAAAATTATACATATCTTGTAACTTATCCCAGCTTCCGAAAATATTTGGATCAGCATATAAAACTTTTAATTCATTTTCTAATTTTATTTTATTAAAGAATGATGGATAATTTTTAATTAACCTGTCTAATAAATATCTTGGAAATTCTTTGGCGTAACTTTTAAATTTTGAATCGTCAAAGAAGTCAAAAATTTGCAAATCTTCAAAATTCGAAAAACGAGCATAATAATAGTATCCAAAATTTCAAAATATACTCGTTTTTCGATATCTGTTTCTGTGTCATGCCTTTGTCTTTTTTTTGGGGGTTCGGAAATATCAAGCGAGTCCAAAACTTCACTGCGTATATACTGGAAATTACTATCATTACGAAAATCTCTGAGATTTTGCACAAGTCTTGTTATTCTATTTTTGGAATGAATAATGTCAGTTAACTGATTTTGAACAACATTGAATATCAAATCGGTTTGGGTAAACACTTTCTTAAAAATATTTAAAAGTATGTTAAAAGAATAATCATTTAATAAAGTTTTCAAACCGATTGCTTCACGGATCGAGATATCATCACTTTGAAAATCGTCGCACCCAATAATAAAATCAAAAACTTCCAAAAGCTGTTCACGAAAATCTGCTACGGTGAAAACTAACCGAGATTTAAAATTCCATCGCGTCTGACAAACTGTTGGCATTTTTTCGAAACAAACCGTTCTAAAACATTAGTCCGTTTAGGTGAGCTTGAGAAAAATGAAGCAAATCCGCTTAAATTGGCAAAAGAAGACGACATTCTTTAATTTTTTTACATGTATCCTGCAAAACTAAATTCATTCTATGCGCATGACAGTGAGTAAATAAAGCTTGCGGTGCAATAGCTTTAACTTTTGCCTGGAGACCATTTAATTCACCAGACATCACGGCAGCGCCGTCATAAGTTTTTATTTACCGACCAATTTATTTTTGATATCAAAAAATTTTAATCTGTCCTTTAAAACACCAAAAATATATTCTGCCTTATGGCTTTTACTCACGTCTGTAAAACCTAAAAACCTCTCATAGATATTACCACGTAACGTAACAACAATTGATAATTGTGAATGACATGATATGTCGGTATCGGTAATTTCATCTACTTCTAGTGAAAAGCAAATGGTTTCCTGAATCTCAGATTCAATAACGTTACTCAAAATATAACTAATTGATTCTATTAATTCATTCTGGATTGTTTTAGATACACCGCTAAATGTCTTCGAATCAGAAAGTAAATTAGAAAATTCCAAATCGTATTTCTTAAACATTTTTATTAGTTCTCTATATTACCTTGATTTAACTAATGCTCCGATTCATCGTGTCCCCTAAAAGATAATTCCTGACAACTTAAAAAAATTACAATATCAATTAAACGACGTAAAACTGCGTGATTATTTTTTACAATTTCGTTATGTTTAATAGCATTTTCACGTTGGGCATTATCTAATGAAACAGATATTTTGATTTCCAAATAAATCTAATTTAATCTGGCTGTAAGTATGATCTTTCGAAATATCATGTTTATGTAAAGCCCTAAATAATTCCTTTAAATTATCGTAACCAGATTCACACCACGGATTTTGATGTTTGCCCCTATTTGTCGAAAATAAAATGCAAGGCCAACAGAAAAGTTTGTTTTTTATTTCACTCCCGGTAAGCCATGAGTACTTGCTGTACCAATTATCTGAAAATGATCTATTGCTTCCCTTACCCGTACTAATATTTATAAGCCGGGACATTTTAGGCAAAGGACGCCCCTTATTTTTAATAACAATTTGTTCTTCGTATGGAATAGATGAAAACCCATTATACAAAATATAATTTACAATATCAGACTTATCAATACTTACAGTTTCTCCCATGGCTTGCATTTTTTAGGTTAATTTACCTGAATTTGTTTACACTTTAATTAAAAAAAAAACTTCTATGTCAAACCCTTTAACCTTTAACTATTTACGGCAGACGTAACGTATCACAGTATTACTTTGGAAAATAAAAATAAATCACATAAAGAAAGGCTAGTTGGTGCACTGAATATCACTTTACTTTACTACTTACGTTCTTATATGAAATAACATTTCATCCCGCGCTCGCAATGTACAGTTCGCGAACAATCACCAATCTAAATGAAGCATCGGCAAATTTAATTTTGCCGTACTTGGTAATTAAGTTCATATGGAAAGGAATGTATATTTGGTTGCTAATCAACTAATATTCCGTCGATTTTTACAAGTAAATCGTCAAGGTTGGGATCGGCTCGCCGAAAACGCAAAACGTGCCTTTTTAAGAATCCACAGGCGGATGGATGTCTCCGATATCGGATCATCAATTCGAAAAGTGTCTACGCAGGGATCACTTAACGCTCAGATTGGACGAATTCTTTTAAAAACCATGAATAAAATTTAGTCTGGTCGAATTGGTCGAATTCTTTTAAAAACCATGAATAAAATTTGGTCTTTATTATCTCATTATCTCACAGATATATTTTTATTTTACAAAAACAAATGACATCAACTGATTACCTGCCACAATTAATTATTGAAATACTGATTAAATTAAATATTAACAAAATCTATAATATCTATTAAGGTGTGGGTCGGCACTGCCGACCCTGCCGACCCTGACCGGCCGCCACTGGCATAAGGTATAACATGGAGGTGTTGAATTTTTAGCGATCATAAAATCTCTACACGACCAGTTTGCTTAAATGATATATTATGTGAATATGAGGATGAATTTTGTACATTCGAAATTATAGATATTAAAACTATTTTAGTAACAGTGTATAGAACCGGAAATGGGAATTTTAAAGTTTTTCTAGACCTATTAGATGTCAAAAAAGCTTCTCATGAACTAAACAGTTTCTGTGATCTAATTTCTACTTTTGGTTTAATCATAAATATTAATTAATTTACTAGAATGACTACTAGATCAGCAACTTGTTTAGATAACATCTTAACAAATATAAGCAGTGAGATCGTTCGATGTGGAATTGTGGACCCATGTATTTCTGATCATTTTGCTCAATTTCTCTACTTAAAAATAAAATCTGAAAAAATTATAGTGCTAATACATACAGAAGACATCTAACAAGTAATGGAATCCTTATGTTAAAACAGTCGTTAAATAATGTTGACTGTTCTTCAGTTGTTTCTCTTAAAACAGCAACAGAATTAGCTCAATTTATTACCGAAATGTATGTAAAGCTAACTGAAATTAATTTTCCAATAAAAAAATCACGAACTCATAGTAAAGCTACAATTTCTTGGTTTGATGATGAACTAATAGTAATGCGAGAAAATAGCAAATATGCAAAAACGATAATTGCTGATGTTACAAAGAAATATAGCGGGAATAAAAAAGTTTAAGAAGCACTATAAAACAACAATATCATTAAAGAAAAAACTGGCTTATGAGAATTTCTTTTCCAATTCAGAAAATATATCTTGTGGCAGTTGGAGAGTTATAAATTTCAAAATAAAAAAGTCTGTCTAAGCGTGATTACATCAAACGATTTCAATAATTACTTTACTTCAGTAGCTAAACATATTAGAAGTTCTTTTAATTACACAAATGAAAATGTAGCCATAGATTTTTTGAAAGATGTACACTCCCCTTGTCACTCTTTATTTTGTTGATGTGCATCTTTGTTACGTTGATTTTGAAATAGCATTTGACAAAGTAAGACATGAAAAATTAGTCCAAATTCTAAAGACAAAAAACATAGACCATAGGGACTTACGAATAATAACAAACCTCTACTGGAATCAAATAGCACAAATCGTAATAGATAACGAACCCAGCCCAGAAATTGAAATCAGGAGAGGAGTTAGACAGGTATGTATTATGTCCCCATTACTATTTAATGTATATAGTGAAGCCATTTTTGAAGAAGCATTACTATCTCAAAGTGAAGGAATAATAATTAACGGAAGATCTATTAACAACATAAGATATGCAAATGACACCGTGATTATGGCAAGCTCTGCTGAACAACTCCAATTACTGCTAAACAAAACAAACAGTTTCTGTAAAAAATATGGACTAAAAATACATATAAAAAAGACCAAATACATGATAATAACAAAGAAAACAAATATACCAACAAACATACATTTGGGAAATGTACCGATATAAAGGGTTGATAAATACAAATACCTAGGAACCTGGATTTCAGACAATAATGATCAAACAACCGAAATAAGAGCAAGGATAGAAATAGCAAGAAATGCGTTTGTAAAAATGAAAACAATTCTCTGCAACAAACACCTTAGATTAGAACTGAGAGTAAGAGCACTGAGATGCTACATGTTTTCGATACTGCAATATGGACTTAAAAGCTGGACATTAAAGCAAGAACACATAAATAAGTTGCAGTCCTTTGAAATGTGGTGTTAAAGGAGGATGCTTAGAATAGCATGGACATAGAAGAAAACTAACACGGAAGTGTTGTGAGAAATGGGCAAAGAATACAAAATAATAAACACAATAAAAATAAGAAAGTTACAATATCTGGGACACGTAATGAGGGGACAGCGATATGAACTGTTAAGGCTGATAATACAGGGAAAGATGAGAGGAGAAAGGAGTATAGGAAGAAGAAGAGTGTCATGGTTGAAGAATTTAAGGGGCTGCTTTAAATGGAGTTCTATAGAACTATTCAGAGCAGCAGTAGATAGAGTAAAGATAGTGATGATGATATCCAACCTCCGATCGGGAGACGGCACTTAAAAAAGAAGAAGAAGACTTATCCAAAGATTTTGACTGTGTTTCGCTTGAATTACTGTTGGAAAAAATGCAAAAATATGGTATTAGGGGAAACACTTCTAATCTATTTAGATCATACTTAACAAATAGTAAACAGGCAGTTTTTTTTAATAACAGCTATTCTGTTTAACACTGTCAAATATGGGGATTCTCAAGGTTCGATATTGGGACCCACATTGTTTCTTATTTATCTGAACAATTTATTTCACTATACTTTTCCTATAGCAAACAAATTTGGTGAGTATTTTTGTACATCAGTCAAACGCACATTATTAAAACATTTCAATAACTATACCTTTAACGATTTCACAACTATGACAATTAACAACACATTCTTTTTTTCTGAGGTTTCACCATTTGATATTGAGAATGCTATATCTTCCTTAAACTATACCAGCTCAGTAGGTATTGATCAAATCCCCACTAAAATAATTAAATACATTTCTTCATATATATCTCCTGTTCTGTCTCACATCATCAACCTATCTGTCAAGGATGGCAAGTTTCCAAGTGACCTTAAAACGGGAGTAGTTAGTCCAATTTTCAAAAAGGGAGATCCATGTTTGGTTGATAATTACAGGCCAATCACCGTAACAAGTGTACTCTCTAAGATTATCGAAAAGTGTATTTACAGTAAAATGTTAAATTTTCTGAATAAATATGATATCTTAAATAAATTCCAGAATGGTTTTCTTCCTAATAAATCTACAGAGAGTGCTTCTATTTCATTATTTAATTATATCCACGCTGCTTTGGATCGAAAAAGGTATGTGGGTGCACTCTTTTTTGACTTAACTAAGGCTTTTGACTCTATTGACATTGAAATTATACTGCATAAATTAGAAGCCCTAACACCACATCTCAAACGCCTCGAGTTTTTCCATGGATGCCTCGGTTAGTGTCCATGATTCAATTCCATAGAGCAGCACTGTAAATAAGTAGCATCTCAATAACCTAATTTTCGTTTTTAAGGTTAGGTCGTGGCTCTTAAATATCTTGCTCATTCTGACAAATGCTGACCTGGCTTTTTCAATTCTTTGTTTTATCTGAACTGAGTGGTCCCATTGGTCGTTTATGGTGGTTCCTAAATAGTAGTAACGGGAGTATTTGTTGCTGATCTACCAGTAATTGACTAGGTGGAATATGCTTCTTACTGATGACCATGTACTTTGTTTTCTTGATGTTAAAATCAAGCCCGCATTCTTGACTGATTCTCCACAATTGCGTTACTAGTGTCTGTAAATCTTCTAAACGGTCTGTAAAGAGGATGGTGTCGTCTGCATATCTGATGTTATTCAGGCCCTCACCATTTATGAGAATACCCTCTTCGATATGCTCTGCCTGGCTCATGACGTGTTCCGAATAGACGTTAAATAATAGGAGATAGAGTATGCAGCCCTGTCGTACTCCTCTCTTTATTGCAACTTCTTCTGTTAGTTGGTCTTTGACCCGAATGGTTGTTGATTGGTTGTAGTATATGTTCTTGATTACTCGAAGGTCTTTGTTATCCAGATTAGTTGCCTTTAGTATATCCATGAGCTTATCGTGCTTGATTCTGTCGAAAGCTTTCTGGTAGTCGATCTGGTAGAATCTGGTAGTCTTTGCACCTTTGAAATAATGCCTGAACCACGATCATGCTTCTCTTGTACCTAACGCATCCCTGAATCCAAACTGCGTTCGTGAGATCTGTGACTCGCATTTCTGATAAATTCTTCTGTGTACATATTATCTTAAAGAAGGTCTTAAGAATGTGGCTCATTAGACTGATAATACGATGCTCTTGGCATTTTTTTGCATTAGGTTTTTTAGGTATAGCAATAAATGTAGATTTTAACCAGCTCCCTGGGATTTTTCCCGAGTCATAGATTTTATTGGACGTTGTCGTAAGCCATTTTACTCCTTCGTCTCCCATGATTTTTTATATCCTATCCTATATTTAACAGTGGTTTATTCCAGTAAAAGAAAAATTTGAGACTAACAGGCTAAAAAATAAAAATAATAAAAATTAATTAACAAAATTTAAAAAATATAAATCTATGAAATAAGGATTTTTAAGGACAAATTGAACATTTTAGTATCTGGTGTTAGCACCTCTGGCTCTAATGACGTTACTCATTCTTTACTCATTCTCTGTGGAAGGCTTCTTATCAGAGACCGTATGTACAGTTCCCGTCATATAAAACTGGTACACTTTTTTTTCCCAATGTAAACCTGTGTTCAGACTTGACACAATGGTTCGTGAATCTATTCGTTGTTGCCATCACAGATAACGGAATTGCACTAAATCTAAATAAAAAAAGAACGTTTAAAAATGTTTAAAGTTTTTATATATGTATTATTATTATTATCATTAACAACAAAAAACCGTATCTAATAAATTTAATAACCAGAGAGAGGGTTGAGTTAATGCCCAAAATGTTTAAAGGATCTTTAAACGTACGTATTGGCACAGAGACATTGGAATGCATCTACTGTAATTTTATAATGTGTTTGTCGCACAGCCCTCCTTTTCGCTGATTTGATACAATATTTTCGTTGTACTGAATTATATAAACATGAACAGATAATTCCATTGGAATCCGCCGACCACAGTCCATCTAATCAGAAGGTATAAAAAGGCCTGAACTTGTTTATAATAAATTAATAGTAAGTTAAGCATTTAAGAAGTGAATTGTATTTAGAGCGTTTATTTATAGTTTGGCAACAAGTATATTGTATTGTATTTTTGAAAATAAAGTTTTTAAAAACGAAAGTTTCCACGACCATAAATTTAATTACTGGCAACGTTGCCCTATAAATTGGAATGACATATGTGACAAGATCAACTTACACAACTTGAAAAACACGATTTTTGGTTATAAGAGTTGTACCAGTTTTTTATGACGCGAACGGTACTCAAAATCCAAATTTTACCATTCTTCCTTTAAAGCATTTCCCAGTTCATCAAGGTTACCTGGAGCGACGATAAGGGCTCTTATGCGTCTTTTTAGGTAGTCCTAAACAAGCCTAATTGGGTTTAGGTCTGGTTTAATTGCTGGCTAATCAAGAACTTAAATACCAACCTCTTAAAGATATTGCACAATTCTAGCAACATGCGGGTAAGCAAGATTATCTTGTCCACAAGAATGAAATTATCTTCAATAATTGGAACAAAAGGCACAATGTTTTCTTTAAGAATCTCTCTCATATATACCGATCAGCTGTCAGGGACACCCTACGAAACACTGGTAATAATTTTGTGTAACCTGCAAAGAAGATGCCTTCCCATATCATAATCGAGCCATTTCCAAAATTTCTGACTGCTCTTATGTTACACTGGGCAAATGGCTCACCGGCGCGTCTCTAAACTGGAATACCTCTGTCGGATCGACAAAGTGCAAATTTTGACTCATCGTTAACAGGAATATTAGCCCAGTCGTTAATATCCCAATCGACATGTTTTTGTGCAAACCTTAAAAGTGCCATACGGTGTACCCTCGTTAACAGCGGAGCAGTAGAAGGAATTATGGCTCTGATTTCAAATTCCCTTATTCTGTTTCTGACCGAATTTATACTTATTCGAACATTACGGACTGTGAAAAGATCATTTCGCAGTTACCTAGCTGTAATCTGGCGTCTACGCAAAGTCTGCAAATGTAAATAACGGTAATGCGGGGTTCGTGCACATGGGACGCTCTAAAACTGGTCTTTTTGTGTAACCTCCAGTTTGTCTATACCTTCTTATAGCTCGTCAAATGCTGGATTGGTAAATTTCCATTCCCAGTATTGGAACATAATTTAAGTTATTGAAATGTAGCGATTGTTGTTGTGTGTCAGTTTGTAACGTTTCTTTCTTAAGTATTTTGTTCATATGTGGTTAAGCCATAATTGTAATGAAAATTAGATTTTCGACGGTTCGGTTTCCATTATTATGATCGTTTCCTACAATGTGATCCCTTTTTGGGATCGTTTTTGGGATACTAATGATGTTTTGTTGTTTTATTTCTTCGCTCTTTTAAAATTTCTTGTTTATAAATGACATTGGGTAATGATTTTTTGTTAATACCTATGTTAGCAGATTTTGTTTAGCTAAAATGCATTTTAATTTGAGCAGGTGTTTTGGACTCTATAATATATAATAATTTGAACACATCCAGAAAATGAAGTGAGGTGTTTTTAGCTTTTTCCATTGTAAATTTGATTAATTCTTCTTTACTGTTGATGTTTATCAAAAATTTGTTCACTAGTTTTGGTCCGAGAGGCTGCAGATCATTATAGAGGAAAAGGTACTGGCTAGGAAGACGACATATATCGTAGCTAAATAATTTGAGACAATGATACAACTGTAACTGTTGAGCTGTTCATAGCAATAGTATTAAAGGTTAACATAATCGTAATGATAGCTAAACTTTTTAAAGAAGACGGCACTTAAAAAGGGATGATAAAAACGAACAACTCAGTACCAGGAGTCCAAGGTGTCGTTAAACTAATTAAAACGCATAATACTGTAGTTGTACATCAGCAAACCAAGTATGCATGAAGGACATTTCTTTTTCAGATAAACCAACCATGTAAAACTTACTTTACTTTTTAGTGTCTGGATCCGACTACAGTTTTTCTGCCCAATATCGGGCTATGTCTACATCCTTTGTATTTGCGAGCCATAAATCATCGAGGGTGCACTTTGATGGGCAAAGTCTGCATACTCTCAGGTGCTCCACGTTCTGTATTTCCCCACATTCACAAAGTGCGTCGCTGTCTGTCTTGATGCCCCACTTAATGAGGTTCTGTTTTACAGGGGCAACACCTGTGCGTATGCGATTGAGTGTCCGCCAGGTTCTCCAGTCCAGGTTCATTCCATTAGGTCGTTCTGGATGTAGGGGGAACAGTTCGGGTGGTTCGACGCTGACATTTTTCATAAATCTTTTCCTTGATTGAAGTCGGCTGATTCCTGGCGGTTCGTCAAACCCGTATAATTGGTGCCTTTCATGGAAAGTTTGCCTGAACTTCTCCACATATTGTGAGGCGCATCTACGGTCGTCTGGTGATGCGAATCCAGCTACCCGGTAAAGTAGGGGTAGAGGGGTAGGCTTCATACAACCAATTATTCTACATGTTTCATTTAACGCCGTGGTGACTTGTTGGGCGTATCTAGATCTACCCCAGACGGGACAAGCATATTCCCCTGTTGAGAAACATAAGGCCCCAGCTGTTGTCTTCAAGACCTGGGGGTTTGCACCCCACTTGCTTCCTACAAGTTTCCGGAGAAGGTTGTTTCTCGTAGAAATATTTTGTCTTGTGCTCTGACAGTGGAATTTATACGTTAGTGATCGGTCTAGTATTACTCCAAGATATTTGTGCCTATCAGTATGTTTCAAGCGTTGTCCCTCCCAAGAAACATTCAGTTTTACATGCGCGAGTTGGTTGTTGAGATGGAATGCACATACTTGGGTTTTAGTATGGTTTGGCTTTAATCAGTTTTGTTTGTAGTAAGTTGACATCATGTTAAAAGCCTCTTCCATTGTCGACTCTACTTGTGTGAGTGTTTTCCCCTTTAAATATCATGTTAAAATATTATCTATAAATTAGATAAGTGGCTTAATATAAAAACTTAAAGAATTTGGGTGAAGTTTATATAGGTATAATAACAGCATCATTAACTAACTGTTTGATGATCAAATTATTTACTTGCAAAAGATGTAATTACCTGCTGTACTGTAGTGATACCAAAATCATATATCCTGTTCGTATCGTATGAGGGTATATAATCGATATTTTACATAATAAAATTGGAAATATCAGAACATTTAGTCATTTTTGTTGGCAAATCTACAATGTCTCAAAAACCTACTTTTTCATATTTCTACGAACGTGATTTCAGAGAACTAATAACCCCAATTAGTCATATTAAAAGGTAAATATTGTAAAATAACTTCAGATATGTAATAATACTGGTACTTATATAATAATAACGGATTACCAAACACCCACATATGATTAAAAAATCAATTAACCAACAGCTTTTTTTTAGTATTTATTACAATATGGGAAATTTGAATTAAATTGAATAAGCAAATTAAATTTTTTAACGTAGTTCTATATGCTGTAATTAACTTTTGAATTAGTTATAAAAAACTAACTTAAAAGTTTCAGATATTTAATAAGTTCAATGCACATTTATGCGCAAACGACAAACCCCCACAAGTGTTTTAGTTTTTTATATACCCATAACTCACTGGACAACTTTTCTGAACAAAATTTTTTCATGATCTCGGCTCGATTTAAATTTTTCGATTTGAAGATTTATTTTTATCTATCTCTACTAATCTATTCTACTAATCAAATCATTATGGCAATGAGTACTAAAAGAGGAAAAGAGACTGATTATGGTAGTGGTGGACTAAGGCTAAAGCGGGCTCTAGGCAACACTGTAATTCCCGGCCTATTTTTAAATTCATCATCATCATTCTGGCTTAACAACCCTGCGTAGGTCCTACTATTTTCCTACTATCCGTTCTGCATATGGTGCCATACGATGATATAGTACTGTGGAAAATATTTTATACGCTGCATTTAGAAGCGAAATTCCTCTGTGGTTAGAGCATTCAAAGATATCTCCTTTTTTGTGTATGGTGCAAAGTATTCCAATAAGCTAATCATTGGGGAGGGATTTCTGTGCCCATATTTCTTTTATCAGCTGCTGTAATGCCATTATGGTATCATGGCCACCTTCTTTATATAGTTCAGCTGGGAGATTATCTATTCCGGGTGATTTGTTTCTGGCTAGTTTTTTAACTGCATCTTTAACTTCAAGAATCGTTAGTGGTTCCTCTTCCCTCTCGTCTGTTCCCCTTACCTCATCTCTTTCGTCTTTCAGGTTTTGTTCTTCCCCTATATTAAGTGCCTGGTTAAAGTATTCCACCCACCTATTCAATACATCTTTCCTTGTTGTTAATAGGTCGCCATTCTGACTTCTGTATTGTCTTTTGTTTGCCTTAAATTCTTTTTTGTTGATGTTAACTTTCTTATAGAATGCTCTGAATTCTTTCTCTCTGTTGAGGTTTTCTATATATTTAAGTTCCTTATTTAGGTAGTTTCGTTTTTTTCTTTTGTGTATCCTCTTTTCTTCTCTTCTCTTTGTCTGGTGTAATTCTATACCTACAGTTGTTCTAGTTTGTTGGGTAAGTATCTTTCTTGTTGCATTCTTGCATTCATCGTCAAACCAATGATTTTTATGGGATGTTTAAACTTTCTGTCATTAAATTCACTTTGCGTTTGATAGTTTGGTTTCAAATCATATACGAGGTATGTATTTAGTTCTAATTAATTATCGGATTCCAAGAAAAAAAGGAAACAAACAATACTACTTAAACAAATATATCCAGATTAATTAGTTATATTGCCTTTTTTCTCACTTTTATTTCTGCAAACTCGTCAATTAGTTTGTCATAATTAATAGAATTAATTAATTCTCTTTTTTCTATTATAAAGTAATGATAAACTATTAAATTTTTGTAGGACTAATGTCGATCTTTTTTTGGATAATTTTTTTTCCGACCATTACTGAGAATGATCTTTTACTGTTGGCATTCTTTGTTTAATGAGTTAAATAAGTTCTCAGACTTGTTTTTAAATTGGGGAATGTCCCAATATTATTATTTTCCTGAAAAAATAACTACATGGATACAGGCGAAATAATTACTCTTAAATTGTAATACTTCATTTTTCAGTTCTTGTATTCTGTCATTGTATCACTTATCCAATTATATTGTTTTTTCATGTTAGACTCATATGATTTACAAATCTAATTTAAATTTGGAGAAAGATTCTTGTGGTGGAAATGTTAAACCCAAAATAGTAGATATTAAATTCATTTTCTGAAACTTTAGTCTTGTGACATAATAGCTTTTAGCAACTATTTGGAGGCATATATAGGCAAGATTTTTATTTCAAAAGACTGTATACTTAACATACAGGAAATATATAGACAATACAAGCAAATAACTATTTCACGAGACAATTAATACACCATATCAACGAAAAATAATCTTTATTTATTTGTAAACAATATTAAATGTACAATTATTATAAGCTATATTAGTTTGCCTATTCTTTCCTACCAAAGCATGATTTTGTATATTATTGATCTGTAGCATTTGGGATCTCGAAGGTCTAGCTTCATTTGTTCTAAAATTTTCGATCAACTTCTGGTGGTGACTGGAAAACAGCTGTAGATATGGTTTAAGAGAACTTGCATTCGAGTGACCCGTTAATTTAATTAACTCCTGTTCAGAAACACCTTGCTTGAACAAGGCTGGCCCAGCTAAAGATCGATGAGAATGGTTTGTTATTTTATGTTTTTTGTGTCTATTCCAATTTTTTCAGCGGACATTTTTGTCCAGTTAGATACGGTGTTGATTCCAAGTGGACAGTTTTTGAACCAAGATCTATCCTTCCAGTTATGATGAACGATAAGAAGGGTATGTTTGATAAAATCTTTGGTCCTCTTTTTTCCATTAATTTTAAAAATAATCTAACTGGGCATAAATTTTCGGTTAATGAATTTTTTACCAGCCATTTGCTGCTTGCCAAACTTTTCGAACCACCTTGATCTATTTAAGAAAAAAATGCTGTTGTATTCAATTCGCCCCGTAAATTCTCCTTTTAACATCAAATTCCTTATGGAAAAAGTGAAACTTGCAGTTTACTATTGCCTCTCCAAGCAAGTTCTAATGAGCAAAGGTGAACAAACTTTTTTGCGCTCCATCAGGGGTTTCCTCGTCGGACCTTTGGATGGTTTTTAATAGTTCTTCGGTGGATAATGCTTTTGAACTTTTG
The DNA here is from genome assembly GCF_040954645.1 of Diabrotica undecimpunctata. Lineage (NCBI taxonomy): Eukaryota > Metazoa > Arthropoda > Insecta > Coleoptera > Chrysomelidae > Diabrotica > Diabrotica undecimpunctata. The sequence continues at coordinate 146,941,591 of NC_092808.1, forward strand.
AAGCTTCCTCCGCTTAGTATCTCTGGCCAATCTTGCATATTTGAAAGGTATATCTGTGAAAGGGTCGATTTTTGTGCCGTACTCTGTAAAATATTTTTTTTGTACCATTTTTGCTGTAGTATTCCACATTGACTTTACACACGACTCTTTATAGTCTTCGTCATTTCTTTTTTCATGTTAAAGGCGTAATCCTCGGGAATTTTTGCTAGTTCCGTTATGGAAGTATATCTTTCAATCGTAAAATTTCTCACCCGTAGGAACTCCGAATTGGGTCCAAAAGAGCTTCTTGACCTCTGCGTGTTCAATGGGACATTTTCCTAAACCAATTTTTTGATTTCTTCACCTGGCTGGCATTCAAATCTTGATTTTTCGTCTGGATTCATTATATCTGTAAAAAAATGGAATCCGCCTTAATGAGGTTTGTCAAACTGACAACAATAGAATTACCAGACACTTTCGTGATGGATCTGTCATAATTTGGCGCTGAGAAATCACGGACAGAAAGGAGTTTTGTCAGTAGGAAACGTGGAAATTGCTATGACGTTCTATCAGACATTTTATGAGTTAAAAATAGTGTCGTGAAATAGTCTATAAGATACAGCTGGTTAAAAAATGTTTTAATTTATTAATACATAAATAATTTAAAAGATACTTTTAGTACCTTAGGATAGGAAACAAATATAATAACCCATGCAAAGAACATCTTAAATCTGCTAAGTTCCAAATGTATTTATTGTGAAACTATTTGAATAATTCCTTACGGAACTGAAGTTCAATAACCGAGATCTCAAAGCGTTACGAAACAGTTGCGTAAAAATACCTAACTGTAAATCGTAAAAATTAGGAGTCCGTCCAAAGGTCGATGAGACAAGGAAAGGTAGCATTTACATAAAATGCCCGGGGCTCCGTCGTTCGTAAAATATTCAGAATTTGATGGGAAAATTAAGAGTTTTTTATTTACAGTTGTTAAGTGTATCAGATTTTATTTTTTTCACACATTACGTTCGAAGAAAATGGAAAGCTTTTTAGTTCTTGTAGTTTAAGTTGCTACCGCCCCTAACATTTATTTTATTTGTGATTTAATCATTTCTTTTCCTGTTTATAAGTTCGATTAGGTCGACGATAGTTCATTCGATTACATGAAATTAAGTTTAAATTGAGAATATCCTTTAGAAAAAAAAATCATAGCATGTGATTCGTTTTTAAAAAGACAACCACATGACATGATGACAGTAAATTTCTCCTGTTAGTGATTCCATAGTGAATCATGAGGAAAAAACCTCATAATACTATCCCGACATGGCAAGTATTAAGTCTTCCATTTAATTTACTCCCAATAAACACCAAATTCTGATTTTATATGTGTTATTTAGAAAACATAAATAATGTATCCACGATGTGTTACTGACTGACTAATAGTAGTGGTATTTTTCTTTTAATATGAGTAACCAGATCCTACTCGAGGAATTTGCGACACAATTCGCGACAAGTCTTACTTACCATAATTAGAGCCGCTCCTTTATTTTTTTTTAACAACTGTTTCTTCTAGAATTATACTTGAATCGTTCCATTGAACCCTATGTTCATTTTCCATTTTCAGAATTGGCCCGATATTTTAATTTGTTATATTATATAGTTGTTAGGGCTCATAATTTATAATTTAAAAGTTTACAAACTTCATAGCATATAACAAAAAAAAATTCTCCGTATAAATTCTCGTAGACGTAAACAAGCAGCAGCTTATAAAAGAAAAATAGACACAGAAATCCCTCCCGATTGATTGAAATATTGGAATACTTTACATCATTTATGAAAAGGAGATATCTTTGATTGCCCTAACCACAGAGGAATTACTCTTCTAAATACAGCGTATACAATATTTTCCACACTATTATGTTACCGTATGGCACAATATGTAGAAGGGATAGTAGGAAAACACCAGGCTGGTTTCAGAGGTGGTAAATCACCTACATTTCAACTCTTTAACAAATTTTAGAAAAAACAACAAAGCAGTCTACCACTCTGTGAATAGAGGAGAAATGTTCAAAGCAATGAAAGAGCTAGGAATACTAAATTAGTTGGTAAATTTAACAAAACTAACTCTTGAAAAAGTTGAATGTAGTGTACGAATTCAGAGAGAACTGTCTGAACCTTTTTGTTAAAATGACTTGAATTAGTTACACTGTTTTATTGAACTTATTTACAACTGAAATTAACATTTTAATACATGAAATAACGGACTGTACATTTCTTCGATGCGGTATGTCTGACGGTGGCTAGCAGAGGGCTTGTTGAAGTTGACTTCTCGCAGTTGACTGGAACACCATGTTGCCATGTTGATTTAAGTTTTCTCCACTTTTAAAACAATAACGGGCTGCACCAGGGAGACCTCTCCTGTATACTGTTCAATCTGGCTCTGGAAAAAGTAATACGTATTTTACAAATCACAACCATTGGTTCAATATATAATAAATCCGTGCAAATCCTTGCCTATGCTGATGATATCAATATTGTTGGTAGAACGAAAAACGCTGTACAAGAGGCATATGTAGCATTAAAAGAATCAGCTTCAAAAATGGGTTTAATAATAAACACCAAGAAAACAAACTATATAAAAATAAGCACGCAACCACAAATCCTACTACCACTTGTTACGGAAAACGACGTCATCGAAGCAGTGAACAAATTTGTATACCTGGGAGAGCTCCTTAACATGAAAATAATACTACCGCAGAGATAAACCGCAGAGTTTGCACGGCCAACAGATGCTATTTTGGGCTCGATGTCCTCATTAAATCCACAATTTTATCGAGAAATACAAAAATAAAACTATACAAAACAGTAATAGGTCCAGTCCTAGCATATGGTTCAGAGACCTGGACTCTAACAAAAAGTAATGAAAACATGTTAGGATGTTTCGAAAGAAAAGTACTAAGGCGAATCTATGGAGCAGTAAATGATAATGGAGTAGGGAAAATACGATACAACTTCGAACTTGATAGAATATTCCAGGAACCAGATATCATAAAACATATTAAGATAGGATTTGAGGTGGATAGGGCATATAATGCAGATGGAACAAAATGACCCAACTAGAAAAACGCTCCTTGATAGACCCATTGATCAGAGAAGAAGAGGAAAACCCAGAATAAGGCTCCTTGATAACATCAATGAAGAAAAATTGGGAATATGTGCTTGACGGAGGAAGGCAATAGATAGAGACAACTGGAGAGAAATTCTTGAGGAGGCTAGGACCCACGCAGAGTCGTAAAGCCATAATGATGATCATGATGAACGTAAACAAGAAGAAGTCGTGCAAATAGTTAAAGAGCAACAAAATATGGAGCCTACTACACTTTATTCCGAGAACTAAAAAAACATCTTAATAGATTTTTTAATTATACGAAAATACACTATGTACATTTTCGTGTATCCTAGAAAAACTATAACCTTAAATTCTAATTAATGATGTCATTCGCCAAAATATAATAAATTATCCATAATATTTTTATAGTGTATAATCTATCGTTAGTATGTATGTATGTTTGGAGAGGTTTGGCTTCGAACTATGTTCAGTAGCCAGAGATCTTATTAATGACATATTACTGACTTAAAATTAAATGAATTGAAATATACGGTGAGGTTAGCCACCTACTTGGGGTAAAGAATCCATACTGGCTCACAGAACTAAAGATACAGCCTCGGATACCGGACGAAACTATCATATGACGACACGCTCTATGACAACGGAAAAACGAATTGGTAAACGAAAACCTAAACACCCCATCACAAGAATCGCGTGCTGGAACATAACGTCGTGGAATGGAAGAGACCAGGAGATCATAATATAAATGAAGAAACACAATATTGACATCTGGGCATTTTCCGAAACAAACAAAACAGGCCAAGTAACATCAAAATACGAAGAGTTTACACTCATATACAGCGGAAAAGCTAAACAAGAAAGAGCACATTTAGGAGTCGGAATTTTGCTGCACCATAAATACACGCAAAGCATCAAATATATCGAATACATCAACGATAGGTAATTAAGAATCTCTATAAAAATGCGTGACATCACAACACACCCGATAAGCACATATGCTCCAGACATATCTAAGCCCACAGCAGAAACTGAAAATTTCTATCAGCAACTACAAAACACCGTAGTTAACATAAATGCTAAACACAAAATTATCGTGTTCGGGGATCTTAATGCACGGATCAGAAACGATGTCATACCAGGTATAAAACAAAAGTACAACAAAGAAATAATTAATGACGAAGCACTAATAGACTTTTGCACTAGAAATGAAATGAGAATCAACAACACATACTTTCCTCATAAAATTTTATAATCACAAATCGAGTGATAACACCGTCCCAAGTACTTGATGTCAAAGCCCTAACATCTGCTAACCTGGGGACCGATCATAACCTTGCTTTATGCAAGATGCTACTAGAACGTCCGCAACGAAACAGAAAACCCCCGATGCTCATCGAAAAACAAAATATTGGGTCGCTAGCAACAGAGAGTACAAAACTCCTGTATGAGAACAGGATTACCACAAACTAAAAGAGATCGAGTTAAAACCAGAATGGGGAGTAGAAGATACTTGGCAAAAAATCAGGAAATGCATTAACCAAGTAGCAGAAGAAGTAATTGGAAAGCGGAAAATTAACACGAGGGCGATAAACCACTGGTTTTGTCAAGAGGTAAAAGAACTCTCTGAATTAAAACGCAAATGCTACCTGAGATATAAAAGCACACAATCGGAAGAAGCTCTCGCAGAATATGTCCAAGTAAGAAACCAAGTAAATGCAAGAATAAAACCAATCAAAAGAGAACATTGGGCTAAATTCACCAGCGACATGTACTACGACCTACATGGTGCCCAAAAGAAAGTATGGAAAATGCTTCGGAACAGGAAAAAACCAGTTAACGAGTTCGTGCAGACCAAGGGAGTACCTATAGAGACATGTCAACAGCATTTTAAGGAGCTATATGATGCTGAAGAAACGCTGAATATAAACGAATACGAAGCAGATATAAGTGCTACAATCAATGACGAAGAGGTAGAAGCAAAGATTAAGAAGCTAAAAAACAGAAAATCACCTGGAACAGATGGTATACTTAATGAACTCTTAAAATATGGAGACCCTGAACTTGCAAGTCAACTGTCACAACTATTTAACAAAATCTTGACACAGGAAATCTACCTCCCAGGAAATTAACCAGAAGCAGCTTCAGAATTAAACAGATTGGAAGATCTCCAAAAAGTAGAAGAAGAAGAAGAAATATACGTACTTTTAAATAGTATGTACTTGTGCATATCAATTGTATTTTAGTGACTACCTCAAAAATGTTTAAGCTATTTTTGTTAAATATTTATTTTTGTTTTCCTGAGAAAATTAATTAAGAGATCATACACTGATTTGTCGAATGTTTTATCATAATTATGTGTTCACAGCATGTTCACAGGTACTTTATTGTTATTAATATTATTAACCTAACCTACAAAGCTTGTTAAAATGAATGATATTAACGCATGCGCACAAAAAATTGTGATGAATATGCCTATGGACAAATTAAAACAACGACTAAGTGCTCACCAGAAATTCAGCTGATTTGGCACGAAATTATTGCTTTTCATTGCATTCGTATAAACAGAGTAAAACATTGTTTCAAACATCGATTAATTAGAAGTAATCATATGCATTTATTCCGTATTACTGAAATTAGTTGCATTTGGCTAATAACCGTGCACATAATGATACATTGATCAATCGGGAAGCTCGTTATAGCAGACAAAATCTTAATTGAATCTATCGTAAGACAAGAGAAAAGCAATCTATGGAAATTTAATACCTACGTACATATCTCTTCGATCGGTTGCTAGTTGAAATTTACAATTAATTGATGAAAATCTCTAATAGGTAATCATATAATCAACTATTTCATTAAAATAAGTAATTTTTTGATAAAAAAAAATTGGAAATAATCTTTTACTGATTTGTGTTCTAAAATACTCTACCTATAATAATAATTGTTAATAATAAAGCAATGCTATTACAATTATAGTGATAATGTTGACAGTAAAATATTCAAAAATGTAATACATAGAAAGATAACTGAAAAAACCGAAATATCTAAAAATTAGTATGGATTTATGCAAGGCAAATTAAAAATAGATCCAATTTTTATTACAAAACAGCTGCCGGAAAAACATCATAATCATTTAGTCAGTCGCATCCAGTGCTGGACATAGGCCCCCCTCAGTATCTCCCAATGTTCTCTACACTGGGCAGCTTGTAGCCAATTTCAGGGCATCCATTCCATAATTCGTCTTGTCCACCGTACATCTTGTATTGTCACTAAGTACCCTGCCCAGTGCCACTTTAGCATCGTAATTCCTTCGTATTTTTTAAATGTTTTATAATGCAATGTTCTCATTTTTCTATTTTCAAAATCGATTTTGACCCTTAAGATATCAAGTACATCATTTTTGGTGGACCAGCTAATTGTGTCATCTTTTAAAGTGCTGGATAAACGCATCGTCTTTTTGGAGAATTTTACAAAAATTCTCTAAAAACGACCTCAAAAACTACCGAGGAACAAGTTTGCACTAATTTTGTATCAAATTTTCACAAATCTCTAGAAGACAAGGTCCGTCCTAGACAGTAGTTGTCTCGCACACCATCGTTGACATGATATTATAGTTCACCGATCCCAAAAACCACCAAGTAACTAATTTGCACTGATTTTGTATCGAATCTCCAGGAGAGAAAGTTATGGCCACCACCACTGCCTCACACAACACACGCACCAGTGACTATCACCACTAAAACCAGTATATCAGTGACCATAGCTGTCATGATATTCGTATTCACATCACAAGTGGCTCGAAAATCCGTTGTGGATCTTGGCCTGCTTGTTATGGTCGTTAATTTGAATTCTCTTTTTTTTTTTTTTATTTTATTAACGCATCAACCACGCAGGGTTATTAGCGTATTTAGATTAATACAATATAGATACAATAAGTAAAATATACATTAGTTTACAATAATAATAATAATAATATCTTTGTGTGTTACAATGTTCATTTTAGATCTTTTGAAGGAGTTGGCAGTCTTTAAGATAGGAAAATATTTTTCGGGTGTCTGTATTTTCTTCTAGGGCATCTCTTAGGGAGTTGGGTATGTTATATTTTAGTCGTTCACTATTATATTTGGGACACTGTATTAAAAAATGTTTAACCGTTAAAACACTGTTGCACACTTCACACACTGGTTTATTTTTCCGCTGTAATAAATAGTCATGAGTAAGTCGTGTATGGCCGATACGGAGACGGGTAAGTATCACTTGCTCTCTCCTGTCTTTTATTTTTGGTTTCCAAAGATGTGAATGTTTGTTGACTTCGTATAGCCTTGATGGAGTGTTGTTCCAAGTTTCTTGCCATTTTTGAATTATTTTTTGTTTTAGGTATGGTTTTAAATCGTTTTGTACCAATATATTACTTTCTTCGGACATCGGGTTAGTTGGTGCGTTCTTAGCCAGTTTATCTACAACTTCGTTACCTTCAATTCCTATATGAGAAGGCACCCATAAAAAGTGAACTTGGATGTTCTTATTTGCAATGTTTTTAAGTTCTTTTTTAATAAGAAGTAGAAGGGGGTTGTCACAGTACAATTGAGTCAGTGAGGATAATGAACTTAAAGAATCTGTGATTATTATATATCTTTCTTTGTTTTTCTTTTGTATTAACAATAGTGCTTTTAGGATTGCAAATAATTCAGCCGAAAAGATGGTTGTAATTGATGGCAATTTGAAACTAACTGAGGAGTCTTCCGAATAAATTGCTGCTCCAACTCTGTCTTCATTTTTTGACGCATCGGTGTATACGTTGTAGGTATTGCCATATCTGTTTAATAGTGTATAAAACTTTTGTTTAATGACGGTTGATGATATCTCTGATTTTCTTAGGCTTGTTAGACTGATGTCGATATCAGGAATAGATATTGTCCATGGTGCTGGGTTGTGGATTGAAGAGGTATCATAGGTTTTTGGAAATTGAAAATTTAATTTGGATAAGTATGATTTTATACGAAAGTAAAAAGGATGATCAATTTGATGTGTTTGTTGGAATTTATTTGTAAATCGATCAGCAAAAACGTTATGCAGTACTGGATTATTTCGGTTTGATGACACTGCCGCTGCATATGTTAGGCTTAGATATTGTCTTCTGAAAGAAAGAGTAAGTTCTCCACTTTCCCAATAAAGACTTTGAATGGGACTTGTGTAGTGAGCACCTAAAGAAATACGTAGACATCTATTTTGGATAATATCCAGTGACTTCAAATGTGTTTTTTTGGAGGAGTTGTAGACGATGGCTCCATAGTCAAGTTTTGATCGAATTATGGATTTGTAAATAAGTATTAAACTTGAATAATCGGCACCCCAGTTTTTAAAGGCAAGGGATCGTAGTAAATTTATACCAGGTAGACAGGATTTTTTCAGCTGTTGAATATGTGTCTTCCAAGTTAATTTTTTATCAAACGTCATACCCAAGAATCGGATTTCTTCTACATAATCTAGTTTTTGTTCGTGTAGATATAATTCTTTTGTTTGGATTTGATTTCTCTTTGAGAAACAGATTGCTTTCGTTTTTGTAGTGTTAAACTGAAGTCCGCTTGTAGCTGACCATTTCTCAATGTGTGTTAACGCTTTTTGAATGTGATTGTGAATCGTTGCTATGTTTTTTCCTCTACAGAAAATAACTAGGTCGTCAGCGTATAATCTAGCTTTGACGGGGTTTTCAATTTGTGTTAATATCGAATTTATTGCTACTAAGAATAAAGTTGTGCTTAAATTTGATCCTTGTGGTATACCATTTTGTTGAATTTTTGTTTGAGAATATGTTCCGTCAACTCGAACTTGAAATTGTCTGTTTTCAAGAAAATTTGAAATGTATTTTAATATGTTACCCCTTATTAACCAGCTGCTGAGTGTTTTAATGATTGAATATTTCCAAACTGTATCATATTCTTTGCTTATATCAAAAAATATTCCAACACAATGCTGTTTTATTGCAAATGCTTCGTGGATTTCTGATTCTAAGTCAACGAGATTGTCTAAAGTTGAGCGATGTTTTCGGAAACCACATTGTTCTGGAATAATTAATTTGTTTGCTTCTAAATACCACATAAGCCTATTGTTTATTATCTTTTCTAATATTTTACCTATGCTACATGTGAGTGATATCGGTCGATATGTTTGTGGATCTGATTTTGGTTTAGTTGGTTTTTGAATAGGTATTATGATTGAATTTTTCCATGATTTGGGAAATACGTTTCTGGATAAGATTATATTGTAGATTTTGAGTAGGTGTTCTTTAGATTGAGGGCCTAAATTTTTAAGAAATATAAACGGTATATTGTCGGGTCCAGGACAAGTGTTCTTACAATTCTGAAATACATTTTCTAATTCTTCCTTTGTTATTTGTATATTGAGATCGTTATTGTTTTGATCGTAATATTCTATAGGATTTTTTTCTTCTTTTATTTTGATTTTTAAGAAATTGGAAGTATAATTTAAGTTACTTGAGTTATATTCATAAGTAGATGCTAGTATATTGGATATTTCTTCTGGGCTTTTATAAATAGTGTTATTTTGAGTTAAAAAGTTTATTGCTTTATGGGGTTTGGAACAAGACATTTTGTTGACTTTTTTCCATATAGCTGTTATAGGAGTTGAACTATGTATTGTGGTGACATATTCTCTCCAAGAGTCACGTTTGGCTTTTTTAATGGTATACCTAGCGACTGCCCTTAATTTTTTGAATTCTATAGAATTTTCTTGAGTTTTTTGTCGTTTGAATTTATTAAAAGCTCGTTTCGATTGTTTTAATGCTTCTTTGCAGTCATGATTCCACCAAGGTACCGACTGATGTTTGTGATCGTACTTAATTATTCCAACGTACTTTTTTGCTGATTCTGTGATTACGTTTGTCAGAGAGTATATTGTTTTGTCTATATCTACATTGTCATTTAGGTTTTGCAGGTTGTTTTCAACGTAATTTTGAAATTCTGTCCAATTTGCGCCTTTTAAATTCCATTTTAGTTGTTGCGCGGTAGTTGATTGTAGTTCATTGCTTATTATGATAGGGTAGTGATCACTATCATATAGATCTGGTAACACATCCCACGTAAGAGTATGTGTAATTGATGGTTCGCAAATACATAGATCTATACAAGAGCCTTCACCTGTTCTTGTGTCAAAGCGCGTATGTTGTCCGTCGTTAAGAATATTTAGGTTGACTTCTTCTATTATTTTTTCTATTTTTCGACCTAGAGATGTTAGTTTTGCTGAACCCCATAACGGATTATGTGCATTGAAATCTCCAATTATTATCCTTGGAGCAGGTAGTTGATTTAATAAGTTTGAAATTTCTTTTGAATCTGGTTCTTTATTGGGGGGAATGTAAATATTGCAAATTGAAAAAGAAATTGTGTCTGTGACTCTAATTCCAATTGCTTCAATAGTTGTTGTGAGTTTTATCAGTTTAGCGTCAAAGCTATCTTTTATGTAGATTGCTACCCCTCCGCTTGCAATTTTCGAATTTTCTCGATTTCTAAAAAAACAATTGAAATTCTTCAAGTCATGAGCTTTGTTGTTTTTGAAGTGGGTTTCTTGTAAACATATCAGACTAGGTTTATGTTTTGAAATTAGTAATTTTAACATTTCTAAATGGGTGTAATACCCATTTATGTTCCATTGAATTAGAGAGTTGAAAATGATGTGTTATTAATTTTCTATTGATGCGTCGCTTTCTAAGTCTGTTTGAAGGTCTAAGTTGATTTGCTTTAATATTTTATTTTTTATTCGAGTGCATTTGACTTTAATTTTTCGGTCCTTTAGGTAAGGGTATATATTAGTTAATAGATCTGTGACCTCTGCTGTTTCTTCTGTATACATTTTGGTGACACTTAACGGGTCTGGTGAGTTCTCACAGTTTTCAAAAAAGTCTAATAGCTGTTCGTAAGTTATAGGGTAGTTGGAATTTGGGTTCTCAAATAAAGGTTTACAGTATCTTAGCATTTCTTCTAGTGTTTTTTGTGGTTTGACATTTTGATCTGATTTTACTTTCTTCTCTTTATTTTTTGGTGTAATAAAAGTAGGTTCCTCTGTAGATGTAGTAGCTGGTGGAGAGACTTGGGAGATTGTGCGTTTGTTTTGTGCTTTCCCTGTGTTTATATGCGTTGCCTTATTTTCTATATCTATTTTTGGGTAGTTTGTTGTTTCTGAATCTTCTTTGGTTAGCTGCATGTGTGGTTTTTCTTGTTGGTTATTTTGTGGTTGGGTTTCTTGTTGTATGCTTTCTTCTTTTGATTGTTGTTGTTTAGTGTTTGTCTGGGTTTTTTGAGTTGATAGATTAGTTGAATTTTCAATTGGGTTTATATTTGGAACTGGATTATTTGATGTTGAATTATCTGTTGTAATCGCAGTAGACATTGGACAATTTTTTGTTAAGTGGTTGGTTTGTTTACATGTTTGACAAGCTTGGTTATCTAAAGAGAGGAAAATTCTGTATGTCGTTTCCTCATATGTGATAAGAAAAGAATCAGGTAAGGGCTGGTTATTTAGTGGAGATATGTATGTTTGGCGTCTGAAACTCAAAATATGTTGGAATTGTGGTGTTGATGTGCCTATTCTTAGGAATGTTATAGGTGACAGTAGATTTAATCCATGTGATTTTAATGCGGATATTAGGACTGAGTGTGGGATTGAGGGACAGACATTGGACAATACTAATCGCTGACTGGGGCTAATTAGTCTACGAGCTTGTAAGAGTTGATGGTTTATTTGAATTTTTTCATTTCTGTTTATGAAATCCTCAGCTAGTTTTTCGTTTGCTAAATAAATACATACTCTATTATTTGATAATTTTGAACAGAAGGATATCTGGGTTGGTTGTATCAGATGACTCAAAGCGGACAAGTAATCATCTAGTTTGGTATTTTCAATTGAATCAAAAATAATTGCTTGTTTTCTTGATGGAAATATATTGGATTGTGGTGTTTGATTGGTTACGGAAGAATATGTAGGTGATCCATTAAATTGATATGATGAGGAGCTGTTTGGTGCATTGTTAGTTGTAGGAATTTCAGATTGAATAGAACTATCCATTTTTAATTATCATTTGTAACTGGAGTACGGTCCTGGCAAACAACCTTCTTAGTCTGTAGTGGAACAGGTTTGGTATAAATACCTCTCCTAGATTTTGTAGGTTATCCAAAATAATATTTGATAATAGTAAAAACTGTTATGTTTAAAGTAACTTACTATCTCTGTTGTGTTTATTTTTGTTATTTCACTGCTGGATCACTAATTAACGAAAATATTTTTAGTATTTCACTAGTTTTTAAATTAATTATGAGAGCTCGATTTAAAACACGTATTAGCTACTATGTTCAGAGTCGAATCCAATTTGAATTCTCTGTTGAATATTTCAGGTTGGTTTTAGAAACCAACATATATTTGGTTTTTTTTTTGTATATAGACAATATATTTAATTGTCTGCTTGTCTTTTCCAAGGCAATATTAAATAGGAGACACGCCAGTGCGTCCCCCTGTCTTCATCATAAGTGGCTCGACAATCCGTTGTGGATCTTGGCCTGCTCACAAAGAAGTCGCCACTCCTGTCGATTCTTGGCAACTTCCCTCCATCTTCTAACCTCTAGAATCTGTAGGTCTTCTTCCACATCATCAATCCATCTCAATCGTTGTCGTCATCTGCTTCTGCTCTTTGGTTTTGTCCTCCTGTCTTAGACCATTATTAATGTCAAAGAACGTAGAGTTTTCTCCTTCAATTCTAACGCATGAGCTTACGTTTTGCATTGTTATTTGGATCAACTAACTTAGGTGAGATTCCAAAGTATGTCATAGCATTATATAATGCAGTTCTGTTCACACTGTCATAGGCTGCTTTGAAGTCAATGAAGAGATGGTGTGTTTCTATGTTATATTCTAGTGACTTTTTTAGAATCTACCTATGTGCTTGAATTTAATGTGTAGTTGACTTTCCAGCAGTAAATCCGCATTGATATTGCCAACAATATTCTTTGTAAAATGTTTAAGTATTTCAAACAATGCATTGCCGAAGATTTTATACGCAGATGCTAACAGAGTAATGCCTCTATAGTTCTTACACTCCAGGTTATCACCCGTTTTATGCAACGGACATATTATTCCGTTTAGCCATTCGTCTGGTACCAATTCATTGGACCATATAATTACTATTAGTTTATGGATTGTTGCAAAAAGTTGATCGGCACCTTTTTTTATACATTTTCGAACAGATTTCATCGATTCCTGGGGCTTTATTGTCTTTCAGTTTTAGCATGGCATTTGACATTTCTTCTATTGTTAAATCTTCACTCTGTAGTTGGCGTTGTAGATTTTGTTGATTTTCTATATTGTAACCTCCTTCAATATCGTTTATATTTAGATGTTCGCTGAAATGTTGTGCCCATCTGTTAAGAACTGAGATTTTATCATGTAGAATTTCACCGCTAGTGTCTTTACAATGTTTAATCGTGGTTTAAATTCTCGACGGACTATTTAAGGATTTGTAATATTTCCTCGTTTTATTTTTATCTAATAAACTTTGTATATCATTGAGAGTGTTCTGTTCATATTCCCTCTTCTTACGTCGATGGATACGTTTTTCCTCTCTTCTATAACGTCTATACTCTTCTTTTTTTTCCATGTACAACCTGCGTCGATGGTTTTTTAATATGCTGCGTTCTTTCTATTTGTGGCCATTTCGCACTCATGATCAAACCAATGATTTCTTTTTTCTGACTTGGTTTTGCCCAATACTTCAACCGATTTCTGTAACACAATATCTCGTATATTTGCCCATTTGGTTCATGTCTTCTTCTTCCTCTTCTAAGTCTTTTGTCCTTATTTGATCTTCTATTTGCTGTCTGTATACATTTGCAATGTCGGGATCTTTTAGTTAATTAATGTTGATTTTTTTTCTCCTTCTTCAGGTTTTCTTTTTTAAATTGGATATTTTCTCTTTTAATCGTGCTTTAACCAAATAGTGATCACTATCCATGTTTGCCCCACTAAAAGACCTAACATTTTGTATTAATATTTGTATTCGCATTTTGAAAAATGCATTTTTCGTGTTTAATAATACAACTAGCGGACCAACTCGACATCGAGTTTTTTAAATGAAATTTTTATTTTGCGAGAAAAATATACAATATATACAATGACCGGAAGTAAAAATATTTTTATCATTAACTCAAAAACTATAAATGATAATTTCGTGAACTTACATTTTTGAACTCTACGTTGAATTCTCTATTGATTTAACTAATAAAAACGAAACCGGAGGTCGACCTCAAAACCGGAATGCAATTTTTAGTTCATCAAATGTCGACATGGATATCATTTAGCAGTTAATTTTGCATGCTGATCACGAATCCGGTGTCAGATTTGCTCTATCTTGACGTTTTATGCGCGTTTCGGGTCACTTCCGGTGTCGGATCGCAACCGGAAGTACATATTTAGATTCGTCTCGACGAGACCTTTCGATCCATATATACATTGTGGGGTCTAAAACTTAAAGTAAATTTTAACTTTCGGTCATCTCAAAACCGGAAGTGAATTTTTGTACCAAAAGTATATCTTGACAATCTCATACGTAATACTAATAATATTCCGAAAAAATATTTTAATTATCTAATATGGTTTTTGAGTAAAGTGGTGGACAAGAAAAGGGCTTAGCGTTTTAGTATATAAGATGTTCATTTTGCATCATCATTTTTATTCACAAAATTTCCTGACACTCTTACGAATCGAATGCAAAACTTTCATTGAGATCCATCCAACTGCAAAAATTTGGTAGGTTTTGAGGTTTGTTTTGCTTCATTGCCTCGCCTACTAAGCAATATACAGCACGCATATAAACCATATTTAAAAGTTTATATCATTAAATTTTTATTTACAATCTTAACAAGTAAAATTCTGGATATTGTTATTCTTGTACAGCTCAATAAATTAGTACAAAAGTACAATCATTTTGCACTAAATTAATATTATTAATATTACTTATTTTATTCTAAATTTGAAGAAAAACCGAGCACTATATAATTCTAAGTTATCTTTTTATATTAGTGGTGAATTTTGATCAAATTTCGTTTAGTGTGTTTATCTCTTTCCAGTTTAAATTAAGGCCGGAGCAATAACTTATCCTTGATCGTAAAATTTCCGGCTTGTAATATTTTCGAAAACCAGGTCTCATACACTAGGTAGGGATGCTTACCAAAATTTAAAAAATACAGACGAGTAGGGTTCTGGTGTTAAGTAGAGACATGCCTTACGCCCATAAAATCTAACAATTTAGATAGATTTATTGAGGGGGCATTTGGCGTATCCCCGTGCGACTTTTTCGGATCTATTGTGATCCTCTAATCCTAGATTACATTATCTAGCTTGACCCTTTTTACCAAGTCTAGTAGCTTCGAGACTAAACCTTTTATGTAGGTTTTTGTCGGTAGCTTTTCTACACCTAATGTGACGAACCGCACATTTGCCAGGCTATGCACTGACACAAAATGTGCTCTTTGTTTTTTCCTCTAGGTGACAGACTCTGCATAGATCATCATCTGTCAATCCCATCAGACTCGACTGCCTATTTAGCCTACCGTGACCTTTTACCAGACCTACTATGGCTTTGACTATTTTCCTGTCTTTGCTTATTAGATCTGCTGTAAATTTTGGCGAATGTTCTATAATGAACTGTTTTGCCTGTCTTCGTCCTGGTGAATTCCTCCACCATTCTAGAGTTTTGCGTGTTATCCACTTTCTTGTAGCATCTAACAATTTGTTCATTTACGCTTTTAGCGTCCTTTTATGCTTATGGAGTTTACGATACTAAATTGTTGTCACGAAGAAAATAGCAAATAAAAAAAACATAAATATTATAGCAATGTACAGAAAACTCTACAAAGGGATTTATGGCTTACATCAAGTAGTCTCTTTAGTTTCTTTTTGCCTATATTTTCACCTTCTTGTTTAATTGTAATTAATTAATACCCTTTTTCGTTATTCCATCAGGGTCCGAAGTCTTCTGTGCTCCTGGCGCAACTTGTGAATTCTTCCTATCCTGTTGGCTATCCGGGGGTCTGTTGGATCAGCCCTGTGGCGGTTTGCTGAAAGGATGCTGTTACAGGGGAAGAGTCGCGAAGACGGGACCCAGCGGGCTTTTGGCGATCGGGACGCTAGATGCGCCAGTTGAGACACCAAAAGTTCAACAGTTCGCAGTCGCTGACAATGATAATCGTAAGTGCGGTCGTATTAGTAAGCATGACTTCCTTTTTCACATTGTATATACACTTTCCTAAATAGTTTTAAGTGAAGAAAATATAAATGGGCTTAAGATTATTCCTTTGATAGTGACTATGACAACGATCACAATAGATATATATATATATATATATATATATATATATATATATATATTTTTCTTATTAATACATTATGTAGGGTCTGTAAAATAATCAAAACTTGTAAAACTAGGACTAGAAAACAAAAGTTGTCTTTAAACAATATTGAAAAAGCTCGATATCGTTTAAGATATCAAAAATGTCTACAATGTGACAAAAAACGATAGCCGAATAGAAGAAAGCAGTGATTTTTAAAATAAGTATTTTAGTACTTATTTTCCTCCACTACTTTAGTCAAAAGGAGAATATTCTGTGCCAAACTCTAACTTTTATATTGCAGACCTCACTCTGGTCATTAAGTACACTTGAAATTTGTTTAACGGTGTTATCCTGATAAATAGCGAAGAGCCGGTTTTATAAACGCTTAAAAAGGTTACTATGTTCATCATCATCATTGGTGCTACAGCCCTATAAAAGAGCCTCGACCTTTCCAAGACTATTACGTCAGTCAGTTCTATAAATTGCCAACTGTTGCCAGTTTGCTGCGCCTATTTTTCTACCATCCTCATCTACACCATCCTTCCATCTGAGTTTTGGCCTACTCCTACTTCTACTTCCCACAGGTTGTGACATAAGGATCGTTGTAGGAGGGTTGTCCTGCTGTGATCTTGCCAGATGTCCTGCTCATCTTAGTCTTCCTATTCTTATAAGAGATACTACGTCTTTACCACCAAATATATGTTTATATCTGTGATGTATCTCGTAGTTGTACCTCCTTCTACAAACACCATTTTCACAGATGTCACCGAATATTCTTCTCAGGATCCTTCGTTCAAATATAAGCAGGAGGTTTTCATCTGCCTTGGAAATGGTTCATGTCTCCGATCCATATGTCAACACTGATTGTATAAGGGTTTTGTATGTGGTTATTTTTGTTTTTTTTGGCTTAAGTTTCTACTTCTCATATGTCTACTCACTCCAAAAATAGCATTTGTTTGCAAGGATTATTCTTCGCCTGATTTTTTCCGTCATGACGTTCTCCTTGGTGATCAGGGAGCCTAAGTATGTGAATTTGTCGACCACTTCAAAGGTAGAGTTATCAATCGTGAATTGGTGGCCGATGTTTCTGGCTCTATTGTTGGATGTTGATGCCGTTATCTTAGTTTTCTCCTCGTTTATTTGCAGGCCCATATTTTTTGAGGCATTTGACAAGGTGGTATACATTTCTTCTAGCTTGTGTGTTGTGAGGGCAACTAGGTCAACATCATCTGCATATGCCAAAATTTGGAATGATTTATTAAAAATGTTTCCTCTGTTGTTTATTTGGGCATCCCTAACCGTCTATTCCAGAGCTATGTTGAAAAGGAGACACGCCAGCGCATCTCCCTGTCGCAGCCCAACATGCGTTTCAAATGCCTGTAATTGTTCGCCCTGTATTTTGACTTGGCAAACAACTTTACTATATTCTACCATTAATAAAAAAACTTATATATAGTAAATATTACAGTGACTTGGATCTTTTCAACTGCAAAAAAAATGTTGAGCCCAATAAACAAGTATTGAGTCCTTCCTAAGAAATTGTTACTACCATAAGATCGCAACAGTTGACGTTAATATAATTTATTGATTATAATTGCTATTGTTATCACTATCGTGGTAATTGTAATCACGTATATGTGTTTTTAAATTGGTTTGCATCAATATCATTAGTGTACAGCACTAGTTGAGCTTTGACCTTCCTAAGTTTATTTCCCCATTCAGTCCTAATCTTTGTAGTTTGCCACACCCATTTTTCTGGCACACTTTTCCAAGACATCTGTCTATCTTAACATTAGTTTCTGTCACTGCAAACAGTCTTTTCCTGTACCTGTTCCACTTTTAATTCCAAAATGTGTGTTGTCTAATTGCTTTTCACATTGTTCATATGTGTATGAGCTATTAAATAACTTCCAGTAGAATTTTTAAAGTGTATCTCATAAGGCTCATTAGTCGGTACTCATCGCAGAATTTGGGATTATTTTTTGGTTTTCTAAATGCTCTTTCTATCTTTTATAATTCCATGGTCCTTAATTTATAACACAGCACAACAACCAATTTGGGGCTGACGAAGTCAAGACTAAATTTAAATAGTATTGTTGATGCTCTGATTTCAAAAATGTTTTTTTTTTCCGTAGAAACTCTTGTTCTTAAGACAGGCTTATAGACAAGCTGATATTGGCCTTTTATAGAATGGAAGGAGACAAAAAAGCGAAATGACATATTTTCCTCATTTATAATACACAATTTTTTTTCTGTGATAAAAAAACGACGATTTAGTATTGAAATATTTTATTACAATATATTATAATTACATATTAGAAATAGCTGAAGTAATTTATGTTTTTATAATTTCCAAAAATTTTTCTCGAAAGCGCGTGACTATTAACCCGATCGGAACTTTAAATTTCTTTATTTTTATGTCAATGGGACAGTCAAGACAATAAAAATCACTGGTCAATGAAGAGTTGGGAGGCAAGAATACTTAAAGTTGGACAAAACAATGTTCTGCAAGAAAACCTAGTATATGAAGAAACAATTCTCCTTTCATCCCTCCATACAAAGCTAGGTCTTAATAAACAGTTGTTCAAATCTCTTCTAAAAGATCAGAGATGGTTGTGGAGATATTTTTGGTCAACAGTGAAGATTCAAATTACGCCTTGGGAATCAAGCCTAAATATATTCACAGAAGCCTCATAGTAAAGAAACTACTTAAGGCAAATTCACAATCTCACTTGAATTCAAACGTAAATCTTAAAATATTAAACATAACTTTTTATATTTTCTATGCATTACTTATATCTTTTCCAGAAATATCATTTGAAAAAAAAAGACAACTAATTATTAAAAAAACGTAACGTGCTACAGCAAAACGTTTATTTTTGGATTCAGCTCATCACAAACCGTATAAATCCGTGCATCTATTCCAATTTATGGGCTTCTACAACATAATTGGACAGGACTTCAGTGTTCACAATTTGTAACAGCACATCCAGTTTCTTACAAGAGTTTACTCTTGGTAACAGTGGTCTGCTAAGTGGGTTTGTTCCATTAAACTCTTGTACGGCGCGTGCCATTTCGTTAACTAGGCTATCGCGCAACTCGTTGTCATGCTGTGCATTATCAGGTTGAGTTTATTGTTCTTGTATGACAACCTTAGGAATTGGCTCTTGTATTTCATTAAGGGCTTGATTTCCAACTACCTCTTGATTATGAATCTCCCGTTCGACTTCGCTTCTGAGGGTATTGCGTCTTGTCTCTGGGATGAGATTATTTCTGATAATTACCCGGTATTGATCTGCTACTCGTTGTTCAGATACTTGCATTTCTGAGTACTCTCTGCAAAATTCGGCATACAGATTTTGTCGATAGCCGATCGTTTCTTGACCGAGGTTTGTCACCTTATAATAAAAGCGCAAAATATTTTCATTCATGGACACAGTTCATTTCATTCGCTGCCTCGGTCGTCCCGCTTGAGTGAGCGCCGGCTGATGTTCCAGCGCAGCACCTTCAGCGAGTGGAGCTCTTGTTGTTGTTTGGCTCGCTTGTGGTTGTTGTTCTTGTTAGGCTGTAGCTGATTGTATAACAGGGGCCCGACTCCTCAACACCCTGTCACCGACGTCCCGCATGCTTTCACGTCCAGCGCCGGCTTCAGACGTGCCCTGGCGATCCCCAGGCAGCGACCCTAAACATAAATTATTATACTCCATTATCATGGGTGTGCATTTTATACCTACTGCCAGATGTCAGTTTTTGTTCCACGGCAGGTATCCCTGCTACCCTCTTTGTATCTGCGCTACGAATTCGCAGAGAGCATCTCCCATTCGCAGGGGCCGCAACTGATAGAAGAACTGACAAAAAACTCCCACAGGCAATAAACATTATTATTATTATTATCCATTGAAACTTATTAGATGCATGACAAAACTATTTAAAAATGTAAGAAATGTTTGTTTGATCGTTATACCCAGTCGGGTTAGACAAAAAAAGCGAAAATTTGGGTAATTTTAGAAGGAGGGGTCAATAATACAGTAAATTTAAAATCGTTACTGACTTACGCGGCCGCGTTGGCCACCATGTTGAATTTAAAGGAGAACCAACTGTTTTTGCTCAATATCTCCGCAATTTTCAACTTTTAGACAAAAATGTTATGGACTAAAACTGTTGCAAATGCGATTTCCTCAAATCTTTTTTACAATTTTTTTCGTTCGGTACAAATTTTCAGAGTTAATTAAGAAAATAGTCAAAGGGAGAAAGCATAGTTATTAAATTATCTCGTTTATTATTAACTTTACGACATAAATGTTCATAAACAAAAATAAACAGAGTTATATTTTACTTTAATTTAATTTTGATTACTTAACTTTATTATTTCAATTTTTTAGTTAATCATTTTTTTTAATTATTCCTATAGTCTCTAGATTGTTATAGACATTGCTTTTACTAAATATTTTACCAGTTCGACAATTTAAACATAATATGTTATCTATATTTGAAAGTTTTGATAATTTTTTTTACGTCTTTTCTTGTAATTTATTCTTGTTTTCTTTTATTTTTGTGATAACTCGCTTAACATTCTTGCTTTAAACTATAAAATTATATTCTTGTTGAGATACTTGTTGCCAAAAAAATTCTTTTCTTTATTGTACGAACGTCACTGGTTATAAATAGCGGATAGAGAGAAGAAACTTACATATCGAAAATAAATCTTACTTAATACCAACCGGCGGCACCAGGTGAAAGGTGAAGGCTGTTGCAAATGAAGAAAGTTTTGATATCGAAATTGGAGATGACCAACTGTATTGGGGAAGGTCATGGTACTTCGGTTGGCGCCTATCGGCTGAATCACCTCGTTATAATGTTAATTACTTATCCGGAAAGATCGATGGCTTTATTTGGAGAAATCTTACACCATAACGTCAAAAAAAGTTTTAACTTTCCTGCGTTGTGGCAAAAGGTGTTTTTGTTTTGGAAAGTAAGAAAGGTTAAAATAAGATTAAAAAGTAGTTTTATTATTGGAACCGGACTTGTTTGTAATTGTTAATAAAAATACGGATTATAGTTTAAGCTCTTACAAACGTTCTTTGTATACCGGGTGGTGAATCGTCAAACGGACCGTAGGAAACTCAATGGGAAATTATAAATTGTTGAATTGCTGCTTTCCTAATTATTTTATATCAAAAATCATAAGAAACTACTTGTAAAGGACTGAAATCTGTATTAAAAACAAATGTTAAAATTGGTGTACGAATTAAAAGTACTCCAAAATTTTGCAAAAATATAATTCATTTTTCAAGCCACCCCTAAAAGTCAGGCCACACGTAGTGCAAGAATGTGTATGCAGTGTTACGTTCGATCATATTGATGTAAGATGTTTGACAATATTTGAATTGTCAATATTGACGTGACAACGTCTTAAATCGTCACCGAACGAGAGAGAGGCCCGCCGGACCGGCGAATGCCTTGCGTCTCTCTCCCACTCAAACATGATCGGTCCGCTGCGCGCGCAGCACTAGAGAATTAGGCGCGTTGAATCGGTGCGTGCTTGTGTCTCTGTCTTTCTCGAGCGTTCTTGGCGTTGGAAAACCGAAAAAGCGTCATAATACAATTTCATACGTGTGGTTAAAGTATCGTCAGCTGTGTCTGTAGTGAAAATGTGGAGTGCTTAGATTCGTCATTTACAACAACTACAACAATAAAGGTAAATAATTGTACACTAATATTTCATTATCGTAAACTATGATTGATTGATTAATTGTTAGATTGACACAAAAGTTGAGAAACTGAGTTTATAGGTTATGTCATACTATTGACAAATGTTGATAGTGTTAAGTAAATTATTAGTTTAAATCACTCTGCAATCAATCGTAATTCAGTCGATTGAGAAGAAACAGCGCGTTTCAACTGCAAACAACTATTGTGCAATTTAATAATATTCATATCAATAAATATTCTACCGAGAAAAAGACGTTGTCACGTAAAATCTTCGCCCGTAAAACCGACTTTACAGGCAACCGATTTTTTTTTATTTTATGATCAAATTATAAACAATAAATTTTACCAAATACTACTATTACTAATGAACAATAAATATTACTTTGTGAACAATAAATTATATTGTTTACAAAGCAATAAAGTTAATGAAATGTACTCAGTTGTCGAAAAATCGCAATAATGTTGTATTCAGGCAATACTGCGAGCACTCCCAGATCTTTATTTAACGTAAGATATTCTAATACACTCCAATTCAATTGCAGGTTATATAACAATTCAAAGAATTTCAATATAGTTTCATTCTTAGACAACAAAAACTGAGTTTCATTGTGATCCTTATTCCTAGAAATAATGTATGATAATTTCTAAACATAAAATTATAACAAATGTTCAAACAATCCTCTATTTTGTACTAAATTAGCCAGAAAGCGTGGCGTTATTTTGCACACTCTTCAATAATTTGCATTTTTAATGCTTCAATATCTGTAAATTTTTGGTCAGAATAGATTTTTGATTTTAGATGCCCACAGATGAAATAATCGTTTGGAGCTAGATCTCCCGATCTCGGAGACCACTTAATGTTATAGTTAGGTCCAATAAAACAATTATTAAAGCTGTTTTTAAGGAATTCCTTAACCTTCCAGTTATTGTGCGCAGAGCATCCATCCATTGGAAACCAAATTTCTTCTTCATCTGGAGCTATTTCTGCAAGTTTCGGTAAAATATCTTCTAGTAGCAAGTCTAAAAACTTTTTTAAATTTGCCTCATAGAAAAATGGTCTGATAATATTGTGTCTAAATATTCATAACCAGACATTTATTTTACCATGATATTTGGTATGGCTTTCAATAATATCCTCAGGCTTTCTAGTTGACCAAATCCTATAATTTTATACATTTGGTTCATTATTTAATGTAAATGTAGATTCATCACTGAACAAAATGTTTTTTAAAAATTGTCTGTCTGCATTAGCCCTCTCTAAAATGTCATAACAGAATTCCGCTGGTCTCTCAGCATCTTTGTGTTAGTTCTTGATGACTTTGACATTTATATAAGCGGAATTTATTCCTTCTTAAAATTTTTAAGGCAGTGGAATTATGAATTAAACTGATCTGTAATGGTCCGAGAACTTATTCTAGGATTTTATACCACTGCTGTTAATACATTTATTTCATGTATTTCCGAAATTTTCCGAAATCTTTCATGAAAAAGCATAGAAAATCCCTTAAAATGAGGGTGTTCAAAGTTATTTTTGTAAAGTTGTTTCATAATTATTACAAAAATAGCTTTAAATTTATTATAAACATATGTACTAAGTGGCTGGAGATATTTGAGTCAAGCATCTGCACAAGAATGCGCTATAAAGCTTATTGGCGAGGTATTCTTACGATTTGGCCTACCACGAAGAATTATCAGTGATAATGGTGTCTAACGTAATGCCATAAGTTTGCTATGTTTTACAGACAAAAAAAGACTTTTACTCCACTCTATCACCCTTCTGCTAATATGGTAGAGTGCCGGAGTAAAGATCTAAAGCCGAGACTTGCTATGCTTGTAGGAACTGAGCATAAAATTTGGCATAAGAAGATACCTATGGTTAGAATGAGCGAGTCCATAGGACAAACCGTTGTCTACTTAACTTTTGGACGTGAGCTGCCAACTGCAGATCAAGTTAATCGAGATATTCGCCAAGTTGTAGAATCTGAGAATTTTATACATCAGATAACATTATACCTAAAACGCTTGGCTGAAACATGGCATAAATCAAGGATGAAGCATAACAACGCCCAAGATGGGCAAAAGAAATATGCTGATTGACGTCTGAAAGAACCCAGTCCATTCAAAAAAGAGAGATAGATCCTATCGAATCAAGCGAGTGGTATCGCCTATAAGTTACGAGCTTTGTGGAGTGGACACTCCTACTACTCTTGGTATGTTCCACGTATCCGCTCTTTCACACGCTAACCTCAATGGCGTTGAAGCTTCCACGACTGTAGTGCCAAGACGAAGACGAGGACGCCCTAGGAAGAAACCTGCTAACAAATTCGATGCCAAAGGAGGAGACTGCAACAAACTGTACTCTCTATGACGGTGACGCCTATGGGGGTATGAGGGATGAAATATCCATTTGCATTTACCAGATGTCAAGTGCTCTAATATGTTTAGGTGATTTAAGAAGTATGATGAAAAATAAGGAACAAAGATGTTGAAATAAAAACGGTAAAGAAGAAGAAAGAAAAGTGCAATCACTAGAAACTATATTTGGGAAAAAAACCGAATCGTGAGGCTTTTAATTCAAGGCAAAATTAAACACAGCGGGAGCGTAGGAAGAAGATTGACTTCTTCTATCAAGGAGAATTCGTATAATTGCAGCTTAAAATAACTATTTTAGAACAGTTGCTTCGAAAGTTTAAGTGATCCTGATAACTGCGAAGCTCTGTAGCGGAGTTAGCGCTTGAACAAGAAGATCTGAGTGGAGAATAAAACAGAATAGCATAAACGATGGGGCATAAGAAAACCAGTTTAAAGATCTGTGAGAAAAATATTATTAAAATGAAGTCGAATAAAGTTAAAGTAAAGTTTGAATAAGTTGTGGTTATTTCCGGTAAAATTAATAGTAGAATATTAACAAAAGTTTTATGAATATCGTTTTTTTAGGTTCAAAGATATTTACTTGGTTCCATATTTTATCCCAAGTATGTATATTAAAAGTCTATTTATACACATTGTACTCCTTCAGAGTTTCTAACCACAAAACATTTACATCTAATGCTAGCCTGTAAAATAACCATTTTATTATATTGGTAACACATTGCACAATACTCCATTAAAGTAATAATTGTATATATTATAGTATTGCATTAAAAATAATTAAAAACATCCTTTAAAAATTTCAATATGTTATTCTTATCAATAAAAATTACAATTTAACAATGCATCGTTTCCAGTTTATGTCATCATCATAGTTATTAACATCTTATCTTGACTGATGTGTTGTGGTTCATTGTTCAGCTTCAGCAGCTCGGACATTTGATTAATGTAAAGGGTGTTTTTTAAGAGGTATAGAAATGTAAGTTGGTAACACGTTTTTGACTGCCGGTCATTTTGAGAGCTGTTAAGTGGTTTACGTTAAGTTTAGTTTGACATTTCAGCATAAATAGACTAGCATGAGCAGCGCTTCTAAATTGTACAAATTTATCTTCAAAATTGTGATTCTATTCGAAATACGTATCACGCACTATGTCCATTTTATGGTCAACATAATAGTCTATCAGAGCAAGTAATTCAATTAACCGTGGAACGTTTTTGCACTACGTTTATTCTAAATGATAATATGCATCTACAGACACGTCGTACAATGCGTACAGAAGAAGTTGTTGCTAATGTATAGCGTAGCATACGGAAAGACCCGAATCAATCTATCTGCCATCGTACATACTAGTTGGGCTTCTCGTGTCCATCCATTTTATGGAAGGTTTTGCGAAAATATTTTGCTTTGCAGTTAAGAGATACTCCTCAAATGTATGTTGAAAAACCATTAAATCCAGAAAAACTGACTGTTTAATGTGCTTTATGGTCTGGTGGAATCATTGGGCCGTACTTCTTCAAAAACGATGCTGGCCAGAAGGTTACAGTCAATGGTAACCGCTATAGAGCCATAATTACTGCCCTTTTCATTCCCCAATTGAACAACCATGATGTGCATGAGCTATCGTTTCAATATGACGGCGCAACATGTCACTTGACTGTGATGTCACGCAGGTCGTGCCACAATTGATTTATTAAATTTGTTGACACTAGCGTCATCTTCCAAAAGTGGCAAGTACATCTACATTACAAAATTCTACTCCACATGTTGTCAGAGCACTTAACACTTGTGTGCGCTAAATTAAATAGCGTTAATGAAATTACCATACATAGAGGGGGTAAAGAACTTCTGAACAAAAAAGTAGTAAAGTTGCTATTCCAGAACCCTCTGTTTTTGAAGAGGTTGTAGAGTATGAAGAATTGAGTAAACCTTATCCGGAATCGTCAAGTTCTTACAATCCTTCTGTGTATGGTAATGATTCTTCGATTGAGTCTGATAACGAAATACTTGAAAATATCGCGGAGGAAACAAAAGAGAACAAAAATAAGAAAAAAAGGAAACGAAAAGCGAACAGAATCAATTGGCACCGATCTCTTGTTAAGAAATTAAGATTAAGTGGGAAAAAGTATATTAATCAGAAATTATAAAGTGGAAAAGAAGTACCAGATAAAAAACCTAAGAATGTGGATTGCAGCAAATGCAGATATAAATGTAGTGAACATTTTTCGCAAGGTGATAGAGAGGCGATGTGTCAAGAGTATTACAATCTGGCTGATGATGTTCATCAGAAAATTAGATAACCCAAAATCTAAAAATCGACAAACATCACGAGTTTATTATTTGAAAAACTCTGCAGGAGAAAACCACATAGTATATTTAAAATTTTTCTGTGGTATATTTGCGATTTCGCATAGTGTAGTCGAAAACTTTGCAAATGGTATGAGTGCAAACGGGCTTTATATCCGACGCGATAAGAGAATTGGTGTCCAACCACCAAATATCACTCCTTCGGACAGCATACAATTAGTGAAGGAACATATTGATTCGTTCCCAAGAATAGAATCACACTATTGTAGGCGTGATTGACAGAAGCAGTACCTATCACCTGACCTCAATATTTCTAAAATGTATAGATTGTACAAGTACGATTTTTGTATGCAAAAGAATGTGCAAGCTGTATCACTTTTTGTTTACCAAAAAACATTTCACGAATTAGATCCGAGATTGGATTTTTACATACCTAAGAAAGATCAATGTTCGCAATGTAATTCATACAATATCGCCAAAGACAAAGGACCTCTACAAGAAGATTACAACAATCACAAGCAACGCGAAAAAGATGCTCTGCAAATGAAAGCAGATGATAAACAAAGATCACGCGCAGACGAAGGCAAAACTTTTAGGTCAATATCTTTTGATATGCAAGCTATTTTGCCTATTCCTTACGCAGGTGACAATAAAATTTATTATAAACACAAGTTAAATGTTTATAATTTCACCATTTATGATACATCCAATTCTGATGAGCACTGTTTTGTTTGGCAATTTGCTTGTTGAAATATCTAATGAACTTACCGGAAACTGTGGCATCGTTCTCTGATACATGCGGTGGTCAAAATCGAAATAAATTTGTGACCGCATTCATATTATATGCTGTTAATAAAATCGGTAATTTAAGATTATTGACCTAAAATTTATGGGGACTGGATACTTATATCTAGAGGCAGACTCGATGCACTCCACTATAGAGAGGGCCAAAGGTCATAAGAAAATTTACTCTACACGTGAATGGTGTTTATTAATTTCGACCGCCAGGCTAAAACCTAGGGAATATTATGTCACTAATATGAAATTCACTGATTTTTTTGAGTTGCAAAAACTCGTTGAAGATACTGTATTTAACACAACACTAAATACAAATTAAAAAAAAGTTTACTGGCTCAGAATCAAGTGGCTTCGTTTCCAGAAGGAAACTCCTAACTTTATACAATACAAATATAACCTTACAGAAGAAAGCTTTTTTGAAATCGATATTTTAACAAACGTAAGCAGGGAAGAAAAAAGAAGTGGGAATCGGTTATTTTAAACAGAAAATACACATCGCGTTTACCAGTTTCCCAAAAAAAGAAAAAGGACCTAGTGTTTCTTTTAGAAAAGAAGGTTATCCCAGAGGACTATGAAAACTTTATAAAAGAACTTCCACAATCGAATGAAGTCATGGTGCTAAATGCAAGTGACCTTGAAAATAGCAATTAATGTTAGAGAATACTTTAGTTGTCTCCTTTTAAATTTTGTTTATTAATTTACATAAAAGTATAAAAGAATTGGTACCTGTCGTTTTTTTAGCAAATAATTGTGTTACGCCAAATGTGGTAAGTACAATTAAAAAAAAATATTGCACCAAATGTGGTAAGCACATGTATTTCAGATAATTGTTCAAAATTTTTAGTACTAAATAATCAAATTCGTTTGGGACTCGGTCTCTCAGAGAGACGCCCAACACCTGGCGCTCCATAGCCATCTGAGTCACGTGAATCTTATTAACTACCTTTTTTGTGAGCGTAGTTTCCGCTCCATAAGTGAGTACACACATTGGTCAAAGATTTTCCTTTTGAGGCATATGGATAGATCCGATTTAGATACATAGTTTAATTTACCAAACGCTGCCCAGGCTAATCCTATGCAACGTGAGAGCTCACATGTCTGGTTATCTCTGCCCAACCGAATTTCATGTCCTAGGTACTTATACTATGTAGTCTGCACAATATCGCTTTCATCAACAGCAATATTTTGATTTAGCACCAGAATAATTATGAAAATGACTGAGCTTCTTTCCATTTATGTTGATACCATGCTCGTTTAGATGTGCCTTCTTACAAGTATGCTCTAAAAGCGTGGTGAATAGCTTTGGAGAGATTGTGTCTCCTTGCCGTACTCGCCTCGTTTATTTGTTTCTTGTTCAGGTTCCTTTCTCCATTGGTCTAGATTAATTGTCATATGTGCCGCCTCAGTATACTATTTAATGTGAAGTTTTTTTTGTAATTTTTGACCAATACTGTGGTGGTCTACCGTATTGGCGCTGCGTTTGTGGCCTTCCTTGGACCAACAATTGCACGATTTTTAAATTCTAGAGTAAACTGTACTAGAAAGACGATGATTGGGTTTAATTTTATTTAGAACCGAATCATTTGTGTGGCAACACAGCGAATACAGATAAGTAAATACGGCTCAACATATTGCGACAGAGTCCCAGTGTATCCGAATGTGATAGCCAAACGATTGATTAAAGACGTCAATAAAACAGAAAGAATCAGAAAATTCAAACCTACAGACCTAATTACTAGATTTAACTAAAATTAACCTACACATATCTTAATTTATACAGATAATAGATGGACAAAACGGATACTGGAATGGAGACCAAGAGATGATGCCTACCGAAGCAGAGGTCGTCCACCAACACGTTGGACTGACGATCTAAAACGTTGTCATAGGAATTGGATGCAAGAGGCACAAGATCGAAATAGATGGAAAATTATGAGGGAGATCTATGTCCAGCAGTGGATAACCGAAGATTGAATGATAATGATCTTAATTTATAGTATATATTATGTTAATAGTAACTAATCAAATAATGTATCACAACCAATCAAAATGTTAGCAAAGGTTATTTTATAAGACGGTATACCCAGTGAGTTTCACTGCCAGAACAAAAGCTTATTGTCCTCATGGAAATGAGATAAAGGAGTTACAAAACATCGTGCGTCGAGCTGTCCCTGAAATTCAAAGTGTTCGTTTATATGTCCTCATTTTAAAATCGTTTTTGCGTCCTTTATATAATTCTTTAATTGTCCATGTCTTGCATGCATAGTCAAATATGCAAAAGACTAGCGTTAAAACGAGCTCTTTTGTTTGTCATAGTAATGTAACGATCACGCCAGATCCCGTTTAGTTTAGTCATTGCCACCTTATCAAGCTTCTTCTTCCAAATTCTTCGAATTTGGGCTCGCAATTGCTTGTGGTAATAACCATAGCTTTAAGATATATCATGTAGGAGACTATTTTGCGCTACGCGATAGTTTGGGTCTCAGGAAAGTATTCTTGGAGGTAAATAACCCTAAATTTGATTTTGTTATAGTTAATCATTGCTGGATTCCAAACTTGGCACTTCCTACCTTGAGTTCTTTTAGAAGGCAGTAATATCTTCCCGAAAAGAGGCTAGAAGTATAGTGTCATCTGCAATATGCGAAACTCATTTCACCTAACTCACTTAACTGTAACAACTTTGAATTAGAGGTGCTATTTAGATACATTATTTTACTGAAATTATTTTATTAAGTATAATTTTATTTCAGTTATTTGTTTATGTGTGTTTTTAAACTGTTTTAAAAAATATTTAGCCTATACAAACTCATTATTGATGTTTAAAAAGTAATCTTGACAGTTACATCAATAAACACTAACCCAAAACGGCAAAATAAATTTCCGAAGACGGTTTACCAAAACAAACAAATTAAAAGTAATTTCACCTTCACCAAAACAACTTTATTAACAATGCAGAAAGTGAAATTTCACTTTCACATACACGACTGTCTGTGCCGTAATTTATCATATGTTTCGATGATGGAGACGATGACGATGGCGATGATAGGACAATGGCCGGCAAAGATAAACTGAGTATCTCCAGTGACGTATCTCTATACTTTTCGTTAAAATAAGATAATACAAAATATATGAAGTTACCAACTTGAGTTTTTATTGAGTTTTTAATATACAATCTATTATAGTAATTAGATTAAAGCTCGTCCACTTTATGTTATTTATGATGTTTAAATCGCCTTTTCTTCGAGTTGAAATCATTTGAAAGTGTTTGAATGTTTCCGAAATTAATAATTTTAAGAAACTTGTGTGCAAATACAAAACTTTAAAGAAATTACGATATATTTAATACACACAAGAAATTAAAAAAGGTAATAGGTTCCCAAAGAAAAAATCAAATAAAAGATGGAGTAAATATACCACAAAATTATTTACGGACTATGAAAAACTAGAACTAGAAACGATGAAAAAGAAAAATACCAAAAACTGCCGATATCCCAAAAGAGAAAATGGAAGTAGTAAATATTGCCAATTGGTTGAATAAGTAAAAACAATTAACTGTTATACTTGATAATAGCTGTTATACTTTATAACTAATATCTGATAATTTCCTATTTCGTCCAATCACTCATTTTTCTAAACTTTCAATAGAAAACACTATTGGTATCGATACAAAAAGGATTGAACATGGATACACGCTTCACGCTAACGCGAAGCATGTTTCCATAGCGACTTTTTTTAAAAACAAACAAAACAGGCAACGGTTAAAGGCAAATAACATAAAAGAAAAGACAGTAGGAAATACTACAGTTCACTGATACAATATCATTCAGTGATGTTATTTTGCCTGTTTCGATTACAATATGACTATTTTCGCTATATTGGCAGCTTATTAGAAATGTTAAGTATAAATTAAAAGAAAAAGTGTGTTTTTCATTAATAACATCACAGGGTGGATAAACAATCATCTTCTTCTTCTTTGAGTACCGTGCCTAAGTTTTAGGCGTGGGTAGCTTTCATGACGATTTGCCGATATCGTTCTCGATTTTGCGCAGCATGTAATAATTCATCTGCTGATAAGCCAGTCCATTGACGAAGGTTTCGTAGCCATGAGTATTTCTTCCTACCATTTCCTCTTTTTTCGTCGATCTTTCCGTTATCAACTGCATTATCCTGTATCTGCTTCCTCTCAAGGAAGTCCTATCTACTCTGTTCAAGACTTCTTTGTTTAAAATGTAATGAATTCATATTATTCTGAGCATTCTACGATATAACCACATCTCGAAGGCTTATAATTTGTTCATCATGTTAAACTTCATAATCCAGGTTTCACATACATACAGTAATACAGGATACACATAACATTTTGGGAACTTAATTCTCAGCTGTAAGTTCAGCTGAGAATTGCTCAGAATAGATCTCCTCTTTCATAGTCAAAATAGATCTCCTCCAAGTTTCATAAATGCTCCTCTTGCAATTTCTATACGAGTTTTAATTTCTTCATCTGGATTTAGTGCCCCGTTTATCTAGCATCCTAGGTATTTAATATGATTAACTTTTGTTATCGGTTCATTTTTGACAATTAGTTGTGACTCGATCTATAAGAAATTGAAGATCTTTGATACTTTCAGCCATGGTCGCGGTGTCATCTGCATATCTGATGTTGTTAATGAATTCGAACTACACAATCCCTTCCAAGGCTTCGTTAAAAATTATTTCTGAGTAAACGTTAAACAAAGTTGGGGACAACACACAACCCTGTCTAACACCCATTTGAATACAAATTTTGTCTGTTTCTTTGCCGTCTACCAGAATAAAAGCTTCTTGATTCCAATATAGATGTTGTAAAAGTCTTAGATCTTTATCATCTATTCCAATCATTTCTAGATTTCGAACAGCCTACCATGTTGAACCCTATCAAACGCCTTCTCAAAATCTATAAAAAGTTGAAGTAGTGTTAGCATTAAGAACAAAGTTTCACTTGTTCCCAATCCTTCTATGAAACCGAATTGTTTATTTCCCATTGTGTCTTCACATTTCTGCTTGATTCTATTAAGAATTATCCTAAGAAGTAGCTTGAGAGAGTGACTCATGAGACTTATTAGTCTAAAGTCTTTACATGATGATGTATAAGGTTTTTTTGGAAGTGCGATAAATGTAGACTCCAGCCGTATTCGTGGCAGTGTTCCAGTTTCGTATATGTGGTTATAAATGTTTGTTAGTTCTGAGACATTGTCGTCGTCTAGAAGTTTGAGCCAGTCTGATGGTATTTGGTCAGGGCCTGGAGGTTTCTCATTTTTGCTTTGTTTGATGGCTTTCTCTAAATTCTGCTTTTAAAATACTAGGACCAGTATTAGTATACTTTGTGGTGTTAAGTGGTGGCCTCGAATCCAGGAAGAGCTCTTTTATGTAGTTGGTCCATTTTTCTTTTTTTTGTTTAATTCGAGAATAATTTTACCTTTATTAGGAGTTTTTCATACAGTAACGAGTTCTTTTTTCTGAGTGTAGGTAATTTCATTAAGTTTTTTGTGTACATTAAACTCGTCATGTTTTCTTTTGTAAGTCTTCTATCTCACGACATCTCTGTTCCATCCAGGCCTTTTTTGCTCGCTTAACCTCGTATCTTATTAGTCGATATATTTTTCTATATCGAGTCTCCTCTTTATTTTTACAATTTCTTCTTTGCTGAATAAGGTCTAGTATGTTATCGGTCATTCAATCCTTTTTCTTTACTGGCTCTTTTTCTGATTTTAAAACTTCGTCTGTTATGGTAACCATGGCAGAATTAATTATATCTATATTTTGTCCGATATTTTCTTGTTCAGATCTTTCTGGCTGTTTTTTAATCTCATTATTTATCTTATTTCCGAACTCATCTGCTATTTCAGCATTTCTTAGGAGTCGATTATTATGTTTTTTCTGTACTGTCGGGGTTTTTATTATTTTTAATTTTAGTTTGATTCCAGCACAGAGCAGATTATGATTAGTTGCTGAGTCTGCACTTGGGAATGTTTTTGCAGATGTAATACTGTTTCTAAACCTTCTCTTAATGATAATATAGTCGATTTGATTTCTGACTACCTTTCCTTCTTGATCAGCTGGATATTTCCAGGTATATAGTCGTCTTTTAGGTTGTTGAAAGAAAGTATTTGCTATAATGCAATTCTCTTCTTGGCAGAATCGTATTAGTCTCTGCCCTCTTTCGTTCTTTTCTGCAAGTCCATACTTTCCGGTTATATCTTGTGTTATTTCGGCACCTACTTTTGCGTTGAAGTCTCCCATAATAATCGTAGCTTTATGTTTTTTTGTTCTCCGGAGAATTTGTTTAGTTTGGTTGTAGAATTGCTCAATTTCTTCATCTGGTTTGTCAGCTGTTGGTGCATAGACTTGTATTATATTAATATTCATTGATTTATTTTGCAGCTGTATCATCATATTGCGATCATTGAAAGGAACGAAATTTCTAATACAGTTATTTTCTAATACAGTAATTTCTTCTGTGACAATAATTGCGACTCCGTTACGTCTGGGTCCTTCTGCCTTTCCCGAGTGGTAGACAATGTATTAATTGCTCTCGAATATGTTTGACCCCATCCATTTCGTCTCACAGATACCTAGGGTAGGAATGTCTAGTCTGGCCATTTCCAGCTGAATATTGTGTAGCTTCGCGCCTTAAAACATAGTTGTGACGTTCCATGTAGCTATCTTGTGGACTTCCACGACACGAGATTTTCGTTGGTTTACGACCTGAGAGGTCCCGTGGTCTGGTTGTGATCTTCCTCCCCTGCCGGATCTTGGATTCGGAAGTCCATGATCATTAAACGTATGCATACTTTGGGGATATTGGGACCGATTTCTCGGTCTCAGAACAATAGAGTGCCCTACCACTCACCAACTCATCCGCCCGAAGCCGTTGGCCAGTAAGTGGGAGATTGCTTATACCGGCAATCATTCGGTTTATCTGTAACCCTAGACAAGGGGCCCTTACAGGATGCTATCAGCTGGGCCAGCTGAACCCTGACTTTTTATAGAGGCTTTACTCCTCTTCATTAACATAATCATTGAAAACGGCGGTTATCTTTTTGTTATATATTGTTAAATGCAATTGGAAATTTTTGTTTGTGTAGGTACTCTTCAAAATAACTTAAAATGACCTTTTATGACCTAGATGAGCCAACTTATATTAAACCTAACCTAAGTAGTGGTAATAATCTAAATGAATTTTTGAGGTTCTTTATTATTTATTTAGAATGATTTTCACTGTTAAAAATATTTTTAATAATTATGTTACTGATACATTATGAAATCATGAAAACAGGTGAGGAAGACTCAAAACCTATATAGCTCAATGAAACCCTATCACTCCCGAAGATGAACACCCATTAACACCACCATAAACAACCATAGTTGGATAATACTATAGTAAGTCCAATTATCATTTAACTAAGACTTTGTTAAATTTCCAAAAACAATTTCTAAAATTTGATGTATAAAAAGGATTGTGTAATACGCCTAGAAGAATTTTACGTGCAAATCTCTGTCATTGCCATCTATCAGCTTGTATTTTGTTTATACTTTAATTTGTTTCACTGTACTTTGTGGCTTTGAAATAGTTGTTGCATAAAAGTAAACTATTGAAAAAAACTTTTAGCTATAAAATGTCAACACCTAAAACTAAAAAATACGTGACTTCATTTTCTAAATGCCTAAATTACGTATGTACAAGGTAATGAAAATAACAAAGAAAAGTTTCACAATTTTGACGAGAAAATATAGCTGAGAAATAGAAAAGAATATAAACAAAAGTTGTTGGGGATTTGTATTTTATGTATTAATTGTAAATTTCGATTTTAAGTTAGTAGTGTAAAATCATATTCAACTATTTTTGATCCTTAATATCTCTTTTGGCAATGGGATAGGACTCAATCCGACAGGTTATGCATAAAATTTATTAACAACCAAATGTGTTAACATCTAACCAGTCAAAAAATATGTTTAATGTTGTATTTTGTTTTATCTAGTCATTTTTAATCAATCTTATTTAATAAACGCGTTTCAGTTGCGCTTCTGATCTATCACAACAAAATTGTAATCATTGTGCAATTGCTAAGAAAGAAGATGAAAGTAAGAGTTTACTATTAGACGATGACCCAGATCACGTCATGCTTGCGTTTTTTATACAAAGTGAGAGAGAGAAAGGTTTAGATAACTATAAGAATTTACTTAATATAATTATCACCAATGAAGTGTCAGGTGTTAGGCGTAATAATACAAGGTGAAATAAGTTCAAGGATTTTCCAATAATAATAAGTCTTAATTCGATAGGGCGATATATATAAGTAAAATTATAGATTCGGTAAATATTCTTTAAAAAAACAATACAATTTTCTAGATTTTAAGATAGAAAGTAAAAAAAAAGGAAAAACACTAGACAAAGGATATAGAACTAGCATTAGAAGAAACCTAAGATTTTAAAAGTAGCACGAGAACAAAAAAAAAAAAAGAAACCTAACAAAATAGAATGTGATTATTTTGTACTTCGAAATCAAATAAAGTTTTGCCATATAATCCATTAAAAAAATACATCAACATTACATTTTTGAAACGACGCAATTTTATTTTTTTATATGTGGGTGTGGTTAGTATAAGCTTAGGTTTAAGTTTGTGGGGTCGCCACCCTTCTCTTCCGGCTGCCATTTTGGAAAAGGAGAGTAAATAGTTTTCGCGCTGGCGCTGTATCTCATAAACATTATTAGTAGCAAATTAAATTTTCTACAACTTTATTTCTATTACTTTTTATCTCAAAATTTAAAATAAAAAAGTTATAAACAAAAATAACTAAAAATTTTTTAACAAATTTTCTTTTCGGCGTTATAAATTTTTTCTAGTAATTTTACAATAAAATGACGTAAGGTTTTTCACAAAGTAATTTTTACTACAAACTAGTTTATTTTTATTAATTTCTCTGGATTTTACAACGCTCTAAAGACGGCCGAGTTCTTGAATAGTCGCCATCTTGGAAAAAGAGGTGCAAAGAGTTTTCGCGCTGTATCTCGTAAACTAGCAACACTCCAGAAACGTTTTAAAGTTTTAATAAAATCATTATTTGTAGAAAATGAAATTGTCTACAACTCTATTTCTATTCCTTTTAATAGCAAAATGGAAAATAAAAAAGTTTTAAACACAAAATAACTAAAACTTTTTAGTTATTTTAGAATAGAAATACATCACTCCAAAGTTGACTAAGTTCTTGAATAGTTATAAGAATACAATAAAAAAATCGGTTTCCTGTAAAGTCGGTTTTACGGGCGAAGATTTTACGTGACAACGTCTTTTTTATATATTATTTTATATATTATATATTATTATATTATTATTTTATATATTATTTATATTTTATATATTATATTTTTATATATTATTTTATATATTATTTATTTTATATTATATTATTGATCTTATTATTTTCTACAAAATTTATTTGAAAATTTTTTCGATATATCAATTAGTTGCGGAGATATCGATCATTGAAGTTATTGTTTGCTACCAGTATTTTATATATTTATTTTTTTCAGTTATAAAAAATTACTATTTCCAATTGTGTCTACCAAGTATGGTCACATGTATTTGCCTACATATTAAATAATAATAAGTACAGATAATGTTATGTGACGTTTACTTCTGATTATATATATTTTAATATTTTTAATTTTAAAGAATCAATTTGAAAATCAAAACACTTATTCAGATCGAAGGTTCAAATTTTTGCTAAATAAATTTGAAATTAATTAAAATTTGTAAATGTAAATGGTAAAGTTGAAAATTAAAACATTTACTAAAATTGGAATTTGAAATTCTTGCTAAACACAGTTAAATTCTAACTCCGCGCGTGGTGATTGGTCAGTTTAGTTCGTTTGTTTGGTCGCCCTGTTTTGACAGGTTAGAAGTTATAATTTGTTATTTTAAATGTTTGACTAGCAATACGCGCTGTTTCTTCTGAGTGATTTAAACTAATAATTTACTTAACACTATCAACATTTGTCAATAGTATGACATAACCTATAAACTCAGTTTCTCAACTTTTGTGTCAATCTAACAATTAATCAATCAATCATAGTTTACGATAATGAAATATTAGTGTACAATTATTTACCTTTATTGTTGTAGTTGTTGTAAATGACGAATCTAAGCACTCCACATTTTCACTACAGACACAGCTGACGATACTTTCAACGATTTTCAACTTTAGCGATTCAACGCGCCTAATTCTCTAGCGCCGCGCGCAGCGGACCGATCATGTTTGAGTGGGAGAGAGACGCAAGGCATTCGCCGGTCCGGTGGGCCTCTCTCTCGTTCGGCGACTCACTGTAACAGACGTGAGCGGGCGTTACACTTTTTCTTAAATGACTCCGAGCCACAACCTAATTTAAGACGTTGTCACGTCAAAAACAAACCATTAGGTGTAGTTTTCTATTACATATTTTTTTATTCATATAATTTATAAAAGTCAACATTTCTATATTTCTATTTTCTGGTATTTTTAGTTAATTAGTATCGACTTTTTCTCAATCTCCTATGAGGTAGAATCTGGAGGCGCGTTTTTTAAGTGGTATCCCTATTAGGTCTAATTAACTGACAATTTCCGGGCGAAATAATATTGAGCATAATTATATATTTACAAAGTTGTTTTCCAGCTATTGTTTTTTCATTTTCTTTGGTGGTCCAGGCTTCAGTTCAGGATCTAATTCTTCTTAAATCTAAGAAGATGAATGTTTGCGTAACAACGCAAGCTAGAATTGACGTCATTGTAGGTAATTCATTTTCAAGTTCTTCGAATTTCTCGATTAATTTTAATATTTTCATGATGTTACTGCAGGTTTCACCAGAAAAATTGATGCATACTGCAAAGCATTTGAAGCCTGCTTTTTAGCAACCACACATACAGTTCTCTCTCTCTATAAGGAGTTGCAAAGGACCGGGAATTGTCATCGTTATAAGGAGAAATCTTTATACCGAGAGAGAAAAATCGTTACTGTAATAATAATAATACTTTACTAAATAACCTATTGTAATTTAAATAATTGATCAAAACAATTACAAATGAATTACACTGTATATACTATATATAACATATATTTATTTAAGAATGATATAAGCAATACAGTATAAAAATGACTGTACAGTTAAAAAATATATATTGTACAGTAACAAAATAATATGGTACTGTACAGTATTTTAATCAGGGTATGAAAAAAGATTACATCCTATATTAAGCCTACATTAACGAAAAAATCTGTCACCTTGGTTTGCTTCCTTTTTCATTTCCAAAAGGGACCTAACCTTGTTTTGAAGACGCATAGAATCTTCTACCGCACTCATATATTCTTCCTGGTGGATAGATAAAAAACCCGATAAAGCATTTTTGCCGCATCCAATGCCTGTTTAGGGGTCGGAATTGGTTCTGGCTCTGCTTTCACTTCCGGGTCACTGATTTCTTCTGCACGAACTGCTTATAGAATATCCTCGTCAGAAAGTCCAGATATTTTAGTTACATTTTCATCAACTTCTTCGAAATCTGTTAGCTCTTCCGGTTCGTAGGTGATAGGAATTTCAAACTGCCTGGCCGAAACAGCTAACAGCAGGTCATCTTCATCGTGTCAATCCTCGATCTTTCAGTCTTTCTGCGTGTTTGAAGGAATGTTGTATCACATTGCTTGTCACCGTCCCAGGATTTACTAATAATTAGGATGGCGTCAAGAACGTAATAGCTTTTCAAACTCTTGATGACACTTAGGTCCATGGGATGAATGAAACTTGTTGTGTTTGCTGGTAGGAAACAAAGTTTAATGTTTTGAAGGCCGCACAATACTGGATGAGCAGAACAATTGCCTACAAGCAGAATATTTTTATTTTGCTTCAAGCTCGACATCCCATTTTCTTATCGCTTCTTAAAAAAATTCCGAAGTCATTTATGCACTCTTGTTTGCTTTGTAGGCTGCGGATAGATTTTTAATGTTTTTAAAGCAACGTGGGTTTTTCGACTTCTCTATCACTAACAATTTTCTCTTCGCTGAACCTGTCTTATTAGGGACTGACTAAACAGGACATTACTAATAAATATTAATAAAAATGCAATATTAATTATTATGGGAACTTATAAAAACATGCAGAGTATAATTTGTTTATGGTAATCGACTTAAACTGCAAATGCCATAGGTGGGCCAAATGATATGGGAAGGAGCTGATCATCAAAGGGGTACATCAAAAAACAAAATTGCGTCCTCTAAAAAATTACGTTAAGGCACATTAAGGCCTAAACATTTCCATGACTAACAGTATTTGCTCTACAGTTAAAAAACGTATTTACTACAATATTCTAAATATATTGACAAAATACGATTATTATTGTATGTAACATTACTCAAAAATCTATTTAGCGTAAAGTATTTAGACATCTATCTATATCTATAAGCGGGGATCCTACAGCTTCTGCCGCTTCCCGCATTTCGATCGCCATCTTTTTCTATCTCTCCAGGTGTCTTCATCAATGGCTCTGTCTTTCATGGTTTCCATAACACCTTGTATCCAAGACTTGGCTGGTCTTCCTCGTTTCCTTCTTACTACTGGATTGTATTCCATAGCTCTTTTTGGCCATCTGTTGTCGTCCATCCTCTGTACGTGTCCATACCATATTAACTGTCTAGTTTCTATTCTTTCAGAAGTTGTATGTACTCTGTTTTTCTTCTAATTTCAGAATTAGGTATACGTTCTACTCTTGATATACGGTAAGCTCTTCTCAGGTAGTCCATTTCAACCGTGTCAACTTTTTTCTTTTCTTTTGCTGTCATTTGCCAACATTCTGCTCCATATGTAAGAATGGGCTCTACAATTACTTTGTAGATAGTCATTTTATTTCCCATAGTAGCTTTGTTGGACCAAAGTATCGAATTCAGAATTTGAACACTCTTCCTGCCTTGTTGCACTCTATAGTCTATATCTCGTTCCGTTGTTCCTTTACTGCAGATAATACTTCCCAAATATTTGTATTCGTAGCACCTTTTCATTTGTCTAATTTCCAAATCCGGGTCTTCGTCTTCACTGCCTCTTCGCATATATTCTGTTTTAGACATATTCATACTCATCCCCCATTTTTCGTATTCATATTTGAGCTTTCTAAGCATATAATCTGCATCTTCTTCACAGCTTGCAATTAGTACTTGATCATCTGCAAAGAACAGCGTTGTCAGATAATGGTTGTTAAGCTTCAACCCCATTCCCGCACATTTTTGTCTCCATTGGTGCAGTGCTTCTTGGATATATATTTTAAATAGGGTGGGGGAAAGACAACATCCTTGTCTCAAGCCTTTCGTTACTGTAAATACCCTTGAGAAAGTATATCCTGTTTTTACAGTGCTTTGAGGACATTTATAGATGTTCAGTATTGCTTTTAGATATGTTTTACTAAGGTCCGTTTTCGTCAAGACACTAAATAAGAGTTTTAAAGGAACTGTATCATAAGCCTTCTCCAGATCTATAAATACCAGATGCGTAGGGAGGTTTCGAGCTGTTCGTTTTTCAATTACTTGTTGAAGGGTAAATGTGTTGTCCACGCACGATCTTCCTGCTCTGAAGCCGCTTTGTTCTTTAATTTCTTTATACTCCTCTTCTATTCTTCTTTACAATATACGACCATATAACCTTCCCAGCGAGCTAGTTACGCTAATGCCTCTATAATTTCCGCATTCTTTTCTGTCTTCCTTTTTATAAATGGGGCTAATGTGGGCCAAATTCCAATCGTCTGGAATCGTTTGGCCTTCAATTAAGCATTTATTAAAAATATTCACTAA
Organism: Diabrotica undecimpunctata; assembly: GCF_040954645.1. Lineage (NCBI taxonomy): Eukaryota > Metazoa > Arthropoda > Insecta > Coleoptera > Chrysomelidae > Diabrotica > Diabrotica undecimpunctata. The sequence goes on from NC_092808.1 coordinate 146,983,117, forward strand.
GCTTTCCAAAAGAGCATCCGGTCCATGTTTCACCAACTCGATGGGAATGTCTCCAGGCCCGGATGTTTTTCCATTTTTCATTTGTTTCAATTCTTTTTTCAGTTCTTCTTTGTTTATCTTATGCACCTCTGAGTTTTCTGTCATTGAGATATGGTCAGGTCTTTCCATAAATTCGTGCCTACTTTCTGTTAATAGCGTTTCGTAATATTTTTCCCACTTTTTATTTTGAATCAGGTTTATATTTCCCTCATCTTTTCTTTCTTTTCTAATACTTTTTATGAATTTCCAAGCTTGTGTCACTTTGGTTTCTCCTAAGCATCGGTCCATCTCTTCGCATTTCTCTTCCCACATTTCGTTTTTTCTTTTAGTGACTTCCTTTTTTGCTTCCCTGTTGAGTCTGCTGTAAATTCTGCGGTCTTCTGAGTCTTTCGTGGATAGCCATGTTTGATAAGCTTTTTCTTTGTCTTTAATTAATTTTCCTACTTCTTCGTTCCACCACTCAGGATTTTTTCTTTTGTCAGCTTCTTCGTACCCCAATGCCTCTTTGGCCGCCTGATGAATACAATTTTTTATATCTTGATATTCTTTTTCGGCTGTTTCTCTTCGAGTTAAGTGAGTTAGTTTTTAAGTATTTATACATACATTTTTTAAAGTTAACAGATGCCTAGTTTACCAAACTATTCTTCCTGGACAAGTTAAGAGTAGTTCGAAAATGATATACATTAAATGTTTGAAATACACGTCCCAAGGGAAATAATTTCTAAACTAGCATTAAGCGACCCTTGGTGAATTTCATTATATATGACATTTATTGATATCCATAAACCGTTTGATAAATTAAAACCATAAAATACGAACAGACTGCTCATAATAGCCCGGAAATATGATAATTTGCAGTACATTAACTGCACTTGGTAGCTGATTAATATACGGATTATGATTATATAACTCATCAGCTAAATTTATTAAGCTCTAATTATTATTAATTACTTCTTCTAGTTATTTACTTTATAATGTTCCATAAAATTCTGTTGCTATTTTATAACGAGCCATCATTATTGAAATCGACCATGGAATAAACGTTTCTTATTTTAGGTGGTTAGTAAAACCCCTATAAAAAATTTAAAATGAATAAAGACTTATAACCTTACTTTTTTAGAATAGATCAAGCTCTTAGAATCTTAAACAAGGTCATTTAAAGAGTTCTCTCTTTTGAGATGTTTATAGCTTTTTTAGGCACATGAAAATCGAGCAAAATATGTTAGCACAAGAAACTAACTGTATTAGAAGCGAGAATTCCATCCACGCCATTAGTATTTAATATAAACAGACTTAGGTAAATATGTATGTTCAAACGTATAGTATATGCTCATAAATATGCACGATTTTTATCAAGGAAATGTAAAAAAAATGATTTTTGTCAATAAAATGTTGCATAATTCAACATAACATTCAACAAAATACACTATGAATTTTGAAGTCTATTTTTGTATAAAATAGGTTAAACAAAAAGTTAAAAAAGTACTTGTACTTTTTATTCTTTAAATTTATTATAAAAACAGTTCACAATTAAATATTTCTTAAAATTTTCTATTAAAAATTTATATTCTAAAAGGTGGCATTCTGATTTTTGTAGAAAAAATTGTGCGAGAACTTCAGCAATAATAATTGACTTTCTCTCCCCAAATAAAAAAAAAATTAAATACGTAAAAATTACTTAAACATCGATTTTTCGTGGATTACATTAGTAATCCATACGTACTGCAGCTCTGGAAAAGCACTATTATTTGAAAATATTGTTATGGTTGTAATGAGGTTTTAATAATACCACTGCATTCTATAATTGGCTTCATTTTATAAGTAAAATCTACATTAAATTAAAAAAAAACATTACATATGTAATGATTGTGCAGATTGGTAGCTATAGGTAAGAGAGAGCAGAAAGAGAAACATAATTAGGTATATAGGTATATGGTGTATCGTTTGCTGTATATAAACAACATTTGACCTGTAATAGGAGTATAGTAAATGAAGGATTGAATCAATATTTTGATGAAAATGTATATTTTTATATATGTATAAAAGGAGTTGAATGCAAAAATTTTTTTACACATACTCTGCAGTAAAATTCATTGTTTATTTTGTTATTAATATAAAAATGCAATACAAATTAAAATGTTATATTCATAAGTATTTAAAAATGACAATAATATACATAAAAAAATACACTACAATACAGGGCAACATAATTCAATATAATAATACAATACAAATTAAAATGCAATATTCATAAGTATTTAAAAATGACAATAATATACATAACTTTTCTACTTACGCATATGTTTAATTTACCATGATAATAATATTAATAAAAAAGCCCTCCCCGAGTGGGAATCGAACCCCGGTCTCCCGCGTAACAGGCGGGGATACTGACTACTATACTCCGAGGACTACATTAATGATTTTTAAAACTTTCTATCAAAATGACGTGTCACGATAGGATTGATTGATTTCCTTACTTTTGACAAAACATAACCTAAGAGATGACAAAGATTAAAAAATATTGTTTGGTGATACAACTGTCAATTTATATGACATTGACAAATACAATATTTAATTGTTGTTTGTTCTGTATATAAGTACATATTTGAACTTTCTTGAGATATTTACAAGTTTTAATTTATAATTTAACTTGCCTAACGAGGCTTGTTACTCCTGTGCAAATTTCCAAAGTCGAACGCGCGTATAGAAGTATAACTTCAAAAACCAACAACTCGGATTATGTTGTAAATTTTCATTTTATTTTAAAATTTAGCATTTTTGCGTATATTACATATATTTAATAAAAGTTTCCGTGGGGTTTTTAAATATTTAAAAAATAAAAAAGGAAATTCATTTTGGGATTCGAACTCACATAGACCAGCATATGAATCAAACACGTAAAATATTTGCCAGTTAGACTTGACACAAACGTATTTCAAAATTGACAGTTCTCGATCATACAGTGATTTATTGAGATTATTATTTTAAAATACAAAATACTAAAATAATTATAAACATTTAATAAATAATACAAACATATCACATAAATAATAATATTAATAAATATTATATTATATATATATATATATATATATATATAAATATATATATATATATATATATATATATATATATAAATATATATATATATATATATATATATATATATATATATATATATATATAATATTAAATATATATACAAAAGGAACATTTTTATTCTCTAGAGAGGAAGAGAGAGAAAATATATCTTCTGTCTCTCTCTTACTCATTATCTTACATATGTAATGATTTCACCGATTCACTCCCATACAAATTTCCAACGTCGAGCGCGCGTATAGAAGTATAACTTCAATAATACAAATAATGAAAATTAAAAAACAAATACTATAAATCAAAGTTACCTATAACCAAACGTTACAAACCAAACAAGGTTCTATAATATCCTAAATATAACATCTTAATCTGATCCAGACTGCATGTTCTGTTTTATCGCAGCACAATGTACCCATATTTGCTTCAAATGTCCTGGGCAAGTTAACTGATCACAGCTGCTGCACCATTTTTTTGGGCTCTTATTCCTTGCTCTCCACAAATATGACAACGTCCAAAGACGTTCCGATCGAGTCGGAACTTTTTTAGGACTTTTCTTATTTATTTCTAAAAGAAATTTAATTTTTTCTTTTATTTCTGCTGATGTGTGAATGTTGTATAGTCGCCTTAACATCAGTCTCAAACGAAATGTCCTGAAGAAAAGTGCTTCTTGGGAATGATGCTTCTTGATATATTTAATAATTTAAAGAACACGGTGAGTGACCAACGTCTAGGGTTTTGGGAACATCATATTGTGCACACAAGAGGTCAACCAGATCCACACCGAATTTTGTTTTGTTGTAATCCGTTAATATTTCGGGTTTGTTCTTGTTTTCTGTTTCAGGATCAATACTATCATCATGGTGCATAGTTAAAACAGCTAATACGACCTTTTTTTTTAAACGTACGTTAGCAAGGTACATTTTTCTTGGAGGAAACCGAATAGTGAAGAATGTATGTCTCTGTTTGAAAAATGTATGTCTCTGAGTGAATAGATAATCGCTTTTACAGCAAGTCCATGGCCAAAGGTATACTGGTAAACCAGTTATTCATGGTTACATTTCTGTCCGTTCCTTCTATGGGTTTAACCATTCTCTTAACAACCTCTGCGCTAATCCAATCAGTTTCAAAAGAACCAGTTGGTTGTGTCCCACAGTAAATCTCCATATCAGTATATCTCCAGTATATGCATACTTTCTATTTACTCACGCAAATATTTTTATACCATATTTGAATGGTTTACTGGATTTATTGACGGAATTGACATTTTCCCCTAAAAGCAAGTAATTGCTCGTCAACTGTTAAATAATCTGAAGGTGTAAATTTTTTTTTACAATTTTCAATAAAAAGTCCAAAAAGTCTCGTAAAGGAGCAAGTTTATCCAGCTCTCTCTTTCGTTGTCTAGAATTAAAGTCGTCAAACCACAAACATCTTAGTAGAAATCGGAAATGATTTAAAGACATTGTCAAGTAAATAGCTTCAACACCAGCATCTTTCTTATTATCCCACATTTGCAAAATATTTAGTCTCCAGATTTTAGAACACCTGCTAAAAAGAGTATACCAATAAGTCTAAAAATCTCTTCGACGTTGGTCATTTTAGCATCTCTGTAGCGTTGGAAATTTGTTCTTACCTTCTCAATATAGATGTTGGTACAACGCGTAATTTCTTTAACGATCATCTAGCATACATTTAAAACATTCAAACTGTGTTTTTGCGTTTCTAGCTTTCCTTATTGGTCTTGGTAACTTCAAAACAATATTTGTTGCACGAGTTCTTGTAATCCGCAGAACACATTTTACTACACTTTGTTTTTTTGTCTTTGCCAAGATAGTGTTTTGAAATTATTTTTTCTTCACCTTCTTCCCCTTGAACCTCTTTATCACAGCCTTGTTCCGATTCTTGTTCAGATATGGTACATTCTTGTTTTAGAACATCATCAGATACATATTGCTCAACATTATAGTCATCTGAGCAGCTGTCGTCACCACGACAATCTATATTCGGCCCCTGTTCGTTCTCTATTTCATTATTCCATTCCATCAGCATTTTTTCAAAATTAGAGTCGCCGAATCTTACTTTTTTGGTCAGAACATTGCTGATAACTAAAACAAAAATAAAAAATAAATATTTGTTACTCTTTTTCACGCAGAAAACTTACCTCAGGCTATGGCTCCACGAGCGACAGATTGTCGCTAACAGTGGCAGTAAATTGTAGCGTGATTAATGAAAACAACAACAGTGATACTGAGTGGCTCCACGCACTGTAGATTGTCGCTTCGTTTCGAGACCGAGACGCGTCGTCAAGGTCGTGTCGCGTTCGAATAGATCCGGACCTATTTTTTAGCAGTAATTTGCAGCGCGTTTGTGGCTCCACTAGCAGTAATTTGTCGCTTGTAGCGGTAATTGCCATTTAATCGGATAATTTTATTCTTGTTTGTTTATTTCTCTGTATTTGTTAAGTTGTATTATAATATTCGTAATGGAAACATTTTTTGAGTTTGATAATGAACTATTAATAATAGAAGTGCAAAGAAATGACTTTATATGAAAATCAATGGATGGTTTTTTTTTCAATCGCATTATCCTTATCAAACTGTACTTTATAATAGATGCCATTATTAAACAAGAAAAAGTTGAATAGAGAGAATAAACAGTTTTTATTGATTTCCCGAAAATGTATTTTTTGGATTTCCTTCTTCGAACTGGTGATTCATTTTTATATAAGTGGTTGTCTAATCATATCATATAAATAAAATTTTAATAGTAATTGTTAATAGTAAAATTTTATTATCCTTCAGTACTAATGTTTCGTTTTCGATAGCTTGGCGTGATTCATAAATAAAGGAATGCAACAAAGCAGATTTTATGTCGCATCAGATTTTTTTTAATTATTGTAACATAAAAAAGAAAGTTAGATATTGGAACAGGAAGATTCATTACATATTCATATATAGATGTAGAGGATTATAAAATATGTAATTTGAAATCTTACGTTAAGGTAATTGCTAATTTTTCTTCTGGGCTTAGGCTATCACGCCTTGATGTATCCTGTTTTCGTATGACATCTTCTATTTCACATAATAAAAAATTAAAAGAAGACACTGACATCCTGTAATATTCAAAAAACGTATCAGGATATTCTTTTAATTTGTTGTGTAAAAAAACAAATTTTCCCTCTGTCTGTCTAGGCACTAGAACAGGGTGAATCCATCATTTCCGTTGTTTTTTAACCCTACGTTAACGGCACAATGCCAATATTAAAGCAACGTTTTGTTCAAATGATAGATTATCCATACTATATTATTGTATTATTGGTTTGAATTTATTTTACTTATTTATTTTATCTGCTATATACACGGACACTATATACACGGATAAGATACCACTAATTGTAGCTGCGTCATATTAACGCTCATGGAGCCACTACAAGATCAAAACGCGGCGATATGCACGCTGTAAACTGTCGCTCGTGGAGCCATGATTTTACTGCTTTACTGCCGCCGTAATTTTACTGCTACTGCTAGCGACAATCTGTCGCTCGTGGAGCCATAGCCTTAACGACCGAATACAAAATATAATTTTTAGTTTAGGGTTACGTAAGTACACGCGTGGATTAAAATGGTAACAGAATACAATCTATTTCTTACATTGACACACATAAAGCGATAGTTGCATACTAAAACAGTTCCTTATACTATGCTCTAAAGGTATAAGGAGATAGGTAACTTTATATACAGTATAGTCCGAATAGCAATATTATAAAGTTCAATGGACTACGTATGTAATCCGCGCGTGTATTAGAGGACTTTAAAAAATTTACAATGTAAAATTCTTATGCGATATCCTTTATCTCGAGTATAATGAAATTTGATGGGCTGTTTTATTGTGTTATAAAGATTTGCTGGAGAAATTATGAAGGTTCTAGGTGTAATATAAATGGTTACAAAACATTGAATAAGAAAAGGCTTGCTTCTCCCTGTTTTTTGTATTTATTGCTATTTTGCAGCAAGAGTAATAAATTAAAATATTTTAACCATCAGCATCTTATAAAAAATTAATTTGTCGCTGTTTTATTTTATTACGACTTTGCTTCAAAATAAATCGTTGAGTTATAAGCAAGAAAATTAAAAATCGATGTTTTTAGTAATTTTTAAATATTTTATTTTTTTATTATTTTTCCCGACCCGTTTCTGAGAGAGTATAAGTCAATCATTAGCATCAAGTTATCACACAACTTTTTCTGCAAAAATCTTAATGATATCTCTCACATCCACCTCAAAATCTATCCGCTCTGGTCTATATAGAAATTTATAAATAGAAAAACTGCTTTCGACATCAACTGATGTGATATAAACATATTTTGGGTTGACATTTATCCACATTGGTTTCTTCGGAAAAGTTTTCCCGGAAAATATTTACCACTTGAAAAACCGTAGAAAATCCTACATTTTTGTCAATGGTGTTATTTAATTTTCGTAAAATTTGTGCTCGAATTTTTCCTTAACATTTTTACGAGAAGAAATAAATGTCCACTAAACGAATACTTTCTGAAAATGGGCTTTGCGGTTTTTGTAATTTACTGTTTTGGGTACAAAAGCATAATTTCCTTTCTAAAAATAGATTTCTTGTTTAACAGTTTCATTTTTAAATGTTTTTTGAACAGAAGAAATTTCTAAATCGTTGTCATCAGAGAATACAAAAAGAGTTCAAAATGATTGGTTTAAAAAAATACAGCCCCTAACCAGATTTCCCATTTTGTCTCCACTCGTTGTAGAGGATGTTGTATATTAGGAGACCTGTCTTTATACAATTGAACTCTTAATGGTGCCTTAAAAACATTGTTTTTACACTCGAAATTAAATCATTGACGAGAGCAAATTTTGTTCACATTTCTTCAGCAATCCTGTTAATACCATGTGCTAAATATGTCAAATGAATTTTTCTGGGATAAAATATTCGTAAATTTTTTCCTGCCATCAACTATATGTGAAACAGCATGAGACAAAAAAAGCAAGAGCTTTTCGTAAGGTACAGCAGTTGGAAAACAAAAGTTGGGCAATTCTTTGTTATATTCTACTGCTGCAAGTGTGCCTTAAAAATAAATTTAATAAAGCCAAAAATAAAAAAAAAATTAACCATTGACCTGTGAATCTCCGAAAATCCTCTGAAAAGCTAAATATAATAATCTGCCTGTTTATTTTTAATTTTGACACTCTTTAGTTAAAAACTCAATACTGATTTGCGACTAGCTGTTTACTTTTTTTTTTATCTATGTAGAAGTAATATTAATGTTAATGTTATTAATATAAATAGTAATGTTAAGAATCGCTGTATTGAATAACATTTTTCTTAAAAATTTTTAATTATTTTACATAAAAGAATTCAAAAACTTATTTTTTTTGTTATAACTATTCCAAAATACGTGCTTTTTCTATACCCATTGATACATTGTTCCTTATTTATAAAGGTGTATTTTATGTTTATAATAATATGTCTATACGCTCCCTTGTAAAGTAACGTCAAAAATAATGAGGATGATACGACAATATGGCGAACGTTCTGCTGTGCGTTCACCAAAATTTGTATAGTGTATGTATGTAATCCGTTTCAATAACCGTTAATATTATTATATATGTAGAGTTTTATTGTCAAATCGTCTCTTAATTTGGTTATTTGCATATCTTTAACTAATAAGTTAATTTTATTTATTATAGGTTGTGGAGTATCTTCACCGCAGGCCCAAAGGAGAATAGTAGGAGGCGAGGAAGCTGGATTCGGTACATTCCCATGGCAGGCCTATATAAGAATAGGATCTTCAAGGTAGGAAGTCACTTAGAGACAATAAACTGTAAAGGTTAGCTAAAATGTCGGCGTTAAAATATTTAATTAACAAACAGAAGCTAAATTGATTAGATTTTAGTTTCAGTTAAAACAAAACTTAAAAAATAGGCATAAAAATAGACTTCTTCTTCTTCCTTCTTGTATGTAGGTTTTACAGCCTGTCTCTTCTTCAATATTAGCCTCCTAAATTGTTTAAATTATCGCACCATCTTTTTCTGGGTGTGCCAATACTTCTTTGTCCATTTGGTGACTTATCTCGTGCTATTCGTCTACTATCCTATCCTCTGCCATTCTACTAATGTGTTCGTTCCACTCCTATTTCCGTTTTGTCACCCATCCATTTATGCCTTCTATATTGCAAGCTCTTCTTATGTTTTCGCTTCTCTCCCTATCCAACAGACTTTTTTTTCATATTCGTTGGAGTATTTTCATCTCTGTTGTTTCTAGTAGTCGTCTCGTTTTAAATGTGCCAGGTCTTGTCTCCGTCGTGTATATTAATATAGGTCTAATTGCTGCTTTATAGATTCTTGTTTTTGTGTCTTGTCTTAGGTGTTTGTTCTTCCAGATTGTTTCATTAAGAGATCCCGCCGCTTTACTTGCTTTTAAGCTTTGTTGTCGTATTTCTTCTTCAACATCTCTGTAACTAGTAATATCCATTCCCAGATATCTAAACCTTGCTTTCTTCTTTATTATTTTGCCATCAATTTTGATTTTACATCAAAGTAGGTATTTAGAGGTTGTTATACATATGGTTGTCTTTTCTGCTGATATTATTATATTGTATTTCTTGGCTGTTCTATTGAAGATGTGTATCTTTGTAGCTCGTCTTCTGTCTCGGCGATTAATGCGGCGTCGCCTGCATAACACAATATTTGGATTTCTTTGTTTCTCATTATGTAGCCAAGACCATTACGTACTGCTTGTATTATTTCGTCCATTATTATATTAAAGAAAATTTGGCTTAACGATTCACTCTCTCTAACTCTTTTTTTGTCTTTGCCTTTTTATTTATCTATTTATCTTTGCCTGTATTCGATTATGGAAGTAGATGTTTTCGATGGTTTGTATATCATTTTATACAGTAGGTGCAAGACGTCTTCGACTTGGATGCGATCGAAAGCCTTTGTCAGGTCTAGAAAACATAGATATGCTGATTTATTGTACTCGATGGCCTTTTGTGTAATTTGTCTTAGTACAAATACGGCGCCTACGCAGGATCTTTTGAATCTGAATCCTTGTTATTTATCTGATAAAGTTGTTAGTTTATTGATTTTGTTAATTAGGACTTTTGTGGTAAGCTGTGGTAAGTGCGGTATTGGGATCTTCTTTATCTCCTTTCTTGAACATTGGTATCATTACACCTGACGGAACTGTTTAAAGAAAGGCAAAATAATAATCAACACAATAACGTACCCGATTTAAGCCACGAAATAAAAATCAATTTTCAGGAAGTAGAAATAGCCATAAATTCACATAAAAATAGAAAGACACCAGGACCAGACGGGATAACCAACGAGCTTTTAAAACACGGAGGAGAAAGTATAATCCTACAAATGACAAAACTTATACAAAAACTAATATTGTACTGCAAGATACCAGACGCATGAAGAATCAGCATAATGATACCAATGAAGATCTATACAACCTGTTTTAATACGTCTCCAATTCATATTTAAAAAGTATATAAAAAAATAATATATTTAGGTCTCAAAGAAGTAAATATAACCATCGTTTATGCGAAAAATGAGGTTTTCATGCGTTGTTCTTATTGGAGTTGCCAATCATTAAGCAGCAAGCTTTGAAAATTTTTATAAAATAACACAAAACGGTGTATGTCCCATATTCAAAAGAGCTAAAACTTTCTTGAACCATGCGTATTTTTGTAAATTTTACTACACTGTAAAAGTTCGTCTCATTTTACATGTAGAAAGGTAAAAAAAGTAAGAAGAACTCGGTAAAATAGGGATGTTCACTAATTTTTATATATTGTTAAATTCAATAGGTTATAACATATATAAAAACATAGGAAATATAAAATTGTTTAAAAATATATATTTCTTAAGATAAATCCATTCTTACTTTCAATTCTGATGGAGGCTAGAAAAACGGCTCCTCGCAGCTAGGCTACGTTGTGTGACGTCAGCAGTCGTATCGACAACTTGTTTTGTATACGTATTTACGAAGTGTGACCAGTTCTTTAAGTATTTAATCACTGATAATGAAGCCAAATAAGTGGTGTTTTGTTCCTGGGTGTCTAAATACATCTAAAAACAATTCTGAGAAGATTTTTATTACAGTTCCAAACAATTTAACACCATGTTCACTTAAAATTGTCAAACCACAGGTTTTTATATTTGCATTTTTTTTTCTAACTTGCATAATAACTGCCTTTTCTAGTTTTTCCCTCTCTTTGTAGCAAACACCACTTATTTGGCTTCATTATCATTGTATAAATACTTAAAGAACTGGTTACACTTCGTAAATACTTATACACAACAAGTTGTCGATACGACTGCTGACGTCACACACCGTAGCCTCGCTGCGAGGAGCCGTTTTTCTAGCCTCCATCAAAATTAAAATTAAGAATTGATTTATCTTAAAAAATATATATTTTTAAACAATTTCATGTTTACTATATTTTTATATAATTTATAATCTATTGAATTTAATTGAATTTAACTATATTTAAAAATTAGTGAACATCTAGGGATGTTCACTAATTTTTAAATATTGTTAAATTCAATAGGTTATAACATATATAAAAACATAGAAAATATAAAATTGTTTAAAAATATATATTTCTTAAGATAAATCAATTCTGATGGAGGCTAGAAAAACGGCTCCTCGCAGCTAGGCTACGATGTAAGACGTCAGCAGTCGTATCGACAACTTGTTTTGTATACGTATTTACTAAGTGTGACCAGTTCTTTAAGTATTTAATCACTGATAATGAAGCCAAATAAGTGGTGTTTTGTTCCTGGGTGTCTAAATACATCTAAAAACAATTCTGAGAAGATTTTTATTACAGTTCCAAACAATTTAACACCATATTTACTTAAAATTTTCAAACCACAGGTTTATATTTGCATTTTTTTTTTCTAACTTGCATAATAACTGCCTTTTCTAGTTTTTCCCTCTCTTTGTAGCAAACACCACTTATTTGGCTTCATTATCACTGTATAAATACTTAAAGAACTGGTTACAATTCGTAAATACGTATACACAACAAGTTGTCGATACGACTGCTGACGTCACACACCGTAGCCTCGCTGCGAGGACCCGTTTTTCTAGCCTCCATCAAAATTAAAATTAAGAATTGATTTATCTTAAAAAATATATATTTTTAAACAATTTCATGTTTGCTATATTTTTATATATTTTATAATCTATTGAATTTAATTGAATTTAACTATATTTAAAAATTAGTGAACATCCCTTATCCCATCCCACAACCCTTATAAATCTTATTTAGGGCTGAAAATATTATTTTTCATATATTTTTTAAATACGAATTGGAGACGCATCAATTCAGGTTGTAAAAAAATATGATTAACACTTTAAAACACCCCGAAAAACATTTTTTTGGGCTATAAAGCGGCTTTGTCCGATTTTTGAATGTTAAAGGACTGAGTTGCTTCAAGATATATATATGACCTATAATACACGTTGATTTGATCGATGTTAAAGACTATAAATGAAGAATGTCTCCAAAAATCTCTAAAAGACAGTTTTTCGAGTGTTTGAAGATGGCTTACGGAAAAATTTGGAATAAATCAGAAATATATTTTTTTAATAAAATAGACAAAATAAAAATTAGACCTGAAGCCATTTCCAAACAAAACTTATACATTTTTTTAGTAGTGCGGTAGGGGGTGGGAGGAAGAGGTTCGGGAGGAGGGGTTTCGAGAGGAAGAGGTGGAGGAGGAGAAAATTGAGTCTTATTATTAATCACAGAACATAAAAAAATTTAAAAAATTGAATTCTGGGAGTACGAGCATTTGGTCTACTTACTTGTTTTAGTAGATAATCGTTAGTTATTATTTGTGTTTGCATGGGATTCTTCTGGCTCACTAAATATACTTTCTAAATTAAATATCACTTTGTAGTTTACTTTTAAAGTTTTTTTTTTGGGTTAATAGTCTTAATAGATTGTTATATTTGTCCGTATTGTGTATCTCAATCTCTTATCATGCTGCCAATTATATATTTTTTTTATTTTTGTTATTGCTTTTCATAGCTAAAATTTATAATTATGTACATACCAATAGCATCTTTTTTTTTATAAATTTAAATATTTTGAGTATATTAAATCCGTAGAATGCTTTCTAAAATATATAAAAGGACGAGACAATCATTTTTTTCGAAACTAATGATATAATGTTGATTTAAAATTTCGTATTTAAGCGTATTATTGTTGGGTCTTAATATCAACTGCGTTTCCCCAATCGTGTTGTCTTTACAGATTAATGCATTTCAAATTCGAATTTATGCCCCAAGTTCGGTTACTTCATAACAACCTGATGGAATATCAATTTGATGCAAATTTGGTCGGTCGTTTGGCTCATAATAATAAAAATTTTCACCATCGATGTTTGAAATTTAATAATCCAATGGATCAAGCACAAGAGACACTTGGGAAGTAAACAAGTGATCGTTTGTAGTATACTCTATCCAGAAATTTAGTGTCTCATTATAAAAGTTATTTTAATAACAGCTGTAAAACTGAATAATCCCTTGTAAATACTCTATTGTTGTATAATTATCACAGCTACCAAAGCTGCCAGGACCGGCATAATAGCCAAGCATAGCACAACTGTATGTAGGTATATATAATCAGATCAAATATTATCATTCAAGCATAATGTCAAAAAACTCTTTTTATAAACATACAAATTTCCCATAATTATTGTTATTAATCATTATTTTAAGTCTCAACGAAGAAAATGTTTTGTGTGTGTTTTGTGTTTTATTGGCACTAGTTTTCACACTGGCCAGTCAATTTCATAATGATTTTTTTAGACTATAAGTTATCACTAACTCAGGGGAGTACTGTGTAGTGTCTGTGTTAAGTAAATGTCTTATTACTTTAGTAAAGTCGACTTCATTGTCTTTACAAAGAGACGCTAATTGTATCTGAACGTCTGAGGTCCCTTCGGTAAGAACCGACTTACTCGTTTTAAAAGGTTCATATTTATTCATGTTGACTTGTTATGTTTAAGTTTTCCGTTTCATGTCTGAAAAAGTTGGCAAAAAATGGGAAATATTCTTTATTAATAATTTTACGAAAAAAAATTATTCTTCATTAAAGTTTATGCATCACATAGAAATCATTAACAGATAATCTTATAAAATATTAAGTGGTAGATAGGGAAAATCAAAATAATTAATTAATACTGAAGAGGAAAGTGATTTTAAATTTAGATTTACAAGAAAATGTTATTTTAAAATGTTTGTAGGTATTAAAAATTATGTCCAAGTTTAGATTCATGGCCTTCTAATAATTAAATAATACATTTAAAGTAAAAAGTAAATAAAAAAATACTTTTGCATTACTGTTGATTTTGTATATTGAATAAGGTAAATTAGAAATAAAATTAAAAATTAATGCACCTACTGATACATCATTAAAAGGCCATGAATCTAAATTTAAAAATAATTTTTAAATCCTACAACCAAATTAAAATAACATTTTATGCTGCACCTAAATTTAAAAGCACTTCACTTTTAAGCATAAATCAATATTTTTGATTTTCGGTGTATACCACTTAAACTTTTATAAATTTGATTATTGATTATTGATTTCTATGAAATGCAGAAATGTTTATGAAGAATAGTTTTTTTCATGAAATTAATAATAAAGAAATTTCCCATTTGTTGCCAACTTTTTCAGACATACTTTATACCTAACTAACAATTAAAACACTTCTTTCCTTACATAAGGTATAAAATATAATCATATTTAGCTATATGTATATATCTACATTAATTCATTTTAATTTTTACTTCACCATTTTATTATTTCACTTGCAATTTTTTTAACAAAACAAAAATTGTTTATGACTTTCAAATTTGGATTTATTTAATAAAGAATCGAGACGGAAAATATAATAATTAATTAATTCTAATACTCCATTAGTTTATGTATTTTTTCCCTTAATTATCTAGATATTTATTTAAATTAAATATGTAATGTAAATGACAAATAAAATATAAAATTCGTTAAGCCGGCCCTTTTTACTATTTACCTGAAGAGGCAAATCCCTTTATGGCTTCGACTTTATCAGCGGGATACTTTTAAATTCTGCATAAGTCAGTTCTTATAATTGTGAATGAAGTATACTTGTCAGATCAACAATTGGGATATGACAAATAAGTGGTAATATGTGTAGTAAGTTAAATATTAAAATATACACAACAATTTTTTATTTTCTTTATAATAGTTACCTGCTTTATTTATATTTTTCTAGTTATTTCGTATTTTTGCAAATATCTTTGAACTACTGAAATGTTATGGACTGATGCTCTTGCTCTCTCGTGCTCCTCCACCTTTGATGGTAGAGTTTTGTTCGTCTGCTTGCATGTCATTTTTCTTGTCATTTGATTGAAGATTGTCGACTTTTCTATCCTCTATAGAGCGTTTCACGTTAAGAAAATAACATTAGGCTTATAGAGATCAGTGTTGCCAAAACTCTCAGGAATGCGGTTTACTAGATTGTCGATATATTTTTCGATTTCCATTTTCAATTAACATTTAACTGTAAAGTCAGAATAACAACTGAAGAACCACAAAGCCTTATTATCATTATGTAGTCTCAGAGAACGACATAAAATCGCTGGCATTCGCACACCGTATTATTTTAAGTTGCAATTAGTAATTAGATATATGCATTCCAAGCGGTCCGTTTATTTACTTTTAAATCTTTAATAGCCGGCAAAGTGCATGATTATTTTCTACTGATTTCTATGATTCATGGTATATGATATTCTTACCGAAAAACAAATAAACTGTCGTTACTATAATTAAAATAAGATGAAATAAAATTATCTTTTGTAAATACTATTTATTTATTAAAATCATTTTCCCTACTTTTCATCTCTTGTTTCGAATGGGCACTTTTGGTCAATTACGTTAAAACACGTTAATTTAAGTCATGTCTGTGAAAACGAAAATACGTCATCGCTGCGCCATCGCAAGTATGCCATCGTGGCATCGCTGCGCTTCTATCGTCCATAAGAAATACATGGCCCTATCTCCGCAATGTTATTTTCTTAACGTGGAACGCTGTATAGTTCGGGAGGAACTATCGGTGACCTCCTGTATGACTGAAGCCAGCTTGGTAGTAGTACTGGATTTCGTGGTCGTAGTAGTGCTAGTTATGGTTGTAGTTGACGTGAGGGTATTATTATGCAGGTAGTAGGCAGGAGTATATGTGGCAATAATTTCCATCATCTTGTTTTCCCTTTTCGTGTCCCTAATGATAAACTTGCGTTTTTCTCTGTCCTGGTAGTTCTGAAGTACTATGGCTTTATAAGGAACCTCTAGTTTCGTATAGTTTCCTAAAAGGATTACATTTACGGCTGTACCAACTTCTAAATCTCTTTCTATTGGCACAACTTTCGTTTTCTCTTCTTCGTGAGGCAGTGCTCAGCTTCCTTTTAGCTGTGACCCTTTGGGTAAGTTGGCCAGCAGATGTAGCCTAGTCAAGAGTCCGTGACCCTTACCCCGTAGTGATAACTGTAGCTAATGACAGATTTGACTTTCTGAAGTGTAGTTTCTTTTTTCTTCAAGACAGCGTGACCCAAGATCCGCCTTCGCAGGGGATTTCTCCGTCTTTTTAGGGTATTTCTATGTTGTTTTGATTCACTCGAAGAACATGCCGAGATTTTCTTTTGAAGTATATTTACCGACATAATAGAGGAAATCTTCTTTGTTATGGCTATTCGTAACCTTTCTCGCTACAAAACGATTCAAAGCCTAGTAACAGCTCCTTGCGATATCAAAGTGTACTAATTCTTGTGTATCCAACTTAACCTGGCGTTTCCTTCTATGCTGACGAGGACATAGAACTCTTTATAATTAGAGACGTTCTTGTAAAGGAAAACGACACAAACGTTTCTATTTGGTCTGAGCTGACCGGAAATCCACACGCTGTTGATCTTAGCTCAGCAGATATACACTGACTTTTGGACATGCTGCCACCAGTTTTATTCTCGGACACTTCGGCCTCGTTGCTTTTTGGTTCTTGTATAGTCTGATAAGCTGCTACAACGGCGTTCTTGAGAAATACTTTATTTAAATTTTTACTGTATTTTCATTATTTTGTACATTTCTACAATTTTAGACATCGACTACCAATGTCTACAATTGTAGAAATTATTTTTTTCATATACGTAAGGTAGCAAATTTTGAAAAAACCATTCGAGGTTGTTAATAATCATATTTTAGCAAGATATTAGCCAAAAAATAATTCTTACCTGTGTAAAGAAAAACTCGTTAGTGAAAGGGTTCATCAAAAAATATTTTAATAAAAATTAAATTTTTAAAATGTGAAGTACATAAACTACCTCTTTATATAACAGAGGTGTCAAACTTTTACCGTTCATATGCCATTGTTGATGAACAGTTTTCAATTATTATTATTTAATAATTTATGATTTTAGTACAACCAAATTTAGCAACCGTAATGGGTTGACAACTATGACAAGATACCGTTGAAAAATTTAACAGCAATGGTGCAGTGACCTATGAAAACATGGACGAACAAAAACTAGTCCGACAAAGGAAAACTAAATGTGTAATTGTTATTAATTACTGAAAGCTCACACACAAGTATAAGGAGTATTTTTAAAGAACAAGAACTTAATCACTACTCAAGTGTAAGATGAGTTGCAGAATTAGTAGTTTTCTTTTGTGAGGATCCTTTGTGTATACAAAAGACAAACTAAATTACTAATCTTTATTACAGATTTCAAGATCTATTACAAAGTTCCATGATTTTAGGTGCGGGGGTTCCCTAGTCAGCAGACGTCACGTGGTTACAGCCGGTCATTGCGTTGCTCGAGCAACCCCACGACAAGTACACGTCACATTGGGAGACTACGTCATCAATTCGGCAGTGGAACCGCTTCCGGCCTACACGTTTGGAGTTTCCACCATACAGGTTTGGATGTTTATATTTCCAAAATAATTTCTATGGCAGTTACGAGGTATCTATATTTTATCAAATTTGTAGAATTTGAGGTTGTTTTTAAAACAAGTTTCTAGGTAAAAAATAAATTAAAGAGGAACTAAAAACATTTTAGTTATGAGAATTCAAATTCGAATGTTTCCATATTCTTTTTGTTACTTGGGGAATTTCTGTCGTTCATGTTTTCGCAAACAAGTTTAAGTTTCCGCAAGTTATTTGTGATCGTGCTCTATCTTCGCCGGTTCACTGTTATCTTAGAATAGAGAACGGGTTGATATTATACTAGAAAAGCCACCCACGTAGATTAAGTTCCAAAGAAATATACTCTAAAGGGTAAAATAATTATTAGTTTTAGTCAAACAAATTATTTGTGTAGAAGAAACTAGTTTATTTTCTGAAAGGTTTTTAGTTTTTAGTATAGTTTATAGAGTAAAAAAAAAATAAGTATAAAATATTTGTTTATTTGTAATAAATATTTGTACAGTGAAAATAGTAATCACTGGAGCTATTTATGCTAGGGTGGAAAAAAAGGACAATGAAATGATGTTTTAGGACCATGCGAAGAGGACAAGATCAAGAATAATGGAAAATTATTACCTGAATTCTGTTTAGAGATGATGATCATAAATGAACATTTTCAACATAAAAAGATACATAAGATCACAATAGAAGTCATATCAAGTAATGAACAATTAATTATTGAATACATTATAGTGCACAAACAGAGAGCTGGATATGGGACTTAAGGGTGAGAACATACTATGAAATAGGCAGTGACGACTACTTACTGGAAAATACATTTAACAGCAAAAGCATAGAAATAAAATTATAGAGGACAAGAATAAGAAATACAAGGAAGTAATTAGAATACATAAACTAAGGGAAGAATTAACCAAAATCAGTTTAGTTAGAGAAGAAAATGGACAAAGAAGGAGAAGAAACAGAAATAGTATAAGAAGGATGTAGAAAAATTTAGAAAAACTATAATAAATACTACAAATCCAGTATGTGTGACAACAAGAAATAAAAGAAAAGAGACACATACACCATGGTGGAATAAAGAGGTAAAAACCGAAATAAAAAAAAAAGAAGTTGTGGGAAGAATTCTCGGAAGTAACAAACATAGGAAAAATACAGAATACAGACAAAAAAACTTATGATATAGTCAAAAATGAGGAAAGAAAAGCTATGACAAGTTCGGAGAAAAAAATTGAAGAAAACAGTAAAGGTGAATTACCGGCCGGATCGCCCTGATTGGGACGCAACATCGGCACCCAATCTCTCATTCACACAATTCTCACGCATTATAGCACTTTCTCACTACGACTAAACTCTTCTCTCCCTCAGTTCCCCCCTGTTCATGTTTAATCTCGCCCCTTCTCATTATGCCTTATCTTCTTGCTTGTTCCTGGGCACCCTGCCTCCCTTCTGGTTACCTTTCTTCTTGTTCCTTTCTCTTCAACGTTCACTTTACGTATGTTTGAGCTACTCTACACGAATCTAACCACCTAAGCATTTCCGTGACTGATTGCACCCTACTTCCTAGCTCTCTGTCAAGCAGGCTTTTTTCATCTATCCATCTATTGCATATGTGTATGCGATATATAGTGTGTGAGACAGTGTCCGATATTTCACAGTACAGGCATTTGTCATTTTCTGCCTTTCTAAATCTGTAAAGGTATGCCCTAAAGCAACCATGTCCAGTGAGCGACTTCGTCGACTGCGTCACACTTTTCATCTCGTCCCATTCCTCTTGCCACACCTTTATGGACCTCTCACTTTCTTCTTTTTTTAAACATTCTGTTGTTATGTCTTTATTTAATCTGTCGTATATTCTTCCTCTTTCCTTTACTAGCACGTGCATCGGTATACACCCGGTTCTTCCTATCTGCTCGTGTGAGCTGCTTTCTATACGCCTTTGTTAAAACTGCAGTGCTCCAGACAGGCGCAGCGTAGAGGACGATCGATTGCACAACAGAATGAAGGGCCCTCCTCCTCTCAGTTTTGGCTCCTCCGATGTTGGGCATGATCCCTTCCAATGCGGCGGATCTCACCGCAGCTCTTTGAGTCACCACTTTTACGTGCTCCCCCCCCTTTTCGTTTTGACTCAGAGTCACCCCTAAATACCTCACGCATTTCTTTGGGACCACTCTCTTTCCTACACATTCGAATGTTATCCTTGGTCCCTTAAGAACTATAATTTCGGCCTTACCTACAGCCAGTTCTAGCTCATGCTTTTTCATCTATTCCTTGACTTAATCGCATGTACGCTATGCACCAAAGATAAGGTCCTCCCTGTTCCGCGTCACTACCAGCATAGCGAGGTCTTCCGCAAATGCGGAAGGAGTTATACCCTCTCCGTATTGTTGGCTCACAACCCCGTTATATGCCAAGTTCGACAGCGTAAGAAGCTAGTCTAGAGGATACTTTGCGTGGTGATTATTGTAAAGAAAAATAGAAAGGACGTTATTATTTGTAACTTTGTTAGTGATGTTGTATCAAAGAAATATCTTCTTTTTTTGGAATTAATCAAATTGTTTGTTGTAGGTTCTCTCTCAAATTGACCCTCAATCTTCATTGTAGCTTACAAATTACAGTTGTGTTGATTGGAGCTCACATTTTTTACTTTTTTGAAAATCATGCGATTTTTCTCAAATATTCTTCTTCTTCTTAAAGTGCCCTCTCCGCTACGGAGTTTGGCAATCATCATTGCTACTCGTTTCTTTGAAGCTGTTGCTTTAAATAATTGGTTAGATGTGCACTGGAACCAGTCTCTTAAATTGCGCAGCCAAGTTATACGTCGTCTCTCCATGCTTGGTTTGCCCTGAATCTTTCCTTGGATAATTAACTGGAGCAATTGGTACTTTTTCCCTCTCATGACATGACCAAGATATTCCAATTTTCTTCTCTTGATGGTGATCAACAGCTCCCGTTCTTTGTTCATTCTTCGAAGAACTACACTATTTGTTATTTTGTCTGTCCAAGGTATTTTTAAAATTCTTCTGTATATCCACATTTCTAAGGCCTCTAGTTTATTGGTATTGCTCTTGTTTAAAGTCTAAGTCTCTACTCCGTACAGCAGTATCGAGAAGATATAGCATCTAACCAATCTCATTTTCGGGTTTAAGTTAATGTCATGACTTCCCAGAATGTCCTTCATATTAACAAAAGCAGCTTGAGCCTTTCCAATTCTAGTTTTTATTTCTTCTGTGATGTCATTGTTGTTATTAATGCTTGTTTCCAAATATTTATATTTGTGCACCCGTTCGATTTCGTTATTGTAAATGTACAGGTTTGCATTCAATCTTTTGTTTTTTTTTAAATAATCATGAATTTCGTCTTCTTGACGTTCATTGTTAACCCTTTCTCTTCATCTTCTTCTCAAATATTATTCCTTATAAATTTCTTGGTTAGTTAATTATACAGTATTAAAAACTGTATAAATTTTTAAGCGACTAAAAGAGTAGAATTAATATTGTTCTGAAGCTATTTTCTTGTGGCATTTTAAAGTAATTACTATTTAAATAGGAATAAGCCACAATTAAAGGTTATAATACGTTTATTGACGTTTCAATTTCCACTTTGGAAATCGTTCTCAAAATACAAACATTAGTTTGTATTTTGAGAACGATTACAGGTCAAATGTTGTTTATATACAGCAAACGATGCACCATATACCTATATACCTAATTCCGTTTCTCTTTCTGCTCTCTCTTACCTATAGCACTACATATGTAATGATTGTGCAGATTGATTCCCATATAAATTTGTAACGGCATACGCGTGTATAGAAGCATAACTTCTACCGGCAGTCCCACTGGACTGCAACACCCGTTTTTTTTAGGTTTTATTAATTTGTTTAGGTGGTTTGTCCCAGTTTTTTTTAGTAATTTTATGATTACTAACAAAAAGGTTTTGTTAACCGAGTTTTTTATTGATTTTTTTACTAGGGTGTCGTGGTGGAAGGTCTTCATTGTTGGGGCCTACACAGTGCTTTGTGTTAGTCTGAATTGGTAGAGCTACGAACTGTCCTCTCTCTTTTCTTTATTTTCTCTGTAGGGGTTGTTCACTACAGGGTTTGTATTCTCTCCGGGTATGTATTTATTAGTTCTCTCTCTTGGATTTGTTTTCTCTATAGGGTTTGTGTCCCTCTGGATACTTTTTACTTTATTCCACTATTTGTTGTTTTGGACGTTTGAGTTTCCATCAATGGAATGTGTCGTATCTCATGATCTCTCGCAGTATGGGACTCGGCTGATTTTTCAGTTCTGAGAATTTTTTCCGCCTTTTTTCTTCATTATGTCCGTCACCCTGATTTGTTGCAGTTCTCTGAAAAGAAATCGTTCTGAAACGTATCTTGAAATATTAACTGCTTCTTTTAAGTTGCTGTTGTGAGCCGCTTGTATATTTTTTTTTGTTATATTGCATACGCGTCCTCATACGAAACATGCGTACATTAGTATCGGAAGTGTGATACTATTTATTGGTCTCATTTTTGTTTTTGTCCTTAATTTGCTTTTTTACCTGTAAGTCCTCTTATTGAAACTTTTGCCATGTTTGTTTTTTGTGTTGTAGCTTCTACATGTTTTGTGAATGTCAGTACTTTGTCCATTATGACTTCCAGGTATTTTGCTTCGCCTTTCTATTCGATGGGATTTTCTTGCACTGTTAGTTGTTCCTTTGGCTGTTGATGTCTCTTTTTGAAGAGCACCGCTTGCGTCTTTTCGGAGTTTTTGGAGATTTTCCATTGTAAACTTCGTTTTTCGATATTTTCCAATGCTCTTTGCAGGTTGTTTACTGATATATCTATGTTTCTGTGGTTGGCCTTAAAAAGCAAACGCCCTTTCCTGATCTTTTATATACGCTTAGTTACAACGTTATTAAGTAAAAACACAAGTTTGTTTTTTCAATCCAAATTATAATAAATTAGTTTTTTAGTTTCATAATACTCGTATATAGAGTCATAGACAACAATTGTTTTAGTTTTCTAACGTTAAAAGCCTATACAAGTTTGCAATGAAATTGTCAAGTTCCAGTTACTAATTAAACCTATCGCAGTTAACAAAAACAACATATACGGCTAATTAAATATTAAGGGTAATAAACAAATAGGTTTTGCTTCTTTGTTAGTATATCAAAAGAGCAAAATTGTTGGTTGCTCGCATATATTAATTTTAATATTTCAGTAAAAGGGTAGTTTGGAACGTTAACCCTTTTTGAACATCCGTTTCTCTACCTACGTATGAGGAAGTCCATAATTATATTTAAATGTTTGCAAAAGCCTCAAAAAGGAATGACTGAAAATTAATTTATATTTAAATAAAACTATCTTTGCCTAAATTAGACGTGCCGGGTTTCTGATTAATATTTTACTGTAATATAAATACATTATTATTACGACTAAACAGTAGTTTATAAAATTAGTCTATAAAAATAATACCATAATTATCAATGGTGCTACAACTCTATATAAGGGCCTTGCTTTACCAAGAGTATTACTCAGGTGAGCCCTATCCATTGCCAACCGTTGACAGTTTGTTATACCTATTTTTCTGTAATACTGATTGACTATCCATAAAAATTTTCTTAAATCTCCCAAAAAATGTGTTAAAAGTTCTGGTCTCACTAATTAACGATACCTTTAGAAAAGGTATATCTACAGAGTGCCTAAAGACAGCCATTATTATTCCTCTTCATAAGGCTAGTGAAAAATCTAATGTCTGCAACTATAGACTTATTACCTTACTACTGATCCTATACAAAATTATTGAGAGACTTATAAAAGCCCGACTTATGTGCTTTCTCGTTGAAAACAACATTTTATCACAAAGTTAAATCTGCTTTTTATCCAATAAATGTACCAATGATGCTATGTTTTTTGTACTACATGAGATCTATCAAGCACTAAACAATAATCTTTTCATTGCCGCTGTTTTTTGTGACTATGAAAAAGCTTTTGATTGTGTAAATCACGGCACTTTGATAAAAAAACTAAATTTCTATGGAATTCGAGGTATTTCTTTGAATTGGTTCCAATCTTACTTACTTGAGGAATAGAAAACAACTAGTTAGAGCAAAAGATAAAGATCCTGATTCTAGTCACAGAAACATTGTATGAGGAGTACAACAAGGTTTAGTATTGGGTTCACTTCTTTTCCTTATCTTAACAAATTATCAATAATTTAAAAATCGATTGAAAACTTTTTCTTTTTGCTGATCATACCAGTATTATCTGGAGGAACTCTAATATTGCAACTTTTCATGCAACTATACCTTCTAATCTACTTACAATAAAAACCTGATTTAACTCTAATTTACTCTCTTTTAACGTGGACAAGACAGTAGCATTATCCTATAAAGGAGCTCTTCAACCCTTGCTTCTTAATAACAGCCAGATCGGTATCGTTGATTCTACAATATAAAATTTCTTGGTATTTTTATAGACAGCAACCTTAAATGGTCCCTTCATATCGATTGTTAAGTAAGAAACTAGTCTCAGCCTGCTATGCAATAAGACCTGTTTCAAAGAACATCAATTTAGCATCTTTTAAAATAACATATTTTTCTTTGTTTAAGTCTCATCTTCGATATGGCATTCCTTTTTGGGGTTCTAGTACAGCTGCCTAATCTGATGTTATTTTTAAATTACAAAAAAGAGCAATCTAATTAGCCTTCTTTGGCCCATCTTTGGACATAGGCCTCCCCAATCCTTTTCCATTTTTCTGTCGCTACAGTCATCCACCTAGAGCCCACGTGCTTCTTGATATCATCTGCCCATCTCATTTGGGGCCTTCCTCTGCTTCGTTTATATTCCCACGGTCTCCAACTTATAAGAATTTTGTTCCATCGGTCTTTTTTTTGTCTGATATTGTGGTTTTATTCATAGGTAAACCTGAAATCAGCAGAAGAACCAAAATGACAGTTTATAAGACAGTATTCCGACCAATCTTGATATATGGAAGCGAGAGCTGGGTTTTAACAAAGCAATTAAAAAGCAAGATACGAACCATTGATATGAAATATCTAAGACGAGTCAAAGGAATAACACGACGAGACAAAATAAGGAATGAAGATGTTAGAGAAGAACTGGGCATAGCATCTGTACTACACGCTATTGAAACACAACAAATAAAATGGTTTGGTCATCTGTGCCGAATGAGCGACAACCGACCCGTTAAGCAAGTGTGGAAGGGTAAAGTAAAAAAGTTTAAAACTAGAGGCAGACCACGGAAAACCTGGGATGACGAAGTAGGGCAGATTTTCAAAAGTAGGGGAATGGAATGGTCAGAAGCTCAAAATAAGGCAAAAAACAAGAAAGAATGGACAAAATTCGTGCACAGAATAGAATAAAAAATCTGTATTTTCATTAGATTTGAGATATAATGTATATCTGTAACCTGTATTTGTATTTACCTCACACCTTAGGGTAGAGAGGTGTTCGATTATATATTTTAAAAACATCTGTCAATGTATATATTTTAATTCATTGTAACAAAAAAGTACTGGTATTTCTTTTGTGACTAACGAAATTTCCTATTATCTTGTTTTACTTTGATCTTATTTGAATATAATTAATTTTTTTTCAAATGTTTAATTCGAATATTAGCAATATTATTTACTTTTGATTAACTGCTTTATCTTGTTTTACTTTGATCTTATTTGAAAATAATTAATTTTTTTTCAAATTTTTTATTCGAATATTAGCAATATTATTTACTTTTGATTAACTTGTTTATTATTCTTATAACGTTATTTACAAACTTTTTAATTATCCGGTTACGAAAAAACATACGGTAAACACAAAATTTTTTCTCGTTATTCCACCCACGCTTAAAAAAAGTAGTACACCAGAATTAATATTGTAAACAAATGCTTATTACAACGATTACGAAACACAAAACCGCGTTTGTATTTCAAATCATCTCTTCCTCCTCGTAATTTCTAATATAAGATATTCTCGACGGTCAATCGTGAAGTGTAATCAGTGTCGTAATACAGCATTTCTCTAGAAAATGAAAGTGATTAGTGACGCTCGTTTGGCCAATTTGGCAAAATTTTTAAATTAGTCACGTCGCTTCCTTATAAATAATGCATTTCCGTTTTTATTTGATAATAAACAATGTCGTGCTTTCTATTGTTCCGGGGAAGAGGACTGAATTACAAGCAGAAAGTTTATTAAGTAATTTATATTATTGCATGAGTAATAAGTAATAAAAATTATGGTATAGAAATCTACAAAAATTACAATTCAAGGACAAGTTTGTTATATTAAAATATAATTCAAGGATAAAAACTTTCTATGTCTCGTTTCTGAGCTCTTAATCGCCATTATATTAGTCTCTGTTCACTTCTGTTTGCTCTTTCGTGCCGTATATATTGCCGATTTCCACTTAACTTTAGCGATAGCTTCGATAACATCTACTTTGGTTTTTCTTTTTAGATCCACGATTCTCATATGATCTCTTAAAATTATATTTACCATAATTTCCTTAATAGCTCTTTTAAATTGTTATTATTCTTCTTAGGGTGCCTGTCCTCTTCGAACGTTGGCGATCATTCTGGCGTTGATGACTTTGTTGGTTGCTATACGGAATAGCTGTCTTAAGGTCTTTCTATAGCATGCTCTCAGGTTAGCAAGCCAGGATATTCTTCTTCGCCATGGGACCCTTTTCCTTCAATTTTACCTTGCAAAATGGATTGGAGTACCTCATAGCTGCCTTTATTTATCATTATATGTCCTAAGTACTGCAGCTTACAGCCCTTCACAATGTTGACCAAATCCGCGGTTGCGTTTATCCTCCGTAGTACTACTTCATCGGTGACTTTGTCTGTCCAAGGTATCTTCAGGATCTTTCTGTATAACCATAGCTCAAAAGCCTGAAGTTTTGATAGAGTTTTCGCCTTTAATGTCTACATTTCTACTCCGTACATGGGCACGGAGTAAACGTAACATTTAAGGAGCCTTATTTTTGTTTCCTGAGTGGGGTCATGGCTCTTGAACACAGAGGCTCATAGTGAAGAATGCACTTTTTGCCTTTACGATGCAACAATAGTTGTACTGTGAGACACGTTTAATTCTCATTTGGTTCACATACAGATTTCTAATTTCCTTGCTGATGATCATTAGCTTGGTTTTGCTGGTGTTTATATCCAGTCCATACGTTCTACTTTTTTCACAGTTTTTTTACTTTTTTTCTACAGTTCTATTGGTTTCATTATTTTGTTCATTAAGTTTTACAGCCCTTCTATGGTATTGGAAAACACTATTGTATCATTTGCACACTGCAGGTTAAAGAGCTTGACTCCATTTATTGAGATGCCTTCATCAATATATTTTAGAGCCTCTTCAAAAATGTGCTCCGAGTACAGATTGAATATCAGTGGTGAAATTATGCACCCATGTCTCACTTCTCTTAAGATGTTGACCTGATCTATATATTCTCCATCTATTTGGAACACCGCTGATTGATTTCAATACAGGTTAGCTATTATTTTTAGGTCTCTTCAGCACTTCCATCATTTGTTCATACCTGACTCTATCGAAAGCCTTCTTGTAGTCAACCAGGCATATCAAAACATCACAGCTGACATCTCTACTACTACTACTTGTCGGTTTATAACGTTCCCCGCCATTTTCCGACTTCCAATCGCCACTTAGTCCCGTTGTTTCATAGGTCTTCTTCTATGCCCCTTTCTCTCTCTCAGTTCTTTATTTATTCCTTCGCTCCAACTTTTTCTCGGTCTACCTCGTTTTCTCTTTCCTTCTGGTGGTCATTTTAATATTTCTTTTGGTATTCGTTGTTCATTCATTCTTTGTATATGTCCGAACCATATAATTGTTGTGTTGATAGGTCATCTGTGATTGTTCGTTTGATTCCCATTATTTCTCTAATTCGTTCGTTGGTAATCCTTTCTCTTCTAGATATTTCTCTACATAAAGCTGACATCTCTCTTAATATTGTGAAATTGGACAACTTTTAATAACACGCTTTTTCTCTCTTTCTATGGTAGCATGAATATCATCTTCAATTTGTGTGTGACTTTTCTCTAAAAATTTGTGTGTAATTGTCTTGATTTTGTTGACATGCGTCACACAGAACAGGTACATACAAACCAAAATTTTTATTTTGTCCTGCGCACTAATCAGAGTAGAAAATGACATGTTTTCATGTGCATGCTTCACTTTTCAAAAACTTATAGATACCGCTACCAATTTCATTGGCCCCCTCTTTGCAATTCCTTCATGCCAGAAAAAGCAGTATCCAATTTTTAATTTTATATTAAACACAGTAAAGTTGTAACTAGACAGTCTCCGTTTATAATAGAAACTACTAATTTCACCACAAGGAGTAGGGAGAACGGCTTGAAGATCGAAACACAACATTTAAACGTTTTCACCTGATCGCAAATCTTTAATCTTTTCTTCTCGGCTTAAATCTTTCTCACTTAAATGCTTCATATTTGCTTCTCAGTTCATCTTTATGTTCATCATTTGCACTTGTGTAACTAGTACATAAGTTGCATTGGTCTTTTTTGGAAATGAGAAAAGCAGTGTTAGCCTCCGTATTCAATATTTTTGAATACATAGAAATTTTGGCAATCTGTTTATTATTTAACGTGCAGCTTTCCACGCAAAGGCGATACATAGTAGAAATGTTTAGACTTCCATCTAGATATTCTCTGTTTGTCCGATCTCGGCAGTAATGTGATTTCTTCCTCGGAAATAAATTGATGTGGTCTCTTATTCCTTGAAGTACTTCTTCTTTGAT
This sequence comes from Diabrotica undecimpunctata, assembly GCF_040954645.1. NCBI lineage: Eukaryota > Metazoa > Arthropoda > Insecta > Coleoptera > Chrysomelidae > Diabrotica > Diabrotica undecimpunctata. Next base: position 147,012,053 of record NC_092808.1, read on the forward strand.
CTATTTTTGTGTTCCCTTGTCTTCCTCGTTGATCAGTTAATAAACAGCTTTGCTGATCTTTCTTTTTAGTTGTTATAAAAATAGTCCTATTGTTGATGGCTAATGTATTCTTGAAGAAAGTTTTAAATACTTGGAATACTTCTTTATCTTCGACTCTGAAAGTATATTTTAGACTTTTAGATCTATTACTACCTTCTTTTATAGTGTATACTGGCGTTATTTCAGAAATATGTGAATCAATGAAGCCTCTTTGCCAGTCAATTAAACCCAATTGACAGTAAGCTTTAAAAATATTTCTAAGTTGATCTTCAAATATTTTATTTGTACATTTCAGTCGGCACTTATCGTTACATGAAATTAACATTTTTCTTTCTTCAATTTTCTTATTTGCTGCATTGATATACTTTTCTCCCAAATTTCGATTTCTTTTCTTGATATTTTTCCCCAGTTTTCAGAATCACTTAATCTTTTCTTGTGAATAAATTCACATTTACAATATTGTCGTCACTGTCTACCTCTGAATTACTAGACGTTAAAGGGACATTCATATCATAATCGGCCGGCGGACCATCCTAGAACAGATGATAAAAATATAATTACTTACATACAGTAAATTTTATTATAATTTACAAAAATAAAAAACTAATACGTACCTGATTACTTTACTTTGTAGATTTAGGACTATTTGTCTCTTGTAAATTATCATCGGGCAATAAACTATTATCTTCTGAATCAAACAAGTTGTTAGATAAACAATTTAATGATGCTTCCACATTATTATTTCTAATCATTTTTTTGATTACTACATTACCATCAGTATCCGGAGGTGGTCTTGATAATTCTCCCTACAATTTCAAATATTTTTTAGTGCACATTTATTATATTCTTAGTGTTTGAATAACAATTTATAACTTTAATTTATAATTTATAAAAAGTAGGGTTATGTTAAATTATGTTGCATAAAAACTTTCTTATCACTGCATTTTCATTGATTTCTTGAACGCTGGTTTTTTGCCAAATGTAATAAAAATACATCACGGGATTGAAAAGGCTTTTTATTCATATAAGTTAATTTAAACTCACTCATTTTTAGAGAAAGATGTAACAACTAAGAAACAGTGGTTTAAATTTCTGTAAAGTTTTTTTTGTTTATTTTTTTTTAAATTATTATAGTTAGAGAAAAAAAGTCGTCTGGCTAATTGGTCTTTACCAAAGCCATCTAATTAATTAAAAAAAAAAACTAAGAAACAGCGTATCACATTGAAAGAATAATCTTTTTTCTTCAATACTGCGACAAGTCAAGTTGTCACACTATTGAACTAAAACATTTATAAATTTGGAGTTGTTACATAAATTGATTACGCCCTCTATGAACTAAAAGATGAATTTCGACTTATTTCAGTATTAAAATTGGTAGAGATATGTATTACGAATGCCGTAATTGCAATAACTAAAACTAAGGTATCGATATATTCTTCTATATTTTCAATCTTTTTATACCATTTCTTGCAATACCTCTACAAAAGTAATCATTAATACAATATAATCTAAAAATAGCAAGTCATTTAAGTAGCATTCATCTATGTCTATACTTTTTTGTTTCTATTCTAGTTTTTTTTAAATATCCTCTAAGGTAAAACAGCTCTTTAGGCCAGTAGGCATATGGCTTCTATTTTCTTCACTATTTCAAAAATAGTTCATGGAAATCTTTTTCTAAACGAACCAGAGGTTTTAGCCTTATCTATTACGTAAAAAGAAGAACCTTTACCTAGTAATACTTCCAGGTCCACCCGTTCTTCAAGTTCACCCCGCAAGCAGACAGATTCGATGTTGCAGTTCTTCGGCTGGACCGTGCCGCACATAATCTACCTCATATCACCCCTATATGTCTCCCGCCTCGAGGAGAAAACTTCTTGGGGGAGATTGGTGTAGCTGCCGGATGGGGTGCTCTCAGTCCGGGTTCCAGATTGAGGCCACAGACGCTTCAAGCAGTGCAAGTACCTGTTATTGAAAATAAACAATGCGAGCGGTGGCATAGGTAATGACTTTTGGTATTTAATATATTTGTCTAATAAATTATCACACAGAATTCTATAAATACAACACTTCAAGTAATTGTTTTACCAATTTCTGTAAAATTTAGCATTGTTTACGCATTTTGAACGAGTTATAAAAGGTAATTAGTATTTTCTAAAAATTAGTTTCGAACATTTTAGAGCAGGGCTTCCCAAACTTCCCTCCTCCCCTCAACCTAACCCACAATAATACCTACCAATTTTAGTACTAGCCTAGTCACAGGTTATAGTTATAACAAAAACATTATTTTGAACATTTATATTTTTATAAGCTTGTAGTCCTCCATACCGTCCAGATATCGCTCTATATGATTCATATATGAGTTTAAAATCTCGAATAAATCAGTAGCTTTACAACTTTCACATAGTTTTCTGCAAAATAACAAATCCTTACATATATTTGTTTCTTATATGTACCGTACATAACATATCAATTAAGCATCATCATTACTATCAGTCGTAGTAGCCTTGTCCAGTTGAATGACAAATAAACCTGAAAGTTTTCCCTCAATTTGCTCATTAATATCTTCTGCCATGTCATGAATACGGCGACTAACCGTATTCTTTGAAAGAGGTACATTTTTTTATTTCTTTAGCTGCCGATTCTCCAATCATCACTGTTACCATATCAACCTCTGCAGGTAAGATCAGTTCCTCAGCAATCGTATGTGGTTTTTTATATTTGGCAACACGGTAAGCTAAGGCTTTGGTAGAAATTGATCCTCTTAAGACCAAAGCCGTCATCTGATGTTTTAGCTCTCGCAATTTTCTTACAAAAAAGTCTCTTGGCTTAGTAAATGGCTGTGAGTTGATTCCAAATGCCGTTTTAGTTTATTAGGAAGCATACTTTCAGCTGCCAACACTTTGTGACAAACAACACATTGTGGAAGTTTTACATTCTCTTTAGTAATGCAGGTAAATCCAAAATCCAAATATTGTTCGTCATATTTCCTATATTTCTTCTTTTTACTTAAATTAACATTACTGCTCTCGCCTGACTCTTCACTTCGTTTTCTACTCTTTTATCCATTGTTAATAGTAAAAAACTGCGAGTGCGTAATAAAACAAATCAGAATGCGCCCGGCACTCACTCGACTCCAGTGTTGCCAAAGTCCAGATAATTATCCGATTTTCGAATAATTTCGTGGACCATCGGATAATTTTCGGATTGAACAATTGTTTAAATCATCATTCAATCTTCGGTTATCCACTGCTGGACATAGATCTCCCTTATAAATTACCATCTATTTCGATCTTGTGCCTCTTGCATCCAATTCCTATGACAACGTTTTAGATCGTCAGTCCAACGTGTTGGTGGACGACCTCTGCTTCGGTAGGTATCATCTCTTGGTCTCCATTCCAGTATCCGTTTTGTCCATCTATTATCTGTCATTCGAGCCACGTGACCTGCCCAGTTCCATTTCAGTGTTGCTACTCTCTCTACTGCATCAGCCACTCCTGTTCTTTGTCGTAGCTGGCGATTTGGGATCTTGTCTCGTAGTGAAACGCCTAACATAGCACGTTAATTAAGCATAAGCATAAGCACGTAATTGTTTGAATAATTTCGGATAATTCAAGGGTCTATTGACTTAATGTTATATTTTTTATTTAATTTATTTATTAATACATATATTTTATACTCATTTAAAATCAAATAAATATATTTTCTGTATTAAAAGTCAGCGCTGACACACGACGCCCCTGGAACAACGCAGCGACGCCCCAATGCGTCGCAACGCACAGTTTGGGAAGCCTTGCTTTAGTATATTTCAGATAAAGATTTAACTGTTTTGTAATATTTTATTAATTCTAGTTAACAACTAACTCACAGCAACTAAAAGTTTAAGTTCACTCAATAAGTTCTGGACCTATCATCCCAATATTTTCTTTGTTATCTCGCGAAATTTTAATTTTTGAAATATAAACTACTCAAAATGATTTTCAGTAAACATTTCACCGCCGAAGTTCGGTGAGAAATCAGCATTATTGCACCACACCTAACTGGATTTACAAATAAGAAACTAAACAAGGATACCATTCAAGGTTAGGGTTAGGGATCAGGATAATAATAATATTATTATCATCCAAAATGGACCAATATTTTGTTAAGCTAATAGTAAACTTATACTGCTGTAAAATATTTGTTTGTTGTAGGTCGAAAGGCATTTCTGTTACAATTTATGAGGAAATGATGTGCGCTGGATACAAAAATGGTGGTAGAGATAGTTGTCAAGGAGATTCTGGAGGACCACTTATGTTACAAAGAACTGGCAGGTAATAATAAATAAATATCAATAACAAATATTATAATTTCAATATTTCGGTTTTTTAAACGCATACGCTCATCCGATAGGGTTCTATGGAGTGAGTAACAGTACAAGCCCCCATCACTTTCCGTACTGCTCATCCATAGGTCGACTCGATATACCAGCGTATTAGAGTCTAAGTAACATATTGGTTTAGATTCTTTACTACTACATTAGCCATTTTGATTCCTGACCAGGGTTTAAACCATCGATCAAGAAGATCATTAATACTAAAGTCAGTGGTTCGTTCCCCTGACCCTCTTGGTTATCTAACTGACGTAATATAATTAACATATCCAAATAACAACACTAGGAATCCTAAGATTTCCTACTTGGCGAAACTGAATTCAAATCTTTACCACTGTGCTTTGTAAAAATGTTTGCAAAGCGGACAGATTGATGAATTAGTCGGCAAGAGAATCTAAAATATACATTCCACATGTCGTTCATCATGGTCAAAATTCGTAGTGAATTCAGTTTCTGGTACTCCAAACAGAGTAAGGAACTAAAACATAATAAAGGTATTAGATTTTTAGCCGCTTATGTCGTTCTGATGAGACCTAAAGAGGTTGAAATACGTATAAGCGGCTTGCGGTTGCCTTGCATCGAAATAAAAATCTAATACCGTCATTATGTTATAACCAAATAAGTTATTATTTTTGGGAATGCTCCTTAGGTAATAGCTTTTTTGCAATATACGTTTAAGCAACTGGTTTAGGTAAAGAATTTCCTGATTAATTCTTCATTACCTTTTGTTCTTCTGGTAGCCCAAATGGGAGAAAAAGATCTAATAGAGTGAGAGTCAGTATCATAAAGGATTATTTGGGCGAGACCAGTGGCAAGATACTGTAAGATAGTAGAAGTACATGCATATGCTCCCACAAATTAAAAAGGCGAAGATGAGAAGGAAACATTTTACGAACAACTACAAACAACTTATAACAAAATTAATAATAAATATAAAATATACATCAAAATAATAATTGAAGACAAAATAGGTCATGATAATACAGGACAAGAACAAGTGTTGAGAAAGGAGGCAATAGGAAATAATTTTGCAAACAAAATGAACTTGTAATGGGTGGAAGTATCTTTAAGCATAAGGAGATACGTAAGAAAAAATATGGAAATCACCAGGATTGAGGTATAAGAACCAAATAGACCAAATAAAAATTGAATATAAATGGAAAAGCTGGTTAAAAGATGTCAGGAGCTTAAGAGGAGCTAATGTGCGGTCAGACCACATGCTAGTCAGATCGGAGCTAATAATAATATTAGCCAGAAATATAAACCAAACAAAAACCCAACAGGAGAAGCAAATGCAACGTCGATGCCCTAAAATTAGAAAGAATACGCAATAAATTCATTAAGAAACTGGCAATTAACCGAACTGTGCCACAACAAACTGGAGAGTCAGTCGAAGAAACATGGAAGCACTTTAAAGAAGTAATGAGACTAAAGAAACTCTACAGCTGATAAGAATAGGAAAGGAAAAAAATCAAAGAAGAAATCCTACAAAATAAAGGATCGAAAGAAGAGAAGGAAATACAAGGCCAAAAACGCAGAAGTAAAAAAAACAAGCCAGAAAAGATAAAAGAAAATATATAGGAAGAATTGAGATAAGGGAGGAATAAGACACTACATTTATTTTCTAAAATCGGGTAAACAGTGCCACCTGTTGGTTACTGGTTCATAACTTGGGCCAATTCTCTTACTGTTCTGCCAGCGTAATGGCGACAATGATTAGCAGAACGTTGTTGTTAGTACACGTGCAGAAGTTACGCCGAAATTAAATCTTAATCTTGTGATATCATTGTAGTTTGTAGCAAGGTTAAGTGAAAATTCGAGTGGATTCTTCAGGTATTGTGACCTCAAGTATGTTTTCAATTAATTTTTTAATTATCTGATAAATTAGAAGTTTAACAAGAATTTTAGGTTAGAGTATTCGATGAAATGCTATGTAAGGAGACATGAGGTTAATTTTTAACGGAAATTGATGCAAATGGGCATAAAAGTGCTAAACTGAAAATCACAGTGGAACAAGTTTTTTGGGGAGCACGATTAAGCGCAACTGCAAGAAAATATGATATCGATAAGCCAACGCTTAAAATATATGTGCAAAAAAGGAAGTTACATGCCCCTGCCTGACGACAACATTACTTATTCACTTCATTTTAAAACTGCGTTAGTCTTTTCCCAATGAAGAAGAGGCTCTTTTATCCGATTATCTAGTCCGTGCTTCGCAAATGCACCATGTTTTGCCATCATCTGCACGTCAACTTGCATTTCAATTTTAGAAGACCAACCATAAAAAATATCCTAAAACATGGGATATTCAATCCATTGCTGGCTATAATTGGTATCACGGTTTTATATATCGCCACCTTAAGTTATCGCTAAGCACTCAGGGGTCAACCAGTTTGTCATGATGTACGAGTTTCAACAGCACAAATGTTACCACGTTTTTCAATAATTTGAGGGGTGTTAAACAAGTTGGAAATTTCACGTCTGCTAAACGAGAAACATTAGTAACTACCTGTTGCGGTATTAGTACTAGAGAGAGATTCATTTCAATATTTTTCACCTATATGTTTCAAGGACTATATGTTAAGTGGTGGTTTTCCAGAAAGTGCTGGTGTTCATCCCGGTGGATGGATGTCTTTTAAAAACTTTTTGAACTTGAACACGTGGTTCTTGTTAGTTAAAACGACACACGACCAAACGACCAGTTGTTCTGTGTCGTTTTAACTGACAAGAACCACGTGTTCAAGTCAAGCAAAGAAACATGTTGCTCTTTAAGTATTAAATCTTTATCCAATGTCATCGATCTAGGGTCAATAGAATTTAAATTTTGAAACATTTAAAACCATTATATTGATGTCACAGCTACTTTTTTAGTGTTAGCTTCAATTACAAAAGAAGGCACTGAGAATGATCTGAACGAGATCGGAAACGTCACGTTATGCACCTGTGTAAATTTTGACGACACTTTTTAAAAAAGTTTTAAATTAAATGTTTTATACCTACATACATTTTTTATAATATATTATGTTCCAACCAATACGGATTCCTGTCTGGAAGATCAACGGGGGGTGCTAACACTGAATTAATTAGTTTCATTCACAACACACTGGATCGGGGGGATTTTGTGGGGACACTTTTCTTTGATCTCTTAAAAGCATTTTATACCATAAACATAAGAGTTACTATAGAGAAGGTAAAAAATCTTGGTTTTAGGGGTCAGTTCTCATTATGGCTGTCATATTTACATTGTAGGAAGACCCTCGTTAAATTTGTGACACACGATCAGATTATGGTGATTTTAATATTGGGGTTCTTCAGGGCTCAATATTTGGGCTATTAATATTCCTATTCTATGTTATTGATATGCCCAGGTGTGTTAGTTCAAATAACATATTTATGTATGCAGATGACGATAACTATTACTTCAAGTGCCGAGGAATTAACTGTTCAACTGAATATTATATCAGAAGATTTTACAGAGTGGTGTAAAAAATGCTTTGATTGTTAATGCCAAAAAAACCACAAGCACCCATTTCTGATATATATCAAAATCAAGTTTACCAGTTTTCTATAAAAGTAAATGATAGCCTGGTTCATTCTACTACTTCCACTAAACTTTTAGGTTTGTATCTTGATAGTAACATGAGCTGGGAATCTTAAATTAATCATGTTTGCAAAAGAATAAATAGTAGTTATTACGCAATATTGCAATTAAACAGTTTTCTAAAAACGGAACAAGTATTGAATGTTTTTTATGCAATTGTTTATTTTCATTTGGCCTACGGTATAAACCTTTGGGGTAGTGAATTTGGGCAGTGAATGCTATAAGAGTGTTTATCTCTCAGAAAAGGATAATCCAGTTAATTTTTAATTTACCATATAGGCATTCATGTCGACAACATTTTAAAAAATACAACATTATAACAGTACTTTCTATATATATATATATATATATATATATATATATATATATATATATATATATATATATATTTTGAAATGTATACTACATGTAAAAACCAATATAACTACTGTTCATTTAAACCCTGATTATCACCAGTACTCAACTAGGCAAAATTACTACATCAGAGTAACAAAACATAATACAGCACGATTTGAAAAATCCTAGTATTATATGGATATAAGATTTTCAATCATCTTCCCAACAGTATTAAATCTGAAACAAATTTAAATAAATTTCGAGATAAATTAAAATCTTTTCTATTGCAAAATTGTTTCTACAGTGTAAGTGAATATCTGGGTGATGTAAATAATTAATCCTATGTACTTTTTATTTTTTAATTCTGAGATTGTGGTGTTTTATAAATATTTATATTTTTTACTCGACTTGTCCTATATTATATAAATGATCTTTCATGATGAATAAAAATTATTATATTATTATATAATATATTAAATAAATGGTTTTATTGGCTTAAAATATTATTTTTTTAATTTCAGGTGGTTTTTAATTGGAATAGTATCTGCAGGATATTCCTGCGCTCAGCCAGGCCAGCCAGGAATCTACCACAGGGTGGCGCATACTGTGGATTGGATCACACGAGCGATCGGCAGCTAAAATTTCTCTTCTAGAAAATCTGATATTTATTTATACGAGAGGCCATTTTCTGGGTAGAGAAATTGGACAAAAGATATAAACGAGAGTCCTTGAGATAAAATTTTGTACATTTTTTCATTCACAGATCTATTTATGTATTTAAGAAATTTAATATGTCACATAATTACCTTATTGAAGCAGGCTGTGAACAATTTTATTTAAAATAAAATTTTAAAACTGCAGAATATGTTTATTTTAGTAATAATATAGAATATTATTTGTTTAATAATAATAATGTAAATTGAGCATTACAAACTCTACAACTCAGGCATACAAGACAAGGTAAAAGTTAAAGAGGGAGTAGGAACAGTAGTGCAAACACACTATACAAAAGAGTGATTATTTTTTGGTTTAAAAGTTCAAAAATGCTGTTGGTTGCAAATAATTATTATCCCAATCTATGCCATAGCAGAAGCAACTGTTATGTTCTGTCAATTTGTCGCTTATAAGAACCCCCATGGTTACTTGGCTATCTGCATTATATTGATCTGCTTCAGTTCGAAAGCCCTTATTTTTCTTGTCCAGTCAAAATTTCTGCCTAAAATACGAAATTTTCATCACTACAATGCTTGCGTTGAGAGGAAAAAAATGAGAACAAGGAGGCCGAATAAAAAATTATCCCGACATTAAACATGATATTTAATAAATGTATAATAGATAAAACTATATCTAGTACATAAAACAAAGCAATAATAATAATAATATATAAATAAAGAGACTACATATTACTAAAAAACTACAGGCCCCATTCAGAAAAAAATACAGCACTTGTGCCCACCTTCTTACAGTAAAGATCCTTATCTAAAAGATGACAGAATACCTACCACTAGATATGTCTTTTGTTGAACAAGTATTCGACTTCATCGAATACAAGTCAATCATAGAATAGTTATAAAATGCATGTATAGACCACATATAAAACTCTTATCGACAATATATAAAAAAAAGCAAGTTGACAAGTACACATACATCATAAGATAGAACCATTCTCAATAAGCAGAGGTGCACACTGTGTCAACACAGTTGTTCAACTCAGCGATGGAAAATATGCTCAAAAAGTTGAACATATTTTCCATCGCTGAATTGAGTTGAAATATGCAGATGATACAAAAATAAAAAATAATGTGCTAAAGATAAATATGAAAAAACAGAAATAATGAACCCAGATGATGAACATAAAAATAAGAAAAGAGAATAAAGCTCTCGAAGTAAACAAGAGAGTAAGATTGGTGTGCGCTGCCTTTGATAAAATGAAATACATCCTAACAAATAAGGAAATTCTCCAAGATTTGAGAACAAGACTGATAGATAAATGTGTATTGTAAGTGATAATATACGGAACATAAACCTAAAAACAAACACTTTTAAACCAAATGGTAAACAAAAAAGAAGTTGCCCAAAGATCAATGAAGAGAAAAATGGTAGAGTTACTTTAAGAGACAGAATTAGACATACATCAATCAATCAATAATACCTTTTCATTTCTCATTAACAAAATACAATACAATATTCTCTTTTAGCGACAATTGTTCTCCTTGGCACATGCCATCAGGAGGGTTGGCAAACACATATTATTCTCTAATATACAAAAAATTACACTAATTTCATCTAACAAGGTCATTAAAATTAATAAATAATAATTTAAATAAATATGTATTCTTATAAATGTTATAGTAATAAACTAAATGTGTATATCCTACTGAGTAAGACTTCGCACTAGACTAAACAATAATAAAAATGTATAACAGTAAGGTATAGCTTGCATTTAAAATAAGTGAATTTGTCGCTTAGAGGGAGTAAAAGCTGTTTGTATGATAATAATAACAAGACAGCAGACAATGAGATCAGCCAAGAATATGTCGACAACACAGCGTCGAACTATTGGTTGACATTAGGAAAGATGTCTCCCGAGACTGAGGGTTTCCTACTTGGTATTCAGGATCAATTTATACCAACTAAAAATTACCTGAAATATATTGTTAAAGATCCTCAAGTCCAAAATGACAAATGCCGATATTTATGCCAAGCCCAAGAAACCATCCAACATCTTACCGGTGGCTGCCAGCCATTTGTCGGTACTGATTATAAAGAACGATATGACTCAGTAGGAAAGATTATCCACCAAGAACTAGCTGACAAACTGGGACTTCTCCAAACCGACCATCTTCCTTATTATCAATACGTCTATGACAGAATGCTTGAAAATGACAACTACAAGCTATACTGGGACCGCACTGTGCTTACAGACCAATCAGTGGCGCATAATAGACTGGATTCCATACTAGTTAATAAAATTACTAGGCAAACAATACTTATTGATGTGGCGATACCCAACACCAATAATTTACGTGTTAAATACAACGAAAAGATCGCCAAGTATAGAGATCTAGAAATACAAATCAGGAGACAATGGAGAATGGAAAGTACCCAGACAGTACATATTATTCTATCTACTACTGGTATCATTCCCAAAAATCTCCTAGAGAACACAAAACAGCTGGGAATAAATGAACACTATAAGACCATGCAGAAAGCTGTACTCCTCTCGACGTCCAGATGTGTACGAAAATTTTTGGGAGGTACTCCAACATACCAAGTCACCTAGGGCTCGATAACACGGAAAGAGTCCCACCAGAGCTCAATCCATTTGATACCGTAGCTTTCTTTAATGAGTGAATTTTCCCTTTAGAGGTAGTGTGAGCCGTATGGCTCAATCGGGGACAAGACAGTCTTTTCATTGGAGACGTTCTATATCCGGTTTTGACCAATTTATAATACCAAATGAGTAGCTAAGTGCAAAACAGGCGTACGTATTTAATGCCTTAGAAAAATTTTTGCTATTAAGATTAAGACAGCAGTTAGCTGTCTTACTCTTCGCACAAACACAAAGAAATTAGTTCAGTTTTCATTAGTTTATGGTCAATTTTCCTTGTGCGAGCAAAACCTTCTTTCATTATTTCTGCCAGGCCGATCATTTAAATATAGAACTCCACATCTTGCTTCAATTTGAACAGCCATCGAATGTCTCTACTGAAACTTTTCCATTTCCCGTAGATAATGCATGTTTACACCTTCTTTCCGCGATTCTTTGCATTATATTACCAAAATTTGATTTGAGTGCCCTATTCTCAGCTTGAAACTGTATCTCCTTTTTTTTTATCATACTCTCAATCATACTAAACCAGCTATCTCTCTATTCCCATTCACACCTTTTCACCTCAATTCCAATCTTTCCATCAACCACACTTTGCTCTTATCATTTCCTTTAAAAGAAATTTTGACAACCTATCACTCAAATATCCTAGAATTTTTTTAATGTATTTTTTCTGTAAATTCATTGTATATAGGCTGACTTTAGCAATACCTCTCTCCAAATAAGTTAGGACAATAAACATAAAGTTAGGACAATAAAATCTTCTGATTATTTCCAACTCATTGTACTCAAAAATACCCTATACCTGAGACCCACAAGTCAAAATTGATCTTACGACCTACTCATATACTTTTACTTTAGCCAAAAAGGCTATATTCACCTTAGACACTAAACTACTCCAAGCCGTGTGAATCGCCACTTTTGCCAAACTCGGGTGTTACTTCATTCCCAAATAATTATAGTTATTTACTACCTCTAATAGACAATCATTCAGTTTCTAAGATTCCCTGATCACACTACCTCCCCTTCTGAATACAAGAATTTTGGATTTATCTAAATTTATTTTCAGATTCCACATCCTGCAGTATTTTTCCAATTCATTAATCATCCGCTTTAGCACCTTCAGCTTAATTTCCATCAAATCCAAATCATCTGCATATAATAAATGTCTTATAATCAAACCATTTATCTCCAAACCGCCTCCCAATGCTTTATGTAGGTCATTCAAGAAAAGCGCAAACCGTAAGGGATTTAAAAGACATACCTGTCTCACTCCTACACTACAGTCGACCCATTCAGATAGACCTCCCTTTAAGAACATACATTTTAACAAATTGAGCACTTTGGTAGATAATCCCAAGTGACTCAACTTATAAAAAGGACCCGCCGATCAACTGTGTCAAAAGCAGCAATAAAGTCCACAAAAAATGTATGAGCATTTTTTACATTTTTTACTCCCCGAGCATGTTGGATTTTTACTATACTCGTAATATTAAAAATGTTGTCTATATCCTGCCTGGAACTCATTTAAAATGTTATTATTTGCACCCATTTTTGTTCCAGAAGAATGGAGACAATCGTATATCTCTCCAATACACAAGAAAGGCACAAAGATGGATCCTAAAAACTATAGAGGGATCGCAGTGATTGCTACTCTAGGCCGATTATACTCAAAAGTACTACGAAACCTGATAGAAAATGATATTAAAGACAAACAACCCGAAGAAAAAGCGGGATTTAGGGCCGGACGCTCCACTATGGATAATATCTTCACATTAAAAATTGCAATGGAAAAACGAGTGCAGAGAAATAGAGAAACTCATATAGCTTTAATAGATTTGGAAAAAGCATATGACAGTGTACCGATCTCCCAACTATGGATAGAAATGGGTAACTTGAAAATAAACCCAATTCTTATTAACGCCACTCAAAAATATTACGAACAAAACTTTGCAAGAATTAAAATGGGACAAGAAATCACCTCTCCTTTTCAAACAACAAAAGGACTAAGACAAGGCTGGTGTCTGTCACCCACCTTATTTAAAATCTATTTGGACAGATCCTTAGTGAAATGGGTAAAAAAATGTAGAAACATGGGAATAACGGTGGAAGAAAACAAGCTATATACACTTTTCTTTGCGGATGACCAGGTAGTAATTGCCGAAGACAGCTACGATCTTAGCTATATGGTAAGAAAACTACAAGAAGAATATGAGGTGGCAGGTCTAAACATGAATATGACAAAATGTGAATATCTCTCAGTGGGAACAGATGAAATATGTGACCTAGTCTTGGAAGACGACAAAATCAAAGGCGTGCAATCCTGCAAATATTTGGGGGTCATTTTCAACAAGAAGGGAAATAGCGCAGATGAAATCAGGGAAAGAATAAACAAGGGCAGAGCAGCGACCTGTGCCTTAAACTCTCTTCTCTGGCAAAAAACAATTCGACGAGAAACCAAAAAACACATTTACGGTAGTATAGTCCAAAGTATTACACTTTACGGTTCGGAAGTATGGACATCACCAAAGCTAATAGAAACAAACTTATGACGACAGAAATGGATTATCTGAGATGAAGCTGCGGTAGATCGAAACTGGAGAGAGTTAGAAACGAACAAATAAGAAACGAAATGAAAATGGAGAGAAATATCAATGATGACATAGAAAGAAAACAATTAATCTGGTTCGGACATGTTAAAAGAATGCCAGAGTACAGATGGCCTAGGAGAGTACTGGAATGGATCCCTCCTGAAAGAAGAAAGAGAGGACGACCACGGAGAAGTTGGCGCAACGATATTGATGAAGCAATGGCGGCAAGAGACTTAGAAGAGGCAACTGCATATGACAGAAAAAGATGGAAATTGGGGGCGGAGAAGCGGCGACAGCCGTAATAAATCCGTTATTATTATATATATTATTTTGCACCCACAGGGTCTGGTTAAAGTCTGGTTAAATTCAATGCCGCAATGAATTTAGTTATTACATTTAAGAAGCTAATACCTCGATAACTTTGTGCACTTTCTATGTTTCCTTTCTTATAAAGAGGAAAAATTATTACATCATAAAAACCCTGAGGAAAGTCTGGTTTGACAAAAAAATTTTTAGCAAGTCCAAGTACAAGCAATTTTCCGTTTTCTGGAAGAAACTTGTAGAACTCAGCAGTAATTCTATCGACTCCCGGTGTTTTATTTGGTTTTAAACAATCCAATCCTACTTGTAGCTTTTTCACACTAAACGGACAGTCTAAATGGTCATTATGTATAAACGGTTCTGCATACAAGAATAAGACATTATGAATTCAAAGAAATAGCCAAAAAACTGATGTACCAGAAAGAATTAAAATTCTACAATGCGACTACAAAGGATACATTTCAAGAATAAAAGACGAAATACCAAATAAAAAAATCATAAAATGAGGACCTTAGGTTGAAAAAAAAAGAAGATCAAGACCCATAACGATAACTTAAAAAGATAGAAGGCAAAACATGAGCAAAACGTGGCCGAGACAAACAAGAGACAGGAATGAAAACAGCAGTTAAGGTGGACCTATGTTCAATTTTGGACCCACAAAGGCTAAAGAAGAAGAAGAAATATATACATTATTTCATAAGAAATATATTATACCAACATATAAGTGATAAGCACACTATAAAAAGGTTTGTAAGCTCTGTAAAAAAGGTAGTAAAATAGGACAAACACAATGATACCACTAAAAACATTACATCTAATGCGTATATCAAAATAAAATATAAGATTTTCAGAAATACATATAAATATTGTTATTTTTTAATTACGAATATCATATATCAACTTTTTTATCTTTATACATATGTACATGAATACAAAGTAGTAAGTTTGGTTTGTAAAATTCGTTTATAAAAATATACCCTCATTTTATAAACTGTATTACTGGTTGTCGGCTTCTAGAACTAAACTTTGGATAAATTTCACAAATTTATTGGTGTCCCTTTATGGAATTTATATTACTTCGACATTTTCAATGAGAAGAAATACGAAAAATATAATTTACCGTATTTACTAAGAAATTAAAACGCTGCCTTTGACATAAATCACATTTATAACGTAGTTTAATACCAAATTTTAATAACCAGGAATGGAGTTTGTTGTATAATTGCAGATGGAAAAATATAAGAGAAAGTAGTATAAGTTGTAAGCACAATATAAAAGCTATGATCGATTAAGAGATATACTTAAGGATAGATATATACTGAAGAAATTTTGGGACTACAAGGTAAAAGTTAGCGAGATTAAAAGTTAGTAGTGGTAGTAAACAACTACAAAAATCAAATGATGGATGTTGAAAGATGAGAAACAACGTCAACGTTTATTCAGATCAAAAATAGTGGAAAAAATACGCTCGAGTATGAAAAAAAGTCATAGTACAATTTCAAAAAATATGGCAAGTATTTTAAAAATATTTTAATTAAAACGCTTGGGAAACCCTCAAGAAGAAACCCAAAGCAGTTTGAGAATAAGGAAAGCTGGTGGTGATCAAAGAAAGTTTAACGAAAGATAGAGGAGAAGGAAAAACTGTAAGATAAGAAATAGGATCTGATACAGATCTTCAAAACAATAAGATCGCCAAAAAGAAAATAAAAGTAGCAGTAGCAAAAGCTGTAACAAAAGTGTGTAAAAATGTGTTCTATAAATTTAATAGGTCGGGTAAAATTATATTTAAAAGAGCCAAAAACAGAGCAAAGAATCAAAGCATTATAATCAGATAAGAAGTATCGGAGACGAATATAATAAAATGCTAGTTCACGAAAGGGTTGTAAAGAAGTGATGGAAAACGTACTTTGACATTTTATTTAAAAAAGAATTTGACAAAAAACCACTTGAGGTAACTAAGGTAATAATAACAGTTATCACCAAAATAATAAATGGGAAAGTTGCTCAAGCACAAAAAATAAAAAGATAAAGCAGTTGGACCAGATGATATTTCAAGGAAAGTGTAAACAAATTTAGGAGAACCAGGAGCAGGCTGGCTGAGAACTTTGTTTAATGAAATTATGAAAGTGGGACGAATATGGAAAGTGCCTGATGAACGGAAACGCTGTATAATAGTACCTGTTTGTCAAAAACAAATAAAATATAGTAATATGGTTACTACAAATAAAGCAGAGTATTAAGATATCTAGGCGTAGCTTCTGGAAAAAAAGATGGTTTAGATGGTACAGATCGTATATACAGTGTGACCCATTTAGATTGGAAACACCTCTATAAAATTTGAAGTTGTTAACTGATTTTAATCAAATTTTTTTTTTAATGTCATGTAATAAAATGTCTATTGCGGGACAAAATATGAAATATTTAGTTAAATTTTCAGGGCATTCCACGATACTTTTTCTTCGTCGAAAATGGAGAATTTGTATTAGCGATTTTTTTATTAAAAAAATTTCTACGCCACTAGATTAAGAGTGGCTTCAAATAGCTATTACAAAAATTTCATTAAGATATATTAATTAATAACAAACTTATGACAACTTAAAATTTTAAAACTCACTAAGAAAAAAAACACTCTGTATTAACGTTAAAAAAAAACACTCTGTATTAACAGAAACATGGAAACATAATTTTAGTTTAAATCCTAGTTGCCTCTACCAATCCACCATCTAATTGGATACATTTGTCGTAGCGTTTATGAATATTTCTAATTACATTTCTTAGTTGTTGGGGAGTAATTTCTGCACATGCCTGTCGAATTCTTGCACGAAGTTCGTTTACGTCTCTTGGACGGGTTTGGTAAACTTTTTGTTTGATAACTCCCCAGAGAAAGAAGTCTAAAATTGTGAGATCTGGAGATCTGGGTGGCCAATCTATCAACGGACTACCCCGGCCTATCCAACGGTTCGGAAAATTTTTATTTAGCCAGTGCTTCAAGGTTCTGGCGTAATGAACAGAACAACCATCTAACTGAATATACAAATTTAATCGATTATTAATTGGGAGCTCATGAATAGCATCCCACAAGTCGGTGTTTAAATTCTAAAAAGTTCTGTGAGTTCAAGTTTTCTTCAAAAAGAAAGGACCAATAACTCGCTCGTTCAGTATACCACACCAGACATTGATTTTTTGAGAATACTGGCTTTTACAGTTTATTACCCATTGGGGATTATCTGCTGTTCAATAGCGACAATTCTGTGATGATACTACTCCATTTGTAGTGAAAGTGGCTTCGTCGGTAAACAACACGTTTTTTAGAAAATTTATATTGTTTAAATATTCCCTTGGGCCCATAAACAATATTCTAAACGTTTTGCTTCGTCGCCTTCTTGTAATGTGTGTAAGAATTTTGGTTTGAAAGGTTTCATATTATTTACCTTAAGACATCGCCGAATACTCTCTCGAGGCACATTCAAATATAAACTGGCATTCCTTAAACTGGCATTAGGGTTATTTCTGAAATGATCTAAAATGATTTGATCATTTCCTCTTCTTGTTTGTAACGGGTTATTTTTTAAAATTAGTTTTGATACTGCACCGTATTCATTAAATATTCTATTTATTTTGTTTACCGTACCGCAGCTAATATTAGGACGATCCACATGTCTGTCATCATGTCTGTCATTAAATATTGTACAAACTTTCCTGGCACTTCTATTGTTATCTCCCAAAAGACGTATAATTTCAATTTTTTCTCTCAAACTTAATCTTGCAGCCATGACACAAAATATTATTAAAAGAATTTGAAGTAAATATTGTTGCAGATATTATGCATACATTTATGCTAGCACTGAAATTTGTATGACACAAATAATGTCAAACAGTAATATCGTTGTCATGGCAACTGAGATTTAAGTTGTAGCATATAAGGTTAATAATAATATAAGTGCGTTACTTGCATTAAATTTTTATGCTATTTTAAACATTTTTTGGCTAGTAGTGGTTTATTATTAAAATTATTTGAAAAATAATTAGTTTTATGTTTATCTGTTAATACAGGGTGTTTTTTTTTACTCGTAGCTTAGTGAGTTTTAAAATTTTAAGTTGTCATAACTTCGTTATTAATAAATATATTTTAATGAAATTTTTGTCATAACTATTTGAAGCCACTCTAAATCCAGTGACGTAGAAATTTTTTTAATAAAAAAATCGCTAATACAAATTCTCCATTTTCGACGAAGAAAAAGTATCGTAGAATGCCCTGAAAATTTAACTAAATATTTCATATTTTGTACCGCAATAGACCTATTATTACATGACATTAAAAAAAAATTTGATTAAAATCGGTTAACAACTTCAAATTTTATAGAGGTGTTTCCAATCTAAATGGGTCACACTGTATATAAATCTAATATAAAACCAATAACGACATATATGTGATAGAAACCAGAGCTGGAACAGCAGAAACAACAACAATACAATTGATGGGAAAACAATAATAGACAGATTACCAAATAGCCGAATAAAAATCTCTGTAAAAAATATAGGATATTCAACGGTATGGATGACAGAGAAAACAGTGCAACTAGATTTTTACACGAATGGATAGTGAGAGACTAAACCGCTTGACAAAAGATTTAAAATTAACAGAAACCAGACCATCAAGATGTTTAAAGGATAGCGAGATCGCTGGCAGTCAACGTTAAAAAAAGACAACCACTTTAACATTGGACAAAAAGAGGCCTAAGGCCTAATAGAAACTTTTTGATTTTTTAGGCACCATCTGGATTTTTAACCATATCTTGTAAAAAAAATTTCAATATTTTTCCCCCTTGTATATTTATGTATGTACTCCGTAATTGATTTGTTTCTATGTATAGGCATATAACATTATAAAAAAAGGGTTAATCTTTGTAAATGGGTATATTTTAAAAAACCCTTAAAAGGGGTACATCAAAAACACGAACGTTTTCGAAAGAACAGTTCCATCAGTAACTACCAGCTGAAGTCCGTTTGAAGAGGTTTACTCTCCGGACGCTGGAACTCACTTAAAGCATGGGTGTATGTTACCTGAAGTAAAATTTAATTAAAATATTAAACATCAAATAATAATAATAAAATTATGTACAATCTTTGGTAACTTTATATATTTTAAAGGGTTTTTACCCTAATATTTTGGTGGCTCAGGCATGGTAACCTGTATTTTTAACCTGATGATGGAACTGTTGTTCCGAAAACATTCGTGTTTTTGATGTATCCCTTTTAAGGGTTTTTTAAAATATACCCATTTACAAAGATTAACCTTTTTTTTGTGATACGTGGTATACAGCCAGCTGCAGGAATTATTTTCCTTGTGGATTTTATATAACATTATATTTTATATAACTGTTTATTAAATATAAAAATAAAATGAGTTAATTTTGTTAAAAACACACATAGTTAATGTTTATGTTTTAGTAAGAACCACGATAAAAGCCAAAAGGGTTATTTTAGAAAAAATCAAGCTAGGAATATTTGCTGAAAATCAGAAGAGTACAACGATTACCCAACAGAGCTTTTAAACAATCTAACTTTATCTGGAATCTGAACTGCCATAACATTGCCTCCAGCTCAAAGTTAAAATGAATATTGTGCTTTTGAGATACTTAAACACGAGAAAAGGTCTATGTCATGGAACGCAAATAATTGTTGTGGCTTTGAATCCAGTGATTTAAGTCATGTTTTGACTGGGAAGACTATTTATTTAGAAAGTCGTGTTTATTTAATATAGTCGAAATATATTATTTGTTGTATTTTTGATAACTTTGATAAAATAAAGGCAGATATCGAGCACAGTTTTAATAATTAAATCTTACCCAAGTACTTTCGCTCCCTAAAGCATCTTCAGGGGCATCTGAAATAAGTCAAAAAACGTTTTTTTAAATAAAGAAATTTATTAACCTCGATAAAAACCTGAAGTTAATGGACGATAAAAGTTTTTTGTGATTGACGTTTTAGACTTACTTCGTCTATTTTGGCCTATCCAACAATTGCAGAATGTCATAAACATAAAATTAAACATAAAGTTGAACATAACACTACACTAAACAAGGACAAACAGTTTAAAATTATTTAAAAAGTCGAAGCTGCATTCTGGTTGGCAACAGGAGAGAGAATAGCTGCCGGTATTAACGGAAATATTTAGGTGACATGTGACATATGACAGCTTGGATGGGCAGTCACAATTATGTAGATGTGATCTGCACATTTCAAAATTCTATGTAACTAAGCATTGACCAAAGGTCCAACTGACACTACTATAGAAATCAACTGATGAAATATGACATATAGAATATTTTAACTAGATTGCATAATCTAGATCTCACACTTAAACCTGTCTATAATAATTAGGGTGTTAGTTTAAGAGCAATTGAAGTGGACGTAAAGTATGAATGCAAGAAATAGACTAAACAATCTATTAGACAGTGGGTGCTTGACTACAATAAATGAATATGAATGAAATTTTAATTTTATAGTCAGATTTCTTTTTTTCTACAGTATTGATAGTGCCTGGTTGACCCTTTTATTGTTATTTATTATTTTATTAAGAGAAGCTCAAATTTAAACTTTGTTTTCGTCTAATCTTTTCGCACGTTGTGATTTTTTTGACAAACCTGATTTGTGGATATGGACAACTGCACATCATCTTCCCACGAACTCGTTGCAGAGATAATTGGGTCAACGTTATATATACCTGTTAATAAAACTTAATTTTTTCGGATTGACATTACTTTGGTTTTCTTATTGTTAAGTTGGTCCTCTCGATAAGTCGTAGACCCAAGACTTCCCGTCATCTTCACGATCATCTTCCTCACAGTAACAGGGTTTATCCCTATTTTTCTATACATTCTGTTTCTCGTCACTGTCCATCTATTACGCTCCAGCCTTGTGTGTGTAACAGTGTTAGAGTCTTTACAGTATAGGCATTTACCTGTATCTGTCTATCTGAATATATAAAGATATGTCCTAAAACATCCATGTCCTATAAGCACTTATGTTAGGAAGTAATTCAGTCGCCTGTGACTCCCAGTCACAGGGACACAGTCCACCCAGTTTCTTAGGCTATGGATCAGAATCTTGGTCCACTAAGCAATATCTTCAGTGTTGTTTCACTTTCCATTGATTTTTCCCTTTCTTCTTTTTTTATGGCTGCTGTCATATATTCTATTCTCTTATAGGGATGTCTCCTTTCTACTGCTAATACACGCAAAGGAACACAACCCGTGATAGTTCACAAGGCCGCCGCAGATACAGTCCTGTAGGTGCATGTTATTCGCCTAAGACTTGTTGTGTCTACTGGTATCATGAGCCCTTTGTAGGTGGATATCTCTATCGCCTCACTCCAGACTGGTGTCGCGTAAAGGATGATTGACTGCATAACAGCGTGTAAGGCCGTCTTTCTTTCTGATTTTTATCCTCCAATGTCCCTCCCCTTTGCAGCCGCACTCTTCCCTGCCTTCTGGGCTACCACCCGTATATGCTCCCCCCATCCGCTATATTGGTGTAGTGTCACGCCCAGATATTTGACGCATTTCTTTGATGTTAGTAGTACTCCTGCACTATTTATACTGGCTCAAGATAAACTCCAGTGTGCGTCATGAGTGCGAACAATACAAAGAAAAAAATAGTCAAGATATCTTCTTCTAAATGTGCCTATCTTCTAGAGATGTTGTCGACCACATTGACCCATCTTATTCTATTCACAGCAGCTCGAAATAGATCAATTGACGTTAGACCAGTTTACTTCCTAAGATTGGCCAGCCAGGATATAAATCTACGTCCAGGGCCTCCCTTACTCTCAATCTTGCCTTGTAGAATCAACTGTAGAAGTCGGAATGTGGCCGAAGTAAGCCAATTTTCTGGTTTTATGGTGTTGATAATTTCTTTGTCGTTTCTTAGCCTCTGGGGAATAGTTATGTTACTTGTGTGGTGTATATATAAAACCCTCAACATACGTCTGTAGCACCACACTTCAAATGCCTCTAATCGTTTTATGGCATCTTATGTAAGGCTCCAGCTTTCTACTATATAGAGGAAGAAACTTTGGACATAACATATAAGAATTCTTATGCGTATAATAATACTTAAAGATAAGTTGCAGAGAATCTTCCTAAGGCTGTTGAAAGAGCTTCTGGCTTTTTCAATACGAGTTTTTATTTTGTAGCTGTGATCCCAAGTATCCTTAATATTGCAGCTCAAATTGCAGATTTTTTCCACTTTTTGTAACGGTGTATCGTCTATTGTAATTTGGGCATTTATGTTGGTATTATTACTAATTATTATTATTTTTGTCTTCTTGCAATTTAGTTTTAGGCTGTATTTGTTACATGTTTCTACAACGTTATCCATCATCCTTTAGAGCCCCTGCGCAATATCTGCCAGGAACACTGTATCGTCTACATATCTAATATTGTTTATTGCTGTACATTTACAGCAATCCCATCTTCTGATTCGTCCAAGTTCTCTCTAATGATATCTACATTGTTAGAATATCAAAACATGAAATATACAGTAAAAAACATTTATATTCATATTTTGTAACATTTTTTTTCTCTTTAGTGTAAATGTTTAACAATTTTAGAAAATCACAAACAATTAAAAGTATCTATTTCTTGTAACCCAGCAGTATAATTTTATTGACTCAAGAAAGGATCAAGCCAGAAACAATGTTTTATTTAGTTTAAGCAGTGTATTTCTAATACTTCACATGTATAACTAATGTAGCGAAGTTGAAGTTTGCAGACTTTTGTGGGCCACTTCCTCTCTCGAATCTCATATGCTACTTGCAGACACAATTTCGAAGGAGTAAATGGCCAAGTTAGTAGGTTACTTTCGGACTAGTGCCGTTACCAATCATTCTTTTACTGTTAGTCGACTGGCAGCCAGCCATCATCAACATCAATTTAATCTTGTTCTCGTTACAGCCGCTGCCTTCCGAACATAATTATTGAGAACAATAAAAAATGTGACTGTGAAAATAGTTGAGTGCAAGATGTGCAAGAGATGCGATTCTTACTGGTGTTTATTTATTGTAGTGTTGTCGATGGGTTCTCTATTTTCAGCCGGCAGTCTTCGGCGGCGCACGATTGGAACGATCAATTCTATGAAGATGAGCATCTACAAGGGTATAGGAAGGGGGTTAGTGTTACAGGTATACTCATTTCTAATTTTTTTTTTCTTGAAGCATTTTATCTACATAAAAAATATTAAATTTAAAACAGAATATCATCTTCATTAATAGGACAAACAAATTTAATTTTAAAAGTATAACGAGGAAAACTAATGTTTTTCTAAATGCAGTTTTCAGCAGCTTCAGTTTTACTTCAGCTCTTTTGATTTGATCAAAAACGATTGTTTTATTCACTAATTATCCTGAAAGGTCTATAATAATTGTTTACACATTTTTTTAGATGTTTATTAGATTTCACTACATATTTTGTAATTTCTTAATCCACTATTTTCATTTTACCAAATCGTAAGTTTTATCTTTTTCAGTCTTTGTTTCATTTCTATATTGTTCAGTAATTAAGTACTTAGTAAGATCATATCGCACCTCCGCTAAAAAGTGTCACAATTCAAAAACTTGTTTTGAGAAAATTGATGTTAAAAATTTTAGTTCAGTTGACCATCTATTTGTCAGTTTCATCACTAAATGTAAGCTGGTATGTTATTTTATTGTAAACTGGAATATATTAGCTCAGTGTTATTGGGGCATTATTTCTTCAACACAATTCAATTTTTGCAGTTCCTAGTGAAAAAATAGAAACATGCCGATATTGTGACACTTTTTTAGAACACGATATTATTATCTTAAAAATCACGTTGTTAGAGTATAGTAAAACAAACACAAAGAAAAACAGGAAAATCTTTTGTATTTATTATTACAAAGAGTTATAGAATGTGACAATACAACTTGGAATGTGATTATTGTTTACTAAATCCAAGAGATCTTTTTTCTTATTCTCTTTAATGCTAAGTACACTTTTGTAAGCCTGTTGTGATATACTTGGAATGGTATTGCTTTTTCTTCGACAGAGACCTACTTGCTTGAACTCTACATCTTTATAGTAGGTTTTATAATAGAGGGTGGTAATATTTTATTGATTTAACTTAAAAACCTTCACAGATTTGATGCCTGTCAGGCCTATATCGTCACACAATATTTTAAGCGACTAAAAATCCAAATCACCGAATTCATTTACGTGGTAGGGTCCTTTTTTTTTACAAACGAATGATTTGTGCATACTGACTTGGCACATAGATAAAACCAGATTTTAAACTTTTCTTTATAGCCTTCTAAATAGTTGAATGAACAGAATCGCCTTTATTCTGCCTATATAAAATATTTATGGGTTATTAAACGTATTTTAGGGTATTTACCCAGAGCATAAATATACATAGCCTCAAATCGCTCCCCCTATTTCCATGCCCTTTATGCCAAAAGTAGCATTCCGCTGAAACAGTTTTCAAATCAGACACCGTGAAATTGTAGCAATTCAACTTCGATTTATAATAAAAAACAAATACAGTTCCTTGCAACGTAGGAAGAACTGCTTGCAAATATACACTGATGTATGTAATTGGGATTAGCCTTCGCCTTTCCAAATGTAATACATACTTGTATTCCAATATTTCCTGAGCTTTTCCTATGGCATTTTCATACGCATCATACAACTCACAGCGATCTTTTCTGGGCGTAAAGAAACTAATATTAAACATTTTTGAGAATATCACTAAATTTGCATGAGGTAGACTGTTTTTCTGCCAATTTTATTTATAGTCATTAAATATTTCATATTTAAATACTTCAATGTATTCCCTCCTGGTTTTCTTGCGGAGATATTGGCTGTCAATACGAGGAGTCGATCGAATGTACTCATGAACTCCGTCTTTAATGGATGGATCCACTTTTTTATGGTTTTTGTGTTTACCTCTAAGTTTACTTCCAGGAATCTTTTCTCAGCTTTGTCAACGACCGTCCTTGTAATTCGATTGTTGATATCTAGCGTAGTCATAAAAACGTATTTGGATACGCGAACTTGCTCCTTATTGTTTATATGAAAATAGTTTGCATTATTATATTGTCTAGGCCTCTCTGCACTGTAGTACCTGTACGCTGGTTTGACTGGTTTTATGCATTTGTGAATAAAATCTCTCTGTCTATTTATATTTTCCATGGCCCAATATTTTCTGCTCCTGCTTCTGGACCTGCTCCACCAGCAGGTCTCTGATACTTCTGGCAACAATAGGTTTTGTGATTTAGATCTTGAGGTATATTCTTGGCCAGAGTTTCGTAATTTCGTGACTTTGTTACTTAACCAGTTTTTTGCTACAGCTACTCGCTCTTTCCCTCTTTTTTAGGGCAGGCAATTTTGGTGTCGGCTGGTTGAGTGTTTGCTGGTTGGGTGTCTGCAAGTTGAGTATATGGTAGTTTAAATCCTGATGCTTGTAAGTTTGCTGCTGGAGTATCTGCAACGTCTGATACTTGAATGCTTGATGCTGGAGTATTTACTGCTTGAGAGTCCGCAAGTGGGGTGTCTGCTACCTGGCTTACATTGTTTGAATTCGACAAGAAACCATTACAATCTAGATTATCACTACTACTTGAGTTAGAACTATCACTTGATGTAGAAGAGGAGGACGAAGGAGGAGGAGGAGGACTAGAATCTGATTACTAGTTTGGATCTTTTATCGAATCATCATCATTATCGCTTACGAAGTCGAAGATTTGGAGGTGGTCTTTCAGTTTTGGTAAATAATATAATCGTGGTCGTCTTTCAGTTTTGGTCGTAATATTGATGAACTAGGCTTATTACTATCGTTAATGTTTGCTATAATATAGTTTGCATTATCATAAGTAACAAGTTCCTCTTCCAAAAGATGTCTTTATGATATTTCTAAAAAAGAAGAAACATTATTATAGCTAAAATAAAAACTTTGTTATTTAGGCTATTTTTTTATTATTCAATATCAGATTACCTGAGTTTCGCACTTGATCTGGTGCATAATGCTCCGAATTTATTTTTTTTGCAAGGGCCATAATTCTGCATGTCCTTGAACTCGATGAACTTTGCATGTTTTGGAACCAGCCTGTTTACTGCAACAAAAATAATAATAAATAAAAACTAGGAAGGATAACATACAGTCATAAACAAGAAAATAACAGTCAATAATTCTAAACAAGCGTTATAATTAACGAAAACACCAGTGAATTTGAAAATCGTATGTGCCGGTTCTGCAAAATAGTCATATTCCAAAAATAGTTTGAAAAAATATACTTACGTATTCACAAAAACTGTCTCAACTCAAAATGTAACTCTACTCCGCACCACGCAAAGTACTTTCCTCGTTTATAATTTTAAAAAACTGTCACAACACAAAAACTGTATTTTATTAATTGCAATAATCAAATATAACTAATAATTCACACAAAAACTGTCACAGTTCTAAATGTAACTTTTTTCAGAATTAAGCACTACGTGTAGACTGTTATAAAGTCAAAGGTGGCACTGTAGCGGAATGCATCCTGAGCTATCCTGTAAAAAACAAACGTGTCATATCGCCATCTACCGATAAATAGTTCACATATAAGAGTGACGCTTTTATGGAAGAAAGTACGACTTATTTCAATACTTGTATCATGTTTATATCAATAATGGCGATTTTTGAGTTGTGACTCTTTTTTAGCGGAGTTGCGATATATTGTACATAAAGTGTACATTTTTGTCAGCGTATTTGGATATTAACTAATTGAGTATATTGTTATTATGTTGTATGTATTAATATATAAAATCTTAGACTACGAGCTCTGGCAATTATAACATTTGTATTTCGCACTGTTTTTAAATTTTTTATTTTTCTCTTTAACATACTATCATTACACATCCTTACACTGCTCTATACGAAGCTTTCACTGTGTAAAACACTGCTGAAGGTCACATTCCGACAGTAGCTGCGAATAGCTAATCCTATTTTTGTTTTACATTCTTTAATGACTTGTAACGTTCATTTTAAGAAGGATTCAATTTTTGGGAACATATACAATTCGCAGAGTGCTAAATCTGGTGAAAGAGGCGGGAGTTCCATGGCTGTGACCTGGGTTTTGACCAAATAATGTGCTTAACAGACTGCGCATTGTGTGCTAGACCATTATCATGATGGAGAATACAAGCTTTTTTCACATTTCGGGCTTCTGTTTGCGAATTTTGTCTCGGAGAATATTGACTCATTGTCTACCTTTGTGATAACCATTACATGTGAACTACACTCCGTATATCGCACAAAAACATCAATCTCGCCTTGAAATTGGACGTGCTTATTCTCGCTTTTTTAACTTTCAAAGAGTTTTGAGTCTTTTACTATGGATTGTCGTTTACTTTTTGTGTCATATTAAGAAATACAAATGTTTCGTCACCAACACTAGAAAGAAAGCTTCTTATGAAAACTTTAAAAGATCTCGTGCTTTTATATCGATTTCCACCACTGTTTGAAACTTTAAGTAACTTTTTGAAATCGTAGGCCGTTCGGGTCGCTCATCATATTCAACATCCTGCATCCCTTACTTAAAATGTTAATGTTACTGATTACTTATTAATGTTAAAATTACTTAAAAACTGGCATGGGATAGGAAATTATTTCGATAAACAATTTGTTTCTTAGTTTTCCTACGTGTACTTCCCAAGTTTCACCAAAAACTCTAAATTTATTCTTTGTTTAATTATTTTATGCAAGATTTTTTATGCGCGGGCAAATTTTACGCTTTTGTCAAAGTTATAACTAGACTGTTTGGCGGAGCTGCTTTAAATTTTTATCTGTGTTCTATTTTGAGAAGAATAATTGTTGTAGAATTTTCTTTCTATAAATAGGGAGTAGAAAAATTATTGGAGGTTATTCACTTGTTTGTCTATTTTTAATATAGTTAAGATTATCCCTTGGTCAATTTTATTCTAACCCCTTTTCTGCCACAATGAATGTGTCGTTTCTTATCGACACATCAGCGCACAAATGATCTCAAAACTTTACCATGAAATAACGCAAAAAGGCTTGTTTTTATATAGTGATTATCATGGAGTTCATCGTCCACGTCGACATTGATGTAACGGTCCAAAGATAAGATTTGCTGATAAGATATCGTTAGTGAAGTAGACATCAATTTAATCTATATGAAAATCTTGTGTTACAGAACTTTACCGAAAATTTCCTGTATGTAAAAAATGGATTGACCTTTCGATGATGTTTTTTTTAGGTTATGTGGTATCACTCAAAGAGTACGGAAAAATAAATTGACATTTAAAAAAAATAAAAGGTAGAAATTATTTTAAAATTGTACTAGCCAAATAAAAGCAAACTTTTTTACTTCATCTTCGTCGTCTTTATTCCAGATTTTAGAGAAGAAGGTACTAATATGTGTTTTTGTTTTTTTCCAAATATTTTTTTCTCGTTTATGATAATGATGTTCAATTCGACATATACTTAGATTCATCATTTAGTAATAATACTCAACAATTATTTATTTAAAAAAGCTTTGGGAAAAACAAATATTAAATACAATATAAATTTCGTGAAAATCACATACAACTGTTTTATTTCACCAAAGAAAAACATAATTTAGCAACTTAGTGAATAAAACAGAAATACATTGAAACTACTTGCAAATATCGCAAACATATCGCGACATGACTTTCTGAGCTCAATAACTTAGTTCAATTGCCTACAAGTTACACATAAGGCATTGAATTCAAAGCTCGCTTTTTTGTCTGCTTGAAATCTCGCTTAAAAATATACACTATGCAACTTTCTCAAGGTCAATATCATCGTCAGCTGGAAAATTTTTTTTCAGACGCTGCATAACAACTGTCTTTACTGCTGGTTTCGGATGGTTTTGATTTTTTCTGGATTTTTTTTCGACAATGTTTTAAACCCTCATTTCCTGAATTTCCAAATGCTTTTTGTTTTAAGCTATTACGTCTTTTGCTTGGAGTTTTATCGAGAAAATAAAGGAGGTATCTAATTGTTTAATTGTTTGCAATGTGTGACGTTTTTGTTCCCAAGTGGATGTTTTTTTACAGATTGGCATAGGGAATATTGCAAAAGGTGACACAAATCTTGAAGAAGTCCCCTGGAACAATGGTTCTATGGACTATCCGTCAATGAATTTGTAGCAGGTGGGTTGTGAATACAACAGCTTTTCATGAAGAAGCTGCTTCTTTGGGGACAGATTTATTGGCTTCCACATCCTGCTTCATTTTTGGGTTCAATGACGTTTAGCGCTGTCATGTTACACGTATTTTCGACTTCATATTTTTCGTCTATAAAGTCTGCAGCAGACAAAATGTTATGGTCAAAGGATAGATTTCCGTTACTTTGAATCCATTTACAGCAACTTCTCTTGGCTGTGACTTTAATAATGCCTTGCCTAAAAATGCGGCCAAGTCAAATTGTTTTACTGTTTTATCAAGAGGTTGAAGCTTATGTGTGGCATGAGATGGTAGAGAAATTATAAAAAACAAAGTTTTCTCTAGCTTAATTAATTACCTCCATCAAGTACTAGAAAAACAAGATACTCTTTTGTTGGTTTCACAAAATTTGAGAAATATTTTATGCAACTTGTAAACAAATTCTGTTGTATCTAATCGGTTGAGTGTGTATAAAGGTGCCCTTCATTTCTTGCCTGCTTTGCATGTACCTGTGCCCAATTCTCTGACCTTCTCAGCCTCTTCTTACCGGGGTGTTTGTTATGTTCTTTCCATGGTCCTGGTTTAGGTAGTTCAGGTTCTACTTCGGATTCACTGTCACTGTCACTAGATTGAGGCTGGTATGTAGAATCTGTATCTGAATCGCCTGAAAAAATAAGAGATGCGCTGGTTTTATCTTATAATAATCTGATTCATAGCCTTTATAAACACAAACTATGGGCTTTGCAGAATTTTCACTTACCGGTAAAGAGGTTATGTTGAGACTCCTGTTCTTCTTCATCTGCAATACTTGCGATGTCCATTTCGATTAAGGTAGCAAAACTTTGGTTACTTTACTCTTAAAGTTGCCAACTATCATAGAATAATATGGGTAAAGTTTGAATTAAAAAATACGACAGCAACAGTGTCGACAAACGTGTACAACATTCAATAACAAACAACTCTGATGACAGTCAGTTGGAGGCTAAGGGGTACAAGTGGCGCTTGTGCCTCTTGGCTTTTCAGGAAAACAGGTGATATTTGAGGTAGTACTTATACCATGCGCTAGATTGCAGCACTGTACAGTGAAACGCTTGTATCCCTTTGCCACAACGATATTTGACTCCATAGCAACTGCTTAGTGCTTGATTCATCATATTAAGTTTAGATATCCAGTTGTTTTGTTACGTCTTAGTTTCCTTGTATATATGTAAGTATATATGTAAGTACTAAGCATTCCACTCTTCTGTAGAAATCTTATTTTGATAGCTTAAATTTAATAACTACGTATGTATCAAAATTATGCACTTAAATAAAATTTCCTGGTAGTAGAATATACTTTTCTTATGTATAAGCTTGCTGGTGCTCGATTCTCGATTTTTTTATCTACAACGAAAAAAGTTCGGAAAACCCAAACTCTAAAACAATAAAGTTTGTTACGAATAGAAAACTCCTTCGGAGAATATAAATTGTAATTGGAGGGACTGAAAGGAAGATCAGCAGTTACTATAATCAGATTTGAGTTTGAGTTTTACAACATTCTCTTGATAGCAGATGTGATGTATCTTTTTTTGGGAAGTTAAGTTTGTTTGTTCAAGTTTATTGGTTATTCTGTAAGCCAAAAAACGTCTAAAAACATTTTTTTGCAATCAATAGTTACGGAGATAAATTCGTTTCTACTTTTTAATAAGTTTATTTCTCACAAATTGTATAGAGTTTCGATTCTTTTATTAAATAGACTTAAATCGAATAAAAATAAATCTACGCAAAAATTTTAGGTCGAGTTTTTGTTAAAATGTTGGGATTTCCATCGAAATGTGAAAGAAAAGGACAACATCATGCGTGCACTTTGTCACTTGCCTGTTGGATAGTTGGAGGCTCCAGCCAGTCAGGATGTGGAGGCAGTCCGTGGATAGTAGCTTGTTGTGTAACGGGCACAACGGATAATACGCCAGCTGTCATTCCTTACGAGGATTACAATGATCTGCAAGAAAATCTAGAGTAAGTTTTAGTACATTTCCTTATTTTTTTTTAAATTCGCGAAAGTGACTAAAGGCTCTAAACCAAGGCTAAAATACAAAAAAAAAGATTTGCGCAATGAAAAACTCCGAGCTATTAAAAACTTTTAAATTAAACCATAATTGTAATTTTCCAGCAAATATCTACGTCGAACTCAGCATAGAATGGATTAGGACACGCGTTGTCCTGTCTTAGCTATGTATATTAAATTAGAACTGGCATTTAAATACATAGAATATGTAGTGTACTAAGATACTTAAGAGTTGTCGGTCAAGATTTAAAGAATAAAAGAAAGGAGGATATTTAGTACTTTAACCCTTATTAAAGAAGATGTTTCGTGCATGAATCCATACACATCGTCAGTTCATTTAAATTCAGTTAAATGAGCAGATTTACGTTACAAAGGTATGCAGCTCTTCTTCTTCTTCTTATGCCGTCCCCATTAACGGAGGTTGGCGATCACATTTTTAAAAGCTTCTCTGTCTTTTGCAACATGGAATAATTCGTCTACAGTCATATTTGTCCAGTCTCGAATATTTCGCAGCCATGACTTCCTCTTTCTACCTATTCCCTTTTTTCCATCGACTCTACCCTGTATGATGACCTGCAGAAGACTATATTTATCATTTCTTAGTATGTGTCCAAGGTATGCAGTCTTGCGTACTTTTATTGTTCTCAACAATTTTTTGTCTCGACCCATCCTTCTCAGCATTTCCTCATTGGTGACCCTGGCAGTCCATGGAATTCTCAACATTCTCCGGTATATTCAAAGTTCAAAGGCTTCAAGCTTCTTAACTATTAGCGCTTTTAATGTCCATGTTTCTTCCCCGTACAATAGTTGCGACCAGACGTTGCACGAAGCCGAAGGCTGAGTGCTGTTACCAAGCAACGAGCTTGAGAAATTTTCATGAAATTATGAGGCATTCATCAATGTCCGAGGGATATTCGGCGGATAATTTTTCGACTGTTCTAACAACCATTCAAATTTCGTCATTTTGTGTCATGTGGAACAATTTCACCCAATCATGTCAACATTAGACCGATAATTGCATTCAGTGCAATTTTCAATCCCTATGACAACACGATTGAGTTTGACAACTTCATCCAAATAAATTTCAAAATGTCACGTTTCGGCAATGAGAATGTTCAAAGTATAAATGCGCTATTCAAAGAAAAAATTCCCAGAAATACAACCTACAGTCACAAATATATTTGGGGAATATTCATGGAATTTTGCTGCGGAGGAGAATATGAGTTGAATGAACATAGAAGCTTAGAAGAATTGGCGTTGATACTAAAAGATTGGGCCGTCAATATGAGAAAGAAAAATATGAGTTTATTTATTTTAATAATTGTACTTTCACTAACTGTACTTTTAATAAATAAATGTTTCGTTATGATTTTTTTTTTCGAAAAATTATCCGCCGAATATCCCTCGGACATTGATGAATGCCTCATAATTTCATGACAAATTTCTCAAGCTCGTTGCTTGGTAACAGCACTCAACCTTCGGCTTTGTGCTGTTACCAAGTAACGAGCTTTCGATTGTCATGAAATTATCTCGTCTGTTATCAATGTCCGAGGGATATTCGGCGCATAATTTTTCGAAAAAAAAAAAAAATCATAACTCAACATAACGAAACATTTATTTATTAAAAGTACAGTTAGTGAAAGTACAATTATTAAAATTTAAGTTAACATTAGATTCGTTGCTGTTCTCTACTATAGAAGATCTATAAATTTATTTGGATGAAGTTGTCAAACTCGATCGTGTTGTCATAGGGATTGAAAATTGCACTGATGTTGACATGATTGGGTGAAATTGTTCCACATGACACAAAATGACGAAATTTGAATGGTTGTTAGAACAGTCGAAAAATTATCAAAAAGTTGACGTAAAAGCAATTAGAGAATTGAAAAACGTCAACTTTTTGACAAGTAACCAGAGGCGGAGGTTTTAAAATTTATTAATTAAATGCGAAACTCCAATTTTAGTATTTATTTAATTTATTCATTAAAATAAGCTTAAACTCAAATAAAATTAGTATTTTCAATACCTTTCAAACGAGGTATCCCTTGCTAGTTTGCTAGATTGCTAGTTTAATTCTGTTAACTATTTACTCATTATTCCCTTGGATTCGTTTATTGATCTTTTCATTTATATGTTTAAATTAGATTTGAAGATAATACTGGGCTCACTTTGCAAAAGAGGATCGACGACTTCTCCCCATTGTTGGAAGATAATTATGAGCAGTGTGGTATATCTTTTGAAAGAGTATTATCGAAGCGTATTATTGGAGGAAAAGAAGCTAATTTTGCACAGTTCCCTTGGCAAGCTTATATTAAGGTGAAGACTTTTCAATGTGGAGGAGTATTAGGTAAGTTCTATACTGGGTGCTCTTTATGAAAGAAAAGTACAGATTCTGAAACTTTTATTTCGATTTGACGTAAACTATCTTATCGAAAAATGCATTTCAAGACACCTAAAGCTTTTGAAGAATGGTGCCCCAGCATCAGTTTCATTACAATATCTTCCAAACGATTGAAACGGTATACTATAAGATGTAGCATTCTGTACACAAAAATTGTATACGTATCAATGCATACGTTTTCATTGACTAACAAGTTAATTTCTACTTGTGAAAGCTGGTCAATGAAAATAAAAAAAATAACAATTGTGATATTGTCAAACTTTTGCAAACAAATTTATTCGCGTACTTAAAGACAGCCGAATTCTTGCCAAAATTCCTCTATTGTTCCGTCACAGGTATCCTGAATTCGTCTCCAATGCTAAGCGCGTGTTTCTATTGGTATTAAATAAACCATTGATTTTAAGTATCCAAAAAATCGTAAGGAATTAAATCAGGAGACCTTGCTAGTCTAGCAACTGAACCGCCTTTGTCGATCTATCGCTCACGGTAATTATTATCTAAAGTTACCAAGAAAAATCCTATCCGATTCTTATTTTTTACATGGATAATTTAAATGTGGCTTTGTTTTAGTGTCAAGAAAATTTGTAGCTACAGCTGCCCACTGTATTATAGCTGCAAACTTGAAAGATATTTGGATATATTTAGGAGAACTTGATACTCAGGACACAGGATCAGTTAAGGAATTAGCTCCAGCGGATTTACATATGGTAACTATAAAAATTTTAAATTAATTTTGTGAATTTTTTATGTTGCTTATATATTGCTTAGCTTAGCAAGCTCCAAATTTGGCCATATTGGTAGCAGTACTTAGTGATAATCATCATTAAGGTTAAAAAGCTGTTGATTGCTAGACGTAATGGACTTTGAATCTTAGATACAGCTCTCTATCTCCTGATCTTTTTATCTAGTTTGTCCGTGTGCGTTGCAAGTCTAGTTTTCTCTAGGTTTTATTACATTAAAAATGTCTAAAATGTATAATTAGTTGCATAGCCATAAGGCTTGTTATCAAATTTTAGCTACTTATGATCACTGTTTCAAATCGAGGTAATTCATTTTGGTCCTTTTAAGAATAAAGAATAATTATACCTATTATCGGATTATTTTAAGGATTATGTAATTAAGCTATTAGAAGGTTGTAGAGGAACTGAATATGCTGTAAGCTTTTTAAAATAGCAAAACGGTGGATTTCTAGGTTAGTGATAATTTTATATTGACCTAGAGATTAAGGGTTAAAAATAACTTCAAGTTGGTTATTATTTATATTGACCCAGAGATTAAGCGTTAGGTGAAATAAGTTCAAAATTGTGTTTTTTCGGTCTTTTGAGAGACAATTTAATAATTTGGCTTCTAATCTGTTCTTATAAAATAATTATTATTTAGTTTTTCCTAGATCATATAAAATTTTGTCCTTGAGCTTGCAAATATTTATAGAGCCCTTTTATTACGCTTTCGTTTGTTGCATGTCTAATGATTGCTGCAGGGAGAGCACTGCGAAGATGAAATTCATAATCTCCCTTTGTTGTATGAAAATGGGAATATACTTCATGGTGTATTTAGCCCCATATAAAAAACTAGAGGTCTTATGTCCGTCTCTCAAGGGGGCCACCAAAAAGGACTATTGTTGGCTATTCACCTATCTTCAAATTTCTCATCTCTAAAAATTGGATAATGATCTTGAAAGATTGAGGAGAAGCTTGATTGTAAAGAAAAAACAGTTTTCTAACTTCTTGCCGTGGTAAACGATATAAATAATGAGTTATTTGAATATATTAAGATAACTTTTACTTAAAAATGTAGTTATTAGAAAACAAAAAATTATAAAATGATTTAACCGCAATTTCTAACCGTTTAAGTTACCATAATAAAAGTAAAGAGCTACAACCAACCTGATTGTCTCTTATTGTACAAAAGACATTAAACTCCCATAGCTTCTGAAAACCATGTACTCTTGTTAAATGATGATTTACTTCACTCCAGTAATGCGAATTATGCCTATTATGACCGTAAAGTTCCGTTTTTTTGTACATTTTGACATTAATCAATTTTTCACACCAAATACCAGAATCTTCTTCAAAAATTCATCATATTCCTAACAAAAAGAGGTTAATCTTTGTATATGGGTATATTTTATAAAAACCCTTAAAAGGGCTACATTAAAAACACGAACGTTTTCGGAACAACAGTTCCATCATCAGGTTAAAATACAGGTCACCATGCCTGAGCCACCAAAATATTTGGGTAAAAACCCTTTAAAATGTATTATGTTACCAAAGATTGTACATGATGTTGATAATATTATTTGATGTTTAATATTATCAACATCATGTACAATCTTTGGTAACATAATACATTTTAAAGGGTTTTTACCCAAATATTTTGGTGGCTCAGGCATGGTAACCTGTATTTTAACCTGATGATGGAACTGTTGTTCCGAAAACGTTCGTGTTTTTAATGTAGCCCTTTTAAGGGTTTTTATAAAATATACCCATATACAAAGATTAACCTCTTTTTGTGATACGTGGTATACAGCCAGCTGCAGGAATTATTTTCCTTGTGGATTTTATATTCCTAACAGTTTATTACTACAAATTCCGCAACTAGTCTGTCTGCTTTAAACTGTGAACTTGGGTTTAATAATAGAGATGAAATTTATGATTTTTTTTCATTCGTGAATAGATGGCATTGGTAGATCTAAATCTCTCTCATCACAACGCGATGATGCTTCGGGATAAACGATATAGTAACCAAGAACAATATTGTATGATTAGTATTATCAACAGTAGGCCTCACTTTGTTAACTTTTTGATGAAAACAACCAAAATATGTTAAATTTTTTAGTAATCTTTAAAATCACATGTTCTTTTGATAACAATCACAATTCCCAAGAATTAAAAGTAAATTTTCATAATCTTCATTGTTTAATTCTAAATGAGACAATTGAGCCAATTATGACATCTTCATACACAGCCTCCTGCACCTTCCTCTTTTTCTTCTCCAGTAAGTTGTCGTTCCATCGTTTTCGTGGTCTTCCTATTGATCGTCTTCCTATTGAGAACCGTCTCTTGCCGTCTTTACGACTCTACTTGTTATCATTTGGTTTATATGATCATTCCATTCTACTCTTCTATTTCTTACCCAGTTCTTGATGTTCTCCACCTTGCATCTACGTCGTATATCTGTACTTCTAGCTCTGTCCCATAGTGTCTTACTATCAATTTTTCTGAGTGTTTTCATCTTTGCTGTTTCTAACATCTTTTTTGTCCTCGCTGTGTCAGGTCTTGTTTCTGCCGCATATGACATTATTGGCCTGATGACTGTTTTGTTAATTCTGCCTTTCGTTTCTTTCCCGATATTTTTATTTCTCCATATTGTTTCATTCAGGCAGCCTGCGGCTTTGTTTGTTCTATTCACTTGATCTTCCACTTCGACTTCGAGCTTTCTGTAGCTAGATAATGTGATGCCTAGATATTTAAACTCCATCACTTGTTCTGTTATCTGACCTTCCAGCTCCTCTTTACTTCTTAGTAAATTTGCTGTTGTAATCATGCATTTTATCTTTCTTGGGGAAATTAACATGTTAAATTTTTTTTTGCGGTTATATTAAATTGGTGTAGCATACGTTGTAAATCATCTTTACTTTGAGAAAGTGGTATTGCGTCGTCTGCATAGCAGATTATTTTAAGTTGTTTTTCTCTCATTTGGTATCCTTGTTAAGTTCTAACTTTTTTTATTATTTCATCCATAATCAGATTGAATAGTAGAGGACTCAGGGAATCTCCCTGTCTTATCCCATTGCCAGCTTTAATATGATCGGTTAGTTCTTCTTCTATTTTTACTTTTATTGTGTTGTTTTGGTAGATATTTTCGATTGTTTTGAATATTCCTAGAGGTATCTCTCTTGCGTACAGTAAGTGGATAACGCGTTTTAATTTGACCCGGTCAAATGCCTTCTTAAGGTCCACGAAACATAAGATATGCCGATTTGTGGTATTCTAACGATTTCTCTTGCACTTGTTTTATTATAAATATAGCGTCGGTGCATGATCTTCCCGACCTAAAACCTTGTTGTTCTTCTGCTAGTGTTATAATTTCATTCAGTTTATTTGTTATCACTTTGGTTGGTAATTTTAGTGTTGTGTTTAATAAATTAATTCCTCTCTGATTTTCCGGGTCCAATTTGTCTCCCTTTTTGAAGAGAGGTATTAGGATGCTTGATCTCCATTCTTGAGGAATTCTGTTTTGTTCTATTATTTTTTGGATTTGTTTTAATAGTTGTTTGGTCAGATCTGGTCCTCCGTACCTCAGCAGTTCGGTATACTCGGTATACTTCGGTATACTCTCCTAGTGATTTTCTATTTTTTAATTTCCTTAATGCTTCCTTTACCTCTTCCACCTTAATATTTATTTCTTCGT
Source organism: Diabrotica undecimpunctata (assembly GCF_040954645.1). Lineage (NCBI taxonomy): Eukaryota > Metazoa > Arthropoda > Insecta > Coleoptera > Chrysomelidae > Diabrotica > Diabrotica undecimpunctata. Next base: position 147,050,711 of record NC_092808.1, read on the forward strand.
TTGTCGTCACCTCTGGTGTGGGTGGTTCATTATCGTCATCTTTAGCAAATTTGGATCAAAGAAACAATGCACAGCCTCCTGTATATGAATAACATAAATACAATAAATATCTTATACAGTGATGACTGCCTTAAGAACCGGCAAAATAACGCAAAAGATAGAAAACATAACACGTTGTGAAATAAAAAGAGATGAAAGTAGTAGAGGTGGGAAATTATCGATAGAAACCTCTAATTTACATTAAATTACATTAGGACTATCGATAGTTTCCCACCTTTAGACGTTAGCTTATGAGCTATTTAGTTGACTCAGTCATAATATTACAAGTATGACGTCGAATATTTACATTTTTTTAAATTTCGCATAAAGTAAAAACTGATTGAAGGCAATAAAGCAAATGTAAGTAAACAGTTTAATTAGTAGTGATTTGATAATTAATTCTGTGTTGACGAATACAGAATAACAAGCTATGATAATTCTGTATTGAGAAGAGTGTATGAGACGTCTCAAATCATAGTTTATTATTGATCAATACTTTAATGTTGGATAGAAAATACTCCTACTTAAACTGTTTTTACTTACATTACGTGGTAGGTATTACTATGACTGAAGTCAACCAGCTCATAAGCTAACGTCTAAAGGTGGGAAATTTTCGATAATTCTAATGTAATGTAAAGTAAATTATAGGTTAATATCGATAATTTCTCACCTCTACTACTTTCATCTCTTTTTATTTTACAGCGTATTATGTTTTCTATCTTCTGCGTTATTTTGCCGGTTCTTAAGGCACCCATCCCTGTATAAACTTATCTTATATAGACAATAAAATTGTAAGATATAAAATTATATCTTATAATTTTATTGACATATTTGAAAATTTTATAAAGGATACATAATTAAAAAATACTTCTTGTAGTTATTTATAGTAACGTTTATACATACGTAATTTAGAAAAACAGCTACATTTGAGAAATGTCTCAAATATTTCACTGCCTATAAATTTCCAACAAAACGATACATTATCCAAACCTCCATTGATTTAAAACCATTTTCAGGTCCGCAAAAAGATCGTTCATCCGCAATTCCGATATCGAGCCACTCAACCTGATAGATTTGATTTGGCCCTCCTGGAGTTGGCGACCGAAGCCAGCACCCATTTCCATATTTCTCCCATTTGTTTGCCGGACAATGACATAGAGCTGACTGGGAGGGAGGCAGTGGTGGCGGGATGGGGGAAGATCAAGAGAAGCAATGATTTAATGGGTACTAATGTTCTAAGGAGTGCTTCAGTTCCTATTTTAGGTAGGTAATTTAAAGTTTTTGTGTGTGGTTGTTAAAATTATTTTAAATGTAGTAATATACTAGTTTTCAATACCTGATAAAGCAAATATATGTTGCAAATATATGAGCAGTGGCTATACCGTTCTGAGGAGACCTAAAGAGGTCGAAATACGTATTAGCGGCTTGTCGCTGCCCTGTATCCAAACAAAAATCTAATACCGTGATTATGTTTCAAATATATGTTATTAGAGACATTTGGAGATCAAACTATTTAGGGAAAACCCTGTAATTTTCAAGCTTATCAGCAGAATGGGGAAAATTCCTCAAATTCCTGAGGTTAAAGATATATCTTCAATATTATTATATTGTATAAAATATATTTAATCATGTCATCAATTAAAATATTAATTAGTGATAAAATACTGTTCACTAAAATGTATTCTACATTTTTTTAATAACATTTTCAGGTTTTTGGGGCATAGCTGCTCAAATTTTTTTACTCTGCTATATCGTGTTATTTCTATGCCACACGGTGACCTGTATAATATATTTCGTCGAATTACGTCGTAGTTTCAAGTTTTCGAATAATTTATGTCTTCTATATTAGTCGATTTAAAAATTGTGTATTGCTTTTGCCATATGAGCAGTTCTTAAAACCTATTAAAATGTTTAATTTGAACATTACTTAAGTAGAAAATTCAGAACGAGAAGAAAAGAGAACTTTTTAATAGTCAAAAGATGCAAGCAAGGAGACGGGCTCGCACCGACACTATTCAAACTGACTCTCGAATATGTGATAAGACTCTGTAGTTATATATAGGAAGAGCTAATTTCCTACCAAATAACTCAATAAAGATTGCCATCTATGCCGATGACATCACAATTTCTCGCAGTAGAAGTAAAAGCCACCGAACTCAAATTAAAATTTGCAAAAGATAAAAGAGCTAACACAGACAAGAGCCAGTGGAATCAGACGCACAGTTGAAAAAGAGGACGATATTGAAACTGTAGAAAGTTTTACATATCTGGAAGCTGTATGAAGCACGGATGAAACAGATGAACTAGAAATTTAAAGAAGAATATTAAAGAGAGACAAAGCTTATTTATTACTTGATTTTTTCCGCTCCAAAAACACAAACTGTAGATTGACAATCAGTATTTAAAAATTATTATCAGACCAATAGTATTTTATAGTTATGAGACATGGGTCACAAAAAAACACAAAAAGAAAGCTAGAAGTCTTTAAAAGAAAAGTGCTAAGGAAGATATTTGGACCTATTAACAAAAATGTAGTATGGAGATCCAGGTACAACCAAGATTTGAACCAGCTGTACAAACAGGCACCGATCTCTAAATTCGTTGTACTTCGATGAGCTGGACATGTAGTGAGAATGGAGGTCAAAAGATTGCTGAAAAGAGCCCTAGATAATCATTTGCTAGACGAAAGAACCTGAAATGGATGTGCGCGAGACCAGCAAGGTTAGTGGCATAGTTTGAAGGAGGCAAAGCTTGATTTGGACTGTAGTGCCGTTAAAAGGAGAGAGACCCGAGATACTATAAAATACTGTACTTCTTCTTCTTTTTCTTCTTCCTTTTTATGAGCAATTCTGCCTCTTCATTGGCTGATTAATACCTCTATGAAAGGTTGTCAAAGAGAAAATCTAAATAAACACTGTAGAAGTCGATTATTCGCCCAATTATTACATATGGCAGTGAAACATGGACTCTCAACCAGCGGGAAATCAATAAGCTCCTAATATTTGAAAGAAACGTTCTCAGAATAATATTTGGCCCTCAAAGAGATGAATTCACAGGGGATTGCAGAAGATGCCGCAATGCTGAATTGGTGACTGTGTATGGAACTGAAAACACAGTTGAACATATTAAGGCAAACCGAATAAGATGGGCAGGTCACGTGGTACAATCAGAGGATGACAGAGTGTTAAAAACAGTGTTTTTTGAAAGACCAGATGGTAGAAGATCAAAAGGCTGACTGAGAATAAAAAGGAAGGATGATGTTGAAGCCGATTTATCTAGAATTGGGATACAACAATGGAAAATAGAAGCGCAAGATCGTAGAGGATGGAGGGCGATAGTGGATGCGGCGAAAACTCACCGCGAGTTGTACAGCCAGTGAAGACGAAGAAGAAGGTTGTCACTCCATCTTTTTTGCCGTCGTCAGATACTTCTTTTGTCGATTGGTGACTTATCTCTTGCTATTTTGACGACACGGGTCTCCTCCATTCTGCTTATGTGGTTATATAATTCTTTTTTCTATTTTGTGTCCATTCATTTATACACTGTACGTTACATTTTCTTCTAATGTCTTCACTTCTCTTTCGATCTTTCAGCGTATTTCCTGTAATTCTTCTCAGTACTCTCATCTCTGCCATTTCCAGTAGACTTTGCGTTGTGGCTGTATCGGGTCTTGTTTCTGAGGCATATGTTATTATTGGTCGTACACTGGCTTTATAAATTCTTGACTTCATCTCAGTGTTAATGTGTCTGTTTCGCCATATAGCGTTATTAAGGCATCCTGCCAGTCTATTTGCATTTGTACTTGATCTCTCACTTCTTTGTCTAGGTCTCCATGGCTAGACAGTGTAATTCCCAGGTATTTTATTTCCATTACTTTGTACAATAATGATGCCATCAATTTCTATTCTACATCTGGTTGGTTCTTTGCTGACTACCATTGTTTTAGTTTTCTGAGATGAGTTTGTCATATTAAATTCTATTTGTTCCGTCCATGTTAAATCTCTGGACCAGTTTTTGTAGACTATCTTCATCTTGGGCTATCAATATTGCGTCGTCTGCGTAACATTCTGAGTATTTTTATTTGTTTGTTTTCCATTCTGCATCCTCTTTCTTTGTTAATGCTTTTGATGATTTTATCCATGATTGAATTGAAGAGCATGGGGCTCAATGAATCTTCTTGTCTTATTCCGCTGCCTATTTCTATAGGTTCTGTAAGTTGTCCATCTATTTTGACTTCCATTTTATTGTTTTGGTAGATATTTTCGATAGTTTTTTAAATATTTAGGGGAACTTCTCTATTATACAGAAGATACATCTTTGAGTCTTACTCTGTCAAACGCTTTCTTTAGGTCAATCGGTCAAAGAAATGCTGGTCTATTATACTCGAGTGATTTCTCAGTACTTTGCTTTATAACGAATATTGCATCTGTTCACGACCTTCCACTACGAAAGCCCTGTTGTTCATCTGCTAAACTTATCCTCTGATTTATTAGCACTTGTAAAATTTTACTTGTAAGTTTTAGCATAGTATTTCACAAGTTTATACTTTTGTAGTTTTCTGGCTGTTTTTTGTAAATGTATGTTAACAAATATATTTGAAATTATAAGCATATTTAAGTTTTTACTATATTGTATTAACTTCACCTATAAATAATCTATAAAGTGTGTAATGAAAAAATATTCCTATCACATCCATAATTCTTTATTTTGTTTTAGATATAAAAGAATGTGTACGGTGGCACAAGCTCAATAGGATTTACGTCGATCTCCACAGCGAGATGTTATGTGCTGGGCACGAAAGCGGGAAGCAGGACGCCTGTTTAGGGGACTCGGGAGGTCCTTTAATAATTCTCGAACGTGGAAGGTGGACTTTAGTGGGCATTATCAGTGCCGGCTTCGGCTGCGGTGTGCCCCATCAACCTGGAATTTATCATAAAATTCCGGTCACGGCGGAATGGATTAGGAACGTTATAGTCCAATAAACGTGATATAGCCGATGGTAGAATCGTGATTTTTATGAAATATGTGGTGGAAAATTTAGTGAGATTTCTTTATTTTCGTCGTTAAAATATGAAGCAACAGCACTGATATTAAAAGACCTGAGTACAAGTATGAGAGAAAGCACAGAATTGCTATAGTGCATAAGTAAATATTGATATAAATCTGAATAAGATATTAAAATGTAAGTTACTTTTACAATATCTAAATTTAAATTACAGTTCTGTCATAGCTTGTCATAAATTTCTTAATTTAAGTCTATGTTTCCGTTTAAAATATGGCGATCGCGTGCTGACAAACTTCAAAGGCGACATCTGAGAGTGGGCATTCTGATTGTTATTTATTCTGTGCTATCAGTTTAAAATGATAAAAAATGCGATTTTCAAAAAACTGACTATTTTTAAACAGCTGTATCGTCGAATCTACGAAATGAATTGTAATTTATTAATGCTCGTTTGAAAGGCATTTAAAAGCCCCAACTTATCTATTTTTACATTTTTTTCCCGTTTGGTTAAATTTTGGTAATTAATTGAAAATCATAAAATGTAATTCTGTTCGTTCTTCCTGACCTATAAAATAAAAATTTTCTTTTGGGCTTTTGTAAATTATTTCAACAAAAATTTGACACTATAGCAAAAAAAATGAGATCTTCTGAGTTAAAATTAGTCCACTGAATTCAGAGATATAGCTCTTTAAATATAGGGTAAAAATGGCTATTTTCGAGGGGCATATTTTAGACTCAGAGGCACCTAGTTTGGTAAAAAATAGTTATAGGCTGCTTTTTTAAGGTACAATGATATAATAAAATTTTTAGTAAAACTTAACCTTCCTTCCACCTATGGGGCTCCATTCGGTGATTCTCTTTATCCATCTGCTGTCGCTAATTTTTCTTACATGTCTGTTCATACCACTTTAGTCTTTTTTGTTCTATATATGTAAGTATGTCTGTTTCTATTGATGTTCTTTGCTTTATTTCGTCATTACTTCTCATATCCATTCTTGTTACTCTGCAGCATCTTCGCAGGCATTCCGTTTCTGTTGCTACTATCTTACTGGTGTTTTTCGTGTTTATAATTCAATTTTCAGCCCCATATGTCATAATACTTCATACTAATGTTTTATAAATCTGTGTTTTTGTCTTCATATTTAGGTCTTTATCCCACCATACTGAGTTAAGTTGTCGGATTGCTGTTTTTGTTTGTCCTAATCTTTTTCCTAATCCCAAGTATTTGAATTTATCCTTTTCTTTGATTGTTACGCTGTCGTCGATACGTATATCTTTTATGTCTTCTTCAGTTATAGATAGGTACTCTGTTTTCACGAGGTTAATATCTAGGCCAGCCTTGGTTATTCTTCTTGTATGTTCTTCATCATATAACTGAGGTCTTCTTGGTCTCGTGCAATTACTACTTGATCGTGTGCAAAGCTTAACGTATATAGGTATTCGCTTCGTTCCGGTACTCCCATGCCTTCACATTTTCTTTTCAATGTAGTCAAGGCTTTCTCTAAGTATATTTTGAATAAGGTTGGAGATGTGGAACAACCTTGCAGGAGCTCTTTTGTTGTGGTGAAGTCTCCTATGATTCTTGTTCCCATTTTAATGGACACTTTATTTTTTTATACAGAGCTTTTGTAGCTTCTATGAATTCCGTCTGTATTTATAATTTGTACATTGTCTCCCAGAGTTCTGACCTTGGTACAGAGTCATACGCCATTCTCAGGTCCACAAATGCCAAATGTATACTATTTTTTGCTTTTTCTTTTTTAACAGTTGTTCCAGTGTGTAATATGTGGTCTATGCATGATGTGCCTGCCGTGAAGCCTGCCTGATCCTCCCCGATTTTGCCTTTTGTCGCTTACTCTATCTTTTCTCGCAGTATCTTCCCATATAATCTTCCTATTAATGATATTACGCTTATTCCTCTTTAGTTTTCGCATCGTTTTCTATCTTCTTTCTTAAATATAGATGTCATATATGCCTCCGTCCATTCCTTTGTGTAATTTTTTTCAGCCGTACTTTATAAGCTTAGGTGAGATGACTCCAGGTCCCGGTGCTTATTTATTTTTGATTGGTTTTATAGACGTTCTCATTTTCCTATAATCAAATATATTTACCAAAATCGCACGGCCAGCGTAGGACTCACTGTCTGAACAAGAAACAAATAAATTCTGTATACAGTGAGGAGTATGAGAAAGAAGATAAAAGCTATTCATGACACTTTTAGAGCATACTTGTAAGAAGGTAGATCTTAACGAGTATGGTATCAACATAAATGGAGAAAAGCTCGGTTATTTGAGATTCGCAAATGACATCGTCCTTATAGCCATAGCCGATTATGTGGATGATGCAATAATGTTAAAAAAATTATATCATGCTTCCTTGGAGTTCAGACTAAAGATTAACATGAACAAAACGCAAATATTCACGTAATCTTATGCCAAATCGTAATATTGCTGTTCATGGTAAGGATATTGAGCAGATTGTATCGTATAAGTACTAAGGACATGAAATTTGGATGGGCAGAGATAACCAGACATGTGAGCTCCCACCTCTCATAGGATAAACCTGGGCAGCGTTTGGTAAAATTGTATTATAAAAATGTATTTAAATCGTATCTACCCATATGCCTCAAAAGGAAAATCTTTTTATTGTTCTGAAGCTATTTTCTTGTGGCATTTTAAAGTAATTACTATTTAAATGGCAATACGCCACAATTAAAGGTTAAAGTACGTGTATTGACGTTTCAATTTCCACTTCGGAAATCGTTCTCAAAATACAAACAATAGTATTTTGAGAACGATTTTCGAAGTGGAAATTGAAACGTCAATAAACGTACTTTATCCTTTAATTGTGGCTTATTCCCATTTAAATAGTAATTAAGGAAAATCTTTGGCCAGTGTTTGACGCTATCGAAAAAATCGCGTCACTAAAATGGAATTGGGTAGGATATAGCGCCAGACTATCAGACAATAGATGGACACAACGTATTGTCGAGTGGAAGTCAAGACTATTCTCTAATCTTCTTTAAAAGACAACTCAATCATGACAGTAAAATTATCTCGTTAGCAGTTCTATTGTAAATAACGAGGAAAAAGCAGTAAAAAATACTCATTAAAAAACGTACTATCCCGACAAGAAATTGGTCCGTCTTACATTAAATCTTCTCCCAACAATAACATCGAACTTATCGAAACGTCAAATTCGACGCATTTCCAAGTAAAGTTATGGTTAATTCCCATTGAAGATCGTTAATAAAAATTATTGGTACTAATGAACTAGTACAGTATGAAATTCTTTGATAAAAATTGGCTTTTTCATCAATATTCTAATTTACAATTAATTAATTTCAAACGCCAAACGCCAAATATGAATGCATAAAATTTAGCATGAAATAAATTTAAGCTAAAATAAAAATGCACTAAAAATCTAATAAAACCTACTTGAATTCTTTACGTTCCTTTATACAAAAAACTGATTTTTCACTCATTTTTTTATAAGTATATAAATTTTAAAATAGATTACTTCTGTTTTCTGGAATTATTAATAAACTTTGGAACGTAATTTATTTATGTAATAAGATGTTAGTAATAAGTTATAACTGTTTTTAGCTAGTTAAATAGGCTAGTAATGCAAATCAATATTATTGTGATGTATGTATGTGATTTTTTCAAATAAATGTTTTAACAATTTGAGTTTTATTACAGATAAATGTATATTTTCTTCTCAGCAGAGTGTATGCAGAGTATTTCCTGATTTACCTGGATGTTTTTTCTTAGAGATTAAATCCTGAATTAAGAAATGAGTCAAAGAACAAATAAAAAGAAAAAAAATCGGTTGCCTGTAAAGTCGGTTTTACGGGCGAAGATTTTACGTGACAACGTCTTTTTCTCGGTAGAATATTTATTGATATGAATATTATTAAATTGCACAATAGGAACAAGGAATTGAATGAAAATAAGAATTGCATTACCGATTTATTAGGTATTTTATATATTATTTATATTTTATATATTATATTTTTATATATTATTTTATATATTATTTATTTTATATTATATTATTGATGTTATTATTTTCTACAAAATTTATTTGAAAATTTTTTCGATATATCAATTAGTTGCGGAGATATCGATCATTGAAGTTATTGTTTGCTACCAGTATTTTATATATTTATTTTTTTCAGTTATAAAAAATTACTATTTCCAATTGTGTCTACCAAGTATGGTCACATGTATTTGCCTACATATTAAATAATAATAAGTACAGATAATGTTATGTGACGTTCACTTCTGATTATATATATTTTAATATTTTTAATTTTAAAGAATCAATTTGAAAATCAAAACACTTATTCAGATCGAAGGTTCAAATTTTTGCTAAATAAATTTGAAATTAATTAAAATTTGTAAATGTAAATGGTAAAGTTGAAAATTAAAACATTTACTAAAATTGGAATTTGAAATTCTTGCTAAACACAGTTAAATTCTAACTCCGCGCGTGGTGATTGGTCGGTTTAGTTCGTTTGTTTGGTCGCCCTGTTTTGACAGGTTAGAAGTTATAATTTGTTATTTTAAATGTTTGACTAGCAATAAGCGCTGTTTCTTCTCAATCGACTGAATTACGATTGATTGCAGAGTGATTTAAACTAATAATTTACTTAATACTATCAACATTTGTCAATAGTATGACATAACCTATAAACTCAGTTTCTCAACTTTTGTGTCAATCTAACAATTAATCAATCAATCATAGTTTACGATAATGAAATATTAGTGTACAATTATTTACCTTTATTGTTGTAGTTGTTGTAAATGACGAATCTAAGCACTCCACATTTTCACTACAGACACAGCTGACGATACTTTCAACGATTTTCAACTTTAGCGATTCAACGCGCCTAATTCTCTACTGTCGCGCGCAGCGGACCGATCATGTTTGAGTGGGAGAGAGACGCAAGGCATTCGCCGGTCCGGCGGGCCTCTCTCTCGTTCGGCGACTCACTGTAACAGACGTGAGCGGGCGTTACACTTTTTCTTAAATGACTCCGAGCCACTACCTAATTTAAGACGTTGTCACGTCAAAAAAGTCAACTGGTGCAATATCAAAAATTGTGGCTCTGGAGTGGATTTGTCCCGAACATCTTGCAACGTTATAACCTAACGGTTTAGAAAAATAAATTGATTAGAGACCAAGACAGGCTGATTTTGACCCAGATTTTATTCATTAAATCAACAAGATCCAATGGTAGAAAATACATGAGCTCAACTGTAAGTTGCTCAAAACCGGGAAATATGGAACATACCGCAGAAGACCTACATCTAGCAGTAGATAGGATGATAGAATAATTGTATCTGATACTTTCTTTATAAGATGTGACAGTTGTATCATATTTTAACATCAGTAAGCTTAATTTCATTTTATGAAGAAACTGAACAGAAAACATTTTACAAACTTATCTTCAGAGCTGTGGTCGAATTAAAAAAAAATGGCATTAGAAAAGATGGACTTGTTAAAAAAGTAAAACATTTTTTGTTCAACATTTAAAAACTTTAAAAGTTCCTAAAAAAAAACATCAAAAAGACAGCACAAGAAACACATTAAAAGTTTTGGGTATTGTACGGGTCTCTCTCTCTCTTGTCGTTTCTACATTACTGAGTTAATTACTATTTAAATGGGAATAAGCCACAATTAAAGGTTAAAATACGTTTATTGACGTTTCAATTTCCACTTCGGAAATCGTTCTCAAAATACAAACATTAGTAAATTAAACAAATTTTGTTTTTTGTTACTTAGGGAAAAATTCTTCTAATAATTTAATTTTATCTGACTCATCTATATTGACAATTCAGACATACCTTATACATTTTAAAGTAGACGACTTTAAAATGATATTGCCAATATTGTTGAGTTGCGTTCCTGGGACGACTTGACTTATAAGATAGTTCATTCGATTACATGAAATCAACTTTAACTTGAGAATAGCCGTCAGAAAAGATCATAACATGTAATTCGTCTTTAAAAAGACAAATAAATCCCATGATGACAGTAAAATTCTCCTGTTAGTGATTCCATAGTAAATTATGAGGGAAAAACCAGGAAAAAACCTCATAATACTATCCCGACATGGTAAGTATTTGATCGTGCATTTAGTTTACCTTCAATAAACACCAAATTCCGATTTTATATGTTTGTTATTTAAAAAACATAAATGATGTATTCTCTATATGTTACTGACTTACCAATAGTGGTATTTTCCTTTTAATAACTTCCTCTTTCAATATAGGTAACCAGATCCTACTACATTCTGCCGAGGAATTCGAGACACAATTGGTCTCATTTAGCATAATTAGAGCCGCTTCTTTGATTTTTCTCTTTTTAAGAAACGGACGATAAAAAGAGAAAAATCAAAGAAGCGGCTCTAATTATGCTAAATGAGACCAATTGTGTCGCGAATTCCTCGGCAGAATGTAGTAGGATCTGGTTACCCATATTGAAAGAGGAAGTTATTAAAAGGAAAATACCAGTATTGGTAAGTCAGTAATATATAGAGAATACATCATTTATGTTTTTTAATTAACAAACATATAAAATCGGAATTTGGTGTTTATTGAAGGTAAACCAAATGCACGATCAAATACTTACCATGTCGGGATAGTATTATGAGGTTTTTTCCTGGTTTTTCCCTCATAATTTACTATGGAATCACTAACAGGAGAATTTTACTGTCATCATGGCATGTATTTGTCTTTTTAAAGACGAATTACATGTTATGATCTTTTCTGATGGATATTCTCAAGTTAAAGTTGATTTCATGTAATCGAATGAACTATCTTATAAGTAAAGTCGTCCCAGGAACGCAACTCAACAATATTGGCAATATCATTTTAAAGTCGTCTACTTTAAAATGTATAATGTATGTATGAATTGTCAATATAGATGAGTCAGATAAAATTAAATTATTAGAAGAATTTTTCACTAAGTAACAAAAAACAAAATTTGTTTAATTTACTAATGTTTGTATTTTGAGAACGATTTCCGAAGTGGAAATTGAAACGTCAATAAACGTATTTTAACCTTTAATTGTGGCTTATTCCCATTTAAATAGTAATTAATTAATTAATTAATTTTCAGTCCTGATCCGAGTCTGCGTACGTATCGGTTGGTTTGACAATAGTTGTTTTTACGAGAACAATTTGTCGACCCGTTGCTCAACTTTCCTTCTTGGTCCGGGCTTAGGACCGGCTGTGGTAGTTTGTAAACTACTCAATCTACCCACAAACTAACCCCAGGCGGACTTTAACTAATATTCCGAAGTAAAATTAAAGTCAATCTGGTCAAAATAAAAAACTAATGAATTTAAGTTAGAAATGCATCACTATAAGTTTTATTAACGTAAAATAAAACATTTAAACTTCTATAGTTATCTTCTTAAGGCCTTTTCCTGTTATTTACTATTTTAAATGGAAATTAGCTACACTTTTAGTTAAAATTTTTCTCAAAACTATAGTTCTGGAAGTAAATTTCGTTTTCGAAATCAAAATTAAACAAATTATTTTGTTTTATTAATTGGTACCTATTTAAATATATATTTTATAGGTATATATAACTGAAGGACTTTAAAATAATATTGGCAATATTTTTGAGATGCGTGTTTGGGACGACTTTATTGGAGGATAGTTCATTTGATTATATACAATCACATTTAATTTTGACGATAAATTTTCTCAGCAATAATTCCATTAAATATCATAAAAAAAAACTAGAAAAAACTGATGATACTATTTGCACATGGTTAATATTTGGTCTTACATTTAGTTTACTTTCAGTATTAACATCAAATTACAATTTTGTATGTATGTATGTAAGATTTTTCGTTATTTCTCAATGATAAGAGTATGAAATCAAAAACACGGAGGAATGTTCTTATGTAGAGTAGTGTAATGGCATTGTATAACATTTACATAAACGACCAACCCATACCAGAAGATACTACGACTTTCATATATGCAGACGATACAACTATTATTGCACAAGCAAAATCTTTTGCCAAGGTGGAGGCAACACTAACTGAAGTCTTTAAAACAATGACAATATACTAAAAATTAAACTACCTTAAGCCAAATCAGAGAAGAACTCAGATATGCTCCTTCAAAACTAAACATTCAATGGTTTAATGAGACTCCTGAACACTATTCTTTTCCTAAGTACCTGGTAGTTATTTTTGATCGCACATTTTCATTTAAAGAACATTGTTTAAAACTAACAAGCAAACTGACGGTCAAAAACAATATACTCTCATTCTTAGAACGGCAACACTTGCACTCTGTATTTCTGCTGCCTAATATATCTCGACAATATGGGAAGCCAATAGAGACGTATATCTATTAATAAGTCAGCAAAATAATCAGTGAATGTTTGAGACTCACACCCATATACCAGCTCTGACCTGTCCTAGGTATCATTCCACCTATCACATTACCAGTCTACCATACGAAGACTAAGATCGAGAAAAACATTTCTGGTCAGATCAACACATCTACAAAATACGCCAGAAAGAACTTATCTTGTAAAATGGTAATAAGTTGTTCCTCGCTAAATTCCTTACTCTGTGACTCAATCTTCTGCGAGTGTTTAAGTGTAAAACCAACATAAAGAAATGGGGACTTTTGCCTGCCGACTCCGATACCCTGTGTAAATGTGTGGCAGTATAAAATTTAACACATCTACTTAGTTGTATTCTGTTGAAGAAACTTTGCTCTGAACACGATCTCCTGCACGCAACTGGTCATTCACGGTTATTCAAACAGCTTTTCAAAACATGAATTTTCTATTACCAATATGTTGATTTTTCTTTTAATATTAATTTTTTATTATAATAATTAAGAAACGGATAAAAAAACTTAATGGCCAGGTTCTTTTGCATAACAAATATTTAAAACGTTTTTTGTTCAGTTTATCAGTTCATCATTAGTGACAAAACATTAATCCTTAAACGGACACACTGCTGTCATATTATGCTGAACTTTGGCAACCCTGTTTAAGCTGCGGTTCTCATGATCAAGGGAAATTGTAGCCTGATGGCTATTGAAGAACTGTCTATGACCAATATATATTCTTACTGGAGATCTATGTACAATGTCAGCTTTTTTAGTTGTGTTCGTCGTAGATAAAATACAGTATGCAGCTAGTTACGATTTCCACACGTGTGACAGTCTCAAATCGTTAAACAGTAAAATATGTCATGCTTGTATCATATCCCCCGCGTCGGTGGCCGGGACTTTGTTGTGAACGGGACTTTGTTCCCAATGGTAGGTAGCTTTGTTCTTACATTAGCTACGGAAAAGAAGAAGAATTGTTAGTTGACAGACGAAAAATAATTGACAGTTAACATTAGATAAGGAAAAGAAGGAGAATTGACAGTTCAGAAATGGTTCCGGTCTTGGCTACGGTTTATGCTCGGCTGGTAATGCAGATTTGACGTTTACCGACAGTGACGTCATAATGGACTTTGACTGTATGGCTCAAGTAGCCGATACTCTGCTCCGCGCGCAACCACGATCACCAATACATCATAAGGCTTGGTGGTAATAATTCTTAACGCCTTTCATTATTTGTAGGACCCATTACCATGGATATTCCTTTCATCAGCAGCGGAAATGCTTCAAAACATCTAATCAGACAAAGAACTAAGTTCGTAGACAAAGATTTTGAGCAACGAGTTATGAAGTGATATTTGGAGAACGACGCTGAACCTGATGAGTACGAGGAGGTTGATGACTCTGGTATAGATCCGAACTATGTACAAAGTAATGAAGGGTAGGAGTTATCACAAAAAGTCGAAATACGTGAAGAAAGTAACAGTAGGGAGAAGATGAAATTCTTGAAGCCGAGCAATAACTTATTGGTAAAACTGCCAATTAATATAGAAGAAAATGATGAATAACCTTAGTTTTTTATTGGCAGAAAAGAAAAGAAGGAATATACCCAAATAGTGAACTCTGACAAAATAGAAATTTGGAAATGTTTATTTGATAAAATTGATAAAATTGTCCAATGCATAAATGCTAATTAATTTCAATTAGATGTGAACTGTAAAACTATAGTAAATCAAATTATAGAGATACTAATATAGTGGAAGTATTCATTATCATAGTCTTCATTTTTTAAATCTGATCACGAAAATACAAGTTCGCTATTTGCAAAAAGAGAAGCATAGGGAGGCGTAGAATGCCATGGCTGCGCAACCTGAGAGAGTGGTACGGATGTACATCAAATGAACTTTTCAGAGCAGTCGTCTTAAAAATCCGAATAGCTATGATGATTGCCGACCTCCGCCGCGGAGATGGCACTTGAAGAAGAAGAAAATTTGCAAAGGGCCTAACTGAAAGACCTTTTTTTAGATCAACCATGTCCATAAAGAGCTTTATAATATTAGTGAGTGCTCTTAGGTTTGATGATCCCACAACTCGAGAGGAGAGAAAGAAAACGGACCGATCTCCGATATATTCAATGTTTTAATTTAAAACTCTTGTTGCTTTGAGAGGTAAATGTGGATTTCGGATGTATGTGTCAACGAAACCAGCTAAATCTGGCAGAAAGATTCAATGTTTGGCTGACTCATATAGTTCTTACATCTATAATGATTACACTTACACAGGAAAGAACAGTGACGGAACTGAACTTTCCGAAGAATGTAGGCTTTTAACACCCACTCAATCAGTTTTACGTTTAAGTAAACCGATTGAAGGATCAAAACGGAATATTACGGCTGACAATTGGTTTACTTCATTGAAACTGATAGAAGAACTAAGAAAAAGATCTCTAACATATGTCGGCACTATGAAGATGAATAAAACTGTTATACCACCAGAGTTTTAAAGCAAATAAATCTAGATCGGTGGGATCAACACTTTATGAATTTGCTACTAATATACCTGTAACTCTCTTGTTAATTGTTCAGAAAATCAACAGATCAGTTGTGCTTATATCGTCGATGCATGATCGGGTTAAAACAGACCCTTATAAAAATAGACAGAAAATTTGCTGTTATTATAACAAAACAAAAAATATTGAAGACATTCTGGATTTGAAAACTGCTTTATATTCATCTAATAGAAGAACCAGAAGATGGCAATTGGTAATATTTTACTCTTTAATCAAAATAAGTTGGTTAATTAAAATTGTTTCATATTATATTTGTGTTACCGTTAAAATTCCTAAAAGAAAAGGATCCACTTTATTCAAAGTTTGGCTATGACACCCAAAGCACCACATCTAAGAAGACGTTTATTAATTCCAAATCTTCCTAGAGATATAAGATCACTCAAGTCATTCCTGAAAAATTAGAAAATCCTACAGCAGAACTTCCATCTGACAAACTTTAGAAATGGCAAAACATGTTCTGTCTGCCCACATCAGAAAAAGATAAAAATATTATACAAATGCATAAAATGTAGCGATCCTATTTGCTTACAGTGCAGCAGAAAAGTACGCAATAATTGTGCTGTAATGGGGGTCTAACTTTATAATTAAGTAATACTAATTTATTTAGATTTAACATAAAGGGACCATACATCTTCCCTACTCAAAAGGGAAGACAACTTTGTCCAACTAGTAGAACCAGCCATTTTTCTTTTATTAAAAACACATAATTTACCTCCAAACTTAATACACCAAATCCTGATCAGTTTCAGAATCCACTCATTAATCACCATAAAATTTCATATGGACTGCAAATATATTCACCACTTATTAATGCATAATACCTTATTTTATACTTCTTCTTCTTCTTCTTTATATAGACATGACTCTGTCTGTTTTTCAATGTGCCTTCAGTAAGTTATCGTTTTCGTGGTCTTCCTACTAATCATCTTCGTATTGGGGAACCGTCTCTTGCCGTCTTTACTACTCTATTTGTTGTTATTCGGCTTATATGGCTTATATGTCGTATATCTGTACTTCTAGCTCCGTCCTATAGTGTCCTACCATCAATTTTTCTAAGTGTTTTCATCTCTGCTGTTTCTAACATCCTTTTGTCCTCTCTGTGTCAGGTCTTGTTTCCGCCGTGTATATCTTTATTGGTCTGATGGCTGATTTGTAACTTCTGCCTTTCGTTTCTTTCCCGATATTTTTATTTCTTCATATCGTTTCATTCAGGCAGTCTGCGGCTCTGTTTACTCTATTCACTTGATCTTCGAGATTTCCGTAGCTAGATAATCTGATGCCTAGATATTTAAACTCCATCATTTGTTCTATTATCTGACCTTCCAGCTCCAATTTACATCTTAGTACATTTGCTGTTGTAACCACGTATTTTGCCTTTTTTGGGGAAATTAGCATGTTAAATTTTCTGGCGGTTGTATTAAATTGGTGCAGCATACGTTGTAAATCATCTGCACTTTGAGAGAGTAGTATTGCATCGTCTGCATAGCAGATTATTTTGAGTTGTTTTCTCCCATTTGGTATCCTTATTTTATACAGACTTACAATATCATTGATCTTGGACAAGACAAAAAAGCAAGAGCTGATAAATAAAAATAAGGAAATTATAAAAGAAAACAAGATATTCCTTTAAGAATGGTTTAAATGGAGCTGCTTCCGTTGCAGATTCATTCGAATAAACAATACAGAAATAAGTGAAAGTAAACTAAATTTACTCATTGCGTTATTCTAAACAGTTTCATTTTAGGAGAAACCGTATGCAGCAGCTAAAATGAACTATAATTTAATAGAAATCTACATACAATGTTTCAATCAATCGACAGTTCGCAACTAATAATCTACTAAACCGACATAAAGGATTTATTATTTCAAAAAGTGAAAAAGTGAAGAAAGTTGTGTAAAGATCGAGGTTAATTGTGGTATTTTTTGTCACATTACCGGATTGCTTTGAAGTAAATCATTCTTGCGTAAAATTTGAATCGTTGTAGTGCTAAACTTTGGGGAAATTTTGAGAGAAATTATTTTGATACGTTGATTCTTTAACGAAACAATTACATATATACAATTTACGTCGAGATAAGAAATTAGGTAAATTTTGCAATATGTCATGAGAAATTTATATAATTGTAAAAATATCACTTTTATTAATAGTAAATATCACTATACAGTGTGTAAAAGCCAAATGGAATAAATTCATTATTTAGGTTACTGTACATATTTATAAAAAATCCCGAAACACGTCAAATTTAAATTATAACTTGACATTCTTTAACGTGAAAATGCAACCACTACCTTCAACCCCCTTAGAATGACAGGTACAACCCCCAATTTTTAAAATAGGAAGTATAGGCTTGTGATATATCGTTTGAAAGGTTTTTTCATTCTCCATTCAAAAATGTTGTCGCTTTCAAGTTTATTAGGATTAATTAAGATAAAATAAATTAAAATCATGTGGTTACCGAAATTCGCTAAAATATACTCAAAACTTATTTCCCGTTTAGGCCTTGATAATGAGAAAGTGAACAAAAACCATAGCAATGTGGTTTTTAGATGGTAACCATTAAAAAACTTTAAAGAATTTCCGTGGTAACGTTATTTTAACACGCATTAGTAAATTGTTTTATTTAAGTTGTCAGTATTTTAATTTAAGTAAAAAGTTCGTTCAATTCAATTCTGAAAAATGGTTAGATTAATGGAAATGCATAAAATAACAGTTTTACAAATGATTGGTTACGCAGATAACACCCGAACACAACAGGAAGTAACTCGCCTATTTCATGAGAAATTTCCTAATTTACCGCCTATATCCCAAGGAACAATAAGTAAAATAGAGAAGCAGTTTCGCGAATGTGGTCATGTAAGGCAGATAAAAAAAGCAGCTGCCAATGCACTGAGCGATGAACTCAAATTAGATGTGTTGCTTGAGTTTCAGGAAAATCCACATACATCGAGTAGACAGGCATCCACTACATTCAATGCTAGCCATATATCGATAGTAAACATATCAAAAGAAAATAAATTGTATCCCTATAAGATAATACCTACTCAGGAGCTCATGGAAGCGATTTTGATAGAAGAACTTTTTTTGTGAGCAAATGATGGACATGTTAGATAACAATATTATCCAATTAGAAAACGTTATGTTTTCTGATGAGTGTACTTTTTCACTTAACGGTCATGCTAATCGGCAAAATTGCCGCTACTGGGCCACGGAAAATCCTCACTGGATGAGAGAAGAACACACTCAATACCCTCAAAAATTTAATGTTTGGGCAGGGATTGTAGGAAACAATATCATTGGTCCCTTTTTCATTGAGGGCAACTTGAATGGCAACAATTATTTGGCACTACTTCAAAATTATGTCATTCCAACGTTGGCAAATTTATATCCTGATCCAGGAAACCCTCAAGTTCCAGCGAATACGATATGGTTTCAGCAGGATGGAGCACCACCACATTACCAACTTAATGTCCGGCAGTACCTCGATACAATATTTCCCAATCGGTCGATAGGGAGGCGAGGATCGATTGAATGGCCAGCGCGATCACCTGATCTTACATTATTAGATTTTTTTTTATGGGGATATGTGAAGAGCCATGTGTACAAAACTAAACCTTCTGATTTAAATGACTTAAAAGAACGAATAACGCTTGCGATTAGGTCGATCACGCCTGTTATGTTAAATAACGTTAGAAGACAGTTTTATTTGAGATTAGGATGTTGTCAAGGCGTTCGCGGTGAACATTTTGAACATCTACTTCATTAATATTCATAGTTCTTTTTCGTGTTCTACATTTTATTACGTTTTGCATTACATTTTAGTTTTTGATTGTATTGTAGCGAATTTCGGTAACCACATGATTTTAATTTATTTTATCTTAATTAATCTTAATAAACTTGAAAGCGACAACATTTTTGAATGGAGAATGAAAAGACCTTTCAAACGATATATTACAAGCCTATACTTCCTATTTTAAAAATTGGGGATTGTACCTGTCATTCTAAGGGGGTTGAAGGTAGGGGTTGCATTTTCACGTTAAAGAATGTCAAGTTATAATTTAAATTTGACATGTTTCGGGATTTTTTATAAATATGTACAGTAACCTAAATAATGAATTTATTCCATTTGGCTTTTACACACTGTATAATATATAATAAGGGATTTATAACGGCTGTCGCCGCTTTTCCGCCCCCAATTTCCATCTTTTTTTGTTATATTATGCAGTAAATAATAGTGAAAATAATAGAAACACCAGATATCAAATTAGAGGATATACAGTATAGCAAGATAAACACAAGGAAATTAAATATACACAATTACTATTTTAAAGGGAATAAGCCACAATTAAAGTTTGAAATAAGTTTATTAAAGTTTAAATTTCTACTTCGAAAACTGTTCTCAAAATACAAACATTAAACTTCTGCGCAAATTACATCTTTAACCCTATTTTAAATGGCTAGTACTCGTAGTATCGATGCATGGCTAGCTCAGGGGGCCGACGGTTTAACGTCTCATATAATTTTTGGTAATGTTGTTGGTACTAGGATATTTATCTATAAAACTATAATGTGTACTTTAGATATGTGACAGCTCTAAAATACATTCGTACTCCAGATTTTTGGGACAGGGTAATATTTACAGATGAGAAAATTTTTCAATCTTCTAAAAAGGGCAAAATTGGGGTGTATAGACCAGATAATAATATATTTAATCCTCAATATGTTGATAGATATCGAGCAGCTGGTCATTTTAGCGCCAATGTATGGGGATGGATTTCATCTAGAGGAATGGGAATGGTATGGCGTATTGATGGCAGTTTTGTTGGGCAGACTTATCTGAATATTCTAGAAAACATCATGTTTCCCAGTGTAGAATACATAGTTTTATCCAGAAAATAATTTTATTCTCCAAAAAGATAATTGTCCTGTTCACACTGCAATTATAATAAACCAGTGGCTCCAGAATGACAACGTCGAAACATTACCATGGCCCAGCTACAGTCCAGACTTAAACCCAATCGAGAATGTGTGGGAGGTTAATATAAAATGGTTGTATCGACGTAATTTTATACCTCAAAATGTTGAAGAGATTTTGGCACGGTATACAACAGGTTTGGGAAGAGCTCTCTGAAGAAGACAATTTCAGAGTTCCTTTGACGCAGATCGACCGAAGACTACAAGCTGTTATCAATGCTGGTGGAGATATTACAGAATATTAATTTTATTTTTACATACGTAAATTTAGTATAGTTTTGGTCTTCCAGACCCTCGCTTTCTTTCTAGGGTTTTTTGTTCCCTCCAGTTTTTAATAATAGAAAAAGTGTGGTTTTGCTTATGTTAAAATGTTTTGCTGCCTCTGATAGCAGTGGCGGATCCAAGGGGGGGTCACGGGGGTCATGACCACCCCCAAAACAAAATTAAATATGAATCAAATAATCCTAAAAAAATAATTAAAAACCCATCAACCTTATAAGCAGTAAGTTAAGAGTTGAAATGATTCAAACTCATTTATTCTAAGGGTAAGTGTAGAATTATACGGAAGTCTTTTTAAACTGCTCTTTAAAAAAATCAACAATTCTAAATACGCGATTTTCAAATTTTGTCAATTCGTCATTTGAGTGCCAGAGAATCGTTCGATTATCGAAGAGATAGAATTTCCGTCCACACATTATTTCTCATTCAATGTACATGACATGACTTTTTGCACGAAATCAGCACATTTTTATTTTGTATTAGGTATTTCTTATCTTCAGTTTTGTCTACGAATTGGTTGTTTGTAGTTTGAATATGTATTATAATTGTTGAGACTGTGTGCTACATTTTATAATTTATCTATAATAAATATCAAAGTGAATATTGTTGTTACATTAGCTCTGTCTGATAAGCTAGTAAATACAAATAAAGGAACTGGAGGCTACTGTCCAAGGTATTTGTGAAACTCGTTGGGTTTAAAGGCATGAAAGTCATCTTCAGTTCCAGGGCGAATCAATCATCAAAATATACAACGCTCTTGAAACAATTTCTACGTGGAAGGACAGTAAAATGTCAGCTGATGCATTTTCATTAATGGAAACTATTAGGAGCCCAGAATTTCTCATTTCAGTAGTTTGTCTTAGTGATGTTTTAGGTACAACTGTATCACTTAGTCGTCTTCTTCAGTCACCAAAATTAGATTTGAAGTAGGCTACTGAGGCCATAGAGGACACTAAATGCATTCTTCAAAATAAAAGATCAAATGCTGAATCTGTTTTTAGCAAACTTTACTATGAAGTAAACAAAATAGCTGAACAACTAGACATTTAATTGAAGATGCCTCATATAGTTTCTCGTCAAACCTGTCGTCAAAACCAATCTGCTAACTGTTGCGAAGAAAATTTCCGAAGATCTATTTATTTACCCCTTTTAGACAATATCTTAACTGATTTAGAAGAACGACTTTCACCGAAAGTTATGAATCTATTCAATCTTCGAGTTGTTTTCCTAAAACTGATAACACACCAGAAGATAAAAGTTGCATTAAAAAAATTGTTCGCTTCCAGGATACTATTGGACCTACTACTTACTGCATATTCCACAGTAGAACAAGAGTTTTCACTATGGATTCAAAAGTGGAAAAGAGTCGTGCAAAATAATTGAAAACTTCCTGATTGCATTTTAGAAGTATTAGAAACCCTTGATATTGACATGTATCCACACATCAGAATATTTCTACAAATATTAATTACACTGCCACGCCAGTCAGTGCAGCAACAGCAGACCGTTCTACGCTTAAGCGTCTAAAGACTTGGATTAGAAATAGAACGTCGGAGGAAAGGTTAACTGGTTTAGCACTCATCAATGTGCATCTTGAAATTTCTCTAGATGTTGATGTAATCAAAGAGCGATTTGCTAAATCGGATAGGCGAAAAGAATACATTTTATAAAATTATAAAATATTTACTTATCTTATTCTTACAGTATTTTTAATCACTGAACTTTTATTTACCACTCGTTACCGGCTGTTACTGACAATTCGTGAGAAAAATTTCAATACCGAGTAAAAAACTATTTCACTCACTTGTAACCTAGTATGCCTAATTATAGAAATAACTATTCTTACATTATATTATGTTTTTTGTTAAATAAATTAATTTAAATAAATTGCTCTCTATCTTACGCTGTTCTTAGTATCAAATGTGTGTCCATGCCTGTCCAGTCTCTTACATTCTTCAGCCAGGAGCATTTTCTTTTTCCTGGACCTCTTTTTTCTTCTACTTTTCCTTCCATTGTGAGTCGTAGAAAGTTATATTTTTCTCCTCTGTAAATATGTCCTAGATCACTTGTTTTTCTGTTGTTTACAATATTAAGGAGTTCTCTCAGTCTTCATTACTCTCAGCACCTCGTTGTTGGCTACGTGCTCTGTCCACGAAATCTTCAGCATCCTTCGAAAAACACAGATTTAAAAGGCCTACGCCTGATACTTGTAATTTCGAGAGTCCATATTTCCACTCCGTATAGCAATAAGGAATAAATGAATGTTTTTACAAATTGATATCGGATATCCAACGATAAGATAGAGTTTATTAGGAATGTTTAATACATTCATTACTTACATTGAGTTATTGCATTTAAATTACTTAACATTGGTTTATACTTATTTATCCTTGGTTTGTTCTTGATTTTGTAGCCATAGGATAGGTAGGTTTAAATTAATTGTCTTTAAAATACCTAGTTTAAATTGACAGTCCTTGATTTTTCAGTATTTATATTTTAATAACTTTCCTATGGTTTAATAGTTTTGTACACTTGATTTTACTGTCATAGAGTATGTGGGATTAATTTTTTTTCTGGTTTAAGTTTAAGATCCCTTAATGTTGTATCCTTCTTTGCACCCGGAGAGTATTTGGGTTTTAATAATTTCTCATTCGTTTAATATATCGCCTAAAATAATTATTGAGAAAAAAAAGACACAAATCATATCAATCGTAAAGGTGCAAAAATCTAAATCCTATATCAAAATCACCCTCAAGACCCATGACCCCCCCTGACAAAAATTTCTGGATCCGCCACTGTCTGATAGTGCCCAGTTACCTTTTAATTTGGTTACAATTCTTGCTTTAATATATTGTTGAGTTAAGTCGTTTGTTATATTCCTGAATAATAATAAAAATAATAACAACAACCTTATTTTATGTAAAAACTATCATTTATATACTCTTTATAAAATGCAGTAATTCAAAATTATATCAAAATTTATACCTTAATAATTATTTCAATTTATGAATTAACATTATGTAATCAATTGTTTGTTGTTTGTTTATTTTATAATTTGTCTGTCATAATAAATATACTATAGTGTCAGACCAATCAAATACACTGCTCAAAATTATCAAATCTTACTAAGAGACATATCAGTTTTTTTAGGAACCAGCTGTACATGCCAGTGTTATACGCATACAATAGCAATTCAATACAAAAAAAATGTTATCTCTGTTTAAAAAAAGTATCTGTTTTTTTTATTAAATATTCAGTTCATCGAAATTTCTTATTTCTTTAATTTATTAGCCTTTGCCAAGAGATATTTACCGTTTATGTTTTAAAAATCACATAAACATTGTAATTATTTTTGCCACCGGAAATTTACCGTTTCTATAAAGTAGCAGAAGAACATTTTTACTACTCGCATCCTTGTCGTTTTTAAAACCCATTAACAACTGCGCTCGCTCCATCATCTTGCATTTCCTGGCAAAATCCTCACCGGAAAGTTTTGAAATTTGTCTCGAGATTTACTTCCTCTGAGAAACGCGTTTTGAATAACTAAAGCAATAAAATGTCGATCGGCTTTCTCCGCATTCCGGTACCGCTACATCAGATACTCGACTTCTTGGCTTAGACCTTTCGTGGAGAAAGTATGTCATTGCTTTAACCTTCACCTACAGACGGACTTCACGATACCGATGACGCGGTACTGAGATTATTATGGAACTAATGAATAGAAGGAATGCAATGGTAGGGAATCCAATCTTCGTATAAAGGTCTCTCGTTTGATGTTGTTTTTAATGTTATAAAGAAATTCGATGCCCTAAAGAATATACAGCAGTATGAATGAGTGTAATATGTAATTACGTTTTTTTTTTCGTTTCATTTTAATATTACTAACAGGTAATCTTAATAGATATATTAAAAAAAAAATATATGATTCTAAAGTATTACCTTTTCTAACTGTTCATAATATCGATATCGGGGATTTTTATAATATATAAGAAAGCTGACAGAAGAAAAGAAAATCTATGGGAAAACTTTTGTAAAGCAAGCTTGAAAATAAAGTTGCATGATACGTGAAGTATCCTTCGATTAGAATTTGTGAAATAATAAGTTTTATATACTGTATCGTAAAAAAATTCGGAATAAAAGAAAAACCCTATGTATATTTTTCCTAGATTTATAAAAGATCTTGCATAAACGGCCAAAATCATATACGTAGCGAGTTTTATTTCAACTTAAAATTAAAAAAATATATTTAATAAAGTTATTATTCTCAAAGAGGGTTTTTCGGTGAAGATTCGCTGGGAGTCTGTAAACCTTATAGTAACTAATATATATGCCCCAATAAATCTAGAGGATCACGAAATAAAAAAAAAATTATTGAAAGAAGATATCCACAATACTAACAAAATCAAAAGGTCTTAAAATATGACATACAAATTATTACAGGAGATTGGAATGTTAAATTAGAAATGAACAAGGGGACTGAATATTAGGTCAGTAAATGAACGAGAAATACGGAGATACCGCGTAATTTTCCGTGTCACCACCGAATTACATGAAAATATGGATATTGGTTCTACTTACCCTCCATTTCACCTTTGGACATATACCGTTGGTTAGTGGTTTTATTTTTTAGGGGTGATAACTAACCCTATTAGAAAAAAATCGTATGTATAATTGTAAATTAAAATTGGTAATTTATTCAAATCATCTTTTAATGAAGTGAATGAACGACCCTGTGACAATAATAACTGAGGAAGCAGAAATCACAGAGGAAGATATAAATAAAGCACTAAAGAAATCCAAAAACAAAAAAGCACCAGGACCAGGGAACATAAAAATGAAACTGCTGAAATATGGAGTCGCAAGGATAGTATCCTTTATACGAATGTTGTTCAATAAAATCGAAGCAGGAGAGAAGATTCCCGATGAGTGGAATTTATCATACATGTCCTCCATTTTCAAAAAAGGTGACAAAAGGTCACCAAATAACTACAGAGGGATCAGTGTAATGCCTTCAATAGCAAGAATCTTTTCATCAGTTATAAAAGAAAAACGAGAACAACACATGGACCATTATAGCGAAGAACAAGCCGGATTCCGAAAAACCAGATCATGTTTAGATAATATATTCATTATGAGATAGGTGATTGAAAAGAACAAAGAAAAAAACATTGAAACACGTATGACCTTTATCGACTTAGAGAAAGCATACGATAGCGTGCCCAGGAAACAACTATGGGAAGCAATGAGAAGAATGCGCGTTAGAGAGAAATGGGTGAATATAACACAAAGACTGTATAAAAAAACACAAGTGCAAATAAAGTTAGGTAATGAAATAACAAAAACAATCACCGCAACAAAAGGCCTCAAACAGGGACACCTACACTTTTTAACATATATATAGATCAGGCTTTGAAAAAATGGTATAGAAAATGCGGAACAATGGGTATACCAGTACAAGAGAATATATTACAATCACTACTTTTCGCAGATGATCAAGTCATTTTTGCATAAGACAGGGAGGATATGGAATATATGATAAGGAAATTAAAGGAAGAATATGAACTTTGGGGACTCAAGATAAATATGTGTAAGAACGAATACTTATGTATTGGACCCGAGGTTGCAGATTTGAACTTAAGTTTAGAAGAAGAGACTATTAAGAGTTGTAAGGTATTTTAAGTATTTAGGGTCAATGATTAGCCGAGATGGTACTTGTATGAAAGATATAGAAATGAAAAAAGCACGGGGAAAACAATCCACAAGAGCACTTCATGGAGTGATATGGAACAACACTCTAACCAAAGAAAACAAAAAGAGGATCTTTGGATGGGTTGGAGTCAATAAAAGGGGCTATTGGTTAACTATTTATTATCTAGAGCTTTCAATTGTGTTTACAATTTTACCAAACTAATTTTATTTGGTGAGTTAACAAAAAATTTTTTTCTTTCTAGTTCAACTTTGTAAGATATTTTGTCTTTTTTAGCAGCTCTTGATAATAATTGTAAACACAATTGAAAGCTCGAGATAATAAATAGTTAGCCAATAGTCCCTTTTATTGACTCCAACCCATCCAAAACATTTATATATTTTTTCCAAACGAGTCACAAGTACTTCTTTTTTCTTACTCTTATATATATATATATATATATATATATATATATATATATATATATATATATTTATGTTATAAGCGTGTTTGTAAATTACTTAATTGTTCATTTCATCATTTTGTAATCCTCCTGTTAATAGCTCATATTTCTATTTAATAGCACATAAAACAACTAGCCATACTTATCTACACTAACAATTTTAGCAATTGTTTAAATAAAAACATTGTCTAGCTATACAATTAAATTAATAGAAAATCATGTAAAAAGTAATTTTTAGTTGATGTCTAATAATTTCTCTTTCGTGACGAGCAGGTTGGTAAAATTACTCAAGTATTATTTTGACGTAATTGTTTCGTCAGGGTAGATATTGTCACATATAGAACAACGAGAAAGTGTTTGTAAAATATAACTTGGTATATTAATCATCGAACAATAGACAATTTATCAAGATGAGCTGGATCGTCAACTGTATAGCTATTTTAAAGCATGATGGATGGGGTGTGCATTCGAACTAATCCAGTTAATGTATCCTACAAATAGAATAGGCATTATACAATTGCTCTAGGTCGTTCATTTTAAATCAGGAAATTATTACTGCACGGTATGACAAGTTTGTCGATTTTCTATCACTTGAATAACCATAGTCCAAATCATTAATATTATTTTTAAAATACCTTATCAGCAACCGGTATGAGGAATTGATTGAGACAAAAGTTTGAAATTTAATATTACCTTATAATATTTATTCATTGACAAAACTCAACAGGCTTTGAAGGTCTAGGACTAAAATAAAATTAATACAATCAATATATTAGTTCTTCTTCTTCTTTCTTGTATGTAGGCTTTAAAGCCTGTTTCTTGTTCAATATTAGCCTCCTAAATTGTTTAAATTATCGCACTATCTTTTTCTTGGTCTGCCAATACTTCTTGGTCCATTTGATAACTTATCTCGTGCTATTCGTACTATACTGTCCTCTGACAACCTACAAATATCTTCGTTTCACTCCTGTTTCCGTTTTGTCACCCATCCATTTATGTCTTCTACATTGCATGCTCTTCTTATATTTTCGCTTCTCGTCTTCGCCGTGTATGCTAATATAGGTCTAATTGCTGCTTTATATATCCTTGTCTTATCTGTGTAGTGTCTTAGGTGTTAGTTCTTTCAGATTGCTTGCTTTTAAGCTTTGTTGTCGTACTTCTTCTTTAACACCGCTGTAACTAGCTATATCTATTCCCAGATATGTAAACCTTGTTTCCTGCTTTATTATTTTCCCATCAATTTCGATTTTACATCGTAGTGGGTATTAAGATGTTGTCATACATTTAATTTTTTCTGCTGATATTATTATATTGTATTTCTTGGCTGTTGTATTGAAGATGTGTGTTAATCGTTGGAGCTCGTCTTCTGTCTCGGCAGTTAATGCAGCGTCGTCTGCATAACGTAATATTTAGATTTCTTTGTTTCCCATTCTGTAACCATGACCTTTACAGAAGTGGGCTTAATGAGTCACCCTGTCTGACTCTGCTTTGTACTGGTATAGACTGTGTTAGTTTTCCATTTATCTTTGCCTGTATTTGATTATGGAAGTAGATGTTTTTGATGGTTTGTATAATATTGATTAGTATGTTTTTTCTATACAGTAGGTCTAAGACGTCTTCGACTTGGATGCGATCGAAAGCCTTTGTCAGGTCTATAAAACATAGATATGCTGGTTTATTGTACTTGATGGCCTTTTTTGTGATTTGTCTTAGTACAAATACGGCGTCTACGCAGGATCTTCCGGATCTGAATCCTTGTTGTTCATCTAATAAAGTTGTTAGTTTATTGATTTTGTTGGTTAGGACTTTTATGGTAAGATTAAGTGCGGTGTTAAGTAGATTTATACCTCTATAATTGTTGGGATCTTCTTTATCTCTTTTCTTGAACATTGGTATCATTATGCTGTTTCTTCATGCGTCTGGTATCTTGCAGTGCAATATTAGTTTTTGTATAAGTTTTGTAATTCCTAGGGTTATACTTTCTCCTCCGTGTCTTAGAAGCTCGTTGGTTATTTCGTCTGGTCCTGGTGACTTTCTATTTTTGAGTGAATTTATGGCTATCTCTACTTCCTCAAAACTGATTTCTATTTTGTGTCTTAATTCAGGTACGTGATTATTATTTTCGTTTTCTTTAATTAATTTGTTATATATTACAAAACTTGTATCAACTGGGGTAACTTCATGCACAGTCATGCTCCTTACCTACTAAACTGGTCTATATCATTCTTCTTTATTCATCTATGTTTTTTGCTCTTTCTTTTTGACCAGTAATTTCCTCTTTTCTGAAATCTTCATGTACACTACCAAACAATCTTTGTCTGGGTCATCCATTCCTTCTTTTCGTGATTGGGCCCCATTTTAGAATCATCTTTGACATCCTCTTTCTTTCCATTCTTATCACGTGCCCCATCCATACCACTCTGTGTTTTTATGAAGCGACTGATGCTTGATTCGTTAACAGTTCCTCTAGTTCCCTGTTTGTTCATCACACCCAACAGTTCGCCGTGTTTTTGCCTCTATACATATTTTTGAACATTTTCCTTTCCCATCTTTCAACTTTGTTTTTCTCTATACATATATGGATTTCATCAGTGGTTTTAGGATTCCTATCTTTTTGTTTCCCTTTGTTATTCTGGCATTTAGTTCCCATTCTTCTTGACCTTTCTCTTCTGTTTAACCCCCAGATAAGTAAAATGGACCAGTTCCTCAAAATTATATTGACTTGATTCATTAGATATAAAAGTAAACTGCTTCTCTTGTTGTTGATCTGTATTTCCTAGTATCAAGTACTTTGACTTTTCCTAGTTTGTTTCTAGGTTAAAATATTTTGCCTCAATTTCCAATCTTTTTATAAAATTTTGTAATTCTTTTCTTGTTTTCGTTAGAATAGTAAGATCATCAGCGAAGGCCAGATATTGTTGTTCACATACAACTTATAATATAAACGAATATATTATATAGAGGCTTTTCACCATTTTTTGTACTAACTTGTTCATTTCTTAACGTATCTCTCAAAGTCATGGGCATCTGAACCAGAACGCTGTAACCTCATAGAATGAAATAGAATAGAAATATGCTTTATTGTCACTGAAAATTGTACAATTTTATGGACAAAGCTTACAAAAAGCAAAAAAAATATCAATAGCAATTAAAATTTACTAAAATTACATAAATCGTAAATATTACAAAATAAAAGATAATAAAATATACAATCCATTGCAAAATTTAACTAAATTGCAAATTGCATATGAACTAGTTTACGAATAAGTTTAAGTTGCTGCGTGTGATACCCAAATATAGGTACATAAAAATACTTTAGTTTTGCTTATATCTAAACGTACTGTAATTTCTTAGTTATCCGTTAAGAAACTCTTCCACTGAATAGTTGCAACGGTAGATGGTTGTATAATTTTTTTGCCGAATATAATATAGATTTCTTTAATAACTCAGTGGACGGGATCGGTAAATCAAAAGGTTGAATTTCTGGTGGATTAGTCATGATTAGGTCTTGTTCGAAAAACATGTAGGTGTTTACGAATTAAGCAAACAGATTCTAGAATATATAAAGAGGAAAGAGTTAAAATCCCGTGATTTTTGAAGTAGCTTCTGTAATTTGTTATTCTACTGAGGCCAAAAAATACCGTGTTGCTCTTTTTTGTAATTTAAAAATAACATCGGTTTGGGTAGCTGTACTAGAACCCCAACAAAGAAGACCATATCGAAGATGAGACTCGAACAGAGAAAAATATGTTAGTTTGCATAGAAGGCTGAGGCTAGTTTTTTACTTAAAAAATTGATATGAAGATACCAGTTATGGTTGCTGTCTATAAAATTACCAAGAAATTTATAGAAACAACGATACTGATCTGGAAAGAATGGCAAAAACTGCCATTCTTTCACCACACTGGAGTGAGAAAAATAGAAGGTGAGTGTGTACAATGGGTACATTGATTAAGGCAGAGAATTATAGATTTTAAAAAAGCCTTCGAGTGGGTCGACTTACACAAACTATTAAAAATTATAGAAAAAAGGGTATACTGAGTGTACCTTATTAGATAATTGTCAGAACATTAAAAAACAAGATATCATACAATGTTAAAGCTTTATAAGGCAATGGTAATACCTACTTTGTTACATAAATGACAAAGTCGGGCAGTGACTCAAAAAGATAGCTACCTCTGGAATCAAAGATAGCTAAAGACGATTTATCAGTAGGGAATATAATAATATAATAATATATAATATATATATATAATAATAATAATAATAATATATATATATATATATATATAATAATAAGGGAATTTAATAATAACTAGAAGCTTAGATATACATTAATATCATCATCAATTAGCCAATCCCGTCCACTGCTGGACATAGGCCTCCCTCAGTTCTTTCCAGTGTTCTCTACACTGGGCCGCTTGTAGCCAGTTTCCCGCTACTCTTTTTATGTCGTCGGTCCATCTAGTCGGTGGTCGTCCTCGGCTTCTTTTATAATTTCTGGGCCTCCATTCCATACTTCGTCTTGTCCATCGTCCATCTTGTGTTCTGGCTAAGTGTCCTGCCCAGTTCCACTTAAGTCTCGTGGTTCTTTCGATGACGTCTTGAACTCCTGATCTTTGCCTGATTTGTCGGTTTGTTATGTGGTCTCGGAGGCTCACATTCAGCATTGCACGTTCCATGACTCGTTGTGTAACTCTTAGTTTATTCGCAGATTTCTGCGTGAGTGTTAAAGTCTCTGCTCCATAAGTTTGTACAGGCAAAACACATTGGTTATAAACTTTTCGCTTGAGACAAATGGAAATTGAACTTTTTAGAATATGGTTTAGTTTGCCAAATGCTGCCCATGTCAGGCCTATTCGCCTCTGTATTTCATTTGTTTGATTGTCTCTGTTTATTTTGATCTCGTGTCCCAGATATTTGTAAGTGTCTGTTTGTTGTATGGTATTATTGTCGATAGTTATATTTCCACTCATTGCGAGATTTGTCATAAGTTTAGTTTTCTCAAAGTTTATCTTTAATCCTGCTCTTTCAGACAGACTTTTAAGCGAATGTAGCATAGAAACCGTATCCTGTAAGTTATCTGCGATTAATACGACATCATCTGCAAACCTCAGATGATTTAATCTTTCTCCATCTATATTGATGCCCATATCTTGCCATTGGGTGTTCTTAAATATTGACTCTAGAGCTGCCGTGAACAATTTTGGTGAAATATTGTCTCCTTGTCTTACTCCTCGACCTAAGCTGAATTTTTCTGTGTCTTCGTGTAGTCGTATACTTGATGTAGCGTTCTCGTAGATGTTTTTGATTAGTGACGTGTACCTGTAATCTATTCGGCTTTGATTTAGGGCTTCCAGTACGGTTTCAAACTCTACAGTATCAAAAGCCTTCTCGTAATCGACAAATGCAAGAACCAGTGGTATGTTGTACTCGATGCATTTTGCAATTAAGATCTTTATGGTGTGCAAATGGTCATTTGTGCCATATCCTCTCCTAAAGCCTGCCTGTATATTAATAATACATTAATATATATCTAATCAAAACAATAAAACTGGCATAGATAAAAATTTACCAAGTTTTACCAAATAAACCGAAAGAAGAAAAGTTTTCGGACGCCTCTTGAGAAGATAAACTGGCGATTGATTACAGAATAAATACTGGTGACAAAAACATTGGTAAACTGTAATATGTAATGGGAACAGCAAAAACTAAAATAATTATACTTAGTGAATTGATAGTAAAAGTATTCAAAAATGTTATGTCATAAAACAAGAATAAAAAATGGCCATAAATAGAAGACCAAATTTTAATCATTGTGGGCCAATAGAGCTAATATAATCTACTACTAACTTACTGAATTTAGGTGCAAAAAGGAATAGGTAGTTCACAAGGAAACTAAATTCATGTAGCTGGCTGTATACCATGTATCACAAAAAATGTATTTAAACATTTCTTAATAAAAGATATAGAGATATATCTTTACTTTATATAAGATATAAGAATCTAATATTAAAAACCCCATCGGGCTACATCACAGAACGTATTTTTAATTCCGAAAACGTTCTGTGATGTAGACTGATAGAGTTTTTAATATTATACCTTTTATAAGGGAATTTTTAAGTAAATTTTTTTGAATGATAGTTCCTCTCCCATCGTAGTTCTTCTTTTAATTTTTAAAATGGTAGTATAGTTTAGTTAGGTGAAAGTTAAGTCATACACATTTGCTGTGGGCTAGATGGGCACTTAGCCCGCCTGTCATAACAAAACTTAATATTGGATTAGAGTGAAAAGTCCTTCAATTAATTTCACAATTATTTTCTTCTAAATACAATTATTCTGATGTTAACGATTGTCTTTTTAATGACAAACAAAAAACAAACAAACGTTTTGTCTTTAATTAAATACAATTTTAACGATATTTCGTTATTTTAGAATATTACGCGTAAATTGCAATACTTGGTTGAATTTCTAGGTTATCGGTGGTTTCGAAGTATTTACTAATTTTCTTAGCAGAACGTTTCGCACAGTATTGTTATTTTTAAATATATTTTGCAAAAAATTAGAACGTTTCTTCATTGAGCATCATTTATACTTTCTAATGCATTCCGTCTTTTGTCATTTCATTATTGGTATAACTCTAAACATAAACGACTAAAAATAATTTACTTAAATTACAAACAAATATGCCTAGAAGTTATTAAGATTATCTGATAGAGTGGAACTAATAATTGCAAAAAAGTAGTTGCAAAAAACTCACCAGATAAAATTAGGTTGGTTAATGAAACTGCTGCCAAAAGAATTTAAATACACATTACAATTAAAAATATTTTGATCTAATAAATGTTACATTTTTTTTCAAAAATTAAATAAAAGAATTACTAAATGTAGGCTTCTTATTGTTACCGCCTTTTTGTTAATTTAAATTTGATGCTCTGACAAGGTTATCAAGGAGTAATGACGGCTGACAGATGATAGACACACAGAAGACTGTAAGACATGAAGTTGGAATAAAGTTGTATGAACCACGTTGGTGTATTATTTTTATTTCTTAAGAAATTGAAAACATCTTTCGACATAAAAAATTTTTAATTGTGAGAAACTTTAAACAAGTTAAATTAGCAACCAATGGGAAGTAACGATAACCAATAATAACACGAATGCCAAGCTTGAGAGAGAATTAGTTTATAGTGGAATTTGTTTTTGATAATTATTGGCCAACATGAAACTTTTTTAAAATATCTAATAAGAAAAAGAAGAATTTTATCATCACCCCAATGATGAAATCATATTTTGGCCCGACCTAGCGTCATGCCATTACGCCAAGAGAATGACAGATTAGTTTAGATTAGTTAGATTCTATAGGCCTTCTATAGGCGAGGCCTATAGAAGAGTTTTGGGCTGTTTTGAGTCTAATGGTGTATAATAATGGCTGAGAAGTCCAAAATAAAGATCATAGGCGAAGAATTTTGCAAAAATTTCGTGAGATCGATGAGAAGTGCGACCGAAGATCACGGAACTCTTTCTGTTCTATAAAAATACATTATAAACCTTAAATATGTAGATTTAATTTACTGTATTTACTTAATAAAATAAACTTAATGTACCGGGTGGTCCAATAAGCCGATCAGTCGGCTATATATCAGAAACTATTCATGTTATAACTTTAGGAGAAAAAATTCCTTAGTAAAAGTGGCCAAGAGAAATCGCTGGAAATAACTTTCAAGTTTCTGGGTTAACCGCTAGGGGGCGTAACCTGTGAAGAAAACTTTAAAAACCAGTATTTTGGGAAATATGCCCAATTATACCAAGTGGTAAATAAGTAAACTAGAAAGAGGCTTACATTCTGCACAAAGTTGTTAAAGTACTTTTTTCTTATATTTTCAAATAAAGGGTGTGGGAGAGTGGGAAAGTATTTTTGGATAAATACCTATAACTTTGGTTTGGATTAACCGATTTTAACGGAATTAGTGTCATTAGAAAGAGTGTGGATGAATTAATTTACATCTACTATAAAATAATTGCACTTAGTTTTAATTGTCATAGGTAGAGGGTACTTTCGAATAGAAAACATTAAAATTTATTTTTCTTCAAAATGTTTAATGGAAACACCTATTTATTGTAAATTAGAGTGGAACTAGATTAAATTCGTAACAAAATGACTTAAACCGCATGTTAATAGCTTTTGTTGAACTCGAGATATGAATAAAAAAGCATAAACATAAGAAAGTATAGTATTGACTTACCCTGTATTAGAAATTAAATTAAAAAATAAGTCAGTAGATACTTTCAAATTTTTATAGCAGAAGAATATTAATGTTGATACCTATTTTGACCATTGCTATTTCATATGATTTAAAATCTTTTTTTCGAAACTAAGTAGACTACGACAATGAATTTGACAAGGAGTTCATATTGTTTATTTATTGACAGCAGTCAGTCAAAACATTGTTAAGAAGAAGTGTTATATTATAATTCGAATTGAAGATTGCACTCTTTTCAATGGACAATAATATTGGTAATATTAGTAACTAATTATCAGTAAGTACTAATAATTCGTGATGAGTATATTAAATGCAGAATTGTATATGATTGGAGTTTATTTCGAATGTCAAAAAAAAGCGGGTATAGCCTTACGTATATAAGTATTCTGTAAAGTATCCTGACAGGAGACGTTATCGCAAAGAAGTATTTGAAAGAAAGGCAAGAAGATTAAGAGAAACTGGTAGTTTTCATCGTCCTTGTTTTAAACAACGTAGTAGAGGTATGAACGAAGATAATTCAATCAATGTTCTTGCTTTAATTCAACAGAATCCACATATAAGTGGCAAATCTCTATAGAATTAAACATACCCAAAACTACTGTTCTAAGGATTTTAAAACATCACAGGTTTGTTTTTTCATATTATAAAGTGAACGTTTAGGTCCGAAAATTGGAATTCCCTTCAACCTTTAGATTCAACTGTTATTTTAATATTCCGATAAAAACGGCAACACGGCGCTTTGATCCTTTTATCCGGTTCTTAAAAATACTTACGCACGATTTATCTTGTAAAACAATTGTGGATTTTTCAAGTTTTTTTGAGTTTTAGTAAATATAGTGGTTACTTTTTCACCAATATTTGTTGTTCTGTTTTTTAGACTGCATCCTTATCATGTAGTTCTCCACCAAGCTTTACATGAGAGAGATTTTGATGCAAGGCTGGATTACTGCAATTGGATGTTAGGTCTGCTAGAAGAACAACCGCATATCATGTCAAAGATTTTGTGGACAGACGAGGCTATGTTTAATACTGCGGGTGGTGTTAATCTGCATAATATGCATTATTGAAGAAATTTAAAAGTTATTTTCAGCGTTTTCTCTTGTCCACTTTTACTAACAAATTTTTTCTCCTAAAGTTATAACATGAATAGTTTCTGATATATAGCAGAGAGATCGGCTTATTGGACCACCCGGTATAATTGGAAAATACGTATTTTTTTTTTCCAAAAACTGTAGGAACATGCATTACAATAAAGAATTTTGATAGTTGCGAAGAAACAACTGGCGGTATATTTTGTCTAGCAGTTTATATGGCTAGTAACATATTAGATGAGAAATAAACATTCGATTCCACTGTTTATATTATTATGATTTGATAATTTTTGCCGTTTAAATAAAACGTGCAGCGATTCAAAGCGAGTTTTTACACCGACGAATCAATTAACTTCCAGAAACTATTAATATATTATATATATATATATATATATATATATATATATATATATATATATATATATATATATATATATATATATACATTGAGGTGTATTTTTATAATCAAAATTTGTTATGAAAATTTCTGATTTCCTATTAAATATGAAATTGTTCCAAAACAAATAACTGCCAATGTGATTCGTTCCAATTATAACCAATTATAAATCGACAACA
Source organism: Diabrotica undecimpunctata (assembly GCF_040954645.1). Taxonomy (NCBI): domain Eukaryota; kingdom Metazoa; phylum Arthropoda; class Insecta; order Coleoptera; family Chrysomelidae; genus Diabrotica; species Diabrotica undecimpunctata. Next base: position 147,088,024 of record NC_092808.1, read on the forward strand.
CCCAAAACTCGAATAAATTTGGGACAGGTTTGTTACTCGTCTTATCAGTAAAACTAGTTCTTACGTTTTTATTGGTAAATCAATTATTTTGGGAACGAGTATTACTAGTCATACCACTAACGAATAGCTGTTGAATGTATTGTTTTTTTGAAGGTGTGTGAGTAAAGCTGAAATGCTATTTGATAAAGCGGTAAACCAATAAAAAAGGAATATGCCTTCAAGCGGTGTAATTTTATTATACTTATAGAAATTGTACAAGTAGATTAAATTAAAATGCATTTTTGCAAATGAATAAAATGCAAGATTTTTCGTTAAAGTTTAGAATATTTTAAGACGTTTTTGATGAGGTGATGAGAAATAGCCCTCAACTTTTTTGAAATATGATAATATTTATACAGCCTTATACCGCGAAATTACGTCTCCCGCCTCCCATCGTCAAAAAGATCATTTTTAGGAGAATTAAAGCACGCTATCAAGATGTATGGTTCAGGTAAATTATTTCAAGAGCATTTATTTGATTATACAGGGTGTTTAAAAAAGGTATGTCATAAATTAAATTACGCATTCCGGGGACAAAAATAAATTGATTAACCAACTTACCTTAATACAAAAGTGAACACAAAAAAGTTACAGGCCTTTGAAGTTACAAAATAAAAATTGTTTTTTTTTTGCATTATCTCCTAAACTACTTGACATTTTGTAATAAAAATGGAGACGTTACTTTCTTGATCTGAAAGCATCTTTTTCATAAAAAAAGAAACAACAAAATCTAAGGGCACAGAAAAATTTTAAGGGGTGTGTGCAGCCCTAAATCCCCCCAAACTTTTGAGTACGTTCAAATCAAATGAATTTTGTGGCAGAATTAGTTTAACACATTATTTTTAAAATTTTTTTGCCTCATCACTTTTTTCAAAAAACAGTTTTTATCGAGTTACGGCCCTTTTCAATAACCTTTAAAAAATTACGTGCAACTAAATAAATGGCTTAAATTAATTAACAAGTACAACAAATGTATATAACCTCTATAAATTACAATAAATTATATTACAATAAATGTTCAAAATGACCCCCAATGTCTTCAATACACATTCGGTATCGTTTTAATAAATAAAACCGAATGAACTGAAAAAACATATTTTTCTGACGAAATTGATTTGCAGCTTCAATTATTCTAACCCTCAATTGTTGATCGTCCTCTATTGTTACAGAATACACTTTCTCTTTTATAAACCTCCAAAAGCAAAAGTACATAGGGTTAAGACCTGAACTTCTGGGTGGCCAAGAAATAGGTGCGTCACGACCCCTTCCAATCCTCCGACCAGGATACTGCCTGCAAAGGTATTCCCGGACTTCATTACTGTAATGCGGTGGAGCGCCATCTTGTAGAAACCACATATTTTGCCTTATTGCAATGATCACTTCTTCCAAATACTCTTGTAAATCGTTTGCCAAGAAGTTTGCCATTGGAAGACTAAAATTCACCTCCAAATACCTAGTGAAAACAATATCAAAACGGAAAATATTGCAATTAACCGCAGCCTATTCCAAGGAGACTCGCTGAGTCCATTGTGGTTCTGTCTAGCGATAAACCCACTATCCCAGCTATGGAACTCCACCGACTCGGGTTTTAGCATTAAAAACAACAATACTGTAGTGGCGAAGCTTAATCATCTGTCGTATATGGATGATTTGAAACTAATGGCTTCCACTCGAAATCACTTAGATCAAATGCTAAAAAATGTAGAAACTTTTTCAAATGATATCAGTATGCACTTTGGGTTAGACAAATGTCGTGTACTAAATATAGTCAAGGGAAAGGTTCAGACCAGAGGATCTGATATGCAAAATGGCCAAAACATCGAGGCTATGGGCGAAAATGTCATGTATAAATATCTAGGAGTAAGGCAAACGCGGAAAATTGATCATAAACAAATGAAAATTGAATTGACATCAGAGTTCATACGAAGGGTAAAACAGCTACTCCGCTTACATCTCAATAGTAAAAATTTGTTTAAGGCATTAAACACCTATGCATTTTCCGCGCTTAGCTACTCATTTCGGATTATTAAGTGGACTAAATTGAGCGATTTGGGCAGTAGATGACAACACCGATCAAACTGAGGGAACAAGAAATGCGCATAAACCATCTTACTAAGAAAGACAAAATGCTCATCTAGATGGGTAAACCTCTGCACGGTCGACATCCGAAAGAAGTCAGTTAAGACTATGTCGACAATATAGCGTCGAACTATTGGCTGACATCAGGAAAGATGTTCCCTGAAACAGAAGGTTCATTACTCGCCATTCAGGATCAGGTTATATCAACCAAAAATTACCTAAAATATATCGTCAAAGATCCTCAGGTCCAAAACGACAAATGCCGATATGGACGTCAAGCCCAAGAAACTATCCAACATCTTACCGGAGGCTGCCAGGCATTTGCTGCAACTGAATATAAGGAACGGCGTGACTCGTTAGGGAAGATTCTCCATCAAGAGATAGCTTTTAAACTGGGACTTCTGCAAACAAACCATCTTCCATATTATCAATACGTTCCTGAGAGTATGCTTGAGAATGACAACTACAAGCTATACTGGGATCGCACGGTGCTCACAGACCAAACTGTAGCACATAATAGACCAGATCTCGTGCTAGTTAATAAACTAACAAGACGAACAACACTAATCGATGTGGCGATACCTAACAACAATAATCTGCGTGTTAAGTACAACGAAAAGATCGCCAAGTTCAGAGATTTTGAAATACAAATAAGGAGACAATGGAGAATGGAAAGTACCCAGACGATACCTATTATTCTTTCTACCACTCTAGTCATCCCGAAGAACATCCTAGAAAACATAAAAAAGCTGGGTCTAAATGAACATCTATATAAGATTATGCAGAAAGCTGTGCTACTTTCGACGTCCAGATGCGTGCGAAAATTTTTGGGAGATACACCGACGTACCAAGTCACCTAGGACTCAATAACATAGAAAGAGTTCCACCAGAGCTTAATCCTTTTGATACCGTAGGTATCTGGAAAGAGTGAATTTTCCCCTTAGAGGGAGTGTGAGCCATATGGCTAAATATGGATAACAATAATTACAATAATTCCTAGATGTTCCTTAGTCTTTAGTGTTCTCCTCTACCAGCAGAAAGCTAATCACCTAATACAAAGAATTGCTAATTTACAAGTTCCTAGAAGGTGTAGGCAGGAACACAATCTAAGTTTGAAGAAAGACGCTTAGGCAGGACATGTCGGTCAAAGCAATTGATATTGAAATAACCCAAGATAGAAATTTATAGGGAAATGTAAGGGGGAAATCTGATCTAGTATTGAGATAATGGTAAAGAGAATAATAATGATGATGATGAGATCTTTTTTTTTATTTAACATTACAAATCTTAACTAGAAGAAGGAAGTATAATGACGTTTTCGATCCGATTATTTACCACATTGTGTGTATGAGCTAACAATTTGTTTCGTTAATAAAGACACACCATGTATACATCATTATTAAAATTAGAAAATTTAAATGGACTAAATATGTACAAATATTATTGTAAAGAAAGTACCGAAAGATATTAGTTAATAATCTCGTCACGTGTTAAATATATGACTTGCACCTATTGACATAAAACTGGTACTAATGAAAGTTCAGAGCAGTTGACTGATTGTGTAATACTCAAAAACTTTTCATTTCTTTCGTGTATGGTACAACATTATCGTTCATGCTAGTAACCTTGCATCGAAGAAAGTTGTTTGGAACATAAATACATTGTACGCCTATCCACAGATTTGGTAGCATTTTGTCTAGATTGAATAAGGTTGAATTTGAATCCGGTGAAAGAGAAATGAAACAAATAAAATGAAAATGAAATTATGGTTTTGTGTTTGGACAGGGGCGTAGGTTGGGATTACCTTCTATAACTTTTCAGATTCAGTTTAAAAATTAATAGGAAAATAAAAATTTCAATAAATATTTTATCAAAATATATATACAATTACCAGAATAGTTTTTTTACTTATATGTGTGAAAACGACAAAATTTCATCACCAAGAACTATTTACAAAATTTTTTGCAAATGGTGTGTTGTACTGAAAGTAAGTTAATACAAATTTGATTTGTCTAATTGAATTTTGTTTAAAAAATTATAAATTAGCAATAGTATTGGTAGAAATTCAACCGCGACACTGTGTAAAGAAATGTGACCAAGATACTGGTGTTATCTGAGGTACTGCAGATTTAAAGACCGCTTCTTGAAAGAAAATTACGTAAGAAACCTCCACCTTTCTTCTATATCATCTCTCTAGCAACTTCTTGTAGTACCGTATTATCATTGGAAGTTGACAATTGCTTTAGCTCACAAAACCTTCTTTACTGCTTCCATCTTCCATAAATAATTCCAATGAAGTTTTCCAGTCCACGGTGTCCCAGTTGTTAAGCCACAAAATACGTCGTAGTTGAGTAGTAGTATTTGTCATTTTACATTATGTGACCGAAGTATGATAGTTTTATTTGTTTTACCGCTAAAAATAGTTGTTGTTGTTGACTTTTTCTTTACAAGACAGCGTTATTGGTGACACAATTGTCTACATATATGCATAACATTCTCCGGTAGCATCACATTTCGAAACCTGTTATTTTCTTACTGATGGCCTCTGAAAAGGTCCAAGATTTTACCATAAAAAAGTTAAAAACACATAGCAGCTAAGCAATGCAATCTAAAATGTATATTAAAACACAACTTACAACGTACATTCCTCATTTTGTTAAATATAGTTTTGGATTTCTCGATTCATTGTAGCCCAGGTATGTGAAATTATGAATTCTTGCTAGTATCTCATTGCTTTAAAAGAATTGATATGTTGCAGCTAGCAAATCCAATTTTGCAGTAGTATATTGTTAAAAGCAGCAGTCACTACTACGTTTCCTATCTTAAAATTTATCATTCTTTCGTAGTCGTGACTAGGTCTTCTAATTAATCGTCAATTGGACATAAAAAAGACTCGATAGGGCGAAAATTAAGTCATCTTTCTGGCTTATTAATGGATTTTTGTCGCTTAAGATGTTTTCTTTGACATCTTAGTTCAGTTTTAGGTATAAGACGCTGCTTTATGTTTACTCAATCCGGAAAGATTACCCATGGATGTTCACGGAGTCTGCATCTAAACAGGATCTGGAAATCAATACTAGGAAATACATGAAAAGATCCCAGACATGCAAAAAGCTCCAATAAAAAATTTGACAAATCGATATATCCTGGGGCCTACACGACGGCACTAAGTAACCTAGATAATAGGGAAAAATGTGATCGACTGGCTTATAAATTCCAAATATAATACGCCATTACACTACACTATTATTACACACAAATACTGCAAACAGACTGGACAAATATTAATTCTAAATTAGAACGGTAAGGTGCCCAGTCCGAAAGAGGCTGTGGCATCGTAAAAAATGCGAGTTCCATGATCACCAAATCATGATTTTTAATGGACTTGAAGAATGCGATCTGTGCTTTAAACGTGATAAGATGAGTAACAGTAGACAGGGAGATAAAATATAAGAAAAACATGGTTGTGTTAATTGCCAACAAAATCATAAATTTACTACTTTTATTGGGAATTAACCACAAATTTCAGTTGAAAATACTTTTGACGTTTCGATTTCCATTTCGGAAATTGTCATTTTTTTTTAGATTTCCGAAGTGAAAATTGAAACATCAAAATAAACATACTTTAAACTAAAACTGTGGTCAATTAAAAATAAAAATACTAAACAATATTAAAATGCCACGAAAGAATAGTCTTAGAACAATATAATCATAAACTCGATACAATACAGTCCGAAGAATTCGAAAAGTCTACGGATACTTTGGACAAGATCAAAAAGACAACATATTTAAAGGCAAAGAATAGCATCTTAAATAAAACAGTAGTATTAAGACCTATAGTGAGCTATAATAATTAGTTACGTTGCTTTAGGGAAATTATATACGGGAAAACACTTATAGATTTAAACAGAGCAAAGGTAAATAGCTCTCGATTCAAACAAAATATGACAATAAAAAATTTAAATTCTAGATAAACGAAAACAAGTTGAATTATAGTCAGACCATTAACAAAAAAGTTTGCGTTAAGAAAAAAGAAGCACATGAGAATTGAATTAGGTAAATCAGTAATCATGGCAGGCTCGATTTTAACGACTATATCTTCTTCTTCTTCTAATGGCGCTACAACCCTTTGTGAGTCTTGGCCTGCTTAACAATGTTCTTCCATTCTGCCCTGTCGGATACTTTCCTTCGCCACTGCCTGATGTTCATGGTTTTAAGATCCCTCTCTACGTCGTCTATCCATCTTTTATGGGGCCTTCCTCTTGTTCTGTTTCCTTGGGGCTTCCATCTCTGGACTACTTTTACAGCTTGATTATCTGGCATTCTTTCTAGGTGACCAAGCCAGTTTAGTCTTTGTGACTTTACAAATCTGACAATATATCTGACAATATATTAACGACTATATATAAAAATTAAATAAGACAGAAAAAAGGTCTTACAAAATAGAGTTTATGCCAAAGATATAACAGTAAGCTAATGTTTAGTTGAAATAAATTTTGTTTGGCATACGACTTTTATTTTATTCAATACACAACGTAATTGATATGGGGCAATAACTAGTGCTAATAAAGTTACCTCATACAAATATTTTGGCAAACTGATGTTATCTTATCCAAAAACTTTTTAGTTGTGAGGAAACCGATGTATTTTGAAAGAAGATAACAAACAAAGAATATGTCACACATATACAAAAGACTCCATTTTAAGTGCTCAAGACAAGATAAGAGCCTACTTACTCCTTTGTTATGCGGCAATGTCAGTGGGGTTTTAAAAAATAAAGTTTTTGCTGGTCTACCAATCTAGAAATCAAAAAATTTAAAAAAGTACAGCTGCCTGTTATGTGGAGATTAAATAATTAGACTTGGGGAAGAAGGCAATATTTCGCTGAATGGTTTATTAATGTGATTGAACAACACAATACAACTAGGTGGTGTGACTGGGAAAAACTCTCTGTCAATAATAGCAAAAGAATATGTTTAAATTTGTTTATAAATATTTTATTCTATGTAAATATAAATTCTTAGCCATTAGTTTTAATTTGCTCAAAAGGCAACCCTGTACGCCCTAGGCAAAGCCGTTGCAATTTTATGCAGGCCATATGTTTCCATATGTTACCACAAGAGCACAATAAAGAATGCTAAGATTTCGTCTAACAAGTTATTTCTTTACCCTATCGATCAATTATTTGCCACCACGATTAACCAGGATCAATCAATTTTAGTAAACAATTTAAAAACAGTAGAAGTCAGTTCCACAATGAGACAGAATTTAGATGACATATGGATGCTCGCTTTGTATGGAGAAATGATCAAAGAAAAAAATACGGTTAAATATCTAGGAGTAATACCAGATAAGTGGATTATATGTAACACCCATCCCATGGAAGGAATATCTAACAAAACGAAAGATAAGATATTTGGGAAATCATGGGGTATATATTAAAAAGAGATGTACCGGCTATACATGACTGTAGTCATACGTATGATTACGTATGAAGCACTACTATGGCCGTCTAAATGTCAACAAAAGGGCACAGAGAGAATCTGAACAAGTTTCAATGACAAGCATGCGTAATGATAAAAGGATCGATGTACACTACCCCAACCCCCTTCTTTGAAGGTAATACTTGACCTTCTTCTATTACATATATTAATTATATTGCAGCATACAAAAGACGTATAAGACGTCAGGAAGTAGGGCGAAACTATACCGGGGTCAAAAAGAGAGATAATAAAAAATCATCCAGAGATGGATATGGTACCAGATGCAAGGCACCATAAATATAATTTAAAAAAATCGCTTTCCATCGTCTTTCCAGAAATAAACAAAGGGGTTTAAAAAAAACTCTCATAATGTAAGATCAAAGCTGATATACAGATTGCTCTTAAACGGATGAATGGGTTGAGATGGAATATATGGAGGGAAACGAAAGATAGGTCTTAGTGAAGGCCTAGGTTACCACTCCAATATCTTACAGTGGAGTATATTTAAATGAAACAATGACGGAAGGTTTGGAATATATCATGGATAATACAAGGCTAAAACTTGAGAATATAGATAGTAGAGGAAAAAATTTACAAGCTTGACCATTTATCATTCATTTATTTACTTAAGGCACATGTCTGCTGGGAAGCAGAAGTTCATTGAATCACTAAAGCAGAATTTTAAGAGCTATCTGCTAAAGGGGCTGAACAAGGTAACAAATGGAATGACCTAATCGCTATTTGTAGTTAGACGTGAGTAAATTTTGAACTGGACAGTACTACAGTCGACGGGGTATACCAGGCTTAGTACTAAAGTTCGTATTGTCTTCTCTGAAACTCTTCACGTAGTGCTACAAAATTTCTAGATGAAGTTGATGAGCATCTCTATCTTCAATTCTGTATTTTCTATATATTGCTGAAAGTTCTATTTAGGGTCACTCCAAAATATTTATGCTTTTAGTGTTTGAGCAGTAATATTAAAAAATATTTTCAGTTAAATATGTGATTTCCAGCTATTTAGGTTAAAGCAATTTAATTCTTAAGATTTAACATGAGTGTACATAAAGTACTTATTTGGGATAACAAATCACTTGTTAAAATTAGTCGCTGGTTTCAAAGATTATATATTGGATAGTTCTAGCTAGGTCATCAGCGTAGGTAAATTTCATTACAACAGTGTTAGGTAGGTCTGAAATATAAAGATTTGTTTAAAGTAGAATGCGGTAAATTGTTATTTTTTATGTTTATCAATTTAATTATATCGTTGTTTTGTAAAACGAAAAAATATGTAGCTGACAGTATAATGCTAATTAATTAGTCTTACTATGGTGCAGCATGGAATCACATTAATACGTTTACATAGAAGGTCTTGTCTTCAGACTGTATCATAGGCAGCAGACTGTGCTCATAATCAACTGATGTTTTCTTATTTTTGGAAACCAGCCTCTATACGTACCGTACGATGAACCACTTATTCATTATTTTAATCATTACAATAACACCCAATATGCTAGAAGGAACCCAAAAAAGAATTACGGCTGACAATAATTGCGTCTTTTATCACAAGAATTTACTAAAAAATAAAAATGTAACCACGAGGACTTAACATTTACTACCTAGGCCTGTAGTTTTATATGGGAATAAATCGTGGGTAATTAATAAATCAGAACAAGTATTAGTTTACGTCTGGAAAGCGTCTTTAGAAAATAATTTAAAAGAAAACTGTAGACTATTATGGGAAAAAAAGCAAATAAAGAGTTGGAAAGGATATATATAGAGAACCGAATATTTTTGAGCTCTATATGTCCACATATCCAAAATATTTAAAAGTCGGAACTGCGTAAAACATAAACAAAAAAAAATTGGACAAAAAATAAAAAAGTAAAACTAAAACCAACAGGAGAGGGAGAAAGATTTAGAAAAACTAAAAAACACAAACTATAAAAGTAAAGACGGAAATAGAAAATACTGGAAAAGATTAATCCAGCAAGCCATGAAACAACTAGAATTGATAATTTATATAATAATAATAATATAAAGAATTGATTATAAAGAACTAATTATACAGAACGTTATGACTTAGTAGGAAAGATTATCCACCAAGAACTAACTTACAAACTGGGACTTCTCCAAACCGACCATCTTCCTTATTATCAATACGTCCCTGACAGAATGCTTGAAAAAGACAACTACAAGCTATACTGGGATCGCACTTACAGACCAACTAGTGGCACATAATCGACCGGATCTCATACTAGTTAATAAAATTACTAGGCAAACAACACTTATTGATGTGGCGATACCCAACACCAATAATTTACGTGTTAAATATAACGAAAAGAGCGCCAAGTACAGAGATCTAGATATCCAAATCAGGCGACAAAGGAGAATGGAATGTACCCAGACAGTACTTATTATTCTATCTACTACTGGTGTTATTCCCAAAAACCTCCTAGAGAACATAAAACAGCTGGGTCTAAATGATCATCTCTATAAAGCCGTGCAGAAAGCTGTTTTCCTTGCGACGTCCAGATGTGTACCAACATTTTTGGGGGATACTCCAACATACCAAGTCACCTAGTGCTCGATAACACGGAAAGAGTCCCACCAGCGCTCAATCCTTTTGATACGTTAGGTATCTGGAATGAGTGAATTTTCCCCTTAGAGGGAGTGTGAGCCGTATGGCTAAATCTGGAATAAAGATATTATATCAACAGGAAATTTATAAAAAGGTATGGATAAACGAAACGTAGCGTATGGCATTTTAACACATTTATGAGATCACAGTAAATAATAAACGAGTTAAATTAAAATTGACTTAATCATATTTAATTTATAGGTAAACGTAAACATCGAGATTGTTTATGTAATTAATCGATTTGGGCATCACAAACAAAAACTATTGAGGAATGCCTCCATTTGGTGTTTACGTTGAACACAATAGCTGCGGCCGTTTCTCAGAATTTTATGTGAGATAATATGAGGCGCAGTCGACTTTTGGTTGCATTTTCTATATAGGTATATATACACATCGCCGTATTTTTAAGGAGCTTTTTATATCAATTGGGTATAAAATTGAGTCGGCGAAGCTGGGGTAGTGAAATGTCGTTCAGCACTGGTAGCCATTGGGTTGGTGTGGATTTGATCACTCCAGCGATTATTCTCTTGGTGTTTAGCTGAACATCAATCTTTTGAGCACTGTTGATCCATATTATTGCGCAATATTCAGCAAAAGTATCAAGATCTAAGACTGAAGGTTTGAATATGGATGCCAATGTTCCCCATGTTGTGCCGCAGAGTTTCTGAATGATGTTATTACTGGTTTTAAGCTTCTACGCAACTATACTTAAATGTTCTCTAAAGCATAACGTTTCGTCCAATATCACGAGTAGGTATTTTAAATATTTATTGTGACTGAGTCGTGTAGTATCAAAATGATTCACTGTTTATTAAGCCAAATTGCTGTTTAAGGTGAAAGAAGGTAATTAAAGCTTTAGAGGCGTTGGGTCAACGTCTTAATTCTTAAAAGTAACTTCTCATAACTCTTAGGTCTTCCGCTAGAGTCTCTTCAGTTTATTCTAGGAATTTTGTTTGTGTTGTTGATGTTGATGTTTGCATGTCTGCAATGTAAGGAACAAAAGACAGCGGTGCAAGTGCCGAGCAATGTGGCAGACTCTTCTTGAGTTTTTTGTTGTTATAATTACTTTACTAATACTTTACTTTACTAATACTGTGTAGTTGAAAATATTTTCTATTAATAAGGTTGTGTACCGAATGTCCACTGTATTTCCATTCCATTTAGATATTTGTGGGGAATTCCCAAGACATATTAATAACAAAAGAACAATTTTGAAAAAAAAAAGCTTAAAACTACATTTATCTTTAAATACATCCTTTTTAGAACTGTACCTTTTGCAGTTATTTGTCATGGTAAAAATTACTTCATCATCATTGAAAGTAAAATGAATCCATGCTTGTTCCTTTGCATTGAAATTATTAATACATTAGTTATTTGGTGTTAAGTATAAAAACCCACTCATTTGTCACCCGTCATGCTTTCTGGCCATCGCTAGTAATTTTCCCTTTCACGAGTTTTTGTAGCACCGCCAATGAACCTCACAGATAACCACTCTAAAAATTAAGAGATTAAAATTTCTCCACCGCGAGGCTGTAAACTTTGTTTTTACTTTCAGTGAGTGTCAAATCCTCCATTGCAGGAGCAATATCACCAACTAATCGAAAAATAACCAAAGAATACAACCCGTACGCTTTTCTGAACCTTGAAATTCTTCAAATTTACACACATGTTATCGTGTATAGTGAAGAATCACCGCGAGACAATAAGTGAAAAGAAACTCAACGCTCTATTTACTGTCAAAAATGGAATTTAATTGTTTGAAGCAATTAGTGGCGTGTTGTGTTTTCGTCGGTCTTGTGAAGTGTTCTGTTAATGACATCAAAGGTGAGAGTTTGTCGATTCTAAAACAGTGTATATACATATTATTATATGAAGAAAGTTTAAGCTTGAATCTATACCGGAAATCATACTATTATTTTTTTATCTGTGGGAAAAGAACTGTACTGTACAGACATTGAATAATTACCTCCTTAATATTTACTTACATTTATACAAGTCTGAAGCATTACTACTAATAATCAGACGAAAAAATTAAAGCATAGGACTCAATTGGAATGTTATCCAATGGTAAACAAAAAACAATATTTATATTTGGAATTTAAACGTTAAAAGAAGTTTAAAAATATTTATTTTTCAAAAGCTATTTTCCTGTGATATTTTACTTTTGTAATTAACGTAGAAAGTTTATATTATGACGAGAGTTTAACCCATTTAGGCCCACTTGTAGAAAACATAATAAAACCAATGATTTTTTATTAAATATATATTTAATTAAACACAAATAAAGATAATTTAAAAGCTGCACGAAGAAGAAAAACTACACGTCCATTTTTTTAACGGTGCGTTAACGCAACATTGGGACTATACGTATACCATAAAAATATTTTTATTTTAACTTCTGGTAGTCTTTGAAATAATGTGGATGTAATGGTATATTACATTTTCTACACCTAAAAACAGTTGTACTTTTACATAGCTTACAACACCTTCTCCAGTTTTCATTATCGCGTTCAATAATATTACCCACATTATCCAAACGCGAGGTAGATGGTAAGGATGAACTAGAGCCACGATCTCTAACAGATTTTGTGGTACTTTTGTTAACACTAACAAGGCTTCGCACAAGTTCTGACTAAAAATCTAACTGTAAAATTAGATTTTTCTCATGTACAATTCTATAGAGTTTTAACGACAGCAGAGTCTAGCATGTTTATAAATAACGGCCATTACTATTTTTGCCACGGATATTTATTCTATAATTAACCACTCCATTGTGATGTAAGTCCACTCCATCCATGTATTTATTATATTTAGCTATCATTTTGGTTTGTGTGATAGCGATATCTTTTCTTACCTTGCGATTCTATCGTTTTACGGGAAGAACAGGCTCTACTGGATCACAATTGTTTGCCATCGTCACCACAGAATTATCGTTCCAACGCAAAACACTTATTTTATTAGTTTGTCGTAGCGGCAATTCATAGTGCCGCAGTTTTCACGTATTGTTCCAGTGGCAAAGTATCCTTGTTGTTTCAAATGAACTAACAACTTGTAGCTGGTAAAGAAATTATCAAAATATATCTTGTGGGCAAACTTGCCTTGCACGACTTTTAAAAGATTGATAAACACTGCTTCACTCATACTGAACTGTTTTGAATTATTCTGGTTAGATTTTCTAGCATAAGGGACAAAGTTGTATAAATATCCATTGCTAGATGCAAGGCACCACATTTTGTATCCAAAACAAACAGGCTTCCCTTTTATAAACTTTTTGCCGAATGACGACAGAAGTGTGGGACTATTTGTTCATATATTGATAAGTATTGACTGAAAACATCATATTTTAAACAACTCTTGTTCAACAGGTCGACTATCGGACAAACTTTTGCAAATTTATCTTGTTTACCTAGCTGATCGCTATCTGCAAAATGTATGTATGGACTCCCTTATCCTCATCGGAAGACCAGTAAAGTTTTACACTGGGAAGAGTGTGATATCCGCTCAAAATCAACAATCCCAAAAATACTTCTAAATCATTTCGATCCAAGTCAAAGTTGGGACGTTTCTGATCTCTCAAATATTTTTTTTTGATTTTGAAATAATACGTTGCATAATATCTTTATTGAACATTTCCATATAATAGTCAAGTTCCGACATGCAATTCCTCAATGATATTTTTTATGCGAGTTTTTTCATTCGAATCAGCATCATTTCCATACTCAATGGGTTTTCTGCACCAGGTTACGTTTTCGACTCGATCTATTTTTTTAGCATTTGATGATTGCACATGAAACTGACTTACACTTGTGTCTTCTAATTCGTCTTCTTTATTTATATTTCTTATTTCAAATGTTCCAGGCACATCTTTCGGCAAGCTATTTATGTTACCCATATCATCCTCATCTATATCTTCTTCATCTATTAGGTTGTCAACTTCTGGAGGTATTAAACAAACAGCTATCTCATTATCTACATCCAGTTTTTCAACTATCACTTCGGGCTCTTTCATGGTCAAGGGCCTTTTAGGTCATCCTTATACCTTTTATCGCCCTTAAATATGGACCAACTATTAAAAAAAAAAGAACTTACCATGATAACTTCACGTTATCTGTGAATTTAACAGGATAACAATTTTTGTCAACTATTACTGAACACTTACAGATACCGTATAACTAACAGAAAGCACCTCAAATACAAAAAATACTGATAAAAGTCGTATTGGTATTCGATACTACTGATAAACCAAGCATACTGAAGACAAAATAATAAACACCACGTGTTTATCAGGTGTCAGGTTTACACAAGAAATTAAGTTGTATGTATTATACTTATTGTCCCATAGTTGCGTTAACGCAACGCTATATTCAAAGTCCTGAAACGATATTATTTTCTAAAAACAAATAAATTTTACGTTTAGAATATTATTACTTTGTCCGTAAGCTATAAAAATATCTTGTGAATGATAAGATAATAATACCTAAATAATATTTTAAACCATTTTTTGAGAATGTACCTCGCTTGTAATAATTTCTATAACTATTTTGCTATTTTTAACGGTATTTCGAATTATATTTTTTGCGTGGAAAATTTTTTTCTGAATTGTAAAATATTTCTCAACACAATACTATCAGCAATTAAAAAAAAAAACTTCAGTATGAATGAAAAGGAAAAAACATTCAATGTGTTGCGTTAATGCAACTATGGGCTTAAATAGGTTAAATAAATTCAAATAAAAATTGAAGAAAAATGCGCGTAAATAGACAAAGATTTTTACTAAAAAAGGTAAAAATCCTAACATATAGGCAACATATAGGCAAATAACTTATTGTTTATTATACAAAGCGAATTGACTCAATATTAACTTAACAAAATATATTTACAAACACATAACATAAGTAACGTAATAAATTAATACCTAAATAATTGTTCATTGAAAATTAAACATTGTAGTCACTTAAAATTTTATCATTAATACGGACAACTAAAACTATCTCTTCGATCATTTCAAATTTATTTGTATATTGAAACTGAACGTCCTACACCTTCTTCTACTTCTTGGAGATCTTTCGATCTGTTTAATTCTGAAGCTGCCTCTGGTTAATTTCCTGGGAGGTATATTGCCAACTATCTCTCCATCTTTTAGGTGGTCTTCCAGGAGGTCTTGAACCGGGCGGGTTGTTTTCTAGGGCAATTTTTGTGAGTCTATTCTCATCCATTCGTCTTACATGATTGTACCACATCCTCTTACGCTGCCTTCCCCATCTTACAATATCTTGAATTTTGCACTGCTCTCTGACGTATGTATTTCTCACCCTATCTCTTCTTGTTTTGTCCACTATTGTTCTTAGGGTTTTCATTTCGGCAACCCTTAGCATCTGTTTCGTTTTGTTGGTATCTTCGCGCACTTCTATGCCATATGTCATGATCGGTCGTATGCAATTATTGTAGATTCTAATTTAACGTCCTACGCCGATAGATGTAATTGGAGCATATTTTAGAGCGGATAATAAATCTGCATCAACTTGTAATTCTTCGGAATATGTTCCACTCAAACTTTTAGCAACATTAAATAAAAACGAGAAGCCTTCATTCTTGTCAAAAACATATTTCATTTTTTAAAAATTACTTGACTATTACTTCCAGTGCCCAATAAATTTATAATTTTAAATTATCTACTAATTTTAATGACACATAAATTTATTTCTTGTCTTTCTTGTAAGCTAATTGTGGTAACTCATGTTCATCCAGCCTCAAAAGTCCACTGTTGAACATAGGTCTTCTCTCCGTTGCAGATGATGTGAAGAGGCGAACATTCATTGTAAATAAGACATTCTCCAAAAGTGAGAAAAGATTATTTATTAACCACCTTTGAAAGAAAAATATTGCGACACAAATTTAGAGGCTCAAAAGAAAACGGAATTTGGTGAAGAAAATACAAACTCTGCATTATATTAAAGATACCACGATACGAATATCGTAATACTTATTAACACAGGACTGCTGCATTAGATGGAAAACGTTAAAAAAATAGAAAAAGGTGAAATACCGAACAAAATAAGCAAACATGTGTTATTAGGAAAAAGAACAAGAGAAAGACCAAAGCTGAGATACTTAGAACAAATAGAAAATGATATAACAACCTTAAAAATAAAAAATTGAATAAAAAAAGCACCAAACAGATCAGAATGGGGAAGAATGCTAAAGCAGTATAAGGTTCAAGAAGGGTTGTTGAGCCGGTGATGATGATGAATCATCCAAAATCGCAAAATTTGGTATCATTTTTGAAAACAAAACCTATAGTATGCTCAGGGATTTAATGTATTATAAAGCTATTTAATTTGCATAAGGTATATATTTAAAGAGTATAATATCGAATGCAAAGTTAATATTTACATGTGTTATTGACAGAAAATAATAAACACTCGATATTAATGGAATATGTTTAGTATTTTAGTATGTATGTACAAAATATTTGTTTATGTATAAGTCATTAAGCTCGTTTAGTTTATATTTTATTGCCAACTTTTTGCATTTAAAATCTTTTAAATGAAAAAAATAATGTAGAAAAGATGAAATGTCTTGATAGTAAGAATGAAGATTATTAAAATTGTAGACTCACAGATAATTTCTTGCAGTCTAGCTCCTTTAAAATTTTATTTTAGTGAATTTACCTTATGTATGGCTGACATCTTTTATGTACATTTAATTTTCTTTGTGTATCTCATAAGTAAAATCGTTTACGACATTACTAACACTACCGCTGTATCCAAAATGGACTAAATTGAATAGTCACATTGGCTATTGTGATCACTGGTATACCATTTTAAATTTAGCCAACATTTTTTAGTTTTATTTTAAAATTAAAAAAAAATGCGATAAGTTATGATTAAGAATTGTAATATGATAGCTGGAAATGAAAAAAAAAACATACAAAAAGAACTAAGAGAGGCCCCGAAATGTGTCAAGTAACTGAGAAAAATAATATGTTACTATATTTTTAAAATTTAAATATTATTTTTAACATTGAATAATTTACTTTTAATAATTATTTATTATTTATATCTTAAACAAATTATCTATCTGTATAAAGGGATAGGACCACAAGTCACACTGTTTTTCCGGTAGGGTAAATGCGCCCCCTAGGAAAGAAATCTAAACTACTATTTTTTCTACTACTTCATCTGTAATTAATTTTAATAATTTTAATAAATTCAAAATTATAGATTACTGTAATTGTAAGCCAAGATTTAAATACATTTACATTTACACTTATTATAAAAATAAAATGACAATTTAACAAACGTTAAAGTTTCGCCAAAATAAAATAAAATAAAATCAAATTAGTTAGTTTTTTGCAGAATCAGTCTCTGTCTTTCAATAAACTTTATTCCGGGCATCTATACCAAAGTATGGTAACGCATTCTTATGAAAACAAATGAAGGGGTGAGTGGATGAAGGAAGTAAGTAACAAAAGTAAGTTTTTGAGAAATTTAACTCCAAAGTTTTATTGCTGGAACTTTTTTATTAATCGATTTTTTAAACCGATTTTTTTTATTCTCACAGGTAGGATATGTATAAATTTTATTGTAAAAACAAAAATCCCCCCAATTTTTAAAAACTTATTTGAAAAATATATATTTGTACTTACCTCTTTTATCCAAAAACTTTTTTGTGTTAGAAATTATGTCTATACCAAAATGAAGGGGGTATGTGGACTTACCTCCTTTATCTAGGATAAATATTTGCATTTTCTTTTGAATAAGAGCTATAACCAGGAAAAAAATAACATGGATGTCAAGTAAACACTTATATTTTTGGTTTTACAAAAGACTGACAAACACTGAATTTCTAAGCAGCTTTTGAATCAGTCTAAGGATATTGTACCACCTTCTTAAAATTTTTGTTGCTCTATGATGGCTTCATAATACCACTTATCCCTTTCTGGAATAAAGCAAAGCTGTTCTTTTAGATTGTCTACCTTTTCTTTGCTTAAGGATCCAGTATTTTGGATATGACTTGGAATGTTGAATTCTTCAGGTAAAAGGGATGGGAATTTTTTCTGCTTGAGGATATATACCATTTTGAAAGGTGTGTAGTAATCGTAAGACTTCTTGAAAAGGTATGATCCAAAGATATCTACGCGAATCCACTGTATTCCAGTTTTGAAATTAACCTTTTCATTAAGAAGATCTTTTTTTCTATTCATTAGTTTCAAGGTTTTCATAATATTTTCCGTGTCTCTAAAGTGATGTTGCATGTCTATCACCATATTTTTCTTGGTTGAAGAAACAATCACATCACGATATTCATCAGGGATGTAAATGTTTTGATGTTTCTTTAGTCGTTTCTCAATACGTCCAAATGCTCTATCCGAGTCTAAGTACGAGTGTCCTACCTCTGGAAACTTGTGCTCAATCGTTTTAAAGATAACTTTGCCCACAAGATACTGAAACAAATATACCATCAAAAATTTTTTATTTTGCCCGGCACACGAGTCCGTCCACAAAACTAGATTGATTTTCGGTCCATGTGCAGAAAACGGTTTTTGCCACATTTTTGGTTATTATGTGGATTTCTAAGTTGTAAAACCACATTTGTCTAAGATAAAAGGCTTTCGAGGTACTAAGCCTAGGTAGGGGCATAGTTTGCTTTATGTTACATACACAGTGTTCTCTGATTTGCTAGCAAATTCTCTATCTGCTTTTTGAGATTCAAACGCTGATTTGTAATTTTCAGCGTGCTCTTCATTACTTTTGCCAGAATCGCATGTGCTACATGTATCGCTTTTGGAATAACCAAAAGACAGATTAAATTCATTATTAAAAATGAATCGGTATGTAGCCTCTTTTATTTGAAATTTTTCATTTCTTCCGTCAGTTCGGCATTTGTCTAGGTAAAGTTTATGCATTCTAGGGATCGAAAGTTGCGGTGAAAGATATTTTTTGTGAATATTACAATGCCCGGAGTAGTGCGACTCTTTTGCTGGGAAACTTTAAATATGCTCAATGACGTAAGCAGCAACTTCAGCAGGGGTCTTGTTAGGTCTGACTGCGTGTTTTTCCCTTCTGTCCAGTTCAGGAGCATTTTTCCCTGATTTTATTGAAGTTTGGATTAGGTCAACCTTTTTCAAGCTGATTGCAAACAAGGAAATGAAAGCCCGTTTGCATACGGTAGTTTGTCGGCCACTACAAGTTACATTGTATTGGTAGGTGGCAGTTTTATGCTTTAATGCTCCAGTTTTCTTTCTCATTGGTTCCCTTTTTTTAATGCTCTTAAAAAAAGGCAGTTTTTTGCATTTACATCTAGTTTGTAGTAGAAAGAAAATATTGATTCCCTTTCTTCTACAGTTATTGACTGAGAACACTTGTAACGGCAATTTTCATTGCACAAAATCGCAGAGTTAACGGTTTTAGCGGGTTTTACTTGGCCTATTTTAGAAATGTAAGCCAGACCACTTTCTCTGCACTTGGCACGTTTTCGTGCTTTCCATTCTTTAATCTTTTTCTGTCTTTTTCTAGTTACTTTTACTTTTAGTGGAAATATTTTTTTCTTGGTTTTAGTGGGCCAATTAAGAGCCACTTCATTTCCATTTTCAGGAAGAGCAACGATCTCATCATATGGAATTTACTTGTAGTTCAAAACTTTTTATTCTTTGTGGTATGGATAAAGGAAGTAAGTACCTTATCTTGTTACTTACCTCCTTCATTCACTAGATATTTAAAGTAGTATGGTCAATTACC
Organism: Diabrotica undecimpunctata; assembly: GCF_040954645.1. Lineage (NCBI taxonomy): Eukaryota > Metazoa > Arthropoda > Insecta > Coleoptera > Chrysomelidae > Diabrotica > Diabrotica undecimpunctata. Next base: position 147,108,003 of record NC_092808.1, read on the forward strand.
TCCTTCATACGCTGGCTATCTCAGTTATTTTAAATCATAGAAGGCTGGGGATAAGTGGAAAATTTAATTTAGCACTTACCACCTTCATCCATGCGGATAACTCATTTTCTTAAAAAATGTCACTTACTCCCTTCATCCACTCACCCCTTCAAATGTCATCCACATCTATCTATATAAAAGGCTAGAATGACAAATCACACTATTTGTCCAGTACAATAAATCCTAGGGTCATCTAGGAAAGAAATTTAAAATACCAACTAACATTTCAATCATATTTTCTTCTTAAAAGATACAGTTGATGTATTCCTAATTTATTCTACAAATGCATGATTTAAATATTTTTTGAGTCTTTTGTGGTGGGAATTGTGTGAGGTTGAGAAAAGTTCGTTGTATGGCGACGTATGATACATCATTGGGGAAGAGAGGGGGTGGCGAATATGTTGAGATATAAAAAGCACACATGGCAGCATTGCCAAAAGGGTGTTACATCATGTCTTCGTTTTTATTGGTCTGATTGGAGCTTGTGATGTGTTATATGAAAGGGAAGGATATAAACAATATATTAGGATAGAAAAAATCAATCGATTAAAATTTTGGGTTATTGGATTTTTTTCAAAAGCGGTAAGTTTGATCAAAAAAAACCTTGCTAAAGTTGTAAATCTTAAAATTCTTTACAAAAATGTTTGGTATGCTTTTTTCCCTAAAGTTACCATTCCTGAAATATTGCGATTCTAAGAGTCACATTATACATGATATGCAAAAATATGCAAACTTAAGACAAGTATAAATACCTATTTGTGTCTTTTTATATATATCATACTATTCTGAAAACATTTTTTTAAAAGAAAGTCAGTCCCTAACTAAATCCCCTCTTCCCACGTGGCCTTGAAAAACATCTGAATATTCTATTGTGCTATTTTATAGTTCTAAAAAATGTCTGTTTTGCTTTATTTGCGATAAACTTTTAAGTGAACATAAAACAGTTGTGGTTGATCGTGGAATGTCAAATTTAATCTAGGCTAGTGTCGCGAGAGGTGATGAGTTTCCTGAGTGTTTAAGAACTAAAAAATCCGTTACAATACACGTGGATTGCAGAAAACTATGCAATTGGAAGACTTCAATCGCTGCAGTAAAAAGAAAGGACAACGTGAGGAGGAACAGACTAGTACTTTAAAAATAAGTCTTCATCATCATCATCATCATTCAATCTTCGCTTCTCCACTGCTGGACATAGATCTCCCTCATAATTTTCCATCTATTTCGATCTTGTGCCTCTTGCATCCAATTCCTATGACAACGTTTTAGATCGTCAGTCCAACGTGTTGGTGGACGACCTCTGCTTCGGTAGGCATCATCTCTTGGTCTCCATTCCAGTATCCGCTTTGTCCATCTATTATCTGTCATTCGAGCCACGTGACCTGCCCAGTTCCATTTCAGTGTTGCTACTCTCTCTACTGCATCAGCCACTCCTGTTCTTTGTCGTAGCTGGCGATTTGGGATCTTGTCTCGTAGTGAAACGCTCAACATAGCACGCTCCATCGCCCTTTGACACACACGGATCTTTTGAACTATTCTCCTTGTCATGGTCAACGTTTCGGCACCGTAAGTTAACACTGGCAAAACACACTGATTAAACGTTTTTCTTTTAAGGCAAAAATAAGTCTACTTCGCACTAAAACGCGAGTAAGCGAATACAATATTTGTTTTAAAAAGTACTGTTTATTTTGTGGCAATGAAGCCAATGAAGAAACTGCACAGCATCTTGGAAAAAAATTTGTAATATGACTACACTAACATTCAAAAAATCCCTGTTGAAATTAGCTAAGATCATTCTGATGATGTTTCAAAAGCTGTTCTTGAACGTATTAATTTTGAGTATGATTTAGTTATTGCTGATGCAAAATACCCTGACAGTTGTTACAAATCTTTCTTAAAACCTAATATTGGATAAAACAGAGCCCTGCAGTGGTACGGGCATGTACAAAGAATGCCAGAGCATAGGTGGCCGAAAAGAATATTAAACTGGGACCCGCCGGGAAGAAGACGGAGAGGAAGACCTGCTACAAGATGGAAAACATACGTCGGAAATGCTATGATAGATGAAGACCTCAGAGAAGGTGACTGGGAGAATAGAGTGCTGTGGAGGACGAACGCGGCGAACTCATAATGGGAAAAGCCGAAGAAGAAGATTTGCCGTCCACAAGATGAAACTGTAAACTCTGCGATGGAGAAAATTTTTCAATCCATAGAAACGAGTAATAATTGTCAGTTTTCGTTGGATGAATTAAGGAATGTTTGTCAAGATGTAGCTTTAGATGACAGAACTATAAAAATATAAATATACAGAAATAAATTATTACAAATAAAGAAATATCTTTTTAAGTTAAACTGTGCACAGAGGTTAACCTTTTTTAAAAAACAAAAACAAAATCTCAAATATGATTAGATATATACCAAATATCAAAAATTGTGCTAACTATCATATGTTAATACTAAATCTTAAAACTGAGAACAATTAAAATGACAGCGAGCTAGGCCACGCCCTAACATCTACAGTTGTAATTATTACAATTTCTAAACTGTTTGGAAGCAATTTTTTCTTTTTCTTTTAAAAATCAACACAAAAGAGTTACCTGGATTTCACTAAAATTTCTTTACTTTAAATTTCTAAGGTTGGAACTGGACTTACTAAAATTTCTTGGGATGGAAACTGGACTTACACTCTCTGCCACACGAACAAATTCATCTCCAAACTGCAAAAAAGCCTGGGATGACAACCAGAGACAAACAAAACAAGGATGGAAGCTTTTTTTAACAAATTTGCCGGTTTTTGACGCCGACACTCACAGCGTCTTGACTGTTCAACGATTCTTCCAAACCTCACTTTAACTATTAACTGCTCACTACATATTTAACTGCTACCGTCACTTTATAGTATATTTCCATGATAAAAAAAGAAAAAACGTCAAGATATTTACGAATCAGGAGAAAGATTCGGATTACAACCAAACCAACTGCCTTGACAGCGACTTTACGTAGAGTGATGTAATTCTCTTTAAAATTCATTCGCCCACTCGGTATAAACAAAACATATAAACAGGAATATTTATTTAACGCGCAATATTAGGCGGCTTAACAATCAAAGAATACCGAGGAAATATGCATCTGTGATATATAAACAAAAAGGATTGAAAGAATATTTCGATATTTTAATAAGTACGGTAGGAAACGAAATACATTGAAAATATTCGTCGGTGTTTTAACATATACGAGAGGATTTTAATATATACCAAAGAATTTAAAAATGCTACAGTTTTAATCTGACAATATATTATTTATAAGCCTGGAAATACAATAAATGTCCTAATTTTTTCTTTTCTTTTCAGACGATGGTAAATTGCTCTTTGACAAAAAACTTTACTATCCTCCATTGAGATCGCGATTTTTTGACGACATGGGACGTAAGTATGTAAATCTAATCAACTCAGTTCTTATCATATTATTAAAACAAATCAAATTCAACAAAATTTTACATAAAAGAGCTACAAACACAGAATTACCAATAACCAACACCTGGATTAACTAATAATATGAAGCACAAAATAACATCAATATGTTTTGTATAAGTTACATTCTCTCCTTATTGCATTTTTTCAGAAAGAACTGTGTGATTATATTTATTACACAAATTAGGTGAAACAGGATTTTCTGTTTTCGATATGGTTTATTCTGAAATCATTATAAGACCAACATTTAATGAGGTATTCTCCGTCACAGTTTATTATAACTAAAGAAAGATTTGTCAGTTGGAAAGAAAAATATTAAATTAAATTATATTATGTTTAAAGGAAGGTTCTACAGAACATGAAAAAGAACAAATGCAGAAGTACAATTGTTTACAGTCCTCCAATCATCGTAGTAGTAGCGAATATTTACCGATACGAGATGGAGATTACACTTCATTTAGAGTAAGAGCTCAAATCTTACCTCAAAGCAAAAATTTATTAAATTGAAAATATCAGTTTTCTACTTTTTTGTCTCACTGGTATTTAAATTTTCCGCTCTATTCACTGATGTTTCTTATTCGCTGTTTTCACTGAAATTGACCAAAATAACCTTTTATGAACAGTATTGAGTCCACTTTGCGCTAAGAGCAAAGTAGTATCTTCTGCATTTCAAATGTATTAAATCCAAAATGGTGTATACATTTCCCAGAGCCATAATATATAAGACCATAATACGACCAGCAGTCGCGTATGGAAGCGAAACATGGACGCTAACAAAAAGAGAAATAAATAAATTGCTGGTGTGGGAACGTAAAATTCTTTGAATGACATATGGCCCTTGCAGAGACAGCGTGACAAACGAATGGAGGGGCAGATACAATAACGAGCTAGAGTCTTTATTCGGAAAAGAAAATCTAGTCAGATATATAAAGGTCAATAGACTCAGATGGGCAGGGCATGTGATACGCAGTAACGACAATCACCTTATAAACAATGTGTTCTGGGAAAGGCCAGAGGGAAGAAGGTCTGTAGGGCGGCCTAGAAAAAGGTGGAAAGATGCAGTCAAAGAAGATCTAGAGAAAATGGGAGTGCGACAATGGGAATTACTGGCATAAGACCGACAAACATGGAATGCAATAGTAAACGCGGCAATGACTCACAAAGAGTTATAGCGCCATTGATGATGATGATGATGATAATGATGATTTCTCAGAGCAAAACCATATTATATCCAACAAAAAGTATTATGTCCCATATAATGCAATTTAGAGAAAGCATTAAGTCCACAATCTTTTAAAATTTGGGAAGTCTGTGCTTTTTTAGGTGTGAATTACATAGTACAATACTTCGGTTTGTTAAGTTCGCTGTTTGCAGTGTATTGAAGCGCATGTTATCTTCGCTTTTAAACCCCGTGTCATATTTTTTGTTTAAGTCGTGCATGTTAAGTTAAATGGGCTAGCCAAAAATAAAATATAGAGCCCACAGAATTCTTCAGCTTACGCTGAACAGTAAAGAAAACGTGAATAATGGATCCTCATTAGTAGAAAATATTTCTAGTAAATAGAAATTCTAGAACGTAAGTATATACTTACGTTCTAGAAAACGTAAGTATTTCGACTGGTAAATAATAAGTTTAACTACATTTTAAAGACAAATGTTTTAAATTAACAGTGACGATCTTTTACATTCGTACGCCATTTAATAGAAAAGTTATACCTAATAAATTTAAAATAAAAAAAGGATTAATTATTTTGTTCTTGTTATATGAGATACTTAGTCACTTATAACAACTGATATTATTATTTTAGAAAAGTAAAAAAGATAAATCTCAAAGTTCTTGCCAATTTATTTCTTTTTTTTTGTCTGTACATCTTTATTTTTATTGTTTTAGACTACGTTGAAAGTCAGAATTCGGATGAGGCTATGGTTTTAAGGACCACATCACTGTCTTTGCTAGATGTATCTTACAACTTTGTTAACCTGCAGGAGAATACAACTGAAATGCAGCTAAATGCAGCTGCTGTTGTTTTAGATATACCTACAGACATCCCTTCTTCAAGTAGCAGCGTGCTTATTAACGAGATTAAGCAGCCAATACTGGAGCTCAAACCGTCTACAAATACAATACATCAAGACGAGGAAAATCCATTTGAATATTTGAGAACTTAATTTGTTCCTAGTATTATGGAATTTACATCCACACATGAGAATTAAGATAAAAATGATAAAGAGTTCATGGAAGCCGATCATCAAAGCAAAGGAAAGAAACAGTAAAGTACGAAACTACGTGGCAACGAAACCAATGAAAAAGAACAGGATGGCAGGCCAACAATATAAATATTTTAAGAGTAAAAAGACTATCAAGGAAAGGAAGGTGCGAGAACCTTGTAGAAACTGCCGTTTAAAATGCAATGAAAACATCTTAGATCCTCAGAGAGCACAAATTTACCGAAAATTTTGGAATCATGAGACAACCATAGATTAAAAAAGACAGTTTTTATGTTTTTGTTTTAAAAAAACGTGTATTAAAAGAAAAAGAGAACGAACAGATGCTCGAGCTGAAAAATTATAGCCATTGTAACTAGAAATATGTCTTTACCATTGAAGGAAAGAAATTTCAAGTCTGCAGTAAGTTCTTTTTGCGTACTCCAGATATTTCTCAATCTTTTGTTAGATGTGCACTTGAAAAAATGCAAACAAGTGGAGTTATAGAACGTGACAAAAGAGGAAAGCAGCCATCTACAAATAAAGTAAGGAATGAGGCGAATAATAGGAGTCGTGAGCATATAATGGCCTATAAATGTGAAGAATAACATTATAGTCGAAGAAGGACGACGAAAAATATTTAGGAGGTCACTTAAATATTTTTACAATGTTTAGGATGTTTAAAGAAGAATGTGATTTGAAAAACATTCCTTCAGACGAAGTAAGCAAAGAATGGTTTTACAATTAATTTTTTAATACAAAATTTTATTTATCATTCTCTGTTCCTTCAAAAGACACTAGTGGTAAATGTGATTAATTTCTAATCAATCTGAGATATTTAAAATCTGAAGCTAAGCAAGAAACATATAAGTGCAGTATAACAATGATTAGTTACAGACCGATAGACGGTACAACTTATAACAGGTAGACAAGGAGATGTACATCAATAGCCATGGACAAAAAGTTTGAATGATAGATTTACAAAAATGTCTCACTTGCCCAAAGCTAACTAAGTTTTTAGAGTCAAAACTTTGGTGTTTTATTTGTGCAATTTATGATTTAACGGAAAAACAGGCGAACTGTCTAATGTGGGATAAAGCCATTTTATTCAATAATGAATGAAATGGCCTCATGCTTTGTCCAATACATTTATTCATTACCTCAAAACACAACTTCAGTTGTTATTTGGACCGATAATTGCTCCCAAATCCGAAACTTACAAATGATTATGTGCTACCTTAATCTACTTTCGAGATATTCACATATAAAAGAAATCACTCACAAATTTATTTTGCGAGGGCATACGCACACGGAGGTAGACAGTATACACTCAGTGGATGGACTAAAAAATGTAAAAGATTGCAAAGTGTATGAAATGACAACTTCTAATTTTAAAGACTTTAAGCAACAGTACAATTCTTGCGATTCACCGTTTCAAAATAAAAAGAAAACTGACAATAACGAAAAGATTTTAATTTCACAAACAGTATTTATGCAATTCAGATCAGAAAATCCTGAGATTCTGAGCTTTAAAATAGACTTCGATTTGGAATTTCAGAGTATAGACTTTAACCGAAGAGTTGGTAGAAGAAACCATCAATCTGTAGAAGATTCTCTGATTTCTTTGAGAGATACCTTAAATTCGATTAGTACTAAAAAATTCAATGTCTTCCAAAGCTGCTAAAGTGGGTTTCAGGAAGGTTTCATGATTTTTTTTTTAATCTAGTACATAAACATACAATTCAGATTACTGATAATTAGCGGCAATATACCTGCATTTGTTTATTTTTTAATTATAATTTTTTTGTGTACTTCAAAAAGTTTTTTTTTTTAATTTTTTACTTAATAAAAATACAGTTGCGGTACAACCGTTCCTGTTTTTTTTTTAATACCACTTTTTAAGAAGTTTTTTAGTATTCGTATTAATGGTTTTGTTACAAACATTTCCCAATAATATTTTTAATTCTTTATATTCAAACATTTCCTTAATTATGTAAAATAGGTTCGATATTTTTTGCAATGGAGCTCCGTCTTTGCCATGAGATAGGTGGCAAATTAATATAAGTCATAGTCAAAAATTTATTTTTCAGAACAAAAATATGTTAAGTCCATTTTTTTTACAAAAACAGTAGTATTCAAAAAATTTTCTTTTTAGTGGCAAAAAAGAACAATGATCATTATTCACATTTATAAGAATTTGCTAAATAAAACTTACTGTAAATGGAAAATGTTACAAAATACTAAAAAGAATTATTATTTTCATTCTCGTGTAAAATTTATATTTTGTGACTTTTGTTCTGAGGTTAGGAAATTAATTTGGGTTTTGAAGCTAAAAGAGCTGTGCTATGAATTAAGATGAATGATTGTTCATTTAGATCATAAGAAACAGGATCTACATAGTGTGTTGTAGTATCACATTAAACCTTTGATAAGTATTGGAGTTGAATGTTTGTTTGTTAATCCAGCAATTACGTCAAACTTTCTGTACATAACATTTTTAATAAAATTAATATTCTAATAATATAACATTATATAACTTTAATTAATCCTAAACAATTCTCTCGGTCCCTAAACACTTTTCCGGAAACGTACGGTTCAGTTTTTACGAAGCGTCCATTGTTCCACAGCAATTTCATCTTGATGATAATATTGCACGACAGTCCATTGTTTTCCACTAAATAAGTTCACTTGACAATTTTGCGTAATTTGTATTTGTAATTATTTTACCGTTCGTAACATCAATTGAAATTTGGTGCATTTCAACAAAACATTTACCCACTTTTCGTCTTTTTGGGTCAAATTGCGAATATTATAAAACCACACAAAATTAAAATATTTTAGCTATTTAAAACAAAAGAATGATTTAGTAAAACTATATCAATAGGGTAAATGCCTCATGATCTTTATTATAGACATAAACTAGTTTTAAATTTATAAATATTGATGAAAATTGAGTTAAATCTTATCTTTTCATGTAGTTTATCGTATAGAAGATGTCCAAAATATTTGTCTTTTTATCTTGTAACCAAAGCTACTTTGTCTGGTAACTCCAAGGCTACTGTGTGGTACCATCTAATGGTTCTTCTTAACACACTATAATAGCTCGCCATTTTTTAGCCCTCTCCTAATTATTTTGCAACTTCACACATTTTTAACGTTTTTTGTTGATACATGTTTCTCTTATCCCTTCCATTCCCAACTACATAACCTTTGGAACTTTCACATCCAATTTAATCTCAAGCAATTCATAAAAAAATGTGTTACTTGCTCTCTCTTCACTGTTTTTCTGTTTAATTTGACACTCGTACATCTTAACGTAAGAATAATTTTGAGAATCACAAATTTTAAATAATTTTACATCATATTTGAAAACTTTTCCAGAGATGTATTGCTTAAAAATTAATCTATCTCTAAAAGGTATCATTGATTCGTCAATTACGACAACTTCTTAAGGAGTTTGTAGCGAAAAATTTTCGTAGTTCAACATTATCCGCAATCGGGATATATTTATTCTTCCTAATTCTTGAAGCCTAAATATTCGTCTGAGATAAAATTTGAGCAGATGAGCAGATAACATTTTTATTGGACTGATATCACAATCTAAAACATTATTCTCCTTGCGTTCCATAAAATACTATTTCTTTTAAGTTTACACCATTTACCTCTCCCCATTCTTCACCTTCCTCATTAGATTTAAACTCGATTGCCGATGGGAAGACGAAGAATATCGTGACTTAAGAACTTAAGGGAATGGTTTGAATGCAGTAGTGCAAATCTATTTAGAGCGGCAGTCAACAGGGTCCACATAGCCATGATGATTTCTAACCTTCGATAGAAGATTAAGCTTAAAGAAGAAGAAGCTCTTGCATACAGTTTAGCAGCTCTTTCCTTGTATGGAACAGTAATCATTGATATTGTACACTTATTTTAAGTATATCCCAAACGTACTCAATAGGGTTTAAGTAAGGGAATTGAGCAGGCCAGGTCAGTACCTGATATTGTTCTGCTCTTAAAAATTTCTCACGATTCTTGCAACATAAACACGTGAATTGTCGTGCATCAGCACAAAATTTTCTCCGAATTGTGTAGTATATAGAAAAACAATAGGTTTAAGAGTATGATCTCGATATTCATTGAAAAATATATTGACCCTATTAAAAAATATTGAAACTCCAGTCTAAACCATCAAAGTTTATCCTTGATATTTGTCAACTTGGGCGGTTTGCAAGCGAGATGCGTTGCAAGGTGTTCGACACACCCTCGATCTTCGTGAATCGTGTCGTAAATGAATGGAATGAATGGAATGTTTGCCTTTCCCGTTCTTGCCAAATTTGATGTTCTTTGGTTTATTCTAATCTTCTCGTGCAATTCCCACGAAATACTACTAGAACTCCAGCGGAAAGATTACCCTCAAGTAACCGATTCCTGATAGTTTGAGCAGAGACATTAATGCCATGTATGTTGTGAAGCTCACTTCTTAGCGAGCTAGCAGTAACATTGGGGTTCCTTAATGACTGAAGGCGAGCAAACCTGTCATGTACCGGTTGTTTTTTTCTTGTTGGACCAGTGTGTCTTTCCCTTACATCACAGATTCATAAAAATGCTGCTATTATAGTCCTACATCATTATCTTCATCAATGGCGCTACAACTCTTCGTGAGTCTTGGCCGCGTTTAATATTGCCTTCCATGTTTGTCGGTCCTGTGCCAGTAATTCTCATTGTTACACTCTCATTTTCTCTAGATCTTCTTTGACTGCATCTTTCCACCTTTTTCTAGGCCGCCCTACAGACCTTTTTCCCTCTGGTCTTTCCCAGAACACATCATTTATAAGGCGATTGTCGTTACTGCGTATCACATGCCCTGCCCATCTGAGTCTATTGGCCTTTATATATCTGACTAGATTTTCTTTTCCGAATAGGGACTCTAGCTCGTTATTGTATCTGCCCCTCCATTCGTTTGTCACACTGTCTCTGCAAGGGCCATATATCATTCGAAGAATTTTACGTTCCCACACCATTAATTTATTTATTTCTCTTTTTGTTAGCGTCCATATTTTGCTTCCATACGCGACTGCTGGTCATATTATGGTCTTATAGGTATATCCGGATTTTTGTATCTCGTGAAAGAAGTTTTGACTTCATTAGATGTTGCATTGCAAAGAAAGATCTGTTTCCTGCCATTATTCTCGTTTCAACTTCTCGCTCTAATTTGTTGTCATTTGTGATTGTTGCTCCTAGATATTTAAATTCTTTAACCACTTCGAAGTTGTGATCATTTATAGTAATGTTTTGCCTTGATCGGAGTCGTTCTTGTTTTGAGACGACCATGTAATTTGTTTTGTCTTCATTTATTTTTAGACCGATGTTTAATGCAGCTTCTTCAAAGCTCGAGAAAATATCCTTAATTTCTAATGTTGATTGTGCTACTGCGTCTACGTCATCGGCAAAGGCGAGTATGATTTTTGCTCCTCGAGCAGTAATGTCTGGTTTGATTTTTGGATATATTTTTCGCTTGACATATTCTAAGACCAGGTTAAACAACAACGGCGACAACGGATCTCCCTGTCTCAGTCCAGAATTTACGCAGAAAGCATTTGATATTTTCCCCCCTATTCTAGCTTGTGCAAAAGACTTACTTACACACATTTTTGTTATCGCAGCTAGCTTCTTGGGTTTTTTATACTATAGTCCTACAGTACTTGTAAAATACACAGTCTCTGCTACGTTGTGGATAAACATACCCTGTATCATACCAATAGCTCGTAGCTGTGTTTCACGATCAAGATGTTTCTTTGCATATAAAATTGTTACAACTGCAATAACTACAAATTCTAACTACACTTGGAGCAACAATTGTACTGAATATACTTTTAAATTGAATAGATTAACATTAAAATATTAACCTTTTTTTAACATCAACATAAACACAAATCGATATAGTAAATTGTGATAAGATATGTCCTACCCAACAAAGTTTAATAATAACAAAGTTTATTTTAGAGAACAGAAATATATTGCTTTTTGAAAATATACGACTCTTATTTCTTGTCCCCTAGACCATTTTAATGTGTATATAACAATCCCTACAAGTTACTATATATCGTCCACTTTCACTCCCTTTGTTTCAAAACAAATTCTTTGTACTTTGTTTTTGATAAAAAACGGAAATAAAGTTCCATTGACCAGCGCCAGCGATTGAATCCTTTTGGTGATTTACTTTTGTAAGCGGTTCCTTAATTGCGACCATTCTGCTTCTTGCCAAATCGCAATGAAGCAAATTCGAACCGATATCCGTTTTCGCAAAAGGAACGCGAATCTGTTTACCTAATGCAAACGTTCTGTGTTCCTTTGTTACGATCAAATAGGTCTGCAATTTCAACATTGTTTTCTTTAGAATTTCAATGCGCAAAATTGGTAATGTAATTCGATTAGCTATTGATTAAACCAGCGTAGTTTTCTCGAACGTACATACGGGGGCTTTGAAACTTTCTACTTTGAACATTCAGTATTTTACTCCGTCTAAAATTACGATGGTGTTACTTAAGTTTGAAGTTTGTATTAAGTGCATTTTTCTCCAAAAAATGGCAAACAAATTTTAATCGTCTTAAATAAATTTTTGTCAACTAGTTCTTACAAGACCATGAAATAATGTCTTTCCAACAAAGCTACTTCGTAAGCAACTTCGTCGATCCCAATTGACAGAGGAGTCCAACAGGGTGATACCTTATCGCCTTAACTGTTTACCGCAGTAGTAGAATATGCTTGTAAAAAACTTAACTGGGAAGAAAAATGCCTGAAGATTGACGGTAAAAGATTAACAAATTTCAAATTCGCAGACAACATAGTTTTGTTCTCAGACGACATCAAGGAGATATGTACAATGATACATGAACTGCAGTTATTGTGTGCCAGTGTGGATGGCTTCAAAACAAAATTTATGACAAACCTAGTACCTAGCGAAAATATCAATATTGGAGACAACGAAGTAGAGCTGGTGGAAAAATACATACATACAAATACTTTGGACACGAAATAAAGATCACAAGTGACAACCAAACATATTAACTACGAAGAAGAATAAACCTAGCATGCGCAGCCTATGGAAAACTCTAAGACATCTTTAAAAGCGATATATTAATTTCTTTAAAACCTAAAACATTTGACTAAAGTGTTTTGCCTGTGATGACCTATGGTGCTTTAATTTTGACATTGACAGCTACAACTTCTAAAATGCTGCAAATAGATGAGAGGAAAATGGAAAGGTCAATGCTGAGTATATCGCTTTATGACCGAGTTATAAATGAAGACTTAGGGTGGACGACGAGATTGCTTGAGAGGAGGTCGAGGTTGGACAAAAGAAGTAGAGGAAGACTCTGTACTCGTTGGACTGACGATCTTAAGAAAATGTCAAGACATTGGATGAAAAGTGCTCAAGATATAGGGATTTATAGCAAGAATATACAGTTACACTTACGTCATCTGCGAATCTTAAATGATTGAGATTGTCTCCATTTATGTTGATAACATACTTGTTCAGATCTGCCCTTTTACTAGTATGTTCTAGAAGCGTCGTAAATAGTTTTGGAGAGACGGTGTCTCCTTGCTGTAATCCTTAATGTATACAGAATTAACTTATTTCTTGTTCAGATAGTCTTACGCTAGCTGTGGCATTTTGGTACATATATTTGGTTATTTTACTGTAGCGATGGTCTATTCGGCATTCTGCCAATGGTTTTATTATTTTTTGGTGGCTTATGGTATAGAATGCTTTCTCGTAGTCCACTAATATCAGTGCCAATGGTTTGTCAGTGCAATTCTGTGTATTATTTCTAGAAAAACTAAAATGTAATATTGTTATTATGTATATATATCGCTGTTCCGGAAGTATATTGACACAACTGTAAAATTAAAAAAAATTACTTTATGGTATTGGAGGGATTAAAACTGCATTTTCTACATTCCTTCTACAGAGGATTTTGTAAGTTCAATATTATGACAATTTCGAAATATATAGAAAATGCAGTTTTGATCCCTTCAATAAAATAAAGGCATTCTTCAAAATTTTACAATTGTGTCAGTGTCAGTATACTTCCGGGACAGCGATATGTATTTTTTAAACAACTTGAAAAAACAATATCAATATAGTTAAAAATGAAAATTATTAACACAAGTTTTGTTTCTATATTTGTGGGTTAATAAATATGTAAATTTTTCTTTACATCGATTGTAAAATATTTAACCGGCAATTTAATTTCCTACAAACATTAATACTTTAAATCTTATCAGTTTGCATGGGATTTTCAAGTCACCGAAGTATTTAAAACCCAATTACCCAATGCTTCTTAGATAGTAGAGATAATTAATACCAAAAAGTTTTCCAAAATCAATTTAAACAAAAAACAAGTTAGTCACTTTATGCTAAATGATTTGCAATAAGTTGAATATAATTGTGTACTTAATTTTCCATTATTATTTCGTAAAGATGTTGTTAGTGGTGAAGTATTGGTATTGGATTTCAAGAGGATTAGCTATATGCAAAAATTAAATTTAAAAATCAATCTCAGAAACAAAATAATTAAAAAATTTGCAAAAAAAACTTATTATGTAGATTTTTTTCTATAAGGGGAGAAATAATACCTTCTAAAGGAAAATGAAGCATGAATACAATGTGTTAATCACTTTATTATATATAATAACATATATATAATAATATTTGAAGTTAAGATTACATTAAAATCTCGATCTTAAAACTATACTGTAGTGTTTTTCAGGTCTCTCCAGGTTTCCAGGGCGACCCGTAGGAGAGTCTACCTAAAAAACACTACTTTCCGGTCTTTTTCTTGTTTTGCTTATTCCCATTATGAGTTTTCTGGTTTTAATTTCTACAGCACTTTATTCTCTCAGTCCCCTTCTATGAGGTCTCTATCTATCATAGCATTTACTATGTATGTTTTTCATCTTATAGCTGGTCTTTCTCTCCGTCTTCTTCCGGTATATATAGCGATGTAATAAAAATATCAGAAATGAAAACAGAGACCTTCTGACGAACCTCTGCAGCATGAACGAAATACGAATTAATAATACATTTTTCTCTCACAAAGAACAACATACATACACCTTTGAACAGTGTGGGACAAAGATCTATGATATGACTATATTCTGCCTAATAAAAACACTTATATCTGATAACAGAACACCAGAATATACCACAAAGATAAAAGTCGAAAGCTTACAGGATGACTTTCACAAGATACTAATTCCAAAAAAGAATAACCGAAAAAAGCAGAAACACATATATTTATGACAGAAAGTGATGGAGTCGAAGATAGCTGGCGAAAATTAGGTCTAATATCTTCCTCTCTCGCCAAGCCTCCAGCCTCGGCCAAGGAAGTTCTTGGTGAAAGAAATATAAATAAAAATTAATTCTCTTTGCATTTAGAACTCCATAGTTTCTTACAGAAGTTAAAGAAAAATGTAAAGAAAAAAGCTTACCTGAAATACATGTCAGGTTACAAAACACAAGAGGCATACCATAATTACAAGAAAATAAGAAACGAAACACAAAAAATTAATCACTGGTAACGCTTTTTTAAAGAAATGTTCCATTTTAAAAAAACTCTATGCAGAGGAAGAACAAATGACGCTCGAACTGAAAACAACAGAAATTACCACAAATGAAGAACTTAATGTAAATGTACAGGAAGTTCGAAAAATACTTGAAAACTTAAAGAACAGAAAAGCAGCAGGTAAAGACGGAAAATATATAAATATATATATATATATATATATATATATATATATATATATATATATATGTATATATACACACAATTATAATAATATAATTTACATCATTTACTTACTATAATAAAAGCTTAAAAATATAAATGATAAATAAAAAAATATAAATAATAATATAATAAGTTTTCTTAGTGTTTAAAAACAATGGTATATTTTATTTTTAAAATATATCCGATAAATTATACTAAAATCTAACAAAAAATTAATGTTACCACAAAAAGTGCATAAAATCTCTATTTGCTCCGCCTATGTGCAAGCGCCGTTGGGGAAGCCACCAAAAAACTATAGCTTTCACTTGTCGCAATTGCCTCTTCTTCATGTAAACAAAGAAGAACGCTTAATGTGTCTTCAGTTGACCGTACGACTTCCTACACTCAGCAAAGTCCCCATGAGCTGCGAGCTCGGTACAAAAAATCCAACAACTATGGACGAAATATGCGTGAAATCGAAACCAACTTTTTCTTAGCATTCAGGTCAATCAGATATTAATTACGAAAGGAAGAAAAAATCGCTGTGAAGTGCAATCCTAATGTCGGCGACGGTGTTTAGTTGTGGTGTTTTTTGGAGAGCCGCTGTTCTGGTGTTAGTTCTTGTGATAAAAGTGAGGACGGTGCCCAATGAAAGACAGGCTCAGGAGTTGCTGCTTTTGGATAACTTGGGCAAACGGGGAGGCGTATCGACTAGCGATCATGGGACTCTTATGGATATGTTGGGGAGAAGTATGTATACAAAAAATTTTCAAAATAAAAATATTTATGATTAAACAAAACAAGCGAAATAAAAAAATCAGCAATTGCAAAAAAAAATCAGCAATTGCAATAATAAAAAAAACTATATTAATGTTTTCACAAATTGTTTGTTGAATACGTATTTCTGCCAAAAACACAAATTTTTGAACATGTCACGTGCTTATGGTCTAATCTATTATTATCGTGTTATAATTTTCCCTTTATTAATAGTATTAATAAAATAGCACAGTCTGGTTAAAAGAAAGGTCCAAAAATGTTTCGCAGATATCTGAAGCTTTTAAGACATAAGTGGGGGTTACTAGATGACGAATAGATGAAAAAGTACTCATATTTTTACCTTGCGTTTTTCCAAAATTCGTCAATAGTCCCTAACTTCGTTCCTATTGATCATAGAAGGTTTTTTTTTGAGTGAGTTTGAAGTGAATTTTTTTACCAGCTATCCAATGGTTGTACGTACAAGTCTGTACATTAAAAAATATACCAGTTATTACAATTGTTTATAAGTAAAAAACATACCCCATTTTCAAACGTTTATTTTGTAAATAATTCCGATGAAAAGGCCATTTTCATTTAACTTCTGAGATAGTTTAAGTCTTAAAGAATCCTTTGAAATTTGCTAAATGTGTCTATCATCATTAACAGAGCAAGTTCGCTAGTTTAAATATTTAGCCTTAGGGATAAATCAATTTTTAAAATCAACTTTTAAACTATTTGACCGATAGGGGGGAAATTTCGCACAAATTTAAAAACGGTAATTCCTCGATGCTCAAATGTATTAATTTTATCGATGCTCAAAACATTTTATTTTGTTAATAAAAAAATTAATAAAATTTATAAATTAGTGCAAAAAACTGCTTGTTTGCAAATATCTCCGTAAATTATTTATCAATTTTAATTTAAAAAACGGGAAAATAAAGATATTCTTGATATAAAAAAATGATATAAATTTTGTTTATGTATAATATAAGGGAAAAAACTTAGTAAAATATAGACAAAAAATCAAATTGTGATCATAAATTGTTGTTTAAAAAATACGCAAGGTAAAAATACGAGTACTTTTTCATCTATTCGTCATCTAGTAACCCCTACCGATGTCTTAAAAGCTTCAGATATCTACGAAAAATTTTGCCACGAAATCGATGATTTTTGCATAACCACACTGGGCTAAAAGGGCAAATTTATATTATGTATATTATATCTTGAGTCTTACACTTTTCCCAAACATTACTGTAGTTAATTATTATAATATTGCATTTTGATAATTGAGAGCAGTAATAAAAATAAAGTCTTTAACTTTGTACATTTTAATAATCAAAAATTTATAAATCTGGTAAGCAAAATGTTTTTTATTATACCATAACCAAATTTAAGATTATTTATCCTATAAATAAACATTTATTATTTTAAATTCATATTATCTATCGTTAAAAATTCTTAATAGTCTAGGCAGGATCTGTTTTAAATTGGACATTTTCCATAGAAGTCTATTATTTTGCTGAAAATACTTCAGGATGTACCTTATATAAATAATTATATAATAATTATATAAATTGAATAAGATCTGAAAAATATTGAATATTTTTTGTTTTTTGCGACCATATTTTCGTCTACAATATTTTCGTTTGTTGTTTAAAAATAGCAATAATTGAATCAAAATTCTGTAAGTGCAATTCAAAATAATTGCATGAGTTTAAACATGGCATCAGGATTCTTTGGACTCCCTTGGAGGGAACTAAAAAGGAGAATTGTTAATAGCCGCGTAAAAATCTCTTGTTCCATCGTCACTGCTAGATATCGCAAATGAAAAGAACATTGTTCAACATTTTAAAGAACTGCAAAAATACATTTTTACGGCTACAAGATGTGAGGTGCGGTCAATGGCTTATAAATTAGCTGAACAGTTAAAAATCAAACATAATTTTAATAAAACAATTCAACTGGTAGGCATCTATTGGCTGCATTTTATTTTAAATCGAAATTCTAAGCTGCCAATAAATAAATCCGAGGGGAAAATGTCACAAAGTATTTTGATTTGCTTCAAGATATTTTAGTAAAAAATTTCTTTTTTAATAAACCTGATCATGTTTATAATATTGACAAAACTGGACTTCATTTAAATAATAAATCCGATTATGTTGTGGCCGGAAACGGCTCTAGAAGTCTTTCTAATGTTACATCAGTAGAAAAAAGTAGAGACAATATCCGTTATTACTTGTTGCAATGGAGAAATCATATTTCTTCCATCTGCATTGTTTTCAAAGGTAAGAATAAAAACCTGAGTACAAAGATGGTATGCCCCTCTATCTGTCATCCATATGTCGCAGAAGTCAGCTTATGTGACGGGTAAAATCTTTTTTTTTTGCTAAAAAATCATTTTCTTCTCAGAAAACTACCAGAGACAGTATTACTTATATTATATGGTCACAGTTCTCATTGTAATTTAGTTAAGATGTTAGAATTTGCAGAACACAATATTATTTTACCATTATTATGCATATCTAGTCACAAAACACAATATTTGCAACCGTTACAAAGAGCTTTTTTAAGTCATTTAAAGCATTTTATTACACTTCATATAACGTATTTATAAAAGCTATTTCTACAACGAAAATAAACATGCCCGCATTTGGCAGCCTTTTAAATGGAGCTTGATCAAAAGCAGTAACTGTAAGCAGTGGGATCTCCGGATTTCGCGCTACCGGTATTGTATCATTTAACTCTCATATCGTTCCAGACTATGCGGTGTTAAAAAATGTTCAGCCTCAGACGGATAATCCTTAACCAGGCTCGTCCCGTCAGGTACCTAACAGAACGGTTAAAAATATTCCCCATCCAGGCTGTTCTCATCAGGCACCTATAAGAAAGGTTGCAAATAGTTTACAACAATCTTCTTATCAGACATTAACTAAAAATGAAAAGTAAGTTACTGAATCGTGAGTCTAAGCTGAGAATCTACAAAACAGTAATTAGACCAGTGGTCACATATGGATGTGAAACGTGGACCCTCTCAACCACTGATGAAAATCAACTGAGAATATTTGAGCGCAAAATACTAAGGAAGATATTTGGACAAACCCAATGCAGCGATGGTTCGTGGAGAATTAAAATGAACTACGAGCTGGATAAACTAATGCAGAGCGCAGATATTGTCAGATTTGTAAAGTCACAATGACTAAACTGGCTTGGTGACCTAGAAAGAATGCCAGATAATCGAGCTGTAAAAGTAGTCCAGAGATGGAAGCCCCAAGGAAATAGAACAAGAAGAGGGCTTCGTAAAAGATGGATGGGCGACGTAGAGAGGGATCTTAAAACCATGAACACTAGGCAGTGGCGAAGGAAAGTATCCGACAGGGCAGAATGAAAGAACATTTTTAAGCAGGCCAAGACTCACAAACGGTTGTAGCGCCATTAGAAGAAGAAGAAGAACTAAAAATGTTTCTCTTGGACCTGCAATATTAAATATCTCTTTATCTGACTCGCTAGAATTTAAGTTTAAAAATTATTTTATATGGGATTACACCACAAGTGATTCTAATAAGAATTACATTATACCTTTGTTTTTCGATTTATTCGATTTGCAATCCGGAAATCGGTTTCAAAAAACATTTAAAATAAAAACTATTAATTATCTTAATATTGGAGATATTATTTGTGGCTTATTCCCATTTAAATATAAATTTTATTAATTATCTTTACCAGTAAATGTAAAATGTAATTCCTATTACAATCAATTATTGTAGTTTAATATGGTTTAATCACATTATAAAACAATATTTAAATCGATATAAGAAATGTCTACTAAAAGCGATTTATCTATTTTATTTGAATGGTAATATTCAACCAATTTGACATAACCTAATTGCATACATATACCTAATGCATAAATGTTAAGATCAAATGCCGTTTTCAGCCAATGTGATGAATGCTAGAATACTTTCAGGCTGACTTAAAAAGTTAGTTCTCATTAAATAGTAAAAAAACGATACATATTTCGAAAATGGGCGATATGCTGGTGACCAAGACACGTTTTGTCAATTTTTGCAGTAACTGGTCAGTTATCAAGTCAACCATAAGCGACTAATCTTTTTCAATATAACGTTCTTAACTTCATCGCATTTAAATTTCCATACGGGTACATTCATTTAGAAAGTTACATTTAGTACTCTGTATTTGCACCAATTCTTCCGGTTGTTTGATTGAAAAATGTGTGAGACCTAGTCTCACGCCTTTTCTACTTTATTTTTCGCTCTTTTTCCATTGTTTTTTCCTATTAGTGGTATTGATATAAGAAAACTTTTTAAATTTCTTGTTGCTTTCCATTACGAGTAGTGGGTGATATCTGTTGGCGTTAGTATCTAAGTAAGTATCTTTGTATATATTGATTTTTTGTATACCTTCTTTTTTTGGAAAATTTTTCCTTTAGCTGTTAAAGGACAGGATTATTTCAACGCTGACTGGTTAAAATCTTAAAGATGATATTTATGCAGCTCTCTGTATGTTTTTTTGCAAAGTTAGTCACTGACAACTCTATATCTGCAGTTGTTTTTAATATTTTAAAACTTGGGACTATTGCTTCATCTAGAACTTCGTAAAATTTTTTTTAATTGGTCAAAAAAAAAACATCCAAGAACATGTCTGGACTAGGTGTAGCTACAATTAATTTATTATCGATTTATTTTGTGATATAGACGTCAAGAAGATCTGGTATCTAATTGGTATTCTAAGGCCAATTTATGAATTAAGACAATGTTGAATTGAATTTAATTGCTTACATTCTTTAGTGGTTATAATTTTTGACTCCTATCCCATCATTGTAATCCTGTATAAGAATGGTAATTCACAAATCTTAAAAACTAATTCAAACTTATTCAAAACTGCAAAATCAAAACACCAATATAATTAACATGAGCGGCTTACCATATAGGACAAGGTTAGCATATATGGACAGTTGGAAATGAAAAAAAAACTGATAGCTTAAAAAATTTAGATATGGAAAATTGAAGGGAAATAAAAATATACAAGCAGAGCAGCTCATCATCGCACAGGACTCTGAAGACCTTAGTTACATGAAGCAAAAACTATTAGACGAGTTTACAGGGTGGGTTTTGGAACTAAATATGGAAAAAATATGTACATAAGTATCGGAGGAGATCAACATAACCTTCTCGTAGAGGAAAATCAAGAGTGATGAAAACTATGTGACGACTACAAATACCTAGGAGTATAGATCACTCAGGACGAAATAGGGAATAATACAGGACGGGATAATACACAGGGAAGGAAAGGCATAGCCTTACTGAACAGCGTACTGTGGGATAAAAACATCTCTAAAGAAAATAAAAGAAAAATATACAACACCATAATAAAAATTATCACAACATATGGATGCGAAGTGTGGCCCCTAAAAGACAGAACAGAGAAAATGCTTAGAGCAACAAAAATTGACTTTTGGCGCCGCTCGACGGGAATCTCCAGACGCGACAGAATAACAAACGGGAGATTCCGAGAAATCATGGTGGATACACATAATATTGTTGATGACATCAAAACGACACAACTCAGATGGAGCGGACACGTAAGGAGAATGCCGGAGAATAGAATACCAAGACAAATTCTTGAATGACAACCAAGAGGTAGGCGGAGACCAGGAAGGCATAGAAGAAGTTGGAGAGAAGGAGTTGATAAAGAAATCAGGTAAAGAGAACTGGAGGACGATCTATGAAACGATAGAATGAGATTGGAAATCGGAAGACGTCGAAGAACGTTGAAAACCGACATTTTTCTACAATTGGAAACGGCAGCAAAACAGGTTGGTCTAGTCAATAACAAAGATAAAACCAAATACATGTTGGTCACTAAGGATTCTATAGCAAATGAGAAACAAGAAACAGCGTTTGGAAGTCATATCTTCGAACGTGTTGACAGCTTCACATACCTTGGCTCGCTAGTGACTACTACCAATAAAACAAGCGAAGAAATTAAAAGACGAATAAACCTTATAAATAGAGCATACTATGAAGTTCAAAAACAATTTTACTTAAGAAATATCCACAGAAAAACTAAAATTATTATATAGAAAACATTGCTGAGTCGACTCACATACGAAGCGGAAACATGGACTCTAACGCAGAAGGATGTAAGAATTCTGGGAATATTCTAGCGTTAGATATTCCGCAAAATATTTAGAGCTATAAAAGATTAATGTCAGTGGCGCAAAAGATTTAATTTTAGATTATACCAACTCTTTAATAAACCAAATGTCGTAACGTTCATTAAACCACAGCGAGTTAGATGGATCGGACACATAATACGAATGTCTGACAATATGATTCAATATGATTCAATATGGCAACACGTTGCCAGAAACCGAACAGAATGGCAACTAATCTTAGAGCAGGCTAGGATACACAGAGGGTTGTCGAGCTAAAGATGACAATAAAACTGATAGATAGATACATCTAAAAACAAAGATTTTTAAAGAATGTACATTTTAGTATTGATTTATGATGCAGAAACTTAAAGACAGAACAGTGATACTGCATACATGAAGTAAAACTGTGCCAAATACGTGGGGAGAATGCATAAAATTAGGTGCACTTAAGGCATAATGAATTGGCGTCACATATTTCAGGCATATGGAGTTAGGTGTTGACCCCAAACACCGTGAACAAATGATGTAAAGAGGATTAAAATCAACTGAATTTACACGGCACAATTTCTAAATGCTACAGACTGTGATAGTGATGACTTGAATGTCTACCATTTATTATTTTCTGCCATATCTACTCTTTGGTTATAATTTGTATATAAATAATGTCTAATTTACCTACTGTTTATAATAATCTTTGCTCTTTTATAAAGACTGTAAGATGCTCTTTATTCATTAATTTATTAGCTGTTCTACTTCAATGACTGTACTAGACCCACTAGTAAGCTTTTTTGTCTGTTCATGCACATCTCTCAATTTTTTCGTTCATTTACCTTTTTAATGTGATATTTCTATACTTCTGTTTTTTGCAGTTATTCTTAGGTTTACATGATTCCTTTTTCTTTATATATTGTCTTATATTTCTTTAATAAAAAGTAATTTCTTCTCAAGCAAAATTTCTTAAAGTAAGTAAGATATTTCATCTAAAATGCTAATTAACTACAAAGTTAACATTTATCTACACAAAGATAAACATAAGCTGTTCTTAACATTTCCTCTGGCCGCATTAAATTTTCATCAAACTTCGAGTGTTGATAAGTCTCTCGAAGTAGGCAATATAAATTTATAAAGTTGGTAACGTACACTTTCTCAAAGATGAAACGGATTCGCTCGAAACATTTCCCATCATTTCACATTCATTATAATTATTGTCGTATAGAAGTTTGGTTAATCTCGGAAAGATTCGCGTGACTGGGAGATAATTAAAACGAGAATATCTGAACGACCGTTAACAATGATAGTTTCCTATTATTTCTATTTATTCGATGTGAATTTGCCAAAAACTGGTACAGAAGGATGTTAATGTATGAGACAACAATTTTGGGAAATTATATCAAAGATTTAATTAAATAAATGACGAAATTTCACTGAAATTATAAAACTAGTTAATAGTTTTAGATCTTGTCATAATATGTCAATTTTCAAAAAATTTTAGTGGATTAAGTTTCTTATTGCATCATAATTTAGTAAAAAAAAATTTCCCAATCTAAAGAGTTTCTGAGATATGTCTCTAGGAACATTATTCTTCCCCATTATTTCCCTGGCAGTATATAAGGTTTCAGGTATTATTGGAAGAACTGGAAGCTACACGCTATAAAGACACTCATTGTAATCGCTGTATGCTGTAAACAATATTACGGAACGACTGTTGTAACAAAATTTAAAAAGATCTGTGAACTCTGAAACATTTGTTTGATTCATTGCTTATTAATGCGAGTGCAGATATTTATACAAACCCATTAATTTCACCAAGCTTCAATAGCGGACAGTGGATACCTTAAGAAGATGTCTACAGAACTAGGGGAGTGTCCTCTAGTAAGTTGTACCGATGATATGGGACGTGTAAATTTGAAAGAAGAAACGTGAACAATATAAAGAACTATGGAAGCATTTAAGGAAGAATAGGAGAAAATTACTTAAGTCGTCTATGCCTCGTAGCTAGTTATCAAATCTATCTAAACCCAGACAAAACACAGGCTGTAATGTTTAGTCACAGAAGAAGTGTACCAAACCGTGAAATCACAATTGGAAACACCCCAGTAGAATGGACCAACCAGGCTTAATACCTAGGGGTGCTATTAGATAAGAAACTAACGTTTACTGAGCACATAAATCAACAAACATACAAAGCGAAAGCGTTGAAAAGTCAGCTCTCAACACTTATCGGAAGAAGAAGCAAACTGAGATTTAAAACAGGAAAGAGATACAGACGACCCAAAATCAAATAGTCAGAGATGCACTAAAGATACCAAAGTAGGTACCTTTGAGATATGTATACAGAGACTAAGGACAAACAAGAATCCTACGCACGCTAGATGAGAGAGCATATGAAATATTTAACGCACTAAGAAACCACCCAAGCAGAATGTTAAGAGAGCTGACTAACTACAATGAAAAAATCAGGACGGTACACAGAAGACCAAAGCAACAGATAGCTGGATATAGGGAGAACTCAAATGAGTAAATAAAGAGCGAGATGGTCGCAAAGAGGACGAAAAAGAAAATGCAGTCAATCAGAAAACACGCCAAAAAAACTCTGGCGAGGGGGACGTTTCTCTTTTAGGTTTTTAGGACTCTGGCGACAGGGTACGCTTTTAGGTTAAGAACAATATACACGGGGTGTGTGATGGCCGTATACACCTGGGAACGCACACTCCAATACACGCACACTTTAGGATAAGGAAAAATGGAAAGAATTGTTGCCCAGGCATTTTATAGTCCCGAAGCACCAAGGAAGTACAAAAAAAAATTGTGTTTTCTGATTAAATTACTTAGTTTTAATTACTTCTGATACTTCCATTATAGCATCTCAACGTAAACATAAACTCACAAACTCAAATATAGAAGGGGCCCGTCAGGCCTTCTATATACCGCAACGTGGACTAGGCCCTTAAGGCAGATCAAGTGAAATGATCTATTCGCGAAATCCGAGCACTGAGGTCATGTGCGGCATACATGGGCTTGGTGGCCGGACCCCACTCGGATGCTCAGCAGGCGAGGAGAACAAAATTTATTTTGCCAAATCGGCGGCTGAGTGGCCGGGCACACACTCTTTTCCGGACATGGAGCCATCAGCTCAGGCTGGCGGCTCCATGGTCGGAACACACGCTTTTTTTCTTTTTTTCTTTTAGGGACTCAAGTCCCGACGTAAAGTTAGAGTAACTTTTATAGAGTCAGTAAAGTAAATAGGGAGAAAAGCCTACATGTGGCTACCCCTACAGTTAGGTGGCTTAACCACAGTCAATAAAAACAAAGGGTGTCTCATTACCCAGGGCACCTTAAGTAACGTTCAGATCATAAGCCTCCTCACGTAAGTCAGACGATGAGGAGGGGTGGAGCAAAAGCCTGGGGGTCAGATAGGTACCACTTCGATTAGCGAAGTGTGACCGGTTTGATCTTCGGACATGTGGATCCCACTCTTACAATGGTATACACATCTTCCTAGGGGCAGGGTTGATCACTGCGTGTGTGTGTGTGTGTGTGTGTGTGTGTGTGTGTGTGTGTGAGCTAGTTATCATCACTGAATGTCTTTTTTAAGTTTCAAGTTCACCGTATAATGCACGATTTTTTGGAATGTAATAAAAAAATATTTTTAATTGTATTAAGGTATAAACTTATGCATAAAAATAGTAAAAAAATCTAGCTTTCAAAAAACATTAATTTTTTGACAAATTTTGTTCTATCATATATAATACATAGCGGAAATTTTTTATAAAACAATATATAAAGTATAATATGTTATAATAACTAAATATCTCAGTTGAATGGCATTGATGAAAATAATTATTATTTTTGTTCAGGCAAAGATATAGTTCACATTTTGAACATTGAATATACGAAAAAGAGGTACACTTTGGCATCTTGCATCTCTGTCTTGTGTGTTTGTACAATGGCCAGTGTGAGTGACCATCAAGCCTTATGTCTCTTGGAGAAATATACGTTGTTATTGTTAACCTTTTTTTTCTGCTATTTCTTTTTCAAGATCTGATGGCCTTCCTCTCTTCAGTCAACGATTACTTCCAACATTGCATAAGTTTCATATATTACTCTGCCTGCTTTTCTCTGAAACATCGACTATAAAGAAGCCACGAATTTACAAGCGTCATATCAAGAAGATGACAGAATAGCCTTATATACCACTTTTTTAATTAAATTTTGATTTTGTAGCGTTCAATGAGGCTATCCATGAGGTCCTCCCCTCCCATATGTTGGTTATATTCCTGAACCCACCTAGGGCATTTAATGTTGATTTTTTGCTTTCTTTTTCTATTAAACCTTTTAACATTTCCTTTCGGAAATTATCCAGCATATGTTGACAACAAACAAACAGTCCTGTTGTCTCTCCAGGCCACTGAACGATATTTCCACGCTTTCAAAGTCACACACATACTCAACTGAAGTCCCACGATCCATTTTTTTTGCTTCACCTTCAGATGGCAACTTACACTTTGGAATACGGTTTCATCTAAGAGTACCTAGGGAATATATACCTTTGTTAGCAAGATAATGAAGTAGAGGCAATGAAGTACAATAGTTGTCAAAGTAAACAGCATAATTCTGATTTTCCGGGATAATCCTAGATAATCTGACAACTACAGTGGCACTTGCTCCTAGGTCTAGTTCATTTACCTAACGATTCCTTCTATCGTTTTATGTACCAGTGTATATTTCGAAATTGTAGGAATATCCACTAACACCGCATAAAACGAAAAGTTTGAATCCCCACTTGTGGGGTTTAGCAGTCATGTATTGTTTCATACAGTGCCTTCCTTTTGAGGCGCACATTTGCTCATCTACTGAAAGCTTTTGTTTCAATGGTATGCTTTGGAATTTGTTATTCAAATGATCGACAAGGGGCCGTAATTTATGAAGACGATCTCGATCCACATAATTTTGATCCAAACTCGTATTGTCGTTGAAATGTATACATTTCTTGATAAATTCAAATCTTTTCTCAGTCATTACGTTTTTTATTTGTGGATAGCCTAGGGTATTGGACCAATAACTACGACAATTAGGTATGTGAACTAGAAACATATATAAGAAAAAGATGCAAATTCGTAGGTATTGATGTATATCTACGGTGGTCAGTCCAGCAGGTTTATTCGGATTCCTTTGAATAACATAAGTATTTGACTCTGATACAATTTTTTCGATCAACTCTTTGTCAAAAAAGTACTTGAAAAAGTGTAGAGTATTGACAAATCCATTATAGCATTAGGAAGGTTGGTATGTCCTCTAAAAGTCTTAGCAAGTTCATCAATGGATAGGTTTTTTTTCTTTCACAATACATTTTTGGTTCGAGTAGTGATTTGCTTAACCTCTACATCGACATCGATGATAGTTGACTCCTCAATAGGTTATATTTGTTGGTCTCGAAACTCTGTAAAAGTAACATCATCTTCAAACTCTACTGGTAAGCTTTGAATATCAATATTCTCATCAGGATCTAAGTTGGTCTCATCTCTAAAACATTCTTCAGAGTCGCTATTATCCAAGTCGTCATCACTCCAAAAATTCCAAAAATTCCAAAAATTTGTTGCTAACTTCTCTAATTCACGCTCCGATAAAGCTCTTTTACCATTCATAATAACCCTGTAAAAAACGCAATGTATCAGATCTGATATAACCCTAAAAAGAGTCGAATGTTGAAGAAATTACTTGTAAAAATATAAATTAGCTTAATCTTCTTCTTCTTAAAGTGCCTATCCGTTCCGGATGTTGGCGATCATCAAGGCTATCTTTACTTTGTTTATTGCAGCGCGGAACAGTTCAGTGGTAGTCGTGTTATACCACTTTCGTAAATTTTGAAGCCAGAAAATGCGTCTTCTTCCGGTCCTCTCTTACCATTTACCTTCCCTTAGAGAATCAGCTGGAGAAGGCCGTAACGTTTTTGATTTCTCATTACATGTCCTAGATATTCCAATTTTTTAGTTTTGACGGTCATGAGAATTTCACATTCTTTCCCCATTCTACGCAGGACCTCCACATTAGTAACTCTGTCAACCCAGAATATACGTAAGATGCGCCTGTATACCACATTTCGAAAACTTCGAGCCGATTCATAGATGCAACAGTCAGTGTCCACGCTTCCATTCCGTAGCTCAATCTACATTCATGTTTCTTATCTTTTAAATAAAGTTCATACAGCCAAAATAAAAGAATTACCCAAAAACGAATAAAAACCAACCAAAATCTGAAGAGCTATAACACGTGCTCAATGCGAATATATACTTGCAAGATGACTAACAAATTTACGAGCGAACTAAAACGATTTCGGGAAATGCAACCTTATTTCCTAGTACGTAAGGATGTATCAGATTTAATACGAAGCCCAGCGGCGGCTTTAAATACACACAATTTAAGGAAACAATTACTTAATTAGGTTGTAGCATGTCTGCTACATTGGCAGTATAGGGTTAAAGTATTTTTTGGAATAAATTAAATACCTGATAATAAATAAAAAAAAATTCTACTGCTTATTTATTAGTATTGGAAATGTCAAGTTTTTTCATAATTATTATACAAACAAATTAAAAGTAAGTAACGAACCGAGTTGAATTTTATTTTTTTAACCGAGTTGAGCCAAATGTAGGCTTGTACGTTCCTCGTTGCATTGTTACCTGGAGGATAGTTGTTCCTTAAAATAATCTATAAAAATCCTTGAACTAACTTCACTTCTAGTTATTGTCATATTCACTACTATATAGTCCCGTCGTCAGAGGCGGAAATGTCACTGGACCTTTCAAAATCATAAGAAACAAGCTGAATTTTGCTAAAAATGTCAAGTTTGGGACCCCAACAGAGGCATAAAAGTTGGCCTCTTCTACCATCGGGCTTTTCTCTTAAACCCACCTCGTAGATGGGGGGAACACGGAAACCATTGATTTACCAAGCATCTATATAGAAGAAAGATTGACACATTAGAAACAGAACAGAGTCAGTTCATAAATTTTCTAAACTTAACAATTATCAGGCATACAAACATGAGTTTTTCGTATTTCGTAAGTTATTATCAGGGCCGCAGCTAAGGTATTGGCCGCCCGTGTGCAATTTAATATTTGCCGCCCCCCTTCCAACACTTTAGATATACATACTATTATTTAAAGAAATGTGCAGAAGATGCATAATATAACAATAATGAAAAGGTGAAAGAAATAATAAGTTAGACTTACTCACAATCAATTTAATTTAACTAATCGGACGACCGGTTTCGCTTTCTACAATATGCAAAGCATCTTCAGGTCACGATACAAAGTTAAAATGCTGAAAACAATAATCCCATATTAGGGTGTTGTCTAATAAAGATATAAAACATAGGTAGGTGATACAAATTATATAAATTACAGTAATTATGCCAATATTACATGTCTGTGGTTTTATAAATGAATAAAAATAATAATAATAAAATGTTTAAGCAGACAAGGTAAGACCCACAAATTGGTAACATCGTCTATTAAACTGTAATGAATCAATAAATAAATGAACAACTAAATAAACATTACTTACATGCCGGTACTCTATTAATTGATGTAATGTAATAATTTATTTATTTAGTTGTTCATTTATTTATTGATTCATTACAGTTTAATAGACGATGTTACCAATTTGTGGGTCTTACCTTGTCTGCTTAAACATTTTATTATTATTATTTTTATTCATTTATAAAACCACAGACATGTAATATTGGCATAATTACTGTAATTTATATAATTTGTATCACCTACCTATGTTTTATATCTTTATTAGACAACACCCTAATATGGGATTATTGTTTTCAGCATTTTAACTTTGTATCGTGACCTGAAGATGCTTTGCATATTGTAGAAAGCGAAACCGGTCGTCCGATTAGTTAAATTAAATTGATTGTGAGTAAGTCTAACTTATTATTTCTTTCACCTTTTGAAATGGACTCACACAAGCAACACATTCATGATAACAATAATGATTTGTAAATAGATAAATACTTACTTGAACATTTAGACTAATCTCCATGATCCAACGTCCACATATTATCCTAATGTATATCCTAATATCCTAATTTAAACATCCTTTATCCTAATTTAATAACCATGATCCAACGTCCAGAATATGTATATCCGATTATCTTAATTTAAACGTCCATTTAATTAAAATAAACCGTGAATAGAAACATAAACACATAAAAAAAACTAAAAAAACGCACTTTTCGGGATTTCGTCTCGGAAAACTTTTTGACGATATCTTTAATGTCCAATGTCGCACACACTTCATGTTCTATAGCCAACATTGATAAAGTAGAAAGTCTATCTTGTTTCATTAAGGATCGCAAATAGTTTTTAATAATCAGAAGTTTTGAAAACGACCGCTCACCCGTAGCTACAGTAACAGGTAGAGTTAGGAATATACGTACTATTATAGTTAAGTTGGGAAATATTGATACAAGATTATTTTCGTAAATATATTCAAGAATATCACTAGGACTTTTTTCTGCGGAAAAATTGGTTGAATAGCTTTAATTTCTTTATATAAATCGGTTGCACTAATGTCAGTCTCTGAGCTGTTTATGTCTGTAAGGGCTTGATTCACTTTCTCACAATTGATTTTAACTTCATCATCGTTTTTAACTTTGGTTATATATTACACTAAAAATGTCTGTGTGCTGTTGAAGTAATTAGAACCGTTCTTTAATTGCTGTTATGGCAGCATCTAAAATCTTAAAATAAAAATTTATTTTAAATGACAATTCCGGAGATAATATAGGTTCATCAGCTCCTTCATACTCAAAATGCACTTTTCTTCTTCTAATTCGTTCGGTAGAGGAGCTAGGGAAATCTTCTTCTATGTTAGCTTTTGCAGATATCTCTCTGGATTCGGTTACAAAATTTTATAAATGTTCATCAGAACGTTTGGTTATGAAATATTTTTTTAAATTATCAAGTGCATCAAGTGAAGATTTTATGTCAAATTTTGGACTTTTTTGCTAGGAAGGATTTTGCTAACGACGTTTATTTTACTTAAAATATCTTGCCACACTACAACAGAACACATGAATTTGAATTTCCAAATTTTATTTTTAAGGGATTTTGCTAAAGTCCTAGTATTCATATCCCTTGTGTTATCATTTTGTAATTCTTCTAAAACATCATATATTTCACTAATCTGGGTATTTAATGGTGCGATTGCATCGATCCTACTTTCCCATCGCGTGTCCGACAATGCTTTTAATATCAACTTTGGAAGGTGCTTTAATAAAATGTTCCATCTAATATTGGAAGAAGAAAAACATACATATAGTTCCTGTACAGTATTAAAAAATTCCACTTACTCCAAACTTATTTTTACTGCATGTTGGTGGTTTCAGGTTCAGGCGTTTCAGCATCAGCACTCGCACTATCGCTATTATTGTCATCAAAGCCTCCGTCTCTATCCGCAGGAATATTCAATTGTTTGGTACTTTTTTCTATGGTTTGGACTTCGCTTGAAGTTGAAGGTCCTAAATTTATATCCGAGTCTTCCATATTTTCATGTATGTTTTTCATCAAAACGATTTCAGTGCACCGCTAACTTCATTTTTCTCCTCAGTTTTTGCCTTTTTTATTTTTCTATATTGAAAGCCTGAAAGTCGTTTTCTTCTTTTTCTTTCGGGCATTTTAAAATTATCACTTAAAAACGAAGCCGGGCGAATTTAACAAAATAAATCCAAAAACACTTTAAATAAGTTGCCCAAATAATGTTTCTCCAAATAATATGTAGCCGTAACGCGTATACGAATAATATTTGCTCTGATTTCGACGTTACTTCGAAATACAGTACCTACTGTGCAAAAGAAACGGGTACACTACTATATTTTACCAACAAAATCGTTTATCAAAAGCGTGTCTAAATTCATCGAATTCTCAACCAAGACTGAACATAAGACATAATAACCCGTCTATAAACATAACTATAGGAACAATATTATAACTTTACAACCACTTGCCTAAATTCTTGTAAAGTATCTACGTCTGAAATCCCAAATAACTGAAGTCCGAAAGCCGCCAGCCGCTTTGAATTAAAAAGTATTCCCGAAACTGCTTTATGACTGTACCTGCAAAAGGGCGGCAGTTCATACAATATATAATAGTTTCTGACATTTTTTTAGATAAGGATGAAAAAAAGAAGTATACATGATAAATGAAACGCATTTGAGTATTATTACGTACTAAATAATTATTATTGTTTGGAATATTAGAGTTCACAGAATTATCTGAATCATTACTATTTAATTATTTGAATTTATTTTCGTTTTAAAAAAGTATTATCATCAGTGGACTGCTTTTGGCCGCCCCTATTGTTGGCCGCCCGTGTGCGATGCACACTTGGCACACATGGTAGTGGCGGCCCTGGTTATTATCCCATTCTTCACAACATAAATTGGCTGCCTACCATAGCATGTTGCATAGATTAATAGAAATTCAAATGTCAAAAAATAATTTCGAGATAAAACTGAATATCATTAAGCAAATAGACGTGTAATCAATCGGTACAACGAACACACAATAAATAAAATTTTAAATCAAGAACTACATAAGGAAGCCCTAAAATTAGTATTACCACGACCAGAGGAAAAATCCAGTACCTTCTGCACGATTACATATACAGGTAAGATATCAACAAAAATAGCTAAACAAATAAAAAAGAAAGGAACAACACCAGCTTTTAGAACAAACAACAACTAAAACAAATGTATTAAGACCAACATGAGCCAAAAGAAAAAGCGATTACACAGTGGTATATACAAACTAAAATATGGCGACTGCCCAAAAACCTATATCGGTCAAACTGGTAGAAATTTTGTCAAACGTATAGCAAAACATAAAAGGGCTTTAAATAATAGAACGAATATAAAAACGAACAAGATAGGTGCTAATGACTGCTTTATTTGCACAACTTTATTTTCACACAACAAAGTTAATTACAGACGGTATTTCCTCAATTATAAAAAATAGTAAACATATGGTATATCGTAAATCTCTCCGTTCTAAAGCCGGCGTATTAAATAATTCGCCTGTTTCTGTATTCATGTCTACATTTTTTTGTAGCTTATATTACTTTACATTGTAGTCATAAGATTAGTCTTAAAGTTTTATATAGCTAGTATCTATTACAGAACGTACAGTAATTACCTAAGTTTACATAATTCGAGTTAAAACGGGAAGTAATGTTGAACAAAATACCTTAAACGTTGCTATTGACAAAGAAGACAATGACTAGCACTTTACCTTATTTATTCAGGAAAATCTTGAAAAAAGGCATTCAAACAGTTGTACCTTGTGTTATACTTCCGTTTCCTGACGTGTATGAACTGCTAAAACTTTCTCTTAATTGACCGATGCGGTAGTTTTGCTTTTAATGCGTTAATTGCAATTCTTAAAAGCCATTGCGTTTTTTGATGAAATCATTAAATTCTG
The DNA here is from genome assembly GCF_040954645.1 of Diabrotica undecimpunctata. Taxonomy (NCBI): domain Eukaryota; kingdom Metazoa; phylum Arthropoda; class Insecta; order Coleoptera; family Chrysomelidae; genus Diabrotica; species Diabrotica undecimpunctata. The sequence continues at coordinate 147,141,904 of NC_092808.1, forward strand.
TTTACTCAACAACATATTGAAGAGTACTCACGCAAAAGTTGATAAATCCAATTTAACCAATTTTTAGAAATTAGTTCTTTTGCTATTGTCTTTTTGAAGCAATTAAATGTTTTATGCAGATAAATACCTTAATAATATTCATTACTTTACTTAGCTCATATTAACAGCCCTAAAAAACCATACTAATCTTTGCAATTAACAAGTTTTGCTTGGATCTTATGGACTTATTAAGTTTTGTTCGAATAGGTAAACGTAAATATTGAGTTTTAATTATTTAATTTTTAGTTTCGTGAATATAATCGTTAACAACAAATATGTCTTAAAGAATTAGAAAAAACAAAAAGTATTACAGAAAAAATAGCATACAACTAAAGGTGAAAAGCTGGATTTTCGTGAAGACATGAACAAGGTTCTTTAAGTTCCCACTTACAGTTTTCATGACAGTTTGCATCTTGGAGTTTTCTCAACAAATTTTTGTAGCATGCTAAATGAGTATCTGTATTCCCAATTTTCGCCATATTTTTAGGCGGTAATAGGCGAGCAATTTTTATTTCTAGAAGAATAAGGTTAAATAGCTTTGTTTCTCTCTTGTACAAATTCTGATTCTTCTCTATGTCAAGATCTACTCTATAACAAATTCTCATCTCCTCGTACCAGGATCTTAATTTTTGAGTCTTGAGTATTTTTCTCTATTATTATTCTTTTATTTCACTTATTTCGTCATTTTTTTTAAAGGATTCTTCTTATCTTTTAATATCCATAAGTCTCCAATCTTTCACCAAAACATAGACTTTACCACTTCTCTATAAATTTTATAGTATGGTTTTTTTTTGTCTTGATAAATGGCTCTTTCCTTATTAATTTTTGAACCATCGAAATGCACTGTCGGCTGGAAGAAAGCTGTGTCCTCTTACAGGAAATACTATTTTAACCATAGTTATAGATATGGCAATATTGGCTAACCAATACATTACCATAGGGATACCGTGTTTGTTTTTATTTTGTCCACCACATCCATCACAAAATAAAGTAATAGCATTTATTTCCGGTAAGAATTCCAGAGAGTTTAGAAAATATAAAAGTGTAGATGCTACTTCTACGCAGTCTTTTTTGGCTTGATCTTCTATCCATGAAAAAAAGTACCTGGGTGTACTGGTATAATTCCAAAGTTCTTATAACTTATTTTCCTCAAGCATAAATCGTCCGAAACAACTTTTTTAGGCAATGGTTGGACTTGTTGTAGATCGAAGCAGTAAGCCAAACAGTTTTTCGGTATTTTCTCCATTAACCTGTAGAACTGGTTAGCTCGCAGTTAATTAATTCTTATTTGTCTGCAAAGCATTTTTTTAGTAGGATTTCTTTCTCTATTAAGAGTATTCTTAAGTCTTTCACATAAGCTGCATATATCAGCTGACGGAAAATTTCGTTTAAACATTCTTTTTTGTTTAATAACAAAAAGAAGAATATTTATTTACCGTTGACAGATGTCTGAAAGAATGTGACAGATATATGGAGAATTAAATATGACATTTTACAAGTTTTATATATAAATCATAAAGAAAGAATATAATTATAAATTTTACTTAAATTTTGAATTTCTGATCTTTTGTTTAAACTATTATCATTTTTGATAATACAAACCATTTCCAAAAAAGTCCTTTTAAATTTATTACTTTCACTACATAAAATTTTAATGTTATCAAAATCCATAATATGGTCTTTATCGATTACATGTTCTGCCAAAGCACAAGATGGTTTTTTAATTCTGCAATCACTTGTGTTCAACCATCTTGTGCTTACGAAATTTTACTTTTGGCAATATAATTGTCAAAAATAAAAATTTTATGTTGGCATTTATGACATTGAGGCTATTTGTAATTGGTTGCTATTTGAACTTATTTATAAATTCAATTATTTTTATATTATAAAAAAAAATGTTTTCAAAATTATAAAAATTTTCGGAGAAACATTTATTAGATTAAAACATTTTTATATTAAATATTTTGAAGATGTAAGCAGTAATTTTTACTTACCAAACTAATTTTTATTTGGTAAGTTAACAAAAATTGTTTTTTCTTTTTAGTTCAACCTTGTAAGTATTTTGTCTTTTTTAGCTCTTGATAATAATTGTAAACACAATTGAAAGCTCGAGAATAAAAAAATAGTTAACCAATAGCCCCTTTTATTGACTCCAACCCATCGAAAACAGTTATATATTTGTTCCAAACGAGTCACAAGTACTTCTTTTTTCTTATATATATATATATATATATATATATATATATATATATATATATATATATATATATATATATATAAGCGAGGTTACTACAGCCTCTGCCGCTTCTCGCATTTTAACCTCCATCGTTTTCTATCCATCCATTCGACTTCTTTGATGGCTTTCTCTCATTATGTGCTGTACATTTTCTTCCCAGGCAACTTCCCCTTGTTCTTATTCACTGTGGTAGGTAATTTAAAGCTTTTTTTGGCCATCTATCTTCATTCTTTCGCTTCACGTGACCATACCACACTAGTTGTCTCATTTAAATTCTGTTAAACTGTTTGTTCGGGCTGTTAGGCCGTTGTCTTCTGAGATTAGTTCTCGACATTTCGCCAACACTAGGGGTTGGCATCTTCTAGAGATGCTACTGTTTTGCTTGTAAGCTGAAACTGACCAAGTTCCTAATATTGGGAGATCAAATTTAAAAACATTGTTCAATTTGGCTAAAGCTACCAAAGTACTACTAAAGCTACTGAAGTTGTTTAGTCAGGAAATTCTCTTCCAGGACTTCTTTTGCCCAAAATTTTGCCTTGGATCATCAGTTTTAACACTTTGCATCTGTTGTCACTTCACATTAAGTTGTTTAGATATTTCTATCAAGATATTCTTTCTAACTTCTGAAATACGTCCATATTTTTATTTAGCTTTTTAATGCCATTTTATTGGATATAAGGTCTTTTTAGGAAATCTTTTAGACTATCTTCCTGTATAACCACATTTTAAAATCATTAAATTTAGAGCATCTAAGATAAGTACTGGAAAAATATATTTTCAAAGTATATGAATTTTTTTTTTCGATTAAAGGTCGCGGCATATTATCGTGTACGTATAGTTTCCGGCACGTAGCGTTTCCACTCCAGCAATTGGGCTGCGCGTTTACATTTTCATTTAAAGAACGTTTCAGTTTGCTTTGGTGAACATATGATCTCGCTTTTCTTGACAAAAATTATGTGCAATTGCTCTTCTACTTAACGATGAAGAATGAAAAACTGTGTTAAAAAGAAGGTGTGAAGTACATCCAATGCTAAGAGAAAGGAAGAAGGAAGGTGAATACTAGACTTTAAACAGAGAATTAATTGATGACGATGAAAAATATTATGGATATTTTAGAATGAATAGGATTCAGTTTGAATATATTATAAATTTAATTTTACACCTTTAGTTAAAAAACAAAATAGTACATTTAACGAAGCCATATATATCAAACCAACAAGTATTTTTATAAAAGAAGAGGTATCACTTCCGTGCAAAAGTCCTAATTGTTTATCACTTCGTGATTAATTGTCACAAAGCAATAAACATATGCATAAATGACAAAATAGCGTCGAAAATTATTTTTTTAAATACTCTGTATCAAAATCAAACAAACACCTAAATAAACAAGGGGAAAACGACGGACATCTAATTCACATTATCCTTACCAACCGGTTACGACTCGTTACGTAGCCGTCGGCATCAGTAAAATATTGGTTTCGAATATACTGAACGGAAACGTTAAGTGTCTGAAACGCTATATTCCGGACAGTGTGCGTTGTTCATATTTAAAACCATTTAAATTATATTTTTCGGAAAGTAAACGCTATGTGGTGGAAACGCAACGTGCATGATAATATGCCACGACCTTTAAGGTCATGGTGTAAACTTTGACATCCTTTGAAACGAGGATTTTGCGTTTTTTAATCTACATTTAATCTGCAACTAATGGTACTACATGGCATTTGTTCTTGTACCCAAATATCTATATCTCTGTCAGTGTATAACAAGTAGTAAATTTAATGATAAACATAACGACATTTGCTGAAGATTTTACTTATAGTTTTAAACAACGTTTTAAATGCAATATTAAATTTTTTTGACGAATAACACAGATTTTCTGTCTTTGCAGTGATTCCCCAATCTTGCCGATACCGTGGCGTGAAGTACGAATGTGGCTTAAGCATCAGCTGCGTTTTGGGTGGCGGAAGACCCTTGGATCTCTGCTCAGGAGGGATGATCTGGGCATGCTGTGTAGACAGGGAAGTTCCGGCTACGGTCAGACCTGATGTAGGAGTTCTCAATAACGCCAGTAAGTTTTTATATAATATATACCCAAAGTTTCAATAAAAGTAAGGTAACAAATTTAAAATAGACGAATAGAATTATAAATTCAAATCTTTACTTATTCAGATTTATGTTCTAATTTTGTTACACTGTAATTTCTGTTAAAAAATATAGGAAGCAGTCGTGTTATATAAAAATCATATACAATGAAAACGTGACATTGTTTATAGCTATTTAAATTTTATGTAAGATGCAACAACTAATCGACTCGTTGTAACTGTGTTGGAAAAATTAGAGTGTAACAAATTATCCATTTTGTTTAGCATTTTTAGTTATTTAATGACATTGTTATTAACAGTTTTGGTTGTATATTTACCAAGTTGTTCTAATTCAATGTGACTAAACCTACTTAGTCGGAGATTTTAGTGATGAGGTATTTAATAATTACTTTGTCTTTATTAGTAAAGTAAAGAAGATTTGTTAAAAAATTTTTTTAAGGAACTATTTAAGAGTAAGAAAGATTCCAAGAGTAAGAAAAAACAAAGTTTTCAACAAAACTTTGTTACGGACGCATATTTACTATAAAGTCGCGTTTCTTTATGTACAAGTACGGTCTCCCTCTATTCCATTAGCGACTTCCGAAATTTGACAGTTGTTAGCGACTAGTTTGTTGAAGGTATATCTGTCAAATTGACTGTTATCAATTCAGTTTGTTTTGCAAAGTCACCATTGATAGATTGAGGTAAAAAATATGTGAAAATGATAATTTTTTTTATTGAATGTAAAGCAATCTACTCCTTAAAATATACAATACTCCAGTCGCCAGAGACGAAAATACCACTGAAACTTTAAAAATCATACGAACAACCTGAACTTACGTGAGAATTTTGGGACTCCAAAAAGATGCACAAAAATGTATCACTTTTACTCCCTGTATATTTGGGCTATTTTGGGCTCGATCTCCTTCTTAACCAGGCACTACATATGTGGGGTTTCACAAACCCCAGCTCCCAAATATCGCTCTTAAAATAAATCAAACGCAGACTTATGCGCACGTCCACCCCAATAGCTTCCCAAAAATGTCCCCACCATCGAATTCAGGCGTTACCTCAGTACATTGTAGGCAGTGAGTGAAGTTACACGCGCCTGAAATGCTCTGGGGTGTGTCAAACCCCACCTATGTACTCGCGTTTGCAATTTTGACATTATAAGTAAGTTTTTATTTTTGACTTATTTGAAGCTGCATATTCAATTGTTTAATTTTTTAGCTAAAATATCATGTCATACGAAGCGGAACAGAAAAAGCTTGAAGCTCTATGGGCTGAAATTGATGACGATGCCATCGAATCGGGAAGCGATGACGATATTGACCATATCTCTGAAAGCGACCACAACACCGACTCGGAGCAGGATATCGCAATAGAAGATGTAGTTTCTGACGGAGATTCAGACATGGAGACATCAAAAACAGAACTTCAGAATGAGACGGAAAATAAAAGCACTGACGGACCTCCAAGAAACGAAGAAATGTATCTCGGAAAACACGGAACACACTGAAACAAACTTACTTCAAATAATAAACGGGTTCGAACAAGATCAGAGAACATTATTACTCATTTGCCGGGTGTGAAGCATTATGCAAAAAATGCTAAACGTGCTTTAGATTGTTGGCAATTGTTTTTTGACCGACAAATGATCGAAGACATAGTGCGCTGGACCAATCTCAAAATTCAACAAAAATCAATTGCATATCAAAATAAATGCATGGTGAAACCAACCAATGAATGTGAAATTAAAGCATTTATCGGACTTCTTTATTTAGCAGGTATGTTTTATTCTAATCGTCAGAATTTGAGAGACTTTTGGCAAACAGATGGGACTGGTGTCGATATATTCCGCAATACGATGTCTATAAATCGTTTTCAATTGACGTTTTCAAAGACAGATTGGCGATTGACAAATTAGCTCCAGTTCGTGGAATTATGGACAAATTTATTGAAAATTGTAAGCAGGCCTACACTCCTTCTCAATATGTGACGATAGATGAGAAGTTTGAGTCTTTTCGTGGAAGATGTGCTTTCAAACAGTACATGCCCAACAAACCTGCACAGTATGGGATCAAAGTGCAAGCCCTAGTTGATGCCCGTTAGTACTACGTTTTAAATTTGGAAGTGTATGCAGGAAAACAGCCAGAAGGTCCCTACAGTGTTAGTAATTCCCCAATAGATATAGTAGAGAGGCTAATACAACCTATTTCTGGTTCCAACCGAAATGTGATCTTTGACAACTGGTACACTAGTTATGAATTAATGATAAAATTGCTGAACGAGCATAAACTTACGTCATTAGGCACGCTGAGAAAGAACAAACGATGCATCCCAGCACAATTTTTGACAGTCCAGAACAGAGAACCAATGACATCTTTATTTGGCTTTCAGAAAGATATTACACTTTTATCGTATGTGCCGAAAAAAAATAAAAACGTCCTACTGTTGTTCACCATGCACCATGATGGAGCTATTGATGAAGCAACTGGCGATAAAAATTTACCAGAAATAATAAGCTTCTACAACTTTACTAAAAGTGGAGTAGATGTAGTGGATGAACTGTCTGCATCATATAACGTATCTAGAAACTCACGGAGATGGCCTCTTACGATCGTGTTTTCTCTCTTGAATACAGCCGCTATAAATGCTTTGGTGATATACAGAGAAAACAATCAAGATTTCAAACTTGCCAGAAGATTTTTTATCAAAATGTTGGGCTTTGAATTGATCCAGGACCACATATCTGAAAGAAAAAATAATCCAAGAATACCAATGAGTATTCGTCAAAACATTGCACATTTTGGCCAAGATGCCCCTGCAGTGCCACCTGCCAAGATTCCAAAACTCATGGGAAGATGTTCAGTATGTCCAAGAAGGCGAAATCGGAAAACTAAATATTTCTGTTCAAACTGTGAATCATTACTGTGCCTGGAGCATGCTGTCATAAGTTGTCAAAATTGCATAAATTCAAATAGCGATTAATTTTTTTTCTTTCACTGTACAACCAGTCAGAGTTTTTCCTTGTATTATTTTACTATTAGATTTTCATTTATTATTGTATTTTTGATCATAATGGTGTTTATATTTTTTGGTAAGATTGTTCAGTTAAGTTGTGGTTTTTGCTTATGGAGAATTGCCTATTATTAGTTTATTTTTAATTTCTTTTGAATAAAGGTGTTCTGATTATTTCTTTTTTGCTTAAATAGTCCTTAGATGATCACTTCAGACCATGAAATTAGAAAACACATAAAAAAACTGCCAGAAAAAATTCTGATTTTCTTAGAAACTGGGGTTTGTCACACCCCACATATGTACTAATGACAGAAAAATCCACGTATGTGACACCGGGTTAAATCCACAATTATATTATCGAGAAATACAAAAATAAAACTCTACAAAACAATAATACGCCCAGTACCAACATATGGTTCAGAGACCTGGAATCTAACAAAAAATAATGAAAACATGTTAGGATGTTTTGAAAGAAAAGTACTAAGGTGAATCTATGGAGCAGTGAATAAGAATGGAGAGTGGAGAAGACGATACAACTTTGAACTTTATAGAATACACCAGGAGCCTGATAGCATAAAACATATTAATATAGAACGTCTGAGGTGGATTGGACATGTAATGCGGATGAAATAAAATGACCCAGCTAGAAAAACACTTCTTGATAGACCCATTGGTCAGAGAAGAAGACCCAGAACAAGGTTCCTTGATAACATCGATGAAGACATGAGAAATATGGGAATACGTTCTTGGCGGAGAAAGGAGATGGATAGGGACGACTGGATAGAAATTCTTGAGGAGGCTAGGACCGACGCAGGGTTGTAAAGCTAGAATGAAGGTGATGATGATGATAATTTATATTATACTTTTGTATAACTTCAAGAAGATTTTAGTCTTTAGGGGTAGTAAGTCTTGAACCTAATGCTATGTTTTTAGAATTCTAATCCCCTACTATTATCAATTGTGACCCTAGAGAAAATAGATAGTCTTTTAATGAAATGGTATAACTTGATGAACAGTAGATTGCTCCAAGTGTCACCGGTCAGAGGTTTAGTATTAGACTGACAGCAGTACTTTGTATTTTACCTGTATCATTAGGTTCATCTGCATAAGTTTTAAATAGGTTCTTAATTCCTTTGTCTATATTTTTTCTTCTTCTTCCTCTTTATAAGTAATTCTGCTTGTTTATTGGCAAATTCATACCTCTATGGAAGGTTGTCACTCCATGTTTTGCGCGGTCTTCCGATACTTATTCTGCCTATTGGTGACTATTTTGACAATATTTCTTGCTATTTTGACGAAACAGCGTCTCCTCCATTTTGCTTATGTGGTTATTCCATTCTTTTTTTCTACTCTGGTTCCATTCATTTATACAATGTGTTACATTTGACCCGACTGTGTCGGGTCTTGTTTCTGAGGTATATGTCATTATTGGTCTTCTTCTTCTTCTCGTGCCACTCCTAGCGGAGATTGGAAATCATCATGGCCACTGCGACTTTGTTAGCAGCGCGCCTAAAAAGTTCAATCGAACTACACCCGAACCATTCACGTAGATTACGAAGCCACGATATTTTTCTTCTTCCCACACTTCTTTTGCCCTTAATTTTGCCCTGCATGATATTTCTTAAAAGTTCGTACTTTTCACCTCTCACAATGTGCCCCAAGTATTCCATCTCTCTAGTTTTTATCTCATTTAGAATTTCGCATCTTTTGTCTAAAGTTTGGAGTACTTGCGTGTTAGTGACGCGGTCCATCCATGATATTCTGAGAATGCGCCTATAGCACCACATCTCGAAAGCTTCGATGTGTTTTGTGGTCAACTGTTTTAGTGTCCAAGCCTCTACTCCATACAACAGGGTAGAACAGACATAACACCGCAGCATTCGTATTCGTAACTTTATATTGATATCACGATTGCAAAAGAGTTTGCGCATTCTATTAAAGACTGATCTAGCGATTTCTATTCTACATCTAATCTCTTTTGTTTGATCAGTATCGTCTGTGATCCAAGCACCTAGATATTTATAACAGGACACACGCTCAATCGTTGTATTGTCTATTACAAGATTAACTCTGATGTTCTTTGATTTCGTGATTACCATAAATTTAGTTTTTTTCAAATTAATTTTCAAGCCGTAACTGTTACAGTATATATTGAGACTTTGAACGAGATGTTGTAGTTCTACTAGCGTTCCCGTTAGGAGAACCGTATCGTCAGCATACCTTATTTTGTTGATCGTCTCACCATTTATTATCAGACCAAGATCTTCTTCCTCGAGTGCTTGTTCACATATAGCTTCACTATACAGATTAAATAAAAGTGGCGACAAGATGCATCCCTGCCGGACTCCTCGACGGATTTGAATTTCTTCTGTTAGCCTACCCTCAACCTTCACATTTGCTGTTTGATTCCAATATAGGTTGCATATAATTTGAATATCTCGGCTGTCTATATTTTTCTTTATTAGAATTTGTCTTAGTGGTTCATGTTGTACTTTGTCAAAGGCTTTTTCGAAATCAATAAAGCAGGTGTAAATTTCTTGGTTGATGTCTAAGCATCTCTGTGAGAGAACGTTCATTGCAAACAGAGCCTCCCTTGTACCTAGCCCTTTTCTGAATCCCATCTGAGTGTTACTGATGTCTACGTCTAATTTCCTATAGATCCTATTATGGATTATTTTCAAGAACAGTTTTAGAGCATGACTCATCAAAGCTATCGTACGATATTCGCTGCATTCCCTTGTATTTGCCTTTTTTGGCAGTAGTATAAAGGTCGAACGGAGCCATTCCCTAGGTATTATTCCAGTTCTATATATTGTGTTAAATAGATCTAGGAGTATTTTAATAGATTCATCGTCCATAAGTTTGAGCAGTTCTACGGGAATTTCATCAGGACCGGGGGCCTTACCACTTTTCGCTTGTTTGGTTGCATAATCTATTTCTTCTCTGATTATATCAGGCCCTGTATCATCTGTATATTCGTTTGAGATTTCTTGTCTATCTTTGTCATCAAAAAGTTGTGATATGTATTCTGTCCATCGATTCATTTTTTGTTGTAAATCTGTTATGAGTATACCATCTGTATCTTTGATCTGTCCTGTCTGTGTTGTTCTTCTCCTTCCTGTCATTTCTTTAATCTTTTTGTGTACATTAAAAAAGTCATATTTTCGCTCCAGTTGTTCTAACTCCTGGCATTGCTCACTTAGCCATCTTTCTCTAGCTTCTCTTATTTTCTTTTTTATTAGTTTATCTGTTTCTTTGTATCTTATCGGATTATTTGTTTTGTGTACCCTTCTTTCACACATCAACTGTAGTATTTCCTCATTCATCCATTCTTTATGTTTCCTTTCTTTCGGTGTTAAATTTTCTCTCCCTGCCAGCATTACGGCATGTTTAATATTCTCCTATTTTTGGTCTATGTTATCAGTATTTCTATTCAGTTTCTCTATATTTTGTAAATTTTCTTTGATGTTCACTATTGTTTTCTCTTTTTATTATTTTACTATTTATATTATTGGTCTTACAGTGGCTTTTTAAATTCTTGTTTTCATCTTAGTGTTAATGTATCTGTTTCGCCATATAGTGTTATTAAGGCATCCTGCCAGTCTATTTGCTTTTTGTACTTGATCTCTCACTTATTTGTCCAAGTCTTCATAGCTAGACAGTGTAATTCCCAGGTATTTTATTTCCATTACTTGCGTCGTCTGCGTAACAGAGTATATTGTTTCCCATTATGTATCCTCTTCACTTGTTAACGCTCTTGATGATTTCATTCATGATTAAATTGAAGAGTATGGGGCTTAATAAATCCCATTGTTTTATTCTGCTACCTATTTCTATAGGTAAGTAAGTTGTCCATCTATTCTGACTTCCATTTTGTTGTTTTGGTAGATGTTTTCGATAGTTTCAATAATATTTAGGGGAACTTCTCTATTATACAGAAGATGGATTACATCTTTGAGTCTTACTCTGTCAACCGCTTTCTTTAGGTCAATCAGACACAAAAATGCTGGTCTGTTATACTTTAGTGATTTCTCAGTAATCTTCTTTATAACGAATGTTGTATTTCCGGTTCTAGCGTCGGTTGTTCTTCCACTGCATAGAGGTGGTGGAGGTTTTAGGTAGCCAATCCACGTATCCTTTTCTAGTGTTTTGGTTCTATTAGTTCCTTTATCTCCGTTCTTTGACCTCTTACAAAGCACGATATTTCCTTTTGCAGACCGTAAAAATCATGTTCCAGTCTGTTATGTATGGTTCTAATGTAAGCATATACTTGGCAACGTTGCACTTGGTAAACGGAACCACAAGTGACAGCTGTGACATGACAACCAGACATTGACAACACACTTAGGTTAGGGATTCCATGTGAATATGAATAATAATGTTAATTTATATATCCTTATAAAGCTTAATAAAACCTATCGTAAGTAGTTTTATGTTATATTATGTCCCACAGTCCTAAAGAGGCAAACATTACACAGTCTTTTGTCTCTAATTCATTATATATAAAATTTGGATTGTCATTTATGGCTTTTCAATTTATTAATTTCAGTTATTTTTGATGTTCTAATAAATTGGTCTTATATCTTTTGCCATGTTCTATCCAATTTTTGAATCTCTTGATATGTTTCATTCATTTGAATAAGTTTATACAAGTTAATAATAATGGTTATTACTAAAATAACCAGACATAACAATATACGGACGTTAAAAACGTAAACATGTTTAAATATCGAGTTTTCTGGTTAACTAAATAGTAAATAAAGACGCTTACAAGCCTATAAAGTGTGGATTTATAGAGGACCCTTGAAAATATATTAAAAGATGCAATTCAGATCATGTACACAATTTTCCATGAATATAAAGAGTTACTAATATTGAGGTACTTCGTCGCATATGTAAACAAAAAGAATTAATAAGACTAATCAAAAAGAGGAAAATGCAATACTTGGGTCATGTGTTGAGAGGCGAAAGATACGAATTACTTCAAGTTGTACTGGAAGGAAAAGTACAGGGCAAAAGATCAGTAAGAAGACGCCAGAACTCCTGACTGAAAGACCTAAGGAGATGGTTCGACTGCTCATCCGCAGAAATCTTTCGCGCAGCAGTTTCGAAAACTACAATTGCCATTTGGATCGCCAACCTTCGAAAGGAGACGGCGCCATGAGAAGACACAATTTTTAAAGAAGATTTTTAAAAGGCTTAATAAGAAAAAATATTTTATTTATAATATAAAATGACCTTCATATCTTAGTCATGATGTGCAAAGCGGTAGAGAAGTTTTAAAACGAATTATCAAAGCAGAGGAAAAAGCTAGAAGGCACTAGGAAGACGAAAATGTTCGTGGTTGAAAAATGTAAGAGATTGGTCTGATTTGGACTTCTGTTTCGAACTGCACAATATATAACTTATTGCCAACTCTTCAATGAATATGTTATCATAAGAAGAAAAATTAGTAAGAAGAATTTCATGGCAGTTTTGATTTTTTTTAAAAGAATCAGCAAATAAGAAATATTCTTTTTTTTTAGTTTTTTTTTCGCTTTTTTTTAAATTTTTTGTGTGCACAGTTATGTCTGGAATAACCTTCTTCATTCTTCAAGATCATTTTATTGGCATTTTTTACACCACTGTCATTCTCAATCTGTGCTTGGTAAAAAAACATTGTTTTATGTTCTCTGTAAATTAAAGTCACATATGTAGCATTAAATTTATTTAACTGGGAATCATATAGCAAATATTTTTACTTCAATTCCTATAAAACACTATCGATTAAACGAAGCATATTTTCCAGGCAATATGCAAAATACGCGTAATGAATATTAATGTGGATTCAAATGCGATGGAAAATAAAGTAAATCAGGTATTCCTACTTGTTTATTAACATATACATCCGTATGGATTATTTATTATTTTAAAATAACCCACAATATTAATAAATAAAATAATATAAATACCATATGTGTACAAGTTAAATAAATATGATAACCACAGCATGTCTGAAGTAATTAGAAAGTTAAAAATCAAGTGAAATGAAATAGTATAAAAGCAAAATATCAGTGAAGAAAAGATGTTACAATAAACTACAGTTGTTACAATTTTGTAATAAATGTACATTGAAGCAAGGTTTTTTTTTGTCACACAAGTTAGTTAATACTTGATACGTAGTCATTATTATAATTCTAATATTCTGACATGTATTGCATGGAAAATGTTACAGAAACTACCGCTACAATGAGGAAAACATATAACTTAATATACAGAGTAGGTATATTAATTAAAATGTACAAAGGGGTAAGCTAAAAAATATCCCTGTTGGGGTATCGGCCAGGTATTTTTGAGTTACACAGACCTCAATACCTAAAACCTCTATGCTTTTAGCAGTGTGTTTAATGGACTTTTTATATCATTAACAATTTGAGGACAATAATATACCCTTTTATCTATCTTCGTCAACAGCGGCGTCAACAAAAACAAAAATCAAAGTCGAAGGACTAAATACGGAATCCACGGAATACTTATACAGGAAAAAATGATCAGAGAAAATCGCTGAGAATGAAATATTGGAAAACGATATTATTGAGGAAAGCTAGGAAAAACTTAAAAATAATATAATTAACGCAGCAACAGAATCACTTGGAAAGAGGAAAGTAATGAAAAATAACATATCAAAAAAGAAAACACCATGGTTTAGAGAGAAAGTGAAGACAAAATGTGAAGAAAAGAAGAAAGTACTTTTACAATACAAAACACAACAGGCATACAACCACTATAAACGAATCAGAAATAAAACGAGTACTTTAGTTAGACAAATAAAAAAGGGACACTGGCAAAGCTTCTCAAAACAGATGGAACGCGACTTCTACGGAACAAAAAAATCATATGAAGAATGATCAGAGGACAAAGAAGAGAGGTGAACTAACTAATAAAAACAAAACACATTCAGAACGAAAATTGGGTCAACTACTTTCGATCCCTATTTGCTAAAGGTGACGATCATGAACCACCAACACCAGCTGTGACGAAAAACGAAGAAATAAATATTGAGGAGGAAGAGGTAGAGGAAGCGTTAAGTAAATTAAAAAATAGAAAAGCACCAGGACAGAAACACAAGGACAGAATACCGAACGAACTGCCAAAGTACGGATGACCAGATCTGACCAAACAACTATTAAAACTAATCCAAAAAATAATAGAACAAAATAGAATTCCTCAAGAATAGAGATCAAGCATCCTAATACCTCTCTTTAAAAATGGAAACTAATCGGACCTGGAAAATAACAGAGGAATTAATTTATTAAACACAATACTAAAATTAACAACCAAAGTGATAACAAATAAACTGAATGAAAATATAACACTAGCAAAAGAACAACAAGGTTTTAGTCGGGAAAATCATACATCGACGACATATATTTATAATGAGTCAAGTGCAAGAGAAATCATTAGAATACAACAAACCGGCATATCTATGTTTCGTGGACCTTTAAGAAGTGATTTGTAAAATACATTATCCACTTGTACGCAGTGTACGCAAGAGAGATACCTCTAAGAATAGTCAAAACGATCGAAAATATTTACCAAAACAACACAATAAAAGTAAAAGTAGAAGAAGAACTAACTGACCCTATTGAAGCTGGCAATGGGATAAGACAGGGAGGTTTCCTGAGTCCTGTATTGTTTAAACTGATTATGGATAAAATAATAAAAAAAGTAAGAAGTAACAAACAATACCAAATGGGAGAAAAACAACATAATCTGCTCTCAAAGTAAAGATGGTTTACAACGTAGATTAATTTCCCCAAAAAAAAAAAACAAAATGCACGGTTACATCAGCAAATTTACTAAGATTGGAAATTGGATCTGGAAGGTCAGATAAAAGAACAAGTGATGGAGTTTAAATATCTAGGCATCACATTATCTAGCTACAGAAAGCTCAAAACTGAAGTGAAAAATCAAGTGAATAGAGCAAACAGAGCCGCAGGCTGCCTGAATGAAACAATATGAAGAAATAAAAATATCGGGAAAGAAACGAAAGACAGAATTTACAAAACAGTCATCAGACCAATAATGACATACGCGACAGAAACAAGACCAGACACAGAGAGGACAAAAAGGATGTTAGAAACAGCAGGGATGAAAACACTTTTGATGGTAAGACACCATGGGACAGAGCTAGAAGTAAAGATATACGACGTAGATGCAAGGTGGAGAACATCAAGAACTTGGTAAGAAATAGAAGAGTAGAATGGAACGATCATATAAGCCGAATGACAACAAATAGAGTACTATATACAGTAAAAGACGGTTCCCCAATAGAAATACGATCAGTAGGAAGTCCAGGAATACGATGGAACGACAACTGGAGGCACATTGAAAAAAGGACAGAGCCATGTCTGTATAAAAAGTAGAACAAGAAGTATCTTCGTCTACCAGTAAAAAATAAAGCATTTTAAACGAAATTTCTGGTAATTATTTTTCAAAACACTATTAAAGTTTTAAAATAGCTATTTATAAATATGGATTTTATAATTTGTTTCATAGAAATCTATAAAAACCTTAAAAACTCTTAATTTCAGTTACTAAAGTAACTCTTAGTAACTAGTACTCGTAGTAACTCTTAGGTTAATAACTATTAAAATAGAACAGAAATATGCTTTATTGTCACTAAAAATTGTACAATTTTATGAACAAAGCTTATAAACAATCAGAAAATAAAAATAACAATTAAAACTTACTTAAATTACATAAATCATCAATATTACAAAATAAAAGATAATAAAAATTTTAATAAACTGAAAATTGCATAATAAAACCTCACGAACTGATAAGTTGAAATTGCTGCATATGATACCAAATCGATCCCGTATTGCTCTTCTTTGTAATTTAAAAATAACATTAGATTGGGTAGCTGAACTATAATCGCAAAAAGGAAAATCATTTCGAAAATAAGACTCGAATAAAGAAAAATATGTAGTTTTGAAAGATGCTAAAGTGAGTTTCATCGAAACAGATCCTACTGCATAGCAGGCTGAGGCTAGTTTTTTACTGAACGAATCGATATAAAGGGACCATAAGGGCTGCTGTCTATAAAAATACCAAGAAATTCTACAGTATCAACGATAGTTAACTGCCTGTTATTTAGAAGCAAGCTTTGGAGAGCTCCTTTATAGGATAATGTTACTGTCTTAAACACGTTAAAAGAGAGTAAATTAGAGTCGGACCAGGTTCTTATTTTAACTAGATTAGAAGTTATAGTTGGATAAAGAATTGCAATATTAAAGTTTCTCCATTTAATACTGGTCTCAACAGCAATAAGAAAATTTTTTCATCGATTTTTAAATTGGTGATTTTTTTGAATTTGGTGGTCATTTATAAAGACAGGGAAAAGTTGACGATCCAATACAATGAACCTTGTGGTACTCCACATACAATGCTTTTGTGACTATAGTCAGTATCATTTGCTCTACCTAGTTGTTTCCTATTTCCCAAGTAATATTGAAACCAATTCAAAGAAATACCTCGAATTCCTTAGAAATAGTTTTTTTAATCACAATCTTTGTCATAATCACAAAAAACCGTGGAAGTATAGATTATTGTTTAGTGCTTGGTAAGACACATGTAGTACAGAAAACAGCATCACTGGTACATTTATTAGTATAAAAGCCAAACTGATTTTGTGATCAAATTCAACGAGAAAGGACATAAGTCTCTCAATAATTTTGGATGATTCCTGGTAGTAAGACAATAAGTTCATAGTTGCAAGCATTCAATGTTTTACCACCCTTATAAAATAAAGAGAAATAGTAATGATTGTCTTAAGACACTCTGAAAATATACCTTTTTCAAAGAAATCATTAATTCGTGAGACCAGGACTTCCAACACATTTTTTGGAAGATTTAATAATTAATATGAAACTATTTATTTTTAAAATTTGAATATTATACTTACATTGTAGCATTTTATATTGAATCCCCTTGTATATGTGTTAAATTGAAATCCTCTTATATATGCATTATAATAACGAAGAATTTTTTCAATGTTTATTAGTTCGTATCCTTCAATTTAAAACCCAAATAATCTTTCGTTCTTTTTAGGTCGCCGCCGTCGATAATAAATCATTTTATTGTTTTTTTATGTCAGGCGCAAATTTCTTCGATATTTCTTTGTTGAAACCGCCCAATATTGCATTTTCAAATTAAGAATTTACGTCTTAATTTCCGTTGTGTCTTGTTTATGTGTCTTAAACCCAAAGTGTTTTGTTTATTCCAACTTATGCAATCAATTTTTTAAGATAATTTCGTCACTTTCGTTGGAGCCGAGGTGAAGAGCGGTGGTCTTCAGCGTTATGTCCAAATTTTACGTCAAATTTGAAATGTTCCTCATTGTTCGTCTTTTTTTATGAAAAATATGTAAAATATAGTAGCAGTTTAATGGTTCAGTTACAGTTTTAAGTGAGTTTTGAAATGTTGCCATTGTATCCAGTTGTACCTTTTCCTGTTTTTAAGAAGCCAAGTCCAGTTTAGTTTCCAAGGTTTGTGTTCCAGTGACCCATTTTCCTTTTTGTTCGTGTGTTAGAGATTCCCAGCCATTGTTGAGTTTTTAAGAAGTCCAGTTTACAGCGCAAGTGTAATTTTTGTGAAATCCAGGAAACTTTCAAATTTTAAAGTAAAGACAGACATTTTTTTAATAATAATAATTTGCTTTCATAACAAAAAGGATTTGTAATAATTGTAAAATTTTAGGGTTTGACTTTAGCTGTCAATTTATTTGTTCAGTTTTTTTTTAATTTAATCTTAACTCACGATAGCTCGTTTTATTATTTTTGATTTTAGTTTGTTTTATTTAAAAAAAAAGGTTAATCTTTGTGCGGTAAATTTTGTAAGTTTATAATAGTATCTCTAACTCCTGGAATTTGTAAACAGATGAAACATGTAAGTCTTTTTTGTATTTTTGTATTTTGCGACTATTGTTGTATTATTTTTTCACTGTCTATTATGTAACTGTTTGTGGTGACATAAAAATAAATGTTAAATTTTGTTTCTTAACATTTTGTTTATTCCTTTTTAACTAACCCTTTTTGAGTTTTATTTGAAAAAGATATGTTTTTGATGTTTAATAATTATATCTACAGTTACAACTAGCTGTTGTTGATGATTATAATTAGGCACCTTGAAGTGGCGCTCTTTATAAATTACTAGAGGTGTTTCCTGTTTCGTTTATTTGTCCCAAGAGATTCATGACCGTTTATTTCATTTTTCTGTAGTTTCCCCAATCCAAACCCCCTTGTTTTTTACTTATCCACGACCCCAGCTCTCCTACCAAAACCTGAGTGCCGTTCGCATATGTTTCGATTATTTTGCTGGCCCTTCTCCACCCCCAGTAGTTTCTTCCCCCAATTTTCTACCCCTTGTATTAATGCCCCGTGTGGTAGGCAAAATAACATCGTTACAACATGTACAACAAACAACAAAAATATTTTTCTATATTACATCGACCTTTGAACGTTTTTTTTTATGTGTTGACTTAGAAGTCGTTACGCATTTTGGTAATTTCAACAGGTCTTAAACGCTTTCTAGTCTACATTAAAAGCCGGAAAGCGATATTTCGGATAATCGTGGTATGCTGGTAACTAGAATGCGTTTTTGACGGATTTTTCGACCATTGGTCGAAATTGGTGTTTGATCCTATATGCACGACAAAGCAATAAATTATTTTTGGGTCTGCACTCTATGGAAATCATGAATACGATTAAGATAAGAAAGTTACAATATCTCGGCCACGTTATGAGGGGGATAAATATGTGTTGCTACAAACCATAATGCAGGGCAAAATACAGGAAAAACGAAGTATTGGAAGAAGACGCATCTCCTGGCTCAACAATCTGAGAAAGTGGTATAATTGCAGTTCCGTCGACTTGTTCAGAGTTGCAGTCCCAAAAGTGAAAATAGCTGTGATGATTACCAACCTCCTTAGAGGAGACGGTACCTAAAGAAGAAGACTCTATTGGAAGTGATAACCTATTTTGGGAATATTTAAACTTTTTCGCATTTAATTATTCATTCATTAGTATATTAATTTTATATTGGTGTTTGATCCTATATGCACGACAAAGCAATAAATTATTTTTGGGGTCTGCACTCTATGGAAATCACGAATACGATTAAGATAAGACAGTTACAATATCTCGGCCACGTTATGAGGGGGGATAAATATGTGTTGCTACAAACCATAATGCAGGAAAAAATACAGGGAAAACGAAGTATTGGAAGAAGACGCATCTCCTGGCTCAACAATCTGAAAAAGTGGTATAATTGCAGTTCCGTCGACTTGTTTAGAGTTGCAATCTCAAAAGTGAAAATAGCTGTGATGATTACCAACCTCCTTAGAGGAGACGGTAATTAAAGAAGAAGACTCTATTGGAAGTGATAAACTATTTTGGGAATATTTAAACTTTTTCGCATTTAATTATTCATTCATTAGTATATTAATGTAGTATTTTGCTGGCGGTACCAAGATAGGTATAACATTTTGGAATTAACTCGTAAACGTATTAAACTAACTTTTTATGTTATCGATATGTAAATTAAGCAAGTCAATCACATTTAGTTCGTCAAACTCAAATACTTGAATAATGACATATCCTTATAGGTATCTTTCTTATTTCCTTCTTAAACAACTTGAATATCAAATATTGATTAAGCTCTGTCACTAAAATCTCCGATAATTAAACTTGACTAATAGGGATCCAATCAAGCTTGTAAGTATACATCAAATACACATCGAATTTCATAGTTTGCTTACATATCTTGACTTAATAATGTATATACAGTCATCAAAACTCAATTAGTATAAATTTTAAGATTACCTCAAAAGGGAATATAATCCGCAACTAATTTCAGTAGTTCAGGTATTAGGCAAGGAAAATTTGTTAGGGTGGAAATAAGTTAACACCAATGGAAAATTTATTCGAACCTACATTAAATAATATAAGATAAAAATAGATTTTAATCAACAACTAGATCGTATCATTTTTAATTTCTTCCTTTAACTCCTTTTACACCCTGGGATGTCAGATTATTTGTTATCTTATTGTTTATTCTCTCTTTTTATTCTTTATATATATATATATATATATATATATATATATATATATATATTGTTATGATGTGTTTTTTGTTTGAATGATGAGCAATGAGTATTTTTAATAATATAGGGTTTTTATCGCGGTTCTCAAAGAATTAGCTTGTAAGTACTTTTTCAAATTATCTTTATTATAACTATTATGAAACACACACATATATCTAACCTAGTCAATGTAAATTTAAAATAAACTATCTTTAAATTGATATTCCTATAAAACTAATTAAATTCTATAGACAATCTAAAATTTAAACAAAACTATCTTCAAAATTGAAATTGTTATGACACTAACTAAATTATATTAACAAAATTTTGTACCTTTCTTTCACTGAATGCCTAAATGAACTATTTTCCACTAAGTATATAGATTCTAATCACCACTGAATGTCTTCGTACTTCAGTTATCCTTGTTTTTTGTGAAATTACTTTTTTCAATTATCAGCTTCTACCAATTTAAGATATATTTTTCTTCACCAGCATCTATACACCACCAACCAAACCAGCAAACAGCATTTATATTTATTCTTCTTTTCAATATACCAATATCCAATTATTATAAGTTGATTTATACTAATCTCCAACCATAATATAATTTAATTTCTTCCAATATACCTTTTTTTATCTTCAATAATTATTTGTGTATAATTATAAATGTGCATTAAATTATATGCATAATTTTTAATCTTCATTTAACTCACTATATTAAACATTTTGACTATTTGTACTTGATTCACTGACTCCAACTAACTTTCATAATAAACTGCTTGACTTCTGACTAAAAACTTCCAAAACTGACCTAAAAACTTCTTAAAACTCTTCTGACTGCACTATCTAAAACTTTTCTGACTAAAAACTTTCAAAAACTGCCAAAAACTGCCATCTTGAATCCAAATCACGGGTATTTATATCTTTTGGACATTCTAGAACCATCTCGTAAGATATCATGTTCTATTCAGTTCTATTTAATACATGTCTGAATTTTCTGGAACAAACCATTTCGCAAACATGGCCATCTCCGGAGATCCAGAGAATTCCATTCTTTTCTATTAATAATTTTGTTGACATTTAGGCTTTTCAGATCAGAATATATAATTAAATTAGTAACTAACACTCTAATTTAATAAAATACACATTTCAAACAATATATTATTATAATAACCCCACTTATATTCGTATTATGATTCTTAATTTGACACTTGGAGTATGTATAGTTGGTTGCCTAGGCACATGGCTCACTTAAATCTATTTACAAAATTAAAATTACTAAATAAAACTTTTTACAATTATTATATGCTAATTTATTAAAAATGCCCTCACATAAATATATTTTTATTAAATTCTCTAGTATATAACTTATTTAAAACAACCAAATATCTAATATTATGTAGTATATAACTTATAAATTATTTTCTATAAACCCTAATTGTCACAATACCCCAAAAATAATATTTAAAATAAATAATTTACTTATTATTTTTTTAAATATTAATTTTCTCATACCTTATTAAATTTAATAAATCAAAACTTTTTTTTTATTTAAAATGTGTTAAATACATCCCTGTTCGCTGTCTATGTCAAAACAGAGAACAACGGATCACAGTTCGGCTATTCTATGGTCAAACTGTCATGTCAAATGGAGAGAATAAAATATAACCTTAATTACAATATAATCGATATGGTGTTCTGTTTGTTTATAGACAAAATCTAGGAATTATTTCCATTCAAAATAACTTCATCAATATAAATTGGTAAGTTTTTCCACTTTATTATATTAGAAAGACATTTTTATAGCAATTATAGTATCGAACCCCAAATTATGATTTTTAGGGTATCAAACAATTTCCATATGTACAAAATTCAACAAGTATGATGTCAAATTTATTCAAAATAATGAAATCTACCATCTACCATTTAACAAATCAAGTCTATTGAATACAATGGATATATCAGTAAGTTATTAGTGTTATTATATTTGTGTTAAAGGTATAGAAAATATTATTCAATCTCTTCATGATATTGAAAAATGTCGTTGATATGAAATATGCCTCTTAGTCTGTTCTCTGCATCTATTAACACATAACTATTTAGTCCATTCTGATTTTCAATTGTATATGGACCTTCAAACATTGGTTGTAATTTCTTACAACGGTTTTCTTTAACATTACTTTTTCTAAGTGAACGAATTAACGCTAGGTCTCCTTTTTGAAATGTGATTGGTTTTTTTATATTTCGATTTTGTCTTCTGATATATTTTTCAGCTTTCCTCCTAATTCGGTTATTCACTTTCTGCATTACTTGTTCTAACATATCCTGATTATATTCACTAATCCACTTTCTGTTTCCTATATGGCCAAACATTAAATATTCTGGTACTTCCTCTGTATTCAAATTATGTGTATTATTTAAAAAATATTCTACTTGTGGTATATGTTGCTGCCAAGTTTCATGTTGGTTTTGGCACAGTATCCTTAAATATTTTATAACTTCTTTAATATATCTTTCTGCAGGATTTGCCTGAGGATGTCTGATACTTGTAAAATGAATGTTGATTCCCTTTTTCTCACAAAATGTCCGAAATTTTTGGTTGTTAAAATATGTAGCATTATCTATTATGCAATTTCTAAATGGTCCTATTTCTTCGAAAAATTGATTAATATATAATTTTAATGTTTTAACATTTGTTCTAGAGCAGGGATATAGTTTAATAAATTTTGTATATAAATCAACTATCACTAGTATATGCTTTTTTCCTGTTGGACTGAGAACTAAATTTGAAATAAAATCCATGGAAACTGTATTTAGTTTTTCATATACAACATTAGATTTATATGTGTTCTGGTTTTTGAAATTCTTTTCTTTGTTTAGTTGACATATTGGGCATTGGGTAGTAATTTCTTTTGCTATACTTATGTCATTCTTTGCAAAATAATTGTCCCTAAATAGCATCCATAGCTTTCTTGAACCAATATGCATATAATTGTTATGTAAATTTTTCAATATTTTCTTTGCTAAAGTTCTAGTTATTACATATACTTCTATGCCATTTATTATTTTATAATATACCCCATCTTTCCTAAGGACTTTTTGTTTTTCACTCAAATTGATCTGATCTCTTATAATTTCTTCTTTAGAATATAATCCTGTACTTTCTACTAATTGATTTAATCCAATTTTTATTGTTCGCTGCCCTTTTTGTGATGTATTTTCTAACCTTGATAAAGCATCTGCCACTATATTGGATTTTCCAGAAATGTATTTGATTTCAAAGCAGTATTCACTAAGTATTAGACTCCACCGATGTATTCTACTGTTTCCATATTTGTTATTTAATATAGACGTTAAAGCTTGGTGATCTGTTTCTATTGTAAATTCATTACCCAACAAATAAAATCTTAATTTTGTGACACAGTGTATTATACTTGCTAGTTCTAATTCTGAAACTGAGTAACCCTTTTCATGTGGCTTTGTAATTCTTGAAATGAATTGTATTGGGTATTCGATCCCATCATGTATTTGTAATAATACCCCTGATAATCTCTCTATTGATGCATCTGTTCTTAATATGAATGGCTGTGTGTAGTCAGGATAGTATATTTTCAAATTTGACAGAAAAATGTTTTTAATTTCTTGGAATGCTAGTTCTCTTCTCTGATCCCATCTCCATTTTACACCTTTTCTCAGTAGTTCAAGTAATGGAATTTCTTTTATACTTAGATCTGGTATCATCCTTTTATAATAATTAATTATTCCAATAAATCCTCTTAAAGTTCTTAAATTGTGTGGTGTTTTATATTCCTGAATGACTTGTGTCCGTTCTGGATCCATTTCAATTCCCTTAGTGTTAAGTTTATAACCTAGATATATGACTTCTTTTTGAAAAAATGTACATTTTTCTTGATTTATTTTTAGTCCAACTTTGTCTAATCTATTTATTATAATTTTTAGGTGTTTCTCATGATCTTCAGCCGTTTTAGAAAAAATTAATATATCATCAATGTAGTGAATTACAAAATGTTCATCTTGATCCAAAATATCATGAAGACATCTACATAGAGCACTGCAAGATGATTGAAGTCCAAATGGTACTACTTTGAATTGATATACTACTCCATCTATCTGAAATCCTGTATACTGTCTACTTTTTCTTTCTAGAGGTATTAACCAGAAACTATGCTGTAAATCAATTTTAGTGAAAAATGACATTCCTGTAATTCTTCCTAATATTCCATCTATACTCATTGGTGCTTCAAATTGCTTTTCAGTAATCTTGTTAATATTCCTTGCATCCAAACATAACCTGATTTCACCTGATCTTTTTCGTACTACTACTATGGGGTTAATAAAACGTGTGTCTGCCTTCTCAATGATCCCATCTTCTAACATATTATTAATTGTTTTGTTTACTTCTTCTCTGTATTTATATGGTATTGGGTATGATTTTGTTTTAAAGTCTTTTTCTTCTTTAACTTTTATACTATGGATATAATTTTGTGCAATTCTATTTTCTTTATTGACAAGTCCCTTGTGTTGCTGCAATATGGAAATGACTATTGATTTATATTCTTCAGGGCAATTTAAAACTTTCATTATATCTTCTTCTTTACAAATAAAATTATTCTTCATTATGTACTCATTATTCCTTGCTTCCAATTTTACGCACTCCGCCTCGTAGGCATCCATCTGCTTAAAATTTCCATTCCTTAAATATTCACTACAATAATTATTCTTTACATTCTTTTGGGACATTTCCCTATCATCAAAATACATTTCTTCTTCATAAACATCATTATTTTCTTTTAATAATATCCTATCAACTCTTATTCCTTCTTCCACCTCATCTTTCTGCATAAATTTAATTATTTGCCCTTCCAAAGTTACCATTTTTTCTTCAAAATCTATCTTTACTTTCTTCTTTTCCAATTCATCATTTCCCATTAATATATCAACACATAAATCCTTGACAATAAATCCTTGCATATTAATCTCTTTATTAAGAATATTAATTTTAAAATTGGCTAGTTTATCAATTTCACCCAACTTCTTATTATTTGCACCAATAATTTTAATTTTTGGAATCTTTATTATATCCGATAGTTTTAATGTATTAAAAATAAAATTCTCCGAGACTAAAGTACTTTCTGAACCAGTATCTATCATAATCTTAATCATTTTATTTTTGGCCAAAGCATTTATATAAATTAAATTAATAGATTCAATAATTTTCTCTTCATCTAAAGAAATAAATTCAGAAGGTTTTTCATAATAGCAATGGCCTAACTTGTAATTCAGAAAGTTTACTGCACAAAATTTTGATTATTAGAATTGTCAGATTGTATCTGACCACTTGGATCTGATGTCCTATGTCTTTCCCTACTATGACTTCTACTCACATTTTCCTGACTTGTACTACTTCGTTCCCTGTCTTCGCAGCTTCTATTCCTTCGAACACAATTTACCTGTCTGTTATAGTTAGGTCGCTCTGTATTTCTTCTATTGTTAAAATCTTGTCTATTATTATTAGTACTGTTATTAAAATGTTGTCTATTATAATTAGTATTATTAAAATTTTGTCTATTATAACTAGTATTATTATTACAATTTTGTCTAATTTGATTACTGTTATTATTATTAAAATTTTGTAAATTATTACCATACCTAGTATTATTGTTATATGATTGTCTATATTGTTGATTATCATTTTTTTTATATTGAAAGTTATTATTGTTTTTTCTTTTGTTAGTATTACTTGTCATATTGCCTCTTTGTATTCTTTGAATAAAATTAATAAAACTATCTATTGTTTGAATATTTTGTACAGTTACGGTTTGCACAACATCAGCATCAAAATGTCTAGATACATTTAAGACTGTTTCATCCTCTCTAAGTGGTGGTTCTAAATATTTTGCAACTGTTATCAATTTCAATGCATAATCTACCATATTTGATTTTAAATTTTGATTATACTTTCCAAAATATAGAATTTCTCTAAACTTGGCTTGCTCTAATTCACCCCAATAATAATTTAAAAATTTATTTTCAAATGTTTGAAAATTATCTAAATCATTCTCAATACTAGCAAACCAAGTTGCTGCATTGTCATTTAATGTCATTCTAATATAATCTTTAATATCATTAATATTATTCACAAATCTTAATTTATGTTTTAAACTATTTATGTATACTCTAGGATGCAAATTTTTTATATTACCAGAGAATTTAATCCCAGTCTCATTTGTTAAATTTAAGTAAGGTCTCCCTATGTCTCTCATTTGTGAAATATCATCTATTCTCTGTTCCACATTTCTTATTTGATTACAATTTATTTGGATATTTTGTTGTATATCGTCTAATTTTTCTTCTGTGTTTCTCCTGTCTTCGTTAATTTTTACTTCTAAGTTACATTTCTGTAACTCTATTTTCTGTTCTATATCTATCTTATTATCTTGAATAATCCTCTTTACTTCTGTCCTCTCATTGTCTATCCTTTTCTTGTAGTCATTCCGTATACTTTTTATTTCATTTGCTACTTTTTTCTCTGCAGCTTCAAGTTTTTTATCCATTTGTTTTACAATTTTATTATTATTATCTTCTATTTTCTTTTCTAATTTTCTATAATTCTCTTCCAATTTCTGTTCCATTTTTTTCATGTCTTCTTTGACTTCTTTTGAATTCTCTTCCAATTTTTTTATGTCTTCTTTGATTTCTTTTGAATTCTCTTCCATTTTCTGTTCCATTTTTTTCATGTCTTCTTTGATTTCTTTTGAATTCTCTTCCATTGTCTTGTTCATCTGCATCATTAATGACATCAAAGCTGCCATATTGACATTTTCCTCTCTTTCTGGATTCATTTCTGCAGTATCTTGTGGAACTTGAACTAAACTCTCCTCTTGTATAGGTTGTGTTTCTACTTCCACATCATTTTCATTCTTTTTGCTTCTTGTACCTTTCTTTCCTTGAGACATTTTGAGACTTTACTTGTTCAAATATAATTAAAAATAAATTCTATAATTTTTGCTTTCTAATGAAAATTAATTTAATTATATGAGAGCACTTATCTTTCCAAACTAATTCTTTTAAATAGAGAGCCCCACGTTGGGTGCCAAATTGTTATGATGTGTTTTTTGTTTGAATGATGAGCAATGAGTATTTTTAATAATATAGGGTTTTTATCGCGGTTCTCAAAGAATTAGCTTGTAAGTACTTTTTCAAATTATCTTTATTATAACTATTATGAAACACACACATATATCTAACCTAGTCAATGTAAATTTAAAATAAACTATCTTTAAATTGATATTCCTATAAAACTAATTAAATTCTATAGACAATCTAAAATTTAAACAAAACTATCTTCAAAATTGAAATTGTTATGACACTAACTAAATTATATTAACAAAATTTTGTACCTTTCTTTCACTGAATGCCTAAATGAACTATTTTCCACTAAGTATATAGATTCTAATCACCACTGAATGTCTTCGTACTTCAGTTATCCTTGTTTTTTGTGAAATTACTTTTTTCAATTATCAGCTTCTACCAATTTAAGATATATTTTTCTTCACCAGCATCTATACACCACCAACCAAACCAGCAAACAGCATTTATATTTATTCTTCTTTTCAATATACCAATATCCAATTATTATAAGTTGATTTATACTAATCTCCAACCATAATATAATTTAATTTCTTCCAATATACCTTTTTTTATCTTCAATAATTATTTGTGTATAATTATAAATGTGCATTAAATTATATGCATAATTTTTAATCTTCATTTAACTCACTATATTAAACATTTTGACTATTTGTACTTGATTCACTGACTCCAACTAACTTTCATAATAAACTGCTTGACTTCTGACTAAAAACTTCCAAAACTGACCTAAAAACTTCTTAAAACTCTTCTGACTGCACTATCTAAAACTTTTCTGACTAAAAACTTTCAAAAACTGCCAAAAACTGCCATCTTGAATCCAAATCACGGGTATTTATATCTTTTGGACATTCTAGAACCATCTCGTAAGATATCATGTTCTATTCAGTTCTATTTAATACATGTCTGAATTTTCTGGAACAAACCATTTCGCAAACATGGCCATCTCCGGAGATCCAGAGAATTCCATTCTTTTCTATTAATAATTTTGTTGACATTTAGGCTTTTCAGATCAGAATATATAATTAAATTAGTAACTAACACTCTAATTTAATAAAATACACATTTCAAACAATATATTATTATAATAACCCCACTTATATTCGTATTATGATTCTTAATTTGACACTTGGAGTATGTATAGTTGGTTGCCTAGGCACATGGCTCACTTAAATCTATTTACAAAATTAAAATTACTAAATAAAACTTTTTACAATTATTATATGCTAATTTATTAAAAATGCCCTCACATAAATATATTTTTATTAAATTCTCTAGTATATAACTTATTTAAAACAACCAAATATCTAATATTATGTAGTATATAACTTATAAATTATTTTCTATAAACCCTAATTGTCACAATATATATATATATATATATATATATATATATATATATATATATATATATATATATATATATATATATATATATATATATATATATATATCGATATTATTTTGTTTGCTGTTTAATTCATCTCACTTTCTTTATACAATATTCATATCATTTTTTTATATCAAGAATATCTTTATTTTCCCGTTTTTTTTTAAATTAAAATTAATAAATAATTTACGGAGATATTTGCAAAAAAGCAGTTTTCTTGCACTAATTTTTAATTTTTATTAATTTTTTTATTAACAAAATAAAATGTTATTAATACATTTGCACATCGAGGAATTACCGTATTTTAAATTTGTGTGAAATTTCCCCCCGATCGGTCAAATAGTTTAAAAGTTATACCCCTTTTTCAAACGTTTATTTTGTAAATAATTTTGATGAAAACGCAATATGCATTTAACTTCTGAGATAGTTTAAGTCTTAAAGAATTCTATGAAATTTGCTAAATGTGTCTAGCATCATTAATAGAGCAATTTCAATAGTTTATATATTTAGCCTCAGGGATAAACAAATTAAAAAACTTTTAAACTATTTGACCGATCGGGGGGAAATTTCGAATAAATTTAAAAAACGGTAATCTCTCAATGTTCAAATGTATTAATAACATTTTATTTTGTTAATAAAAAAATTAATAAAATTTATAAATTAGTGCAAAAAAACTGCTTTTTGCAAATATCTCCGTAAATTATTTATTAATTTTAATTTAAAAAAGGGGAAAATAAAGATACTCTTGGTATAAAAAAATGATAAACTTAAATATTGTTTATGTAAAATATAAAGGAAAAATCTTATAGACAAAAAATTTAATTGTGACCATAAATTATTGTTAAAAAAAACGCAAGGTAAAAATACGAGTACTTTTTCATCTATTCGTCATCTAGTAACCCCCACAGCAAGGATATTAGAGCTGTTTCTGTGTAGGGTGTGGTGTGGGTAGCTGTATTTAATTTAGTTTTTATGAAAGTTAACTGAATTGTGCAGTTAATAAAGTTTTTCTGCTTTCTCGCCTTGTTCTTGAATCCATTTCTATTTAGCTTCATTTATTAATGTTATGTTGAATGTTAGAGGTCCCCAATCAAAGAAAAATAGATGCTTTCTAAATGTGGGTGTACAAAAAGATATTGCAAATATTCTACACGGAACAAAAATCTTTGCAAACACAAATAAACAGTCTTATTTCATGTGACAATAAAGCACTGAAAACGTTGTTTTCAAAACCTCCATAAAATTCATTTTAAACTTTTATCACTATAGCGGTTTCGGCTGATTGCCTTTCTCAAGTGATCTATTTTTGGCATGCGTTTACACTTTATAGTCTCTAATAAAATAGGTTGAGGAGGAAGAACTGTTTTCTCAAGTTGGTCATTCAGAATTATATCTGTGTTTTTTAGTTTGTTGATTTCCATAGACTCTAACAAAGATAGCTTAAGGCCTTTATTTTGAATGTGAAGAATTTTAAATTCGTCATTAAAAGAATGATTATGATCTAGAAGGTGAAGTGCGTATGTTGAATTTGTTTTTCTATGATTCAAAGCCCTTTTATGTTCTGCTATTCGTTTATTAAAATTTCTACCAGTTTGACCGATGTAAGTTTTTGTGCAGTCCACATTTAAGTTTATACACACCACTGTGTAAGTGTTTTTTATTTTGGCTCTTGTTGTTTTTAATATATTTGCCTAGGTTGTTATTTGTTCTGAAAGCTGGTGTTATTCCTTTCTCTTTTATGTGTTTGGCTATTTTTGTTGATATTTTGCCTGTATATGTAATCGAGCAGAAGTTACTGGGTTTTTTCTTTGGTGGCGGAAATATTAATTTCAGGGCTTTCTTGTGTAGTTTTTAACATTTTATTAATTGTCTGTTCGTTGTATCCATTGATTACTGCTATTTGCTTAATGATATTTAATTCTGTCTCAAAATTGTATTTTTACATTGGAATTTCTGTTAATCTATGTAACATACTATGATAGGCTATCAGTTTATGTTGTGAGGGATAGGATGATAAATTGGGTATAGTCGTGTCAGTATGGGTAGGTTTATGAAATATAGAGAAGTCATGTTTGTTTTTAAGTCTAATTATTTTTAAATCTAAAAAATTTATGGATTGATTTTGTGCTGTTTCTATTGTAAATTCAAGATGACTATGAAGTGAATTAATATACGATAAAAATTGGCTGTTAGTTCCTGTGAAACATACCAGTACGTCGTCTACTAACAGACCACTCGACCGATTTTTATCGTATATTCATTCACTTTATAGTCATATTGAATTTACAATAGAAACAGAACAAAATCAATCCATAAATTTTTTAGATTTAAAAATTATCAGACTTAAAAACAAACATGACTTCTCCATATTTCATAAACCTACCCATACTGACACGACTATACACAATTCATCATTCCATCCCACACAACATAAACTGACAGCCTATCATAGTATGTTACATAGATTAACAGAAATTCCAATGTCAAAATACAATTTTGAGACAGAATTAAATATCATTAAGCAAATAGCAGTAAACAATGGATGCAACGAACAGACAATTAATAAATGTTAAATCAAAAACTACACAAAAGGAGTCCTGAAATAAGTATTTCCAGCACCAAAGAAAAAACCCAGTAACTTCTGCTCGATTACATATACAGGCAAAATATCAACAAAAATAACCAAACACAAGGAATAACACCAGATAAAGAACAAAATAAAAAACACTTACACAGTGGTGTGTACAAACTTAAATGTGGCGACTGCCCAAAAACTTACATCGGTCAAACTGGTAGAAATTTTCATAAACGAATAGCAGAACATAAAAGGGCTTTCAATAATAGAAAAACAGATTCTAGATACGCACTTCACCTTCTAGATCATAATCATTCTTTTAATGCCGAATTTAAAATTCTTCACATTCAAAATAAAGGCCTTAAGCTATCTTTGTTAGAATCTATGGAAATCAACAAATTAAAAACACAGATATAATTCTGAATGACTAACTTGAGACAAACAGTTCTCCCCTTCTCAACCTATTTCATTAGAGACTATAAAGTGTAAACGCATGCCAAAAATAGATCATTTGAGAAAGGCAATCAGCCGAAACAGCTGTAGTGATAAGAGTTTAAAATAAATTTTGTGGAGGTTTTGAAAACAAAGTTTTCAGTGTTTTATTGTCACATACAATGAATTTCCATCAAGTAACGGTCGAATCAATCAAAGTGCTATTTCAGGTAGTTCGGAAACAACATAGCAAGAAGAAGAGCTCATAGCATTTATATTTTGCACCTCCATCCTTGTAAGAGTTTCCTTGTAATATATATCTCTTTATATATATTTATTAGTATTGATCTCTGGCTTAAATAATATTTTGGTTTAAGATTAAGATCTGCTAAGGACTTTATTGATATTTAGTATTCTGAAATGCTTCACTCATTACAGACGAAAACATGCTGCATTTTGTTGAAAATGCAGCATGTTTTCATGTTCTCTCAGCTAAATTCGGCTTGTACACCTCGTTTTAGAGATAAAATTTTTGACGACTGAACTAAAACTTTTTTTAATAAAAATTTTATATAAAAACTCTATATGCAAAATATTAATTACTTTGGCTATAACATATTTAGTATAGCAAACGCAACGGTGTTGACGAAATCTGAAATGATGTAAGAAAAGTTAATTATATATAAATCAAATATGCTGCTTTAATTATTCTATTGAATATTTCTCATATTATTTATTATTTCTACCCTCAAATCGCTTGTGCCTGAACTACGAATCTCAGTTTGTTCGGTAACTAATATAAGTAACCCTATTAACATGATAAAATTAGACACATACCATCTAGTAAGCTATTACCCGCCAGAACCGGAAGAAAACCCAGACTTGAACACCGTCGACGGTCCTTATAGACCCCTGGATAGGCCGGGAATTAGCATCGATCGACCGGGAATGAGGCCCTTATCCCTCAGACCCGTTCAACACGAAGACGACGATTACGACGTGTACGATAACGAAGGACCCTACGCCGAAGAGCCGCATAATATCAGGGGTAAACGTACTAATTTTATCGTTTATTTATTGGCTGTATATTACATTAGTTATTTAAAATCTGTTACAATATTCTTAACAGTACCACACGCATGCTAGAGCATTTTAATATATATCTAATAATAAGCACTGCTTATTCTTGAAATCAAGGAACCCTATAAGTAATGTTACTTGTCTTTTTTATTAACAAAAATCATCATTTATATTAAATTTCGTTTTTATTATTTTCGTAATTTTAACAGATTTAGACAAGAGGCTTTTAGTTCTGATTTATTACCTTATCTTCAAGTGGCAACTCATTAACCACAACCTTAATATTAATATTAGTGAACATTAGTGAAACGTCAATAAACTTAATATTAATATTATTATAAAATTCAATTATGAATTTTTGTAACAGTTCTAGTTTGTGGCCCAGTTATTGATGAAACATATTCGTCGAGCTGCACTTTATAGCCAGTATTATAAAATTAGCCTGGTAATCCTATGAAATGTTTTGGATTATTTCTTGTACTTGACATGCATTTCGGCATTTTTAGTTGTAAACCGTAGGATTTTTGATGGTTTTTGGTACGAATTACATGATGCTGAATGATAAATTGGAAGAAAATATATATATATTTAAGGATTCTACAGTATTCACTGCCTTCCCTCGCTCAACCGTTTCCATCTCTCTCTGTTGTTCCATTCTCCATCGTTTAGTCCTCTTACTCATGGCGTCGTCTACTTCGTTCCTCCAGGATTTTCGGGGTAGTCCTCTTTTCCTCCTTCCTATGGGGCTCCATTCGGTTATTCTCTTTATCCATCTGCTGTCGCTAGTTCTTCTTACATGTCCATACCACTTTAGTCTTTTTTGTTCTATATATGTTAGTATGTCTGTTTCTATTGATGTTCTTTGCTTTATTTCGTCATTACTTCTCCTATCCATTCTTGTTACTCTGCAGCATCTTCGCAGGCATTCCATCTCTGTTGCTACTATCTTACTGCTGTTTTTCTTGTTTATGATCCAATTTTTAGCCGCATATGTCATAATACTTCGCACTAATGTTTTATAAATCTGCGTTTTTGTCTTCATATTTAGGTGTCTATCCCACCATACTGAGTTAAGTTGTCGGATTGCTGTTCTTGTTTGTCCTAATCTTTGTGTATTTTCTTCCTCTGTTGTTGCCTTTTTCGTGATTATAAACCCCAGGTAATTGAATTTATCCTTTCCTTTGATTGTTACGTTGTCATCAATCTGTAGATCTTCTATGTCTTCTTCACTTGTAGATAGGTACTCTGTTTCTGAGGTCGTCTTGGTCTTGTGCAATCACTACTTGATCGTCTGCAAAACTTAATGTATATAGGTATTCGTTCCGTACCGGTACTCCCATGCCTTCGCATTTTCTTTTCCATGTAGTCAAGGCTTTCTCTAAGTATATTTTGAATAGGGTTGGAGATGTGGAACCACCCTGCAGGAGCCCTTTTGTTGTGGTGAAGTCTCCTATGATTCTTGTTCCCATTTTAATGGACACTTTATTTTCTTTATACAGAGCTGTTGTAGCTTCTATGAGTTCCGTCTGTATTTCTAATTTGTACATTGCCTCCCATAGTTCTGATCTTGGTACAGAGTCATACGCCTTTCTCAGGTCCACAAATGCCAAGTGTATATCTCTATTTTTTGCTTTTTTCTTTTCCAACAGTTGTTCCAGTGTGTACATATATGTGGTCTATGCATGATCTTCCTGCCGTAAAGCCTGCCTGATCCTCTCCGATTTTGCCTTTTATCGCTTGCTCTATCTTTTCTCGCAGTATCTTCCCATATAATCTTCCTATTGATGATATTACGCTTATTCCTCTGTAGTTTTCGCATCGTTTTCTATCTCCTTTCTTAAATATAGATGTCATATATGCCGCCGTCCATTCCTTTGGGAGCTGTTCTCCATTTATGGCTTTCTGAAATATCCATTGTATCATCCGGTGTAATTTTTTTGATCCGTATTTTATAAGCTCAGATGAGATGCCTCCAGGTCCCGGTGCTTTCTTATTTTTGATTGCTTTTATGGCCGTTCTCATTTCCCTATCTGTTATTTCTATTTCTTGTTGTGGGAATCTGCTTCGTCTTCGCCTGTTTTCTTTTCCAATGAATTGTGGTCTTTGTTCTGTTAATAGTTCCTTGTAGTAGTCCTTCCATTCTTTGTCCTGTATATTTCCCAATTTAATTTTTATCTTTTGAGTTTTGTTTCAATCCTCTCAGTACTTTCCATGACTCCGAAGTTCTTGTACCTCCTATATATGTTTCAATATTTAAGCAGATTCTATCCCATTCTTCATTCTTTTGCTGTGTTATTTGTTTTTTCACTTCTCTATCTTTTTCTCTTAATTCTTTATAAACTTCATCGTTGTTTGTAGTCAGCCATTTTCTGTATAGTTGCTTTTTTTCTTGAATTATTCTTTTTGTTGGTTCATTTATTTCATAATAGTGCTGTTTATTTGTTATATGTTCTTTTTCCCCAAGGGCTTCGAATGCTGCTTGCTTTATACTCGCCTTTATATGCTCGTATATTTCTTCGATGTTGCCGTATCTGAATTCTATTAATTTTTGGTCTAGACGTTGTTGTTGCAGACGGAAGAAAATATGCTTCAACAAAAACCTTTCTTATTCAGCCAATTGTTCGACACTGTATTCATTTATAATCATGTCGATAATTTGGAGATTTGTTCATCTACATCGGCAGGTTTTCTTTCGTAGATACAAAATTTGTGAGCTTTTCTTAATCTTTCATCTTAACTGCTCATCTTGAGTCATCTACGGTAAATATTGAGTGATTAAAAGTAGATGTTTTAGGTTGCTACTGACAATAGGTTCGTTAATAACCTACTTATGTTTCCTATTACTCATCTCTATATATAAATAACCATTTCGGCGATATACATATAATGAACTGTTTCGCCTAACTTTGTTCTGGTCGATTCTCCCACCATTCCAGAGATTTGTGTGCTACCCACTTTCTTGTAGCTTTTGGTGTTACTGCCTTTGCAATACCGCAGAAGGATTTCGGTCCAATGAATGGCATTGATGAGTCTTGTTTGGCTTATAATTAACTAATAACCATATATTTGCTCCTGCACAAACTGGGTAGTTGTTTTTTTCCCACTGCCTGAGTTAACAAGTCTTATTATTTGTAAGTTCCAATAAATACAATAGAAAAGTAAAGTCCGATTTATTTTGTTTATTGAAAAAAGAAATATATCGAAAAAAAAAAAAAAGAATACGTATAAAAATATACAGCCAATAATACACAATATTATTTTCCTTCCCACTTTTATGTTAAAGTCACATCTATGTTTCTTGTGCATTTCTTATGCTTTGCTTAAAATTAAGTTTCAACCCTCTTTAATAGAATATATTGATATTATTCATGTGCTTTTAGGTGCTTGTACTTTTCTATATTTCTTTTTAGATATTATATTTAAACAATTATGCTAGATTATATTTAAATCCCATCTTAATTGTCACTTGCTATTCCATCTGTTTATGTTATTATGCTTTTATAAAATTTATTTATGTTATAAACTTTACTTTTTTGCGACCGAGCACACAAAAATCCGGACATCTGTCCGGAACATACTTATGAAACGCAAGGCCTAAGTGAAGTCAAATAATAAATTCAATCAGTCATAGGGAGAAAAAACACATCTAGTTACCCCTAAAATTAGGTGGCCTAACCACACAAAGTAAAACAGGGGATGATCCATTATCTAGGGCATCCAAAGTAACGCTACAAAAGCCTCCCCATTCGTTATGTCCTGTGATGGTGAGGGGTGGTTGGTTATAGCTTGGAGGGTCAGATAGGTACCACTCCATTAAGAGTGTGACCGGTTTGATCTTCGGACATGTGGGTCCCACTAATCCACTGGAACATACATGTCACTCGGATCTGGGGTTTGTACAAATTGTGTGTATATGTGTGTGTGCTTTTATTAAATTTATTTATGTCATAAACTTTACTTTTTTAGTTAATGTATTAACATTATATACTAATCACAAAAAGTTTAAGAGTAATTTTTAATTTTTAGCAGAATGATATAATACTCGCCTATAGTCTCCTTTTGATATCGACAAACATATAACATTTTAAGGTTAAAACGTGTTTTTGCCAAAAAAGAAAGTAAACAAATCGTTAATAAGAGGGAATATTAACTATGGGCAGAATTTGACCTGTGCACTATGTCTGCTTGATTTTTCAATAAGGAAGTGCATTCTTACAAAAAAAAGTAATTCAACGTCGGAACAAGTAGCTTTAATTGGAGATCGACGATCGCAGCAATATGTTGCTGATGTTATGGAAATCCACCAATCTAGCGTTTTAAAAGGTTTAAGAAAGTATAAAAAAACTAGAGGTTACAAAAGAAGAAAAGTTCCAGGACGTCCCATGTACACGAACCCCGCAAATGATAGATATTTACGTCTGTAGACTTTGCATGCATGTGATGTTACAGCTAGGCAACTGTGATATGATCTTTCACAGTCTATTATGTTCGAATAAGTGTCAATTTGGTTTAAAAGAGAATAAAGGAGTTTCTTATCAGAGACAAAATGCCTGGACTAATATTTTATTTACCAATGAGTTAAGATTTGCATTTTGTAGATCCAACAGAAGTATTCCACTTTACAGACGCGCCGGTGAGCGCTTTCCTCAGTGTAATATAAGAGCAGCCAGAAATTTTGGAGGTGGCTCGATTATGATAGGGGCAGGCATCTGCTTTGCAGACCACACAGAATTAACAGCTGATCGGTATATAAGAGAAATGCTTGAAGAAAATATCGTGTCTCGTATTTAAGTTCTCGATTGGCCAGCAGTCAATCCAGACCTTAACCCAATTGAGCATGTTTAGGTCAACATAGAAATTGAAAATACCAAATAATTAAAGACCATATACTATGCAGTTTGCACTTTTCAGATGACCAAGTAATACTTGCAGAAGATCAAGATGATATTCACTACTTGTTACGAAATATATATAAAGAATATATCCCAAGCGGAAGTTTATCAATTCTTCCATCGAAAACTAAATGTGTAATGGTAAGCTGGAAGATACTTAAAACTAAAAAGCACAAAAATAAAAGAAAGTGATAGATATAAATATTTCGATATAAGCAAGATAAACAATGATCGGAATAAAAAAATGGCATTTAAATATTGACAAACTTCCTTTTCTGTTATTTTGATAACCGCTGCTCTTATTGGGTCCATTAGCTCAACTGATGTTCTGTCAAAGTCTTCATTAATTAAACTCTCAAAGTTTTTTTTTTCCATCGCTTCTTGACATGATTTTCATGAACCAGTATTTTCTTATTTTCATCTTGGATAAATCTAATCTTGCTCTTTTAAAGCAACATAAAAATGTTGCTTTCTTTTTTCTATATTTGCAAATCAGTAATATAAAGATTTATTATATAAAAATTTAATAGAACCCTAAGCATATTTAACTTGTAGTTTTGAGAAAAATCTCTCCGTTTCTGTGCCTTAAATCCAAAAGAGCAAATGATATTTTTCATTTGAGGAAACCATTGGAAAGGCAGTAGACTTAAACAAAGTTTAATGTTTCATTAACATTTCTGTATTTAAAGCAATGTTTGTGTGACCTCCTGTACATATGTAATACGTAGGCGTATCATATTGCAAATTTTACAGCCTTACTGTTTGCATAATGTAAGTTGTCCGTGTTCTAGCTGGACACTCATGTTTAAATGTGGTTTGGATGAAGTTTGTCTATTACTGTTTGTAATCTACGTGTCTGTCAATATGGAAGACAAACTCGTTATATTCAACCGCCGCATGTTTCATTGGTTGATGTTGGTCCATGTTTTCAAGCGAGTTTTACTTTTCAATGGACATATATTATGGAATATTATTACATTTACCCGAAAAACTTTTAAAATGAATATAATTATATATTATTGACAGTTAGCGCACTTCAGAAATTCGAAATATTCAAGAGATCTGCATAAACCGATGTTTTATTTATTTATACTTTAGAATAAAACACTGAATAAAACTATACATAAATTATTATGATGTTTCAGAAACCATTTTCATCTAAGTTCAAATAATTCAAAGTAATTCAAATAGAGATTAATAAACCAAGAGCTATGTTGAGCTGCAGCTATGTTGGTTTTATAAGACGTATTACATTCACACTGGTTTTACAAAGTTTAAATAAGATTTTTGGTTACAAAATTTGATTAAGTAATATATGTTAATACACAAAGACTTATATTACAAGAATTTTGGAAAAGGCTAAGAATAAAGTCATCAGAAATCTAAAAATAAATTATTTTTGGAAGAAAAATTACCTAAACAGTGGAATGTTGACAATTTGATAAAAATACAAAAAAATAACACTACAGACCTAACCATATACGGACTAATTTCACTACTTTCACAACGTTGTAATCAAATTTTCACAAAACTTCGATATTCATTAATTAGTAGAACAAACAATAACAGTATTCGTCAAGGTTGCATTTTATCCGCCGTATTATTTAATGGATATGCCGAACATATAATTAGAGCTTCTCTTGAAGATCGCCCTGAAAGTGCTAGAGCCAATGGAATCATCATTAACAATATAAGACATGCTGATGACACCGTAGTATTAGCAGAAACAGAAGACCAACTAAAAATATTGATGAACATATTATCAGAAGAAAGTCACAGGCTGGGCTTGGACATTAACTTTTCCAAAACCAAAATTCTGGTATTCCACAAAAACCCCCATGAACAAGTTAAATCTAACATACAAATAAATGGTATCACCCTTCAGAGTTCCCAAAGCTTCATATACCTGGGCAGAGAACTAAATAGTCAACTAGACCTCTCAAAAGAAATTAGAAGACGTATTGAAATAGCAAGATCTGGTTTCATGAATATGCGTAAAATGCTCTGTAACCCCAAGCTATTAGTCTCAATAAGATTGAGAATACTAAAGTGTTATTTGTGGTCTCTATTACTATATGGCTGTGAGACCTGGACATTAAAACAGTATGACGTCAACAAATTAAATTCATTTGAAATGTGGATGTACCGCCGAATGCTAAGAATAAGCTGGACCAGCAGAACTACGAATGAAGAAGTACTGAGAGCAATGAACACACGCCCTCATCTGGTCAATACTATCAAAATTAGAAAGACCTCATATCTAGGACACATAATGCGCCATAGGGAATTTGAGCAGCTGCAGGTAATACATATTAGAAGCCAAGATTGAAGGTAAAAGGGGCATAGGACGAAAGAAAAAATCCTGGCTACGCAACATCAGAGATTGGACCCACCTCGAAATGAATTTGTTCATCAAGCCCAGAACAAAGAGAAATTTGCCATAGTGATCGCCAACCTCAACAGAGAAGGCACTTAGGAGAAGAAGGAGAACAAGCTGGCTTTGGAAAGGTATAAAGCACTTGTAAAGACCTACATATTCTGGATGTCTAAAGATCCTAACCGAAAATTTACTCAATATAATCTTAAAATCTGTGTGGTTATTATATACTCAAAATCAGGCTAAAATGATAGTAATCATAAAAACGGAACGACAATGAAACCAATAAAAATCTAAATAAATTAAATAATAAGGAAATCTAGTTGAAAGGCAGGTATTTATCGTAATGGAAGATAAAGATCACAAAAGTAATAATAAAATTCGAAATAAAACAAAAGAAAAAGTCGCTGACGAACAAGCAACTAAATTAAAATGGAGATGGGCTGGACACCACTATCATTTTAAGAAAGATAGATGAAATGCAAAAATATGTTTTTGCTTATAGTGCCGAGCAACTATAGTACCTTGGCAAATTATCTTAAGGCCAGATATCTCCCTCTTCTGCGGCTTGCAAAAGCTCGCCAGTGTTAATTATGCCTGTCCAGTTCTTTATATTCCATCGCCACGACATTTGTTTAAGACCTACTCTTCTCTTGCTCTTAATTTTTTTTTAATAATTAGTTGAAAGATTGCGTATTTTTTTCTCTCAGGATAGGACTGGGAATTACTGACTGGCTGGATGCCTTAATAATACTATATGGCGAAACAGACACATTAAAACTGAGATAAAGTCAAGAATTTATAAAGCCAATGTAAGACCAATAATGACATATGCCTCAGAAATAAGACCCGACACAGCCACAATGCAAAGGCTACTGGAAACTGCAGAGATGAGAGTACTGAGAAGAATTACAGGAAATACGCTGAGAGATCGAAGGAAAAGTGAAGACATTAGAAGAAAATCTAACGTATAGTGTATAGAAGAATGGAATATAAGCAGAATAGATGACACCTGTGTTGTCAAAATAGCAAGAGATAAGTCACCAATCGGCAGAAGAAGTATCGGACGACCGCGCTGAAGATGGCAATTTTTCATACCTTAATCAAATTGAGTAATTCTCTTTCAGTATTTGCACTTCTTGAAACTTTCTCATTTCTCACCCTATCTGTCCATGGTATTGCGGAACATTCTTCGCAAAGTTCACATTTTGTTAATTCTCCAAGGCCTCCAATTTGTTAATTGCTGATATTTTTAACCATTATGGATCATACATAGCATTTAACCATACTCTAGCAGAGATTAAAGGAGATATTGTGGTTACATAGTAAACATTAATAAAAGCTTGTGTCGGTTGTTCGGCATGGCTTTTTTTTCTTGTTGAGGATCTCATTGGTCACTCCCAAGCATTGAAATCTTTTCACTTGCTCGATTGAAGCATTATCTTCTTGCAACTGTGTGTCATAAAAGTGCGTTTTATTCTTATTATCATGCATTTGGTTTTTGTACCAGCAGGAGTACCCGTAGATCTTTATAACTACACTTAGAGCCTGCAAAAACATTCTCCTCATTGAGCTTAAACAGCACAGAAGA
Organism: Diabrotica undecimpunctata; assembly: GCF_040954645.1. Taxonomy (NCBI): domain Eukaryota; kingdom Metazoa; phylum Arthropoda; class Insecta; order Coleoptera; family Chrysomelidae; genus Diabrotica; species Diabrotica undecimpunctata. Next base: position 147,183,914 of record NC_092808.1, read on the forward strand.
CCAAACACATACTCTGTCATACCTCTCTTAAAATTTTGAATATCTCTGTTCATTGATTTTGTTCACCCTCACTCGTGCTTTTTGATTTCACTGGAGATTCTGGATGATAACTTATATATATTTTTCGGTCATGTAAGCATTATGTAGAATTTTTATCATTGAATCATTTTTTACAATAAACGAACGATTTTTTGTAATCGTGGAATGTGATAAATATATCCTTTCGTTGGACAATGCATTTTTGTACAAGTGTATTTAGGCAGAAAGCTACTTCGCGTGTACCCAGTCCGCTTTTGAATCCAAATTGTGTCTTGCGCTTAGCTCTTCTAGCTTTTTGAACATTCTTATGTGCAGGATGCAAAAAAATACTTTAAGCAAAAGGCTTATTTAACTGATAGGTCTGTTGCACTTTGGCGGTCTTCGTGATTTAGGGATCATTATATAGGTTGAATAAAGCCAATCACTTGGAATGTGGCCAGTGTTATATATGGCATTAAAAATTGTTACCAGCATGTCAACGTTGTCATCTTCCAACAATTTTATGGCTACCGAAGTAATGCCATCCAGTTCAGGGACCTTGTTTGTTGAATAAATTTTCCGTGGGTTAGTAGTTGGTAGATTCGGTCCCTTATCTGTTAAGAGGGACGAAGCATAGATTTTAGCTAGTTATTCTTGGATATGACCGTAGTCTCATTGATCATTATTTAGGTGAGTCTTATGGTGTTTCTTGTATGCACTCAAAATTTCCTTAACCTTTTTATATGGTCCAAAGTCCCCCTTTTCTTGTAGTGATTTCAATTCTTCAAAACGTTCTTTTTTCCAGCTTTCCGTTTAAATTTTTACTCTTATCCTAAGTTGGTTTTCTCTATATTTCTGTTCGTTCTGATGAATCTCGTACTAATATAAATACAAAACTGGCGATATTATGAAGCAAAAAAACCATTACCAAGACGCCAAATGCGTTAAAGTAACGACGGCAAAAGACTTCAGGACTAATGTGGAAACTATCGACACACAACAGTGAAAATGGAAGAAAGACTGGAAAAAAGAAAAATATATAGACAAACTCATAACTTGTAGCGGCAGACTACAAATTATTACTTGAATCAGTTATCAAGATGGATATCTACTTTCAAAAATGAGTATCATAAGCATTAATAAGTTTCTGTCATCTGGATCAATGTTCTCCAGAATAATAAATATTTTATTATCTTGCATCTTATCAAATGGTTATAAATATTAAAATTAAACACAAATAACATATTTAGGTACAATATCGTTAAATATATATGTAATTTAATCATATTCCTTTGACTTTTTATTATCTTAAATTGAATAAAAACCGTAAAATATTAGAAATAATAAATTTTCAAATTAGCTCCGACTCAATGAAGTTGCTTTTATATGGAAAACAGATATCTTAAAACATCATCCGTAAAAACTCTAAAATATTGTGTGAAATGTCTCTGTGTTTGTTTTTTTGTTATATTACGCTTCTAAGAAAGCTTCATGCTCTAAGAGCAACGTTAAATATTTAGTCTTAAGTTTTTTACTTTCACAATTTTACAAAAACTGATAATTACTTTTCAATATCTGCGAAGATGCTCTGAAATCGAAAGTTTTTGGATAAGATTTTATTAAACATGTTGATATTGGTACATTATTGTATGGTACTCATCCTAACACAACAATAATCTTTACATAAAAGTAGGTAAGTACCCGTATATTGTGTCATCTCTAAATGTCTTTTTTTTCTAAATTTCTTTACACAAAATTGTTATCACATCTTTTTCAGAGCACCATGCACTACAGGTATTTAGGGCACATGCGCTTACTTAATATTTTTTATTAAAATACAGGAGGTTTCAGTATAATTTATTCCATTTTAAAACTTTCAACTTGGTCATACAAGAGATTTGGGACAATTCTCTTAATGACATTAATAAAATCTATAGTCCGTCCATGTTTTATATTCAGTATGAATTAAATGGGAAATAGAACAATGTTGCCAATAGTTATCTATTATAATCTGTTATTTCTGTGTATCGTTTATGTTCTGTGCTATTTCAATTGTAGGTTATTATATTATAATTGTGTCCATGGACATATAATACAAATAGACTGACTGCTGCCATACATTCGCACGCAAAGCAGTCCCTTCTTATTGGTCATATAGGTTACGTGATCGATAAAACTGGCAAATTAGATAGAGATGCAGGTACTGCTTTGCTTCACTATTTGTATTATATGTCTATGATTGTGTCAATGCAATTATAGGTTATGTTGTTGTAACGTAAATATTTTGCCTACCACATAGGGTATAATTATAGGGGTTTCAAAATTGGGACAGAAGTTACTGGGGTGGAGATAGGGCAAGAAAAATAAATGATACTGTGCGAACGGCACTCAGGGCTTATTTGGAGAGCTGGGTCGTGGATAAGTGAATGGCAAGGGGTCGGATTGGAGCAACTACAAAAAAAATTTAAACAAATGGATACTTACATAAATCTCCTGGACAAAAGGGCAAATAAAAACAATAGGAAATACCTCTAGCTATTTGAAATAAGGACGCCGCTTCGAAGAATCCTAATCTTGCTGGATAAAAGAAAAAAAGCTCTTCTTTCCTAAAATAAAGAACACAAACAGGGGTTAAGAGATTTTTCTAGAATAAACAAAATGGTTCAGAGAGATAAATTAAACATTTATAACTGAACACAAACAGTTACAAATACAGATAGTACATAAAGGCTCTATTAATAGTCACAAAACTAAATATAAAAATAACAAAGAAAAACTTACATATGTCCTAAAGTGGGAATTGCTACATAAGTTACTAATATTACTGCGCTATAAACTGTGGCAAATAAAAAATTATTAAATTTTTATTAAGAATTATCTTTTCAAATAAACCTATTCATAAAGATCAAACTTTTTTAAAAACAAAACAAGCTAATGTCACAAAAATTTGAATCTAGCTGTCATATGTCAACATTGAATTTAACAGAGAACAATTAAAATGACAGCATAGCCACACCCTAAGACAGCATAGCGACACCTTACAATATTTATTAAAACCTTTTATTTCATTATTTAAATTATGAAAGCAATTATTATATTATATAATTATTATTATGTTTATTTATTTGTTTGAAAGTTTAAAACAAAAAAGTTACCTTGGTTTCAAAAACAAAAAACAATGCACTACTGGGATTAAAATGGAATCATACTGGAATTTCTGCTATGCCTGAATAAAAAGGACTGCTTCAACTGGTCTGGAAGATGACCTTTGACAAATAAAAGTAAGGTAGAAACAAATCAGCGGCACATCTTTACAAAACTAAAACCATTGCACGTAACGTAACACGTACTGCACAATTAACTGCAAATCTACTAATCTTCCATAAAAAAAATGAAGAAACACACAAACAATACAAATTTGACGAACAATTTGGACCCACACTGTAGGCCACTGCCTCTGACAGCTACCCAAACGAGAGTAGTCTAATAATCTTTTAAATTCATTCGCTTAACTTACCATAAACAAAACATATAAACTGGAATATTTATTTGAAACGCAGAATATCCTAAAAGCGGTTTAGATTAAGGAAAATATCAAGGAAAAACACATCTGTAATCTGTAAAATATAAACAAACTCTAAAAATGTGTTTATATCTACTCGGCGACGCTAAGAGGAATTGAAAATACTTTTTGCGTATTTTAACTTGTACGATAGGAACAGAGAAACATGATTCATCGTTATTTTAATACATATATGAGGAGATAACAATTTAATACATATACGAGGGGATTTCAAAATATATATCAAGGAAAATACAAATGCTACATTGTTTGTTATTGTTGATTCCATAGACACATGATATAAATAGACTGGGCCCTGCTCTTTCTAATTTACCGGGTTTTCCGAGCACGTGACGTAAATGACCAATGAGAAGGTCACGTGGTCGATAAATCCGGCCCATTAGAAAGAGATGCAGGGACTGATTTTCGTCAGTTTTGTCTGTCGCATAGTTAGGTTAACTGAATAGCTGATCCCACAGATCACAAGAATTGACAAAAGATTGGGACACTTGACAGAAAATAGAACTGGCAACAACGTAACAGTAAATAAAAATAGAATCATTGAAAAATTTAAAGAATAGTAAAAAAGAGATTTGATTTAGTCCATAAGAGCATGTACTGAATATTAAACGTGAGAATGACTATAGATACCATCATATAAATATTAACGCATGCATTAAAAGGGTTTTAAAGTGGCAAAAAATTTAACGAATCTTCCTGTATATACCAGGAACTGTTTAATATATTACTTTGTAAAAATATATAGCAACGATAGACTCCTATACATATTGGATAATATTACAATTTTATTGTAATTACTGAAAAATTTTCAGTAAATGATTGTACACTAAATTGCTGTATATTCCTACTACGTATATCAAACTATGTACTTTAAATGATGTGTATAAAATATGATAACACAATCATTTTCAGGTTGTGGTGAGCTACATACCAGAAGTAATAGAATAGTCGGAGGTCACCCCACAGGTTTCGGATCACATCCCTGGCAAGTTGCTCTCATTAAGACGGGATTTCTAAGCAAGAAATTAGCTTGTGGAGGAGCTCTAGTAAATGAAAGATGGATAGTTACCGCTGCACATTGTGTTGCTACGTATGTATTTATCGTGTTTTATATCGAAATTACTTTAGTTTGTTTAGATTTGATGGTCCATATTATGGAGGTATGATATAAACTTTAAGATGTAGACAATTTTTTTAAAATTATTATTTCTCTAGAAGAGGTGACAGTGAAACATGTGCTTAAAAAAGACTTGTTGAATATAGTGTGTGTATGTGTGTGCTTTCCAATTAGGTCTATGTAAAAATAAAGGGGGGCTTTTTATGATCACTTAGAAGATGCTCTTAGATATATTCCGTTAAAAATGTAAAGCAGTATATAAAGGACTATCCTGTGGAACTAGAAATTATACTGGATATGATATGTTAAAATGAGCAACAGCATTAAATACAGCGATTCTTAAGACATTTTTTCAAAATAGAAAAAGTCAACTTATTACATACCAAAGTAGACAAAATTGTTCTTAAATAGATTATTTCTATTCTAGAGGAGAAAAGAAGAATATATATGCGATGCATTATATCACCAACTGCAAACAAATATTCTTCCAACTTAGTATTTTCCAGAGCAGGAAAAACTATTGCTTGTGTTTTGGATAAAAATTTAGGTACATTTGGAGTTGTGACAGTTTGCAAAAGATTGTTTCATATCTGAATTTGGTGAATATTGCTCCAGTTCTTGTTCTATTGATATCGTGGGCCCCAAGAAGCGGAAAATTATCTATTTTTAATTATTACTATCGATCAATTTTAAAAACTTGCTGATAATGGCTGGCAGTAAAAAGTTGTTGCTGTATAACCAAAAATTGAATCTTGTTTACGTGAATTTAACTCATAGACGCATATTAAAAGGTAGACTAATCCTTGCAATACCAGCCCGTTCCCCCAGTGTGACAGAGAAAACTGACGCAAAGCAGTCCCTACATCTCTTTCTAATTTACCAGGTTTATCGACCACGTGACCTAAATGACCAATGAGAAGGTGACGTGGTCGATAAACCCTACCCATTAGACATAGATGCAGGGACTGCTTTGCGTCAGTTTTCCTGTTGCACTGGAGGAAAACCTCTGTATTGCAGCAGTCAGTCTATCTTCTATTATATGGCAATGATTCTACTTAATTGTTGAATATTTCTTCTTCTTCTAAGGCACTACAGCCCAAATTAAGCCTTGGCCTCCTTTGTTTTCTGCCTCCACCCTTGCTTCTCTGTGGCTGATCTTCTTTATACACGTACTCCTAAAAGGGCGCGTGCGTTGTTGTTTACTGTGTCTTCTCGGCGCTTTCTTGGCTTTCTAACCGGTCTTTTTCCATGCATTCTAGCATTCAGTGCTCTTTTTGGTAGCCTATCCGCTCCCATTCTTATCACATGTCCGGCTCATTGCAATCTTTGTATTCTAATGAAGTTTGGCAGTGGTGCTTTCTTATCAAGTTGATAAAGCTCGTTATTGTATCGACTTCTGAAGATTCCGTTTTCCCTCACAGGTCCTAGTATTCTCCTCAGTACTTTCCTTTCGAATGTGCCGAGTTTGCTATTGGATGTTTCTTTCAGGGCCCATGCCTCACTGATTCTCATTTTTGTATTTCGGTGGACATTTTTAGACCGAAATATATGGGATAAGGCAAAATAAGCTCCGTTTGCCTGCGTTATTCTCTTTCGTATTTCTCCATCTTCTGATCCGTCGTCATATATTTCTACTCCCAGATATGTAAACTTTCCAACCGTTTCAATGTCATCTTCATGTATAATGTTTTGTGAGACTATATTTCTTCTCGTCTGTATTTTAATTTTTGTTTTTTCTGTGTTAATTTCCAGACCTAGCCTTTTTGTTTGCGTTTTTAACTCTGTGTATTTTTCCTGTGCTCCTGTTGATGTTCTATTCATAATACATATATCATCGGCATAAGCGGCCAGTTGAACCGTTTGGTTGGTCAGTAGGTTTCCTCGTCCAGTTTACATTTGCCTAACCGCATACTCCAGTGCTAGGTTAAACAAAGTTGGGGCCAGCCCATTTCCCTGCTTTAGTCTTATCTGTCTCTCCTTATCCTTATCCTTATCTCCTTATCTTATTTAGTCTCCCTATATAATGTTATGTTTTCATGATTTACTCAGGATCTGTTTGACTGTAAATATTTGATCCAGTGTCAATCTTCCCCGTCGGAAGCCCGTCTGATACTCTCCAATAATATTTTCTCTGAGGTAAGTAGGGTCTGAAAATAATGCTCCCAGGTTTCAGTGACTTTCTGTTGGTCACTGATTATTTGCCCACTTTCATCTTTACATAGACTTGTTTGAGGTTTATACCCACTTTTTATCTATTTTAGATATTTGTAAGTCCCTTTAATTTCGTTGTTTTTGAAATTTTCTTCAATTTTTTTTATTTGTCCATTTTTATAGGCTCCTTTTTAATTTCTACATATCTTGTCTACTTTCGATCTTGAGACTTCAAATAATGTTCGTCTTTGCCGTATTTTTCTTGTTATATATATATATATATTTTGTGTGCTTCGTTTCTTTCGTCTACTGCTTGTCTGCACTCGTCATCGAACCATGCTCCTCTCCTCGCCTTTTTCTTGTTTCCCAGGGTGGATGATGTTGCTGTCAGTACTGCTGTTTTGATGTTATTCAATTTACCCTCTATGAAGTGCAGCTCTAGCGTCATTAACTCATTTGCGACTTTTTTTCGAACTCTTTACACTCCTGAATCTTTAGTGTTTCCAGGTCCAGTTTGTTTGTTCTTTGTTGTCTTTCGTTTCTTTATTTTTTAACTCTGCATCTAAATTTGGTTTGGAGTAAAAGATGGTCCGATCCACAGCATGCTCCTCATCGTGTTCTTACATCTGAGATATCACTGGCTGCCCTTTTGTCTATCAGCACATGATCTTTATGTGGGAAGCATGTGTAACTTATAACCATGTTTTCACTGGTGGCAAAATTTATCAAAAACTTCCCATTCTCGCTTGTTTTATTATGCAGGGGGTGTTTGCCTGTTGTGCTATAGAACTGCGGCTCCTTGCCTATTTTAACATTAATTTCACCCATTATAATCTTGATGTCATTTTTGGGCGCATTGTCATAATACTATCTCCAGCTGTTTGTAGAAGCTTTCCTTTGTATGTTGTTCTTGTTCTTCTGTTGGACAGTTAATGTTTATCATTGCTAGGTTGAAGAAGTGGGTGCAAATTTTTAACTTGCATATCCTTTCACTGACTGCTTGGAAGTCTATTATTTTTAACTTAAAATAATTATCCACTACAAATGCAACTCTACATTCTTTGCTTCCTTATTCCTTCCCACTATATAGAATTGTGTGCGTTTTAGTGTCCCTGACATTTTTCATCAGCCATATTGTCTTCTGAAGAGCACAGTAATCATGAGCTTATATCTTTTTAATTCTTGTAGAAGTGCGGTTTAAGCTCCTGGTTTATTATATATTATATAGTCCATGTTTCGTAGCTTCAGTCGTTTCCGAAAGTTCCATCCTGTTCCATCGAGTGGGTAGCCCACTGCCCATATTCCTCCTCCTTTATCCAGGCTTAGGACCGTCAGTGGTGACTCCTGAGCTACTCGATCTACCCATTTGTCATACAGGCGGAGTTTGAATATTTGTGTTAAATAAATGTTTGTACTCTAAGATTTTATACTTGAGGTGAGAAAAATCACTTATATTAACTTTATAATATGTAAAACTATCTGAATTAAACGTTAAAATAAGGAAAACTTATAAATTCGTAATTATTCTTTGTTTATTTGACTAAAATATATGTTTTGTTTATTTTATTCAATTTCCAAACGTTAATTACAACAAATATTGCGCTGTTTACCCTTACGTTTTAGATAGGTATTAATTAATTATTAATTTACAATTTTCAACAAACTCACAATTTTGCATGTTGTTTATTTATATAAATTATTACCATGTTTCCGCGTCTATGCATCCATGAAATTAGTTTAAAAACAATCATTCGTTGGATAGTTTATTGGTTTGGTCGTGTTTGTTTGATTTAGAGTTTTCAGTATTTCTGATCAAAAGCAAAAAATAACATTGTTTTATTTACTATGCATTGTATAATTAAACTACACATAAATCGTTCGTTAAAATTTAATTTAATTGCTTATATGAAAATATGAAAACATTCTACTAAAGAAAATAAACAATTTTAAGATTAAAGTAAACAGTTATTAAAAATAGGTCTCACCCCTAACTCAATCTATAGTTTATTTTTATGAACGAGAGAGTAATTAGCTTAATTTTAACTGGTAGCTCCGACCACTCCATGGGCGTGCTCAAGATTAATTGAAAAATTACTTTGAATAATTGTAAAAAATAAATGAATTATTTCAGTGTTATAAAGTGTTATGTGTATGTAAACAAAAGTGACCTCTTTTATCACACACTATATTAGAACTGACTGGCCTACATTAAAAAGGGTTTTAAAAAATTCACATTTTTTAAAATTTTTAAAAATTACAAAAGAGAAAAAGAGTTTTTAAAACCGTCTAAGGTATGTTAAATAGATGAATAAAAATATTAATATAAAACTTACAGCTACTTTTTACAAATCCAAATCAGATTCAGAAGATGAACTTTCAGAACCAAGATTTATAATAACTGGCTCGATCATTTTATCAGTAATATTGTCCAGATTCCACATTTTTTCCTCTTCTTTAATAGTGTGATTTACTGCCTTTTCCCAGTTTTCAGGTTTTACATTATTTACGGCCTCCAAAAACAACTGTTTAACATCATGAATTTTAAAAGTGGTATTTTTTCTTGAAACTTCACTCTTTATCTGTGCCCATACCAGTTCAATCGGGTTTAATTCACAATGATATGGTGGGGATCTAAGTACTGTCATTCCACGATTTTTGGCAATTTCATCAATTTCGTATTTTTTAAATTTTTCTTTATGAAGGGCACACAACGAATAAAGTTCCTTTCTTATAGATCCGGGATGGTACGTAATATTTTTTGAACTCAGCCAATTCTGCAAGTCTTTTTTTAACCACTTGGTTGTGGGCAGTCCTTCTATAAGTCTGGAGTGATAACTTGCATTATCCATTACTATTACACAGTTCTTAGGAAGAAAATCTATCATTTGTTCGAACCATTCTTGAACGACATCAGCGTTCATGTCTTCATGGTAGTCACCGGTACGAGTTGATTCAAAAGTTAATAAACCACCTTCAACAAAACCGTCTGAACTGCCAATGTGTACTATTATCAGCCTGCGTCCCTTTCCTGATGGTGGGTTTAAATCAGTAGATAAGTTATTTACAAAAGCGTGCCTTTGACTTGTAACAGTTTCATCCTGCCAAAATTTATTTGGTGTATGACCCTCGTTGATCCATGTTTCATCAAGATAAAATATTTTTCTTTTTTGGTTTCTCATTTCCTTTATGGTTCTTAGAAAATGTCTTCTCCATATGACAATATCGCTTCTTTCTAATAAAATAGACTTGCTGGGATTCTTTTTCCAGCGGAAGCCTATTTCTTTTAAAAGTTTCCATAACGTACTTCGACTCATTTCTGGGTAATCCTTATCATCTCGAACTGAGACAAGAACTTTATCCAATGTTGGAAATTCTTGTCTAAAGAAGAATTCATGCACTTTCCGTCGAAGTCCTTCTTTAAAATGATATTCTATTTGAAATTTTGGTTTCCCTGGAGCATTACGTGGCATTTGAAAACTACCACATTTCTCTTCTTTAATAACTCTGTAAATCGTAGATTTCCCAACACCAAGTGTACTGCTAACTAATTCAACGGTCTCATCAACACTTTCACATAAACGTTTGTCTGTAAATGATTTAAAACAATTGAATATTAATGTTTTTTCATTAACTGTTAGAGGACCAATTTTTCGGCGTTTACACGGCACTTCCAAATTTTCCATAATACTAGTATACACAATAAACTGCACCTTGCAACTGAAGTACCTACTTTTAGTGAACTGTTAAGAATTTTGAATACGCCACTTGGACCTTCCTATATACAAAATGGAAAAACCCACTATCACATTTTCTGTGGAATAAGTTTAGAAGGTAATTATCTAGTCAATTACTGTCGTAGATTCCTGGAATTAAAGAATTAAATGTTTGATTGTTGAAACCCTTACTTCGTGGAATGCACTCATTTCAGATAAAATAAAACGTTTTATTTTATCTAAAGAATTAAACTTTATTTTGCAAATAGGTAGGTACTTATTAAACTTTTATTGGTTATATATAACCAATAAAATAAACATCTTACATTTCTTGCAAATTCATTAGTACCTGTTAACCTCCATCACTCCGACACTGGCAACCTTATTTAGGGATTAGTAACCCTCACAACTATTGTATTCTATTCTGCTCCAACCTTTATACCTGGTGGTCATACTCAATTTAAAATTGTTTTCCTATATACTTCTGTAAACTTGTTGACAAATATCTGTTTTTCATTGAGTCACCCGTATCAACAGTTTAGGGAATTGCATACATAATTTATTGTTTTATTACTCTCTCATACATAAAAATACACTATAGTAAAATTACCTTCCCGGACATATTCATACAGATTTATAGTTATATACTAATATATTATTATTTCTTTCAGTTTTTATATCTCTTCACATATTTATTACATTCAAATTGCTTTTGTTTTATTTTTTTAATATTTTTAGAACGGCAAACGGAAATATTCGCATCCGTTTGGGAGAATGGGACGTACGGGACCAGGAAGAAAAACTTCCGTATGAGGAATATTCAGTGGAAAGAAAAGAGGTACATCCATCATATTCACCTTCGGATTTCAAAAACGATTTAGCTCTAGTAAAATTGGACAGAAACGTCCGTTTTAAGCAGCACATATTACCAGTTTGTCTTCCTTCGCCCACCGTAAGTATTTTTATTGCTGTAAAAAAGATCAACAATGAATTAAAGTATACAAAAATTGTATAAAGTGTAAAGCAATCATCAAATCTATTTACATAATACTGGTGGATACGGTTCTCCACAAATCGTTTCTGTTTAATTTATTTTAAATGGCTTCTGTGTCTCCTTTTTGCTTTGGGTCTGTATGCTACCATAAACAAATATAAGCAAGAGCTATAAATAATCTGTATTAAAGCAACTAAAACGAATAAAGAGATAACATACATACAGAAGATTATAAGTAGGCTTACCATAATTATGAAACTCTTAACCGGGACAGTAAGTGGTGGATAGGGTAAAGTATCCAAAAAAAAAATGATTAAGCTGCTGCCAAAAATTTTTATTAATAATAAAATAACTATTTTTGACGTGACAATGTCTTAAATTAGGTTGTGGCTCGGAGGCATTCATGAAAAAGTGTAACGCCCGCTCACGTCTGTTACAGTGAGTCACCGAACGAGAGAGAGGCCCGCCGGACCGGCGAATGCCTTGCGTCTCTCTCCCACTCAAACATGATCGGTCCGCTGCGCGCGCAGCACTAGAGAATTAGGCGCGTTGAATCGGTCCGTGCTTCCGTGCTTGTGCGATCATCGTCCTATCCTCAACAAAATCACTCAAATAGAAATTAGTTAAGTTTAAGTTTACATGTACAATGTTTTAGTAAACAAAATATATTTCTATAGTTAAAATTTGTGCAATTCTTATTTTCATTCAATTCCTTGTTCCTATTGTGCAATTTAATAATATTCATATCATTAAATATTCTACCGAGAAAAAGACGTTGTCACGTAAAATCTTCGCCCGTAAAACCGACTTTACAGGCAACCGATTTTTTTGTACTATTCATACTTCTCGCTTGTATGTACTTTTTTTAATAAAATGTTATTTTTTTTTTATTTTTTCGTAAAAAATCATTACATGTCATTTAGGGTTTAATTTACAGTATAGTAATACTTTTACGGTAGACTTCAACATACGGCTTCTATCGTACGACCAAATATGTTTCATCATCGAGAAGACACGCTCTAAAGGAGCAGAGGTGCCTGGTAAGCACAAAATATATTGCACCATTTTTACCAGGTTGAGTGTATCGATGTGTTGTTCAGGAAAATGTTAAAATAAAAACCCATTTATCAACATAATCAATTTGTATCGTCGTGGAATTCCATTTATCATTCTTTTTTGCTATAAAAACTTTCGTGACAGCTCGTCAAAAAGGTTGTCAGTATTAATATTTTTAATATTACGACAGTTTTGTTAAACCAGGACAAAATGACAAACCGGCCGGGACTCCGGGACCGATGTCTAAAACCGGGACAATCCCGGTTAAACCGGGACGTATGGTAAGCCTAATTATAAGTATCAGTTAAAAATACGCCTGATAAAAATATAAAAACCAGTAGTTATTCATAACCCAGATTTCTTTACAAAAGGTGAACGAATTAGGGTAAAAACGTAGATGTTTTCGACAACTAAATATTATGAGACGAACTTTGGATATCTATATCACACAATCCGCTCGTCTACAAAATCATAACAGTAGTATGCTAATATATGATACGGTAAAAAAGGCTAGTCGCAATGACCTGTTTTTCACGTTATTCTCAAACTTTCGTCATTTGTGACGTTAACCGTTCAGAATATTTTATGCATACGTCTTATACCAAAAAGGTCTTATAACATTTCGAAGACTTCAAGGCGGTTCATTATACAGAATTTCATGGTCTAAGCTTCTACTCCATACAACAATACAAAATAGAGATAGAATTTGACAAATCAGAGGCTGCTTGTTGTTGTTATTCTAAGACTAGCATGATCAAAACGGAAAGGATATTTTCTCGTGCCATATCTACTCCTTTTCTTATTTTTGAATCTAGGTTGTCCATTATCCAGCAGTTCAAGTATGTAAATCTTATCATTTGTTTTATAGTCTTCACTGGCATGCCAATGAAAGAAAGTTTTTCGCTTCTAGCAGCCTAAAGTAATTATTTTCACGGCAAATCTTATTAAAAATCGCCTAGAAGACGAATTACAGATAAATGGAAGTATATCTGACAAACAGTACGGATTCAGGAAATCTAGATCATCCATCGATGCGGTAAAAGAAATAGTTGACACTGTAAAAAGGACGAGGAAGAAATGGGCCGCCCTCGTGATGTTTGATGTGAGAAACGCTTTCAACTCAGCCAACTGGGGTCACATTATCACCTCACTGGAAAAAGCAAATGTGTCAGATTATTTGAACAATATAATTAAGGACTACCTCAATGAAAGGTATGTCCAAGTGGCAAAACCTAAAGACCTGAAAACATCAGCAGGTGTACCGCAAGGATCCGTACTAGGACCAATGCTTTGGAACATTTTATATAATGAAATCCTAGAAATCGACTATGGAGCACAGACCAAAGCTATTGCATACGCAGACGATTTAGCTCTACTCATTTAGTGTAAAATAACTTGGAGTTAGAAATGTTAGTCAACAGAAGCTGTAGAAAAGTCAAAAGATGGATGGTGAAACAAGATCTAGAGTTGGCAACAGAAAAAACAGAAATTCTGATCTTGAAAGGCTCTAGAGACCGCCCAAACCTGGCTTTTGTAGTAGGTAGTACAAGTATAGAGCCTAAGTACTGTGCTAAATATCTGGGCATCCAACTAGACACAGGTCTAAGATTTACAAAGCACCTGATGAAAGTAGTCCAAAGAGCAGAAGAGAGAACCGCGGCATTAATAAAAATTATGCCAAATATCGGCGGTCCAAGTTCCCTCAAAAGAAGAATGTACCTTCAGATTGTGCATTCTACCCTCTTATACGGCGCTCCCGTATGGTACGAAGTCTTGAGAATGGAAAGTATAAAGAACTGCTTGCAAAGGCACAAAGGAAGCCTCTACTAAAGTTAGCAAGCGCATACCGGACTACTTCTACGATTGCCCTACAGGTCATAACAGGTACGCTCCCCATTCACCTCCTAGCTAAAGAAAGAGACACTTTATATAACAGAGAAAACGGTCATTTACCGGAAATAAAATCCGAAGTAAGATCACATATGCTCCAAATATGGCAAAATGAATGGGAGGCAAAAACGGAGAAGGCACAATGGACCAAAATGCTAATCCCTGATGTGGTAACTTGGTCTAAATGTAGGTTCAGAAGGTTAAATTATTTTTTTACACAATTTCTCACCGGCCATGGCTCCTTTAGGTCGTACACGTATAGAATAAAGAAGACAACAAATGATTTGTGTATAGATTGTGGTGTCATAGACGACGCAGAACACTGCATTCTAGCTTGCACTACTTTCCAAAGAGAACGGAATAATCTAATATCAAGGCTAGGAGCGATAACGCCCAACAATCTGATACAGAAAGCGACGCAAAACAAAGAATCCTACGATGTTACTCTCGACATAATTACGCAAATTATGAAGAAAAAAGAGATGCTAGAAAGAGCGAGACAGGAACAGGGTGGTTGAGGTAACAAATTACATAATACGCTGTCATGAGTTCTTTACAGCTCGGCTGCACGACGGAATAGACGGCACCTTTACAGCCAGATCTGTAATTATATTACGTACGTAGTTTTCACGACCACATGCCTCTAGGTTAAATTGCCCTTTGAATCTAGGTTGTCCATTATCCAGCAGTTCAAGTATTTAAATCGTATCATTTGTTTGCCAGTCTTCACTGGCATGCCAATGAAAGAAAGTTTTTCGCTTCTAGCAGCCTAAAGTAATTATTTTCACGGCAAATATTTTTCCGCCGATATTTAGGCAGAAAAATTTATTTTCGTGGCACTTAGACTTTTGGGAGTTTCAGTCTGCATCGGTGCATTAGTTTAAACTATATTTTTCGCAGTTGCGTACTAAAATATAGTTCTTTTCACAGCTAATATTTTAGTTGTTATTATTAAATAATAATGGTAAACACTTATTAAATAGTTTTTTTTCTGTCAGTTATAATTCTTAAAAATATGTAGATTATATTGACAAAGAATATGAATTTTGTAATATTTCAAAGTTGTATTGTATTTCTTAATTTCAGACCAAATTAGTTGGAAGGAAAGCAACAGTAGCCGGTTGGGGCAGAACCCGACACGGACAAGCTACCGTGCCTTCAACATTACAAGAGGTCGAAGTGGAAGTTATACCAAACGAGAGATGCCAAAGATGGTTCCGAGCTGCAGGAAGACGGGAGACTATCCACGATGTATTTCTGTGTGCCGGATATAAAGAGGTAAGGTATTTTCTTTTATTCTTTTTTCTCTTCACTGTAAAAGCTGCTGACTTTGTTATTTTTTATTATATAATTTTATTTATTAATATTTTGCGTTTTATATATTTTTTATATATTGTATTCTGATTATAATCTTAAGAAGTTCGTCTGGTTAGATTTGTTTTGGAGTTGAAAACACCGGTTATTTTTGAATTCTGCATTAAGCCTTATTACCTTCAAAATTTGGACTTGCCACGACGTTATGTACAAATGTGTCAAAACAGTAAAGGCACATACGACCTTCGTAGTTTGTAGAGTCAGCAGACATTTAATGATATTTTGTAAGCTTCGACTTTTTTGGAACTTATGTGTTTTGTTTGTTTTATGTTCTTCAAATTCTTCTTTTCTTGGTGGAATCTTCTTGAATTGCTCTTCCCTGAGAGTTTCTTTGATAGGGGTATCATTCAATACTTCTGTTTAGCGATATCCCTTTTTAATATTTATCGTGGACTTGCTTTGGAAGGGGGTCTCAATTAGACCTTTTCAGGAGTAATTTCTGGTGAACCTTGTCTTGTTAAAGTGTCTGACCGATTTTCGTATTCGATGACATTTTCGGTAGGCGCTTTTTCATCTAAACGTGCTGTTCTTTTCTTTGCTTTATTTTTGTGATATTTATGTCTATATTATTTAAAAACTTTAGTTTAAAATCTGTTTTTCTTTCATTTTTAATAACATAATAACTCTATATTTTTAGGGTGGTAGAGATTCCTGTCAAGGAGACTCAGGAGGGCCTTTGACGCTAACAGTCGAAGGACGAAAGACACTAATAGGACTAGTTTCGTGGGGTATTGGCTGTGGAAGGGAACATCTTCCGGGAGTGTATACTAATATTCAAAAGTTCGTGCCTTGGATGGACAAAGTGATGATGGGATAACGTATTGCTAGTCGTAAAAAGTTTATTTAGGTGACTCATATTTTTGAATCAAAAAATAATTATTTTTATTTATTTATTTATCGATAATAAGCAATTTGTCTTTATTTTACTGCGCATTAAAAAAAACGGGTGTGGCAGTCCAGTGGGACTGCCGGTAGAAGTTATACTTATATACACGCGTTCGCCGTTAAAAATTTATATAGGAGTCAATCTGCACAATCATTACATATGTAATGCTATAGGTAAGAGAGAGCAGAAAGAGAAAAAGAATTAGTTATATAGGTATATGGTGCATCGTTTGCTGTATATAAACATTTGACCTGTAATAGGAGTATAATAAATGAAGGATTGTATCAATATTTTAATGAAAATATATATTTTTATTTTTATATATGTATAAAAGGAGTTGAATACAAAAAAAATTACACATACTCTGCAGTAAAATTTATTGTTTATTTTGTTATTAATATAAAAATTACAATACAATAAATAAACTGCAATGTAATTCAATATAATAATACAATATAAATTAAAATGTAATATTCATAAGTATTTAAAACTGCCAATATACATAACTTACTTTACGAAGATAAAAATAAAAAACCAATAACTCGGATTATGTTGTAAATTTTGATTTTATTTTAAAATTTATGTTTTTGGCGTATATTACATATATTTAATAAGATTAACGTGAGGTTTTTAAGTATTTCAAAAATAAAAAAGGAAATTCATAATTGGGATTCGAACTCACAATCACCAGCGTATGAACCAAACACGTAAAGGATTTGCCAATTAGAGATGACACTAACGAATTTCAAAATTGACAGTTCTCGGTAAAACAGTGATTATTTTGAAATACAAAAGCCTAAAATAATTATAAACGTTTAATTTTAAACTAGCGGACCAACTCGACATCGAGTTTTTTAAATGAAATTTGACTAATAAAAACGAAACCGGAAGTCGACCTCAAAACCGGAATGCAATTTTTAGTTCATCAAATGTCGACATGGATATCATTTAGCAGTTAATTTTGCATGCTGATCACGAATCCGGTGTCAGATTTGCTCTATCTTGACGTTTTGTGCGCGTTTCGGGTCACTTCCGGTGTCGGATCGCAACCGGAAGTACATATTTAGATTCGTCTCGACGAGACCTTTCGATCCATATATACATTGTGGGATCTAAAACTTAAAGTAAATTTTAACTTCCGGTCATCTCAAAACCGGAAGTGAATTTTTGTACCAAAAGTATATCTTGACAATCTCATAGTAATACTAATAATATTCCGAAAAAATATTTTAATTATCTAATACGGTTTTTGAGTAAAGTGGTGGACAAGAAAAGGGCTTAGCGTTTTAGTATATAAGATAATACAAAACATATCACATAAATAATAATATCAATACATATTATATTATATATAATATTATATATATATATATATAATATATATATATATATATATATATATATATATATATATATATATATATATATATATATATATATATATATATATATATAATATTATATATATTAATATTAAATATATATACAAAAGGAACATTTTTATTCTCGAGAGAGGAAGAGAGAGAAAATATATCTTCTGTCTCGTTATTATCTTACATATGTAATGGTTTCACAGATTCACTCTCATGCAAATTTCCAACGCCGACCATGCGTATAGAAGTATAACTTCAAAAATTACATTGTTTTTTATTTGAGTGATTTGGCATGCAAGTAAAAGACATACAAAAGACCCGTTTGTAATTAGGCGATAATCAGTGGGCATCAAACAATTTTTAAAATTTAATTCCAATCACTTGTAAAGTAAATTATTTAATTTTATATATTTTATGTTCAGTAGGAATGTTTTATTTTGCTCTGTTCAAAGCAAATGAATATGATATTTATATATAATTTATTAGACACAATAAAATTTATTTTATTAATGACATTTTAAATATAGTAATCAATCAGTTTACTATACTTTATTATAACTTTCTATATAATATAATCTTTTTCCTATGGCTCTGCAGCCCACGTCAGGCCTTGTACTCTCCCAGCATCCGCCTCCAAGCATCCCTTTCCTTGGATACTCTCCTCTAGTTATTCACCCTCATTATCTCTTTAGAATCGGTACTTACTTCCTCTTCCACCGCTTCCTTGGTTATTTTACTAACCGACGTCTCACGATAGTTCCACTAATTGTTCCACTAGTATCCATTTTTATAAGGTGGCCTGCCTATTATTCTTCACGTACCATTGTTGTAGACGAGTCCCAATATTTTTCTTAATAACTTTCTTTTAAAAGTAAAAATATGGTTTATTGTTTTTTGTGTAATGATCCATGTTTCTGCGCCATATGTTGCTATTGGTCGTATGATGGTTGTACACTTCTCTGTGGTTTTCTTTGACATTTACTTTAAGCTCCATTTTTTAAGGGACCATTTCTCCCTTCCTCATCGGCCCTGACCCTACCTTCCAGAGGGGTTGGTTGCCCAATCTTCGGCAAGGTTGCTCAGGTTTACAGGGGTTGACCCGTGAATCCCGGGTAATTATAACGGTAATAGCCTACGGAGCAAAAGTAATATGCCTTACGATAAAAGATGCAGAAAAACTAAAAATAACTGACAGAAAAATTATGAGGAGAATAAACGGCAAATTAAGACAGAATAAGGAGAATATAAAAGACTTAGATGGTTTGGACATATACAAAGAAGAGAAGAAAAGTGACTAATTAAGAAGATAACAAACTGGAAACCAGTACTAATTAGACTAAGAGGTAGACTAAAAATAAGATGAAAAGACCAACTACTGGAGTATACAGATTGAACGAATTTAAAACGGAACATACAATTTAATATATGTCTCTTTGAACTGCATTTGAAATAGTGGACCAATATAAAACTTGGACAAAAATAAATCCATAACCGGTGATAGACATTGTATAAAATATCGTTCAACTATCTGTCTCCTTTAAACGAAAGGGGAGCTTGCCTAATAGTCGGAGAGATAGGGCCGAAATTTTGAACGGATCAGTAATATGACATTTCTCTATTGGAATATATTCATTGTAACTGGGTTAAGACTTTGCCTTACAGGCGGACGCCCCTTGTGGTACAGGGGGTGGCTATACATGGATGAAGTTGTAATTTTTTTCGAAAAAATTAACGATCGATAATATGGCTGAAAATTTGCCCAGAGTAAGATCTTGGTATAACTAGACGAAATCCCAAAGGGCGGACGCGAGAGTGGATACATAAGGGGTGGCGGACAGGGGTGAAGTTGCAATTTTTTGGGGAAAAATTAACGATAAGTAATATGTCCGCCATTTTCATGGCTCATTATTTAGCCCCTAAAAACTCTAAATCCAAAAGAGCGGACACCTGGGTTGGTACAGAGAGCCATAAAACGGGGTCAAATGTACCACTTGCCGGCGCATTTTAGGTCTCGGTAACAATTTTCAAACTGATTTTATTATGATATTTTTATACCGATTGATTTGAAAATTTGTATGCTCACTTCTGTTACTATTCTGAAAAGCGTCAAGTAGAGTTTTCCAAAAAAATTTCCGTAAATGAAAATTTTCGTAATTTTTTGAGGTAAAATCTAATTTGTAGAATCCTTTCGATTTTCTATCAGTTATACCATGATTTTTTTCCAAAAATTTTCCGATAAGAAAAAAAAATTTAGAAAAACTTTAAAAATTTCGTCATTTTTCTCACTCTCATTGATGTCATTACATTTATCATCTTCGTCACTTTCACTTTCAATAATATCACATTCATTATCTGCTTCATTTTCAATCACTACTTCTCGAACTGATTTTGGCATCTGAGGTCCACTAAACCATTTGAATTTATATGTTTCATCTTCAAGCTCCCAACCATGTTCTTCAACAATCAATTCTGTTGGTACTTTTTTATGAGCATTTGTCCAAATATTTGAAATATAATGAGCTCGCAGTAGATGTTGGTGTAATTCATCTTGACATGGTGGTAAGCTTGAAGCATCGAAATTTTTTTTTTTAAAAAGGCTCGTTCACATCATGAAACTTATACTGCCGGTTAAATACTGAAAATCTGACATCGTTTACTTTCCTTTTTGGAATTGTTCTCGTCAGTCCTGTTCCATATAAGTGACATATGAAAGTTTCTAAGGTTTCAAAACATTACAATCGAAGTCAGTTTCACCAAGTTGGATAAAAGCATCTTGATACTTATTACATTTAGCGCATGCGTCTAGAATTACTGATCTAAATGGAACGCGCATCATTATTATTTTAATATTTTAAAATAATAATGATGCAAAATTAATGTCCAATTAGAATTTGTAAAATTATAATTAACTAATGAAAAAAAATTCAATCAATTTGAAAGTTTTAAAAAGAAAATTTTACAAAGTAAATTTCAAAATTTAAAAAATTGATAATTCCACTATTAAATTGATTTTTATGAATAATTATTTGTAAATTGAATTTTACCTATTGATAAATAGAAATAATATATTTTGTATTTGATTATTAATGTAATAATAAATCCAATTTTTCTTATATCTGAACAACCATTATTTTTTATGCAATATAAATTTAAAAACCTTTTTATTGTAGTAAAAAATAAGTAAAATTACTATTTGTTATACCAAAAATATTTAATAGTTAACATTATAAAATTACTTTAATTTAATAAAATATCAAATATCAAACATTTATTCAATTAAAAATTAATTCGTAAAATATTTATATTTAAGAAAAAAATGTGATTTGTAAAGTAAATATGACTTTAGTTTGAAAAAAAAAACATTATCATAATATCATTTTAAAACTACAAAATATTCTATAAAAGATTCAGACGATGACGTAGAGTTTTATCAAATGTTTTAGAAAAGTTTTTCTAAATTTTTTTTTCTTATCGGAAAAATCGTTTGAAAATTTTTGGAGAAAAATCATGGTATAACTTACAGAAAATCGAAAGGATTCTACAAATTAGATTTTACCTGAAAAAATTACGAAAATTTTCATTTACGGAAAATTTTTTGTAAAATTTTGAGGAAAACTCTACTTGACACTTTTCAGAATAGCAACAGAAGTGAGCATACAAATTTTCAAATCAATCGGTATAAAAATATTATAATAAAATCAGTTTGAAAATTGTTACCGACATATAAAATGCGCAGGCAAGTGGTACATTTGACCCCGTTTTATGGCTCTCTGTACCAACCCAGCTGTCCGCTCTTTTGGATTTAGAGTTTTTAGGGGCTAAATAATGAGCCATGGAAATGGTGGACATATTACTTATCGTTAATTTTTCCCCAAAAAATGACAACTTCATCCCTGTATAGACACCCCCTGTACCACGAGAGGCGTCCGCCTGTAAGGCAAAGTCTTAACCTAGTTACAACGAATATATTCCAATAGAGAAATGTCATATTACTGATCAGAGTTCAAAATTTCGGCTCTATCTCTTGGACTATAAGGAAGCGAAAGGTGGTTTGACAGCATAATAACTGCTTGTTTAGCCTAGTTTTCTAGTGATTCTAGGCAACCTATTTGGGTGGAGTTTTGACTTGTTCTTGAATTAGTTCAGAATACAGCAGCCCGCTGAAATATTGGATTTTTATAATATAATTATTTGACAACCTTTTGTTGGCCAACCATCTAGAGCGGAGTTGAGCCGAAATACATTGATTTCGTATGTTCCGTTTTAAATTCGTTCAATCTGTATATCAAAGGTGAAAATTGCAAACTAGGAAGGAACATTCAGGATTGGAGAAAGTGAAAAAAGATAGTAAAAAAATCAAAAACATATACTAATCTCTGAAAAATAGTCTAAAGAATATATGCGGAATAATTCACCGCATTAAATGAATTAAAAGAGCTCAAGGAATATTGAGTGATATTGAGCTTATACTCTACCAGGGTAAGTTAAACACTGACATTGCAAAAACTGTTCGCATGTTTTAAATAACATTTTTGACGATTGACCATTTACCTAAATGTAACTCCCACTAAGATATTAAATAATACCAGATCATTTAATTTTTAACCATTAATAAAAATGTAATAGATGATGACAAGTATGAATTTGATGATAATATGATCGTCACAGATATCGTCGCCGCAGTACATAAATCTTTGGATAATGAATCATTTTTCAACGATATGTGTGGATAGAACCTTATTTTCGTTATAACAATATGTTTTTTTGCAAAGGCATAACTTTGATTATTTGGTAAACCTTCATTATAAGTCACAAAAATTAAACAAAAATCATCAAAACATGTTTGTTAATATATTCACTGTATGAATACAATATAATATGTTCCGTGTATTCTATTTCAATAAAATAAATCAAAAAGTTGTTGAGCAGCGCTGATTGACACAACAGAACAGTGAAGTATTATACGTAAAAATGTTATAAGATATCTTCTCTTACTTGGTCTACTAGTCATAAAGTTATCAGCATTAAATGGCAAAGCGGTCGTCGTATGTAGCTTTAACTTTAGTAACAAATTAGTAGAAAGACGCCAAAATTCATAATTAAAGGATATAACGAGATGGTTTAATTGCTTACCTACAAAAATTTTTGATGCTGCAGTTTTAAGTCTACGATTGCCGTTTGGATCGTCAACCTCGAGAAGGCGTCCGCATAATAGGAATAAAAAGAAAAAAATTTTATGTAAAAATCTTTTATAAAAGGTATATAAATTAAAAATCCCAAACGGGCTATGTCATGAAGACAAAACGTTTTCGGAATCCATGTTCCATCATCAGTGTCCTAAACAGTATATTACCACTTTAATTAAAAAGAACATGAACTTAAAATTTTGACCAAGGTGAATACAAAATGTGGTTAATACTTACTAGGTGTACATGTTTTGAGCCACTAAATATCTGGGTAAAAACCCGTTAAAAGTTATATGTTACAATTTAGTTTACATTATTTAGTATTATATTTTAGGATGTTAAAGTTACCAGTGGATATGATAACATGACAACGTACGACTCCACATGAATGACTCCACATGGTTATACACTTTTTAGGACACTGATGATGGAACATGGATTCCGAAAACGTTTTGTCTTTATGACATAGCCCGGTTGGGTTTTTAATTTATATACCTTTTATAAAGAATTTTTACATAAAATTTTTTGTGATACATGGTATACAGCCAGCTACAGGAACTTAGTTTCTTTGTGGATTAGGAATAAAAAGCTTCATAAGATTAGGAATATTAACAACATTTTAAGGCTTCTATAATATCCCCTTTAAAAAGTATAGGGAAACGAGAAATATTTGAAATTACTAATCAATTTTTTTAACAATGTAATTCGGAAATTTAAAAGGGCAATAGTAGAGCAGAAAGAAGAGTTGATACAAGATTGTTTTGTAAAATAGAAAAATGAGAGGTAATAAGTAAAATAGAGGAGAAAAAATATGAACAGTAATAATATTCGTCAAGTCTCCAACTTCAGATATCTGGGAACCTAGACCCAGATATAGTGATACGTAGCAGAATTGCACAGGAAAGATTAACATTCATAAATATGAGAACTCTGCTTAGCAACACGAACCTTAAGTTAATGGCATGGTACCGTTTTGTGAAATCCCTACATTTACTCAGTGCTGCTGTATGGGGTAGAAACTTGGACAATAAAAGCTAACTTCATGAATCGGTTTGAGGTCTTCAAGATGTGAGCATTCAGGAGAAACCATAAAACTCACTGGATAGATCATAGAACCAACGCCGAATTATTACGCCGAATAAGGAAAGAAAATTGCTGTAAATAGTAAAGTTAAGAAAAGCAGCCTATCTAATACACATATCTAGGAATTTCAAATCCAAATTTTTAAAATTAATTATGTGAGGAAATATTAAAGGAAAAAGAGTCATCGGGAGAAAGAAATACCTACTCATTGCTTAGAGAATGCACAAACCTGGACGCCCAAGAAATTTTCAGAACCGCTCAAGATCAAAATGAGTACGCCAGAATTATCGCCAATATTCAGAAAATAAATAAGACGCCCTAAAAAGAAGATGGTGAAAAATATTAACGATAGCAATGCTCCAATTAACAGTGATAATTAAGTTTATGAAATAGTTCATTAACAAATATTTTAGTTTTTTGATAATAACTAAACGATTGTAATTTAAGTTTTTATATTACGCAATCTTGTGTGAAATTGTCATTATTTCAAGTCAAAATAATGAATGAATATATGAAAAGTAAAATTCAATATTTGTCATTATTCTCTTATTTTATAACGTATTTATTAATTTTTTTCACGCTATATAAATAAGAAATTCTTAAACAAATTGACGAAAAATCCTTCAAATCAAAACACTTAATATTTAAATTTTATGTTATGATCTCCTGATAAGATAATTTTATAGCACAGATTGTAAAATATGGAAACGACAGAAATGAAAGTCTTACGAAAAATAACAAATCAAACTCTAAGAGACAGAGTAAGAAGTGAGGAAATACGAGCGAGATGTGGTATAGAGGAAATAAACGCGTGGACCAAAAGAAGAAAAGTGGAATGGAATCAACACATCGAAAGAATGACAGAAAATAAAATAGTACGAATAGCAAGAGACAAATCGCCAAATGGAAGAAGATCATTGGGACGACCGAAGAAAAGATGGTCAGATAACGTCAGTTGAGGCTATAAACCTAAGTAAAACAGGCATTTTGCCTATTTATAAAGTAGGAAGAAGAACAAAAAGAAGATTGTAAAATAATACAATACAGAGGAATGATATGATCCCTAGTCTGTAGTCAATATTCTCTTTTTAATGTGTCAGACTAAGTTTAACCATTGAACAAAGGATCCGCTAATACTTGGGGTTGTAGTTGAAATTTTAAAGTGGTCGAACTTTAAGATTGCTCTTAGTCATAATAACAAATTATAACTGGAATAATATTACAATAATTTTTTTTGTAAATTGTCCCTATTATATCTTAAATATGAGTCACTTCATAAACTATAATATTTATTTTGTACTGAAAATGACTTAAATGTAAGATGTCACGAACTCTTTTAGATAAATTATTTACAATTATTTTTTTGGTAAACGAAAACCTTTACTTATATTTATTTCTAGGATTCATGTGAATTTTTGTGAGATTCTAAGATGTATTAGTTATTTATTGTATTTTGTTATTTTTTCTTTTGTGTTTTAATCTCGTAAATCATTTACTTCCTTTCTTCCCTTCTTAAAATTATTCACTGTATTCAACCTTCTTGGATATTTTTATTTTTCTCTTCCTGCTACATCCTTGGCCTTTATCATAAATAAATTGAGTGTAAACAAACAATTTTTTACAAATGTGGAACACATTTTATACTCCGCAAAAAGTGAATGCTTTTGAGATAGCGATAAATTTTGATCTTAAGTAATTTTTTATTTATGGCACAAAAAACGTTGACTAGTAGAGGAAAAATCATACTATATTCATAAATATTGTGCAGATTTCGAAAAAAGCAGGAATAATGTGCCTTAGAGAAGGAAAACAAAATTATGTTTATATCATTGATACATAAAATACCCTGTGGTGAAATATGGCATCTGAATGTCCCTTCATTCCATATTCAGTCCGCAACTTTGGTTCATTGTCTACGCACTGTTTTGAAATTAAAAGTTATAATTTATTCTAAATATAGCATTGAATAAATAAACAATTTTACAAAAAGATATTAAATATTAAATAAACAAGACGAATTTAAAATCTATTATTAGTCCGTGGTCAGAGACGAAAATGTCACTTAACATCTAAAAATCATACGAACAAGCTGAATTTTGCCGAGAATATTAATTTTGGGACTCCAAAAAAGACGCAAATAAGTTTACCACTTTTACCTCCGGGCTTCCCCCTAAAAACGCCCTCGTAGGGAGGGAAAAATGCAAAAAAATCGATTTAACAAGAAATGTCGTAAACAGAATATATTTTTCCGATGAAGCAACCTTTACACTGTGTGGAAGTGTAAATCGACACAATTTAAGGTACTGGAGTGACGTAAATCCACACTGGATGCGTAAAAACCATACTCAAAGACTACAAAAATTAAATGTGTGGTCAGGTATAGTAGGTACTCAGTTAATTTTGCCATTTTTTATCGAAGGAAATTTAACATCAGTTAGTTACGAAAGGTTACTTAGAAATGCAATTGTAACTACACTGAGAAACTTGTTTGGGAACAATTTTAATCAGATATGGTTTCAGCAAGATGGAGCTTCAGCTTTCTATAATCAATCAATCAACTCAGAAATGGAGCACATTTTAAACACTCAATTGTCACATTTTATTACAGTTCAAAATAGTAAGTATTAAAAAATTTATTGAGACAATTAGGCGTTGCCAGACTTCTGTTGAAGACCTTCCAGACTACATAAAATCATTAGTGTTACATATAAACTCGTAGTATTGAATAGAAGATTCTAATAACGACTAAATATACAAGCTGATGAATTTGAAAAAAAATTACTAGTAATATAAGAGAAACGGCAAATCTGGCAACATTGCAAATATCAAATATGAAATCTCCGTATCCCAAAATAGGTTTGCCTCATATTTTGTACAATTATGACTAGCAATTTACGAGATAATTGGCCGCTTCCAGACTTTTGGGCCACTCTGTATATGGAATGGGAATGCCTTAATAGGACTAAAATCAAGCACGAATTAAATTAGAATCATAACAGCTTTCCTTAATGGATATCTGTGATCAATGGACACCTGCATACAATGAAGCTGTTTCATGGAATTTTAAACTGTGCACTCTGTAGTAAAGAACTTAAACTAATTGACTATATCTTGCATGATTACATGGCATAGATTGCAGGTGGAAACACTTTTTGGTTCCAAAAATATATAGTATCGATTCACTAAACCTTTAAAGCTTTGAGAACAGATATTAAGAACTTTAAACATAAAATTTTATAGACGATACAGCAAAACAGGAGTATAAAGTTAAAAAAAACACGACACATAAAAAAGTTCGTAGTTTAGAGATAAAAAGGGTGATGAGACAACAGATTATGGACACAACAAAGTAACAATAACACAAATTAAAACGATCGACAAACGATACAAAACCAGGCGGTTGAGGACATGCCAGAAATTTTTCAAGATGAAATACAATAAACACATCATCATCATCATCATCATCAGTGGCGTTACAGCTCTTTATGAGCCAAAGCCTTCTTCAGAATAATCCTCCATTCGCCCCTGTCTTTGGCAACTCTTCTCCATGCTCTAATTCCGATAGACTTCAAATCATTTTCTAGGTTGTCTTGGTACCTAAGTCTCGGTCTTCCTCTTCTTCGTTGTCCGATCGGCCCTCTTCGGTCAAAAACTTTTCTGACTATGTCATCTTCCTCTCGTCTGATTACATGACCTATCCATCTAAGGCGTGCTACCTTAATGAATTTTACAACGTCAGGTTCTCCAAATCTTCTATACAACTCAAAATTGTAACACCTGCGCCACAAACCTTGTTCTTTTATGCCTCGATATATTTGTCTTAGTATTGTTCGCTCAAAACGTTTGAGTAATTCTTGGTCATTCTGTGTAAGTGTCCAAGTTTCTGAACCATATGTTAGCACTGGTCTTATTAGTGTTTTGTATACAGTCAGTTTAATTTTTCTAGGCATTTTTGAGGCCATCTGTTTTTTTTAAGCCATAGTAACACTTATTGGCGAGCACTATTCTTCTTTTGATTTCTTCACTGACGTTGTTATCTTTGGTTAGCAGTGACCCTAAGTATATGAAGGTGTCAACACCTTCCAGTTCTAGGTCATCAATTATTATTCGTGTAGGTGTCGGGTTGCTTGACCTAGTGCAACACATATATTTGGTCTTTTGAACATTTATATTTAGTCCCATTCTGTGTGCAGATGCTCTTAACGACCAAAATGCTTCAGTCAGAGATTCTGTGGACCTACCTATGATGTCTATGTCATCTGCGTATCCGATAATTTGTACTGATTTGTTAAAGATAGTACCATTCGTAGTAATCTGCGACTCTCGAATTATTTTTTCTAATGCCAGGTTAAATAAGAGACACGATAGTCCATCACCCTGTCTTAGTCCATTTTTGCAATGGAAGGGTCTTGACAGATCGTTTTGGATTTTTACCGTGATCTCTGCACCTGTGAGTGTAAGTTCAGTTAACCGAAAAAGATCAAACGGAATGCGAAATTCTACCATAGCAAGTAGGAGTTTATTTCTATTAACGGAGTCGTATGCGGCTTTGAAGTCAACAAATATGTGGTGGGTGTCGACGCCGAACTCTAGGGTTTTTTCAAGAATCTGCCTCACTGTAAATATCTGGTCCGTTGTTGATTTATTAGGACGGAAACCGCACTGATATGCTCCCACTATTTGTTCGGCGTAGGGGAGGAGTCTTTTGTACAATACGTTGGACAACACTTTATATGCCATATTGAGTTGAGTGATGCCTCTATAATTATCACACACCATCATGTCTCCCTTTTTGTGTATAGGACACAGTACATCTAACTTCCAGTCTGTGGGTGTTTCTTTCTGTTGCCAGATTGCAGTTATCAGTTTATGCATGTGTTTCATGAGGGGATCGCCGCCATTTTTGAAAAGTTCGGCAGGGAGATTATCCGAACCGGGAGCTTTATTATTTTTCAGTGTTGCAATGGCTTCTCTAATTTCTTCTTCGGTGGGGGGTGGTTGCCGATCATCTTCATTCATTTGAAATATGGGATCCTCAATCTCGCCATCTTCGTGGTTGCCGCTAAGCAGTTCTTCAAAATGGTCCGCCCATCTGTTTAGTATCTGTTCTTTGTTACTAATTATAGAACCGTCCCTATCTTTACAGGCTATTATTCTGGGTGAAATATAATAAACACTCAAACAAAACTCTTCTTCAATCTCTTCAACTTCTCAGTAAGTAGTCAAAAATCCCTATAAATTTGAAAAATTGTTATAATTTCTCTACAAAAAAAGGGCGACAACATGAACTATAACTAAAGACCAAATTGTTTATTCAATTATCTATAAAAACTGTAATGTAATTTGACCAAGAGAAGAGGTCGATCTTCGCTCCAATTATGGTACAAATGACAGTGAGAGTGCATAAATGTCCTGTTTAAAAAGTCTGCACAATATAATAGACCTAGAGACTTTCACAAAGCGTTTGATACTATATAACTACGATAAAGGCACTGGAAGACTGCCGAATTAATCATAGGTACACCTACAAATACACCTACTAAGAAGATGCATATAAGAATAGGTATTCGACAGGGAGATTTTATTTTGCCAGAGTTGTTCATTACTGTACTTAAACATGCTTTGGAGTCACTAGAATGAACAAATAAAGAAATAAATATTGATGCTCAGATGCTGAGATGCTTAGTCAATGTGGTCAGTCTGTATTTACATACAGCGCAGAGACACTTACTGTCACAAGAATATCTGCACATAAATAACAAGTGATGTAGCTTAGAATCATTAAATTAAAGATCATTAAATGGAATTAATGGAAGTGGGTAGGACACATAAGTGAAAAATAATAGATGAAGAATAACAGAAAGAACATGCACGAGATGAAATATTAATATAAAGAGGATATGTACAAACTGGCTTGCAATAGCGCGAGGTATATCTGACTGGAAGTTTTTAGAGGAGGCCTATCTTCAGAACTGGACGACTATGGGCTGATGATGGTGATGAGAAGGTTTATGAGACCTGTAAAAGCTAGCAGAATTCTGAAGTGGTTACCATGAATAAATGAAAAAGGTATAGTAAGCCAATTGGCTGTATATATGGGAGATATATTGGGATAAACAATATTATATGTTAAGTTAATTCCTTTTAATAAACCACAAGTTCTTCTATTAATATCAAGTGACAAGCACTTGTCTATGTAGATTATGTATGCACAAATATGAGCTGCTGAGAATTATTATGCAAGGAAGAATCCAAGGACGAAGAAGCATAGGAAGAAGACGCATCTCCTGGCTGAGGAACCTTAGAGAATGGTTTAACTCTAGTTCACTACATCTTTTCAGAGCAGCAGCCAACAAAGTGACCATAGCCGTTATGATATCCAACCTCCGATAGGAGATGGAACTTTAAGAAGAAGAAGACAAGCACTTGAGTCTTCCTCTTGCCACTCGTTGTCAACTCACAATAATATAGTTACCAAACATCCTAACTATACCTATAATAAACATATGCAACACCATGTACAACATGCTGTAGTACGATCAGTTCGTTTGTTTGTTAGCAGATTTTTGTTAATTGAGATCAGTCTCTGTCAACCGTTGGTTGATTCGTCGTATAGTATATAAGTTTGCTCGCTTTCTAAAGAGCTAAAGTTTATGCATAAGCTTTAATCCTCCTCCTCAGTCCCAATCCCTTCTGGGATGTGGTGACACCATCAGGCCTTTACAGTTTTTTCACGATTTCCCTCCATCCTTCCTTGTCCTGTACTAGTTGTTCGGCTTCATGTAACCCTTGGTTAATCAATATTTTGTTTAATCTACTCAACAGCTTGGAGACCTTCCCCTAGGTCTCTTCCGTTCAACTATAGCCTCGACTATCACTTTTTCCATCTTACCTGTTCTTCTAGCAATGTGTCCAAAAAACTGCAAATATCTCTATTATTTGCAATCTCTATATATAAACAAATATTTGCTTAAGCAACATATCTTTTACTTTAAGTTGTTCTAATATCGATACGTTAGTGCGAGGATATTCTTAACATGCGGCGGTATACCCACATTTCAAAAGCGTCTAGTTTATTTTTATCCGATTTCTTTAAGGTCCACGTTTCGGATGCATATGTGGCTATTGGAAAAATGAGTGCCCTTACCAGTCTTAGTTTTGTGTGTATTGTTATGCTAGAATTTTTCCAAATTGTTACCAGTTTCATCATAGCTGTTCTAGCAATAGTCAACCTTCTACATATCTCTCTGTCACACCCTCCGTCATTTGTCATTAGGGACTCCAGGTATATGAAACTATTTACTACTCCAAAGCCCCCGATTTCAATTTCCCAATTTCTTTAAGCTTTAATATTTAAAACCATTTTAAGAACCGATAAAATTGTCTTACTACTAATGTTAAGAAAATATTAAAACTGTCACACAATAAATAAAATAAAGCAATCAAACAATCTTAACTAGGGTAACCTTAAATTTTTTATACGACACAGTTAAAAACTCAATGCTTAATTAAATGATTTATAACTTCAAAGATAATCAAGATCTTCTTTTTTATCTTTATAAACAATTCTGATTGTTCGTTGGCAGATTAATACCTCTATGGAAGGTTGTCACTTCATGTTTTGCACAGTCTACCGATAATTTTTTGCCGATTGGTGACTTATCTCTTGCTATTTTGAGACACAGGTCTCCTCTATTCTGCTTATGTGGTTAATTCATTCTTTTTTCTATTTTGTTTCCATTCATTTATACATTGTACGTTACATTTTCTTCTAGGGTCTTCACTTCTCTTTCGATCTCTCAGCGTATTTCCTGTAATTCTTTCCAGGACTCTCATCTCTGCCATTTCCAGTAGCCTTTGCGCTATGGCTGTGTCGGGTCTTGTTTTTGAGGCATATATCATTATTGGTTTTACACTGGCTTTATAAATTCTTGGCTTCATCATCAAGTTATTCAAATGTACAAAAAAAACGATGTATAGCAAATGAACCAATCTTGCATGCACGACAAAAGATGAATTATACGACAGGATATTTTGAACTTAGATGATAGAAACATTGTCTTCTTTCTCATATAATGTGCATAAATCTAAGTAATCTAATTAAATTTCTGTATTTTTTTTTTCTAGAGGGTGGCGAATTATGTACTACAAAGTATAATCTCTCTAAAAGCATACCTTCGTTTTCGTTGGATCTGATAGATCTATGGTAGACTCAAGCAAGCAATTTAATTAAATACAGCCTGTGAGACATGTTCACCCTTAAGAATTACGTTCGGGTGTAACAATTCATTGGAGCGAGGTGTATTGACTCGAGTAAAAAGAGGAGTCAGTCACCCCACCGCGCTCCAATGCTCCAGACCATTCCTTTTCCCCCTATACCACTCTGATTCGCGTTGCTTTTCTGAGGTCCTCGATGTGGACCTTCATGTGCATCAGATTAGTGATGCGCCTGGCTTTTTCCACGTCCTCCTTCTTCAGTGTCAGAACAAAAATTGGTAGATTTCTTTTGTCGCTCTTTCTGGAAATCATGTTCTTTATCGATTCACATTCGATATCATACTTTTCTTTGAGAGTATTGAACATTTCTGTTAGTCCTCTTAAAACCATTTTTGGTTTTATGTCTTTCTCTAGTCGGAAGGCAATCGATTGTATAGTTGTTTTTTGATTATACACCTCTATGATTTTCACCATAGTCCTGTAATCTTCTGACTTTTCGCTTGGATTAAAGTTTCTCGTCCGTTTTGCGATAGTCTCTTCCACGTTATTACCTTATTTTTCTGAGCAATGTATAGTATAGCTCCTGTCTGGCTGACGCTCTGTAATTTAATTACTGGCGGCTTTGGCTTCCACGTTGGTTTATCTTGTTTTGTGGTAGGCTCTCCGTCGGTTTATATTGCTTGTGCTTGACATAGAGTCGGAGGGCGTGGTGTAGCGCGCGCATCTCTTTCCTGATGACTCTCTGGTGCTGTTGCACTAGGGGTCGCTAGCGGAGGGAAGTCTTCCTCCGCGGCCTTCTTCTGGCTTGTTTTGGGTTCTTCTTCTTGTGTTCTCCTTTTTGTCTTCTTTGTGGTCGTTTTTGTCTTTGGAATTGTTCCCGTGGATTTTTCTATGGTTGCTTTTGTCTTTGGGATTGTTCTCTCTGTGTTAGACACGAATACATACTCGTAGAGAGAAAATTATTAATCTTAGCTAAGATTCCTACTTAACAGAGTAGTTACGCGAAATATTTTTTTAAATATCTTGGCAATTAAAGAGTAAAGAAAACAAAAAAACGTTAGTTGCCTGCAGACTTTTAAAATATTACTGAGCTTTAAAATATCCCAAAAAAAATCTGCAGATTATAAAAAACTTTTATACTTTACCATAAAAAAATCTTTTTTGTATTATTAAAAACCCTTGACCATATTATTGTTGATCTATTGTAACCCATTGTAAAATATTACCAGCAATATGTTTCTAAGATATTTTATTTGGGTATTATTTTAATAAAATTTATTTATTTTATAATAATGTCTGTTTATTTATTTTAATTAATAATTTTATTATGATTAAAAAAGGAACCCTTTAAGGGCAACCTGTAATAGAACGCACTGTAAAACTAATATAGATAGGAGAGATTTGAACCTGACTCATAGGAGTTCTTTTTTGGGCTAACAATAC
The DNA here is from genome assembly GCF_040954645.1 of Diabrotica undecimpunctata. Classification (NCBI taxonomy): domain Eukaryota; kingdom Metazoa; phylum Arthropoda; class Insecta; order Coleoptera; family Chrysomelidae; genus Diabrotica; species Diabrotica undecimpunctata. The sequence continues at coordinate 147,217,998 of NC_092808.1, forward strand.
ATGAAAAAGACGCAGACGATGAATCTATATGCTTTTTAAATTGAAACATTTGATCAGGTTATCCTTGGAAATAATTATATTTATATTTCTATCGGGACTAACGGGCAATAAACATTAAATCAATTTCTGATGGACACGAGAAGAATCAATTTAATTCACCATGGAAAAAGAAAACATGATAAAAACTGCTCTAGATGTGCTAATTACAAAAAAGAATACAGAATATTCAACCAAGGTTTACGGAACATCAACCAGCACCAACGGATATTTAAATTAACACTCAAACTACAACATACACATCAAAAAGGAAACTATCAAATTATGACATGATAAAAACCAAATTGCCTGCTAACGAAAATGCATTTCAGAAAGAAAAAAAGCTGCTAACAAAGGTTTTAACAAAAAATGATAATCCATTGATATTTATAAACTAGGAATTTCACAAAATTGAAGGAAGAAAACAACAAAACCCCACAAGCTAACGATCACAAAAAGGAATTTAAGAATGACAATACCATATCTGGCTTATCGGAAAAATATTAAAAAGGAAATAAGTACAACATAACAATAACATTAAAAAAAACAATACACTGAGATCTAGTCTGTCCAAAAACAAACCTAACAACATACTGAGTACTAGTAATGAGCCAAGTTGCTATTGTTCAATAGCACTGCTATTTGTGATTGCTATTTTTAAAACGCTGCTATTTTTACTTGCTATTGCGATCGCAGTTTTGTTGCAATCTCATATATAACATAACGGTTAATAGCGGGTAGCGATATATATTAGCAGCGAAGTTGAACATTATTGGGATAGAAAGAATGATCGCAGTCTTATTGTAGCCATCTTATTTATGAACGCACATGTTAGAGTTACGAAATTAGCAGTGACGGCGAAGGATTATTATTATGATAAAAATAATGTTAATGACAATAATAACTATTTATTTCTGAAACAACAAAAAACAAAATTCATCATTTTGAATTTTGAGAAAAATGAGCTTTTTATGTACCATTATTCTGTACAATAAACAAAGTAAGGGTATTATTCAATATTATCACAATATTGATAATTCATATTTAGAAATAATAACATTTTTGTTTTCCTATCCCTGAGTCTATTTCTTCTTTCATTTAGTACTTGCCCAGCTTTTGAAAACAGCCTTTCACAAGGTACTGAGGAAGCCAGAGCACATACTTTTTCTTGTGCTATTATTGATAAAGTGGGATAGTGGTATTTGTGTTCGCGCCACCAGTTTAGGGGATTTTCATCTCTTGGTAAAATTTTATCCTCCAAAAATCTTTGTACCTCAATAATGGCACGAGATTTGCTGGTTCCCCGAGGTTGAGCTACTGTCACAGACTTGTCGAAAGAGCTCCGGATTGAGAGTTTACCACTATCAGTGGAAATAGTGGGTTTTGTTTCAGGACATAAATCTGTTTCTGAAATATTTTTTTTGCGAAGTTCTTGTACATATTTTTCTGAAACTGCTGCTATAATACATTGTTTGGCATTCTCACTTACATTTATTTCAGAAAATCCAAACGTTTTAAATCTTGGATCTAAAACTTCATCAACGGGTTCAAAAAAAGTTCCACATTTCACTCATTTTCCTTTTTAAAGACATTTTTTATTTAAAAAATAAACAAACACCAACTCTTAAGTAGTATGTGCTTCATTCACTCGATACAGTTTACGAATAGGTCATCAGAAAATAGAAAAATGACTATTCAGCTCTACTAAATAGCATAATAATTTATCCGTATATATTACTTTAGTGATTCACTTTTTTTAAAGTATACCATCAGTAATAAAATAGAAAACTAAATAATGTTTTTCTAGTCACCACTAGATAACGCTATCAGTACCCCATTATTCAGCTTATAAAATATACAGATATATTTTGTACATCACACCAAATATTGTGGAAGGGGTATCTCACTACCGCCTTCATCATTCCTATTGCTATTCGATTCGCAATCGCATATTCTTATAAATATTCAGCTGGATTCAGAATTGCGGCTATTTTTATTTTTCCATAACAGTTGCTAACTGCGATTTTCAAATAGCAGCTATAAAATCGCCGGTTGCGATATATCACTCATCACTACTGAGTACGTAATTAAACAAAACAAAAAAGACTTTTGGAAAAAACACGTCTCATTCATAAATACTGATACTCCTTCTAGCAAAATTTGTTAAAAAATTAAACACATTTCTGCTATACTTACTCAATACAGCACAGTCACTTGTAGTTAACAAATTGTTAACATCTTGGGTAAAAATTGTCATAAGTAAGCAACCAATAGACTTAATTCAAAGTGGCAACTTCCCATGTCTACTAATTCAAACTCCAGTTTATCTGATAGTAGAAAATCCGAATAAATTTCTCTAAATATGCCGTTTACATTACAAAAATTATCAGACACATTGTATTGTAAAAATTTAGCTGCAGGTCCAGATAACATTTCCTTTATCTCTATTAAAAATCTTTCTAGGCCTAGTCTAGCTATACTGCTTAAAATTTACAATTTATTATGGACCAAAAAATTCATAATTATTTCTGTTAAAAAATAAGGAAATCCTTTAACTGATCCAAATTCCTACATACCAATTTCTCTCACTTGTACAATGTGCAAGCTTATGGAGAAAATTATCAATAAAAGACTCCTATGGTACTTACAAAAATATAAAATAATAAATTTTGGCACAATCAGGTTTTAGATCACATCGAGGGACAGCAGAGAATCTAGCATTCCTCCAAACATCAATCATCAACGCCTTCCAATGTAAACAAGACGTAATAGCTGTTTTGTTTGATATAGAAAAAGAATTCGATACGCTGTATAGGCCTCTTGTTATAGCTAAACTTGAGGAGTACAGTATATCTGGAAATAGATCTTTATTTATGAATCAATTTCTAACAAATAAAACCTTTAACGTAAGAGAAAATGGCAAAATCTCTAGAACTTTCAAACAAACTAATGGCGACCCCAAGGGTCGGTGTTGAGTCCTACACTATTTAAACTTGTTTTAAACAATATGTGAAAAAATTAAGATTCCAGTCAAGTTTACACTTTACGCAGATGATTTAATAATCATCTAATATCTAATTTAATAATAATTATATATAACAATTATATTTAATAATAATAATTTAATAATTTAATAATAATTATCATCTAATTTAATAATAATTAATATCTTATTCATTTTACAATATACTACTGCAGTTTTATTTATATGTCAGCTCGCCCATCAGATTTTAAACTTCCTAACTCTGTACACAACACTGGACTTCTGAACGAATCTGCCTTGAAGCCTTTAGGTCGAGCTCTGCAGAGAGTTTATACAGAGAAGCTAATGAACTTTCACTCAGGTTATGTCGTAGGCAACTCCTTTAAAAATATTCGTTTCGAATTTTAGCTAATACCATAAATACAGCCTATAAATTACTAAGTAATGACCTTTTAAACTTTAAACTTTAATCTATACCACAGTATCTCTCACCACATCTGAATAATATCGATCTTTTAGCCACGAGTCCAATATTAATATTACCTAAATCTCCCTGGAATAAATTAAAAGCAGATTTTAATCTTTCGTTAACTAATTATGATAAGCATCAAACAAATCCAGAATTTCTAAGGAAAACCGTATTAATTGCTAGCAACAGATTTGACCAAATTGTATACATAGATGTTTCTAAGAGTCCTATAGCTGTTGGATGTGCTGTAACTTCAAACGCAGATTTAATCATATCTTGTAATCTCCCGCTCTTCTGCTGCATACATACTGCTGAATAATGTTCTATTCCTCAAGCTACAAACTTACTATCCAGAAAATATAAAAAAGTGGCAATATGTACATACTCTTTAGCGTCTATATACTCTTTCAAAATTATGTAAACAATACATCCTTTGGTTCAAGCTATTCAAAACTCTTTCGATAGTTGAATCTCACTGGGAGTATCCATAACCATGATCTAGATTCCGTCTCATGTAGGTCTCTGGTAACGAACTAGCCGACCTCTTTGCAAAACAAGCCGCATCTTCTAATACGGAGACTAAAAACATACAATTACAGATTTACAGTCGTATTTTAAAAATATCATCCAAATGCTTTGGTAAGATTACTGGAATAAAATTCCTTCCAAGATCCGTAATATCCATCCTACCGTTAAAAAGTTTGAGTTTCCTCGCATGAAACGGAAAAACAAAATCTTAATTCGCCAACTTAGAATCAGCCATACAAGACTAACTCATAAACATTTAGTGACCTCCCAAGATGCACCTACATATACACACTGTTGTAATATTCCATCTGTTCAACATATTCTCGTAGACTGTCCCTATTTCAACAACAACAGAAAAAAGAATATTTTAAGTCGAAACCTGCAAAATCTTTTCAGCTCGCCAGATGAATTCCAAAACTTTATTAATATCTTCTGTGAAACCAGGCTTTACCAAGAAATTTAGCTAAAAAAAATTGTGTAAACACGACAAAATATAAAGAAACAAATAGCCTATATTATTATAAAAGCATAAATGTTCTTGGAGCCAGCAGAAATGAAATATTTAGCAAATAAAAATAGCTGAGTAATAGAAGAAAAATGACTAAATTAGAACTATATGTGGGATAGAAAATATCCCATATACTTAAATAAAATTGACTTAATATACTAAAACTAACAGTAAAACGTTTCTTAACGTTAAGAAAACAAAGCTTATGATAATTAGCAAGAAAAGAATAACAGAAAGTCAACTCTACGTTAACCAATCCCCTGTAGAAAGAGTGACGCACTACTACTACCTCGGCACAATAATAAATGAAGAATGGACCAACAACCAGGAGATTAGAGCAGGCATCGGAAAAGCTAGATCCACCTTCAATCGGATGGGGGCCTTCTTCAAGAGTCACAACCTCTCTCTTCATACAAAAGTAAGAATGCTGCGCTGCGAAGCATTTGAGATGTGGCTATATCGGAGAATGCTTAAGATCCCGTGGACTGACCGAGTCACAAATGAGGAGGTCCTCAGAAGAATGAATAAGAATCGAGAAGTACTGACCACCCTCAAATCTCGAAAGTTACAGTTCTTCGGACATATTATGCGAAATGAATCCAGATATACTCTCCTTCAAGCCATCCTGCAAGGAAAAATATTTGGAAAACGAGGTCCAGGAAGAAGAAGAACATCTTGGTTAAAGAACTTCAGAATCTGGTTCAATACAACATCTGTGCAGCTTTTCCGCGCTGCTGCAGATAAGATAAAGATTGCCATGATGATCGTCAACATTCGTAACGGATAGGCACATCAAGAAGAAGAACAGTAAAACAAGCTGATGCCCATTAAAATATTAGAAAAAAGAAGAACTTACAAAAACTCCTTGGTAAATAGTTTCTCATTTCAGATTTCTAAGATTTTTTCTTTTCCTTTTGTTTCAACAATTTGTAAATACAAATCAATACAATACTTTTAAACAATACGACCTCAATTATATGACACTACTTTATTTAATTGATTTTTGTCGTTGCATTTATTCAAAGTGATTAACTTTCTCACTTTTTTCTATTTTAAATATTGAACACTTTTACTATATACATAATTGAAACTTTCAGCCGCCCCTTGTAAAGTCACAAATTCGCCAAACTGCGTAGAGACCGTTGGCTCCATCTATCCATCAACTCCCAAACTACTTTTTCCTGCTGTTTCTGCAAGCCTATCCAAGTAATTTTTCAAATGCAACACCTAGATCAAAAATAATTACCCACTTGGACAATTCGATCACCGGAGTAAAGTCGTAACGGTACTCCCCTCTTGAAGTACCTGCAGCCGCGGTATCGAGGAGGTGAACGACCCCGTGACAATCTTCGAGGATGGCACAACTCTTCTTCTGCCAGTCCAAGTCGTACTTCGGTACTGATCGCTGAGACATGGGGATGGTACTAGAGTACTAGTTGCGCGCGAAATTCAAACGGAATTACTACTATGACCTATCGGTCGTAGCGAGGGATAATTTTAATAGTGGTACCGCGAAGTACTGTTTTTTTTTTGATAATTTTTGTTTTGATTGTTGTTACTGTCATGTTTGTACTGTGAACGTGTGTAGTAATTTAGGGTTTTTGTTATTTCGTTTATTTATTTTATTGTCGTAATCTTATTTCTAGTCTTACCAAGGTAAGTAAAATTCATTCTTTTAAAATTTTGTTTATACGTACATTTGACTTACCGTTAGTGGGGAAGCTCCTATCCTTGTTTATATCTATAAGAAAATCAAACAGATTATTTATTAAATAGTTTTTGTACAAAAAAACTCACAGAATATTAATGTTTTACATAAAGTGGTAGAAACGTCAAATATCAAACGTAAAGATATCATTTTTATTAATTTTATTAGTAAATTCGTGTTGTACACTATATTTTTTACACGTTTACATTACAAAAATCTAAACAAAAGCATGTTTTTTGTATTAAGGATAGGACTATTATTACGAATTTTAACCACTGTGCATGTGTACTGCATAAAACTGTTGAAGGGTTACCTTTAATTAAACAATTAATAAGCAATGTGATATTTTTGATATGATTTTGCACACAGTTCTAATTTCCTAGTTTAAAGCATTGAAAGTTTTATTAAAAATATCTTCTTTCTGGATAGCACGAATTAAAATTTGGCCCAAAATTTTTTGGCCTATTTTTTAGTTTAAGCTGTAAGAATAATAGCTGTGGAAGGTTTCTTTTATTTTAAACAATAAGAATACAACTTGTCTATAAGATTAATCAGCATTTTTTCTTTATCTTAATTTTCCTAAGATTGTTTGTAAACTAGATGTCACCTGGTCCATTCCAGCTTTTTTAGTTTTTGACATGAAATGCCCACTTCTTTGTTGTGGCTACACAGCACAGTGCTGAAACTTCTTCTTAGGGGTGCCTGTCCGTTCCGAACGTTGGCGATCATTCTGGCTATGATGATTTTGTTGGTTGCTATACGGAATAGCTGTGTTGACGTGTTTCTATACCATGCTCTCAGAAAAGCAAGCCAGGATTCTGGGGCATCTTCTTTGTCCTGAGGCACTCTTTCCTTCCATTTTATCTTGCAAAATGCATTGGAGTAGCTCGTATTTGCCTTGATTTATCATTATATATCCCAATTACTGCAGCTTACGGCCCTTTACGATGTTGACCAAATCCGCGGTTGTGTTCATCCTTCGCAGTACTTCTTCATTGGTGACTTTTTCTGTCCATGGTATCTTCAGGGTCCTTCTGTATAACCAATGCAGTTGCGTTTAACTAACTGCTCACGTCCTTGTTGTGGATACAATACACAACACTAACTAAGCTTTGCACAACTTTACACATTACACAAGCTCGAACGGTTTAGTCCTCTTGATCCTTCGCATCTGGGGTTTGTCGGCAAGAATCTGAAGTACTTCATGGTTGGGATGCTTATGGAGGCTCTCTTCATGTCTCCTGGCCACTTTCTAAATCTTATTTGAAAATAATTTAACTTTAAGATCCCGATGACAATCATCATTCCAAACATACCAAGAAGCACCTACAATATTTCTTCAAATTCGGCTCTGGAGCGTTTCTAAATTTTTATAATTACTTTTTTTGGTACAGCCCCATAGTTGTAGGATATAAGTCCACACGGGTTTCAATATCTGTTTGTAAATCAGTACTTTATTTTGGATAAAAAGTTGAGAGTACCTATCTATCAGTCAGTACATATTTTTGTACTTTATCTTCAACTGTTTAGTTTTCTTTTTAACATGCTCCTTCTATTTGAGTTTGACGTCCAGATTTAAACCCAGGTATTTTTCTGTTTTCTTATTAGAAACAATGCCGTTGTTTTTCTCTTTAGTAAAGTTAATATGTGTTCTATGCCATTAATTACATTTTGTAGGTTAACCGTAGATTCTTCTATAGTTGCTCCTATTGTCAGGACTGCTGCATTATCAGCAAGTGTGGCTACTTGAATGTTTTCATACTCCGGAATGTCAGATGTACATGGACATGGACTCTCAACCAGCGGGAAATCAATAAGCTTCTAGTATTTGAAAGAAAGGTTCTCAGAATAATATTTGGCCCTCAAAGAGATGAATTCACAGGGGATTGGAAAAGACGCCGCAATGCTGAATTGGTGACTCTGTATGGAACTGAGAACATAGTTAGACATATCAAGGCAAACCGAATAAGATTGGCAGGTCACGTGGTACGATCAAAGGATGACAGAGTGTTAAAGAAAGTGTTTTTTGGGAAACAGGATGGTAGAAGATCAGTAGGCCGACCGAGGAAAAGATGGGAGGCTGATGTTGAAGCCGATTTATCTAGCATTGGGGTACAACAATGAAAAATAGAAGTGCAAGATCTTAGAGGATGAAGGGCGATAGTGAAGACTCACCCCGAGTTGTAAAGCCAGTGAAGAAGAAGAAGATTACGAAAGATTTGAATCCGAAATTAGAAATTCGCTCAAGAATAGAGCAATCAAGAGCAGCCTTTTTGAAGATGAGGAAATTTCTTAGCAACCAAAGACTGAATCTGTAAATCCGATATCAGATGGTAAAATGTTATATCCACTCTATTCTTCTTTATGGTGTCGAAGCCTGGACTGTTAATGTTGACTTAATGAGGAAACTAGAAGCTTGTGAGATTTGCCTTTTTAGGAGAATTTTGAAGATACCATAGACCGATCGTATTAGCAACTAAATGGTGTTGCACAGACTGGGAAGATACAGAGAAATTTTGACCACCATTAAAAGGCGAAAGATAGCATATTTGGGGCATATATTTAGAAATGATAAGTACGAGTTGTTGCAGCTGATTATGAAGGGTAAAATCGAAAGAAAGAAGGGTCCTGGTAGACGACAAATATCCTGGCTGGAAAACATTCGCGACTGGACTGGGTTAAACACACAGACGTTCTTAAGAAAAGCAGAAGGGAGCAAATTTACTTGTAAAAAGATTTCCAGGAGCCATGCGACCAATTATGGCAGTACTATTTTACATTCCAGACTGGTGATCCTGTAAAACAGCCACACAGAAAGCTATAGCTACCTGAGGAAAGGATCATTACAGCAGCAATGTGACCAATTGTAGCACTGTTGTCAGCCTATCATCAGGCTGGAATGCAAGGACTTTTGACAGTAATACCACAATTGGTCGCGTGGCTCTTGTATATTCTCTCCCAATTTTACCTTTTATCTATTTTCTTTAGTACTTACGTTGCAAGTTTGCCAACAAATCTTCTTTATATTATACTAGTAATCGCATAAATTAACATTCTTTTATATATACATACTTGTTCAATACTAACGCCATTGTTTTCAAATTTACAGCTAGTTAGTTCCTTGCTGATTACCATTGTTTTGGTTTTCTTTATTAAGATCGTGGAATTACTTTCTTTTCTGTGTTTTTAATAATCATTATACGATTTCTTTCATGTTTATTGCTTGATCAGAGCTAATTTATTATTTCTCTATGGGTATTTTTGAATAATTTAAGTTGACACCTGCATGACATACCGTCAAAATTATTATAACTGATGTATTATTAAAGATGAATATCATTTAGAGTCAAAAAACTTTTCATACCTATCGCAGACACAACAACCTAACAATTATCGATTTAAATTAATTATAAACAAAACCTTAAAAAACAAGTTCTTGCCTAAAGTTTGTGGAAATTAGCAACAAAAAAGATAGATTAACATGAATTATAGAGATATAAACTTAGTTTAGAGGCACATTAAACTTTAAAATAAAAATTATAACAAATAAAATCAATAGTCTTACTTCCATAAAGGTTACAGGATCTGTATGAATGCTGCCTTTGATAGAATAACTCATCAGTTTTTTTATAATACAATAAACAATAACTACGAAAAAATATATTCGCTACCCAATGTACAGTACCATAATTGTACTGAGTGACTCATGTTTGAATGATTTTTTATAGACCAGTAAAATTGAACGTTTACCCTTTAGAAAAATTTATTTTTGTTGTTGGAATACCGAGAAAAGAAAATAATTTAATTATTATTTAATAAACAAATTACTGGATTATTGGAAAATGTGTTTAATCTCTTAAAAATTGACCAAAATCTTCTTCTTCTGACTGTTCAAATCTTTTTATATATGAAATGAATTTCAATAATTTGACTGGTCTATTTTTAAACTGTTCAAAGGTTTTGAAAAATATTTGGGGTTTAGGGAAAATGTAAGGTTGTCAGCGTGTATGATTCAATCTTGAAGTTACCTGCAATGTTGTAGTTTATACCTTTCTCTAACCCTCTAGGTTTTTTTAGCTGTTTTCACTTGAAGATCTTTTTTGTGTCGGGGATCATCTTATTCTAGGTTTGGTTTTATAGTTTTTTGTGTGATTTCGCTCTTTCCACTACTTTTCTCCATTCTTCTCTCTCTTTGATTGTCCTTTCTATATTTCTAATTTTCATACTCCTTAAGTCTTTTCCACTTGTTGTCTCCATCTCAATGTAGGTCTTCCTCTGGTTCTGTTACCTGGTGGTATCCATTCCGTTATAACTCTTAACGGATCGCTCTTCTCTCTTCTCATTATGTGTCCATACCAACTAATTCTTTGTGCTTTTATTGCTCTAACTATCTTCTCTTGACCCATCCATTCTTGTATTTCGTGATTCGTCCACCATTGTCTTCCATCTACTTTGTTTTCCCTCTTTGGTCCCAGTATTTTTCTGATAATCTTGCTCTCAAAAACTTTCAATTGCTTTTCTTCTCTTGCTGTTATTGTAAATGTTTCTGCAGCATATACTACTATTGGTCTTATGGTCATTTTGTAGATTTTAATTTTTGTGTTTCAGCTTATCTTCTTATCTCTAAATCTTTTTTTATATCTATAAAACGCCATATTTCCCGCTTGAACTCTTCTTTTCATGCCTACACTTTTATTTCTTCTGTTGACTAGTACTCCCAAATATTTGACTGTTTCAACCTCTTCGAAACGGTGTGCATCTATTGTCAGTTCTGTCATTTTTGTCTTCTTTTTCTTGCTTATGTTCATGTATTTTGTTTTATTTTCAGTCCTCTCAGTTTGGCTTCGTTTTCTATGCCTTTTTATCTGTTACTACTATGGTTATATCGTCCGCATATCCTATTATTTGTACTGGATTCTTGTTTACAGTTGCTGCGTTTGACAGCTTTTTTATTATCTTGTCTAGCATTAGAGTAAATAGTACCGTCGGGAACGCATCTCCTTGTCTTACTCCATTTTTTATTTTTAATATTTCTGTTCTGTCTCTTCCGTCGTCAAGCGCCTGTTTAAAGTCTAGGAAAAGTAGATGTGTTTCTCCGTCATTTTCTTCTTCTTGATGTGCCTATTCGTTACGAACGTTGGATTGCTTATCTTATCTGCACTACCGCGAAAAAGCTGCACATATGTTGTATTGAACCAAATTCTGAGGTTCTTTAACCAAGATCTTCTTTCTCCTGGACCTCATTTTCCAAATATTTTTTTCTTGCAGAATGGCTTGAAGAAGAGCATAACTGGATTTATTTCACATAATATGTCCGAAGAATTGTAACTTTCGAGATTTGATAGTGGTCAGTACCACTCGGTTCTTGTTCATTCTTCTGAGTACCTCCTGATTTGTGACTCGGTCAGTCCACGGGATCTTAAGTATTCTCCGATATAGCCACATCTCAAATGCTTCCAGTTTTCTGCACATTTCTTCGTTTAAGGTCCACAATTTAACATCATAAAAAAGGACTGAGAAGACGTAGCATCGTAGCATTCTTACTTTTGTATCAAGAGAGAGGTTGTGGCTCTTGAAGAAGGCCCATATCCGATGGAAGGGGATCTAGCTTTTTCGATGCGTGCTCTAATCTCCTGGTTGTTGGTCCATTCTTCATTTATTATGGTGCCGAGGTAGTTGTAGTGCGTCACTCTTTCTACAGGGGATTGGTTGATATAGAGTTGACCTTCTGTTATCCTTTCCTTGCTAATCGTCATAAGCTTTGTCTTCTTAACGTTTATATTGAGTCCATATTTTTGACTGTATTACGTGATTTTGTTCATAAGAACTTGTAGGTCTTCTAAGTTGTCTGCAAATACTATGGTGTCATCTGCATATCTGATGTTGTTTAGCCGGTAACCATTTAGTAGAATACCTTTTTCGGTTTTGTGCACAGCTTCGATAAATATTCTTTCAGAGTACAGATTGAAGATTAGAGGAGACAAAATACAGCCTTGCCTCTGGTAAAACAAAAACCGTACTGGTAATCCTCCAACCCAATATATACAGAACAAATCCCCTATGATTTGTTCTGTATATATTGTTAGTCTGTCTCCAATTATACCAGTCACTATTTTATGTTACATTCAGTAAATTTATTGCGCGGTAGTTTTTGCATATCCTATGGTCTCCTTGTTTTGGGATTGTCACTATAATTCCCTCCTTCCATTCTTCGGGTATTATTTCTTTGCCCCATATGTTCTGTATTAGCTAATAAATCTGTCTGTATGGTTTTTAGTTGTGTCTTTCACCTTCTGTTTCTATCTCGTTTATAATTTCTTCTACTTTTTAATTTTTTTTGATGTAAATAATGTCTTTGTCTTTTACCTTTGATCGTTGTATTTTTCTCGTTCCTCTTTTTTGATTGTGCTTAATCATTTCAATCTTGTTTTATTCTTTTCTTCCACCGCTAATTTGCACTCATCATCACACCAATTAAATCTTCTTTTATTTTGCGTTTTGTCAACCACTTTCTCTGCTGCATTGTTTATTCCTTATTTGATTTTTTTACACTGTTCCTCAATTTATTGTTCTTTGAACTGCATTTCTGTATTTACTTCTTGTACAAATCCTCTTCTTACATCTTTCTCTTTCAATTTACCTACGTCCCATTTTCTCTGTGCTTTTTGCCTTTCATTCTTAGTTGTTTTTATTTTACATTTTGTAATCACTAGCATATGGTTCGAATCTATGTTGGCCCCTCTGTGAGATCTAACGTTATTTATCGATTGTTTGTGTGTCTTTTTAATCAGTACATGGTATATTTGATTTCCTTCCAGACTTCCTGATCCTATCCATGTTATTTTGTGCATGTCTTTGTGTTTATATCTGGACCTACTTATGTCCATGTTTAATGCCGCTGCTACATCTTTCAGTCTTGCTCTATTATTGTTTGTTGTGCAATGTATTAAGTTTGTACCTGCAACCTCTCTGGAGCAATTTTCTTTACCTATTTGGATGTTGAAATCTCCTATAAAGATTAATATATCTTTTCCCGGGATTTTCTTGGCGTTTTCTTCTGGTATTTCATAGAAATGCCGACGGCCTTATTACAAGAATTAAAACAAATATTTAAAAAATGCTTATTTGAGGGAAATTTACCAAAGAAATAAAAAATGGCCTACTTGATACCAAAAAAAGGACAACACAACAGACTTCAATAATTATAGTAGAATATGCGTTACACTTTCTGTGGATATGTTAAAGAGGAAAATCGTTAAAGAAATAATGAAGAAACATTTGCATACTTCAGAAAAACAAACTATTTTTCGTATTGATAATAGCTTCAGAACAATATTTACTTTTTAAATCGGTGAAAATTTTCAGTGATACAGTGCTCCTAATTTTTAGAAAAGAAATAGCAAATTTCTATGCCCATCTATTACTAAACCTCCTGTCTCGATGTTAACTATAAAACAAATCGAGTGACACTTTCAGTAACAGCATTCAATGAGAGACACCATTAAAAAAATTGCGGTCAAATATGTCTTCTGTCACATTATGAATACAATAGTATTTAAAGTCTTACCATGTGCAGACGTTGTTTTAGTATGCACCTTCGTTCCTATATAAATTTTGCTCAAGTTCAAGGATGCCAGCTAGCGGAACTTCGATCTCATAACAAGTCTTCATTACGTCGATTTTATGCTAGTTATATTCATATAAGGTTTTATTTCAAGGCATGTAAAAGGCATATTAGTTTAAAATAAGTAGATGGGAGCAGCAATGTGGTAAAAGAAAAAGCTTATTTACTTTAACAGTATATTTTAAAAACTCATTTCGATTATATGATCTTCGATCATGAAATTTGATCATTATGATCTTGAAAATCATATGATTAGCCGAAGTTTCGATAAACAATATGGTTTTATGCAAGGCAAATCAAAACAGATGCAATTTTCATTAAAAGGCAGGAATAAAGAAACAAATGCTCATATGTTATTCATTGATTTTGAGAAAGCATTTGATATAGTTCCCAGAGAGATTCTGGTAAATATATGCAGATTATAGGAGAAGGTATTGACAGTAAGTGTTAGCACAGGTATGGAACAGACTGATAAATTTCATGTACAATTAGGATTGCACTAGAGCTCCGGACTTAGTCCTTATCTATTCTCATTAGTGTTGAATCAGATAACAGTGAAACTACACGGTAACATTCCATGGTGCTTGATCTATCTTATTCTTCTTCAGCCTTATTTAATCCAACTTTGGACATAGGCCTCCACCAAATCAATCCAGTGTCTTCTATTTTGCGCCACTTGCTTCCAGTTTTTTCCTCCGATCTGCTTAATGTCATCAGCCATCTAATTTGAAGTCTTCCTCTGCTTCTCTTTCCTAACCATGGCCTCCATTGTTGTATTTCGTGGTTCCATCTCTTATCCTTTAGTCGAGCATTGTCTCCTGCGAAACTCCATTTTAAATTGGCAGCATGTTCTACTGCGTTTTTTACTTTGGTTTTGCTTCTAATCCATTTGTTTGTTTTTTTGTCTATAAGTCTCACCCCGAGCATTGATTTTTCCATCGCTCTTTGTGCTTTTACTATTTTATCCATATTGGACTTGGTGAGTATCCACGTCTGTGAACCATACGTGAGTATAGCGAGGATACACTGATCGTAAATTCTGGTTTTCAAATACTGTTCTATTTTAGTGCTTTTCAAGATCCAACTCAGTTTTCCAAATCCTGTCCATGCTAACCTTATTCTTCTGGTAATTTCGGCAGTTTGATTTTCTTTGTTAATTTTCATTATCTGTCCCAGGTAGATGTATTCGCTTACTGTTTCTAAATTTATGTCGTTCAATGTTATTTCTGGAATGTTCTGTGTATTTGTCATTATTTTTGTTTTTTCCAAGTTCATCTTAAGACCTACTTTTTCCGAAGCTTGAAATAGTTTCGTCATCATGGTATGTAGCTCTTCGAAACTTGTAGCGAATATTACAATGTCATTAGCGTATCTTAAATGACTCAGTTTTCTTCCTTTAACATTTACTCCCTTATCTGCCCAGTTTATATCTTTGAACACGTCTTAAAGTCCAAGTGTGAATAGCTTTGGTGAGATAACATCTCCCTGGCGAACTCCTTTGTTGATTGGTATAGCTTTGGTTTTCGGATATAGGAATATGAAAGCCTATAATAATCTCACTAAAGGATAAAGATGGAAAAGAAATAAGAGAAAAGAACGAAACCAATCCTAAAAGTTATTCAGACATTTATATTCCTTAAACAAGAACTTAGATAACACTGCAAAGGAAAAGATAACGAATGTCAACTCAGAAATACTCCCTAACATAGAATCCTTCGAAATAAAACAAGCTATAGTACAACTAAAGAAAAATAATGCTCTGGGTCCAGACGGAATACTTGTAGAAATGTTGAAGGAGGAGAATAAAATTATTCTCGAAGAATTGAAAAAACTTTTCAACGAATGTCTTCACAGAGGAGAAGTCCCAGATGATTGGAATGACAGTTTGAAAATACTTCTCTTCAAAAAGGGAGACAGGGGAGATCTCAAGAACTATAGGCCAATCTCCTTGCTGTCCCAAATGTACAAATTGTTAATGAGAGTAATAACTAACAGGTTAACGTCGAAGGTCGATAGCTATCAACCGGTAGAGCAGGCAGGATTCCGAAAAGGTTACAGTACAGCTGATCATCTTCTTACAGTCAGAATTCTAATAGAGAAAACCAATGAATATCACTTGAACTTATATATTGGCTTCGTTGATTATGAAAAGGCATTCGACTCCATAGAACTTTCGGCAATATAGAGAGCTATGAACAACTGCAGGATAGACTCCCGATACAGAATGCTCATACACAATATTTAGAAGTAAGCTACAATGAAAATACAAATTGATGCGAAAACCAAAGCTTGATCTATACTGATGATTTAATGGTATTAGGAAATACTGAAAGATATTCAGAAGAAAACTGGAACATTGGAGACAAGGTCTTAAGAAAAAAGGTTTAGAACTTAGTAGGCCAAAACTAAAGTATTTGGATTGTTTATACAGTACGTAAATCTTTAAGCTAGACATAACTAATATACATTGAGGTAGCTTGTTGGAGTCTTGAGAAGTAGCTTGTTGGTTGTTATTTTGCTTCAATTTAAAATTAATTCCAAATTTCCTAATAGCTAAATAAAATAGTACTGGTACCAAATACTGGGCATGATTAGGATTAATATGAACACAATTTACTAACAAACTATAGATTTGTTGTTGACTAATTTCGTCAGTATTAGGTAACCGATAATGAATTTCCATAAAACATTTCATTTATATCTAATTCATACTCAAAAATTGTTTTAAAGTTTCCAAATACTTTCACTGATCACTTTGAAATAAAAAATTAATTCTTGCGATTATGTGGGTAGTTTGTATAAAAAGCTTTTGGTATGATTACTTACATCTTTTGTGTTCATTGTAAAATATAATTAATAGGTGGGAACATATGCGGGCCAAATTGACATCTACCATTGCTTGATAATTCTAATAGATAATAGCAATTTTTTATGGAAATATTGTTTAGCTATGAACGCAGAAGTTTCTAGAAGAATTTGCTTTACTATTAACTTAAAAAATAGCAATGTTTTTTTTCTTATTTTTTGTAGTTATATCTTTTTGGGCAAATTTGGAAAACTCGTGACAAATGGAAAGAGAAAATTACTTGAAATGGTTTATTTTTTTTGTCACTTTTTACTTTTCTCGCTGATTTCGTTATCCTGGCTCATAATCCCAGGCTCGTTTG
Source organism: Diabrotica undecimpunctata (assembly GCF_040954645.1). Classification (NCBI taxonomy): domain Eukaryota; kingdom Metazoa; phylum Arthropoda; class Insecta; order Coleoptera; family Chrysomelidae; genus Diabrotica; species Diabrotica undecimpunctata. The sequence continues at coordinate 147,235,021 of NC_092808.1, forward strand.
ATTACTTTGCTGACATTAGTAACTATTATATCATTATACAGCCTTTGTTTGCGTTCATATTTGGAGATAGTTTTTTCACGTATTTTTAACTTGTTCTGTTGCAACCCACAATTCGTCGAGATTGTTTTATTGCTATCTAATCAGCGGGTGGAAGGTCTGCCTTGACAGCATTTATTAATCCTTGGCCTTTATTCCAGAATCTTTCCTATTTATGTTTCATCTTGCAATTGTGTCACTCATATGTCTCGCCTATCTCCATTGAAATCTTGTTATGGGTTCGATCATCATCCATCGTTGATTTTTAATGCATCTCCTTGTTTCTTACCCTACCTCTCAGTGTTAGGTCAATCATTTCATTTCATGAGCGTTTCTTTTAATTTCCACTTCGGAAATCGTTTCCGAAAATTTCCGAAGTGGAAATTGAAACGTCAATAAACGTACTTTAACCTTTAATTGTGGCTTATTCCCATTTAAATAGTAATTACTATTATTTACACCATAATTATTGTTATAAACTGGCAACAAACAGCCCAAAAAATCCCAAACAGCGGACGATAATACATTGAATGATGATGGTGATGAGTAGACTTCGGCAAATATGCAAATAAAAATGTAGAAAATATGCGCATAAATATGCACGTGTTTACCCGAAAATATGCAAATATTTTACAAAATATGCATACAAATAAATAAAAAAATCGTAAAATAGTAACAATTTTATTTAAAAAAAAAAGTGTACATAATTAAATAGTTCCTACTATTCATTAAGATTTACATTTATTTTAAGTAACTACATCATTTTTAAGTATGAATAAACTTATTTAGAATTATGGTAACAATAAATGACCAAGTGGTGTTCAAAATTTTCTAACAAAAACTTGTGGCTTCTGTCTGAGTACATATATTTATATATGGAAAAACTTCGTTCAACATCAACTGATGTAACGGGAGCATTTTTCAAACTAACCAAAACATTTGGTTCTAAATTAATTGTTTCCGAAATATTTCCAGCTAGAACACTGACTACTTCAGAAAGAATATGGTAACCTTTATTTTTTTCCATAGTAGCTTCAAATTTTTTTAAAATATCTTTTCCAATATTACCTCTAACGTTCCGACAACATGACGCAAATTCTTTTATTAATGCTGTACTTTCGAACAATGACAGTTTTGGTGATTCTAACTGAGTAATTGTTTTTTGAACAAAACTAAAATTTGATTTTATAAATGAAAGTTCTTGTTGAAGCAAGTTACTCTGAAAAGTTTGTTTAGAATCCAAAAGAGATTGGGAACTTTCATCTGTTAACGTATCAATTATGTTCTTTATTTCAACAAAATGATCTGCATAATAATTAGCTGCTTCTAACCATGTTCCCCATCGCGTTAAAATAGGTTGTGGTGGAAGAGGAATGTTAGGTAGCATTTCTTTATAAAGTTGAATTCTTATAGGAGATTTAAGAAATACTTTTTTGACACTGGATATCATGGTATTTAAAAGAGGAAACTTTTTTCGTATTTCCTCTGCAACTCTGTTTAATCCATGCGCTACACAAGTAACATGTATTAAATCTGGGAAAAATATTTTTAAATTTTGTCCTGCTTTCACCATATAAGGAGCAGAATCCGATAAAATAAGCAGTAATTTATTAGAAGGAATAGTTGTCGGAAGAAAAAAAGTTGCTAATGTTTCTTGTATAAAACGCGAAATTGTTAAAGCATTTGATTTCTCAAGTTGCTGGCATGAAATAAGATGAGATTTTGGTAAGGTATCTTCTTTAAGAACACCAATCAATAAATGAGCAATATAATTTCCTGAGGAATCAGTGGTTTCGTCTACAGATATGTAAAAATAATTATCTGCAATTTCTTTCTTAATATTAATTAACACCGACGAGTATAGCCCGTTCACATTATTTCTTCTTAGAGACCGATCACTTGGAACATTAAGTTTGCAATATTTTTTTAGAAACGAACTAAAATTTACATTTGCTAATTTTGAAAGCGGTATGTTTGCAGACACTAATGCGCGACACAAGTCTTCATTAAAAGTTTCTTGCTCATCTAATTTTTTTGAAGTAGATTGGAAACATTTAGCCATTGAAGTTTGATGTTTTCCTCCTATTTTTCCTTTTTTTGCAATGTGTGAAGCAGTTCTCACATGTTGGTCTATCTGAAATTTCTTCTCACATGCTATCTATAAATAAAAATAAAAACCTTTATTTTAACCGAACCTTTAAAATATAAAAATATACAAGGTGTTTTTGGTTAATCAAATAACTGGTTTGGAAAAAAAAACACTCGCTAAGTGTTTTAAATGCAGTATTAATCCACAAATTAGTTTTTGTTACTAACCATTAGTACATCATATAACTTATTTTAAAATTCAACAAAAGTTTTTTTTTGGTAATTCAATTACAATAAAAATAATTGTGTTTTAGAATAGCTGACTTCATAAAAAAAAGTAAAGGTGAAAAATTTTTCTAAATACACACCATTGTATTGTACCATGGACAATTTTTTCTCACTAAAGGAAGCTATTTTTCATTTAAAAACAATCTACGAGTACTAAATTTCAAGTAAATACGTTTATTGGTTTTAAAGTTATTGTTGTTATTAACTAAAAGAATTTAATTTTTTTTAATTTTAACACCCTGTATCTCGAAAAGTAAATAAGTTTGACCCCTCATTAACTATATCGTTTTGTTCAATTTTTCGAGAAGTATCTACAGTCAAACGTTGTAAGTGTCATTTGGAAACACCCTGTATGTATGAAATATTAGATATTTAATAGAAAATATTAGATACTTACAATTTTGCCACAGACTGAACAGTAGATTTTTCCCATGTCCATAGACAGCTCTTTATAAGGTTTAATCCAAGTTGAAGCACTGGTTGTTTTAGGCATTATAAAATCACAATCTTCCTTTTTGTTACGCACAACGAGTGTTTACGCTTTAAATATCAAAACAAAAATGATTTACAAATCTGAGCATCAAATTAGAAATGTTTAGGTACCTAATTCAATAAACTGGAAGATTTTGGAAAATCCCTAAATTAGGAACAAAACAATTAGCCGTTTACCTGCTGTTAAGATACAATAAATTGTAGATAGATTTGGGGATTAGATCATAAAATGCAAATGAGCGAACCCTTAGCGATTATCCAATAACTGAATGCCTCAGTGACCGAGACTTTCTAAGAATGCTGAGGGCTATTTAAATTGATCTTCTTTGAAATTGTAAATGTTTTGTACCTGTAGAGATTACGTACTTAGATCATTTCTTGATTAAAATGACTACAAAATTTTATACAGGAATTGAAATAAATTGGTATGTTTAAAAATTTTCAAATACTGTATAAAAATCTGAACTTTTATGCACTTTATGCAAACTTTTATACAAATATGCCAAAATATGAAATATTTGCATAAAATATGCACAATATGCAAAATATGCAATATGCATATTTGCCGAAGTCTAGTGATGAGTAAAATCGAAATTCTTCTGCTGTTTTCCCTTTGCATAATATTTTGTAGCAATCTATATTAATTCATAATAATATCAATTATTTATAATTTTTATTAATATTGTTTTAACACAACCTCACGAAATCTTATAAACTTTTCTAAAAAACATTTATCTGTCGTTACTTCTAAAGCATGTACAGGCACTAACTTTCGGCTAATTGTAAATTTAAACCATTACATCATTCTTTTTTCCTGTTTAATTAATTTTGTAGACTATAAAAATCCGAAGAAGTAAATATTTACAAAAATGTTTAGAACATTTAATATTTTTTACGTGAAGACTCCCGTTATATTGTGGTTTTGTAGTAAACCGTTGAAAATGAAACGTAGATATTATTATCTATTGTCGGGCTGGCTGGCCAGCAACATTAACAGAGCTAGATATCACTTCCTCGTCGTATTACAGTTATCTGGCTTTCGGTTGATTACTTCGTTTTGTTTACTTTTTAAAAAGTCACGGCAAGGTACAATTTTGAGTGTTCTTACAACATATCTACTACTATATTACAACACAAAAAAGCAAATATTCTGCAAGATATGCGTGTTTGACGTGAGATAATGCATTGTAGGAATATTTAGTTATTAATGTTGACGTAAAGCTGTTCTTCAGCAACAGTTAAATCCCTAAATAATTTTAATAATTTTCCATTTGAATCCTACATCATTTTTAGTCGCAATTTAAAGATTAACAATTAATTTGGCTAAACGATTTTCAGTAAATCTGGTAAAGATCGAACACTTACACTTACAGTCTGTTTAGACGACATGTACGATAATTCTGTCGAAGCTATGTTTTAATCGAATCCAGATAGACCATTCAAACGGCATGCACATCCGATAATTTATTCGAAACGAAATACTATCGAACCAAATATTTTTAGCCAAGGCCCTATTAAGTTTATAGCAACTGTAAATAATATTGGATAACAATACCTTTTTTACGATGTATTGATATGTAAAACGCCAAAAATATCAAAAAAAAAGGTGTTGAGAATATCTGGGAAATGTATTGTTGAATAAACTTTATAAATTAAATAAAACTTTGAAGTCCACTTTAGCCATCTCGTATTATTACACTACAATTAATAAATTTCCTTATTTACGATTTTATCGGTATCCGATTAGGTCGGTAAAATTCGTATGGTGTGAAGTTGCACATATAGATAAAATCACCACTGACGTTTAATTCTAATTTTTTATCTCATCCTAGTAAAATCAAATATAAATTTGGACGTATTCGGTTAAATTTCCGAGCGCGATATACGATCGAATCGTTTGAACGCGCCCATTTAAAACTATAAGCCAGTGAGCAATTCGAAATTTTTATCGATTCGAACGAAAATTCGAATGCGTACCATGTGAACGGGCTGTTACAATGAAAATATTTATTAACTAGCGGACCTGGCAAATTTCGTACCGCTTTAGAATTAAATAAAGTCTGAAAGTTTACTAAGCTCCTCCTTCGAGTCTGTTAAGTAACAGAAATCTCTGGGTATTGAAATGCCTCCAGTCGAGGTTTCAATAGCGACTTTACCATTTCCAATATCTAACTGCTTCGACAAAACAATTCACTTTAACCTTGTTGCAAAAACACTCGCATGTGGGTTGTCAATTAGATGATGTAGGCATACGTTTAATTCATCTGTAGCAGTTAATTAAGGAATAAGGAATTAAGGAATAATAATTAAATAAGAAACAGTCTGACAATAGAATCATGGCTCCACCAAAAAATGTTTTTGATTGTTACGAATATCTTTTAAAGTTCTGTTCAGTACCTGTTATGACTTCTTGTGGGCCAATGTACATTCGTCCCAATCGGTTAATTTGCACACATGTAAAATCTTCGCCATTGCGCTATTTTTGACGATATTGCAATTTGGTATTTAATTTATTTGTATGTCTAATCGTAATTTCAAGGCAAAATGTACCGTTCGACCGCTTTTTAATAAAGTTGCAGATATTTCAGACAAAGCCAACGCTTCAACGAGAATCAAGGAAGTAAATTCCACCAGATCCAATGTTTAGAGCTTCTGTCAAAGTATCGTATGCTATCTTTGCTGTTGATTCATGGGCGTCTTTATTTTAACAGGGCTATGGTTTGTTCAATTGTAGAAAATTTATACAAACTATTTCGCCAAATGCTGCAGAATTGAACTGTTGTTCTCTTTGTAACTGTTGTTCTCTTTCATACAGTCACAAAGGAAAGAATAAGATTTATTTTCTGTCAAATATTAATGGTGCGTCATAAATTTTCTTTAAAACATATATACAGCTAAATAAAAAAACTATGTCTTGATAATACACTAAAATAAAATAAAAAACAGTTCTAATGACAGATCTGACGATTGAATGAGTATACCGCAGGTCTATTAATATTTGTCAAATTTAATATTTAATTTAAATTTAACGCTTCTCACAAACTCAACAATTCTATTCAGTTTCTGAGTCAGTTGAATTTTGTACTAGTGTAGGCCTGAAGCAAAATTTGCTCAGTTCTGTAGCATTTTCGTTTCACTCCTTATATCAGAAAACACCGAAAAAGATTCTTAATCTTTTCATCTCTGAGATTGATAATATAAACATTTTTAGTCTGTTTATACTAACTCAAATTGCTCTTTCGCCTGATCTTGGTTCCGCCTAGATATTTACGCAGGAAATAAACAAGAATCTGTCGGTTTATGCTTATACTGATTTTTGAGCATGAAGTCATTTAGCGATGGAGCTCCGTAATATACGGTCGCTTTCATTATGCAAGTCCGAATTTGGTCATCGAGACTTCGATGTTAGTAGTCAAAGAAGAACAATATGAGAGTCTGACGAAGAAGGTTTGTTTTCGTGAAATTTTGGAAAAACCGGTAAAGTTTTCTCTTTTAAATTTAATGTGTGTAGTGAGAACCGTAATGAACGCTGTCATGAGTATGAACTGAAGATAAATTTAAAGAAAACTAAATGCATGATCATAACTAAATCTGCACATGCAAATATCCAATTCACTATTGAAGATACTGCAATTGAGAGTGTTAATAACTATAAATATTTAGAAACATGGATAACATCAGATGTAGACCAAACCAAAGAAATTAGGACACGCATTGAAATAGCACGTGCATCATTTTTTAAACTTAAAAAGTTTCTTTGTTGTCGGGATATAAGGTTAGAACTACGCCTGAGAATGCTTCGATGTTACATGTTCTCGACTCTTCTTTATGGCTTGGAAGCGTGGACACTAAAACAAGTCCATCTGAATGAGTTGGCCGCCTTTGAATTTTGGTGTTACAAAAGAATTCTACGAATATCATGGATTCAAAGAATGTCAAACGTGGAAGTAACTAGAATGATAGGAAATGGGGCGGAAATAATATTAACTATCAAAAGACGAAAACTTGAGTACTTAGGACATGTGATGAGAGGGCAAAAATACGCATTATTACAACTTATTATGCAAGGCAAAATCCGAGGAAAGCGAAATGTGGGAAGTCGAAGAATATCCTGACTTAAAAACTTAAGGGAATGGTTTGAATGTAGTAGTGGAGAATTTTTTAGAGCGGCAGTCAACATAGCCATGATGATATCCAACCTTCGATAGAAGATGGAACTTAAAGAAGAAGAAGTGAGAAGAAGGTGATTTGAGGTCAAAATTCCATGTGGCAATCTTTGTAATCGAGTTAATCACCGTTTGTTGTAAGCTGTATCCTGTGACAAGGCATTTGATAACAGCGTCTGAGAGCGAAGAAAGCTTACATGGTTTTAAGTGAAAAATAAGCAGCCGAGTTTGAAGAATCACATATTGCTCTTATCCAGGATAACCTGAAGTCCAGTTTTGGTATTTGATTTGATTTCTCCCAGGATTTGTCCAGTCTCCATCCATTTTGAGTCTTCCAAAGGTCAAGGTGTGATTGTTTGAAGTTATGGGACAATGTAAGGTAACAAACTTTTTTAAGAAATAACCAGCCAGTGAAGCATGTAGTTTTGTTAAATTTTTCTAAATAAACATTTATCGTGAATAAAATAAAATTTTTGATTTTGGATAATTACCTGATTTTAAAAAGTTTATAAATAAATATTAGTTTTATGTATCAGCTAATTGTCATATTTTAGTTTTTTTTTTAAATAAAATTAACGTTTGGTAATTAATTAATAAATTAGAAAAAATTAGAAGTTTCATTTCGATATATGACAGTTGGTACATTTTTTCTGTCATTTGGTACATAACCATAGTTTTAAAATCTGTTTTTTAGAAGGTTTAATGTAATGTTTTTTAATAGATTTAAAATATTTTTTATAATAACTGTTCATGTACAATAAAAATAAATATGTAATTTTTCCCTTTAAACTGGGAGTTTTAAAAAATTATTTCTTTAAAAAGATAGTCACCCTTAAAATTTTTAGGAAAGATAAACCTTTCTTTCTAAGCAGCAGGAGGATTTTTTAAGCGGAGTCCTAATTTAAATAGTTTAGAAATCTTCTTGTATAGTATTTGCCCAGGGCATCTATGTAAGTATTTTTTGCTTTCTTTTTCATAGTTAGTTCTCTCAGTCCCCTCCTCCCAATAAAAAAAGAATCCTGATCCACAACCTTGCTCTCCTACCAAAGCACGAGCAGCCATTCGCAAACGTTTCAATTTTTTGCTTACCCTATTTCCAAACCCAGTGATTGTTCAGTCCTCCCTTTTAGCCCCCTTATAAGCAAATATAATTGTTACAGTTCTAGTCTGTAAAAGGCACAGTTCTTGTGAGAGACGTAAAATTGACTACCTCGAATTCTGCTTTACACTGTCACGGACAATGGTGATGTTTCTGAAAGATCTTACTTAGTTGTTACTTAGTATTACAGAGTTGACTGTTTGTTAAATGCGGGGAACTTTGTCCGAAATTAACACCCATTTTTTATACGCTATAACCATGCATAGTGATGATGATACAAATGATAGAAACTTTGACAAAAGTAGCTTCAACAATAACGCCGCTACCAACTATCAGAATTTTGAAGTCTCTATTGGAAGACTATATAATTCGTACAATATTTTTACATTTACTAATTATCTGCATTTTATATGCGCACTTAATAATTCGTACAAATAAAAAATTATACATCAATAATTTTAAAATACAAGCATCGTTATAGGTACATACGTTATTATGACCAGGTGTTATAGTTTGAGACAGGTGATTTGCGTTTACCTTGAGAAGTACAATGCTCCATGCTGGGAGGATGATTCAAACATCTAATTAGCTTTTTCTTTCAAAACGCCTCTTATCTGGTCAGTGACGGTAATGATATTTATTTTTGTTGCTAGAAAACTGTAGAGATAATTAGTGTTAGTGGCGTTTACTGTTATATATAAATATTTGTTTGAAGTATTTGTTTCAATAGAATCGAAAAATATATTTATTAATAGAAATTTTATTTATTTAAAAAAACGCTAAAAATCAGTCAACTCCAACTTTTATAGTATATGATAATAGATTCTAAATTCTAAAATAAAAAAAGAATCAGTCATAAAAATGGGTTTAATAATAAACACCAAAAAAATAAAGTATATGAAAATAAGCAAGCAACCACAAATCCTACGATCAATTGTTATTGTAAACGAATTAGTATACCTGGGAGCGCTCCTTAACACTGAAAATAATACTGCCGCAGAGATAAACCGCTGAATTTGCACGGCCAACAGATGCTATTTTGGGCTCAATCTCCTCCGTTAAATCCACTAATATATTGAGAAATACAAAAATTTAACACTACAAAACAATAATACGCCCAGTCCTAACATATGGTTCAGAGACCTGGACTCTAACAAAAAATAATGAAAACATGTTAGGATGTTTCGAAAGAAAAGTACTAAGGCGAATCTATGGAGCAGTGAATGACAATGGAGTGTGGAGAAGGCGATAAAACTTCAAACTTTATAGAATATACCAGGAGCCTAATAAACATATTAAGATAGGACATCTGAGGTGAAGAGGGCATGTAATGCATATGGAACAAAATGACCCATATAGAAAAACGCTACTTGATCGACCCACTAGTCAGAGAAGAAGCGGAAGACCCACAACAAGGTTCCTTAATAACATCGATGAAGACATGAGAAATATGGGAATACGTGCTTGGCGGAGAAAGGCCCACGCAGCGTTGTAAAGCCAGAATGATGATGATGATGATGATGATGATGATGATGATGATATGATGATGATGATGATAAAATTCTAGACGGCTCGTTCACTAAGAATACATTTTTGGTTAAAGAACCTGGTGGTGTAGGTATTAAAACGGTGCCGTAACCTTCCGTTCAAATATTTAGAATGTAATTACTATTTAAATGGGAATAAGCCACAATTAAAGGTTAAAGTACGTTTATTGACGTTTCAATTTCCACTTCGGAAATCGTTTTCAAAATACAAACATTAGTAATTAAACAAATTTTGTTTATTTGTTGAATTTAAAATTGAAATTATGTGGCTTATTCCCATTTAAATAGTAATTACTTTAAAATGCCACAAGAAAATAGCTTCAGAACGTCATTATTGATCTTACACTGGCTTTATAAATTCTTGACTTTATCACAGTGTTAATGTGTGTGTTTCGCCATAGAGTGTTATTAAGGCACCCAGTCTATTTGCTTTTTGTACGTGATCTCTCACTTCTTTGTTCAGGTCTCTATAGCTGGACAGTGTAATTCCCAGGTATTTTATTTCCATTACTTGTTTAATACTGATGCCATCAATTTCTATTTTACATCTGGTTAGTTGTTTGCTTGTAACAATATAATTTGTCTACCATATTGGGTATCACTTATAGGGGGTTGAAAGTGGGGACTGAGCAATTCTTGGGCTGTAGATAGGGTAAGCAAACAAACCGAAACGTATACGAATGGCCACTCTTGTTTTGGTTGGAGAGCTGGGTCGTAAGTAAGTGAGAAAAGGAGGGAATAGAAGGGGTAAGCACAAAGAAAGAAATCAAAAAAATACTTTTACTTCTAAGCTATCTCTTCCAAATCCAATCTCTTCCTCTACTAACTCTTAACTGCTACTACCATTTTACATTATATTTCCATGATAAAAACGAATAACGAACAACAGAAAAACAATAACGAATTTGAAGAAAAATCCAGACTCAAACAATAACTGACTGCTTCCGCGGTTCATCATCGAGTGACATCATTCGCCCAACCCGGTATAAACAAAGCATAAACGGAAATATTCCTGTTTATTAAGCCATTTTATTGTTGCTTTCTTTTTGATAGGAAAGATTGTTTTCGCGTTCAGAGCTTCTGTGAAAGGCGCTCTGATGAGTCCTCTTAGGATGAAATACGTATACGCGAATATACAGAGGTTTATACGTGAAATCACATCTTAAATGTCTTTTTTTTTTTTAAATAATAAAGAATTAAAAATATTATAAAGAAACTTGAATCTAAGAGAGACACGTGGCAGTTGTGTTAATACGGAAACGAATACGCTCCCAACTGCTTCGTGAATAACTATTTATTATTATTAGAATACGTCCTTTCTGTGTTCTTTTTCTGTTTTTAATCAATTTACTACAACACAAATTAGCTTCTAGATTAGCTCCTCAAGAAACAATCTCCTTCTTAGGTCGATGTATATTAAGTTGAAAACCCACAGATAATAGGTAAGCAAAAATTAGCATTTGAAACGCACCATCTTAACGATAGACCTTGTACCGGAATGAAAGTACTGTTTATTTTATCTTTATAGTGATGTCACCTTTACTTTCAATAAAAAAACCATCCCTACCCTTAATTTTAATTAACATAAATAATATTGGCACCTTGTATATCATACCTGATGTAAGGTTTAATTAAATTAGTAGTTTTACAATAAGCAATTTTTTTTTGTAAAAATTGTACTTTATCGATAACCTCATGATGACCGGAAAAATATAGTGGTCGAAACCAGCTGTCGCTTACTAAATAAATAGATTGTAAGTCTGTCATTTATTTCTACTACTTAGTTTGGTATTATATTATTTTATTATTGCTATTATAATTATTCGAATATAGAATTTTTTTGATTATTAAAACCCCTCTGAGAGAATATCAACTGTTTTTTAAGCTATAAGAATTGCAAGCGCAGCTATTACTCTCCGATGCCCATTTATCTTTATTGCAATAAAAGAGTTTTAGTACCAGCTGTTAAATTGATTTATAGATCTCAAAGGGACATTAAAGGTAGTTCGATTGATTACAGTAAAGAAAGCCGTCGATTAAAAAAAAACAACTGAGAATCATTTGTTTTACTCTATAATGGGTTCTTAAAATACGCCACCAGAAATTTTTAGTTTAATATTGATTTTTGTTAATTTAAACAAATCAGTTTACTTGATTGTAAACAGTATTAAGTACACAAACTGTGGTTTAATTGAGTTTATTTACTTTAGAGAGTAAGATAGTAGCAAAAGAGATGGAATGCCTGCGAAGATGCTGCAGAGTAACAAGAATGGATAGGAGAAGTAATAACGAAATAAAGCAAAGAACATCAATAGAAACAGACATACTAACATATATAGAACAAAAAAGACTAAAGTGGTATGGACATGTAAGAAGAACTGGCGACAGCAGATGGATAAAGAGAATAACCGAATGGAGCCCCATAGGAAGGAGGAAAAGAGGACGACCCCGAAAATCCTGGAGGAACGAAGCAGACGACTCCATGAGTAAGAGAGGCCTAAACGATGGAGAATGGAACAACAGAGAGAGATGGAAACGGTTGAGCGAGGGAAGGCAGTGAATACTGTAGAATCCCTAAATGTATATAGTAGGTTAAGGATAACTAACCTAGATCTATTCTTTACAAATTACTATAGAAACATATCACCAATAAACAATATGTTAAAAATTTGTAATAAAGTATTTAATAGACTGACTCATGTGGATATATTTAATGTAAAAAGCTGTGAACTTAAGACATTGCTTGTTCATCAGCACTAGGTTTAAGGGGTTTATTGTATTTTGTTCTTATTATATTATTAATGTTTGTTTCTTTCATTCATTTATTGTATTTTTTTGTCTTGTCTTAAACATTTTACATGTAATTACTATTAGTCTATAGTGTTTGTAAGGTGCCTAAATAAATAAATAAATAAATAAATAAATAATTTGACGTGAAAAGACAGGTATCTTTTTTTATAAATAAATGTCTATTCTTCAGATAACTATCTGTCAGATAGAGAAATATTTATCTGGAGGTAAAAAGACCGGCCCTTCCATGCAAGAAGTTTATTATTTCAAAAATTTAGTTTTTAATTTTTTTCTTCAAAAAATCTTCACTTTTTTCGAGTTACGTACCAGAACAGGTGGTCCTTGAATATTTGGGGAGGCATTGTTGGATCACATACGAAAAATTAAAGAACCACGAATAGATGGAATTTTCATTCTAATCAAGTAATTGACTGTATTTTTTTAGATCAGAAAGTATAAAAAAATGAATCTGAGCATAACCATAAATGTAAACCACACCATAAGGAGATGGAATGACAATGTTCCAACAGCATAAGATGGAACCAAAAACAACAAACATTCCTATATGAAAGAAGAAGAAGAAAACATACATAAAAATATATTAATGTATTTACTACATTTTAATAATGGTTCTACCTTAACTTGATTTTTAATATCCAAAGTCCTTTTAATTCTACACCCTATTAAAAACATCTTTTTTTAAGTAAAAATACTTCTTTCTTGTGTAGGAGGTGAACATTTTTAAAAGTTCTTTATAGTTTTATTTACCAGCTTTATTGATTTGAATCTGATTTAATCTTTCAATTTACATGCAAATATTAAGCTCTTCTTAGAAACTTGAGGTAGATACTCTAAGGATATAAACATAATGGGATGGTATTCATGGTTAAATTTTCAATTATCTTTTTTGCGATAACGAGAAACACGCGAATAAAAATTTTATCAGGATTTCGTCTTAAGAATAGGTAATATCTATTAAAAAGAAGACATTTTTCACTAAAAACTTGTCAATCTTTGTACTAGAAACTTTGTATTAAACTGATAAATTGTTTCATTTTTGTCAAGGAACTCAAATATAAAGTGATAAAAAAAGTTGTCTAGGGAATTTGGTATTTCTGTTTCCTGTCACACGACTAAAATATTAAAATTTCTTGGTTTTTATGGTGTTTAAAATCTCAGTTTTTTTGTATACACTCAAACAGTAAGTACTGTATTCGTTAAATGATAGACATATCACATTCTGAGTAAAAATACAAAAAATGTAACAACAATTAACACCTACATAAAAAAATACACAATAAATCGATCAAAAAATATCTTCAACATACACAATATATAGAAACTACATTTAAAAGTAAATCGATTAGTAAAGGGAGATGCTATTAATTAAAAATTCAATAAAGGAGAAAAAAATGTACACTCATTATTGTCTGGGCTTATCTCGAGATAAAGAAAAGTCTAAATTAAATAGTGCAAATTTATTTTATTTATCGTATGGCATACAATAAGAACACATAATTAAAAATCAATATAAAACGTTACATGGAGTATTACAACTAAACATTATTATTAATATAACGTATTATTCGGTCGCATTCAGGAGCTTCGAATCGAAAACTCCAGGGAATCGCCTTCGGGGGCATTCTTCAACAATGTGACGGACGATCTGATCGTACTCAGGAGTAAGGGCTTTTCCCCATCTATATAAGCTGTCAGCACATATACTGCTTCTTCTTAGGGTGCCTGTCCGTTTTGAACGTTGGCGATCATTCTCGCTATGATGACTTTGTTGGTTGCTATACAGAATAGCTGGGGTTAGCAAGCCAAGATATTCTTCTTGGGTATCCTGGGGCTCTTTCTCCTTTAATTTTACCTTGCAAAATGCATTGGAGTAGCTCGTATCTACCTTGATTTCTCATTACATGTCTCAAGTACTGCAGCTTACAGCCCTTCACGATGTTGACGAAATCCGCGGTTGTCTTCATCCTCCGCAGTACTTCTTCAGTGGTGACTTTGTCTGGCGATGGTATCTTCAGGATCCTTCTGTAAAACCATAGGTCCAAAGCCTGAAGCCTTGATCGAGGTTCCGCCTTCAAGATCCACGTTTCAAGATCCACAGAAGCACTGAGTGCACGTAACATTTAAGGAGTCTTATTTTTGTTTCTATCTAATGCTACTTGTTCTTTTCTGTTTAGCGTTGTCCATGTATTGCGGGTCAGTTCAATGCCTGGCGGTTTCTGATAGATACAGGCCATTTTGTGTGCTTCCTGTGGTGAGTCGCTCTCCCATTGTCTTCTCCAGGCGTTGGTGAGATTGAAATGCTCCTGATCTAAGGAGTTGGCTCTTAGCAATGGAGGATACTTCGATATCAAGTTTATCATGGTTAGTCTCGATTTTTTGATATTCTCTGAGAAGAGAATGATTTCTTCGCAGTTTCGGCGGTGCAATGTGACTCAGAATGGGAAGCCAATAGATCAGTGTGGGTCTAATTGTACCTGAGATCATTCGCATTGTCTGGTTTAATTGGGTGTCAATAATCTTCGTGTGTTTGCTATTGAGCCATACCGGGGAAGCATATTCAGTCACCGAGTATACAAGTCCGAGAGCGGATGATCTGAGTACGGAGGTTAAGGACCCCTATGTAGTGCCACATAGCTTTTGGACGATATTATTTCTCGTTTTCAGTTTTGCTGCCGTTCTTTGTAGGTGTTCTTTAAAACTAAATGTTCTATCCAGAGTAACTCCAAGATATTTTGGTGTTGGTTTGGTTTGGTGGTGTTGAATTATGAGGGAGCAGTCTGTTTTCAAAGTTAACGGAGAGTTTTTTGTTGGCTTGGGCATTATTCAGGTGGAAACAGCACACTTCGGTTTTCGTTGCATTGGGCCGTAGCCTCCATTTACGAAAGTGTTCTCCCATAACGGTAAAGTCATACGTTAGTATTGTTTCTGTATTATCCATGTTATTATGTCTTGCTGCAATTACCCAATCGTCAGCGTAGCCAAACTTCTGCGAAGTTGTCCTAGGTAGGTCCGCGATGTATAAATTAAACAGTAAGGGTGCCAAAACAGATCCTTGTGGCAGTCCATTACTGAGTTTCATTTGCATTATTAAAATAATAATGCAAATGAAATAATACTATTGAAAATTTAAATAATTGCAAAAAAAATCAAAATCTTTATTGAGTAAACAAACGAACTGCACTTTGTTTTTAAAATTAAATTCCGCACTGTTTTTAATAAAATACATGTTTTTCCTATACAAAAAGGTATGTCATAAATTAAATCACGCATTCCGGGGACAAAAATAAATTGATTGAATCCAACTTGCCTTAGTACAAAAGTGTACAGAAAAAAAGTTACAGCCCTTTGAAGTTACAAAATAAAACTTGTTTGAATAATCAAATGAATTTTGTGGCATCATTAGTTTTACACATTATTTTTAAAATTTTTTTGCTTCTCATCACTTTTTCCAAAAAACAGTTTTTATTGAGTCACGGCCCTTTTCATTAACCTTTAAAAAATTACGTGCAACTAAATAAATGGCTTAAATGAATTAACAAGTACACAAAATATCTATAACCTCTATAAATGTGATATCACAATAAATGTTTAAAATGACCCCCATTTTCTTCAATACACATTCGGTATCTTCGGATCTTCTACTTGTGAGCAGTTGACTGTCGCACAAACCGTACTCCGAAAGTGGGATGGCCGTTGTAAGCTCCCTTCTCTTATCTAGATTTGTGATCAAGATCTTATCTCTGTCGTTGGTCTGGTTGGTGTTTGTCTTCTTTTTCTTTCTTTTAAATTACTGTTCGGATGTAATTGTGAACACTATTCCATCTCTCCTTACTTCCTCTCATCTTCACGATCATCTCTCTTACAGTCACAGGGTATATAGCTGTATGTATGTACAGCGTTAACAGGCCGTTTTCTATTCTTAGCTAACAGCTTCCAATCTCTGATTCCCATCTCTCTGACATCTTCCATTACTGCATCTCTCCATTTCTTTCTTGGTCTTCCTCTCTTTTTTTTGCCCTCAGGTACTCTCCAAGCAATATTCTTGACTAGTCTATTACCTTGCATTCTTTCTACATGGCCGAGCTATTCTAGTCTACGTTTTTTCACCACTTTTGTTATTGTAGGGTTAGCGTACAACTGATACACTTCTGCATTAGTTCGTCTTCTCCATTCTCCCTCTACTACTTTTCCACCAAATATTCTGCGAAGTATCTTTCTTTCCCATGTTTCCAATGTGTTCTGTACAGGGTATATAGCTATTTCTCTATAAATTCTGTTTCTCTCCACTGTACATCTATTACACTCCAGCATTGGGTGAGTAACCGTGTCGGAATATTCGTAGTATAGCCATTTATAGCCTAGTACCTAGGATGTACCCAGCGTTGGGTACAACATAATGGCAACATCTTCCGTGTTGTTCCACTCTTCTTGCCATCTTTCCATTGATCTTTCCCTTTTTTCTTTTTTATGGCTGTTGTCAAATGCTCCCTTCTCTCATAAAGATGTCTCCTTTCTACTGCTAACACTTGCAGAGGAACACAACCCGTGATAATCCAGATGGCCGCCGCAGATCCAGTCCTGTAGGCGCATGCTACTCACAACAGACTCATTCTGTCTACTTTTATCATGAGCCTTATATTAGGTATCTATATCTAAATATAATGAACAATATTAATTTAAATCTTCAACTGTATTTTAAATAATTTGTAAACAAATGAAAATTATTATAAAATGTCGAAACGGCGCTGCTTTAGAGCCATATGGTTTATTACCTCTTTTTCATCTATTTGCATGTCCTGATAGATAAATACCAAAACTAAACCGTTTATTATCTTTTCGCTAATACAATTTCTTAAATAAGTCTTTGGTAGTTTCAGCGATGAAAATAACCTTTCAGATGTACAACAGGTCGTTGCAGGTAATTTAATTATTAAATTAGTGTTTTGAATTTTTTTTATTGTGTTACATTAGTAGACAAGTTACATTTTCCTACTATTCTTTATATATTTTTTACTTTTTTTTATTTTTTATTTTTTAATTTACATGCCCGGGGGAGGGGGGTTAACCCCCAAACCCCCCCTGGGTGCGCCACTGACTTTTGCATTACCATATTTCCAATTTTATGTGGATATTTAATGGTTTAAAGCAGTTGTACAGTGGTACAGCTGCAGTAGAAAGTTATCCAACAATTTTATCTATCATTTTTAGAAAATGTAATTTAAATTTAAATAAGCTAAAACTAAAACAGCATAAAGTTTCTTAGTAAAAACTTCAACAATCCCTTGAACTATTTAAAAAGCCACAGTTCTATCATGTCTAAAAATCAGAACGTCATTTAATATTAATAGACTATTTTCTTATCCTTACCGAAGCTTCCGGCAAAGTTAAAGTTAGTTTAGCGTAGAGAAATTAAACAGACTACTAACTGAACCAAGAAAATTCTTGCAAAAATAACTTTGCAACCAGATTTCCTCGACGTCTATTTAAAATACGTGAACCGAAATGATTCACCTTGTCGAGCAACGTGAGAAAGATACGGTTTAAGGAATACGATGGAGCAAATAAAGAATTACTAATGGTATAAATAATCTAGATATTTATTAATACTAATATTAATTTTCTCAACGATATTCTTTATTAACTTAGAAATTACTTTTGTTGCAGATGCTGCCAGCTGCCTTAGTTACTTTAGTCACTTTTTTATTGGAATTATGTAGTTCATCACCTGTATATAATATGCAACCAGCATTTATAACGAATACAGTGGGTAAGTAGATAAAAATTCATTTATAATTTTTTAGGCTAAGATGTTATTTATTAAGTGCACAAAAATAAATAGTAAAACCTTAAATTTAATTAAAGTGTTATTTAAATAATACCATAATACTCTTCTTCTTCTTCTTCTTCTTCTTCTTCTTCTTCTTCTTCTTCTTCTTCTTCTTCTTCTTCTTCTTCTTCTTCTTCTTCTTCTTCTTCTTCTTCTTCTTCTTCTTCTTCTTCTTCTTCTTCTTCTTCTTCTTCTTCTTCTTCTTCTTCTTCTTCTTCTTCTTCTTCTTCTTCTTCTTCTTCTTCTTCTTCTTCTTCTTCTTCTTCTTCTTCTTCTTCTTCTTCTTCTTCTTCTTCTTCTTCTTCTTCTTCTTCTTCTTCTTCTTCTTCTTCTTCTTCTTCTTCTTCTTCTTCTTCTTCTTCTTCTTATTCTTCTTCTTCTGCTTCTTCTTCTTCTTCTTTTTTTTTTCTTCTTCTTCTTCTTCTTCTTCTTCTTCTTTTTATATAGACATGACTCTATCTGTTTTTCAATGTGCCTCCAGTAAGTTGTCATTCCATCGTTTGCGTGGTCTTCCTAGTGATCGTCTTCCTATTGGGGAACCGTCTCTTGCCGTCTTTACTACTCTATTTATTGTCATTCGGCTTATATGATCGTTCCATTCTACTCTTCTATTTCTTACCCAGTTTTTGATGTTCTCCACCTTGCATCTATGTTGTATATCTGTATTTTGTGACAAATTTGGAATAAACCTCGAATAATAATTTGTCATTCCTGCAAAAGCTCATACCTCTGTAATTTGTTTAGGTACTAGAATCTTTACTATTGCTTTCAGTTTCTCTTCACTTTCCTTTAACCCTTCTGCTGATAAGATATTTAATTTAAAACCTGCTTCATCCAATCTTTTTAAAACTTTGTATAAATTGGCAACATGTTCAGCACATCTCTCCCTTTAAAATTCATGTTTAACACAAAATAAAACACAAAAAGAATTATCCAATTTGGTGCAGTTCTTCTGAAGTGATGCCCGTACAAACATTTATACTGTACCATCTTTTTTTAATGACTCTGTATAAAGAATTAGTTGTACAATCAGTAATTACATTTTATAATTCATAATTGATTTGAATTTATTCTCTTTTTAATTGTCACCGTGATAATTAAAGATACGCTAGTGGAACAGTCGAAACTAGGTAAATGGATGGCCAAATTTAATGGGCAAATATGTAGCATTGCAGTACGTGACTCGAAATGACAATTTACCGATATAACGGTATTCCCTCGGCCCGTCCTTCGGCCGAATTCGATAACAAGACACTGTCGATTTCGTGATTTATTTTAGTGCGGGCTATTTCCAAGATAATTGGACTTTATGTCCTCAAATCTGATCTGGGTTAAGAGACGGTGTTATCCGAGAGATTTCAAACAAAGTAACTCTTTGTGTCTTTGAATAAAGCTTTTATTCTTGTATCAAATTGGACTTTATAAGCAATTTATCAATGTATAGATTGTGTTGGCACAATAAACAAATAGATCAAATAAATCTCTTCAAAAGATGGGTCCATGAAACAAAACAAAAATGAAATGAGATGAAACAAAAGCTATTAGGTGTAGGAAAAATATCAATCTACTTTACCAACTTCAACAGTAAGTTGCAATTGGTAAATGTAAAATAAAAATTTGTTATTTTTTTTATTTTCCTAAGACGTATTTTATAATCGTAACAATCTTGATACTAATGTCCACCTGTCATTGTATCACTTATCCAATTATATTGTTTTTTCATGTTAGACTCATATGATTTACAGATCTAATTTAAATTTGGAGAAAGATTCTTGTGGTGGAAATGTCAAACCTAAAATAGTAGTTAATATTAAATTCATTTTCTAAAACTTTAGTCTTCAGCATTATATAATATTTTAGCAACTATTTCGAGGTCTTTATAGGCAAGATTTTTATTTCAAAAGACTGTATACTTAACATAAAGGAAATATATAGACAATACAAGCAAATAACTTTGCCGGTAAATAATTTTCTCTCGAATGATATTCGACAAGACTATTTCACGAGACAATTATGCCCCATATTAACGAAACATAATCTTTATTTATTTTTTAATAATATTAAATGTAGAATTATTATAAACTATAGTAGTTTGCCCATTCTTTTCTACCAAAGAATGATTTGGTGTATTATTGACCTACAGCCAACTCGAAGGTCCAGCTTCGTTTATTGTTATGAGATGTTCGATCAACTTCTGGTGGTGACTAAAATCCAGCTGCAGATATTGTTTTAGAGAGCTTGCATTTCAGTGACCCGTTAATTTAATCCATTAGCGCCGAGATTATTAAATTATTGATTTTTCAATATTTTTTGCAATATTATTAATGAACTGTGTGTGAATAATAAAAAACTTAATAAAATATTTTTTCTGAGATATTAAGTGTTGCCTTAAAGCAACGCTAGGCGCTTACACTACCTAGTTTTTGTTGAAAATAATAAACCAAAAAATTAAAGCATGTGGGATACAGTAAAGTAGGCAATAAAACAAAAATAGATATTTATTCATAAAAAATGTAATTAAAATGTGATTAATTATAAAAATTTACATACACTATCGAGAGTGAAACGGTATAAAACAAGAAGTAAGGTCCATTTGCTTAACTCGGTCATATTTTGACAGATTCATAGCTGGAAACCTACAACACATAAGTTCCTAGCTCGCAGTATTAATAGTTTAAGTAAACTTTTACTACATACTTCTTTCATTGAAAAAAGAAAAAATATTATAAATAGTGGAAGTGTATACTAAACCCATAAAATTTTGGGTAATATAAATTTAAAAAATATATTTCAGTTGTTATAATTTAACATAACTATTTATTATATGGTGCAAATAAATAAACATTAATTGTTGGTAATTGGTAAAGTTCCATTTTATTTACTATTTAGTTTGTTTATTATTAATATTGGCTATGAGTACGTGTGTTTGGTGGTATAGTAATTTCCAGCCACAACGAACTTCGCAAAAAAATAATTACTAAATTTACTATACAGTTCGGACTAGGAATAGCGAACCGAGTATACATAGTCCAATATCATATTTTAAACATATTGTTCTAACGATAGATTTACATGTTTTAGACGCACATCTTCTCTTTTTCTTATCTGGAATGTACTGTATCAAATTATTGATGGTGTCAAGACGAATGTCATCCGATACTCGGCTGTCGACAGATGCTGTCGAGGAAGCTGACGGTCTTCCACTTCCTTTACTAAGTACACTATACTTCGCTAAATATGTGCTTACAATCTCTCTTGTAAAATCTAATTGCGATACCTTTTCTCTGCCAGTTTTATTATACAATATCCAACTATTTTATAATACAACATCGAGTATCTACGTAAAAATTGGCCAATACTTTTTTTTGCCACGAATACTGATCCGGTAGCAACTTACATTCTGATCCATTTGGTCAGTTTCTCCCATAAATGTATTATACTTGGCGATCAATTTCGGTCTAGAAACAATTATGTTTTGTTTGAGTTTCTGAGAAAATGTTCTTACTTGACATACTTCTTGAGTGCCGCAGGATGATGAAATTGTTACTGCTGCATTATCCATCCACCGGACATATAATTGTCCATCATTTCGTTCAATAGCTGTTTCAAAATAACCTCGATCTTTTTTCAGAAACTCATTTTTAGGAGTTAACGGACATCCTCTGGGAACTCGGTTTTCGCGAATGGTTTCTATGGCATTATAACCACGAAATTTTAAAAATGAAAATAAAGCCGTTCCAGAAAACAAATAATCCATATAAATGTTGTATCTTAGATTGCTTTTCTCGGCTGGCAGATCGTCTAATGGTAATAACAAAGGACTGGCAGCTTTTCCAAATAGTTTTTCGTAGTCATTATTTGATTTTGGATTTTTTCCTTGATATAAGTCAAAGTTAACTAAATACCCATTTTTTGTGTTGACACACCACATTTTATATCCAAATCTAATTGGCTTTCCTCTAATAATGCTTGCAGCTATGTCTGTCAAAGTATTTTATCATACTTTCATCGTAAGGTAAATGTTCTTCCGGTACAAAATTTTTAACAAAACTTTTTTTAAGCATGCCCATAATAGGTCGTATTTTCCACGCCTTGTCATTTTGGTTGATTTGGGTATTATCAGAACAGTGCAAAACCAGCAAATCTGTAAAAATCGATCTCTTCGCATGGCCTTGGATACTGCATAATTTTTCATATCATCATTATAATCCCAATAATGTTGCTTGGACGGTAATTGATTATACCCACTTATATATAAAATAGTATAATAAACAAACGGATCTCCTCACCTGTTATCTTCAGATCGGGACAATTTAAAAATAATGCATAGCAACGACGTTCGTCCACTAAATGTTGGATAAATGCATCATTTACAAACTGTTTAAATATTTTTGTTGGAGGCATTTGTTCATATTTAGAATAGTCGGATTTTGGAAATACCGATGCACGTTCTTTGTCAAAGTCTGCTCCCTTCAGCCATTGAGGTTGATTTCGAGGCTCAAGAAGTCTATCTGAAATCCAATTGTTTACCACTTCAGAATCAAAATTATGGCCACGGCCAGAAATGTCTTTATTCTGTATATAATCTTCGTTGACACCAAGTCTTTCATTGTTTGGTAGTCGTCGGTTGTGCCGTTACTACCACAAATATAACAGTAGCATCAAATATCGATTTTCTTTCAGGTGTAATATACACACATCTGAACTTTAAGGAATACTCAAGGCATTAGACTCCGCCCTTTACTAATGAGAAACCATTAGCACTAAGCACCGATTATTTTTCTGCTATTAATTCAATCAGAAATATATACTCCATTTATTATATTGTACAGCACAGTCACAGTCTCTGCTAACAGCAGTCAAAAAATGACAGTAACCATCATCTAAATAACATCCCATATTGGTATCGATGAAAATGAGTCTGCTGATCAAACAGCAGAATAGGCCTGCTTCTTAGAAAATCTTGAAAAAAATACAAATTTACCAAGATCTAAAGGCTAGTATCAAGAACCACGTTTGAAGCACTTGGTAAAGACACCAAAATGAGAAAAATATAAAACTACGCACAATTCAACCATGTGTTACCTCCATCACCAGGTCCCAAATGAGCAGAAAAGACAGTATTATTATGAGAAGACTTAACTCAGATCACACTCGTCTTACGTGAACATTGTAATGACTTCTTAATAGTCCAGCACATATTACTAGAATATGTCCAGTTCTAAAAGAGACTACTACAACTTTCAAAATTATTTAAGTGACCTACGGCGCCACAGAAACATGTACAGTGCCATAATTCGTTTTCTAAAATAGCTTTGTTACCTTTACTACACAGTGTAATTATATTGTATCCTAACGAGTATACATATTGTAATAAACTTTATACCAGTGCCCAGACACTTTAAGTATTTAAATAAAAAAAAATAGTTATTTATTAGAAAGTTAAACAGATTTATTAAATATTTCGTAAAAATAGTTTAATCAGTTAAATCATCCAACATTTTTGTCTCCCTATCAACCAAGAAAGTTTTTTGGATATCTGGCTAAAAAAATCTTTGTGCTCAAGTACACAACGTAAATTTTTAAACCTCCTAAAACATTTTGCGGGTTTCGATTTCTTAGAAAGCTTCCACTTATTTCTGAGAGTGGAACGAAGTGCAAAAAACTTCCGTTGATTGATGATATCCGAGAAGTTTTAACAGAAAATAACCAGCTTTATACGCTTAAATGTTTTTATTTGGCTGGAAATCCACGGCACTGCTCACTATCGTTCCACAATAATTGACGTTTTATTTCTTTCTGTCGTGATACGGGGTGAATCTAAACCCGTATAAAACAGTGTGTGGGTGTACCTATGGATCTACTGAAATTATTTAAATAAAGATATATAACGTTTATGTGGGGTGTAAATAAATAGAGATATATATGAAAATTATAAAAGGTTTAATACTGATTCTTAGAAAGGAGACAAACTCAAATGAATTCAATAAAAGTATTTTATCGCCAACAGTCATTAAAGTCATTCATTATTGTACTCATTTGCGACAGTAAAATAACACTTTATTGTACTGAAAGAAAAAGAACTTTATCTTCCGCAAATATTAATCAAATTGTCTGAAATTGAATGTCTGTGGTTAATGGCAGTAATTGATTATTTATTTGAATGAACGTAAATTTTATCTTATCCTTATTATTAAAAATATCAAAAAGTGAACTTGTGTAGTATTTTGTAATTATATTCATATAAAATAAATCAAAACTTAAATTTAATTTACCGATTTAGGGGAAGGTAGGGGATAATCGACTACTTAAGACAAAACTGCTTTTACGAATTTGAAACTTACAATATATACATATATAGTATTTGCTATTATCGGATTATATTCAGAAAGACACGTTTATGTTAGGGATTTTAACAACCATTTATTAGGCCCAAGGTATGTTTTTACAGGAATTCCACAAGGAGCTGTCTTAAGTCCTTGTCTTTTCAATTTATACACAGCTGACCTACATAAATTAAAGTTGGAAAAATATCCTTTTAAGATCATCCAATATGCAGATGACTTCAGCATATACTGTAAAACAAAGAAGAGAGATGAAGCTTTTGGATTTTTAATGGATACTTACAACGTTGTAGAAATATGGTTGGAAAAAAATCATCTTCAACTGTCAGCCATAAAATCAGCAATGACCATTTTCAGTAGACATAATATTCCCAATATCGAAACATTTATAGTAAAACAGCGAGAAATTCGTTTTAAAAGGGTAATTAAATATTTGGGCGTTATACTGGATCACAAGCTTACATGGAAATTTCACATAAAATATATGTTAACTAGATGTGAAAAAGGCCTAAATTTTCTGAAAATGGCAACTAAAACTTGGTGGGGAACAGATGTTCAGACTTTCTTACTTTTTTATAGAACGTACATTCGCTCTATCGTAGATTATGGATGTTGGTTATATGGATCTCCCAGCAAGAACTTACTAAACAAATTAAACATATTTATAAACCAGTGTTTGTGGATCTGTATTAGTGCCATGAAGACAACTCCTATTGAGGAGCATTTTATGTCGAAGCACTTGAGCCTCCAATTTCTCTTAGAAGACATTTCTTGGCCGAAAAATGTTTACTGAAAATTAAACACCAGAACACTTTCCTTTATACCGAATTAATAAATTTAAACAATTATGACTTAACGAATAAATATTGAATAAAGAAAAACTCCCCAACCCTATGTGCAGCTCTTAGAGAAAACACAGTTTCTGCTGATGAAGCTATTAATTTAAAATCACACACAGATATAAATGATTTTGAAACTTTTTTTATGCCGTTAAATTTATTAAACCAAATTATGTTAACACTGGAAAAGCAAATAACAACAATATAACAAGCATCTTATCCAATTGGGATTACTACAGTACTATCTACACGGATGCCTCCAAATCAGAAGACGGTACAGGATATGCCTTTTACATCCCCATAGAGAAGGTAGAAAAAATGTTCAAATTAAAAGCAAATATTTCCATATTTAGTGCGGAAGCAATTGCCATATATCAAGCCCTACTTTTTGTTTCTAACAGGGAATCCTCCGTTATTATTGTTTTAGATTCCATATCAGTTCTCACAGTCATTAACCAACCTTTTTCCAACCACATACTCCAATCCCTACCTAATATTAATTAAAAAATTAGTGAAAGACTTTAAAGAAAATAAAAAAAAAATGTGATATTTATATGGGCCAAAGCACACAGTGGAATTAAACATAATGAACCTGTGGACCAACTATTTATTCAGTGGATACCACAGAATGTCTACCCAATATTTCTGATTTGGTTGCTTCACGCAAGGCAGTTCACCATCCCAAATAGATACACTTCTTTACACACAACTGTCCCTGTTGCACATTGGCATAGAACTTATAATGTCCCTAGGCGTTACATAACAACCATATCTAGGCTTAAATTTGGACATGCTTGTTTTCCTGCTCATCTTGCAAGAATTCATGTGATCGAGAGTAAAAACTGTGTGGAATGTGGAGTAGAAGGTGATCTAGATCATGTAATTTTTGGTTGTGCCACATATAATTTGGAATCCACCTTATTATACAATAATATAGTTCATATTACCGGTAAATCTCCGTTTAACGTTTTATCTGCCCTAGGGACTCAAAATAGATTAATTTACGATTGCATAATCGATTTTTTCACCAAATTTAATATTTTTCTTTGGTTCAAAAAAAAAATTTTTTGTTTTTACTTTTTACCTTTGTTTTCTCTCCTTTATATGTTTAATCCTATTTACCATGGCCTAGTTCTTCTGTATATGTTATATATTATAATGTCCTGATGGGCCCCTGGACGTGACGCGAGTGACCCATGTTAATAAATAAAAATACATATGATACATAATTCATTTGATCAAAAGTCCGAACATACTGCACATAATTCGCTTTCTCGTGTTTGGTGTGCTTTTACGCCCTAAGTCTTCTTCTTGACTAATTTTTCTATGTTTATCTTAGTAGTTCCAATTGTTCGTTTAACTTTCTCAACCACATTCTTTTTTTGTTCCTTATTTTCTAATTGTTCTTTTAATGAAGTTGATGTTAAAATGGTCGAGTGTTGAGTTCGCCTGCTTCTAGTTTTTGTATAGCTACTAACTGGTAATGCCAGTAGAGGGCATAGTTCACTGAAAGATATACGAAATAAGCTTTCATTTTTTAACTGCAAAGATTTATCCTTATCGTCGCTTAGATCAATGTCTGAAACTTCCTCTAATTCTGATTCAAATAAAGAATCTTCTGATGATGGTACTGCTTTTGGTCTCAGTTTTGGTCCCAGTGGTGTCCTGAGGATATCCTTACAGATGTTTAATGTGATAGTCATCCCGTGGCTTTCCACATCTCAATGCCGTTGTCTAATTTAGCTCTTCCGCCTTGGGAGTCAATTTCTCAGCTCCAGGGCAATAAAGTGCCCTACCACATGTAGTTCTTCTACCCGTAGCTGCTAACCAACAAATGAGGGATTACTTTTACCAGTATTCGTTCGGTCACGTATCACAACCGGTTAAATCATAATTACCGCCTTGGATTATTCAGTATCAGACCGGTAAGGAGATTTTTCTGTACCGCTCCAATCTTGTAATGACATAGCTGCTGCCCTATGTCATGCTGTCAGTTAATCCGCGGGTGTTCATTTGACAAAGCCTTCTTTTTCAGAAGAGGCAAAGAGGAGAACTATAGAGAACTATGGAGAACTATGGAGAACTATGGAGAACTATGGAGAACTATCCCCCTCCGAGTGTGTTTTCCAAGAAGTACTGAAGAGCCCCTACCCAATTCAGATCCGCTCCTTCTTGGAAACTACACCGGCACGGTCGAGAAGATCCTAAGACAATAAGACAAATTAGACTTAAGCACTAGTGTTACCATAGGTTTATCGCACCATCTATTAACGAAGGGCTGAAATAAATTTTTAGTAGCTTGTTATAATATTACTTTAACCGAGCGTAGCATTAACTCTTTTTGAACTCATGTGTGGCTTGTCATTGTTTCACATTAAGCCCTTCATATATAACATATACAAAGTTTCATAGCAAAGCTTCAAACACTAACTGTTCCACATAACTTTTTTCAAACTGTAGGTAAATTATAAATAATTTATTAATATAAAAACTTGTTCCTGCTGAAGCTCTTATATAATTCTATTACAAAACAGCTGTCGAAGAAGAAGCCTTTCTAATTAAAATCAATCAGAAGAAAATTAAATCCATGGTAATTTTCAAGTCAAATAGAAATATCCAACTTCACGTTACTGTGAACAATCAGCAGATCGAACAAATAAATAAGGAAAGTTCCTATATTGCAGTTATATTTGCTGTCAGTGAATACCTGCATAAATTAATTAGTTGAACCTCGTATAGTAAGCGCTTGTGTGTTTTTTACATAGCCACGGATCGTTGGTAAATCGCGGTCATGTTCAGCCGCCAATGTCAGGGAAAGAGGTTAAAAGACGTTTGTAGGCGGTTAGCAGAATAGATCCGTGTCACCAGTGAAATTCTTTCTCTTGCCATTTACATATGGGTAACAAGCTAAACGATGATTCATTGAATGTATTGACGTAACAAAAAAGTTTCATTTTTCACCAAAAAGAGAAAAAGAGATAAGCGGATTGTTGTGAAATGGATGTATTTGAAACCGATATTGGCAAACAAAAATATGTTAATATTATCAGAGAATTTATTTTTGACAAAAAACAAAAACACATGCGGTAAAGGGTTAATGTTAATAAAAATACTATTTAAATGGGAAGAAGCCACAATTGAAAGTTAAAATTAGTTGACGTTTCACTTTCCGCTCCGGAAATCGTTCTTGCAATACAAACATTAATAAAGTAAACAAATTTATTTTTTTTTCCTTGATAAAAAATTCTTCTTATTCAATTATGTCTGACAATTCAGACATATATTATACATTTTAAAGTAGACGATTTGATATGCCAATGATATTGCCAATATTGCTGAGTTGCGTTCCTGGAACGACTTTATTGTAAGATAGTTCATTCGATTACATGAAATTAACTATGGTGCGATAGTTTATTCATCAAGCAAAGTATTAGTATTAAAAAACCTTAGAAACTATTCAAAACACAGCTCTACGAATAGCTACAGGTGCGTTTCGAACGATACCAGTTAAAAGTTTACAATGC
The DNA here is from genome assembly GCF_040954645.1 of Diabrotica undecimpunctata. NCBI lineage: Eukaryota > Metazoa > Arthropoda > Insecta > Coleoptera > Chrysomelidae > Diabrotica > Diabrotica undecimpunctata. The sequence goes on from NC_092808.1 coordinate 147,264,082, forward strand.
TTAACAGGAGAACCACCCCTAAGTTTACGATGCAAATACCTTTCTCTCTCATATGCTTCTAAAATAGCTAGTAATAAAGAATACCCGACTTATACCAATACGTTCACAGATCAATTTCAAGACACTTTCTCTACAACAAGACTAGATCTACCATTTTACGAAGGAGTTAGAAAAAACCTTCATGACCTACATCTTGAATTTCCTGAAATTCTCCCAACAAATTTCCTAACTTCTCCACCTTCTTCTTCTTGATGTGCCCATCCATTACGAATGTTGGCGATCATCATGGCAATCTTTATCTTATCTGCAGCAGCGAGAAAAAGCTGCATAGATGTTGTATTGAACCAGATTCTGACGTTCTTTAACCAAGATGTTTTTCTTCTTTCTGGACCTCGTTTTTCAAATATAAAGGCTTGAAGGAGTAAGGTAACTTTCAAAATTTGATTTCTCCACCTTGGTTAATACCAATTCCCAAAATTAATACTAACCTTAGTATATACAAAAAAAGTGAGACTATAACAGACCTGATCAAACAATCATTCTTAATAGAAATGGAAACTTATAAAAATCACTATAAGATATACACTGACGCATCCAAATCTTCAGACAGTCTTGGTGCAGCCATCCTCACACCTGAGGATGGCTGCATCCTTAAAATTTAAATTCAATCCCATTACTTCGTCATACACTGCAGAGTTGTTTGCAATATTACAAGAACTTATCCACATAAAAGAGTCGAAACAGTCCCCGTCTCTCATAATAACCGATTCACTAAGCTCACTTCACACTATCAAACATTTATATACCAATAATCCAATTGCCTCACATATTAAATCACAAATAGAGGTTCTAAATAGTAATAAGATCATTGTTGATTTCATGTTTGTTCCATTAAATTCAAGTATACAAGGAAATGAGGAAGCAGATGAACTAGCCCGCTTAGCATCCATTCATCCAGGACTCCATTCTTATTAATGAGGTTTCTTCAGATGACTTCAAGTAAGAAATAAAATGTGCGTGGCAAAATAAGTGGAGTGCATCACAAAGTAAACTCAAGGAAATCAAACAATTAGTAAAACCGTGGCTTCAACCCACAGCGGATAGATACGACCAAGTGAGAATAACACGTTTGCGACTAGGACACAGTAACTTTACACATAAACACCTCTTTACGCGAACTGTGCCGCCAATGTGTGAAAATTGTCAAGTAACACTCTCCGTGAAGCATATACTAACTCAGTGCAAAACATATGAAGGAGCAAGAAAGAAGCACACTATCCCAAATAGTATAAAGGAAGCCTTAGGAAAAAACATGAACATTAAAAACACAATAAGGAATTTTAAGGTCGCTAATAACCCTTGTGGTTACAGCGTAAATAAATAAAGAAAATTATTTTTCCACAGATAGATTGGTGGTAAATCCACAATTGTAAAATATTCTTAAAAAAAAAGTCTCATTAAAAAACTTACAACGTGATAAAATATCAATAAAAAAAACCAAAACCCACACATTTTGTTTATCTATAGCAGATATATTTAATAATAGCTTGTTTATTTGTATTACACACCGCTGTAAACATTTTTTGTACAAAAATCGTAATATATAGACTTTCATAAAGAAGAATATTTCATTCTTTTAAAAAAACTAATGGAATTACGATAGCCGAGATTATAATCCACATTCTTCACGCTTTTTTCAAAACAAGAAAAACATAATTCATCAGAAACCAAATTAAGTTTAAATCATTGGTTAGAATAGGAGCCTGGGGTGAAAAATATAATTAACCTAACTACACTACGAAACGACGAAATATTTTAAATTTGTTTTCTTATTGAAATTCGCACCACGGGGTTACTTGGACGTAAATGAAAGAATATTTTTGTTGTGAGCTTTTTTAATGCGTAGGTTCTATATAATTATAATTTACGATTGGGTTTAGAACGAGAAGAGAATTTTTTAAAATCCTATCCACTATAACCATTTTTTTTTAAATTTATTATTTCGTTAAAAATTTTAGCCTTAAAAAGTTGTTTATTTCTTGTTATTTAGTGTTTTGAAGAGGGTATATTATATTGTTTTTTCTTCAAACGTCAAATAATGATAACATTACTTATCTAACTTGATCCTGTCAAAGTTTGATGTCTCCGCCGGCAGCTGTTTTTTTTCCCATTTCTTTACGGCGGAGGGAAAAATGTTGTCATGGCAACAATATGAAACATGTCACAAAGCAACAATACAAATGTCATTAACAACAATTAAACATCATTTTTATTTATAGTAATATTAAAAGTACAATTAGTTAATGAGGCATTTTCAAAATTGAAACCGTGCAAAAATGTTCCCGACTCTTGATACGCATTGGTAATTGTTGATGATACTGATGGTCAAGAACAACTTTCAGCAATCATTCCCAATGTTGGCGAATCATGAGGGTTTCAAATTTTTTGAGCATTATCGTTCTTATTTCTTATTGAATCCCCTCTATATCCTTCGGCAACCGTGCTTGATTTCCAGCCCCCATGTCGTTTGAGGCATTCTAGATTTCCGCCTCCATCAATTAAAAGTGTTACTGAAGTTCGTCGTAAAGAGTGACCCGTGTATGCGCTTGCATCGTTTAAATTTAAATAACTAGCTACTTTTTGGGCTACTGCGCTGATCGAATGTATTCCCATGACGCTTCGGTAACACTTTCCATTTTGGTACTTGATAAAAAATCGGTTTTCTGTGAAATTTTCAGGCCGCAGTGATGCATACTTTTTATACAATTTAATGTAGTTTTGACCAATTATCGTAAAAGATCTAATTTGTCGTGTTTTACTGTCTGGGATTTTGATAATTATTACATTTTCTTTAACCTCAATGTCCACAGTCTTCATTTTTACCATTTCGTCGCATCGACAGGCGCCGGTAACCCCAATTAACAAAACAATTTGTAATATTTTTATAATTTAGTAGAGTATACTACATGCTTTGCAATATAATTTTTTTACCTTTAATCCTAAATACAACTTATCTGGTGCTCCAAACAAAAATTTATCAAACTCGTCTTTAGTGAAAACTTTAGACTTCTTTGCAGTATATCCTTCGCTTGTTTTTTTCAGAAAGGCACATAACTTTAAAAATTTGCTTATATCCACATTTTTTCTAATAACTAACTCGGATTTTATTATAGAGTATCGTGACCACGTTGTAGAAGATTTCCATTTATTTTCATTTTCCATTATATTAAAATATGCTTTAATAATTGCGAACAACTGTCAAACAACTGTAACCAGGGAGACGCAAATCCCACCGACGACTTAATTATTTTAATTTCTAACATCTAGACGACTTTGATAGTTGTCACAGTTAATTTCGAGTAAAAATAGCGTATGAATTGTACTATTTATGGTTGAAAATTGCTACGTTTGAAGAAAAAATAGTATACTTTATTCGGCAAAGAAGCGACTTTTCTTGACTTGCCCTATATTACGCGCCTCACTTCATTCGGCGCGTAATGTCGGGCGCGTCAAGAAAAGTCATGCTTCTCCGCCTCATAAAGTAATATACTATTATTTGGGCGAAAGAAAAGAAAACAACCACTCAAAAAAATAGCGGCTCCTTGGAACATACTATATTTATTATCACTTGGCTCTGTAGATATTTACAACTCTCAAAGGCAGCAAATTATTATTATAATTCTCTAAAAATTGTTTAGTTAATCTTGTTACCTTTGTTTTAAACCATTTGTATAACTTCCTCCTCTCCGTGACCTAGTGTTATGTCTTATATAAATCAATACCTTGATAGGTCCCAAGGCGAGAAGAGTGTGTCCCTTTTGTACTAATATCGATGTAATCTTTTATTTTGATAGGGCATTTAGGTAAATTATAATGATGGATACTGTCTTATTCCTTTTGTTTCTGGCTGTATGACGATAAGTCTAGGTGAAAAAAAAAAACCACTGCAACAACTTAAAAGAAGATTAAATGAATTGTTATTAACTATAACTGCAGTGTATATTTTTACATTCCGGTATTCTTGTGGCCAATGAGCCCTTTTATTCTAACCTAAAAATAAAAATATAATATTTTTGAGATTCAACCAATACTTACCACATACCTATGTATTAGTTAAATCTGAAAAATTAAATCTAGACTTTCGAGAAAAAAAGATTTTCTGAAGAAACTTTAGAATCAGATCAGTAATCAAATCAAGCATTCAATTTATTATTATTTATTAGTGTGTTTGTATTTCCTTACTACCATGGAATAACTCTAAGCGTATGTGCTAAAATAACTTTTTTTATTTACATTTACGTCCTCGGCAACTATGGCCATTCGCACGGGGGCGACTACAAATGTCATATAAAAATAATTTAGAGTTTGTGATACAATGATATTTAGTATATAGCTGTCGTTAAAATGATTTTATTTTAACATCTGCATAAAACTTTCTTTCCTGTCATACACCTCTTTAAAGAGTGCGGTATTTCCAAGACAAAATACAGGTCATAATTTAATTCTTATTAATCAGTAAAAGTTCTTTATTTAAAAGTTGGTGACAAATATTCACCATAATTTTAGTTACCTAAGATGAAAAAGAAATTTATTTGACCTGAGTCATACTAAATATTTGCAATATTATTTATTAAGATTGAGTCTTTTACTGTATGAGAAATTTGAAAAAACGAAAATTGCAAAGAGAGAGGTACTTTTTCAGGAAATTTTAAATAGCAGGTACGTACCAGACCAATGAAAAACTAGCATTAATTTTCGAATATTGTAACCGTTTCAAAAGTTTTAGAAAATTCATTATAATTTCGATTAAATTTTTTTTAAAATAAAATTATCCCGCCATCTATCTGCCAAGTACTTTAATTAACTTAAGGATTCTATTGTAATTCCAAATATATCCGTTAGATGAAAACGTTCATTAACTTGTCAATCGTCTCGATTTTTAGCCAAAAGGATATAGCGTCTTTCTTTTATCTCTTAAAACGTCAAACCATTAAGACGTGATTCTGTTTTTGTGGTCTCTTATAGAGACCCTTATCGTGAGGCTAGAGATGTTGAATATGCTTATTTGACTCGAAGTAATATATTCTAAACTCAGTCCAGTAATTCTTAATGGTATAAAAGGATTCCTAATAAACGGTTTGATCCAATCAAATACTTAGAGGGTAAAAAGAAACAAAGCATATCCTTTTCTTCCTAACCACCAGCAGTTGGATAAATCAGGTTGTACCAAATTTCATATTTCTATTCTCTATTGAGCAAGCGCGGAATATTTATGAACTTAAAGAATATTGAAGTGTCTTATTTTTATCGAAAATTATAATAGATATTCTTAGTTAATAAATAACTATATTTCTTTGAATGTGAACGAATTTCGAAATTTGGGATAATACATAAATTCATTCTGAGTTTAACATCATGATATAGAACGTTTGTTTACCTATACGATTTTAAATTAGTTTTGTATAAACACTTCTCATGGTAACCAAATAATATAAACATAAGTTGATATTTTAATATCTTTCTGGAATGACGTAACTTTTAAAGTGAGATCTTTTAATAATGTTTTTTTGTTCATTACTAAGAAATAAAAGTGTTTTGTTGTAAAACTTTCTCTAAATTCTTATTTTTTTTCTTCCCGCCCCCCTTCGAAAATAACCAGGGGGTAGTGCCCAGTAATAAATTCTAAATAATACATAGTTTTCTATATATGTTTGAAAGAACCACGCCCACCTCTCTCCGACAAAGAGCAACTTGACCTTGAATATAAATTTGTAAGTAATCTACGTTACAATATACACAAATGGAAATACATTGAAATACTCAATAAAATTTTGAAATTTCTAACCAGGATATATTGATTTCCAGTATTTCCTGAGTCATCCAAGGTTTTCGGCTTTCTGTTTTCTTTGTAGAGTTTTTTTCTGTGATTTTATAACAGAATCTTTGATTTTGCTCCAGCTCCAGCTAATGTTCATATTCTCAGTGTTTTTTATTTCTGACGTTAATTTCTTCATTTCTTGATTGATAGAAGTTGAAGCCTCAGCGCGAATTTCATTTATCTTGACTAACTGAGTATTCACTTTAGAACTTTTGGATTTTATTATCTTGTTTACCCTCAGTTTCATTTTTGAGTCAAGGGGGTTATGGTCTGAGAGGACATCTGCTCCAGGAAATGTCTTAACGCTTACAATGGAATTTCTAAATTTTAGATTGGTTAGAATAAAGTCGATCCTGATTTCTAATGCAATTTTGTTCATTATCCTGTGGTAACGTCCAGGTATACAGTCTACGGGGTGGTAATCGAAACCATGTGTTCATAATCGCCAGGACATAAGGTGAGTTTATTAAACAAAAATAATTCTGAATTGTAGTGAAGCCTGTTTCGTGTATATATATATATATATATATATATATATATATATATATATATATATATAATTTCGGTTTACAACGTTCTTCGACGTCTTCCGATTTCCAATCTCCATCTCATTCTATCGTTCCATAGATCGTCCTCCAGTTCTCTTTCTCTGATTTCTTTATCAACTCCTTCTCTCCAACTTCTTCTAGGCCTTTCTGGTCTTCGCCTACCTCTTGGTTGCCATTCAAGAATTTGTCTTGGTATCCTATTCTCCGGCATTCTCCTTACGTGTCCGTACCATCTGAGTTGTGTCGTTTTGATGTCATCAACAATATTATGTGTAACCCCCATGATTTCTCGGACTCTCTCGTTTGTTATTCTGTCACGTCTGGAGATTCCCGCCGAGCGGCGCCAGAAGTCCATTTCTGTTGCTCTAAGCATTTTCTCTGATCTGTCTTTTAGGGGCCACACTTCGCATCCATATGTTGTGATACTTTTTATTATGGTGTTGTATATTCTTCTTTTATTGTCTTTAGAGATGTTTTTATCCCACAGTATGCTGTTTAGTAAGGCTATGCCTTTCCTTCCCTGTGTATTTCGTTCCTTAATGGCTGAATCTAATTTTCCGTCTTGAGTGATCTTTACTCCTAGGTATTTGTAGTTATCACATAGTTTGATCTCTTGATTTTCCTCTACGAGAAGGTTATGTTGATCTCCTCCGATACTCATGTACTCAGTTTTTTCCATATTCACTTTCAAACCCCACTCTGTAAACTCTTCTAATAGTTTTCGCATCATGTAACTAAGGTCTTCAGAGTCCTGTGCGATGATGACCTGGTCATCCGCAAAGCACAGACTGTACAAAGTTAAGTCTATTAGTGGTATGCCCATATTCGTACATTTTTTCTTCCATTTGTTGAGTGCTGCTTTGAGGTATATTTTGAATAATGTTGGGGATATACAGCATCCTTGTCTTAGTCCTTTAGTCACTTTGAACCCCGGTGTTATCAGATTTCCTGTTTTAATTCTTGTTGTTTGTCGGTAGTACAACGTTTTTACTGCTTCAATCAATTCTATATCTATATTTGTTTTCTCCAGTGCCTCCCATAATTTATCAAGTGGGATACTATCATATGCTTTCCTAAGGTCTACGAACGTCAGATGGACTTCTTGGCCACGAGCAACTTTCTTTTCAATTATCTGAGTAATAGAGAAGACATGGTATATTGTAGATCGACTTGCACGAAAACCAGCCTGTTCTTCGGCTTCCATATCTTGGTAGTCTTCTTCTATTCGATTTTTTATTATTTTCCCATATATTCTGCTAATACTACTAGTAACTGCAATTCCTCTATAGTTTTCAGGTTTCGATTTATCTCCCTTTTTATGGATGGTGCTCATATGCGATTATTTCCATTCCTCAGGTATTTCATGTTTATTTATGCATTCCTGGAAAAGTTGTCGTAGTCGTTGAATTAGTATTTTGGGTCCATGTTTAATGAGTTCCGGAGCTACATTTCCGGGGCCAGGTGATTTGCCATTCTTTAGATGTCTGCATACGGTTTCGACTTCTCTCTCATTTATTCTGATTGGTGACCCTATGAGCCTGATTTGTTTGAAGGGCTCTCTTGTCTCTGTTAGTAAATCTTTAAAGTATTCTTCCCAAGTTTGCGGTGATATGGACTGGATAATATCTCTTTTTCTGTTGTTTCTTAAATTTTTTAACAGTTTCCAGCTTTCTGAACTTTGGCTTCCACCAATGATCATGGTGCACTTTTTTTCCCAGGATTCATTTTTCTTTTGGCATATTTTTCTTCTGACCATCGCTTGCATTCTTTTGTATTCGATTCTGTCTTCCACATTTCTTGTGTTCAGATATTTTTGATACAATTTTCTTTTCTATGTTATTTCCTGCGAAATATCTTGATCCACCAATATGGTTTTTGTTGTCCGATCTTTTCATATCGCCCTAGTGCTTCTAGGGCAGCGGCGTGTATATATTCTTTGATGGTTTTGTATAACTGATTAACATTCCTGGTATTACCATCCGTTTCAATTAGTTTTTGTTCCAGTCTACGTTTATATAGTTTTCTAACACTTTCTTGGTGTAAACTATTCAAATTGTATCGTACTTCTTGTACTTGCTCCTTTGTATGGTTATCTTGCGGCGTTTTCTGTTCTCTTTTATGTGGAAATGAAATATCTGAACGTAGGAAGTAGTGGTCACTGCCGCAAGTGGGTCCTCTACATGCTCTTACGTCTTTTGTTTTCAGTCGACTTTTTTGTTTAAGGATGACATAGTCTATAACTGATTTTAAGTTTCGGGTTTCCTGAGTCCACGTATATTTATGAATGTTTCTATGTTCCAAATATCCATTCATGATTCTGAGTCCATTCTGATCACATATATCTATTAACCTTTATTGTTTGTATTATCTTCTCCATATCTACCTACTACTTTATCGTTGTTCTTTTTTCCGACTCTGCTGTTTCGGCTTTTTGTTTTAAATTACCCCATGTATTTGCATAATAGAAAATGGCTGTGTCATCTGCAAAGCTTATTATCTTACCCGGACTCCATAGGATTTAATTCTCCATAGACATAATAAACTTATATTAAAAGTAGTAATTAAATTAAAATATACAGCTTTAAAAAACAAATTATATAAAAACAATACATTTTTGTCCGCATTATTTGTTTTTTCTGTTTTTATAAAATAACGTCGATAACAAAGCAAATTTTAAATGCAATTTGAAACGAAGCCAAAACAGCAAAAATAATTAAAATCAACAAAAATCGGCAACAAAAGTTAATTACTTCTCATAAAAAATGACAATTCTCGGATAAAAGCCGCTCTATGCACATGTTCGTTTTTAAATCTTGTCATCGCTAAAATGAAGCTGAACAATGCACGTTTCCATTTTCATAAACATAAACTGACGTGATGCAATTTGAACAGCGAACACATAAACTGTTTTTTTTGTGTTGTGCTGTTGCTGCTGGATTGCGCAAATTTACATAAAGTTCACAGTTTCGATCCAATATTCAGTAGCTACATAGCCCGTTTTTTTTTCAATTATTAAAAATTGAAAAAATGTTTGTTCTTCCGCTAAGCCCTTAAGCGTTAATTCTATTTTCTGTGTTAACGTATAACTTGTAGCTCAGGAAATTGTGGGAAAATGGGAAGTGATTTTTTTAGTCTCTATACCGGTAGAATAACAAAAGTTATGCTAACTCATTCAAATATTTTTCGTATACTTTTTTTCTCATAGTTAAAAACCAAATTATCCGAAAACCAAAAAGGATTCTTTTATTTTATTAAAAAATCTTTAAAATGAGCTGCCCTAGAAGTTTTTTGGTGTATTAATAAATTAATAAATGGTTAAGAGATGAAAGCTTTAAAATGAAATAAATTATGAAACATTTTTGGAAAAATGATTCAACAATTTTCAATTTTACGTCAAAAGGACGCTTTTGTAGTGAATAATGTGTGATAAAAATTTTAAAACCATTAATTGAAGAATTTTTAAATAAGTCAATTTGTTTTTCTCAAATTTGCAAAAGTTAACAATTATTTGCAATGCTCTTAGACAGAAAATAATAAAATTATAAGGGTTCTTCTTCTTCAGCCTGAAGTAATACAACTTTAGACTTAGGCCTCCCCCAAATCAATCCAGTATTTTCTATTTTGCTCCACTTGCTTCCAGTTGTGACCTCCGATCGTTTTAATTTCATCTCATTTGTGGTCTTCTTCTGCTTCTCTTTCCTAACCATGGATTCCATTGTTGTGTTTCGTGGTTCCATCTTTTATACTTCAGTCGGGCATTGTGTCCTGCGAAGCACCATTTTAATTTGGCAGCAGGTACTCCTGCGTCTTTTACTTTGGTTTTGCTTCTAATGCATTTGTTTGTTTTAGGTCTATAAGTCTTAATCTGAGCAATGATCTTTCCATCGCTCTTTGTGCCTTTACTATTTTATCCATATTAGACTTGGTGAGTGTCCACGTCTGTGAACCATACGTGTGTATAGGGAGGATACACTATTTTAGTTCATTAAAACACTTGTTCTATTTAAGTGTTTTTCAAGATCCAACTCAGTTTTCCAAATCCTGCCCACTCTAACCTTATTCTTCTTTTAATTTCGACAGTTTGATTTTATTTGTTAACTTTCATTATCTCTCCCAGGTAGATGTATTCGCTTACTGTTTCTAAATTTATGTCGTTCAACGTTATTTCTCTACTGTTCGGTGTATTTGTCATTATTTTTATTTTTTTCAAGTTCATCTTAAGACTTTTTTCGAAGCTTAAACTAATTGCGACATCATGGTATGTAGTTCTGGTAATTCTTCGAAACTTGTAGCGAATATAACAATGTCATCAGCGTATCTCAAATGACTCAGCTTTCTTCCATTAACATTTATTTCTTTATTTGACCAGTTAATGTCTTTAAACACGTCTTCCAGTCCAAGTGTGAATAGCTTTGGTTAGATAACATCTCCCTGGCGAACTCCTCTGTTGATTGGTATAGCTTTGGTTTTCGCATCTATTTGTATTTTCATTGTAGCTTTCTTGTAAATATTCTGTATAAGCATTCTGTATCGGGAGTCTATCCTGCAGTTGTTCATAGCTCTCTCTATTGCCCAAAATTCGATGGAGTCGAATGCCTTTTCATAATTAACGAAGCCAATGTATAAGTTTAAGTGATATTCATTGGCTTTCTCTATTAGCGTTCTGAGTGTAAAAAGATAATCCGCTGCACTGTAACCCTTTCGGAATCCTGCCTGTCTGCCAGTTGATAGCTATCGAGATTCGGTAAGGGTTCTATGGCGCTTAAATGAAAGAAAACGAGTTATTGATCATGGCATTAGTACAATTTTCAGGGATTTACTGTTTATTTAGATCCAAGGAAAGTTAATTCTCGTTTTTTTATTATTAATTACTCTTAAAAAAATTATGGGTGGCACTTTCTCTCTGTGGACGTGGACTACAATTTTAGTGATTTTTTAGATAGGCTTGTCTGTATTTGTAATAAAGCAATTCCTTTATTTACAATTAAGTCAAAACTTCAAAAACCCTGGACTACCAAAGGTATCTGCATATGAGCCAAGAATATGCGTTCACTACTGTACATCAAAAAATTTACTACCAACGTCTTTATCACTGAACATATCTCCAAGGACAGAGAAACCTATATACAACTTATCAGAAAAACCAAAAAAATGTACTATCCAAATCGTCTAGGAAGCTCTAAAAATGTTGCAAAAGAAACTTGGTCCATAATAAACGATCTTCGAAATAAAACTAACACAGCTCAAACATTTTCTCCTCCAAACTAAAACATCAATTATTTTGCTACAACAAGATCCTACTTTCCATCTCTCCAATTCAAAAAAGGTCTCAAATTCATTCTTTATAAGACCAGTTAATAAATCTGAACTGATCTAATCAAGAAGTGGTATCAAAAGCAAATCTTTCTGTTGTACTGATGGACTTTCCATGAAAATTTTCTTAAATCTTCCAAAAAATGTGTTGGAAGTCCTAGTTTCACTAATTAATTATTCATTTGAAAAAGGTATATGTCCAGAATGCCTAAAGACAGCTATTCTTATTCCTCTTCATAAGGATGGTGAAAAATCGAATGTCTGCAACTATAGATCTATTTTCTTACTACCGGTCCTATTCAAAATTATTGAGAGACTTATAAAAGCCCGACTTATGACCTCTCTCGTTAAAAACAACATTTTATCACAAAGTCAGTTCGGATTTTATCTATTAAATGTACCAGTGATGATATGTTCTCTGTACTACATGATATCTATCAAGCACTAAACAATAATCTTTACACTGCCACTGTTTTTCGTGACTGTGCTAAAGCTTTTGATTGTGTAATTCATGACATTTTGATAAAAAAAGCTAAATTTATACGGAATTGGAGGTATTTCTTTGAATTGGTTATAATCTTACTTAACGAATAGGAAACTAGTTAAAACAAATGATACTGACTCTAGTCACAAATGCAGTGTATGTGGAGTACCACAAGGTTATGTATTGGGTCCTCTCCTTTTCTTATCTTTATAAATGACATCACTCATATAAAAATCGATGGAAAATTTTTTCTTTTTGCTGATGATAACAGTATTACCTGGAAGAACTCTAATATTGCAACTCTTCATGCAAATATAACTTCTGATCTACTTAAAATAAAACTATGGCAATTGCTTATGTCATATTTAAACCATACTCATATTAATACAAAAATTTTACTAACCTTCGTAGTCCAAAAGTTACACTTGTTTACAAAATAACTTAATTCCTAATCTACGATTCACGTGAGCGAATTCACCAAATTTTCCTTGACCTACGACCTCTGTCCCACTGTTACCCTATATATTTATATATACATATATATATATATATATATATATATATATATATATATATATATATATATATATATATTGTAAAGTAGACATATTTAGATTTATTGTATTTCCCATAAGAATATTCAGTACACACCCTTTCGGTTTGTCTCAGTGTGAAAATGTATTTTTCCGAAAATCACAGCGATAGTATTCTATGATATGCTATGTGATATATTCCAATTTTTATTCAATACTTTTTGCACTTTATAATTTTATCATTTTGTGCACCATGTTTGGTAAGAGCTGTTTGTGCATTGGTTTATAAATTAAAAAATATCGTAAACAAATTGCAAGCATCAGCAGAAAACTGTGAAAAAAATATACATATCATAATTTTTTGAAGTTTATTTAAATATTGTTAATCTTAAGCTTGGAGATATCAAGGTACACCTAAGTGTATATTGAGGAATCACGCTTCGTGCGCCGCTGGTCCAAAAACAGATTATTATTTCACGACATAACGGAACTCCAGTGACCCACTAACAACTCGAATAAAATTCTTTTAACAGGTCTTTTCTTTACGTCCATGCCCATTGGCTATCCGTTGTATCTTAAGCTTTTATCTGGAAATTTATTCCGGCATCCGTACAATTTAATTATGTAAGAATGCAAAATGACATAAACCATTTGATATCACGCCAACGTAACGGTTTCTCATAATTTATGTAATATATAGATTAAAAACATAAATAAAGTATTAGAACTGATTTTAATTTATATAGAAATAATTTTTAAGTTTTGGCTATAAATTAGTAGTGTGGGAAAGTCCATTTTTATTTGCAGGTAAAACAAAATATTAGATATTTTGTATAACACATACAGGGTAATGATGATGAATTCAGACAGACAATTTTTAAAAAACATTTAGCGATGGATGTACATTTATGTACATTAAATAATGAACCAAATGTTCAAAATTATAGGATTTGGTCAACAAGAAAGCCTGAGAATATTATTGAAAACAGTGCATAGTATCGTCGAAAAGTAAATGTCTGGGTATGAATATTACGGCACAATATTGAACCATGTTTCCATGGAAAAAATTTCAATTCAGAAAAGTTTTTGGACTTGCTACAAGAAGAGATTTTACTGAGACTTGTAGAAGTAACTTCAGTTGAACAAGAAATTTGGTTTCCAATGGATGGATGCCCTGCGCACAATAGCCGGGAGGTGAAGAAATTCTTTAAAAATAATTTCAATAATAGTTTGATTTTTCCTCGTTATAAAATTAAGGGGTTCTGAGGTTGATAGATTTAGCTCCAAACGATTTTTTATCTGGAGGCATCTAAAATCCAAAATTTAGCAACAATTAAAATTAAAAATCACGGTCCCAGTATTTTCAAACTTGTTGTATAAGTGGGAATTGATCAATTAGAATATCTTATACGCTAAATAAAATCTGGCACTGTTTTCTTCTTAACTGATAGATCAGTTACTGAGGGTTTTTACCTCCGAATTCTTTATAACTGAATCGATTCATTTGAAATTTTGTGTGTTGGTAAATAATTACTTAAGGAACAAAAGTCATATAGTGCCGATGTGCGCTTCCACAATGGGAGTGTTTGCCACCCCTTTTCGAGGGTGGAAATTTTTTCACTCAAAATAACCACGCTATTCGAAAGTACAAATTTCAAACAAAAAATGTAGTAAAAATTTTTTTCGCTAGATCAATACTTTTTGAGTTATTCGCTGTTGAAAAGTGTCATTTTTCGTTAAAAAAAAACGTGTGTTTTAAAGGGTTTTTAAGAATAGCTCTGAAACTAAGAGTTTTATCAAAAAAAGTGTAACAACTAAAATTAAAGCTCATAAAAAAATAAAAAGATTGGCTTTTTAATAAATATTTTCATTTCAATATTAACTGAGTTATAGCTGTTCAAAGACGGTTTGTTTTTGTTTTTGTCTTTCAATACGAGTATTTAACGTTAAATAACCGAAAAGAGCTTGAAAAGACCTTTAAAATGAGTGGTGGTAAAAGTCCTTTGTACCAACTGTACGTGAGATACGATCAAAAAAACGATGGGTTTCTTAAATTTTTGTAAAAAAAAAACGCAATAAAACTAACGTCATGTTCACTAGGATTGAAATAAATTGTTTTGCTTATAGAATTCACTTTATTTTAGTGTTTTTTGTATGATCCAAAAGTTTAGCCACTTTAGAATACCCAGTTTTTGAAAAAAGTATGATTACATTTTTTTTGTAAATATTAAAAAAAATCTTTTTTTTATAATAACTTCAAAACAAAAGATGACAGAATACAAAAAATAGGTTTTTTTTTCAACAAAAATTTTCATTTTTAATTTTTTTTTTGTAGCTTAAAAAATAACGGAGATATAGTTGGTTGAAGTTTGCTTTATAGCGCATGAACCACTGGTCACCTACCCTTTGACCTTTCACCCTTTAAACATGAAGGACTTTAGAATGTTTTAACATTTCTATACTTACAGCCCGTTAAATTACCTGTAAAATTGTTTTTTATGCATGTTGTAGCATCAAAATTAACCTTGAAGTTTTCTATAGCAGCTCTGCAGAGCTCGATGATATTTTAGAAGTTGGGAGGTACAGCACAATTTTATTATATGGACTTGCCAAAGATACCCAGATAAGTAAAATGAGTAAGGTTGAAGATTTTTCAGCTTTGCTTCAACAAATGAGGTACGAATCTTTTATTAAAGCCACCACTAAAAATAGTGCTGTTAAATTATCATCTCTTGTTCCGATTGTAAGTGCTCTAGATGAACATACCAAAAGGGTTTGTTTACAAATCCAGATGTGGTTGGGAAATAACAGCTTAAATATTTTGGATTGGGGTTGGTCTAAAAGTGGAGATTCTTTGGAACCAATTAAAATTCAAAGTTTACCAGTTCCAGAAGAACTGCTGAAATTGATTTTTTGCAATTGTACAAAAGGTTGCTGATCAGCGTGTGGCTGTAGGAGGCTGGAATTATTTTGCAATGCAACATGCGGAACATGCTGTGGTGACAATTGCCAAAATTGTCCTTCAGTAAACGAAGACCAATTGGACGGTGAAAATTATGATTCCGATGATGAATAGATATTCATTTATTTTATACCTCGTTTTATATAAATATTATTTATTTTTAGTTTTTTGGAAAATAAAAAAACTGTAATATATTATAAACTAAATTTTTTTTTTATTTATGTCCATGTCTAAGTTAAGGATTTAAGGATTTTATTTTCATCAAAAGGGGTGCTTGTAAGGGTCGAAAAAAGTAGGCTCATTTTATAAGTAAAAAATTAATTTTTGTCTACAAACAGTGCACTCTAAAAATGTTTCAAATCGTTAAAAATATTTTTTAATTCATTTTTGACAAAGGGGTGGTTTTGAGGGTTGAAATGTTAAAATTATAATAAAATGTTATTTTATAAGCAAGAAATTAATTTTTGTCTAATAAAATGCACTCAAGAAATGTTTCAAACTGGAAAAAATATTTTTTAATTCATTTTTGTCATAAGGGTGGTTGTAAGGGTTAAAAATTTCCAATAAATAAAATATTATTGTATAGCTAGGGTATTAATTTTTATTTGTATTTAAATACATAATTGAAATGTCTCAAGCTGCCACGACTTTTTTCTCATATTATTTTTATATAAAGCATTAGCTTTTAAGGGTTTTTAAAGAGTTTTAAGGGTTGAAAATTGTGAATAATTAATTTTCATATTAGAGAAAACATTACAATATGTATCTTATGCGAATAAACAAGATTTAAGTGCATAAAATAATTAAATCTGTGTTTTTCCAGTTTCTTCAATAAGGGGTAGTTTTCGCCCCTTAAAAATAAAAAGCGCACCTAGAGCGTATATAACTTTTGAAGTGGAGGGTAAGATAAGCTTAATTTGAAATTTTCAAAAAAATCGATGCAGTTATAAAAAATTCGGAGGTACTAACATATTTTAAGCCTCAGTAACTGGACTATGAGTACATGGAGACATCAGTCCTATACAAATAGTATCCCGAGATTTTTGATATAAAGTAATTAGGAAAGTAGGATTTCAACAGTTTGGAATTTCTAATTGAGTTTTCTATGGCTCGTTTGACGTTTCAGCACCCGGTATATGATCTACATATATGTGTACTTGAAAGTCTTTAAATACAACATAGACTTAACAAAGACCTTTGACGCAATGAACTGAAAGATTATTACACACAAGTAGACCTACGGAACTACCTCACGATTATGCTGGGCTGATTGGCAACCATCTTTACAGTTACTGGTGCCTTCACTGCCTTCTAGATGATAATAAATAATAATGATAAAATAGATTAAATATGTGTTTTGATAACTTTATTTCTTTTAACAAATGATTACAAGGTGAAATGCTGTTCAGTTTTTTATTTTCCTTTTTTGACCTTTGACTTAATGTCCTTTTCCATGAAAATCATAGTAATACTTAAACTGAAGAAACTTAAAAAGATTTTAATAACACTTGGCTCTTAGTAGAATTTATATCCAACTTAGAATTAATCACTTAAACTGCGACTGGAAAATCGCAATTACATATAATCCTTTTTACTTTTTTTGATTCTGTCTGATACGAATAGCTGTAAGTTCTTTGCGATTTATAAAACATGATATAAATAAGCGCTCCCCTTTGTTAATCTCCAATGATGATACTTAAAGGCCTTGAAAAGTAAAGTCGAAGTATTCTTTATAGGTACACATAGCAGCCTCATTAATGGCGACATACGACAGATACATAGAGGCGATAACTTTTTTAACCTGGAGTTTAAACGGTATGTGTAATTGCGATAAAGAGAAAAATGTTAATTTTTGAAATACTTCTGACGATAGCTTTAAATCGTTTGTTGATTTTAAATTTATTCGTTGTATGGATAAACCACTTTAATTTCGGTATTTTAGGATTCAAATAGCTACACCAGTGGTGCTCAGACTTATAATGTCTGTCGTAATCTACCACATAAACTGAAAGCGTCCGGAGATCGACTGCTATACCCTGTTTTTAAACCAGGAGGAGTAATTCAAATTTACCGCGATGTTTGTTTGTAATTGGTCCAGCCTCAGGCAAGTTTACTCCTCTGTTATGAAGTTTTGACACTAATGGTATTTCATAGTTTAATTAAGTTATATTGGCGATTTTTTGTTTCCTGTGTTATTCTTTTAATTTTTAGATTTTTAGTCTGATTTTATATAAAAAACAGTTGTTTTTAGAACTATTTAGCGACGTATTAGTATAATATAATACTTTTAGATTACCGTCAAAGGCCGATATCAACCAAAAAAGAAGATGTATTTGGTAACTTTTCTAGTGACTTTCTTGGGTGTGAATCTGTCCTTTAGTTTACTCCTCCTGGTTTAAAAACAAAGCATAGTAAAAAAACAATTTTGAAAATAAAAAACTTTATTGCACATTTCTAGTTGATAAAAAGTTGTAACTACAGAGAGTTGTAATTAAAGTAATGTTTTTTATATTAATTTTATTTGGATGTTGATGCATGGTACGGCATATTATCCACAAGTATTTCATATGATGGTACTTAATTACCGAGGGCCAAACGCAAGCTTGGCCGAGAAGAGAGTTGTTCGTCAGTTAGCCGATTACGATATTTTGATTTCACTATCTTCATTTAGAAAAATGCAGACTCACACAAGTATATTGATCCAATGCTGTGAGCTGCAGAGCTACTTGTCTCAAAGACGGATATTTCTCAGACTCTCTAGATTTAAGGTATATATCCGAAATTGTTTTCAGTGCCCCATTTTGGACGGAAATGATCTCCATATTGAACGTAACGGATATTTAAGTGGCTTTTTTTACACGTCTTGACAAGAAAATGGATTAGACATAAATGTTACAATGTCTGTCAGTTTTCTAAAATCAGCGAAGCGTCTTTCAAACTCGCTATGAAGTGCTTACAGCTCCGTCTCGTAATAAGCGTAATTCAAATGAGCAGCTACCATTTTTTTCAACGATGGAAAGTTGTTTAAATCTTTCTGCTAATTTGCTTAGTCAATAATTTCAATTTGTTGACAAAAGTATGTATTGCGCTCATCATATCGATAATTGTTTTATTTTTACCTTGTAGTTTAAAATTAAGGAGCTTCAAATGATTTGTTAAATCTGTTAGGAAAGCCAGATCACTGAACCATTTTTCGTTTTGAAGTAGATGAGTGTCGTCCCCTCGTTTTTCTAAAAAATAAATTATTTTGTGAAGTAGCTCCTGGAACCTATCTAAAAATTTTCCACGGCTCAACCACATCACATCTGTATGCAGAAGTAAATGAGTGTGTTCCGAAGAGTCGCTAGCTTCCAATTGCGCTTTAAAAAGACGTCAGTGCAAGCTTCGCGCTCTGATTGAATTTACAATTGTGGTTGTCATCTTCATGATGTCGTCCATATTTAAAATTTTAGAACATAAATCTTGCTGGTGAATGATGCAACGAAATGAAAAAAAAAACGATGGAAAGTTATCGTTGGCTCGACATAATGCAACAAATCCATTGTTAACGCCAGTCAGGGATGGTGCACCATCTGTTGTAATACACACGAGTTTGTAAATCGGTACATATACGTTGTATATATCTATTCTGCGAGTTTTTTCTTTCAGAGTCAGCATTGTTAACAAAATTCTTCTTTAGCCGACATGTCAGAAAATACCATCCGAATAAAAAAACTGAAAAAATGAAAATTATTTCGATCATGCACGATCATCAGTCAGGACATTCCTCGTATTTTCTCCGTGAATCGCGATCGACTTCAAAAACTTTGGCGATCGACCGGTCGATCGCGATCGATCCTTTGAGCACCGCTGAGCTACACAAATACTACCTAAAAATAAAGAGATTTGATAAAAATCAGGATGCTTCAAAACTAAAACAAATGTTTGAATGAGAACGATTCCCGAAGTGGAAATTGAAACGTCAATAAACTTATTTTAACCTTCAATTGTGGATTATTGCCAATAAAATAGTAATTACTTTAAAACAAATGTAGAAATTCCAAATTATACATTAAATTGAAATTTGGTTATGATGCCCTCGTTTAGTCTTGCGTTTGTTCAAGGTATGATCCCCAATTTTTTATTGCGAGAGGATTAAATATATTGTAAATTCTAAACTATTTTATGTTGCTGGAAGTTGTGGTAGAAGCGAGGGTGTAGGTGTGAGTTAGCTCTCCGTACTCGCTCAGAAGATGTCATGTTGCCATTAAGTTACTATTAGGATTGATTATTTAGTTTATTTGATTGATTAACTTATCATTTAGATACTATAATTTCATGCAGTCACTACTTATACAAGTTTATGTTATTAGGAATGGATCTTGGATTAGCATTTTTGGGAAATGCAGGCTATTTTCAGTGATATTTTAGTGGAGTGCTTTCAAGAATGTTCCAGTACTCATTAGAAAGTTCGTTGCCGCCTGCTATGTTTAGAAGTTTAGCAGGCGGAAATGGCACTTTAGTTTTTGTAAGTCTGATGAGTACATGTCTTCGTCCTTAGCATGTCTTTTTAAGAACCTCCTTTGCTCTGTTGTTCAAGCTATCTATGGTAGAAAAAACGTATCTCTTGCTTAGGTTCAGTATTTTATGATGGATGGAGGGTATATTTGCTAGTTTGTATGACGGATAGCCACGGCCTTTACCCCTAATTCTCCTCAGGATTTTTCTTTCGGTGGCTATGACTTGATTTAATTGTCTTTTGTTTAGGTTAGGTTAGGTTAGGTTAGGTTAGGTTAGGTTAGGTTTTGTTTAGTAAGGTGTAGATTATAGGTGTTCGCTCTATACTCGATGATCGGACTAATGAACGTGTTATATATATATATATATATATATATATATATATATATATATATATATATATATATATATATATATATATATATATATATATATATGAAGGAGAGTAACTTAATGAGTATTGTCAAATTTCTACTTAGTGCTGTTAGGAGTCAACACCACAAATAAAAAATAGAAACGGACTATCGCAAAGCTTCCTGGTTAATAAAGGTCTACGTCAGGGGTGTTGTGTATTACCGACCTTGTTTAAAATATATGTTGCAAAAGCATTGAAAGAGAAAACGAAAATGCAGAGGCATGAACGTAGACCTTGGAGAGATTTGCTTGTATACATTGCAGTTTGCTGATGACCAGGTTGTTATAGCAAACGATAAAGATGATCTGGAGTACATGGCAAGGAAATTACGAGAAGAATATAGAAAGTGGGGACTAGAAATTAATACAGAAAAAACAAAATACCTACCAATAGGTACCGAACTATCGAACCTCATATTAGAAAATAACGAAATCATCATGCTCTGCCGACCATTACACATATCTAGAAATCGTTTTTGACACAACGAGGAAAGATGAAGACATAAAGAGAAGAATAACACAATCAAGAAAAACAATAGGTTGTCTAAACAGCGCACTGTGAAGTCATGAAATAGGAAAAAGAAGAAAACACAATATCTACGAATTTCTTATTAAAAGCAGTCTATTGTACGGAGCGGAAACTTGGCGAATAACCAAAAACAACAGAAGAAAACTGGAGGCAGTAGAAATGGACGCTTTTAGAAGATCAGTAGGAGTGTCACGCAGAGAGAGAATACGTAATGATGAGATAAGACAGCGAATGGGGGTTGACGGCTCTCTAACAACAGACATAGAAAGGAAACAGCTGATATGATACGGACACGTCCAGAGGATGGATAACTCAAGACTCCCAAAAATAATTATGCAATGCATACCACCAAACCGCAGAAAAAGAGGAAGACCCAAGAAATCTTGGAGAGAGGGAGTAACGATGAGCGCAACAGATCTTAGAGAGGGCCAATGGGATGATAGAGTGTCATGGAAATTAGGCATCGGACAACGTCGCAAGTCGTTTTAAAACCGATTGATATATATATATATATATATATATATATATATATATATATATATATATATATATATATATATATATATATATATATATATATATATATATAATACATCTCAATGTACTCTCTGGACATGTCTGAAAATGTTCACTGATACCTAAAATAAGAGATATTACTTTATTATCATAGAGCCGGGTAGGTAGCCATTTGCATAAAATAAAAACAAAAACATACAATCGAAGACCCTAGTAGCGGATCAGTCTTAATCTAAATAGTAGATAAAACCTATATAGGTGAAAGGAAATTTAGTTTATAATTATTTCTTGTTCAGTTAAGTGTTTGTGGATTTAATTACGTTTATTTCTGGAAGCCAACTATTTATCGTTTATACTAAAATAAAGTATTAATTAACATTTCCTGTGTTTAATAATAATCTCCGTAACAATATATTAACATTTTCAGGTTTTTTACTACCGGTTTTATGTTTAGGCAAAAACTTTCTTCTTGTGTGTTTCGCGAATGGTTTAATCATTCTCGTGATGAGATATTTTATGATCCTTTCCGAGAATTATCCACTAAAGCCAAATCCGCATCTGCAACAGTAAACAAGGTCATTGACAAACTAAAAATGCAGTTAACGTTAGCAGGCGCCACTAGAACGTCTACGGTTTAGCTGAAGAAGACAATATATTTTCAGGGGAAACTAAGAGAGATGATTAGTTATTATTTCGCCAGTGTAATAATTAATGTATTAACTAATACTACAAACTTTGTCAATTTTAAACATATTAAGACTTGAAATACTTTCTTTCCCTTTTCTTTTCGGTATCTAATTTCCACTTGTCCTAGCCGATCTGTTTTCAAAAGTGCTCCTAAATATTTAAAAAATTTAATCTGTGTTATTTCCAAGTGATTGTCAATCACAATTTCAAAATTAGCTTCAGAGTTCAACACTAAATATTCGGTTTTTTGCAAATTGATAATGAGTGCTCATTCTTTATATGTTGTTATAGTCTTCTTAGTATAAATTTCAGATTATAGGAGTTCTGTGCAACAATAGCTTGATCATCTGCAAAGTTAATGCTGGTTAAGTAGCCGTCGCGCACTGGTATTCCATACTGGTACAGCTACGTCTCCACTGATGTAAAACTCTTTTAATTAAGATTAAATAATAGAGGAAATATTCTTCGTCGACTTCAAAGCAGCCTATGACAATGTGAAAATAACTGCATCATAATTACGAGTATAATGCAATGATAGACTTTGGGATACCACCATTATTAATATTAATAATGCTCTAAGACAGGGGACGCGCTTGCGTGTCTCCTTTTTAATATTGTCTTGGAAAAGGCAATCAGTCAATTAAATATTAGAATGAACGGAACTATTTTTAATAGATCGACGTATATTCTCGCATTCGCTGACGATATAGTTATAGTAGGCAGAAGTATGAGAGACATGGTGCAGTGTTTTACAAGGCTTGCGGACGTGGCAAGTAAATTAGAACTTGTGATCAACGAGGAAAAAATCAAATGGTTTCTAAAAACCACCCAAGTATCCAACAAAGAATCTATTTAAACAACCATACATTTGAGCAGGTCAAAGAATTCACATATCTTGGATCGCTAGTAAACGCAACAAACACGACAAGCGACGAAATAAAAAGAAGCATAGCAATAGCAAACAGAACTGTTCACGGCCTCCAAAAACATTTACAGTAAAGCTGCAGAGATTCGTTAAAATGCAGAGACTTACATGAGCTGTACACATTGCTAGGATTTCAGATAAAGAATACATGAAGAGAATAACATTTTCAAAACCAGAGGGCACAGGAAGTAGAGGACGACCACGAAGGAGATGGATTGATGATGTGGAAGAAGATCTACGACAATGGGAATTACTGGCACAGGACCGACAAACATGGAAGGCAATAGTAAACGCGGCAAAGACTCACGAAGAGTTGTAGCGCCATTGATGATGATGATGAGGATGACGAAGAAGATCTACAGGTTCTAAGGGTCAGAAGATGGAGGGAAGTTGACAGAAATCGACAGGAGTGGCGACTTTATTGTGAGCACGCCAAGATCCACAACGGATTGTCGAGTTACTTATGATGATAAATAGAGAAAATATACTGCATTCTTGTCTTAACCCCAAAGTTGGAAATGTAAGTTATGATAACGTAATATCAACACTAATGTAGACCTTGTTATTTCTATATATTTTTTTCAACATATTAATTATCTCCTGCTCAACTTCAAGTTCGTGTAACGCTTCTCATAATTTTGACCTTGATACGTTTTCATAAGTCTTTTCTAAGTCTACAAAGGCAATGTGCATTTCTTCCCTTATCAGATGTCTTTTTCTACGATTTTTTCTACTGTAAAACCTTTTTAAGTCGAACCAAACAACTCGAAAACCTCCAAAACTCGAAAACACGTGTATTTCCCTTTCCTTCAAACCTCTAAACCTCTATTATTCCCAATCTCAACTTTCTTTTAGTTGAAATAATTAGTGAGTCCCTGCAAGACATTTTTGATACATATTTTTCCTCTGTTGGTTGAAAAATTAAATTAGACCTTTGTGAACAAAGCACTGTTTTATTTTACAAACTTTACTCAATAATTTGAAATTTATTATCTCTATATTCAGAGAAAAATTAGTTACCGACTTTAAGAATTTTTCGAAAATGTCAGTACACCATTGTTACTTAGAAAACAATAGGAGTACGCAATAAATAGTATTACCACTTAAGAAATTTATCACGCACGTTAATACGTGCTTGCTTGATGGTGTGAGGTGTTAATTTATTCTAGTCCTAATAATATAAGTATCATTAGCTAGTCCTAATAATATAAATATTATTATATTATTAAGACTAGCCAGGTCAGGCCATGGAGTGGGGTGTCAACTTTGGAAAAATGGCGTGCACCCTATTCTTCATGCTATGGCATGCTGGACAAGCCATACAGTCTGTAGTCAACACCCCGAGGTATGAGCGGAAACACAAAGTGAATAAATACTCATACGCTTATGAAACGCACCTGGCGGATCATAAGGGCCTTCACATTTTACTCTTTTTCAACTTGTCTTGAGTGAAATGTCTTTAATCTTTCCTATCAGCCTCTCTTGGCTAACTCTTGTTTCTTCCGACCCCGAATGGCGATTAGGTTTCCGAAGGCAGACGGGTCACTATATTTCCTTCTACTACAACTCTAAAACTCGCCAACACGCTTGGCCAGCGCGGCGTTTCAAGGCCAAATTTCCCCTCATGATGGATACATCAAGTGTACGGCCCTCAGTTCCCGGCGGTTCCAATTTCCCTGACCAAGGTGGCGGTCAGAATAGTGTTGGAGCAGAGGGTGCTAAGAATCACCGGAAGAGATCAGGCTACCAAAACAAACGACAAATGCATATATGTGCCTACAATGTACAAACTTTATCAACAGAAGCATCAATGATAGAACTGGAGAATGAACTACAACACATAAAATGGGATATAATCGGTATAAGTGAAGTTAGGCGTCGAAAAGAAGATCAAATAATACTTAAGTCTGGAAATATGTTCCATTTCAGAGGAAACGAAGATTCGTCTATTGGAGGAGTGGGTTTTTTAATCCATAAAAAATGGGTACCAAACATAATCACAATAAAAAGTATATGTACCAGAGTCATTTATCTTATTTTTAAATTAAACCCAAGATACAAACTTAAAATTATACAGGCTTACGCACCAACTACGAGTCACCCGGATGAGGAAGTTGATCAATTTTATGAAGATATTAGAGCAGCTATACAAACTTCAAAAACACATTACACATTGATAATTGGAGATTTTAACGCCAAATTGGGATTCAAACAAGATGATGCAGAATCTGCTATGGGAAACTTTGGATTTGGTGAGAGAAATGAGAGAGGTAACAGGCTTCTTGACTTCTTACATCAGGAAAATCTCTTTGTGATGAACTCATTCTTCGGAAAAAAATCCCAACGTAAGTGGACATGGAAGAGTCCGAACCAAAGAACAAAAAATGAGATTGATTTCATAATATCAAATCGGAGAGATATTGTTCAGGATGTAACAGTATTGAATAAATTTTCAACAGGAAGCGACCATAGACTAGTTAGAGCAAAAACCACTTTTAACACTGAAGTTGAAAGAACAAAAATGATCCTCAAAAAGAAAAGTGGAAGGTGGCTGTTCCCAGAAGATATAACACTTTACGAAGAAAATATTAAGACTAGTTTGGATACACACGACTTAGAGAATATCAGCATCAATGAAATCAACAATAATATTACCCAAATATTGAAAGAAGCTGAAAAGAAATACTGTCCTCGTCCTGAAAATAATAACAAAAAATTAAGCCACAACACAAAACATCTTCTAGAGGAAAGAAGAAAACTTAGGGAAAATCAGGATCATAACCAAAATGAACTAAGAATTTTGAATAAGAAAATTAAAAAGGAAGTGAGAAAAGATCTGAGACGATACAATACGATGGAAATAACTAGAGTAATAGAAGAAAACAAAAGCTTGAAAGTACTCAGACAGAGCATGTCCATTGGAAGAAAAAACGTCCACAAATTAAGAAATGAACAGGGGCAAATTATTGAGGATAGAATTCAAATTATGAATACGATAGAGAGTTTTTATAGACAACTATACAAAGAACAGCAATGTAACCGGAGTGGATCATTACCAAAGATAATCAATCAGGGATCTGAAATTTTACCGGACGTAACACCCAATGAAGTTCGAAGGTCAGTGCAAGAAATGAAAAACAATAAGTCCCCCGGAGGCGATGAAATAGTGGCAGATGCCTTGAAGGTGGCTGGAAAAAGATTATGGCAGGTCCTTGCCAAACTATTCACTAGATGTTTGCAGGAAGCAATAACACCAACCCAGTGGTATAACGCAGAAATTATCATACTTCATAAAAAAGGGGATGCTACCGACCTCAGGAATTACAGGCCCATAAGTCTACTTTCACATATTTATAAACTATTTACAAAAATAATTACGAAACGACTAGAAAATAAATTGGAATTTTATCAGCCCATAGAACAGGCGGGTTTTAGAAAAGGCTATGGAACAAACGATCACCTACTGGTAATAAAAAATCTTATAGAAAAATGCACTGAATATAATAAACCACTAGCTTTAATATTTGTCGACTATGAAAAGGCATTCGACACCGTAAATCAACAAAAAATGTTGGAAGCCTTGACAGAATGCCGAATTGACTATCGGTATATAAATATAATTAAACATATATACCAAAACGCAACAGCCAGTGTTAGAGTGGGTGATCGTCAAACCCAGAAATTCCCGATACAACGTGGAGTACGCCAGGGGGACACCATATCGCCGAAACTGTTCACTACGCTTTTGGAATATATATGTAAAAGGGCAAAACTGACCGACAAGGGCATAAACATAAACGGAGAAAAGCTTAGCCATCTAAGGTTTGCAGATGATATTGTACTAATAGCTGATAGGATAGATGAGGCCAAAGAACTTTTAAACCAGCTCTACCTTTCCTCGCTAGAAGGGGGATTGAAAATAAATATATCTAAAACCCAGATGATGACAAATCTTGTAGTCAGCGAAGATATATGCGTAGGAACAAGATCCATAGACCAGGTAATGGCCTATAAATACCTAGGTCATGAGATTCGCATAGGAAAAGATAACCAAACCGTTGAGCTTCTCCGTCGTATAAGACTGACTTGGGCAGCCTTCGGCAAGCTGAACCATATTTTCAAATCGTCTGATATACCAATATGCCTTAAAAGAAAAACTTTTAATCAGTGTGTTTTGCCAGTGTTAACTTACGGTGCCGAAACGTTGACCATGACAAGGAGAACAGTTCAAAAGATCCGTATGTGTCAAAGGGCGATGGAGCGTGCTATGTTGGGCGTTTCACTAGGAGACAAGATCCCAAATCGCCAGCTACGACAAAGAACAGGAGTGGCTGATGCAGTAGAGAGAGTAGCAACACTAAAATGGAACTGGGCAGGTCACGTGGCTCGAATGACAGACAATAGATGGACAAAGCGGATACTGGAATGGAGACCAAGAGATGATGCCTACCGAAGTAGAGGTCGTCCACTGACGATCTAAAACGTTGTCATAGGAATTGGATGCAAGAGGCACAAGATCGAAATAGATGGCAAATTATGAGGGAGATCTATGTCCAGCAGTGGATAAGCGAAGATTGAATGATGATTAAGACTAGCTATTTTAAGGGCTAATAATGGATGGCTAGATAAGTTGAAAAGGAGACACGATTTTTTTTATAAAATTTTGTCGAGAAATTGGATGTGTCAACATTGAGACATGTAACACATGGAATGTAACAAAGGGAATTGCAAGATTTTTTACATAGTTAAGAACCTGGCAATATGTTTAATGTTGTTGACTAAGCAGGAGTGTTTTTTAACTGTACTTCTGATGATAAACTAACTTTTCTTCTTCTTTTTCTTCTTTCTTCTTCTATGTAGGCTTTAAAGTCTGTTTCTTCTTCAATATTAGCCTCCTAAGGTGTTTAAATTATCGCATCATCTTTTTCTTGGTCTGCCAATACTTTTTCGTCCATTCGGTGACTAATCTCGTGCTATTCGTACTATCCTATTCTCTCTGCCATTCTACTAATGTGTTTGTTCCACTCCTGTTTCAGTTTTGTCACCCATCCATTTATGTCTTGTATTCTGCATGCTCTTTTTATGTTTTCGCTTCTCTACCTATCCAACAGACTTTTCCCTGATATTCGTCGAAGTGTTTTCATCTCTGTTGTTTCTAGTAGTCGTCTCGTTTTAGATGTGTCCGCTGTGTATGTTAATATAGGTCTAATTGCTGCTTTATAGATTCTTGTTTTTGTGTCTTAGGTGTTTGTTCTTCCATATTTTGTCATTAAGAGATCCCGCCGCTTTACTTGATTTTACATCGTAGTGGGTATTTAGATGTTGTCATACATTTGGTTTTTTTTGCTGATATTATCATATTGTATTTCTTGGCTGTTGTATTGAAGATGTGTGTTAATCTTTGGAGCTCGTCTTTAGTCTCGGCGATTAATGCGGCGTTATCTGCATAACATAATATTTGGATTTCTTTGTTCCCCATTCTGCAACCATGACCTTTACGTACTGCTTGTATTATTTCGTCCATTATTATATTAAAGAGAAGTGGGCTTAACGAGTCACCCTGTCTGACTCCGCTTTGTACTGGTATACACTGTGTTAGTTTTCCATTTGTCTTTGACTGTATTTGATTATGATATATTGATTGGCATGTTCCTTTTATACAGTAGGTGTTAGACGTCTTCGACTTGGATGCGAACGAAAGCCTTTGTCAGGTCTATATAACATAAATATGCTAATTTAGTGTACTCGATGACCTTTTGTGTGATTTGTCTTAGTACAAATACTACGTCTACGTTGGATCTTCCGGATCTGAATCCTTGTTGTTCATCTGATAAAGTTGTCAGTTTATTGATTTTATTGGTTAGGACTTCTGTGGTAAACTTAAGTGCGGTGTTCAGTGGAGTAATTGTTGGGGTCATTTTTATCTCCTTTTCGAACATTGGTATCATTAAAACTAACTTGACTAAACTATATATATATATATATATATATATATATATATATATATATATATATATACCCGGTATTTAGGCGGCACACGCCCTTCCGGTAGGGATCTATGGAGAAGTATCATCAAGCCGCAAGCCCTTATCTCTTGCCGTACTGCTCCACCATAGCCGATCAGATACCAGCATATTCTAGACTAAGCCGCAGATTCATTTTAGAATTTTAAACTGCTGCGTTAGCCTTTTTGTTTTCTGTACACCGAGCTGGGGATTGAACTGACATCTCTCGCAGTGAAGCGAAGGAGAAGCCAGCCGCCCAGCACGCTTGGCTATCCGATCGACCGATCCGATCGAGTACATCGACTTGACTAAACTAAAAATGATAAATGCGATGGTGGGAAGCATAGGGAGGAAAATTTGACTATTTTGTTAGCAGCAAACATATCGAGCAGAGAAAACACTCACTATTAGTCATCGGTAAATCTAAAAAATCTTGTTGTTTTTCAAAGTGTAAATCACTACCATTCAAATACAGAATCATGGATGATTTCTGCAATTTTTAAAAACTGTGTCATAAATATTGATGAGAAAATGGCCAAAGAAAAAGAATAATTTTTAATTCGTTGATAATTGTAGAGCCCATAATGATGGGCGATGATGAAGTTTGGACCGCTGCGACATTGTCTAATGACAAAATTATCGATTTAGTATATCAGAAAGTCAATAATAATAATTAAGTTAGCATAGAAGACGTAAAGAATCCTACATGCTCTCCATGGGTTTCAAGTGTTTCCACAACACAAGTGAAACTATGTTGGTCTTTAGTTTGGTTCTTTATTATCTTGCGAAAAATCTACTAAAAGAGTGATGGAAACCAACAATCCTCTGTAGTTCACAGGATCACTTCTTCTTACATTCTTGTACAAAGAAGAAGTTGTATTCCACTTAGTCCTGGAGTCCTACCATTATTCATAGCAATGACAGCTATCCATACCTTGTCTGTGGATATTTCCCAATTAACATAATGTTATAATGCATACTTTCTGTCAATGCAAACTTTCTGTTCATATTGAGATTTCTAATCTGAAATCGGAATATTGCTAATTCTCTATTCTGTAAGTAGCCCAGTCTGGTTATACAAAAATCAACGATTTCACGGCAAAATGTTTCGCACATATCCGAAGCTTTTAAGACATAGGTGGGGGTTACTAGATGACGAATAGATAAAAAGATACTCCTATTTTTACCTTGCGTTTTTTTTTTAAACAATAATTTATGGTCAGAATTTGATTTTTTATCTATAAGTTTTTTCCCTTATAATTTAAATAAACAATATTTATACCATTTTTTTATATCAAGAATATCTTTATTTTCCCGTTTTTTTCAATTAAAATTAATAAATAATTTACGGGGATATTTGCAAAAAAGCAGTTTTTTGCACTAATTTATAAATTTAATTAATTTTTTTATTAACAAAATAAAATGTTATTAATACATTTCAACATTGAGGAAATACCGTCCTTTAAATTCGTGCCAAATTTCCCTCCGATCGATCAAATAGTTTAAAAGTTATTCAATTTGTTTATCCCTGGGACTAATTATTTAAACCATTGAACTTGCCCTATGAATGATGCTAGACACATTTAACAAATTTCATAGGATTCTTTAAGACTTATACTATCTCAGAAATTAAATGAATATTGAGTTTTCATCGAAATTATTTACAAAATAAACGTTTGAAAAAGGGGTATGTTTTTACTTATAAACAATTGTAATAACTTCTATATTTTTCAAGATACAGACTTGTACGTACAACCATTAGATAGCTGGTAACAAAACCCACATTAAAAAATAAAAAACCTTCTATGACCAATAGGAACCAAGTTAGTGACTATTTTTAAAAAAATCATATCTCCATTGTTTATAAACATTAAGAAGTAAAATTTGCACAAATTTTTGAATGAAAATCTAAACTTTATATTGAAACTTATAGCCAAAAAATTTATCTAATTTTTCGAAACGACGGTACTTTCGAAAGATCGACATAGGAAAGTGGAGAGGATATCTGTTTCAGCTCCGTTTTTTTTTTCGGCATCGAAACTTCAAATTGCAACACGTAGGAAAAATTTACATTATCTCGGCTTCCTTTGCAGCTGCAAGCCTCTTTTTTTTTAAATCCACAAGGAAACAAAGGTCCTGTATTTGGCTGTATACCATATATTAAAAAATTTTGAATAAAATCCTTTATAAAAAGGTATATAAAAAACCCAGTTGGGCTATGTTGAATTGACAAAACGTTTTCGGAATAAGTATTCCATCATCAGTGTCTAGTTAATACATGGATGTAGCCACTAAATATGTGGGTAAAAACCCTTTAAAAATTATTAAATGAAATTTAGTCCTCGTAGACATACCGTCTCAGGACTTGCAACTTAATGTAGAGTCATATGTCGCCATGTTACCAATCCAACGGCAACTTTAACATCTTAACTGTAAATTAGACATAATGTAAACTAAATTTCATTTAATAATTTTTAAAGGGTTTTTACCCACATATTTAGTGGCTACATCCATGTATTAACTAGACACTGATGATGGAATACTTATTCCGAAAACGTTTTGTCAATTCAACATAGCCCAACTGGGTTTTTTATATACCTTTTTATAAAGGATTTTATTCAAAACCTCTTTTTTTTATTCTTGCATCTAATTTGCTGAATGTGTCTAGCATCATGCATAGGGCAAGCTCAATAGTTTAAATAATTAGCCTCAGGGATAAACAAATTAAATAACTAAAATAATTAAATATTTGACTGATCGGGAGGAAATTTCGCACGAATCTAAAAGATGGTAATTCCTTGATGTTTAAATGTATTAATACCATTTTATTTTGTTAATAAAAAAATTAATAAAATTTACAAATTAGTGCAAAAAAACTGCTTTTTTGCAAATATCTCTGTAAATTATTTATCAATTTTAATTAAAAAACGGGAAAATAAAGATATTCTTGACATAAAAAAATGACGTAAATATTGTTTATTTAAAATATAACGGAAAAAATTTATAGACAAAAAATCAAATTGTGACCATAAATTATTGCTTAAAAAAACGCAAGGTAAAACTAGGAGTATCTTTTCATCTATTCATCATCTAGTATCCCCCATCTATGTCGTAAAAGCTTCAGATATCTGCGAAACATTTTTCCACCTTTTTTTTAACCACACTGGGCTAAAGGTACATATTCACGTAATCAGTTTCATGAATATATTAATCACTATGAACAGACTAAGAGCCTTTTTGTTTCTAAAGATGGGACAATTTTACATTCCTTACCGAGTCTTCTCCCGACTTCGCTTTCCGATACACGATCCACCGAGAAGATTCTCAACATTCTTCTATTAAACCACATCTTCAATTTTCTAAATAATGCTTTAGTTAGTGTTTAAGATTATGTCTATTCGATACTTTAAAGAAAACCCATACATAGCACCGAAAAAGAAAAGTATGGGTCTTGAAAATTTTTGTTCATCAAGGTCCTAGGTATCTGGAGCAGATCTTTTTAGAGCCTGATTTGGTAACATAATTATAACCCTGTTTTAAATCTACAATTTACTCCTTCGTGGTTACAAATCTGAATAATTACTAATTACACTTTTATATTTACAAATCTGTTATAAACTGGTGTTTTACTAAGTAATAGTAAACAAACAATAAATAATTTAAAAGAATTACCATATTTACCTCATACCATCTGGTTATATTCACATAACGTACATCTCATTTTATAAATGCCTTCATATCTTCAGAAAACATTTATTCGAATAACTGGAACCTGTTCGTACCTTTTCACGTTTTATTTTTGATTTATGTAAACTTTCAGTTATTTTCTCACCAAAATAAACTACATCATACATACAGTTCCGTTACCTTGGCCCAGTGGAAATAAAATCTCATTTGTGACCAAACCTGGAGAGCGCGATGTAAATCTTTGACCGTGGTGAGAAAGCACATAAGTCATTTTGCCTAGTTTTGCAGTAGAAGCGATTTAATATTCACCGGTTACCTCTAAATCCGTTTTATAGCCCCAAATTACGTGTTACTTACTTTATTTGGTTTTAATTGTTGTTTTTATAATTAACTATATAAATGTCTTATACTAATATAGACTATCCTCCAAATTTTCAACCACCCATGAAATAAAAAATATGTCAAAAATGAAATTCGTGACTTATGTCATTTGATCCCAAGTGTGTCCATGACTTATGTGTTATTGCACTTACAGAAAATGGTTATGAAAATAATATTATTAAACAAAGTATTTTTTATTTGTTATAAAAAAGGAAGTTTGATAAAAAAAATAAACCTAAAAAAAAGAATGAACCACTTAAACATAATAACTATTTAATTAATATCTTCGTCGATACCTGAATAGTCCAGCAACGCTGTTTCGATCGATGAAATATTTTCATAGAACCCATGAAAAGTTGTAGGGATTAAGGGAAGCAAATCAAGAAGATCCTTCTTTTTTTCTTTATTTATTGGCACATCCGCCTTATATTTCAACGGGGGAACTAAGTTTCCCAACCCATTTCGTCTAATAAAAGAAATTTCCTTAAATGGCTTCTCTGCATTTAAGGATTTTTTGAAAAATATTTTCCCATTATCCAATTTTATATAATTTAGCCATTGCACGTCATGCCAGCGAAAAGGTTCTCCTTGATCGTCTTTTTTCCTAGACACCAATGGCCCCTTTAACTTGTCGCATTTATGGCAAATATCCGTTTGAGGCTTTTTAAACGACAGATTCAATTTATGAAATTTAGATCTATAATATGGATACGACACAAAGTTTTGGTATGATTACTTGTACAGGGAAATACATTGCTTCTAGGGTCAAATGTGATGGTAGAAACCTTTTATTTGTTTGGACGCGTGAGTAGTGGCTTTCATAACTCAGGAAACCCAAAATATGCTTACCGAGTTCTTCTAATTTTCTTCAGACCACTTGTTTATTGGAATATTCTTTCATTGGGCAGAATCAGTCTTTGTTTCCGCAGGTTATACTCTTTTTATTACAGCGATAACTTTTATGAAATTCTCTGTTTCATTGAAAGTCACAAGAAAGCATTTACGGCAAACAGAAATATGGCTACTAATTATTCATAAAAAATATTTGTAGATTTTGAGGCGAAATTTTTCTTTGTCTGGATCGTCTGTATGAGGCCTCCGCGATTTTTTGTCATGTATGGTGAAAAGACTGGCTATATAAGCTACTCTCTTGTCGTAACTGCCCAAACTCCAATATTCGGGAAAAATTTCTTTCAGCTGATTTTCAGTGATTTTTGTTTGCACTTTGCTGGGCATAGTGGCAGAGGTTGAAATGGTCTTTCTGGAATTATTTTACCATTTTTTGTAATATATGACTTCCCGAATTACTTTTTTTTTTCGTAATTCTCTAGCCTTTCTTTTGTCCAGTGGTTTTTGTAGCTTTCGACGTGATTTTCACGCTCTAAGTAAAATTGCTTGTAGTATTATTATTTTGTCATCAAAACAGAATTGCTTTTAGGAATGTATCTGCTATCAACTCATCATCAACAGACACTTTAAACAAAAAACTTCTGGAGATGTGTTATTCGCAATATCAAACCAAACTGAACTGTTTTAGGCTAAATTATTTTCTGCATGTAATGTTTCATTAGCGCCTAGTAACATAAGTCACCGACGGGACGACAAGAGACAGCAAGTTCCAACTGGCTCTCTTCACATAAGTCGACTTAAGTGTTTATTCACAAACTCAAGTTGGTATTTTCTCAGTATGGTTATTATGCACACTTTGCAATAACAGCTGTAAAAATGCATTGTAGACTAAAGTGCTTAGAGCCGATGATAGTATTACAAATCACCTACACATTTTTATCAAAAAAAAAAATTCGGAAAATTTGACTTATGTGCTTACTCACCTCAGTCACAGAAATATTTCTTCGTGTGATCTTACTACACATGTACGTTGCCACGTCAGGCAATTTTTCTTAGTATATAAAGAAATTATAAACAGGCGTTCATATAAAATCCCAACTTAAAATTGTTTTTTTTTCTCGTTTCGTTAAAATAATATATTGTTCACCTATTCTTATTGTTTTTGCTAACCATGGAATTGAAGGCAATTTTTGTAAGAAATTAAATTTACCTTAATGGGAGCTATTAAGTTAAAATGAGAAATGAGAGCATGCGAGAAATCTATTTCAAAGCTTCACTTTAGTAGATGCCATAATTGGTTAAAATGGTGATAGTATTTGCAAGTCGGCACCAGCTTTGATTACAGTATGTTCTTCTGCGTTATTTTGGTTTTAAATAATTTCCTTATTTATTGTCCAGGCTTCTAAGCCGCACTTAATTGCTATGTCTAGCAGTGTTGTAAATAGCATTCTTCAGTGTTTAGTTTAGTTGACTTGTGTTGGCTCTCACATTTGTATATTCTTTTGTTATTTTTAATATCTACTAATCAATACCTTAGTCTTATCCTGAACAGTCTATTGTCATATATATTGTTTTATCTGTAAGTAGTTCCAGACCAGTAGAGAATGGAGTAGAAGCTTCAACCATAGAGGAAGTTCTCGAAGCTATTAGGGCCCAGAAAAACAATAAAGCCCCGGGAGTTGACGAAATACTAGCAGAATTGTATAAGGTAGATGGCGACCACCTAGCAAGTCACACCCATGAGCTCATCAAAGACGTGGCAAGAAGAGAAAATACCCGACAATTGGAAGAAAAGTATAGTGTGCCCGATCTGTAAAAAGGGAGACAAACTCGAGTGCAAAAACTACCGTGGAATTTTTCTAGTATGTACAGCATATAAAGTAATCACGTATATTATAAACCAGCTGCTCCAACCACCAGCAGAAAATATTATTGGAGAGTATCAGACGGGCTTCCGACGAGGAAGATCGACACTGGATTAAATATTTACAGTCAAACAGATCTTGAGTAAATCATGGGAACATGACATTGATGTTTACAACGAGTTTGTAGACTTCAAATTGGCTGAATTGGCAATACCACACAAGCTAATTAGACTCATTAAAGGCACAATGGATGAAACTCAGGCATGTGTACGAATTCAAAATGCTACCTGCTTTAATCCCTGCGATTTTTCAAAATTTCGCAGGGACTAAAGCAGGGAGATGGGTTAACCCAGAAGAAATATAGTCCCACAAAACATTATACATGAAGAGGACATTAAAACGGTGGGAGAGTTTATATACCTAGGAGTAGAAATATATGCCGACGGATCAGAAGATAAAGAAATACGGAAGAGAATAACGCAGGCAAACAGAGCTTATTTTGTGCTTTCCCATATATTTTGGTCTAAAAATGTCCACCGAAATACAAAGATGAGAATCTATAAAACCTTAATTCGACCAATAGCATGCTACGGCAGTGAAACATGGTTCCTGAAAGAAACATTCGAAAGGAAAGTACTGAGAAGAATACTAGGACCTGTGAGGGAAAACGAAATCTTTAGAAGTCGATACAACAACAAGCTTTATCAACTTTATAAGGAAGCCCCACTGTCAGACTTCATTAGAATACAAATATTGCAATGGACCGGACATGTGATAAGAATGGGAGAGAATAGGCTACGAAAAAGAGCACTGAATGCTAGAATGCAGGAAAAGAGACCAGTTGGAAACCCAAGAAAGCACTGGGAAGACACAGTTAAGTGTCTTTTTTAGGAATACACAAGCCTTTTTAGGAATTTGTGTATGGAGAAGATCAGCCACAGACAAGCACGGGTGGAGACAAAAAATAAAGGAGGCCAAGGCTCAATTTGGGCTGTAGTGCTGTAGAAAAAGAAGAAAAGCCAGACCTTATAATGTTTCACTAATTTTCTTACCATATATAAGGGCTTAAAAGTTTTGAAGATGAGAGAGAGTAGACAATATTAGTTTCCTCTACACTTGTTAAGGAAAAAGTCGTCTGAGTATAGTTGTCTCCCATATGCTAGTAACTGACTAAAATCCTCTGGTTTATATAGAGGTGTTTATTTTATAAAATACTGATGAAAACAGCTTTGTATTCAGATGGTATCTCTCCCAGTAATACAAAGTCAGATATCAAAGGAACTTCTGAATATAACTGAGTATAATAAAGCAACTTAAGAAGATGGCACTATAAGTAAAATGATACTAGGAGGCAAGTACGTCTTTGAACACAAGGTAGTTGTAACGAAAATTTAAAACTACACACCTATCAGCTTGTTATTTTATTTATATAAACTCTTTATAAGAATAATTACTAACAGACTGCTACCTAAGCTAAATTGTCATCAATCACTAAAGCAAGCATTTAAGAGTGTCTTTGTAATTTGACTCAGTCTAGCATAACTTCATTTCAAGAGTGCGTATATATTGTAGTATTACTCATAGTTACACAACTGTCCTTTGGAATATATATAAGGTCTATTGGTCAAAGACATTTCAACTTATGGTACGCAAATTGAGCAAGTATATATCTATATACGTATCTGAGCCACGAAATTAACTTAGCAGGAGACAACGAATCAACCGAGCTAAACAGGAGAGCAAAACTAACATGGGCAGTTTACCGAAAGCTTAGGAAGAAAGTCTTTAGACTATTTCCTAAGGTTAGAAATATTTCAGGAGAGCAAAACTAACATGGGCAGTTTACCGAAAGCTTAGGAAGAAAGTCTTTAGACTATTTCCTAAGGTTAGAAATATTTCCATGTGCTTAAAAAAGAAAGTTCTTTGATTAATGTATTTTTTCTGTTTTATTATATGGAGCAAATAAGCTTAGCGTTATCGTAGAAATAATAAATAAAATAAAAGTGGCACAGAAAGCAATGGAAAAGTCAATGTTGAAGATATCCCTCAGAGACACACTTTTAAATCAAATAGGAGGAAAATGTAAAGGTCGTAGTTAAAAAAATTACAACGCAGAACTAGAACTGAGCCAGAGTTAGAGAAGATGAACCAGAAAAATTTTGGAATGGAGACCTAGACTAGATGCTTATCGTAATCGAGAACGACCTCCAACAAAATGTTCAATTTTTAGCTATGTTGAACAGTAGACTTAAAACATCTGTTTTGAGTCTCTTTTGTTTTGAATTTCTTGTTGTTTCTCATCTCTAAAAACGTTTTTGTATGTCTTTCATTGTATGATCACAGTAAATTTAAAGTACCTGAAAATAACTGTCAGCGGGGTGCTACTGTACTGGCGATATAGAGTACTTTATCAGTTCGAAGATTCTTACATTTAAATATATATCTTACATGAAAAAGTTGATTAGTACTCTATGCTCAGAAGGTACCTGGATTGATAAACCGAGATGTCGGTTCCTCCGGTCTTGATGTGCAATTAATACTATTTTTCTCAATGCGTAGGAACACCGACAGATCGTTGAATCTTTGACTGTTCAGGAATTGCGAAATAATTCTTTCCAATAAGTTCTTTCCAGACTTTTACTTATTTCGAACAAATGGTTTACCGGCAAAGTACTACTTCAGCTAGTTCACGAATTCGAGGAATAATTCCACGTCCGCTCGGGCTTATATTTATTCCTGACCGTCGGTGATGTATGTTCTTGATATAAGAATTAAAAAACGTGTCTTCAACAATAGGTCTAAAAATGAACATCAGTAAAACCAAATTTATGACAAATTTGGTTACCAGCGAACACCTAACCATCCAAAATCAAGTGGTAGAATTTACAGAAAAGTACATACATCTCGGTGATGAAATCAGAATAAGCAAGGATAATCAGACCTGTGAATTTCAACGACGAATAACACTTGCTTGAGCGGCTTATAGTTCACTAAGAGACATCTTTAAGAGCAACATCCCGATAGCTATTAAACGGAAGATATTTGACCAATGCGTTCTTCCTATTATGACATATGGAGCAGAAACTCTCACTCTCACAAAAACAACAACACTAAAAATGCGAGTGGCACAAAGGCGCATGGAAATATCGATTCTCGGCATGACAAAAAAAAAGACAAAATACAAAAGAATATCCAAGAAATGGCAATAATACGCACAGAACCATGAAGAGTGGTAAAAAATGGGAGAGACATATGTCCAGCAGTGTACAGAAGAGGTTGTATGATGATAATGTCGGTGATGTATCGAAGCACTGCGGCAGTTCAACAAGTTGCGAAATAATTTTAAGTCGCTCAGACTTGTATTTATTTTAACAATTTCTGTCTGAACGGCGAAGTGTTCTCTTCGAGCTGTCTAGTTATTTTTGCAAAATAATTTAGTTTTAGACTTTTTTAGACTATTTCCAACAACTAACTTAACAGCAAAGTGCCGAATTTCTTCACTTGTTAATTGCGAGATAATTTCAAAGTCGTGAGACTATATTTATCTTCAGAAAATTATCGTTAAAAATTAAAATTTAAAAATATCGAATATTCTTCGTTAGCGAAGTTTTGAAGTTCGATGATTTTGGAATATTTAAAAAATAAAAATGCAACGTTTCATTGAAATGGGCTACTCAGCCAAAATAGGCATTGCTCGGTTAACATTATGAACTAGCCTGTCCTGCGATAGAAGAATATGCTGCTTTTATGCATTTTCTAATTGCATGTGCGCAGCGATCTTCCAGAGAACAAGTATGGAGTGCTGCAAACAACTTAACATAAATCAAGAACATCAAAAAGTCCAGGTCTGTTGCAATAAGGAAAATATTCAAGATGAGTTCCATTTAACGCTATATTCTAAATATTTCAGTTGTAAAGTTGTATGGGTGGAAAACGTCCTTCAAAGGAACCAAGGTCACGTAGACTTATTAACCTAACTTCCCTTTTTACAAAAAGTATGAAAAAATATATAAAAGATTAATATCATGAAACAATTTCTGCAATTCTTATTTTAAAAACTATCCATTGTAAATATTTTATTTGGGCGGTACTACACTGTACATATGTTTTCATTAGTCACCAGTACCGAAGGCAGTGAGCTATCAGTCACTAATTAGTGGAGTAATACCTGATTTGAAGCTTTTTTGTGACAAAAATATATTTTTAGTACTGCCTACTAATATATCGATTTGTCATTAACACGGAACTCGGACTAATCACCTGCTAAACATAATATCATTGGTTTAAGGTTTGGCTTCTTAAATTTCCAGTTTTTCAGTAGGTTCAACAGCTTGCACGATTTATAGGTTTATTTAGGTTTGTAAGGGTCTTTAATACGGCCGATCTTACTCACATTATTGTATTTACATTATTGTCGGAATTTTCGTTTTTATGGAAATATAATGAACTTTGTTATTTCAAATAGATTATCCTATATATTTTTTTCTTTTTGAAATTCTTAAAAAATACTGAATAAATATCGTCTGACTTATTAAATGGGTAAAATGAGAAAATGACGTATAAAACCAAAAAGACCGTGAAATAGCCCGATGAATAAACCACGAAAAAGTAGGACAAATATTAGATTCAGTGGAAATTGTTTATTCATCTGACACTATTGGTGATTTCAACAGTGATAGTCTTGTTTTAAAATTAAAAAAAAAACAACTTTTGGCCATCTGTGTTGTGATTGGCTTAACTGAAAATCTTCGCTCTAATTGGTCCACTCTGGCGACAGTAGTAAGGAACATTTTTAAATTGTTCTCTTTTTCTGTAGATTTTTAGTATAGTTTCTCCACTATTTATTTTTAAAGTTCTTATAGTTTTCCAGTTGCTTTATATTTAGAGCTACCTAAAAAGCCGTATATCTTTCCTGTCTCTAGATATTTCCTGTTTAATTATTCATTTTTTTAACTATTTGTTTGTTAAGTTGGTAGCAGTATTTTTTTTATATTCGTTAACTTCTTTGCTTGCTAACCATATATTATGTAGTCAGTTCGTTTGTTTTATTAGATCTTCTAGTTCTTTATTTCATCATTAGTTTATTTTTCTGCTGATGATTTTTCTGTAACAGCCTCTTTTCCTGCTACATTTAAGTACATTTTAAGAGTAATAAACATTTATTCCGGTGGTCGTATAGGATTATCTTTTCAGGCAGTCTTATTTTATATAAAAAATATTGTGGAAGGGTGATAAAGACTATATATAGAGACACATATATTTTACCGGATTTTTGGTTCAGTTTTTTTTAACTATTTGTATGACATAATTGTGTTTTATGAGAGCTATAGTCTAAAGTCTAAAGTAATAAGTTAATTTGCAAACTGCTTTTCTTTTCTTAATCACGTCAATTATTTTTGTTTGTTACTTTGTATTATTGCTTTGTAATTAAGCAATAATTACTAATAAATTTAAACATAAAACATGCTCGAACAAAGACAAAAATTTCTTTTTTATCTTTATAATCCTTATGATACTAGTTTTAATTCCATTTTGCTTATTCCTTCTCTAATAGCAGACCAATTTTTATTGTTTTTGTGCAAATTTTCTTGATTTTCTAGAAACTCTTTCTAGTTTCCCGTTGTTGTCTCAAGTGTACAAATGTATACATTTTCCTTTTATTTGTTTTCTTATATTTTCTTTCTTCTTCGTCTCATCAAAAAATTAAATATCTATTTTGTATGTTGACATTTTTTAAAGGACTTCAGTATGCTTTGTTTTTGTTTGTTCGAAATTATAACATATCTAATTCACGTATCATGTTTGTCGCAAATTTGTTGCAGC
The DNA here is from genome assembly GCF_040954645.1 of Diabrotica undecimpunctata. Classification (NCBI taxonomy): domain Eukaryota; kingdom Metazoa; phylum Arthropoda; class Insecta; order Coleoptera; family Chrysomelidae; genus Diabrotica; species Diabrotica undecimpunctata. Next base: position 147,305,978 of record NC_092808.1, read on the forward strand.
CTTTATCTAATGCTTGTTTGAATTGTTGAACATTTTAAATATTTTGCAATTCCAATGCTTCAACCTCCAGTGTTGAAGAGCCACGGCGATTTCTGCACAGGCGTTTACACTTAACCGGAAAATTTAGTTAGAAATCGCTTTATATAATATTTTTAGACTGTGTTTGGTGATCAACGCCCCCACTATAAACCTAACATCCATTCGGTTCCCATTTTTTTCTCAATCTGGCTTGGGTCCGCTTATGCTCTTTAAATCATTAAAAATGCGTAATCGCAAATAGTACAGTAATAGTAGAACTGTAATCTTCACTGGCAGCTTTTAAATAATTAAGATATATTAACATGAAATCGATAATTAGTTCACTATTTAATTCACTATTTGAATTAATTCAATTCACAGTTTATGTCTTAATGTCTAATTTTTTTCCCGTTAATCAAAATAAATTGCTGACTAAGCGGCTCTCGACCACTAAAGAAGCGTTTTATGCTTACAGCTTAATTGATTCTATAAAAAAGTCCTATGTTTTATACATCATCGAAATCTCTTAAATATTCAAATTCAGCGTAAAAATATTTATATAATTCACACAATTGCAGACACATTTTTCACTGACGGCAACACTGTATTGTTGTGGGTCACGGAACACAGAACGGACAGAACAGGCACTAGGGAACTAGATTTATGTTGCGTGGTCAAGATTTGATTAACTCGAGTTGCGTCTATGTTTAACTTGCTATAGTAGCACGGTGGATGCGCTGACAATGTAGACATGGCGTGGGCAGTAATGTGGAAATCAGAATAACTATATTAGGTTGTAGTCGAAGGGACCACTTTAGTTATATTGCACGTGTCTCGAGAAATGTTATATAATAAATTATGATACATATTTTCAAAATATTTTGTACAATTATACAGGGTAGCAAAATAAACAAACAGTCAAAAATTTAATATGATTAAAACAACTTACAGGGGAAAATCAATTAAAAATGTGTTAATGCACCTTAGTAGATAACACACTTTTAAATAAACATGTGCTCCCAAAGTTTGAGAAGTATGCTCTAAATTAAGTAGTCTCTGATCCATCATGTCCCACACACCTTCAATTTATTAGTGATAAATCTGAGGATCTTGAAGGCAGAGGCAAAAGATTGACTCCAAAATGCTCAAATAAATCTATAGTAAGTCATGTTATGTGTGGCCTACGCGTGCTGAAAAATTAAAGTATAAAATAAAGTTCTAAATTTTTCTACGTATTGCTGAGCTGGTATGTTTCCTCTGATGAATATAAGACGTGACCTTAAACTATAAGTGCTGGCATTCCACATCCCCAACCCAAGAGTGGATGAAAAATGTGGATTTCGTCTTTCTCCAGAAGGTCTTGTGTCCCTAGCTCAGCAATCATGTTTTCCTAAACAAAATCAAGATTCGTTACTAAAAACAATCTCATTTTGATTCCCAACCAATTTTTGCCCTCACCATTCAAGACAATTATGTCGATGTTAAAGGGTAAGAGTTGACGCCCAGTATGGCCAATATAAAAAAAGACCAAAATTGCAAATTCAAGGATAAATTGTTAGAATTTCAATTAATCTTGCATATTTTGCAAACCATTAACTGGTAATAGACCTGGTAATGGAGAAGCGTTTTCTTGGAGCCAATAACCTTAGGCGACTATCCTGACGATTTGTTGTTCTTCGGCACCGCCCTGTGCCCCACGATCTTCGTGAACGGTATTCTTAACGGCATACTAGATAAAATTTTAACACTCTACTTCTATAGTCACTAAACTTTTTTGAATCCTATGTAAAACTTCTCTTAGGCCAACTATCCGCCTCCTATCAAACTCGCTCAGTTGATGAAAACTTGCACGTCTTTGTACTCCAGGAATTGTAAACAACTTTAAAAAAGAAGTGATATAGTTAGTGGTTAGCAAGTTTATTAAAAATGTAGTAAAAAACAAATACTTAAATTAATACGGCTAATCATTTACTGTTTCTGCCAAGATACGTCTCTTTATCAAATTTTATCAAAATAAAATAATTTACAATGGCTGTTTGGATTTCTATGTTTTAGAATATAAATTAAATCAACAAAAACATTCAATAAATATTTTTCAAAATTCACAGATATTATTAATAAATACAGTAAATCAGATATAGATTATAATATAGATATAGATTATAAAATTTTAAAAACTGTATCACGATATAATATTGGACAGACGCATCACTATTTACACGAACGCATTATTGCGCATAAAAATAAACCAAACACTCTAGCTTTAGATAAACATCTCCCTTCTTTCGAATTTAAAATTATTCAGATTTTCTTCAGAAAGAAAGTCGGCGCTATTAATGGCATCAAATAAACGAATTAATCAAATTAGCGGAATTCCAATAAACTGTATAGAATATAAAGTCAATGCAGTAAATCTAGTTCCAACTTTAGAGGATCTTTAGCACATATTAGATGGATTAATACCATGGATAAACCTTTTGAGCTTAAGATCAACGCTACACAAATTAAATTTATGGTAACAAGTCTATAATCAATATCATCTTGATAATCGACGAAACTACTATAGAGTGATTTAAAGATTTAGGTACCACAATCAACGAAAAGTGGGACTGTAACGAAAAAAGTAAACATGGAATCAAATATGAAAGAACAATATTTGCCAAATTTTACAGTTTCTTATTAGCTCTCAATGCAATGAATGATCTCGGAATCCGACAAACACTAATAAAAGCAGTTAAAGCACTATACAAAGAAAACAAAGTAGCTATTAAATGTGGAAATAAAGCCTACAATCCATTTAAGACGACAAAAGGACTTCTACAAGGCTGTGCTACGTCCCCTACTCTGTTTAAAATATTCTTGGAAAAGACACTCAAACCATGGAGGAGAAAATGCGAAGGAATGGGCATACCAGTAAGAGACGAATACCTATACACCTTAAGTTTTGCCGACGATGAAGTAGTCATCGCACAAGATGAAGAAGATCTCAGCTTTATGCTTAGAAAACTAGAAGAAGAATATAAAAACAACGGAATGGAAATAAACTTAGAGAAAACCGAATACCTAACAACAGAAAACAAGAATATGAGAAACCTAGAGATAGACGAGGGAAGACAAATAAATGGAACAGATAAATTCAAGTATTTAGGAACCATAATATCGAACCAGGGAACAACAGAAGAAGATATAAATAACAGACTGAGACAAACAAGAAACTGTATAAGACAACTAAACTCAGTGTTGTGGGATAAGAACATTACGATAAAGACAAAAAAGAGAATATATAATACCCTGACAAGAAGTATCCTGACATATGGGTCCGAAAACTGGACAATAAACAAGAGAAATAGAGGTAGAATAAGAGCAGTAGAAATGGAGTTCCTGAGGAGAAGCTGAATTGACTTACAAAAAGAGACAGAATTAAAAACGCAGAGATTAAGCGGAGAATGGGAGTGCAATCAGACATAATCGACTATATAGAGGAGAAGAGACTATCCTGGTACGGCCACGTCAGAAGAGCGGACAGAGGACGCTGGATAAACAAAATCACAGAATGGAGCCCGATTGGAAGAAGAAAGAGAGGAAGACCCCGAAGGTCATTCAGAGATGAAACCGACGAGGCCATGGAGAAAAGAACCCTGCGAGATGAAGGCTGGAATGACAGGGAAAATTGGAGAAAACGGTTGAGTAAAGGAAGACAGTGAAAACTGTGGAAATCCTTAGTAGTAGTAGTATTAGCTCTCAGTCTCCCACTTGGACTTAGAGTACGTATTGTAAAGTGCTACATTTGGCCTATTTTACTTTATGAGGCAGAGAAGTGGTCTCTTAAAGACAAAACACTAAACCGCACTAAAGCGTTTGAAATGTGGACTCTACCGAGACTCAGACAAGTACCATGGACCACACATGTCACGAATAAAGGAATTTTAAAAATGCCAGACTGCGAACGAGAAGTACTTTTGCTAATATAGAGATTATTTTGATTACTATACAATAAATACTTTACTTTAAATATAAAATATGTCACCACTATATAAAAATTGATTATTATGAAAAATTTTATCAAATTTTTTAATTCCTTGACACAATTTTAGATGCCATCCGTATTTCAAGGAAATTTTTATAAGAAATTTCAGCACGAAAAAGTTTCTTTGCAAATGATGTCTCAAAGGAATTCATTAAATATTTATTCTCTTTTTAACTTTGAAAAATTACTGAAAAATGGTAGAATTACGGAAAGTCTTTCCGAATCGGTATTTAATTATCCAAGCAGCGAGCTATATTATTCAACACGACCACGATCGAGATTTGCTTCGAGTGTATGATGGTTAATTACCATGGTTGCTGCTTTTTCTCGTTGCAATGTAGTCGCGGCGAGCTTTTCATTGCTTTTTAATGTTTGACGACTACGTTTTTACGAGGGTAATTTCAGTATTATCACAATCATATTTTGTTAAAATTTAAAAAATCAAAAGGTTTATTTGTAAAAACATTACACATAACCTAAAAGGTTTTCTTATATAAGGCATTTGCTTTAATTACAATTAAGTCAAAACGTCACAAACCCTGGACTACCAAGGGTATCCGCATATCAGCCAAGAATATGCGTTCACTACTGTACACCAAGACATTTACTACCAACGTCTTTGTCACTGAATATATCTCCAAGTACAGATGAACTTATCTAAAACTTATTAAAACAGCTAAAAAATGTTAAATCAGAATCGTCTGGGAAGCTCTAAAAATTTTGGAAGAGAAAACGATCTTCGAAATAAAACTAACAACGCCCAAACATTTTCTCTCCCAAACCCTGAAATTCTAAATCAATACTTCGTTAATGTAAGAAAAAATATAACATCAACTATTTTGCCACACCAAGATCCTATTTCCTATCTCCCTAATTTAAAAAAAAAGGTCTCGAATTGATTCTTTATAAGACCAGTTGATAAATCTGAATTGATCCAATAGTCATAAAAGCATTGTATGTGGAGTACCACAAGGTTTAATATTGGGTCCTCTACTTTTCCTTATCTTACTTATTATGAATAACATCACTAACTTAAAAATCGATGGAAATTGTTTTTTGATGACGATACTAGTATTACCCATAATAACTCTAATATTGTACTCTTCATGCAATAGGGATGTTCACAAATTTTTAAATATAGTTAAATTCAATTAAATTCAATAGATTATAAACTATATAAAAATATAGTAAACATGAAATTGTTTAAAAATATATATTTTTTAAGATAAATCAATTCTTAAGTTTAATTTTGATAGAGGCTAAAAAAACGGCTCCTCGCAGCGAGGCTACGGTGTGTGACGTCAGCAGTCTTATCGACAACTTGTTGTGTATACGTATTTACGAAGTGTAACTAGTTCTTTAAGTATTTATACAGTGATAATGAAGCCAAATAAGTGGTGTTTGCTACAAAGAGAGGGAAAAACTAGAAAAGGCAGTTATTATGCAAGTTAGAAAAAAAAATAAATGCTAATATCTGTACTGCGGAAGGAATCAACACTATTTTCGTTTTTTAAAACTTTACAGGAGAGCAGTTTTAAACTTTTTTTCACCAAAAAGTATTATTGCTGCAGCTATTTATTGAGATATCGAAACAATATTTTACTAGAACATTCTGTTTATTGTTATTTACATAATACATTTATTATAATCAAAAACAAATTTGTTCCTGTGTCTTTTAACCCTTTTAACGGACATGGTGTTGTATCCATCTAATAAAGTTATTGTACTGTAAGAGTTAGCATGGGGTATTCAATAACAACTACAATCCTATTTGACTTTTACCGACAAAATTTATTTAACCATACAATTTTCCTTTACAAATACAAATATGTATGTAAAAATGGCATTTTAGGTACAAACCACTCAGTCATCCTCAAGTCTCCTTCTGGATAGTCACTATTAGTATTACTAGTAGGTATGCTTTAAGTTTTGATAAAAATCATGGCAAAATGTAGGATTATTTGACAGTAATGCCAATAGATCGTTATACTTTTGTTGTGATATAAGTATTGGACTTTGTGATACCAGTTGCAAATCTTTTGGCAATGTAAGGTGTCGCCTTCGAAACCTAACAAGGTCAATCTCCTGGTTTTCGTCATGAAAATTACTTTTTAAAAACAGAGTTCCAATGCTGTTTTGTTTAACTTGCAGTTAAACACAGTTTGACAGAAGAACTTGTTGTTTGTTAATGTCTCTTTTCTATTAATCAAAGACGGATTTTAAGATGTTTTGACATCATACAAAGACCTTAAATTTTAAAAATCTTCTAGTTCCATAGTACGTACGGTATATTTCATTGAAGTTTGTCTAATTGCTGCCAGTCCCAGGGCGTGTAAATAGAAATGTTAAGTTTTTTCTCTTTCGCTCTATCAGCGCATGGACAGTGTCCGCCTCCATGTGGGTATTACTCTTTAGTAATGTGGATGATAATTTTTACTTTTTTAAACAAGTATTAATGCTACCATTTTTATTCTGGCCGTAACATTTGTAAGACCGTAGTATGATTTCTTCTATGTTACTGTCAGGAATGATGGTATCTGCCCATTTTAGTAATGCAGATCTTATTTCATTTCCACTACGAATAGTTTATCAGAACTTTTGTCTATATCGGACTGATCTTCATTATCAAAACTCAAGGCATCTCTAATAATATGCTCTTCATTTAAAACATCATTGCTTGCTGTATTATTTGATTCTGAAATTAAACAAGGCGTATAATATTGGTTGTAAAAGATTTAATAATATTGCTAGTCTAAGGTTGGTATCAAATCACTACATTACCCTTTTGAGGTTATGTTTTTTTAAAAATTTAAAAATAATGAGCAAAAAGGTAGCTTACCTGTAAATGCAGTAGAAGAATTCACAGAACTTTTTAGTAGGTACTTTAAGAATCTTTCTCCTACGAGAATTAGGGTTCATTGTTCTTATTATTAGTAACAAACCACTGTAAACACACCATAAATGGCAAAAGTATTATTATATATATTAACAATATTTAAAAATTAGTGAACATCCCTATTATAACTTTTGTTATACTTAAAATAAAAATCTGGTTGGGCTCTATTTACTCTTTTTAAACGTGGATAAGACAGAAGCATTATCCTATAAAGGAGCTCTTCAACCCTTGCTTCTTAATAACAGCCAGATCAGTATCGTTGACTCTGTAAAATTTCTTGGTATTTTATAGACAGCAACCTTAAATGATAAGGTCTGTTTCGAAGGAAATCAATTTAGCATCCTTCAAAATAACATATTTTTCTTTGTTCGAGTCTCATCTTTGATATGACCTTCCTTTTGGGGTTCTAGTACAGCTGCCCAACCTGATGTTATTTTAAAATTACAAAAAGAGCAATACGGTATCTTTTTGGCCTCAGTAGAATAACACATTGCAAAAGCTATCACGGGATCTTTAACTTTACCCTTTTTATATATTCTAGAAACTGTTTGCTTAGTTCGTAAACACTTACATGTTTTTCCAGCAAGACCTACTAATGACTACTCAGTCAGAAATTCAAGCTTTGATGTGTATTTACCGATCCCGTCCACTGAGTTAGTAAAGAAATCTATATTATATTCGGCAAAAAAATTATACAACCATCTCCCTTTGCAACTTAAATCTACGACTTTTTTCCTTAAGTTCCGTAAATTGACAAAAGCCTATCTATCTGACAGACCATATTGTTCAGTGGCAGAGTTTCTTAACGACTACCTAAGAAATTACAGTACGTTTAGGTATAAGCAACAAAGTATTTTTATATATATTTGGGTATCACATGCAGCAGCTTAACTTATTTGTAAACTACTTCGTAAGGTTTTATTATGCAGTTTGCAATTTCGTTAAATTTTGCAATGGATTGTATATTTTATTATCTTTTATTTTATGATATTGACAATTTATGTTATTTTAGTAAATTTTTATTGTTATTGTTATTTTTTGACTTTTTGTAAGCTTTGTAAGCTTAACCATTATATTGTACAATTTTCAGTGACAATAAAGCAAATTTCTATTCTATTCTATTATGTTATAACATAATTTTAATTCTATTTAAAAATTGCTTCTTTTTAAGGAACCATCTCTTTTAACCCTTTCAGACTCAATTTATTTTCATCAGAGAAAAAATTATGTAGCTTATTTCGATCTACTGAACTCAAAAATAATATTATCTTTTGCTAAATTTTGTATGATTATTCACTTTACGTGAGTGTCCATTGCAATGGACAATGGACATTTATTGAAAATACAAAGGTTTTTTCTTTACAGCCACTGTTTTTACAGAGTAAAGTTTTTTTCTGATTATC